>NC_090935.1:540529455-541729455 GCF_040938575.1 Ambystoma mexicanum
GAGCGGTCCGAGAAGAAGTGAACCTGTTGCGCCAGGATGTGCGAACGATCGCGGAGCGCACTGGGGAACTGGAGAAGGAGTTGGCCCCGACCGTGGAGGCGTGCAATACACACGCCAAGGAACTTCATGCCCTCGTGCAGCGAGTGGGCAATCTGGAGGACAGAGCAGAGAGGAGTCGGAGGGGTGCGCCAGACGCAATAACATTCGCATAGTGGGGGTACCGGAGGGAATGGAAGGATCGAACCCCACGGATTTCGTTGAAACCATGCTTTTGCAGGAGATTACAGGCGGAGAGCTGACCCAGGGGTTCGCAGTCGAAAGGGCGCACAGGGCCCTGACCAGGAGACCGGCCCCATTAGCCCCCCCGCGGCCGTTGATTGCAAAGATCTTGAACTATCGTGACCGCAAGAAGATTCTCGAATCTTTCCAGAAAGGGGGCACGATAGAAAGGGGGCAGCGAATATAACAGCGTATCCGGATTACACGCTGCTTGTACAACGGAGTCGAATGAACTTTGGAACGGTGAAGAGGAGGCTCAGAGAGTCAGGCCACCGCTACATGTTGCTTTACCCCGCTAGGTTAAAGGTGATACATAAGAACAGATCCCTCTTCTTTGTGATGCCGAGCGACGCGATGGAATGTCTGGATATGCAAGGTCGACCACAGGAATCGGATGCCCAGACAGAAGCGGATGGAGATAAGTAGCATGCTGCAGAGGCACCCGTGAGGCCATAGCTATGATATTGGGACTAGAATATAGTTTGATATTGTGCTTGTGTGGGGGAAGTCACGGCATCTGCCGGCGGGTCCCGTTGAATTCACTTCTCCTAAATAGATGACTGGGAGCACCTGGGGAGCAACCTCTGCACCCGATAGTAGTACACTTAGTTAGGTCACTGTTAGATTGGTGACACCCCGCAGGGTCCTTGTTCTTGGTCACGAGACGGGTCCAGACGTGGGTAGACCTGAGATCCAGGGATGGAGCTGGGCTATTGTTGGGGGTTGGTGGGGGGGGGGAGTTGTGTGCAGTGGTGTGAGGTTGGGGAAGGGGGGAGGGGGGCACGGTTCGTTAACAGGAGGGAAGGAGCCAGGAAACAACCCTACATGGGGAGCATTATTGGGAGGGATGGGACGGAGATAGACCGACTAGATGGCATCGGGTAATCTCAGAATTGTGACCTGGAATGTACGGGGCCTCAACAGCTACCTTAAACGCAACAAAGTGATGATGTATTTAAAGAGGATGCGCGTAGACATAGCCCTGCTGCAAGAGACCCACCTCACTAGGGAAAGGCTGGAGGTGGTCGGGAGGAAATGGAAGGGCACCGTTGTGGGAGCGGCATACTCAGCGTATGCCAGAGGGGTTGTCACTTGGGTGGCGCCCCACGTGCCAGTTCGAGTGCTTGATTCTACGGTGGACCCGGAGGGTAGAATGGTGGTGGTAACGGGTCTCTTGGAAAACAGAGAAATACACATCGTAAATTTGTACGCCCCCAATAACGATACAGCGGCTTACTTTAGGACCCTCTACGGTAAACTTGGCCCCCTGGCGGGGGGGACGGTAGTGTGGGGGGGACTTTAACTGTACCGTAGACCCCAGTATGGATAGGTCCAAGGACAGGGCTGGAAAAACTGCACCGGCGGCTAAAGCGCTGAGTACCCTACTGAAAGACCTAGGCCTAGAGGATGCGTGGCAAAGGCTGCATCCCACGGATAGACAGTACTCACACTACACAGCGCCACATGATTTGTACACAAGGTTAGACTACATGTTTGTAACAGCCGGGATAGTGAGAGAAATAGAAGGAGCAGAATACAAAGCCCGAGTGCTGTCGGACCACTCGCCCTTGGTGGTAGACTGGAGACACCAGCCCCCACGCCCGCAGATCCCTACATGGAGACTTAGGACCGAGGCTCTGCAGGATGAGGGGTTTCGGGAGGGCCTGAGGGACGCCATTGAAGAATATTTTGATACAAACACGGGAAGCGTAAGCTCTGTGGGCACACTGTGGGAAGCGTTTAAGGTGGTGGTGCGTGGGGTAGCCATTTCCCAAGTTAAGGGGCTACAGGCGGGGGTCGAAAGGGAGCTCCGGGAGGCGGAAAGGGAGCTGGAGGAGCTCACGTGTTGCGTGAGCACCGCTCAGGATGACAGAACCAAAGTGGAGGAGCTACAGTTGTCCTGCAGTGCACTCTGGGATAGACTGTGCAGACTCAGCTACAGGAAATATACGGAGAGGATACACGCAGGGGGCGATAAGCCGGGCAGATTGCTGGCTTGGCTGTACAAGAGTGAGACCCCCCACTCGGTGATAAGTGAGATTCAGGGTGAAGGAGGTAGCATATGCAACACCCAGAAAGAGGTAAATGAGGAATTCCTTAAGTTTTACAGACACTTGTATGAGGACTCGGGGGAGGATATGGGCCAAGACATATTAGACACATTGGGGGACATTGAGCTGCCCACCTTAGATGATCTAGAACGTTCTGAGTTGGACGCACCCGTCACCTCGGATGAGCTGGAGGTAGTGATTCGGAACTTGCCCACTTGCAAGGCGCCGGGTTCGGATGGGCTGCCCAGCGAGTTTTACAAAACATACCAGCAAGAGTTGCTTCAGCCACTGCTTGCCACTTTCAACGAGGCCTATGAGAAGGGAGAACTCCTGTTGTCCCTCCGTGAGGCTGTAATCATCCCACTCCTGAAACCAGGCAAGCCAGCCATGGAGCGCGGGTCTTACAGACCGTTGTCCATGCTCAACCAGGACAGCAAAATACTCACGGCGGTGCTGGCTAATAGACTGAAGAGGGTGATTAAGAAACTGATACACCCAGATCAGACGGGATATGTTCCGGGCAGGAACATCACCGATAACCACCGGAGGCTACACCATGTCATAGACCAAACTGAGGAGGACACGGGCGAGCTGGCTATAGTGTCGTTAGACGCGGTCAAGGCCTTCGACTCGGTACAATGGCCCTGGCTGAAAGCGGTCCTGAAGGGGTATGGAGTGGGACCTGGATACCTCAGATGGGTACAGTTATTTTACAGCACCCCGATGGCGAGGGTCAAGACAGGGTCCGCGGTCTCAGATTCTTGGCAACTGGGCAGGGGGACCAGACAGGGATGTCCCTGGTCACCTATTCTTTATATACTGGCATTGGAGCCGCTGGCAATATGCCTGCGCCAACAATATGGGGAGGTGGGCATTAACACGGCCAGTGGAGAGCATCTGATATCATTATATGCGGATGATATGCTCCTTTATTTACGCTACCCAGAAGAAAACCTACAGTACGTCCTAGAGGTGATAGAACGGTATGCCATCCTCTCCAGTATATCGGTGAACCCTGGAAAGTCCAGCCTGTTCCCTTTGGGTAGATATAGGAATGTCCCGGTGCAGAGGCTGCCTGTTTTGCCAATACCATGGCAGCCCGTAACATTTAGGTATTTGGGAATAAACATTTACCACAAGATCGAGACAGAACACAAGCACAACACGGAAAAGGCGATAGAGGGGATTAAGAACAGTATGGTATTTTGGTCCAGACTGCCCCTGACTATGATGGGGAGGGTGGCCTTGCTCAAGATGGTGGTCCTGCCTAGACTCCTGCACTTTTTTATAAACGTCCCGTTTCTGATACCCAGGAGCCTATTCGCGAAACTTCACAGCGTGTGTAGGGGTTTTGTGTGGGGCAGCTCTAGGAATAGGGTGGCTCTGTGGAAGCTCCAGAACCCGTGCGACAGGGGGGGGTAGGCCTGCCTAACTTCGAACTCTATTACCTGGCGGGGCAGCTGCAGTACGTGGCCAGGTGGCTCTCGACTGAAGATTCGGCGGAAGCCAGGGTCCTGCGTGAAGATACAGTCCCATACTTTCTGATGGAAGCGGTGTGGTTGGGCAGAGATAAACTGGTGGGCAAGGGGTGGTTACTGAGGTTGGGCTGGGAGATCTGGCACAGGACATGGAAGATTGGTGGGGACTCGGAACCATAATCCCAGCAGGCCCCTTTGGCGGCTCTGTGTGGGAGCGACTCTCAACTACTTGAATCGGTCCGCAGATACTGGAAACAGGTAGGCCTAGCCACCCTCGGGGACATATGGCAGGAAGGGGAGGCGGTGGACTTTCAGCGGCTGCAGGAAGAGACGGGAGTACATGGTGGCCAATATATAACCTACACTAGGCTGCTGAAAAAGACCAGAGAAAGATGGCCGGAGACAGTGCTCGCGGAGGATCCAGATGCCTCCCTGGAAACCATGTATGATGTATCGGAGGGCGGGCACGAAATATCGAGGATATATGAGCTCCTGCGAGCAAGGACAGGGAAGGAGTTGCTCCAATTGAGACAAGACTGGGAGGAGGAGGTGGGAGGACCCATGACGGATGGGCAGTGGGAACGGGCCCAGAGGTACCATAAAAAGGTGTCTCGTAACGCGAGATTCCAACAGCTTCAATTGTATGTTACCCACAGGGCTTATTTAACCCCCGGGAAGATTGCAAAGTTTGGGGGATCAGCTATACAGCAATGCCCCAGGTGTGGGGAGGTGAACGCGGGACTGCTACACATGTTTTGGGCTTGCCGGAGGTGCATAGATTTTGGAACGAGGTCAAGACGAAACTGGCTGGCGGGGGGGTGGTGCTGGATGTGGAATCGGCCTGGTCATGCTTGCTTGGACTATTCCCTAGACCCTGGCATTTGAAACACATAAGCAAGATGAAGGACCTGGCCTATGTCTTGGCCAAACGTAGGATCGCCATGGGCTGGAAGGCGGCCCACAGACCTAGGGTGGAGTTATGGTGGACAGACCTCTTGAGGTGGGCGGAAGCTGAATCTGTAGTCTGGTTTGAAGCGGCCTGGCGGCAACTGGTGGCCTCGTTGACAAATCCTTACCAGGGTGACAACGAAACAGAGGACCCGGTTGATGGATGTCTAGGTAGTGTGCCACCCAGTGATGTTCCCGTAAACGATATGTGAGAACCGGCTCTAGTTTAAAGGGGGAGGGGGGAGTTGGGGAGTTTGAAAATGTGTTGAAATATGATGCTTTTTATGTTTTGAAACAGTTGTAGTGTGTTTGTTTGACCTTAAAAAATAAAATAAAAATATATTTAAAAAAAAACACCTTGGTACACTGATATGAAATATATCATGCTTCACACACACACATGCATAGACATTCGAATAGTTACCATTGTCATATGCACAAGGATCACAATAAAACACACATACACCCCACTGGCCAGTCAAGGAACCCACCATAGTCCAACAACACCCAAGCACAAATGAAAACAAATAGAATTACAATCCCTAAGCACACTGAAGGCACAATGAAATAGACACCCATGCATCCAACACAACACACCATATCACAAATACGTATTTACATTTCCAACTGTGGACGATAACCTTGAATCACAAGTAAAGAGTTACAAAATAAACACATTTACATAAGAGAGAACAAGCCCTTTCTAATAAACATGCACATGCGCCTGTGCATGCCACAGAACATGCAGCACAGGGAAGTCAAGTTGAAACACATGCACAAATTATTAAATTACACATCTGAAAAAAAACACACCTGCAGAACCCAGAACAAGCCGCTTCAGGAACATACAAAGGATTGACTACAAAAACGCGTGCCCTCCACTGCTCAGTCCTTGAAGCAGACAAAAAGCCTGCCAGGTCCTGAAAGTTTGTTGCCTGCAGAAGCTGTTCAGCTCCTCTGGGCCTCATGGGACATAGGCCCTCATTCTGACTCAGGCGTTAAGGGGTTTACGGCGCCGTAAACGGCGCCGACCCTTAACGCCTGATTACAAGGTTCCCTTTGCGGGATGGCTTTTAACGGCTGCTTTTTTGCAGCCGTTAAAATCCACGCCGCAAAGGGACCTTGGCGATAATTACGGCACCGTAATTTACGGTGCCGTAATTATCGCCTTTCCCCATTCCCATTATGCCCTATGGGGCGAAAATGGGAATGGGGAAGGGTAAAATGGGAAATGGGGATTTACCGCCCCACTCACCTTGGAATGGGGCGGTAAATCCGCCAACCACCATGGCGTAAACATAGTTTACGCCATGGTGGTAAGGGTACGACCCAGGCGGTAAATTACCGCCTGGGTCGTAATGAGGGCCATAGACCTGCAGCCATTTTTTGATACCGCCTCTACACTCCCGAATTTAACCAAAACACTTCTTCCTATTTTCCAAAGCAGATTTAACAACATATTTTTTTTTCTTCTTCAAATTTATCTTTTCACTGAAATCTCAACGAACATAGCAATACATCAACAGTGATATAACCTTCAGGGTGGGAACATCGACATTTCTTTACCATTTTCATTACTATAATCCCCCCAAATAATAAACAAATTAACAAACAATATTAATAACAATTGGCCCTATGAGTTGTTCTAGTATTCTTTTATATATCTCAAAAAATACTTCAAGTCCTAATTTCACATCACCTCAATTTTTCCCATAAATGCTTCAAGATCTGCGGCCTAAGGAACAAGTGCTCCTTGTCTTGCACAAATTCGAAAAATGGGGCCCAAATACAAGAGAATCGAGTCATAGTCCCTGTGATATGAGCAGTTAATTTTTCCATTGCCACTTAGATTTTCCCATATCTTAACCCACCAATATGACGGACATGGCCCCTCAGTTTTTTTCCAAAACTGTGTACGGTTTAGTTTAGCTGCCAGTAATAGTTGTGTTATGAGCTCTGCCTTGGGACCCATTGCATGAAAAGTGGCATCATCAGGAGCGTCCCCCAGCAGCATGATAAGGGGGCTCATAGGGAGTAGACACCCCGTGATATCTTTTATCCTTGACCAGATTTCCTACCAATATGTTCGTATTGTAGGGCAAAGCCACCACATACGTGTGAGGTTCCCCAGCTGTCCACAACCATGCCAACAGTGATCTGGATATTCTGGTAGAATGGCGTGTAATCTTTGTGGAGTCATGTACCATCAATAACATATTTTTATCGCACACTCCTTGAACATTGTCCATCTGTAGCTGTTTTGGGTTTGGGCCCCTATTTTCTGTCAAGAATCCATTGAGATCTCTATCCCTAATTCCCTTTCCCAGCGTGTCATATATGGAAGTATGTCTTCTATGGAGGCTCTTCCTAATAGGCGGTAGCAACTAGAGATTTTCTGAAGCTCCTGCCCTTCAGAAATCCAAAGTTCAGTCCCTATGGGGAGACGTGAACCTGCCTGGATAAATCAGCCATTGGACACCCAGTGTCTGGTCTCAAAGTATCTAAAATGTTCAGTTTCAAGTAAGGTGAACTTTTCTTTGCACTCTATAAATGTAAGAGGACTCCCATCCTTGTATAGGTCCCTGAGTCGCAAAGTCCTGATCGATTCCCGTGTACAAAGACCCCACTCATGATTCCCGTGGAAAATTCTGGATTCACATCAGATGGATTCCATCAGAGAATCAGAAAACCTCTCCATCCTACTCCCGCTTGACCTTTCGGCGGCATTTGATTTAGTGGATCACAACAGACTATGCCATACACTATCATAAAACGTCCACTTCTCAAAGGATGCCACATCATGGATAAAATCATTCCTCTCAGACCCTACCTCTAGAGTAGCCATCAGTGATGAAGCTGTTGATCCCATAGGTGTCCCACTGGACGTCCCACAAGGCTCTTGCCTCTACAACGCTTACACCAAACTCCTCTTTGCGGCCTTAAACGCCATAGGAGTAATTTACACCAACTTCACGGTTGTCACACAAATACTCATCCCCATCACAGGTAATTTAGAAAAGGACACCATTTGAATCAACAAAATCTACTCACTCATCCAGAATTGGATGGCAACTAACAGCCTCTGCCTTAATGGAGAAAAAACAGAGATTCTTATAGTAGGCGCCCCTGCCCGCTTAAACAAGTTACATCCAGAGTACACCTCCATTGTCATAAATAGTACACCCATCAATATTTCTAACCAAGTCAAAACCTTAGGTGCCTATCTCGACTCCAGCCTCACCATGTGCAAACACATAAATTCACTTGCTTCATCCACAGCGTATACCGACAAACGTATTGCTCTAAGTCGACCCTTCCTCACTCCCCAAAATTGCATAACACTGGCAAGATTGACTACTGCAACATACTACTAGGGTCTTCCAAGAAAAACATAAATAAAATGCCACTCTTACAGAACAAGGCCTTGAGAGCAGCCCTAGGTATAAGCAAAATAGACCACATTACACAGCATAGGAGAGAAGCACACTGGCTACCCATACAAGCAAGAATACTCCACAAAACCCTCACCATCACACACAAATGTGTCACCTCTAATGCCCTGATCTACCTCAATCAATGCCTTAAACTCAAAACAGCAGTAAAATCACTTAGATCTAGTGCTAACGTCCACTTACGGGTCCCCAGATTCAAGAACGCTAGAACAGGGAGCTATAGCTCACTGTAGCTACCCCCAGAATCTGGAACGCACTACCAGACAATATTTGCAACAAGAACTCCCACCCACAGTTCAAGAAACTACTAAAAACCTGGCTTTTTAATAAATACTAACCTCACGACAAACACTACACGTAACACCTTCCGCCTCTCTCAAACACCATCACATTTTCTACCCTACTTAGGTCACCCTGACTTTGTGGTCCTGAAACTATGCAACTACGCCTGGAATTTTCCCCTAACTCATATGCTATGTAACCAATAAGTTTGTAAGTTCACGTAACCAATACGTCAGAAAGTACATTTGCATCTATCACAATTATTTCTAAGCACTTCGACCATGTAACCAAGATGTTGCACTATTCATGTAACAATTAAGTCTGGAAGTAATCTTGTAAACCTACGCTGTGATACCCCCGGGTTTGGGTGTACAATCAAATGCAATAAATAAAATAAACAATAAATACATTCTGTAACACTTGCGATAAAGGCCCAAGTCTTGTTTTAAACCCCAGTTTACGAGCAAGCTTTATCGCAGGTAGTAAGCGTAGATCGGGTGGAGTCTAACAAATGGACCCTGGCAGATTTTGGTAGAAAACCCAGATGGGCTAGAGGGATGCGGGAGCAGCCTTGCGCAATTGTCTTCCATTTCGGGCACCTGTCTTCCAGCACCCTTTCCAGCATTGGCGCAATCTGTGCTGCTCGGAAGTAGAGCTGTATCGAAGGGACCCCCAACCCCTCAATCCCCTTCGACCTAAGTAGTACTTGGCACACAATTCTAGGTTGTGTCTTTAGCTAGATTAATTGACCTATTGCTTTCTGTAGTTCTAGAAGGTCTCTTTCTGAGACAAGGATTGCTAGTGCATGAAAGACAAATAGAAGCCTCAGTAGAATTGTCCTTTTAATCACACTGATCCTACCCAGCTATGAGATTTCTTGCAATTCCCAATGTTTCAGAGTGGCTTTAGTCTCCTTCCACAAAGTGGGGATGTTGGCTCCCCCAGGGCTTTAAACGATTTAATAATGCAAACCCCTAGGTGTGCGATACCATTATCTGGCCACCTAAAAGGAATGGCTGACTGCAGAGCCAGATGGGTCTCAGGTGGTTCTATAATTGCCAGCGCCACAGATTTCTGGTGGTTAATGTGGAAGCCTGATAGCCAGGTGAATCTCTCTAGAAGATCAAGTAAAGGTGGAATCGACAGGGGAGGCTTCTGGAGGAAACAGGTAATATCATCAGTTTATAATGCCACTTTATGCGTCTTACCCCCATATGTCGGGCCCGGTATGTGTTGATTGCTTTGTATCATTTGTGCCAGAGGCTCTAAAGCCAATGCAAAAACTACAGGAGTCAACGGGCATCCTTGCCTCATGCCCCTACCCAGAGGGACTGGAGTTGACCTAAAACCATTTACTTTGATTATGGTGGATGGAATTTAGAAATTTGTCATTTCTAGTTTATTAAACACAAGGCCAAAACCATAAACTGGCAGTACTGCTCATAAGAAAAACCCATGACATGCTATCAAAGGCTTGATGAGCATCTAGGGAAATGAGTGAAAATCCCCCCAGGATTTTAGGGGCCATTGCTACCAGGTCAACCACCCTCTAAATGTTGTCATGAACAATTCTATTTTTTAATTAACCCTGTTTGGTCTTCCATGATTAGGTGAGGTAAAACCTCTCCCAAACTTGTAGCCAGGATTTTGCTATAGAGCTTGGCGTTGGTGTTTAGGAGAGCTATGGGGTAGTAGGAAGTGCAGACCTTAGGATCTTTCTCCGGTTTCAAAAGTAGTGTAGTTACGGATTCTGCCATGGAATCTGTTACTTTCTCAGATTCTGAGAAGGAATTAAATAGAGTGGTGAGATGCAGGATTAAGGGACCTGAGAATGCTTTGTAAAATCTGTTTCTAAATCCATCTGTCTGGACCGGGTTCCTTTCCCACTGGGAGAGCATATATGGCTTGGGCTACCTCTTGGATGGACATTGGGTTCTCTAATGCTTCCCTCATAGTGTCAGGGATTCAGGTGAGTTGTGCCTGTTCAATACATTCTCGAATATGGGTAGGGTTTCCCTGATGCGGGGTGGAGAACTTACAAAAGAATTCCTCCATAATCTTCAACTTCCCTATATCCGTGATTCTCCCATCCCATCTGCACCCCTCAGTGTTCCAATATAGTTACGAGTTGTGGCTTTCTTAAGTTTGGCTGCCAATACATTTTTTGCCATATTGCCCCTAGAGCCGAAATATTGTTTAGTCTTAAGAATAGACTGTGCCACCTTTCCCATCATGTGAGTCTCCAGGGCTTGTATACCTATTCTAAGGTCCCGCAATGAGCACCTATTCCCTTTTGCTGCATGCGCCTTCTCTTAGTCTTCAACTATCCCCTCCAACATGTACCAATGTAGTGTCTGAGTTCTGCCCCAAGCCACCGATTGCCCAATTATGAGCCCTGAAAAGACTGCCTTCCCTGTATCCCACACATTTTGCATGTCCATGCCCTCTATAACATTTTCCTGAAAGTAGTTGACTATGGCCTCCTCTTTGTGAGCCCTTGCGCCCGTATCTGTTAGTATAGCTTCATTAAAGTTAGTATAGCCTCCGAAAGCCAGTATCAGATAGAAGCAACAATGAACACTGCAGTAATAAACACACCACATTGGCAGCTGGCATGCAAAGAAGTGCACAGAGTAATAGTGCTTTAACCCCCCTTTTTTGGGAATATATTGTATTGATGACACTCTTAACAGTACCAAAAAAGAATTTGGTGATGCATAGGGCGTCTGCCCCATTTCTTGGAAAGGTAACATCATGACAGCAATTGGCCAGATTCAGTTTTCTTTGGTTTAGTACTTGTACAGGAAGCGGGGGACCTCTGGGCAATGTGGAACGCATGTGGTCTTTTGTCTTCTGGTGAGAGCCCCAGAGGGGCTCCCCAAATCTGATCAATGCTGTGTGGGGCAAAGAGTATATCAGACATGTGATGTTCCTGTGAGGGCTGCAAGAAACAACAGTCCTCCTCAGTCATGGGGCCCTCTCTCGTTTCTGGTGGACAAATGAATATATATGCTGACTGGGAGCTGCACCAACATACAATGTTCACAGAGGGTGACAGCACGTACAATTTACCCCAGTAAAATGCCACTTTCTAAAATACACAAAAGGAGGCCATTTTGTGGGTGGTCAATCAGGTAAGTAATTACTAAGATGGTGGCTTTGTTCACAGGAACCAGCGTTTACATTATTACACATGCAATGTATGTTAGAACACTGTGAGGGTACATTTCCAGTATAACCACCAAGATGAGTAGCCTGCTTTCATCTTTGAGGCTACTGGAAAAAAGCACAGTACTGTTCAGACAAAGAGCACTGCTCAGGTTACTGGCCACCTTCTGTTTTTTTTTTTGTTTAGTACTTGTGCAGGAGCAGGCCGCAGGAATCTTTTGGCAACACGTAACAACCACGTGCTTTGGTCATGTGTGTGAAAGTGCCAGTGGGCCACCAGAGCACAACAAATCTGCTCAAAGCTGTGGGAGGCAACCAGGATACCAGGGCTAGAATAGACCTCCAGAATTCTTGTGTGGGGATGCTGGCAACAGATGTCCTCCTCAGTCAGGGAACCTCTCTCTGGTATTTAGATTGCAATGAAATGTATAAGCAGCTGGTGGGATGCACCATCTTACACTGTCCCAAGATGAGTGATAGCCACTTTCTTCAATTTCCCTCTAGTAAATGACCTGTACCCTTTTTCTGGGACAAACCAAAGGTAGCCTTTTGGTGGAGTGCTCAATCAGGTAAGTGAATCATATTAAAATGGTGTATTTGTTTAAATTTTGTTCCACAGAAACCAAGCTTACATTATGACACAGATAATGTATTACACTGGGAGGGTATATTTGCGGTGAAACCATAGATAAAAGTGGCCTTCTTTCTTCTAGGACACAGTCATAAAGCTCAGAGATCCTTTAGGCACATCTCTGGTCACTGGCCAACACTACTTTTTTAAAGTGTAGTACCTGAGCAGTAGCCAGCAGTGGGGAATCCGTGAGCAATGCGGAAAAACTACAGTCTTTATTGATCTGGTGGGAGCATCAGAGTGGCAAGACAAAACTGCTCAATGCTGTGAGGGGCACACAGGATATCAGGCCTGGAACAGACAATTGGTATTCCGTGGGTGCTGCTAGGAACATCAGTTCTCAGTTAGGCGTCCCCTCTCTCATTGTTGGTAGTCAAAATAATATATATGCAGCAAGGGGTCTGCAACAACATACACTGAACTCAGTGTGAAGACAGCTGTGGAAGATTTTACAGCAAAAAGGAGGCCTGAAACAAAGTGAATTGAAAAATAAAAAAAGCTTTCCTAAAAGAGAAAGAGAGGTACGACTCCCTGATTATATACATTATTGGAAATGTAGGTCTTTTGCTCACTGTTCTGGAAAAAGGATGATCCGGGAAACCTGAACGATGAAAACAGGTGTGCATGTACGTCCAATAACTGTCACAAAGTTGTGTATATGTTTCCACCATAGTCAAACATTGGATTAGCAGAGCTGAAGAAATTGAACTGTATTTATTTAAAACTTAATAAATCACAATACCAAATCATATATTCACCATTCAGTTATTGATGCTGCTGATATTTTGGAAATAAAGCACATTTAAACGGGAGCTTTCTTTAAGTAAACGTACCAAGACAAGGTCAAGAACTATGTCCCATTTATTGGAGTGCATTCACATCCTGGGGAATACAGCAACACCAGAAAGTGTATTAGAAAGGTATTGCTTATTCAATGCCCATCTTTAATAAGTGTTTGGAGTACACAGATTAACAATAGTAAAGCCTATCTTAGTTGGGTCTGATTTTTTGAACCTAAAATATCAATCACAGCCAATCTAAATTACAATTGTGTGATAAAGAAATGTGCATTATATTCAGTGACTGTTCAAATGATGTACTTAGAGTGTAGAAAGAACCAATAAAGATGTATAAGCTATATTACAGCCTTATGTGAAGCATTATTGAAGAACATGACACACAGACATTGCTCTGAACAAAACGTAAAGGTGAAATGCAAAGATCTTCTGTAGGTAGACAGAAATGCCTGCTTTGGACTATACATGGATAGCATAGATATGGGAGTATGTGGGTGAAGTACTGCCACTGCCATCTGGTGGAAAACAGTCTGCAACTTTACACCAGAAACCTAATTCATATCAACATGATGACAAATTTTTCATTACATGTGTAATCACTATACTGCACGCTGCATCGCAACAGAACCTTCTATTGACAACAAAATCTTATGTTATAGAAAGATGTCTTCTACATCCCAATATCTAACTTAAGAAACATAGGGGTCACCACATTTTGAATTTCCCAAAATAGTAAAAACATGTCAAATTACATTGCACAATGTCCATCTTGGTTTTTAAATGTTCATACCGACTTGCGGAATCTAAAAATCTAAATTGTATTATTCTGCCATATGTTAGTAGATAGTTATGCTCAAAAACAAAATGAGCACGTCTTCATCAAGGGCAGTTTTTCCTTCCCACATTTCCTACTTATGTGGCTGGGAGACCACACCTCTGTCATAAGACAGAGGTGGAGATAGTAAGATATATATTTTGATGCACCCACTATAGAGGGACTGACTAATAAGTAAGAAGAAATGAGTACAAAGAATTAGGGAATATTCTGAGAAAGACAGGAGGACCTATCTGGAGAGGGAGGACAGAATTTAAAGGTTTGACCCAGGTGAGAAGGAGACCAGTCCAGTGAGGGAAGAGTGACCAGTCCAATGGAAGAATGACATCAAATGAACACCATAAACACCATAAATCAGGGATTTGTTGTAGGAATGTCTGGCTGACAGAGTCCCCTGCTGGCTCCAGAATCAGAAATGACACCTTAAAAGGTCAACTGAAAACCTCAAACAAATCACAAATTGTCCAAAGATTAATCAGGGTAAAATCTGGGAGGACGATGGTAAGTGAATTGTGGGGAATGCAAATTGAGAAGAGGAGTACAGGTGCTAATATTTCTCTCAGTTACATTGAAAAAAGGTGAGATGTGGTTTCTTTAAAGCCCTGTCTACTTTGTATTGAAAAACAAATCAGAAATTAAATGCTTTTTAGAGGCACTTTAAATTATAAGTGCTTATTTAAAAATAGATTCATTTAATGTATAGGTAGTGGCCACAGCCGGTATTGAGTCCCTTGAACCACAGTCCTGTGGAGGCCATAGTTATAGTCTAGATGTTTGTGCAACAAAATTCATGCAGAGGGAATGAATTCTATTTATTAGGAATTGTGCAAAGTGCAACCCCGTGGATTCCCTTCTCTTTCAATGCCCAGCAGATTCAGGTGTAATGTGGATGTAAAGGGGGGGGGGGGTCTTTAACAATGTACATGCTACAAGAGAAGGATATATTATAAGGCCAATAACACATGGAGGCTGGAATGCACACACAGTTGCATTAAGGTTGTGCAGGAATACCCAGATGGAAGGTTACACATGCAAATAGATTGAAAACAATGCACACTTGCAAGTAAATTTAAAGCTGCATTTACAGCTGTATTCAAAGTCACACACACACATGATTATTGAAATCAACATACTCATGTTTTAGTCAATCAAACATGTTCAGAGAAAGCTGTGCCATATGTTTTGAGAACCCAGTATGAATATGGCCTCAGAACAGGTTAAATAAATCACTGAGAGTGATTTTGAATTTAAGCATATAGGACCCAATGCATGCTGAAATTGTGTGTCTACATGTATAGGGCCCATACAGCCTAAACATTCACGACCTAACACAGGGACAGGGTAGTTCAGTTGAATATATTGGAATATTTGTTATTGATTTATGGAGATTTTCTACGACAACAAATCCTTGTCTTGATAATGGAGAAAATCAAATGTTTTAGAAACACTTGCTTAACGTTTAAATGTTATATCCAAAACACTTGTTGATATTTAGACTGAAAACTGAAGCCAATGGAGAGTAGAAATGTTTAAAATGTCTAGTATTTTTAGAATTCAAAATATCTATAAGAAAACTGTATGAATCAAGAATGAATGCTTGTGTGGAATGATAATGCTAAGATTCACGCAGGCAGGTAACTTTGTTTAATGTGATGATCGTTGACATTGTAATACCTATATGGAATTGATCACAATAGTGTAAACCTGGAGACCAAGTTGGATGAAGTTGCATTATTCTTTTAAGTAAATTCTAATTTTTGACTACATTGCTGTCTGTTCCTTGCCCAGAATTGTGGGGTGGGAGTGTATGAATGTAAGCGCAAAATTGGCATGTCACATCTGTATGAACCAAAATTAAAACATGCAAATATTTATAGACAGCCAGTTTCTTTAATTTCCCTCAAACAAAGGACCTGCACACCTTTCTGAGACTACAAAGGTGGCCATTTGGTGGAGTGATGAATAAGGAGAATGAGTCATTATTAAAATAGTGGATTTGTTTACATTTTTTCCACAGGAACCAAAGAAAACCCTATGAAAGAGGTAATGTATTACAGTTCGAACACTATGAGGGTGCATTCACAGTATGGCATAAAGTGCACTCGTTCTGGCACCGAGCATAGCTCAGGTCACTCGCCACCTTAAGTCTTCTTTTGTTTCATAGTTGTGAAGGAGCAGGAAGTTGTGGGCTCATGGTCAATGTGTAACACCAAAGTCTTTGCTCTTCTGGTGACAGCAGTGAGGGGTCAGAATCGAGAAGCAGACACAGAGTGGTAGTGTTTTGAACATCAGACATCTTTATTAAAATAAAAGAGTTGGAGAAAGGCTTATCTGTCCCTATCCTAAGAGAGTTTCCCTACCTAGGACACTAAAACTAACGATCAGTGTCCAAAACATACTAATCTGACCCTCACACTAGAAATGAACAACTAAGGGTGTAAGGAAATGTCTCTGAGTTTGGTCAAAAAAATAAATAAATCACAATTAAATCAAGTAGATAAATCCAACAAAATAATCATTGGATCCAACATTCCCCATATTGACATCTCATACATGAGTATGTGTGCAAATGTTGTCTTTGTTTTTCACTTGTTCGACATTCAAAATAGTTTTGAATTGCCCACATGCCCGTCGGTATGCCCCAGGGTCCCTAATGGCTCTGGCAGGCTCAATGATATCTGGTAGCGTTCCGGACCTATGCTATGTTGCTGCAGTGAAGCTTTAACTCGCTCTGCAGACCTTCTCTCAGCTCCCCTGCTAGCTCCGTGTTGACCAGCCGGTAAGACCACTTCTGCTTGTTAAGACCGCGTCCCGGTAACTTTGCTGGCACTGCCGGCTTCCAAGCGGTTCTTCCACAGTTCCTGCTGTGTCTCCTGTGGCCTCACGCTACGCAAGTAGCTAATGTTAACAAGCGGTGGCTTGGAAGTGTCTGCTTTCTCCAGCATGGTCCGTTCCTGTGCTGTTGCCTTCTCCCTCGGTTCTGCTTCCTGTTTCTCATGTTCTGCTCCTCTCTTCTCTGACTCCCGTTTGAATATGTACACCATTTTTAAATGCCCCGCACACTCTGGCTTCATTGTCCACGTATTCAGCTTGGTGTTTCCTTCAATCCACATTAACTCCTCTTACTCTTCTCAGTACTTGAGGACTCAGGAGAGTTGGAGTCCATACTATTTATGGGAGTTCTAAAGTGCTTTTGTTTTTAATTTTTGTTTGGAAAAAAAACATTGAGACAGGAGATGTTAGGTGTATGTTATGTGTATATGAGGCATGAATACAGCATGCTATCAGCAGTATAGTTGCCGTAGGATTTTCTTCAAAAGGAGGGGAAGTAAACTGCATCCCCCCTAAGGGAGGCATTACCTCCTCCTGGTAGTCATCCCCTCCCACATGATCCTCCCTCATAATACCTCCCCCAAGGCCAGAATCAGGTAGCAGCTGCCATCCCCTGGCCATGTGGGAGATCATCACCAGGGAATCAGTGATGACTCTGCAGGATTCATCACATACAAATCCCCTAATGTTTCTGGTATTCACAGCATCTATTGAGAAGCCAGAAAGGAAATCCACATTACCCTGTTCTTTTCCTTTCTGATGTTCCACTGAGAAACAATAGGGTTGTAAATCAAGAAACCAGTGCATGACCCTTGATTTAGTGCCCTTGTGAAGGCTCAACCAACTTAACGGGGCAAGGTCTGTGACAAGTCAGAACCTTCTACCAGTCAAATAATATTTGAGGTAGGTTATGGCCCACTTAACGATGAGTCTTTAAGTTCAAGAGTTTAATCATGATTTTCTCGGGAGAATAACTTCCTACTTATGTAGGCGACTGGATGTTCTATACCATCATGACTCTGTGAAAGAACTGCACCTAAACCTGTAAGTGAGGCATCAGTGTACAGGATGAATTCCCAATCGTAGTCTGCCACCTTCAATACAGATTATTTGCACAAGCTATGTTTCAGTTTGTCAAAACATAATTAATCTTCAGGACGTAATTTGATTGTCTGAGGTTCTGCATTTCTGAGTTTATCTGTGAGAGGAGAGGTTATAGATGAGTCATTACGAATAAACCATCTATAATATCCAACTAACCCCAAAAAGGCTCTCAACTCTTTCCTTGTTTTTGGAGCTTTTTTTTTTACTGCTTTACCTTTTTCAGTTTGAGGTTGAATTAGTCCATTCCCTACAAAGAACCCAAGATATTATACTGCAGATCTAGTGATATGACATTTCTTTGAATTTGCTGTAAGTCTCGCTTTTCTCTGGCTCTAGTAACTAAGTATAGATGATACATATGTTATCTCCAAGATTTGCTATGGATGATAATATCATCAATATATGGTCCACAGAGGAAGCATAGGGTCGAAAAATTTGATCCATTAACCTTTGAAAGGTGGCTGGTGCTCCGTGTAAACTAAAAGGCAGGACTTTAAATTGAAAAAGGCATAGGGGAATGGAAAAGGCTGTTTTCGGTTTATCTGTGGGATTGACTGGAACTTGCAAGTATCCCTTAGTCAGATCAATTGTGGAGAGATACATCACAGTTCCCAACCTGTTAATAAGATCATCAATTCTAGGCATGGGATGACTGTCAAATTGGGAAACCTTGTTGACTTTTCTAAAATCAATGCAAAATCTCTAGTAGTCTGATTTAGCGACCAAAACAATAGGGCAAGACCATGTGCTTTGAGCAGGTCCTATAATATCAGCCTTTAACATAGTTTCCAACTCTTTTTGAATTATATTCTTTCTACTCTAACGTATTCTATATGGTTTTAAATGACTAAGCTTTCCTTGAGGCATACGGATATACTGATCTACCCCTTTAATTCTTCCTGGTTTTGTTCTGTAAACATCAAGGAAGTCTTCTAAGCGATCCATTAAATCTTGTTTGTTTTTGATTTTGTGCCAAATCTGGAGGGATTAAAGTATTGGTGTCATTTTCTTTAGATAGCAGACCAGTTTACATCACTGAAGTGTCTTCGACCGGATTGTCTTTCCATTCCATGAGAAGATTTACATGTTAGATGCAAGTCTTCATTTTTCTGTCTGGTTGTGAAATGTGATAGTTGGAAGGTTCTGTCCGTTCTATAACCTCATGGGGACCATGCCACCCATAGAGCATTTTATTTTCTGAAGAGGGGACGAGGACTAATACTTTCTGGCCACCAGAAAAAGACCTTAACACTGCTTTCTTTTTATGGTACTCCTACTCTTGTTCCTGGGTTCTAGTCATATTAGTCTGTAGTATAGACCGGACCGCTGCCAAATGTTCTTTTAACCACTGGGCAGTTTGGGATAACGGTAGCAAGGCTTTCTCTCATTCTTCCCAGATTTCACATAATATATCTAAAACATCTCTCCCATATAATGATTCAAATGGGGAGAATCATGTGGAAGATTGTGGTGCTTTTCTGATAGCAAAAAGGGCCCATGGTGTCATAATATCCCAATGCTTCAGTCCACTTATACTAGTTTCTTTAAAATGTTTTTTAAGGTCTTATAGAATCTTTCAACCAAATCAACAGTTTAGTGATGGATAGAGGTACGCAAAATATTTATCTGAAGAATCTTCTTCACTCCAGACTTGAGTTTACTCATAACGGTAGACCCTTGATCGGTCAAGAACTCTTTCAGGAATCCAACTCTTGATAAAAATGGAATGAAATGTTTTATAATCTGTTGTGAGGTGTTATTCCTCAAGGGAAAAGCTTCAGGATAACGAGCTACATGGTGTAATATCACAAATATGTATCTGTTTCCCAACATTGATGGTTCTAGAGATTCAACTAGATCCATACTGATATGTGTAAAAGGTATGTCTATAATAAGGCTGAGTGTCTCGGTGAGAGACTAGATTTTCAGGCTAGGAGCCATGATTTCACCATGGCTCTGAAGGGCCAGAACGCGATTTCCGATCTGATTGTAAGAGGGAGGGTGTTCCAGCATTGCGCTGCCAGCACTGGGAAACTGGAACCTCCTGCTGTTTTTAGGTTATAGTTAGGGATCTTTAGTGGGTGCAGCTAAGGGGTTCTGGTGAGTCTAATGGAGCAGTGTCTAAAGAATTTGTCTTAGAGGTAGCGTGGGGCAGTGCATGACAGGCACTTATGGGTGATGACCAGTGTTCTTAGCTTAATTCTATCGCGGATTGGGAGCCAGTGGACTTCTTTGCTAACCGTGGATATGTGAGCCTTGCGCGGGAGGTTAAGGGCACATCTTAGTGCATTATTTTGCAGGATCTGGAGCCTGTTCAAGTTTTTTGTGGTAGTGCCTAAGTAGAGTGTGTTGCAGTAGTCTAATTTGGACAATATCAGCGCTCTAGATAAGGTGACGCAACTAGAGGTGGAAAGAAACGGCCTTCAGGCATTGATCAATTTATTGGTGTAGGTGGTGGCTGAGATGGTGGCGTTTATTTGTTTTTTTAGTGACAAGGTGGAGTTGAGGTACACACCTAGTGTTTTGACCTCTTTGGACACTTTTATGATGTTGCCGTCAATGGTGAAGGATTGGTACCTTTGGTCCAATTTGTTGAGGCGAGCCTGGGAGCCTACGATAAGCAGTTCTGTCTTATCGTCGTTTAGGCAGAGACTGTGTGTAGCCATCCAGGCTTGGATTTCTGAGTAGATATCATTGAGCTTTGCAGCATCTTCTTCATAGCTGCCAGTGAGAGTGATAAGGACCTGGGCGTCGTCTGCATAATTAGTGTAGCTGACACCCAGATCGTCAAGACGGTCAAAGAGGAGCTTCGTGAATAGATTCGGTTCACAATTTGGGCTTGGCTTTTAGTTGTTCCTAAATGCCCACCTGTCAGATGAGAATGAGCAATTTCTAAATCAATTGTTTTACGACTCTTAGGTACCACTATTGTACCAACTAGGGATACCATCAGGTCCATCTTCTCCACTATACAATAACCCCGTTTTTAGGAAAAAGAATGGCCCGCCCTTTTCCCTTCCTTCTTCCTTAGCTAATACGTAAAGAAAGGGTGCAGCCAGAAAGGGATAATTTCTTTGGGCAAAGGCTAGGTCAGGAGTAACATCAGTCTCTTCTTCCGCTATAGGGATGAGTTTTACTTTTGGTCTAATTGGAGGATTTATGTCTGCTTCTACAAGACTGTTAGTTCCTCTGCCAGTTTCATCACAACCTTTGATTTCTTGGGGTTTAGGAAACAGGGCCTTCTCCAAAATCCCTTTGGTGGAATATTCTCTCCCCTGCCTTAATTTAGTATGCCTTTTCCCCATTATTTTGTATCATCACGTTTACATCTCTTCTATAGTCAGGGTCTATGACACCAGCCAATTCGTCTAAGCCATATCGCCAGGTCAAACCTGACTTAGAGGCCAGTCTAATGTAAGTACCAGAAGGGGGAATAAGGACTCAGTCAGTGAGTATCATAGCTCTGTCCCCAGGTTGAAGTATTCTCCCCTACTACTGTATAAGTCAAATCCAGTAGAATGTTCAGTAGCAATGGTAGGATTGGAGGCTCTTTTACTAGGTTTCTCAAACTTAAGAGTCCCCCAGTTTGTGTCAACTGAATCCTATTCCACTACTGACACCATATGTGAGGGTTCCGAAATGAGAAACATCAGACATCTTTATTGAAATAAAATGGTTGTATAAAGACCTCTCTGCCCATATCCTAAAGAGAGTTTCCTGAAAATAAAGCTAAAGATCATTCTGTGTCTCATCATAAACATTATGCACACTGCCCTTGTGGCCAAAACATACTATCCTGACCCTCACACTAGAAATGAACAGCTAATGATGTGAGGAAATGTCTCTGACTTAAGTTTAAGAAAACATTTTTCACAATTAAAGCAAGTAGATAAATCCAACAAAAAAGAGGGGGGCGGGGACTCACTTTCCGGTAGGGTGGGAAATAGTGTCTCTTTTCAAACACTAGTTCCTTAAGGATGGTAAAGGTGTCACTTTTAAACAACAAATTCCTACTGATAGCAAAAGTGTCTATTTTAAACAATGGGCCTCATTCCGAGTATGGCGGTAAGGGATAGCGGCCACCGCTAACGAGAGCGGTGGCGGTAATCCCTTACCGCCATACTCCGAGTTCCCTTAGCGCCATGGTGCTTTTAACACCTGCTTTTAGCAGGCGTTAAATACCATGGCGCTAAGGGACCTTGATGTTAATTACGCCACCGTAATTTACGGTGGCGTAATTGACGCCTTCCCCACTCCCATTATGCCCTATGGGGCAAGAATGGGAATGGGGAAGGGTAAATGGGGATTGGGGAATTACCGCCCCGCCAACCTTGGAATGGGGCGGTAATTCCGCCAACCACCAAGGCGCTGCCGGTCCGGGTACGGCGTCAACCAAGGCGTTAATAGCGCCATTGGTTAGCGCCGTACTCGGAATGAGGCCCAATAACTTCTTAAGGATAGCAAAAGTGGCACTTTTAAACAACCACTTCTTAAGGGTGAAATCCTGGTATACACCCTTGCCAGGAATCCTTCAGTAAGTTCCTTAGATCTCCTGGTATACTCTCCTGACAGGTATCTTTTCACAATGGCGGTCATTACAACCTTGGTGCTAAGTGCACCAACTTTACCACCATGGTGTAAACTATGTTTACACCATGGTGGATGGCGGATTTACCGCCCCATTCCAAGGTGAGTGGGGCGGTAAATCCCCATTTCCCATTTTCCCTTCCCCATTCCCATTTTTGCCCCATAGGGCATAATGGGAGTAGGGAAGGCGCTAATTACGCCGCCGTAAATTACGGCGGCGTAATTAGCACCATGGTGGGTTAGCGCCATGGACTTAACGCCTGCCAAAAGCAGGTGTTAAAGTGGGAATCCGGCGTTAAGGGTTAACGCCGTCGTTAACCCTTAACGCCAGGGTTGTAATGACCTCCAATGTCTTTTCTTCGGTATATTTTATGTACTCTCCTGCCAGGAATCCCCTTCTGGGGTTTTTCAGATCCCCTGGTATGTTTCTCAGCCAGGTATCTTTTCCCCCAAAGGCTCACTAACTGGTGTGCTTCTTTTGCCAGGTCTTCTTTCAATGTTCTCAATGTTTTTCAATATAGCACAGTTGTAGTCCTTCACTGTCTATACTTCATTGGCTTGTGGTACTACTTGTTCCAACTTTCCCCACATTGATATCTCATATGTGGAGACCTGTCTTTATTAACATTCATCTGCTTGTGATAACATTGCTCCAATTGTTCCTATATTGACATCTCATACATGAAAATTTGTGCAAATTATGTATTTGTAATCCACTTGTTTGGTATTCAAAATTGTTTCTGAATTGCCCACATGCCTGTCAGTATGCCCCGAGGTCCCCAATGGCTCTGGACAGATTCACTGATATCTGGTAGCATCCCTGGCCTGTGGCCTGTTACTGCGGCGAAGCTTTCACTCTGGGATGGCGTTTCCCACTCTGCAGACCTTCTCTCAGCTCCCCTGCCAGCTCTGAGTTCATCCGCCATTAAGACCAGTGCCGCTTGTCAAGACCGCGCTCCGGTAATTTTGCTACTGCTGCTGGCATCCCAGCATTTCTCCCACAGTGCCTGCTGTGTCCACTGTGGCCTTGCGCCACGCCGGTAGGAAATGCTTACAAGCAGCAGCTTGGAAGCACCTGCCTTCTCCAGCACAGTCCGTTACGGTGCTGTTGCCTTTTCCCTCGGTTCTGCTTCCCGCTTCTCCCGTTATGCTTATCTCTTCTCCGACTCCCATTTGAAAGAGTACGCCATTTTTAAATGTCCCACATACTTGGGCTTAATTGCAACAACTAGTCCACATGTTCAGCTTGGTGTTTCCTACATTAACTCCTTCTTCCTCTTCCTCGTCTCAGTACTTGATGATTTATGGGAGTTGGAGCCCATAGGATTTATAGGACTTCTAAAGTGCTTTTGTTTAGAATTTCTGTTTGGGACAAAAACATCAGAGACAGGAGTAGTTAGGTGTGTGTTATGTGTATATGAGGCATTAATGGTATTCTGTTTAGAATGTATTTTATTTTATCATTCATAAAGCGCTCTAAACCCAAGGTTCAAGGCGCAGGTTACAAGAGTTACAAACATTTCAAACATGGCGTTGTCAGAGCATAAAAATACAGGTTACGTGACAGTATGACAGACTGTTGAAGGATGCACCTTATATATAACTCTGGGAAAAAAGAAGTGTTTTGAGATGCTTGCAGAAAGCCCAGTAGGATTGCTCTGTTCTTAACGTCAGTGGAAGGGCATTCCAATTCTTGGCGGCAATAACCGGGAAGCTCACACCACCTGATCTTTGGAGCCTGAATCTTGGGCTGGTAAGGTGGTGCATGTGAGAGGACCAGGTGAGTCTGGTAGACTGTGCCTTGTTGAACTTATGTGCAAGATATCTTGGGGCAGTGTTGGAGATAAACTTATGTGTGATGGCTAGAATTTTGAATAAGATGCGCTCATGAATTGGAAGCCCATGCGTTTTTCTTCTTGCTGGTGAGATATGGGGCATCATTACGAGTTGGCCGGTAAAATTTGCAAACTACTGCTATGCCGGTGCAACCGTGTCCATGTTGCACTGCTGCCGGAATCAACGGTTGATTCTGAGTCGGCATGCACGCGCATACCGGCTTGCTGGTAACGGCTGCACCTGTATGCCAGTAAGGCCCTCCAAACCCCCAATAGTGGCATCATCCATGCCACAGACATGGGCACCGGCATCCTAGATGCTGTACAGAATGGTACCGTTGATACCTGTACTGTACATACTGGCACTGGAAATGCTGATACCGGAAGCAACGTCATCCCGCCGGAACAGGAAATGCTCCAGCAGCCATATTGAAAAACACAATCCATTGCAATCGCCTGCCTACAGGACCTGGAATTGCAAACTGTATACCCTGCCAGCAAGAAGATGTCTAAGGCTACCCGTAAAGGCACACCTCGGCTGCGTAAGCCCTGTTTTAGAGATGATGAGCTAAACATGCTTTCCGTCACCCTGGTCCAGCATGCGGATGTGGTGTTCTGTCCAGACCTGCGCCGTGTCGCCCAAATAAGGAATAAAATCATCTAGGAGGAGGTGGCCCAGAAGGTGTCCATGGTGGGCACAACCGCACGCAGTGTGAAAGACTGCAGAAAATGGTGGGATGATCTGCGGCTGCGTGTTCGAATGATCTTGGCAGCAAACCGCAGCCAGGCCCAGGCATGAGGTGGTGGAGCAACATCACCCAACATCACCCATTAAGTTTGCACGGTGGGAGGAAACCTGCAGCTCAGTACTGGACATGGAGGCCATAGAGGGAGTCGGGCATTTAGAGATGGAGGTCCCATCATCGGACAATGACGGTGAGTGATCCTTAGCGTAATACAAAAGTCACCACACACACCTAATACCCCAAGTATAATGTTGGAGTCCAATTGGCAAGTAGATGAGATTAAATACATGGGCCGTGGGATTGGTGGTGAGCTATGCACTACACTCCGTTTTTAATAAAATGTATGTCCAAAAATCAAAAATAGCTCCTTAGTAATTTGGGGTGCAAACCTGCTGGAAAGAGTGTCTCCGTGATAAAACACTGCATAGAACGTGACAGAAAAAGACCTTGGGCCTCATTCCGAGTACGGCGCTAACCAATGGCGCTATTAACGCCTTGGTTGACGCCGTACCCGGACCGGCAGCGCCTTGGTGGATGGCGGAATCACCGCCCCATTCCAAGGTTGGCGGGGCGGTAATTCCCCTTTCACCAAGGCTCTTCCCCATTCCCAAATGAGCCCCCATAGGGCTCAATGGGAATGGGGAAGATGCAAATAACGGTGACCGTTCATTACGGTCACCGTTATTGGCTCGGAGGCCCCTTTGCGCCCTCGACTTTAACACCTGCTCAAAGCAGGCGTTAAGGGCGAGGGCGCAGAGGGAACTCGGAGTATGGCGGTAAGGGAATACCGCCACCGGTCTCGTTACCGGTGGCCGCTATCCCTTACCGCCATACTCGGAATGAGGCCCCTTGGCTTTGAGTAAAGTTTTGTCAGTATTCTCGAACCTTCAATTGCTGTTTGCACATCCAAATAGTGAATGTTGGGTTTCCCTATTTCCATTGTGAATTGCAACCTGTTGTCGATGTTATTCAAATATAAAAGGAAATTGTTCAATTGGTCTCGGCTGCCTGACCATATTCCGAATATATCATCAATATATCTATACCATTTTTTCAAATGTAGACTCCATTGTGGATTGTTGATAATATGTCTGGTTTCGAATTCAAACATGAATGTATTCGCATAGGATGGTGCCATAGTAGCTCCCATAGCAGTACCGGTCAATTGTTTGTAATAAGTTTCTTTGTACTTGAAACATGAATTCTCAGAAATAAATTTCAAAAGGATCATCAAAAATTCTTGATTGGCTCCTATTGGTCCTGCATCAAGTAGTAACTTCTCAACTGCTCTTTGTCCCAAATCGTGTGGGATACTCGTATAAAGACTCGCCACATAGATGGTGAATAAAATGTCATCTGTCGTGAGTTCAATGTTCTCTAGGATTTGTAAGAAATGTGTAGTATTCTTTACATAAGTTGGAGTTAGTTGAATAAGAGGCTGTAAAAAATAATCAATGTAGGTACCCAAAGGTTGCAAAATGCCTTTGGTTGCGGCTACTATCGGTCTCCCAGGAGGATTATTGAGTTGCTTGTGAATTTAAGGTAGAATATACAGGTGTGGCATCTTGGGATATTGAGTCCATAAATATGTTTTAGTTTTGTTGCTAATCCATTGGTTTTCTAGTGCCATTTCAAGAATATTATATAGTTCAGCTTTGATATCTTTAGTTGGATCGTGTGCTAATTGTTGATACGTTGTGGTATCTGCTAATTGTCTCAAACACTCTTTGTCATATTGTTCAGAATCTTGAATAACAATAGCACCTCCCTTATCTGCTGATCTGATAGTGATAGAATCATCAGTAAATAGGGTCTTTAAGATGGATAGTTCACCTCTGTTCAAATTCTTCCATTTCGGTTGGCAAAATTGTATTTTTTTGATATCGTTCAACATCATGCTATGAAAAATGTCGATCGCAGGAACATGTATTGGCGGGTTAAATGTGCTCTTAGCTTTAAATTCGATATATTCTGTTTCAGTTTGGCTGGGGACTTCAGTGGTGTGAGTTGTTTCTGAAAAGTATGTTTTCAATTTGAGTTTGCGTACTAGTTTGTATAGTTCAACTTTGGTGTTAAACATATTGTTACTATAAGTTGGTACAAACTTCAAACCTTTCTCAAGTGTTTTGATTTCTTTAGTTGTCAAATGTTGAGTGGAGAGGTTAACCACTAGTTCCAATTTGTCTGCAGTCGTGTCTTCATTCCCTGTCCTCTTCTTCCTTCCCCTTCTTGTCCTCTTCCTCCGAAAAAATCTTTCCTTTGGGGATTTGTGGGTTGTCTGGGCATTAGATTGATTCCTAATGTACTGGCCGCAGAATTTCCTGTTGCTTGTTCATCTGTTGTTTCTACCTTATCTGATTCAGAACTACTTGGTTCACTCGGAGATTTGTTGGGTCTTTGTGTTTGGTTAAGATATTTGTCCGCCCAAGTATATACCTCGTTATTGAGATAATCATAAGTGTCTCTCTTACATTTTCTAATTTTGCGTGATTCGAGATCTTGTTTGTATCCGTCCAACTTATTGTTGATGTCAATCAGTATCTCAGCAAATGATTCTGCATCTGTTAATTCAGTTATATCTTTAGACAAGTTGTCAATCTCTTTCTCCAATTGTTCAATATTGCCAGAGAGTTCTTTGATTGTAAGAAGTATCAGGTCTAGAGAACATTTATTTAAGATTTGCTCTCATTTTTCGACAAACTCTCTATTTTCTTTACATAAAGTCGGTCGTAAAGGAATTCTAAGTCCTCTGGGAATCCGTTGTGCTTTGTAGTAACGGCTAAGGGTCACCGCATGTAATTTACGGTTGATGAGCTTCCTAATTGAATATTCCAATTATTACTTTGGGGGTCTTTGGTGTTGTAGCTCTATTATCTGTTAGGAATTCTCTGTCTTCATATGACATGACGGTGTGCACTAGCCCAAGTACGATCACGGATGTGAAAGATAAACTGTGGGATTGGTGGTGAGCTATGCACTACACTCCGTTTTTAATAAAATGTATGTTGAAAAATCAAAAATAGCTCCTTAGTAATTTGGGGTGCAAACCCGCTGGAAAGAGTGTCTCCGTGACAAAACACTGCATAGAACGTGAAAGAAAAAGACCTTGGCTGTGAAGCCAGCGGTGCGGGCTGCACTCCCGTGTACCACTCACTGGTGGTTAAATTTTGAGTACCAGAAATTCTTCAAAGACTTATAATAATTAAACTCATGCGTATTTATTTGTTCTTGTGTTGCTTATTATTGTCATAAGCTTAAATTCCTCGAGGGGAATTGAAAATTTGAGGCAGAAATGTCACATAAGGCCTATGCATTTCGGGTTGGAAACCCTTCCTCAGGGCCTGTGAACTTATATATTTATAAATGCCTACTGATTAAATCTCTTAACAAAGATAATGGTAATAGTCAAATTAGAACACCCATAATATTCAGTAGTTTGAAAGGGTCGCCAAATGGAAGCATCAGTCAACAATCAAGTGTAAGTAAAACATACACATACATTACCAATATCAGCATATGGTTAATGTTTGGATAGTTCATCATCAAAAGAGTTTCATCAATTAAGTTCGATCATAGGGAAGTTGCAAAATAAAATAAAAAAGACATGAACATACTGTCAAAAAATACTAATAAAAGCCTAAATTTTAGCTGCTGATATTCTAGTATGAAGGATTAGTCACTGACCTGCTAATCGCATGTAAAAAAACCTCCACTAGAAAGTATTCCAGAGCAAAAGCAATCATCCGTGTCTAGTCTGAAAGTTAAAAAAACGTGTCATGTGTAACTGTATAAAGGTAATATGCAAGGAAAGAGTTACTAAAAAGGGGAAGAAAGAAAACTGGCGAGGTTCATTTACCTGAATGAGTTCAATCGTGTTAGTTGCTGGCCGCAGTTACGGGTGGCGAACAGGTAAAGACTTGTGCTCTATCTCTGAAAGGCTGCACAGTGTGGAGTTGCCAAGGTAGCACTAACGCCTTCAGTGAGGTCACTGATCTAAAGAGGTAGGTAACAAAGCCATTGTAAACTAATGCTTGTACATGAAATTCAAAAAGAAACGCAGTAAAAAAAGTGTCAATTACCCAAAATATTATGAATGATGCGAGCGGCAGGCTGCCGTTGTAGTGAATGAGCACAGAAGCAGAGCAGGACACACGTCTGATGTCTGCCTGCCTAAGCTTGCAAACGCTGCATTGAAAACAGTAATGACTCAGATACCTACACGGTGTCCAGTCATTTGGTTGACTGAAAACTGGTCGACTGCAATTTGGTCGACGCAATTTGGTCGAAAACCAAATGGTCGAATTTTTTTTTTTTATTTATATATTTATTTTTCGGGTTTTCGTTTTGTAAAAAAAGGGGTTTTTAAAGAAAAAAAGGGGGTTGGGGGGGACCCCCCCAAAAAAAAAAAAAATAAAGGGTTAAAAAAAAAAAAATTCGACCATTTGGTTTTCGACCAAATTGGTTCGACCATTTGTCTGGTCGACCAATTTTTTTCGACCAAATGTCTGGTAACCTACCTACATGATACCTACATGATAGAGCATGCGTGGTAGTGTGTGTGTGTGTGTAAAACAAAACGGACATGTTTGAATGTGGTTTGAATGTGGTTGAAGAACTGGATTGTGAATGAGAAAGTGATGTAAGAATATAGGTATATTATATGCGGCTGAAATGGGATGTATTAAATACATGGGCCATCACCTCCCACGTAAAGTCAGCCCTAACTCAAACCCTACATCCCTGACACGAAAATACACTACAAACCCCACTGCCACAAAACACATGAGTCCACAATTGCAAACACAAGGAACATATGCATACACACACATATCCATCACTGTTGAGATGCAGGCCTCACCACTGTGCCATCTCAATGCATGGTGCACACATCTCCACTACCGATTTCACACATGAGACACAACCAAACAGCACATGGCACACAACCCCTGAGGCATGGCTACAGCACGCAAGCCACGACACACCTGTAGGCCACCAGAAACCATGGACATCATGGCTGCACCAGAAGGATGCCCAAACAATACACCCCCCCAAATCCTGTAAGCACCATGGCCACCCCTCCAATGTGCACACAACAATAAACATGACTCGAAATGTACTAGCATCAATGTATGTAGGATGTACGTTCACCCATGACTGATGCCCTGCCTCTCCATCCCACACAGGCACAGAATCAGACAGTGATGCGGAACACACGGCAACTACAAAAAAAACACCTGCACCCATGAGCAGAGGGGTCGATGACACCACCAGGCCGTCAACATCAAGGCCTTGCTCAAGGAAAACCACTGCTCCCAAACCACAGCCCACCAGCCAACAGGGCGCACAGGCCGGAGACCAAGAGGAGCAGCTACCTCCGACACATAGTCAGAAGCCCCAGGCCGGACACATTGGTGCCATCAAGGCACGCATTCCAAAAGGCACACTGGCCCCAAAGGTCACTGCCAGGAAAACACCAGCCACCCACCAGACACCTCATGTGGAGGAGGATGCATGACCAGCAGCCAGTGATTTTGAGGGGCCGCAGTCAACGGCCACGAGTGACATGTGTGAGGCAGCACAATCCACCCCACATAGCATGGAGGAGGATGAGGGACAGGATGAGGCAGACACCGCAGGCCTTCGCATGTCAGAGGTAAGGCCACACACCCCTACCATGCCGTCTACACCAGTGTTCTCCGCCGAACCTTGCTTGGATGGACGCAGCACTACGGAGGACATGTCTGTGGTGGCACGCATCCCCAGAACCTGGCAGACACCACCACCACCTCCCGTGCAACCACCAGCTGTGGAATCCACCCGGGACTTGGAGGGGCAGTTAAACCGCATGGAGGAGCACCAGCAGCCCATGCAGGATATGGTTAAACAATACATTGCAGAGGGTGAAGCCATACACAAGGCCATGGAAGATAACACCAACACCATACCCCGTGCCGTATACCATGTGGCCCGGCACATGCGTGAGGTCATGGCAGCGATGACAGAGGCAGTCACACAGTTGGTGGCCACCATGGCGCAACATCGCGCTGCAGAGCCCGATCCTCAACCCTCCCCCCTCAACTAGCTCTACACCGCCAAGCTCAACTCAGACGGGCACGGTGCACAGGTCAATGCACTGTCTGCGTGGGCCAGATGTACAACCCCCTCCACCCAAAAGGGGATGTCAGTAGCCTGACACAGTTGAACTTGAAATGGGTGCAGGGGGTGGGGGCGTGTGGGGATGTTGGGGGGAGGAGGGTGGGGAGCGTGGGTGTGTGGGGATGTTGGTGTGAGGGGGAGGGGTGTGTGTGTGTGTGGGGATGTTGGGGGGAGGGGGTGGGGGCATGGGTGTGTGGGGATGTTGGGGTGAGGGGGTGGGGGTAGTTTGTTGCATATTGATGGGTCCCTGTTCACTGTACATAGTTCTGAATCATTTATTACACCTGGTATGCATGAGAAACACATGACTGGACATTGCTTATCAATGTGTGTGTCAATTTATTTCTTAACAGTGCCCGGTGCTCAGTGTCCCCCATTCCAAGTGCCTTGTGTAACCCAGTCCATCAAAAGTAATGTGCAATCAAAGTTTGCCTTACTACACGTCTTTCATTCACATTGTGCTATGATCGATATGCATCTTCTCCACCATCATCCTCCTCCATCTGGTGGAATCTGGTCCATGTCAGGGGGCAGGGGTACGTTGCACCGGATGCACATATTGTGCAGCATGGCACATGCCAACACTATTTTGCCCACCTTCTCAGGCCTGTATATGAGTGCCCTGAAGCAGCGGAAACGGGCCTTCTACAGGCCAAAAGTCTGCTCAATCGTAACACGAGTGCGTACATGTGCACGGTTGTAATCCTCTTTGTGCCTGTTGACTGGTTTCCTGATGGGGGTCAGGAGTCACGGCTACAGGGGATACCCGGCATCACCTGCCCAGGAGCAATGGAAAGTGTATTTGTGAACATTGGTGTCATTCCTTGTGTGCAATGCCTGTACAGTGTTCATGGTCACATGCCACAGATTCATCATTACTGCACTTGTCATTCCCTCATAGTGATACCCAGGTAAGTGCACTTAGGGATGACCCATGCTTGGGGGGGTATGTGTGCCATTCACGTCCAAGGGACCTTTCCATCAGGCGAGGCACTCACACGAATGAGTTGATATTGACCGTCATCTGCCGACATCTGATGGGTGTGATGCATTTGAAATTCGTAGTATACATGTGGAATGCATCATGACATGTTTGCCCGATGTGCCTTATGATACACTGTGGTATGGTAATCACAATCACAACTACTTGATGTCGCCATGAACTTGTCCATCACTGCACTGCTTCCCCCTAATGACAAAGGGCCAATGGCAATGGTGGTATGGTCCACCAGTGATAGCAAACATTACTGTGAGGGGGCTGGGCGTGTACTGCATGGTGGGGCAGAGGTACTGTGAATGGGTCCTGCGTCACTCACTCATATGTTAGTGGTGGTAACTGATCAGTGATTATATAAGTCACCTTGCTTGCACCATTGCGATTGAAAGTGTTCCTTAGAGACGCCTGGGCCGGTATACTGGTCTAGAGTGTACCTGTGGGTGGGTGCAGTGGCAGGGATTTCCATGTGTGGTAGTTGGATTTGCCCCAGGCATGGCTGCATGTCCCGTGATGGACTTTGCTCCACTCATGTACTCCAGGCATTGTGCCTGCAGGGTGGTGCATCGTGGTAGCCGTGGTTCATCATGTCCGATGTTGTGCAAGGTGCATGTGCTGGGGTGGGCGCTGTGTTTGTTGCTTCCATTTATGCACAGCTGTGTAGGCATGCCACATATGCATCCATTGGCTGTGTCATACATTCTGTCAAGGTGATTGGGGTCAAAGTTTTGCCACCCAGGTCGCTGGGTTCACCCCCCTGGCAACACCCCTCATGCCCCAGCCAGCAGACAGGTTGCCTATGATTGTGTTTCTCCCCGGCAACACCCCTCATGCCCCAGCCAGCAGACAGGTTGCCTATGATTATGTCCACCCCCCGGCAACACCCCTCATGCCCCAGCCAGCAGACAGGTTGCCTATGATTGTGCCCCCCCACCCCCAGCAACGCCCCTCATTGCCCTGTTGTTGGACTCACCCAGCATCCAGGTACGTTGTGCAGTGCATCGTGCCATGTAGGGGGGAAGAGTGGAGTTGCATAGCACCATGGCATCATGTGTGGATCCCGGAAATCTTGCACAGCAATGCGTGGTTAATTGCCTTGCATCGCACACCATCTGGACATTCAGGGAATGGTAGTGCTTCCTGTTGTGGTACACTACCTCCTTGGCATGCCGAACTACCAGCTCCACATGGATGCAGTTGATCGCCCCAATTACGTTAGGCATGCCTGCCAGTGCATAAAATGCTATTTTGATTTTGTTTCCCTTAATCCATAGTCCGTGGTAAATATATGTGGTCCCTTCCATGTTTCAGGAGGGCATCTAGCACCTGGTTGAGCACACAGGAGAAACATGGTTGTAAGATGCCATGCAGCTGCCCCACAGTGTGCTGGTAGGTGACTGTGAGAAGGAAGTTCAGCACAGACACTACCTTCAGCAAAGGGGGGATGCCTGTCCGGATGTTGATGAGTTGATGATGCTTACCAGGTCGTCATGGATGAGGTCCACTCCACTATTGTGCATATAGTGTCCCTGTCCAGGCGGTACAGGGTGTGGATCTGTGCAGGGGTTAGGTCAAATGGAATAGCCCTTATGTGAGGTATAGGTGGCTGTCTGCGGGGTACAACTGCCTGTTCTGGTGGTATGTGCTGGCCCTGTTTCACCCGCCTTCTCCTCCTGCGCCTCTGCTGCCTTCCCTGGTTCAAAGCCTGCTGGAGTAGTAGCAGTGCAGGCATGTCCTCCAGCTCCAGTATTGAAACTGCTAATGGTAGCACTTTGTGTTTGGAAGGGGTGTGGTGTGTGGGTGTGCTCCTTTTGTGCTGTGCCAGACTCCATTGCCTCCACCTGTGCTGATTGTGTGCACCTGTGGCAGTTTGGAACACAGCAGCTACCGGCATCATGGTAACCATTCTTACCGGCATCTGGATGCCGGTAAGTGCATGTCCGTAAACCTCGTAATGTGCACTTACTTATGGCATACCGGTGTTACTGGCACAGCTGCCGCGTGCCCACGCCCCTTCCGGGTAGGTGCTACCCAGTCACAACGGGTCCCTGCAGATGCCAGTAGCACCAGCATCGTGGGTCGTAATGCACCAGTCCGGTAATCGATGCCGGTATTTCCTTACCGGTATCGCTATTACCGGACCGCCAACCTTGTAATGAGGCCCGTGGTCTTTTTTGCAATGTTCAGGGCGGGCCTTAATGCATTATTTTGTATGATCTGCAGCTTATTGATATTTTGGGCAGTCGTGCCTATAAATAAAGCATTGCAGTAGTCCAGCCTGGAGCCTATGAGTCCTCTAGCTATGGTGAGGCAGCTGTTGGTGGAGACAAAGGTTTACATGCAAAGATTAGCTTGGTGGTGTAAGCCGCAGAGCAGGCAATTGCATTACAAGTGTTCTTTATAATACGCTTAATACCTGGGACCGGTTTTTAATCATGAGACCAGGATTCGAACCTGTGTTGCTATGCTTTGTCTTGAATACAAGACAAACGTGTTGCTCCTGAGATATCCTCCTGACCTCGACTTGCCTGGTTAGTGACAGGGTCGAATCTATGTAGACCCCAAGGGTTTTGACGTCTCCCGAGACTGGAATGGTGATGATGTCAATATTGAAGGATTTGTACGCAGCATCAAGTTTGTTTTTGAGGCATAGCATGTGTGTACCCATTCACGCCTGAATGGGTTTGGTAGACCGAGCTCAACGTGTTGGAGTCAGTGATGTAGCTGCCTGTGATGGGTAGGAGTAGCAGAGTGTCATCAGCATAGTTTGTGTAGGATATTTCCTGGGCATCAAGGAGATCAAAGAGTGGTTTGGTGAAGATATTGTTTAAGGTTAGTGACGTACAAGAACCTTGTGGAACAACGCAAGTGACTGGTTTGGAGGAGCTGATGCGGATGAGGAAAAGACTCTCATAGGTCTATTAGTTAGAAAGGAGGAGATCCAGGCAATTGCTTCAGTGGAGAAGTGGGCTGCTGAATAGAGGTCCACCAAATCGAAGGCGGCTGATAGGTCGAGCAACAGGAGGAGGGCTAACTTGCCCGAGTCTTTGGATTCATCAGGTTGATTCTTTAAGTCCAGAAGAGCTGATTCGGTGTTGTGGCCAGGCCGAAACCCTGATTGGCTCAAGCCCAAGAGGTTGTTGGATTCTAGATGCATTTGGATTTGTAGGTAGGCTGCTCTGTCCAGTATTTTAAGGAGGAATAAGACAGTAGTAACGGGCGGTAGTTGTGGGTATTTGTGGGTATGTCTGGGTCTAAAAAATAAATGTTGTAGCAGTAAAACCCAGGCGTCTTTTAGGTAAGCTGGTACAGTACCAGTGAGTAACTAGGCATTCATAAGAGAGGAGATGAATGGCACCAGTGCTTCAGCCGGGCAGATGTCACCTTGTCATCTTGATGGCTTGAGCCCGTTGACAATTTTGAGAACATCCGTTGCAGACACAGTTTGAATCAGAGGTTTAGATGTCATAGGGCTTTCTTCAAAAGGAGGGAAAGAGTCCCTACCAAGGGAGTCCTCACCTTCTCCCGGTAGTGGTCCCCTCCCACATGATCCTCCCTCATAATACCACGCCCAGTGTCAGGATCTAGTACCAGCTGCCATCCCCTGTCCATATGGGAGGAGATCCTTATCGGCCATCACAGAGCCCCTAAGGCGCTAGCCAAATCTGCTAATCACTGTGAGGAACAAACAGGATAGCAGGCCTAGAACAGGCATGTGGAGGTCCACTGAGGGCTGTTAGGAACAGCAGTCCTCCTAAACAGGGGTCCCCTCTCTCCATTGTGGTGGGTAAAATAATGTTTAGGCAGCCTGTAGGATGCATCAATGTACACTTTCCCAAGAGGGGTGACAGTTGGATTCTTAATTTTCCTCAGGTAAAGGACCTATACCACTTTCTGGGGCAAACCAAGGGCAACAATTTGGTGGGGTAATCAAATAGGCAAATAAGTCATTATAAAATAGTGGGTAGATTTATATTGTTTTCCATAGGAACCAATGCTTACATTATGACACAGGCTATGCATTACAGTTAGAACGCTGAGAGGGTACATTTCCAGTAAAGCCCCAATATGGAACAAGTTACTTACCTGTAACTGTTGTTCTCCAGCATGGGTCTAGCATGGATTCACATGCTCATGAATATTCCCCGTCGTCAGGCTGGGAATCCTTGGTAAAAGAAAAAACTGTTTCAGTTTCGTTTATGAACTGTCTTTCTCCTATAAACCAATCATTGAGCTCTGGAACATACTGCCCTCTACCTAAGCCTCTCCTTTGTCAGCCATCTTCAGATTTGGTAACACATAAGGTGGCAGTAGGACCAAGAAAAGAGCTGCAGATGGGAAGGCGCGAGGGTTTGCATTTTAATCCAAGCCAGACCCATGCTGGAGAACAACAGTTACAGGTAAGTAACTTGTTCCTTCTCCAGCATGGGGTCTGGCATGGAGTCACATGCTCATGAATAAAGAATACATAGCGGTACACACAACCATGGGAGGTGGCAAGGCTTAACAGAAGCAATCTCTTACCTCCTCACCAGGCACACATTCAAGCAAACAGGTTGCACAGCACTGCTTGGCCAACTCTGGACTCCTCCCTGGAGTCCCTGTCGATGCAGTAGAATTTCGTGAAGGTGTGCATTGACCTCCAGTTAGCAGCCCTGCAAATGTCCAGCAAGGGCACACCCGACAGGAACGTCGTTGTAGCAGCAATCGCACCGGTATAATGGGCTCTCAGACGACCAGGCAGCGGTCGGTTTGCCAACCGGTGACAGTGAGTGATACAGCCTGAGAGCCACCGGGAAATGGAAGCATTGGACAGGGCCTTTCCATGGTTCGCAGGGCCAAAGTTCACAAAAGGAGATGTTTTCTGGAAACTCTTCGTACGGGCCACCTAAAACTTCAGCACCCTAGCCTCATCCAGCGAGTGCAAAGTCCATTCAGCCGGTGATGAAGGCGTCGGAAAAAACACAGGTAACACCAAAGGCTCGTTGAGATGAAATTCCAGCTGAACCTTTGGCATGAAGGAGGGGTGTATCTGCAGCACCACCCTCGTCTTGTGAAAAGTCAAGTAAGGCCACTTGCATGACAGATCCTGGATCTCACCAACTTGTCTTGCGGAGGTGATAGCCACGAGGAATGATGTCTTCCACGACAGAAACTTGAGTGGGGCTCAATGCATAGGTTCGAATGGAGCCCCCATAACCCTAGTCAACACCACATTAAGTTTCCACGCTGGCCCAAATCCTTCACCAGTGGGGACGAGCAGAACAGTCCCTTGATGAATTCCTTAACTAGACGGTGCGACCACGGTGAAGACCATCCCGGAGATCTGGTGTTGTTCAACGGGATATTATATCGTTCCTCTTTATTGTATATATATTAGCCTAAGTCCAGTCGCTCTACGAAGAAATCCGCGTTGCAAAGTTTTGACCTTAGACCAATTTAGCAGCCATTTTAGGTTCATCCGCCATTTTGATTCCCACTCCAAAGTCACCCTGTGTTCTAAAATGGTGGACAGTGTTCTTCTGTTTGTAACTTGGCCGTCTCGATCTCTACATGAAGATAATGCCTAAACTGCTCGCAGGCCAAATGTTAGGGTCATGTAAGGAGACCTTGTCCTTCGTTGACCTGTAGATCGAGGATTACCTGTGCCAACCAAACTGATCCGCGAGCATATATTAAGCACAATGTTGTTTAAATACTGAATATGAACACTTGTTGAACTACATTACATAAAACATGCACAAAGGCTTAATGTTAAATCCGAAGGTACACTGTTGCCAGTGTGACTTGTTTGTATATAAACTGGGAATAATCCATATGCATATAGATGAATAAATTAGAAGTGAACGCGGCACGAACCCCTAGCCCTAGGAATAATTAACCTGTAGATGGGCTGGACATCATGTTACAAATTGTATAAAAGAGTGAATGTTCTGATGTACAGTCCCACTCACTTCTCACACCGACAGGGGTGGTATTCGCTGTGATGTACTGAGGGCCAGATAGCTATCTGATACTTTGTTCCTTTGAAAACTGTTCAGTTGTAGAATAAAGATCTGTGTATCTTTGTAAGCCCGTGTTTGGTGTATTTCCTTTTGTGGTACTCAGCCTCAATATTCTCTTTTTGCTTTTACAGTGTAGCGGGAGATAGCCACCAGATGTACCTTGATGGAGGCGTGAGCCAGTCCTGATTTAGCCAATGACAGTAAATACGGAGGTACTTGAGGGGCTGTGACACTCAGAGGGTTGATCTTCTGTGAATGGCACCAAGTCGCAAAGCACTTACATTTGTGTCATAGCACTTCAGAGTAGACGACACCCTGGCCTTGGCGAGTACCTCCGTGCAGTCCGCCGGAAGATCGTAGCCACCGAACTCTAATGCTGCAGGAGCCATGCCTTCAGGTTCAGAGATCCCGGGTCATGGTGCAGAATTGCAACTCCTTCCTTGGCGAGAAGATCCACGACCACTGGCAGCTTGACTGCAGGGGACGCTGACATGCTGAGAAGGTCTGGGTACAAAATCTGTCTCGGCCACGCTGGTGCGATGAGGATCATCCTGCACCGGTACCGTCTGAGTTGATTGATGACTCGAAGAAGTAACGGCAATGTAGGAATAGGAAACGCATACAGAAACAGGCCCCCCAAGGGAATTTGAATGCGTCCTCCATGCTCCCCGGCTGGGGGAATCTGCTGGCGAACCTCCGGCACTTGGTGTTCATCGCTGTAGCAAACAGATCGATCTGGGGACTGCCCCATTTGAGGAACAGGTTGTCCGGTTGATCCTGCCGAAGCTCCCACTCATGGCAAGAGCACAGCTCCCTGCTGAGAGAGTAGGCAACAGTGTTCTTTACTCCTGCCAGCTGAAACGGAATGAGGAACATCTCCTAGGTGACGGCCCAGTGCCATGAGTCCTGCGCCTCTTTGAAGAGTGCTGGGGATCTGGTGCCCCCCTGTTTCCGGATGTAAAACATTGTGCTGGTATTGTCCGTGAAGACCCTCACCACTTTGCCCTTGAGGGATGGCAGAAATTACTTGAGGGCCCAAAACACTGCCCGTAGTTCCAGAATGTTGATATGTAGCATCTTCTCTGGCAGCCACAGGCCTCTGGCGTGAAGACGTCTGGTGTGGGCTCCCCATCCTTCCAGGTAAGCATCTGTCATGACTGTCTCCTGGTACGGGGGCTATGGAAATCCGTGCCTCCGACGATATTGGAGCGCACGCCTCACCACCTTATCGCTCGACAAAACACCTTGTCGAGCGTGATCCTGTCCTGAAAGCCTCTGGACACCTGGACCCAATGGACATCGAAGAACTCCTGTAGATGGTGCATCTGCAACCTGCAAAGCCGTATCAGGTATATGCATGTTGACATCATGCCGAGTAGAGACTTGATGGTCCTCATTGTGGTGACCCTCAGTGCTAACAGCCGTTGCACTTAGCCTAAGATAGCTGATATTCCCTTCTCCAACAGTGACACCAGGCAGGCCACCGGGTGGATCCTGGATCCCAGGAACAGTGCGTCCTGTGATGGAGTCAAGCAGGACTTTGCATAATTCACCAAGAACCCCAGTTCTGTCAGCAAGCGGACGGTCTTCACAGTGTGGTCGACAGCGGTATCCCTTGATCTGGCCCGGATGAACCAGTCGTCCAGGTAAGGGTACACGTTGATCCCTTGCAGTCGTAGATGGGCCGCCACCAGAGCCAGGCACTCTGTGAAGACTCTGGGCACCGACTTCAGTCTGAAGGGAAGAGCCTTGAACTGGTAATGCTTCCCTTGAACGATGAAGTGCAGGAACTTGTGGTGTCCTTTGGTAAGGGGATGTGGAAATACGCGTCCTCTAGATCCAACCATGACAGAAAGTCCCCCTCCTCCACCTGGCCGAACACGTGCTGCAGCGTGACCAATCTGAATTTTTGGGACTTTATGTACTTGTTGAACCATCATAGGTCGAGGATGGGCCAAAACCCCCTGGTCCTCTTTCTTATGAGAAAGCACCTTCAGTAAACTCTGAAGCCACGGAGTCACTTTGGAGCCAGCTCTATTGCCCCTTTCCTTAACATGGCCTGAACTTCCAGCAGCAGCTGAGGGATGTGTTGTTCCTGTCGGGCCACTGGTGGTATTCGAGGACACTTCCATTGAAACTCTAAGGTGTGTCTGTGGGAAAGAGCGTCCAGCACGCATCAGTCGGTGGAGATGGTCTCCCACACACTGACAAAGTTTGCCAGCTGGCCGCCCACTGGGGTGCAACGGTGGGGGCCAAACATCTTGGCCAGTTCAGTCCTGCTTGGTGGTTGGCGCTGTCATGACCCTTGCCCCTGGCCCTCACTGGCAAGTCAGCCTTCCAGTTAGGGCCAGGTCAAAGGCCTTAAAACCTCATCCAAGACTCTCTTGGAGTCAGTCCTGGCACCTTTGGCACCAGGCTCATAACCATCATGAAGACCAACTTAGAATGGGACTATTTACTTGGGACTATTTAACTTGGGGGGGTTCAGCCAACATGGAGGCATACACGTAGCTTATTTACAAGGAACTGAGCTATGCGGTCTAGTCTTTTGGGTGTGGCAGGCCTGGGACTACTTTACCTGGACTACTTTGGGTGTGGCAGGCCTGGAACTATTTTACCTGGACTACTTTACCTGAGACTATTTAAACCACACCCAAACAGCAGAACATGCTTTTTGTTATTCTGCTGTGGGCAGTGTAACACTCACCGTGTCCAGTTCTTTGATGCCAGTTTACCTGAAACCAAGGACCTGCAGAGAGAGAAAGAACACTATGAAACTTACCTGGAACAGTATCCTGTTTTCAATCCATCGCCGACTTCAGTTCCACTCACCTGAAGGTACGAACTCCATCATCCGGCACCACATGCATCCTGGAATACCATAACCTGGAAAGAGAAGAAAGAAAGACAGCCTTAGTAAGCGTTTACTCACGTTTCCTCACGGATGAAGAAAGCCACACAATTCTTACCTGGGTAGTCATCTCCTGGTCAGTATCATTGCTGGAACATTGCGGCGCTCAGCGAGGAACATCACAACCTGCAAGGATAGAAAAGACACAGGTTAGCAATATAAAAGGCAAAACAGCGCCGCGCATTGCGCATTACTCACCGGACAGCATCGCGCACACCGCGCTTTCGCCTACCAGCCCATGCTCATCTTCAAACTGCATGACAACACCAAAATACCTTTCCATACCTAAAAGGAAAGAAGCAAGACATTATTATTCGAACTAAGAGGAACATAAGAACTGTATTTAAAGACTGTAAAGCAGCAAACCTACTTAGTCGCAGCAGGCCTGGATTCCCACAGGGGGGCTTGCACCAGTGAAGTAACTTGGTCGTTGCTCGCCCCCCACATCTACGCGCCCCTGCCACGAGGAGCAGGACGGAGAATCCATCTTTTACAATATTAATGTGAGGAGAGGGCCCAAGGGGGGAGGAAGGAGTTGAGGCCAAGGGAGGTGGGAAAACATAATGACAATCTGGTATTGAATCCATCTCTCCTATATTGCAGACCCATCTTTAACCAGAGGCCTTACCAAGGGACCGGGAGAGGGTTCTAGAGTGCAAATCATCCAACCAGGGCTGGGTGGCGTCCCCGTGGATACCAGGTGAGCGTAACAGGCGTGCTGCCCTGGGAGCCTTGATGACGTCGGCGGCAACCTCTGAAGGCCTTGGAGCGACCCCTGTTGGCTTCCTGGTTCGAGGAGTGGGAGGGCTGGCGGTAAAAGGATGAGCAGCCACCAAAAACCTTAGAAGACCTGCTAGACTTTCCTCCTGAGGAACAAAAGGATAGCCTGTGTTGTTGCAGGGTGCCCAAGGCATGGGCCATCTCCGTGTCGGCCTTGATGGCCTGGAGGGATTCATCGACGGTCTTCCTGAACAGGTTGTCTCCATCGAACGGCATGTCCAGAACCCTCGTCTGGACCTCCTGCCTGAAGTTGGTGGCCTTGAGCCAGCCACAGCGCTGAAGGCAAACACTGTTGCCTATCTGGCGGAAACCTGTTTCTGCAATGTCCACTGCAACCGTGATGGTGTGTTCCAATGCCACCTCGCCTTCCTGGAAGATCTCCAAAGCCTCAACCTGTTTGTCATCAGGGAGGAAATCCAGGAGCAGAGCCACCTTGTACCAAAACTCCCAGTCGTATCTGGCCACGATCGCTAAGGCATTGGCCGCTTTCACCGTCATCGCCGCCGAGTAGATTACCTTTCTACCCCATGGATCCAATTACCTCCCCTCATTGTCCAGGGGTACAGATAAAGAAGATGATGAACTCTACAACTTCTTCCTGACGGCCGCCGAGACCACTGATTCTGGCCACTGATGAGACCGAAGACACTGGGTGCAGACTCCGGCACCCTGTACTTTTTCTCAAGCCTGTCTCTCTTCGCTGGAGCAGGATTCTTCAGCAGCACCAGCTCCTCATCCCAGACGTCATCCAGGAGCGGTATCGACAGGATAGTCTTCCTCTTTGCTTCCCGGCATTGGTACAGGAAGCCCTCCTTCTTCTTCTCCTCTGGGGTGAGCTGGAAAAGCTCTGATGCCCTGGCAATTATGGAATGAAAAGATCCCACCTCGTCTGGTGGAGAGGCTCTCGGCACCGGTGATGCAGGATCTCCCAGTCCTGCGTCATTGTCCAAATCCATCGTCGCTGTGTCTGTCCCTGTCCCATGAGGGGGGGCAGCAACAATTGGAATGGAGGTGTAGGTTGCCTCCTCCTCTTCTTCACCGGTTCGTTCCCCCGGTGTCAATGGGGTCAACGGCGGTGCTGCTGGCGGGGTTGTCAGCAACCTCCTCTGAATCTCTGACACCAGTGCATGGAGTGTCAAGAGGATATCCTGCTGAGGTGGCGGCAATGACGGCTTCATTACCATCGATGAGGATGTCAACATGGGCGCTGGGCCCAGTGACCCTGTCCCCCAAGTTCCCACAAGGGACTTATCACAGGATATCCTCTTGACACTCCACCAGCGTGTGAAGTGTGGAGTGTCAAGAGGATATCCTGCAATAAGTCCCTTGTGGGAACTTGGGGGACAGGGTCACTGGGCCCAGCGCCCATGTCGACGTCCTCATCGACGGTAATGAAGCCGTCATTGCCGCCACCTCAGGCAGGCATCTCCTCGATGTTCCCATCGTTGTCGCCGTCGTCACCACTATGGATGGTGTGGACGGAAATTATCTCCTCCTCGTCGGACGAAGAAATGTCCGTGCCCTGGAGTTCTTCTCCACCCCCACCTTTTTCGGGTCGTGAGGGGTTGGTCTCGGGCTAAGCTCCGGCATCCTCTTCTTCAGAGTCTTTTCTATATGCTTGAATGAAGACTCTCGCCTGGCAGGGAGAGACACTCAGGCTGCCGCTGGGGGACCCTGGACCCTTTTGCCTTCGAAAGGGAGGCCACCACCATCTCGATCGAGTAGGATGACTTGGCCTGGATCACCTGGGCCTTCAAAAGCAGGTCAGCCATCTTGGCTTTCTCCTTCACGGCAGCTCGGACACCTTGTCCTGCTTGGCCTTCTCCTTCGCGGGACGTTCAGACACCTTGCCCTGCTTGGCCTTCTCTGGTGTCTCCCGCAGCTTCCTCGGGTAGCTGACTTCCTCTTGGATGAAGAGCTGGAGCAGTGGCTGGAGACTGAGGCCGACAGAGGCGGTGAATGCGCCCTGACCACCACAGTACCGCTTGCGCGGTGACCCCGATGGAAGCAGACCTACGGTGCTTGGCCTTGTGGTGGGCCCCCATGGATGAAGCGCCCGGAAAATGGACTTAGAAGCCCACTCAGGTTGGCTAGATCCGGAAGAAGCATCCCCCTGTGAATCACCTTGGGTAGAGGCCCTATTCTTGAGCCACGCCGACAACCGGGCGTGTTGATCCTTCATCGTGTGCTTGGTGAAGCCACGGCAGATCTCACAATCTTCTTCTTTATGCACCGGGTGCAGACAATACAGGCACTGGGAATGCTTGTCAATCCGAAAAAACATTCTGCAAACCGCAGCTAGTGCACATCTTGAAAATGGACTTCTCCGGCGACATGGTCTGCACGGTGTAGGCCTGAAGACTTCTGGAAGCTTCCAAGAAGAACACTCAACGATTGCTGCCCTTGAGTGGTGATGAAAGATGCCAAAAAATGGATCCCTGTTAATCGGAAGTGTAAGCGATGGAGCACACAGGCTCAGTTGAAAGGAAAACAGAGGTTTCCTAGCAAAAAACACGGAAAAACGCATAAAGCTCGAAAAGCAAAATGCGAGGACTCCCAACACTTGAACGTGCGGTAAAAATCTAAAGATGGCTGCCAAAGGAGGGGCTTAGGTAGAGGGCAGTCAGTGGTTGGGCGCAGTATGATCCAGAGCTCAGCACCGCACATACAGTTATTGGTTTACAGGAGAAAGAATTTAGAAACGAAACTGAAACTGCTTTTTCTTTTACAAAGGATTCCCAGCCTGACTACGGGCAATATTCATGAGCATGTGAATCCATGCCAGACCCCATCCTGGAGAAGAGTAGTGTTCTTTCTTCCTTTAGGACACTGGCATGAATTGCAGTACATTGATCAGGAACTGAGCACTGCTTAGGTCACTGGCCACTTTATTTAGTACTTGTGTACGCACAGACAGTGAGGACTCATCAGTAACACAGAAAAGCTTCATGCTTTGGTATTGTGGTGAGAGTGCCAGGGGAACACCACAAACCTGCTCAACGCTCCGAGGGGCAAACAGGATATCAGGCCTAAACAGACCCCTGGAATTTCCATGATGTCTGCTAGGAACTCTAATCCTCCTCCGTCAGGAGTTCCCGCTCGTATTTGGTGGAAAAAAATAATTCAAGAGCTGCCAGCGGCCTGCACCAAATGACCCAGGGGGTGACATCCAGTTTGTTAAATTTCCCTCAGGGAAAGGACCTGTACTCCTTTCTGGGACAAAACAAAGGTAGCCATTCGGTGGAGTGGTCAATCAGGTAAGTGAGTCATTATTACATTATTGGCTCTGTTTACATATTTTTCCACAGGAACCGATGCTTACTTTATTTCAGAGGTAGTGTATTAGTTAGAACAGTGTGAGGGTACATTTCAGTAAAACCACAGGGATAAAGGGCCTTTCTACCTCTTGTAAGCCACTGGTATAAAGCTCAGTGCTCCTTTAGGCACAGAGCACTGCTGAGGTAAGTGGCCACCTTCAGTTTTCTTTTGTTTAGTAGTTGTGCGGAAGGAGGCAGTGAACGACCTATGGAAAAGGTGGAAGACATGTGGTCCTTCTGATGAGGGTGGTGGAGGGGCACCACAAATCTGCTCAACACTGTCAGAGGAAAACAGGATGTCAAGCATAGACCAGGCCTGGCGAGTTCCTGTGAGGAGCTAGGAACAGCAGTCCTCCTTGGTCAGGGCTGCTCCCTCATTTTTGGTGGGCAAATTGATTTATATGCAGCCTGGGGACTGCACCAATGTACACTGCCCACAGAGTGGTGACGTCCAGTTTCTTCAATTTCCCACAGGCAAAGGACCTGTACCACATTCTGGGACACTCCAAAGGTGTCCATTTGGTGGAGTGATCAATCGGGTGGGTCATTAAAATGGTGACTGTTTACATTTTGTTCCACAGGAACCAGTGCTTACATTATGACAAAAGTAATGTTTTACTGTTAGTACAATGCGAGGGTACATTTACATTAAAACCACCAGCCACCAAGCATTCCTCACGTCACTGCCCTCCTTTAGCTTTCATTTGTTTAGTAGTTGTGAGAACGCAGGCAAATGGGGTCCCATGACGACCCATGGGCACGGCGGAATACCTGCGGTCTTTGGTCCTCTAGCAAGATCACTTGAGGGGTACCAACATCTACTCAATGTTGAGCGAGGCAAACAGGATATCAGGTCTAGAAAAGGCCTGTGGTGTTCTGTGAATGCTGCTATGAACAGCAGCCCTCCTCAGTCAGGGATCTACTCTCTTCTTTTTGGTGGGCAAAATAATGTATATGCAGAAGGCTGCAGTAACTTGCACTGTGCCCTGAGAGGTGACAGCCTGTTTCGTCAATTTCCCCCACATAAACCACCTGTACCTTTCTGGGTCAATCAAATAAGAGAGTCATTATTAAATAGTGGCTTTGTTTACATGTACGGGGAAGCCCCCAGAGTACATTTTGACAATAACGACTATTACCCGGGGATCCTTTCCCCTGTTCTCCTTCACCAGTGTTCCTGGCCCAAAGGGCATATGAAGCAAACCCTCTCATCATGAGTATAAGCAACATGCCCTTCAAAACATGCCTAGCTACGGGCAACCTGGGTCAAGTACTCTAAGCGAATCTGGCAGGCATTCCCTGCGGTTGCGTAATATATTGTGGTATATCGACCCCATGCCTCAGACCTTGGGACATATCATTTCAGCTTTGCAGCCTGCACACAATGGGACTTGTTTGAAACCCCAACCAAACCTATAAAGCCATCCCCAAATTCAAACACTGGAAAACTAAACCTGTGCACTAGTGTCACAAATAACAAGAGATTCAATGTGTCTGTTCATTCATCGGCTTTCCCTGGAAGACACCATGGGGGTCATTACGACCCTGGCGGTAGGGGTTTAACGGGGCCGGTAGAAATACCGGCCCCGTTAAACCCCTACCGCCTCATTACAAGGTTTGCTCACGGGACCCGGTAAGGACACCTGGTAAAACCAGGCGTCTTTAGCGGGTCCCGCGAGCAGACCAGGATGCATCCTCCCCATTCCCATTGAGCCCTATGGGGGCTCGAATGGGAGTGGGGATGTACCGGGTCCGGGTTCCCTGAATGGGGAAATACCGGGCCCTCCAAGGTCGGAATAGCCCGGTAATTCCCCATTCAGGGAACCCAGACCAGTACCCGCAAATAGCGGCATGGCTACCTCCAGGGTCGTAATGACCTCCATGTGTCAAAGTGTTAGAGCTGTTAGCCCCTCAGTTGATTTGCATTCCAAGATAAACATATTTAATCTACCACGTGGGCCCTACACCAGGAGACCTCTTTCCAGGTTGCACTAGTCTACTTACTTAGCCCTGTGATTGTGGACCTCTGGCATGCTAGTGTCCAATCGAGTGGAGGCTCGAGCCATTTGCTACACAACAGCAGGAATTGCAATTATACCCAGCTCCTCCTATCCTATTCATTCAATTGAGCACACTAACAGTTTTGGCTAAGTACTGAACATTGGCTGAAATACGCTGACGTTTATGTTTACCCATCCTTCCCCTCAAACGGTTCTGTCACACAAAGGCTACGATGTTGTTAAGCTTCAGGGCAGCACGCATGCAGTGAGACACACATTACCCTCGCGCCACTTTGAGCAGCATGCCCTCATTAGCTGTGCGGCAACTGTCTTCCTCCAAGACAAGGTAGAATTTGGGTCAAAGGGGGGGAGGGGGGCTAATGATTCATCTGTACCAATTGAAGTCTTAAGGGCCTCATTACACGGATGGCGGTAGGGATTTACCGGTCCCGGTAAAATACCGATACCGGTAAATCCCTACTGCCTTACTACGAGGTCCCTTTGCGGGTTGGGGGATTTAACGCCTGCTTTTTGCAGGCGTTAAAATCCAACCCGCTAAGGGACCTCGGAGCTAATTACGGCACCGCAAAATTGCGCTGCCGTAATTAGCGCCTTCCCCATTCCCATAGAGCCCTATGGGGCAGAAATGGGAATGGGGAAGGGCAATGGCGGAAGGGGGATTTACCGCCCATCCAACCTTGGAATGGGGTGGTAAATCCCCTTTCCGCCAAGGCGGTGCCGGTATTTTACCGGCATGAGCCATGGCGCTAATAGCGCCATGGCTCACCGCCTACCGTGTAATGGGCCTCATTCCGAGTACGGCGCTAACCAATGGCGCTATTAACGCCTTGGTTGACGCCGTACCCGGACCGGCAGCGCCTTGGTGGATGGCGGAATTACCGCCCCATTCCAAGGTTGGCGGGGCGGTAATTCCCCATTCACCAAGGCTCTTCCCCATTCCCAAATGAGCCCCCATAGGGCTCAATGGGAATGGGGAAGATGCAAATAACGGTGACCGTTCATTACGGTCAGCGTTATTGGCTTGGAGGCCCCTTTGCGCCCTCGACTTTAACACCTGCTCGAAGCAGGCGTTAAGGGCGAGGGCGCAAAGGGAACTCGGAGTATGGCGGTAAGGGATTACCGCCACCGATCTCGTTACCGGTGACCGCTATCCCTTACCGCCATACTCGGAATGAGGACCAATGAGGCTTGGAAAATATGGGACATCTTGGGCCTCATTCCGAGTCCGGCGGTAATGGAAAAACGATGGCGGTAAAGTAATACCGACATCCTTTTCCGCCGTGGACTATTCCGACCCATCACACCGTAATTAGCGCCGCCGTAAAGTACGACGGCGTAAATAGCGGACCAGTGTCGCGCGCCCTAGACACCACGTCGGAAATAACGCTAAGGCGTTAACCAGTGCTGATCCCAAGTAAAGCGGACACGGTAAAAACGGGCTCCACAAGGGCGCAAAGTACCTTAACGCCATGGCGTAATTACCGGCATCGTAGAGAAGGTGTTAACAACCCTGAACAGTGCCAGAAAGAGGAACAGGTGCACCCAATCAGCACAGGTGGAGTCCATAGAGTCAGGCACAGCACAAAAGGAGCACACCCACACACCACACCCCCTCCCACACCAAGATGATACCAATTCTCGCAGCATTCATGGTGCTGGAGGCCCTGCTTGCAAGGCAGCAACTACGACAACATCAACAACAGCAACCACAGCAACCACAGCCCCCACCACAGAGGATACACAGGAGGAGAAGGAGGCAGAGACAGGCCCAGCATGCCCTACCGGTGCAGCCACCATTACCACGACGTCAGCCCCCAATTCCACGCATCAGACCCACCCCCTTCAACCTCACACCAGAGCAGATACACACCCTGTACCGGCTTGACCGGGACACCATAACCACCATAGTGGCCCTGATACATAACGACATAGTGAGCCTAATAGAAATCAGCACTGCCATCCCCCCTCTACTAAAGGTAGTGTCTGTGCTCCACTTCCTTGCCACAGGGACCTACCAGCATACAGTGGGGCACATGCATGGCATTTCACAGCCCATATTTTCCCGGATACTCAACCAAGTGCTCGATGCCCTCCTCAAGCACAGAAGGGACTACATATGCCTCCCCCGGACTCCCCAGGAGACATATGATACCAAAGCTGCCTTCCATGCACTTGCAGGCATGCCAAATTGCATAGGTGCCATCGACTGCACCCACGTAGAATTGGTGGTTCCCCATGCCATGGAGGTGCCGTATCGCAACCGCAAGCAATATCACTCCATCAACGTCCAGATGGTGTGTAATGCCAGTAAAGCCATCACACAATGCAATGCCCGATACCCTGGATCAACTCATGACTCCTTGGTCCTGCGGAACTCTACACTACCACGCTACATGGAGCGACATGCTGAACGACGTACCTGGCTGCTTGGTGAGTAACCGGAATGGGCCACGGCAGTCCATTGGGGCTGTGAGTAGGTTGTCAGCATACTCCACCCGGGTGGTAAAGGGGGGGGTAGAGAGATGCATACGGGTGGGACAGTCAACGCCATTGTACGATGTAATGGGGTGACTGTATCCTGGGACATGTGTGCATGGCCAGTGAACACCTGCTGCAATGTTAGATTAGCACAGTTCTCCACCATGATTGCACGAACACTTACCTTCATTCCACTCTCATGCAGGTGATGCTGGCTACCCATTGAAGCCGTGGCTCATGACCCCGGTCCGCAACCCACAAAACAGGCACGAGGAGGACTACAATAGATCTCATACCCGTACACGGGTGGTGATAGAGCAGACCTTCGGCCTTTTGAAGGCACGATTTCGTTGCCTCAGCCGGTCAGGTGGGGCCCTCATCTACAGCCACGAGAAGGTGGCCAAGATCACCATGGCATGTGCAATGCTGCACAACATGTGCATCCATCGGAACGTGCCACTGCCCCCTGACGTGGGTCTGCTACCACCAGATGAGGAGGAGGAGGAGGAGGAGGAGGAGGAGGAAGGAATGGCAGGACAGCATCACGGGGCCGATGCACAGGAGGGACGTCACGTGCGACAAGCATTGATTGACCAATATTTCTGAGTCACAAGTCAGCTGAGGGGGTGAGGATGACAGGACATTGGGCACTGGGTGTGGGGATACATGTACTACATGCACTGTGAGACATTAAAAGACACATGCACAATGATCAATGTCCACTCTGTTTTCCAGGATAGACCAAACTGTGTATTGTATAATCATGTGAAAACGTGTACAAATAATCATCCACCCTCACCCCCCTCCCCCCCAACTCCCACGCACACCCTCACCCCCCTCCCCCCCAACTCCCACGCACACCCTCACCCCCCTCACACTCCCCCCACAACAGCCCCACAATGGTCCCATCAATACTACATAGGCCACATGTGTGTGGCTTCATAGTCAATGGGCACTCCCCGAGCCTGGGGTATCATTTTCGCATTGAGCGTTGTGACCTGCGGACCGGGCTGGTCTGTGTGGAGGAGCACTGGGAGGGTGGTTCCTCCTGCTGGGGCTGAGGTCTGGGGGTTGCTGCCTCCAGGGCATCAGCAATCCTGCCGAGCACCTCACAGAGCCGGTTTGTGCATGTAGTGATGACCTCGCCCAGAGCCTGCAGGTCATTGTGATGCACCAACCCTGATTCCCGGTTGTCCCGGAGAAACTCCTCTATCATGACCGTGAGGTTCTGGGAGTGCACAGCTTCTGCGGCCGATGTGGGGGATGTGGTTGGCAGGCTTGTTATTGGGCCTGCAGGCCTCTCAGGTGTTTCGGCAGGGGAAGTGGGCTGATGTGAGACAGGTGTTACCCCTTCGCCTGTGAGACCTGGCCCATCACTCGACCCGGAGTCGCTGTGTGCAACCTGGCTGTACGATGGTGACTCAGGGCTGTAGTCATTGGTCTCCTCCACGTTGACCACGGAATTGGATGTGGGGCTGTCTGGCACACTAAGGAGGCACATGGCAGCATTCTCCCCTGACATGCTGGATTCCTCAGGGTGCAGCGTGGGGCATGTTACCGGCGGAACTGCAGGCATGTCCAGGTGCGCGGGTGGGGGTTGTGTACCCTCCATGGGGGTTGCTGGAGCAGGTGGTGTAGTATGGGCCTTATGTCTGCCAGCAGGTATGCGCTGTACCCTGCCCCTGCCCCGGGAGGTACTTGGCCGGCAGCCTTCCTGCTCCTCACTTTCATGACCGATACCTGTGGGGGGCAAGAGAGAGACAGCATGAGCAATGATCTGGGGGTCATCATGACTTCAAGCCTATGGTAACACATTGGGAGAGCAGCGTCTTGGTGACATTTGGTCGGTGAGTGAACTTGGCTTGGATGGTAAAAGCATACTGTTGGCGGGGTCAATCATGTTGGCGGAGTACTGTGGTGAGTGACATTGACCAGCTTTCTGTGTGGCATGGCCAATATGGGTGTCAGCCTTGCACCTGACATCATCCTGGGTCCCACTTGTTACGACATGATTGCAGGGGGGGGGTCTACGAAGCAAACATGATGTGACTCTTTGGCCGGCCCTTTGCGGTGAATTACATTAGGGATGCATGTACTGTTTAGACTCATGACACTCACCTGCATCAGCGGATGAGGGATCACCGCAATCCATTTCGCCAACACCTTCGATGGCTTCTGTGCCCATCATCTCCGCACATGTTTCCTCCCAGGGCATCATTTTAATGGGTGAGCCTGGGCCTCCTCCTGTCTCCAGGGCCTGCTGACGGTTTGCTGAGAGGATGGCCCGCACCCTGAGACGGAGGTCATCCCAGCGTTTGCGGCAATGCGTTGTGCTGCGGGGGGTGTTCCCAACGGCGCTCACCCTCTGTGCGACCAACTCCCATATCTCCTTCTTTCTGAGGATGGTGGGCCTACGCATGTCGCTGCAGAATACGATATCTGCATGTTCATGCAGAGTGTCGACCAGGACCTGTAACTCATCCTGGGTGAATTTTTCTTTTCGGATGCGCGCAGCGCCCTTTTTCAGAACTTTAGGCATGATGCTGGTCTCTGAAGTATATTTGGTCGATCAGAGTCCTGTATGGAGTCCTGTATGTCCTGTATGGAGAGGATTGCAATGGATTGTGATTTTAAATATGGCCGCCGTGATGCTTCCCGTTCCTGTGCGATGACGTTATTTCCGTTTCCGGTTTTTAACGGTGGCCGTAATTTACGGTTAGCGTAAATTACGGTCTCCGCTATTTACGGATTCCATCGAAGGCGATGGTGTTAAATACGTCTAGGTTTATGGCGGTAAGGGGTTTGACAGGACCTTTTGCGCTATGCCGCAAGGGAGTTTACCGCCATGGCGGAATACTCGTGCACGCGAAGTCGGAATATGGTGGAAATAGCGCCTTCCAACCACATCGTACATGGTGTTTACGCCATGGCGGTAATATGTATTTCTTACCGCCATACTCGGAATGAGGCCCCTTGAGTAGAAGTGGACATGTCCCTCAGCAGCGGAGTGGACGGAGATATCTGTATGGGCCAGCCGCCATGTACCCTTCTTCTTCTTCTTCAGAATGGAACAGTCACTGCTCTGTGTCGCATCCTGTGATGCCAAAATGGTTCAGTACACGCACACACGAGGGTCGAGCCATGACACCCCTTAGTAAACATAGGTCTGTCCACAGGATCAAAGCAGCTCCATGCTGCCTCCATTGGGCCAACCTCACAGCATCCCTCTTCGGCATCACACAGATACTGCGATAACACATTAGGCAACGTCTGACTACAGGGTAGGACAGGGTCATAAAACTGTCTGGGGGGCAGCAATGCAATAGTGGCCGACCGAGGTAAACGGCAATTCATTCCTGACTGTGTGAGTACTGCCGAAGGGGGAGGTTTTGGATACAATGTGATGCAAATTGTGGCATTTTAGGGAAAATTCATTCAGTAACACTGCTCAAAACTACTAGCCGCATGGTGGAGTGACTTATCAAACTAGCCCACATGGGTTATACAAGTGGCTCACTTTTATTAAACTAGCATTCCTCGTCTTTGGTTCGCCCATGGCCCTATTGCCCTGTACGCCAGTCCGAGCCAAACTATATCTACCTAATCAATGACACATGCAAATTATATTAATTAACATTGAAAACACTTAAACTATGAAAAAGTAACAAACATCGCTCACAGGGGGAAGAACCAGTGGTGTCGCCAGGAATCAAATTTAGAAGCGGCACAAAGGGGGGCCAAAGACAAAAGTAGGGGGGGCACAGACAAAAGTGGGGGGGGGGGACTTATGAAAAGTAATGTGTGATGTCACAAGCACTTCTGCAGAGAAGCTTTTGTACACACCAACTACCCACACCCCACTGTACCTCCCCTCCCATCAGAATGCAGTCACGAAACCACTGAGTGATGAATGGCCCATCATTAGCACTTTCGAGCGTACCATTCTGATGGGAGGGGCTGCAAACTGCTCTGCACACTATGGAGGTCGCTGTGCAGAAGCCTGGCAGGAACATCTGAGAAGTGGCTCATGCTCATGTTCATACCAATGGCAGAATGCATGCAAAGATCGCCCCTAGCTTTGAGACAAAAGGAGAGTATTTGCTGTGTGATATGCAGACATTTGCCTTAGTGATTGTCACAAATAACACCACGAACACGGTCACTGCTCGCCTTAGGTAGGGAGGGCAGAAAGGGGGCCCCAGGGTTTCGAGGGGGGGCACAGCCCAACCCAGACCCCCCCCCTAGTGACGCCACTGGGAAGAACCAATGGGACAATAGCATAAGGGGAGAAAGAGCATTGTTGGAGCAACCATGAGGAGAAGGAGCACTGGGGTAAAGGATCACTGGAAAAGAAACCATGGCAGAAAAGTGGCCAATGGAGGGAACACTGGGGTGACTAACCGAGCACTGGGTAAAAAGGACCACTGGGAGGAACAGTGGACAAAAGGGCATGGAGTTCAGGAAGAGGAAGGAACACTGCACTGGGGGGGCGGGCCATGGCGGTAATGGAGCATCAAAGAGGGGAGCACTAGGCAGAAGAACCGCTAGGTGAAAGGACTGCTGGAGGAAGGACCATGAGGGTGCAGAGCATGAGGATATGGACCATGTGGGAAGGAATAAAAGGGAGAAAGAAAGAGGGATTGGCATTGGGGACCAGCACTAGGGGAAGAAACAATGTGAAGGAAGGTAGGTGTGCTGGAGGAGAAAGGGGCAATGGATGGAAGCCCCACCATAGTGGATATATACTTGGGATGGAATCTATAATTGTGGCAAGTGGTGCACTTGTGATAGGCTAACTACCAGAGGGTGCACAAGGTTGAGTAGCACCATGGGGGTAAGCTTGACATTGGGTTTCAGAGAAGGAATTAAGGTGCTCGTGGGGAAGAAGGACAGGTAGGCACATGCTGAAGAGTTAACTATCATTTCAGCAGATCCTAATCACTGGGGTATGGCAGGTCTATGAGGGAAGGATCGGGGAGAAAGGATGTCACAGGAAGGAGCATGGGAGGGCAAGAGAGATCCATTGAGTATATCGCATGGGGCAGGATCAGGCGAAGGAGTGCTGGGGAGATGGAGGAATCTCAGAAGGAACACAGCTGGAAAGGAATAATGGGGTAAAGGATAACTGGGGCAGGAGCCACTGGCAGGAAGAAGCAGTTCGAGGAAGGAGTGTTTGAGTGGAAGACACATGGTGTAAGGAGCATGAAGAGAAGTCGGCACGAGCTGAAGGAAGGAAAATGCACAGAGCAGAAGAGGCACAAGGAGCGCTAGCTGTACACGGGGGTGGAGGAAGGGTGCACTGGCCTATCGGGAACTCTGGAGATTTCTCTGAAAATGTGTAGTATGGGGCACTTTGAAAATTATTTCCAGGGCTTCTTTTGGTTCCCACTCCACCCCTAGGGTGCACAGGGTGGTGCCCTGGAGGAAGAATGCCAAGGCAATGAGCACAGTGGGGGACAGAGCTTGGCTTTCTTAGACACTAATTAGTTCATTATTGTTCGTGGTTAATTCCATCTGCATGTTTTATTTACGATTGCACAGCGAATGGGGGGTTATCTCTCATGTGTGCACATGAAACGTTCTGCCCTTATTTTATATAAAGGCTTTTCTTAGCTACTTTCCTCTGATAAAAAATACACTTTCATGGTTGGTGTGCACTCATCCTGTTAGATCAGAATGTGTGATTGTACGATTGTCTGGAGAATCTCCATGATGCCCTTTTTTACAGTGCTTTCTGTTCATTTTACAGGAACAATTAGACAATCTGGGGTTCACTGTTAATCCCAAACTCTCTGTTGAGGCCGATGTAAAGGTCACAGAGGTCAACTAAACTATGTGTGCCCACTTGGCCGCCTGCTCATGCAATATCATACAGTAACATTTCTCATCTGGGATTGCCTAACATGCGACACAGGAGCTTCAATTAAAGCTTGAAATTGGGCCATTATGATAGTCTGTCAATCGGAAAGATGAGATCATGTTTCTGAAGCTGGTCAACACCGAGCCTGCTTGAGAATTGAGCAGCAAATTGATTTTCAAGAAGTCTGCCTGTGTGGAAGGTTACCCCAAAGCTACACGAAGCAAGCAGCGCGTGCTCCACTTCATACAGAGATGACTCATCTGGGCTCAGACTGCGCATTATCTGACCCGAGGTAAACATTGAAAGCAGTCATTTCATCTTGAAAGATTTGGCTAATGTCTCCATGTGTGGCTTATCCCCCATCCCTCCCCGCGTCATTTCAGAAGTGCGCTCTGTCCTGGGTGAAATGTAAACAGCTCGTTTTCAAAAATACTGAAAATCTGTACACTTTAATATCCTTCTTTTATGTGTGATTGTAGCAATTGCTTTTAAAGATGTCATGGAGATCTTCTTCGCATTGTGTTGCCAGTTACTCTTGTGAGAAAACAATGTCATGCATCCGCCTTTGGTGGCATGTTCCTCCACATAAGCACCAATTAAATCAAAATCAAGCTACATCTATGGGATATGGCTGGGTGCATATGCAATGCCCATTCACTGCCTAATATGGGCAACCACTAAGGGACATCTTGGCGAGTTGGAGATTACCGTACACGGCATGAGAGCAATCCTGCATCGAGAAGTTGTTATTTTCCTGTAAATCTGCCCCGTTTCAGACCTCGGGGGCAAGTGCTCAATGAATATCATAGGCGGTTAGGATGATTTGTAGACATATCTCAATGCTGCTGCCAGCGCTCACAATGCACTAATAATGATAACAGTAACCCCGGGAATGTTTCCGGACAGAGGATAAAGGCGGCTCATTCAGTAACCAATAAAAATGCCTCAGACAGTAGGTACAGCGTGCATGCCAATATAATCCCATCAGGGTGTAACACGTGACATAGGACCACGTTGCACCTACAGGCAGTCCACGTGGTTGCACTGAGGATGCTCGCAGAAGCATCCCTAGCATAACCCAGCTGTTGTCGATATAATAGGTCCACAGCTGTGTGGCCAGTGCGCATGGAATAATGGTGGTGAGCACGTGCTGTGGGCTGAAGGCACTCAAGCACAATACACATCCTTCCAGTTCCGCCGCTCTCTCATTGGTGGATTATTTGCAATCCTTCTGCTGGGACACTCTAGCATCCCAGATTGGATTAGGCCCAGAGAGGATTTGACAAGCTAATTTAGTCGATAGTTTCACTAACTCATCATACGTAGAGAGCATGTCTGTGACATTTAATGAAAGAAAAGAATACCAGTTTTACTGGCGAGCAACAATAAGTCAATGGGTGCTTGCAACTAAACGCACTGAGTGTGCTTAAAAAGAGGTGTATGCTTTGCAGGTTAGTGATGGCGCCAATGGGGTGTCATGGTTTCAAGGAGCAAAGATGTTAATAAGCAATTTAATAATGAAGAGGAGAAAGAGCACTGAAGTGGGAAAATCAGAAGAGTGCGATAAAACTATCAGCAGGGGCCCAGAGAGTGCCCACAGGAGATATGGCTTCTGGCATCGCTGTTGTTACTGAATGGATGGGAGACATCCTGTGGCAAATAGATGCAGAGCTTCGCTGTCATTGGACGGAGGTAGGGACTCAAATAGGATATTTTTTAAGCTGGTTGAAGCGGATTCACTGACAATATATGGCCTTCTGATAATTGCAACTAAAATAGTATAACCATTTGCACTTGTGTGCAGCCGTACCCTTCATGAACTCAACACTAGCACATACACCATTGAGTATGTTCTGTTTTCCTGCAAGGACACTTTCACTACTTGCACTTAAAGCAGCAGTTATAGTCGCATTAATGCATTTCAGCTTCTGAAATTGGCATTGGGTTTTTTGATTGATGAAAATCGTGTTGCAATATTTAAGAATAAGAACTTGATAGGAAGCGGAACCAACTGTATCCCATTTTCATGTCGATCAATTATTCAAAATTGGTCATTTAAGACCATCACACTTACCTCAAGAACTGCACCACAACCAAATGAACTAAGGCTCCTTCTGGCCCTAATTATTATCCAGTGCCCCGCTTAAACCCAAGCTTAATCCTGTTGGACAGCTCCTAAACCACAAAATCCAATTAATATCCAGAATGCACAGTACACAGACAGGTCCTTGCCCATCACTAAATGTTAAATTATATTCTGATCCGCTGGAATAAAATTAAAAAGTAGAGTTTTCTTATTTCAAGATAAGGGATTACAATGTTCTCACAATTCCTTGATGCAGATCATTGAGATATTTCTAGGGACAAGGGTCTGTCTGACTCTTGAGGGTTATCATGCATAGCTTCAATAGGGTGCTATTGATTAAGCAGCCATAGCCCCTTACTACACATTTTTCTTTTACCAGTAAAAAAATTCTTGAATGTGCTCTTCAGATGATCTGTATCAATGTCCTTGGGCACTTATTTCAATACGTCCGCTGGTAAGGCACTTACCATGAAGATAGTGATGGCCTGCCCGGGGTCACGCATAATCTGGGGCTGGCACCCTACCCTGTGGCTGGGCATAAAGGCCTTCACATTCTGATGGACTCGTGGACGGTCCATTATGGCTGCACTGATATTGCACAACAGTGTCTTGACACACGTAGGTTGTCCAAAACACGTCTCAAATGTCTGTATTATTGTTTCGGAATTCCATTTACAATTCTTTAAAGTGAACATGAGTTCACAAATGGTAGGAATGTTTCGCAATTGTCACGCAACACTTCCGGTTTGGCACCTTTTTTCAGTTGCAATTAGTGTGTATGGTGGGCAGAGTCTGTTTTGCTGGGCTATTGAGCACGTGATGGGTGGAGGCAGGGGAGAGTTTGGGGCAAGGAGCAATGAGCCACACAACATAGACTGCAAGTCAGAGGAACACACAGCTAGCTCAGAAGACCGGCTGAGATTAGAAGCTCCAGCCTTGGTTTTCAGCAAGCTGATTGGCTGACACACAGACACAATTTGAAATATTCAATGTTCTGTGTTCCCCTGAATAAAACATAATGTGGATTGTTCTTACTCAGCCTGATTCCTACCAGTAATGATGTTGTTTCTTAAGAAGATCAATGCTGAGAAGCACAACCTAGAGTGTAAGCACTTGCTGCACAGTTGAGAGTACTGATACTCTATGGCTCTATTGGTCGTACATGCATTCACGTCGATAGGATAAGTGATTCTCATGTCATCTGTATGAATGATTAAATGTATATACTCTCAATAAAGAAAGTGTAGTTGATTACCTTGTGTTGCCCATACACAAAAGCTGGAAATGCACTTCTTAAGGGGAATTAATGAAACATGTGTGGCAAGGACCATATCTGTAAGAAACAATCACCACGACTATTGATGTTTAGTCAAAGTGAAGAACAGCCACTTGCAGGATTCAAAACTAATGACAATGTGTATCTCTAGTTGACTTGTAGATTATTTTGGAGTCTGTAGTAATTGGTTTTATGTGAATTTCAGTTTTCACTTCTTATTCAAACAGGAGTAATCTAGCCTCTCATTCAGGCATGTTAACTGTTTGTCATACCCTCTGGGATGTTCCTCATTGCGATTCAGTACCAGGAAATCATATTAGCTTGGATTAACATGCCACAACAAACTATGTGTGATATACACTGTATTGTGCTGTCATCTATGTGATTGTGGGGCATGGCCAGCTAAAAATCCATCTACATACAGGGGTACTCACCATTGCTGTCAAAGAAGACACTATTTACTATGTGGTGCCAAATGTTAGTGGTCCACACACAGTACCCTCACTCTGACACTCAGTCTGTCTAACAGCCAATAGGACATTACATTTATCCACATTGATTTCAATCTACTTGGTTTCTTATTGAGTTCTTAAAAAAAATAGATAGTCTACTGAATGGGGGTTGTGGCTTGGCGAAGCATTGGCGTATGGGAGGTCAATGGCGAAGACATGTGGGAGGTGAAGGCAAGGCATATGGGAGGCAAGGTGACCTGAGAGGCAAAGGTGAAGGCAGGTAGCATTCCAGCATTTGCGTATGGGAGGTTAAGGCATATGAGAGGCGAAAGGCGAAGGCGTATGGGAGGCAAAGGCAAGGCGTTTAGGATGCAAATGACCTGAGAGGCGGCCATGAGAGGCAAAGGTGAAAGCAGGTAGCCCAACGTAGTTGAAGCGGCAGTGTTTACCGGGAAGGCAAAAGGAGAAGATGTATCCATCCCCCCGCAATCCACTCATTCTGACAGACATGCCGTTCAGTTTCAAGTGCCTACAGTTCCCGACCAGGCTGCCATTTCGGCACATGATCAACAAGCAAAGGGCCAGTCAATCAAGTGCACTGGTATGAACTTGGAATGTTTCTCCCATGGGCTGTTATATGTCAAGTGTTCTAGAGTGGGTTCCCCACATCAGTTGTATATCTTTGCTCCGACTGGAAAAACAAAACATGTTGGTTATAAACAAGCCTTACAATGAACATGTACTTTGGTAATATTAAACTTTAGGTCCATAGATGTTGGCACCGCCGGCATCATGTCACCCATCATGCTGCTCAGGAATCTCCATGGTGTTCTCACGTACAGTTATATGTTTCAGAATCCGTTTTTAAGAAAAACAAAAGTGTTGTGTAGTCTTTATAAGAAAACGTGTTTAAAATAGAAAATAATTGAAAAAGGAAGTTAATTTTACTTTTCAACTTTCTTATGGACCCTTCCAAAAAGCGTAAAGCAGTACTTCTAACAAATAATACTCATGAGAAAATGAAAACCCGGGCAACGGCGGGTTTATAAGCTAGCGTAATGTAATTGTCATTTGTATGGTGCCTTTCACCATTGGAATGGTCTCAACTCGCTGTAGGTTGAGCTCCCTCGGGAGACCGAAGTCCAGGTATGGGATTTTCATCAGGAGTTTAGAATGCGTGTGTGCCTTTTAGCCAATACAAAGGTAGATAGGGGTGGCCAAGTCCCTGCTAGCCACTCATGTCGAGCTGGCATGTGGATGAGTGCTGAGAGGTAGTCTGGAGAGTATCTGAGAGCAGGAGTACAAATCAAAAAGGGGATTTTATTCAGGAAAACACTGTATAAATGTATTTAATTTCATTACCTGCTCTATTCAGGTAATGTAATAGGAATAGGACTGTCCTTCAACTCTTGTAATAAGTATGTTAATAGTCTCTAATTCTAGGCATAAAAAACACTAAAAAATAAAAATCACTCAGTGTGTATCATATATCAAAAATGGACACCCAATTATAAAACTACACTGAACCAGAAAAAATATTTGACTCACTGTGAGGTGAGGAGGTAGGTTAATGCCACTAAGTGGTGGTTAACAAGTAACAAATACACTCATTGCGAGTTCAACAGTGTGTGCACTTTTTCTGGTGGTAACAGAATTCTGTTACCACTTTTTCTGGTGGTAACAGAATCACAGCCCATTTACCACAGAGCTGAACTCTGAGTTTGGAAGTAAAGGGGAAGTTTTCCCTCCAGCATCAAACTGGAGATACATCCTCCATGTTATCTCTGATAACTGGCAGATACACTACAGTGGAATTACTGCTTGCAGTATATCTGAAAGAATTCCCCTGGAGTCCTATGGAATCCAAAAATGCTGATTAACACTGCCTTACTACCATTTGTAACCTGCTATTAATTTCTGCAGACTAAATTATGGTAATAGTAAATGAGGTTGGCAGTAATTCCACAGGAACAGCATGGAATTACTGACATAATCGTAATGGGATTGTTAGAACGATGATACGCCTTTTATAATGGTAGAACACTTGGGAGAAAAATGGTTAAAGTAAACATTTGTAATGTACTACATACGAATGGCTTAAACTGCATTTCTCAGTAATATTCAGTAGAAAACCTATTGTTGGGAATTTATGCGGCAGGACATCATAGGGAGGGACTCCCCTCCTCGGGATAAAGACGTCCAGCTGAGGAAAAGACTCCCTACAACCTGGTCACAAAACCCTCTACCCTCATTGTCACACTTTTCTCCCACCATTAACAGTGGAATCATGTGTTATTGCAAAGCCATGACTGTGAAAAATGTAGATAATACTGGGGCAAAGATGAACAAAAAGGGCCATATGCAAAACCAGCAAAGTACTGCAACTAGTTAGCTCACTGGAGGGATGAAGAGTGCCAAAGAGACTTTCCAAGATGGTGTTGAAATTACACAAAGGCGGAGTCAACAATGTAAAAAGGAAAGTAAGAATGGACTAGGGAGCTTTCATCGCGGAAGCCAGCAGCACGCAAGTCATGCGCGGGAGCTTCAAACCAGGAGGACCAGCAAAGCGGAAAATCTGTTCGTCCAGGAGCAGGCCGCAAATAACTGGACAGTGCTACAATTTCCCAGTAGCCGGCTGTAAGCTGACTCGCCAGAAGGAAGAAGCAATGAAGGTGGCGGCGTGACCGCAGAAAGGTGGACCGCGAGGTCTGGAAAGAGTGCAGAGACCACCAGCTGGAGCCTGCCACTGAGACGCGCAGGTGTCAGAAATAATAGAGGAACGAACCAGAGCCGTGTCCCAACGGAGAACAAGGGAACAGGAATGACGGGAATACCAGGAGTGCTCCGGGAGGCCAAACAAAAGAGCCAGAGTGCATCTGGAGCTATCACCCTCGTCACAGTGGTAAGAAACTGAACCATACCATTGAGCCCGAGTGCATCAGGAGTTATCTCGCTCATCACAGTGGTGACAACCCGAACCATACCATTGAGCGAGCGCATCAGGAGTTATCTCCCTCCTCGCAGTGGTCAGCCAAATACCACTGCTCAAGCAGAGTGTATCAGGAATCATCTCCCTCATCGCAGTGGTCAGGCAAATATCACTGCTCAAACATAGTGTATTGGGTATCATCTCCCTCCTCGCAATGGTAAGCCAAACACCACTGCTCAAGCAGAGGGTATCAGGAATCATCTCCCTCGCTCCATGAACATCCCTCAGCCGGGTTCACTTTTGTCAACACACTGTTTCTTGGGACTTTAGACCTCATCCCTTTACTGGCATCCCTCCACTGGGTTCACTCTTGCCACTTTACAATTCCTTTTGCTGTCAACGATTGCGGGATTCACTTCCCTTGCTTTCTTAACAGTTTGTCAGTAAAAGACTTTCAACTGTATAGGGATTTTACTAGACCTCCTTTCTGACCAGTTTGACTTGTCTTGGCGGCCGTCCTACGGGCTTCTGGTATCAGTAGTTTCAATCAATATGGGATCAACCAAAGTTTCTCGAGACAGCTCCCACATGGTGCTGGTCCCCTCTGAAGCTGGTCTTCCATTAACAGTTTTACAGTTCTGGTGAACATTTCTCAATATTGCAACTTTCATTCAACACAGCTCAGTTGATTATCGGCTCTCCCCTCGACTCACCGGCTGTGATGAACCACTTGGCTTCTTTGGTATCTGGAGTCAAGGATGGTACCACAGTGCCAGGCGTCTCTCTCACTCCTGCTTATCGGCGTGGGCATGCCCCATGTACCGTTGACATCTGCTGGAAGACTGTATAGCTCTTGTTTTCGGGCTTACATTTTCTTCCTTGAAGGTTTCACGGGTTTGGGTGGGAAAGGGAAAGGTTGCTTCTCTCTTTGTCACCCTCTCTATTCTCGCCACCTTTCTCCTTCTCTTGAATTGCCTGGCTTGATTAGCTGTCTTGTTGTGCGGTCTGCCTTGCTCGTATTGTGCTCTCTTGCTCCACCTTTTATCCCTGTGGGGAAAGGAAAGGGCCGTCAGGTGTGTGTGATTCTGGTCAATTGTCTTACTTTGCCTGACCCTTGTATTGGGACATGTCAGGTAAATGGCTTGGGTGTTAGTCTGTTCTCTTTCGTGTTGTGAAAAAGTGTTTGTGTCGGAAAAGCGGGGGGCAGTATTTTTGAATGCCCTACATAGTAGGATGGGGAAAAGGGGTTGAAAGAAGGGGGATACCGTATCTCACCCATCAGTGTCCCACTCCCCGAGAACCCCCCATTCAGGTGATCCTCCCTCACTGGTCCACCCCCAGGAACTAAATGCAGTAGTGATGCCCATGTCCTGGCCAGCTGGATGACAGATCCAAGGGCACTAGCTAGGGAGACACATTCAGCTTTCTCACATACCTTTCCTCCATGCGATGTAGCCACATTTGTTTCACAGGGGAACCGGGAAAGAAAATCTGCGTTTCCCTGGTCTTTTCCTTTTCCGTTGTTCCACTGTGAAACAATAGGGTTATAGGTCTAGAAACCATTGCATGACTCAAGGGTTGGCTAATCCAAACTAGGGGTGAGTGGTCTGTAATGAGTGTAAACTTTCGTCCCAATAGGTAATACCTAAGATGGATAATGGCCCATTTGATGGCTAGGGCCTCTAGTTCTACCACAGATTTGTTTTTCTTCACGTGGGAACAACTTGTGACTGGTGTATAGTATAGGATGTTCGAGTCCGTCGCAAATTTGGGACAGGACAGCGCCTAACCCTGTAAGGGAGACATCCGTCTGTAACACAAAATCCTTTCAGAAGTCGACTACCTTTAGGATTGGGTTCTGGCATAGACTCTGCTTTAGGATGTTACAGCATACCTCATTGTCGTCGTTCCAATGAAGTTTCTGGGGTTTGGCATTTTTAAGTTTATCTGTCAGCCGGGCCGTTTTTTCTTAAAAGTTAGGGATAAACCTACAGTAATATCCTATTAACCTGAGAAAAGCTCTGAGTTCTCGTTTGGTCTTGGGAGTTGGTATATCTAAGACAGCTTTTACCTTTTCATGTTGGGGCTGTACATTCCCATTCCCCCTCGGAGAAGCCAAGATATTATATGGCCAACTGGGCCAATATGCATTTAGCTGGATTAGCAGTTAGGCCAGAGTTTCTGAGGACCTTCATGATGGTATAAAGATTGAAAAGATGGTCCTCCCAGGTCTTACTATAAATGACAATATCGTCAATATAGGCTCCGCAGAAATAGGGATAGGGTTTCAGGATGTTATCCACAAGGCATTGGAACGTAGCTGGCACACTGTGTAGGGCGAAAGGAAGGACTTTAAACTGGAATAATCCTAGGGGCGTCGAGAACGCTGTTTTTTCCTTATCTGGCCCATAAATGGGTACTTGGCAGTACCCCTTGCTCAAATCTAGGGTAGATAGAAAGGTGGCTGTGCCAGATTTATCAATTAAATTATCAATGCATGGCATGGGATAAGCATCGAAGTCTGATATAGCGTTAACTTGACAGAAGTCTATGCAGAATCTCCAGGAACGGTCAGGTTTAGTGACCAACACGATAAGAGAGGACCATGGACTTGAGGAGGGCCTAATAATATTGGCTTTCAACATTTTGTTGACTTCCTCGATCACTATCTGTTTACGGGCTTCTGGTAGACAATATGGTTTTATATGAACCACTTTACATTTAGGTGTTCGAATGTAGAGGTATGTACCTTTCACTCTTCCTGGTTGTTCTGAGAATGCATCGAGAAATGAGACTAGTACATCTTTTAGATCTTATTTCAGTTGGATAGATAACTCAGAAGGAATTAAGTCAGACCTTTGGGTGATATACACATTTTGCTTCACAATCATGTGAAACAGACCGATCATGTAAAGCCTGGTGAAAATAATCACCCAGGGAATGCTTCAGTGTGTGCTCTTTCCCAAACCCCTATAGCTCAGTGTTAGGCAGAATTATATTCAGTACCCTTTGGGGGTGGGGGGGGAACGGGGCGAGTGTTAGGGAGAATTCTCCAGAATGGCTAATTTCCCTTACCTACGGAGTCCCTCAGCAACTTTGCTGGATTTCTAGGATTTATTTTTTTCACTTGGTAGGGGTGTGAGCCTTTTTTCCCACTCTTACATGTGTTTTGCTGTGTGTGTTTAACTTTTTATTGTGTTCATAGACTGTGGAGCCTCACCTACTCCATAGGCATCATCTTTTTACTGTGTGTTACACAGCACCTTCAGTGCAGTGACACAGGGTTGTCTTTTTCAGACTTCCCAACTGAAACTCCATTTTCTGGGGCTGACTACTGTCTCCCAGAACATGTAAAGTTGTCATTGACTTTATTAGTCTTTTTAAACTCAGAGACCCAGTACAAACTATCTTACATAGAGTTCTGGAAAGGGTTAATATTTATCCCTTTTTGTCTGTTTCTCATGGAACATTGTTTTGTTCCCATTTCATTAAGATTTGGCTGGTGGCAGTAGTAACTACCCTATTTTTCCAACCGCGGTTATTTTAAATAGCCTTGGTATTGTTTTAGGCGATCTTAGTAGCCTCGAACTTAAATTCGCTGGACCATATTTATTTTTATACTGTTCCGGTTGGGTTTATTAATCACCATTTCTTTTTTGTAAAGTCTTTCTCATGTTTTACTCTTCATGCCAAACCAGGTTTGATTCCTTTGTTTGCCGACCTTTGGCGGGCTACTACACAGAAGCCCTTCTTAGGTGCCTGAATGTCTGAGGGGGACGTGATGTGAGGGAGGGGTTTGAGACTCCCTGCACAGGGTCTCCTTGGAGACCCATGTCGCACTCTGGTATGATTGGCTATGGTGACTGTCCCGGCAGGACTGCCACCCTGCTGTGTGATTGACAGCCAGGCAGTGTGAATGGGGGAAAACTGCATAAAAAGCAGAGTCGCCACTGGATCGAGAGAACTGAAGAGAAGCTGACAGAAGAGGACCTCTACCATGACTGAACCTCCCGGTGAAGCCCTGCTGCGGGACCCAATCTCCAAACTTCGACGACAGGGAATATCTGCAAGGAATCTTCTCCCCTTGAGCTGGTGGGAACAACAATTTCGCCGAACTGCAAGCCAGGCCTCCCTCCTCTGGTCGAATTTGCTGTGCACAGCTACAGTGAACCGGATAACCAGGAGGAATAGACCCTGCTTGGGTTTTAAGGAGCTCACCTTTTATTCGTCGCTTTGCTCCACTGCTGGTTTCTTCCCTGGGTAATGCAGGACCCTCCAGTCTTCCTCCTTCTTGTCAGTCCGACAGTCGCTTCAGGTACTGTGCTAACCCGGTTGTTAGTTTCGTCCAGCCGCGGTGAAAGCGTTTGAAATCTTTTGCCAATCCGAGGGCTTGTCCTTCTCTATTCTTTAAAGTAACTTTTTGTGTGACCAACTTCGTTCTAAACTCTTGGCAAAGACTTAACCGCAAACTACCCTGAACTGTGTGATCCTCTGCAAAGACTTTGGTCCATTGACTTTGGCCCTGGCCTCTTGATTTGATTTCCTCACTGTAGTTCCTTTTTCTAGATTGCCCTGCTTACTTACTTGTTGGTGCTGCTCAATTTCTGTCTAGCTTTGTCTTTCCCTCCCTTTTTATTACTAGAGTGCCATTTTGCTCACACTTCATTTTGAGCCTAACTTGTCTAGAATTTATTCGGTGCGGTGTAGTGTATTAGAATCGTGATTTTTCAACTGCTTAATAAAAGTGAAATGTTTAATAACTGATGTGTAAATAAATGTATATTCTTTTACTCAGAAACCTTGAGTCAGTGTTTGTTTGAATCATAGTAATCGCTGTCCTTTGTGTAACTATTGATTAAGCGCTTTGGTGTAAAGCGCTATATAAACTCAATAAACATAAACATACGCCTCACTTTGCTCTTGAGATAAGTCTGGCTGCTCAGCCATCGCTACCACTTTACTGTCTAGTACAGGCTTGTACCGTGAATTTGTACTGTCACTTATAGTCCTAATTGTGTGTGGTGTTCCCAAAGGGTACTGCATATAATTCTGCCTAACACTCAGGAACAAGAACTGATGGAAAGGGGCACTACAGATTTTGGCAAGGCCACCAAAAAACTACCTGAAGAGACACCCCCTGCAATAAGTAAATTAACCAGGGAAGAAACAGAGGACATTCCAGATCTGGCATTCGCACAGCAAAACGATCCAATCGTCTCAAAGGCATTTTCAAAGGTCATCTCTGAAGATAAAGGGAGGTCACAAGGGGGTCCTTTTTTCCTTAAACAAAGCCTCCCTGTACCAAGAGGACACTACACCAGAAAGAATATCTAGAACTCAGATAGTGGTTCCTCGAAACCACAGAAGAATCATTCTAGAGATGGCACATGTAACATCAGGATATTTAGGTACGACAAAGACACAAAGCAAGATTATACCACAGTTCTACTGGCCAGGAGTACACATTGACATTAAGAACTTTGGTATTATTTGTGGCCTCTGCCAAAAGACAGCTGCCTATATGATACCACCAGCACCATTGACCTCTTCCTATCATCGAGGTACCTTTTTTTGGAGAATTTGTATGGACATTGTAAGGCCATTAGAGCCTTCCAAACTGGGAAACAAATACAAGACGCCTGTGTGCAGATGATGGGAGTCTTATATTGCCCGATGGTCATAAGGTCTGTAAGGTAAGATGGTCGTATGGTCGTTAGGTCTGTATTCCCAGCTCAAATGCTAGGATGAATGTTTGTGAGAACGATTGGTCTTGGCTTATTAGGATCAAAAACAGCTTCCAGATCAACCTCATGGACATTTTCTGAAGTTAGCCTCCTGGAACACACAAGGGTTTTCGCATCTGTCCCAGGAGGGGAACTCGAGAATTTGTTTTTCCTTCAGGAAACATAGCTTGTTACGACTTACTCAATGTTCTCTAATTCTGCCCTGAAAGGCCGAAGGGACGCCCCTTGATTGGTCTCTTAATTGGTATTCGCAATGGCTTGGGAATTTATGGTTCAAATTGGAGATGCCCAATCCATTGAATTGCAACGGGACAAGGAACGATATCCAAATCAGGTTACTATCCTAATAGTCAATGTTTAGTGGAGTCATATGGGTATTAGTAATTCTTGGATGAAATTGCTGATTTGTTGGGTCTCTGGGTAACTTCTCAGAATTCTCATAGTTTTATGATCTGTGTTAACCTTAATGCAGATTTTATTGGCCTATAGAGGAATTGTGGGCCTACCTCGGCTACTAGCTCCTCAGTATTATCTCGGGGAAAAGCTTCGGCCGACCTTATGACCACTTGGCGGTTTCAGAAGTTGAATGGCTTTGTTATGGGGGTATTCCTCCTATACCAACCTGGAAACGTGGTGATCATAAGGCCTGGATTGATTACATCTTTGTCTCAGATGATATCTTTGCTAAATGTTTAAGTTTTCAGATTTCCTCGACTGAGTGTAGTGAACACACCATTTTGAAATTGACGTGGAACATCAATCCTGAGATATCCTCTACTTCATCCTGTGTTTCAAATTTAGATGTGAACCACAGAGGTAATAGACTTCGCTGGTACAGACCAGAAATGTAATACTTCAATGGGAAATGCTGTTGATCAGAAAGGACTGTTGCATTCCATCACAGTTACGAGGTACCCCTCCATTTTGGTTACATTTTATAAAAATCTGGCTAAGCCTAATAAGATTCATCCAAAAAAGAAGCATGTTTCTGACAGAAATTAAGGCTCAGAAAAGAATAATGAGATAGTATAAGATCTTTGGGTGCAATTTCTTCACTTGATAAATATAGGGAAGCCAAAAATAAAAGCAAAAATAAAGAAATTGGCCTAGAGAATACAAAATCTCTCTATATTAACGTGCTTCTGAAATTATGCTAGCAGCTCTGAATGCCAAGAATATGTCGAACTGTGGAGAATTCTTAAAAACTTTGTCAGATTAACAGTCATCTGACCAATTAACCGGATTGCTGAAAATGTTTGGCTTGAGCATTTTCAGTTTATCTATACCAAAGGTGAAATGTGGGATTGTAATTAAATTTTCCATCTCTACATTTTTGGCCTCGCCCCTTTTACTAGTGATGATATTTTCAGCTTGATTTCTAAGAGTAGGAGTTCCAGGGACCCTGGCCCGGATGGCTTATCCAACGATACCCTTAAAGGTTTCCCATCCCTCTGGGCCGACATGTTATAAATGATCTTTGATCAGGTTATTAAGAGAAAAGCCTTCCTCCAACTTGGACAAATTTGATCATTGCTCCAATATTCAAAAAGGGTGATAGGCTTAACCCAAGAAATTATAGGACAATAGCAGTGTTGCACCCACCAAGGAAAGTTTTTGCTTCCATTGTTTGGGATCAAATTTGTCTTTGGGCTTCCAGCTGTTGGAAGAATGACATTTTTCAATCCGGATTTGTCAAAGGCCTAGGTACTTTGATCAATGGCTTTCTCATTAATAATTTTAAAACTATAGGCTTAACGAAGGGAGTGACATTATATGTGGCTTTTGTGGATTTCGATCTTTTCTTTGACAGTGTGAACAGGTAATTACTACGGTTAACATTAATGAAGTGGGGTTGTTCTCTTACTTAATAGAAATAATGATGGCACTCCATACATCTATCTCCAGGTTAGACTAGATACAGATGGAAGTTTGTCAGAGCGGATTCCGACTGAACGTGTCTGAAGCAAGGATGTATTTGAGTCCCAACCCTTTTTAATCTATTTATATTAGATATTCGTTAATTATGAATTAAAGTCAGGGCCTTCCATCCCCGATTAGGATTTGTGAAACTGCAGCTAGACGCGCATAAGGCATTTGATAGTGAGAGCTGGAAATAACTCAAATGATTACTTAAAGCATTTACATTTGGTCCCAATATTTCGAAATACATCACAGCCAATTTCAAAGCTCCCAAAACATAATTTAGCATTAATGGCAATGGACGCCTTTAATATCTTGGGAAAGGAGCACGATACAGGGCTGCCCATTATCACCCACGATTTTCACCTTAGCAATGGAGCCATTAGCCCAACACATTCTGTCTAACCCAGCAATACAAGGTATAATGTATAATAGCTCTCCCCATAAAATAGCATTATATGCTGATGACATACCCTGCTTTATTCTAAATCCTCTCACTTCCCTGCCAGAATTGATTTCCACACTCAATAACTTTGGTATGGTATCGGGCTTTCGCATAAATAATGATAAATCCGTTGACCTCAATGTCTCAGAGACCACTGCAACCCTCACGGCCCTTAGGCTTAAGATCCCTGTTTAAATGGACTAGGAAGGAGACCACATACCTGGGAAGAAAGATCACCCCAACATTTGAGGCCTTAGCGAGGGTGAATATCCCTGACCTCTGGATGGAAGCCAAAGAACAGTTAACACACTGGGAACTCCAGGGAATTTTCTGGTTATGCATAGTTCAAGAGGTGAAAATGACCCTAGTGCCGAGACTTCTTCATCTGTTCCAGGTCCATCGGTTTGAAATCTCAGGGAAAGAATTGGATGAGCTCCAGAAATTGATCGGGAAAGGTATTTGGACCCACAAACCCCTGAGATTTCCCAGAAGGTCCTAACTAGGTTAAAGGGTGTGGGGGGACTGGGCGTCCCATCCATACATAGGTATTTCTTAGCTGCGTAAATAGCCACGATGTTAGGCTGGCCAATAACCATGAGGGAACTGAAGTGGAACGATATTGAAGAGGCAGCCCTGGAAGTTCTGCTTCATCTTCTTTCTTTCCTTAGCAGGCCCAACAAGGCTGAAACATGTGTATGGGTTTGCTGTTGGTACTCTTGTTCAGAAGAGAATTGCCATAGCATGTTGGTGCTGGACTGCCCATGTGGGCGGGACAAGGACTGATATGCAAACGGGTATTTCCATTCTGTGAAAGGTACAGTGAGCTAAAGTGTGGCTGCCGACTCTCGAGTGGGTACCTTCCCAAAGAACAGGTCATTTAGCCGTGTTCGTTCTCAGAGAGGGGCTCCTATAGACTATTTTTTAATCATTTAAGGGAGTTAGGTTTAGTCACCCTAAGTTTGCTAGAGTCCTCCAGATGTGGACCCCTTGCTCACTGTGCATTGGTAGTCTGAGATGCCTGTGGTGCAATGGGCCACTTGCTTGCAATGGATCCAGCGTGTTTCATTCTCGTGCATATCGTATTTGTAAAAGAGGCCAATGAGTCTGGCCTCTTCCTATGTCCTGGACTACAAACCTGAGTACCAGCAGAGTCATTACTTGCCTATACGCCAAAACTATTGCATTTGAGTACAGATGGCATATGAGTATGGGCACAAAGCTTGTAGATGTTTGGTTTTTTGTCCACTCATTGACTGCCCATGCCACACTAATCCCTATGGCCATTCCTAACCATTTCCTGCCCCTCCCCCCTCAAACTACCTCCTCATGGGAACACTTTGAACTCGCTTTAATTAAGGCTTACCATCAAACTTTGCAGTGGAATTGCCTGCAACTGTTCTTTCAAAGCAATCTTCTCAGAGTTAATGACTTAATTGCAGTTGTAAACACACTACTGTTGTAATAAAAATGGCAATAATCAAGGGGGTCCTGGGAGCCCCTCTGCCAGACATTGTCCTGGTTACGAAAGCCCTACCCAGATTCTTTAGCTCACTATCTTTCACAGAGGAGAAAAATCCAAAACATATCAGTCTTTGTCCTGCCCTGGAGCAGTCCAGCATCAAAGTGCTAGGCAATTCTCCTATGAACAAGAGAACCAACAACAACCCCAGACAGGTTTTTCGGTCGGTTGGACCTCATCAGTAGAGTGGAGCTGTGTCTCTCTGAGAATAATGAGCAAGAGGTCCGTGTCTGGATTCCCCTAGTAACTTAGGGTTAGACCCAAAGTTACTTAAATTATGCAAAAAACAAGGACATTAGTCCCGCATTACGAGAGCATTACCCATCTTTTACACAGGGAAAATATCCAAAACATATCAGTCTTTGTTCTGTCCTGCACCACTTTGTCCAGCACCAAATGATAGGCAATTCTCCTCTGAACAAGAGTACCAACAGCAACCCCAGACACTTGTTTCGTTCTGGTTGGACCTCATCAGTAGGGTGAGGCTGTGCATCTCTAAAAATAGTGAGCAAGGGGTCTGTGTCTGGATTCCCCTAATAAATTAGTGGTAGACCCAAAGTTACTTAAATTATTTAAAAAAAACAAGGGGAGTCCTGGGAGTCCCTCTGCCGAACATTAGTCCTGGTGGAGAGCCTTGCCCAGAGTCTTTAGCTCACTATCTTTCACAGAGAAGAAATATCCAAAACACATCAGTCTTTGTCCTGCCCGGTGGCAGTCCAGCACCGAAATGCTAGGCAATTCTCCTCTGAACAAGAGTGCCTACAGCAACCCCAGACACGTGTTTCGGTCTGGTTGGAGCTCATAAGTAGGGTGGAGCTGTGCCTCTCTAAGAATAGTGAGCAAGGGGTCCACGTCTGGATTCCCCTAGTAACCAGGCCTGCCTTCAGTCACTTGATTTATAAGCACTATGTTATATCAAAGAAGATTAGAGTCGAAGGCTCCCCTTGTTATTGACGCTGGGGGAGGTCACCTTTGTGTGAGCAATGAAGCTAGGTTGATATAGGCTAGCTCATAGAGATCACCAGGAGCAAAACATAGTAATAATACTAAATTTTGTCGTAAAAGCAAAGTTTAATTTAACAAAAGACACATATTTACACAAATAGACATGTGCCTCAGATAATGGGCCTCATTCCGAGTGGAGTGCTAAGGGATAACGGGCACCGGTAAGGAGACCGCTGCCGGTAATCCCTTACCGCCCTACTACGAGTTTCCTTAGCGCGTCCCTCCTTTAACCCCTGGTCTTACCAGGCGTTATGAACAGGACCCGTTAAGGGAAATCAGAGCCAATAACGGTACCGCAAATTGCGTTACCGTTATTAGCTACTTCCCCCTTCCCATTGAGCCCTATGGGGACTCGAATGGGGAATGGTTTTTTCAATGGGGATTTACCGGTGCCGCAAAGGTCGGACTACACCGGTAAGTCCCCGTTGAACAAGACCGGTGCCGGTACCGTTATTGGAGGCAGTCATGGCACAAATAGCGCCATGACTACCTCCAATCTCGGAATAAGGCCCAATGTCTAGACAATGTTAGCGTATTGCTACTCTATTTAGCAATACATGAAGTCACAGTCACTTGTTCTATCTACTAACCTACACTTATGCATGCTATAGTGTTTTATGCCATTCATACCCCACGTGCTACCTGAGGCACATGTCTATTTGTGTAAATATGTGTCTTTTGTTAAATTAAACTTTGTTTTTACGACAAAATTTAGTATTAATAGTATTTTTTGCTCCTGGTGATCTCTATGAGCTAGCATATATCAACCTAGCTTCATTGCTAACACAAAGGTGACCTCCCCCTGCGTCAATGACAAGTGTAGCCTTCTACTCTAATCCTCTTTGCTATTCCTGTTTAACCCTCTAGAGTCTGCCCCCTCACAATCTGGGTAGGGCTCTCCGTCCCTTAATATCTCATAAGCACTATGTTAGCCAGCAGTTTTGGCGTGTGTATAAATATAAGGCATTTGCCAGTCACTGCTATTAGATACTCTGGTACTCCCCCCATTTTACACATGCTACCGTCAATGACCAGTTCATAACACTACGCAAGTGCCTTTCCCATGCCTAAACAAAAGGCCAAACTGTTGGTATTGCCAATGCTTGTTTCCTGTACAGTTGGCGTCAAAGGACAAGGAGTTGGACAGACACAGCGTTGTAATGGCTGAAATATGATCCTGGACACAGTCGGGGCCGGGATCAGTTGAGTGGGCCCACTCAGCAGACTGTACGGAGTAACACAGGAAACATACGGGGAGCATAGAGGTACACACATCACAATGTATGAGCACATATTCAAATAGCTGCATATGAGTATTGGACTGGGGTGCTGAAAGATGACGATTTTAGGGTGCAATACCCATGCAAAACTGTCGGCTCCTTCAACATACGGAAGGTGTAGTTTAAAGGCAAGTATGCCGCCTGCTCCAGAGGCAATACCGGCTCTCCGTTCTCACTAAGAAGAGAGCCCTTATCCAAGCCCGCATCTCTGCGTTATCTAACAATTCGGCCGAACTCTTTAAAATCTGCAAGGAGCTGGCCAACCCTGCTGCAGTCTCCACCTCTCCTGTCCCCTCGCAGGCCCTCTGCACGGCACTGGCCGCTCACTTCATTTCAAAAACTCAAGACATCCTGTCCTCACTCTCCTCCTATCACCTCCCCTCCCCTATTTCCTGCTCTCCCTCTGGCCTTTCGGCAGCCACCCCTCCTCCCTCCTTCTCTGCCTTTCCCCTTTGTTCTGCTGACGAGGTTTCGAGACAAGTCCGATCTATGAAAGTCTCGTCAAAACAGGTCCACCCCTGTTCCTCCAAAACTATCAAGGACCACATCGACTCCCTGGCGCCTGCCTTGGCTGACTTCTGCAATCACTCCTTCGCCTCTGGAGTCTTCCCATCCCCCCTCAAGCATTCCCTTGTGCACCCCCTTCTTAAGAAACCCTCCTCCGACCCCTCCTGCCCAGCTAACTATCGCCCAATCTCTATCACTCCCTTCCTGGGCAAGCTCCTGGAGAAACTGGCCATCTCCCAGCTTAATCTCCATGCTGAATCTGTTGGTAGTCTTCATGACCATCAGTCTGGCTTCAGAGCTGCCAGAAGCACGGAAACTGCTCTCCTGAACATCCGTGAGGACCTGCTTTCAAACCTGGACTCTAACACTCCTTGTGTTCTCATCTTCCTCGACCTCTCTTCTGCCTTTGACACTGTTAACCACACCATCCTGCTCAACCGTCTCCGTGATAACCTGGGTATCACTGGTCAAGCTCTGGCGTGGCTGTCCTCCTTCCTCTCCAATCAACCCTCTCAGGTCCAACTGGGTTCCTTCCTCTCTGACATCTTTTTCTCTACCTGTGGTGTCCCCCAGGGATCTAACCTCTCCCCCTGGCTGTTCAACCAGTATCTGGCACTTCTTGCTCACTGCATCGCCGCTCTCTGTCCCAACTTTCAGTGCTACGCGGATGATACCCAGCTCATTTTCAGGCTACCCTCGGCCTTCTCTTCCACTTCCCTCATCTCTGACTCTCTTTCTGCTATCCAGGAATGGTGTGCCGCCAACGACCTCTGCCTTAATGCCAGTAAGACTGGGATTCTACTTATCGGCACACCCACTCCTTCCTTCCTTGCAGCTCTCTGGCCGGCCTCCCTTGGCCCTCTTCCTGCTCCTACCTGCACGGCAAAAAACCTCGGGGTCATCTTCGACTCCACACTCTCCTTCTCTCCTCACATCTCTGGCGTCTCTAAGAAGTCACACTACCAGCTACACCTCCTCAGAGGTATCCTTCCTTTTCTCTCCTTCCCCCAGAAGCTCACTTTCTCCAGAGCTCTGGTTCTCTCTAGGCTGGACTACTGTAACAGCCTCTATCTAAATCTTCCTGCCTCTACTCTCCGCCCTTTGCAACTCATCCAGAACAGGACTGCGAGACTTGTCCTTGGCCTCAAGCCCAGGGACCGTATCTCTCCAGGACTGAAATCACTACACTGGCTCCCAGTGGCTGCAAGGATTAAGTTCAAAACCCTCTGCATTGTCCACAAGGCCTTCTGGGGTCTTGGGCCAAAACACCTGCAACTCTCTCTTCCTAAATATCTTCCTTCTCGAGCCCTTCGCTCATCCACCTCCAACTACCTCAGGGTCAGCCGCTTCTCCAAGCAACGAGCTGGTGGTAGATCTCTCGCCGCAGCAGGGGCCTCCCTCTGGAACAGCCTTCCTGCCTCCCTGAAATTTGAGGAGAACCATCTCCGGTTCCGGAAGCACCTCAAAACCTTCCTCTTTGCCTCCGCTTTCTCTCCCTCTCTCCCCTGCTAAAATCACTGAACCTGCACTAAACCTGCAACTGGGCCACTCACCGATCTCATGTCCTGGCCCAACCACTCTTCCTTGCACTGCCTACATGCACTACGGGACTGTCTCTGTATCCTAAAGCCCCTTCTCCCGGCACTTACCTTTGCACGGCCACCAGCTGGCCCTATTATTTATCTCGTATTCTATTAACCATGTACCGCACTTTCCTTGCACTTGCCACCAGCTGGCCCTATTATTTATCTTGTATTCTACTAACCATTTACTGCACTTCCCCTCTCCCCTGCACTTTTCCCAGTCCCCCTACCCTTGCACGATCTGAATGACACCTGGCCTAGTAGGATCGTTGTCTGTCTACCTTTGTTCCCCTCCCCCCCCCCCCCCCCCCCGCCTCGTCGTGCCTTGAAACACTTGTGTATAGGCGCGTTACAAATGCCATATCATATCATATCTAACACTCTGGGCATACAGGAAGGCACGCGCACCCTGGTGCTAAGCTCTGGTCTTCATATTCACAATGTAAATGTATTACTTTCCGAGCACGTTTCTGTTGCTTTTCCACGGAGTAAATATATCCTTAGAGTTTCTCCGGGGAAGGGTATCTTCACATAGTCTGGATAAACCTTTAGCTTTGCTGTCACAGCAACGTGTTCCTGTATAGCGCTCCGCGAGATCGGCATCAGCAGTAAAAACTGTGTCCAATAATTTGACATGAGAGACCAATTAAATTGTTCATTAACTGTAATTTTGCTAATTCGGTGCAGCATGTTGCTCGCGCGCAGTGCTTGAATGTTGGTAATCTTGGTTATCAGCTGGACTCCAATCAGCCGCAGACCCACTCCCGAGCAGTGCCAGTGAGTAATGGCGCACTGCCATTTATCAGCCAACCCGCGTGACTGAAGGAGACCCCAGCAGGTAGATTATGAAATGTTAATGCGAGAAACTGCCAATTAGGTCAGAGCAAACAGTCCTAATCATGCCTCAACCGTCACATGAGCACAGAGAAGTTCAAAGGAAAGACCCTAGTTCATACCGGCGTGTCTCTTATGCAGTTCGCAGAAAACTTTGTAAGAAAAAAAACAGATGACATATTTGTTCCTAAACAAATATGTTCAGCTCATAAAAAACAATACCTGTATCATTTGCATGGTGAGATGTAAATATGATGTATGTTGACAGCTTTTACGAAAGCACTCTTTTTTTCCTCCGTCAATTGGAAATCTGCTAGCGTCTTCTAGCCCTAGTAACTAGTTGATGGGAGCGCCCTGCTCCCCACTGCCAGATGGCCACCAAATTCTAGAATGGGTGGCGGCACTTGCCTTCCGATGCACACCTGGGCTGGCGTGAGGATGACTTCTGGCTCCACCACCACCAAGTTGGCAGCAGTCTCCATTCTTGAATCTGTGGTTAAGGATCTGGGGGTCAGGATTGCCTCTTCACTTTCGATGGAGGCTCAGCTCTGGGCTGTCTGCCAATCTGGCTACTTCCACCTTAGAATTCTGAGGAAAAGCTTGTCTTTCCTCCCTGAGGCACTATATGCCCTGGTGGTGGTGGCGGCTTTGGTGTTGAGCAGAATTGATTATTGCAACTCACTTTACCTTGCCGAGCCTAAATATTTGCTACATCATCTACAACTCCTGTAAAATGTCGCAGCCAGCCAGGGTTGCCACTAGCACTCCCTTTGAGTGTCATATTTCCCAGGTGCTTCGCAACTTCGTTGGCTTGCTGTTGAGAAAAGGGTGGCCTTTATATCACTCTGCATTGTGCATTTCTATGTGATGTTCCAGGGAGGTGGCTAATGTCTCAAGACAAGTGTTTGCTTCAAATTCCTAGTTTTAGATTAACGAGAACTGGTTATTTTTATTATTGGACAATTGTATGGCGCATATACACAAGTGTTTCCAGGTGCCACATGACAAACTGGGGCAGGGGAGCATAGGAAAACAAACTACAAAAACACCAATAACGGTTATATTGGCCTTGCGACAACCCTACCATGCAAGTGCAAGACAAAGTGGTAAGTGCGGGCAGGGGGACAGGGAGAAGTGCAGGAAGGGATGCCCAGAAAGGGGAAGTAGGGGTGAGCAAGTCCTGAGGGAGCCAAGACGGCAAGTGCCAGGGAAAAGAGGGGGAAGGGAGGGTAAGTGCGATGGTCAGGGTGGAACAGGTTGGGCTTGTGACAAATCAACTTCTGGGGCACCAGTGGTCCAGGGATGAATATTGGTTTCTAAACCATCAATCAGCCACACACCTCTAGTACATGAGAAGAGATCCAAACAGATTGTAGCACAAATTATTTATAATCCTCTTTGTCCCATTTTTGTTAACATGGACGGAACGGCAGGCTTATCTCCGCAAGGTTGTGGATTGTTGGTTAGTTTCAACACAGCGAAAATACAATTATTACCCAATAATAAAAGTGACTGTCTAGTCAAGGTTGTATAAAAATATCTACTTTATTATTATTACAACAGACAGTTTGAGCACACTACAAAATACAACCCACCCTGTAAAGGAACACAGAGAACAGACAATTTCATGAAGGAAATGGAAGCACTCTGAATACTGACTGGAGGGTAGTCGGTAAAGCAATCAGTCTTAACTGTTCAAGGTTATTTGGTTTCAGCACCACAGTAGCAAGGGATCACTAGTGGCCTTTGGAGGAGCCCTGGGGGACAGAACCACAATGTACCCGGTTCTTGGATGATCTTGATGCTCGACAGCGCCACGTCGGTCCCACACGCTTTGCAGCTCCTGCGACAGAGTTCAAGATGGGAGACAGCTGCTGGTATCAGGTGACAAATAGTTCAGCAAGCAAGGCTGGATGGACGGCTGCAGGCTGGCCTGCACGGTGGCTCGGGATCAGGAATCATTGTCTCTGTGCTGGTTGGCAGATCTGGAACGCTGCTTGAGGCGTCTCGACCGGCTTTAGTGAGTGCAGCGTGACACCAGTTAGTGGTACAGCCGGCCACGCTTCGAGGGCTCGACTGCCTTGAAAATGTCCTTAAAAGATGTACGCTGGTTGATGCTTGTTATGGCACTCCTCCTTGCTTCTTCACATGGCTCGTGTCATCCTTTAAAGTGGAAGGCCTAAAGCTGAGGAGAGTGATTGCAGGCAACTGCCTTGTCCTTTGTTCAGAGACGCTCTAGCACTCTCCACCTAGGAAGCTTGCTGGCAGAACCTAGCAGGGCACGCTGTGTGCTGGCTAGGTACCGGTTCTGGAGCTGCTGGACGGGTCCTCTGAGTCATGTTCAGGGGAGGGATCTTGCTTCCCTCTTGGAAATCCTGGCCTTCCTTCACTGGCGGAAGCTGTAGAGCAGACTGTACCTTCAGTCAGGGTCCAAATGAGTCCTTCTTCTTACTCCATTTAAAGTTGTCTGATGATCTGCTAAGTGAGGGGCTCTGCCCTTTTTTAAAGGCAAATGGGCCCCAGTGATTATTGCAGGTTAAGCCTACATTAAGGAACCAATCAGGGGCCCCCACCAACAATCTTCTGTTATGTATGAGGTCAGGACCAGGGTGCTTTGAAACAAGAAATGTAAGAGGTGACACCATGTGTTCCTAAGTCCCACCCATCTTCGTGTCTGTTGTAGATCAAAGCGTCTCTCTGGTTAACTGAGCCCTCTTTGACTCTTGATCAAAGCGCAGGTCTCCCTTGAAGTTTGTGGTGAGAACAGACTTCTGTCTCTATCAATTCACATACTTCGTCCATCTGAAAGGGGTCCGCTCTGCAGGGGTTGCCTATGGTAAATAGTGGACCCAGAAATGCCATTCACTCTCCTTCATACAGAGGGGTGGGAACAAGCTTCAAGTTGACACATTGCATATCCATGAGGTGTTAGTCCTGCCTTCCTCTTCTCCATTCTGCGATCAAGCCTGATGCAGGCCTGTTCCAATTAAACCCTATTAGTATGCACTGCCACCAGCAGTTTAGACAATAGGAAGACAGAACCATGGACCCTTTGATATTTTAATGAGGCTGTCCATGGCCTGAGGAAGGTGTTGTCTTCCCCCTTCTTGAGATGCTTTGATGTACCAGTGGCTGTCACATTCCAGCTGAACATGACACTGGAGGACGGCGCCTGTAGGCTGCGTCCTCCCGGAGTAAACATGACTATGTGTGCAGTGAGCAGGGAAAATGTGTGCGGAATGGCCTCACACATTTTCCTAGGTTGATTGCCCATCATTCATTTTAATTTTGAAAAAATTAAAAAAGCCCAGGCGAGCGCACACTCCCCGTGCAGATGGTCGAATTCCTCACAGGACTAGTCCAGGGAGGGGTGCCCAAGGGAAAGTGCTGGCAAGGGATGCTGGGAGGACTGGTAGGGTCCTTGTATGACTCAGAAGGGACCAGGCCCCAGTTGCAGCAGCAGAGGGGAAGTTAGCACGGGAGAGGGAGAGGAAAAGAAGAGGCGAAATGGATGGTCTTGAGAAGTTTCCAGAACTTAACAAGATCAGGCTCAAGTCTGAGGGGGGCAGGGAGGCTGTTCCAAGGGAGGAACCTGCCAAGGAAAGGGATCTACCTCCCACTCTCTGCTTGGAGAAACGTTCGACCAGCAGAGAGTTTGAGCCAGAGGACCAAAGAACTCTAACAAGGAGGTATTTAGAGAGGGAAAGCTGGATGTGAGCGGTTCCAGGCTACAGACAGCCTTGTAGATGTTGCAAAGAGTCTTGAATTTGATCCTTGGGGTCACTGGGAGCCAGTGGAGAGACTTTAGGGCTGGAGATATGCGGTCCCTGGGCTGGAGGCCAAGAATAAGTCTTGCCGTTATATTCTAGATTAGTTGAAGATGGTGAAGGCACCCATTCCCCGACACAATATCCAAAACTCAGAATAATGGACACACCCCAGTAGGGAATGAGACCAGTAGATATATTGCAAGTAGAACAAAGTTTATATAAGATAAATTGTACACGCAGAGAACTCTGCTGCCCAGAGAGCGATCTGCCAAACATTACACAGGCAGCACATTATAAGGGAAAGAATCGTCACTGATGACATCATGTTACAAATACACAATTCTGCAATACTATTGGGTTGAGTCGTTAATACTGTATAGAAGTGTAGGCGCTGACCACATAGGATTGGTTGTTGCATGGGTGTCACTCCCATAGCACGTGGGTCAGCTGGGCTCATCTCCGTGAGGTGAAGGTCAGGCCAGCAAAAATTCCACTTTCCCAGACTAACTGTTCTACAATAACAGGATCTGAGAGCATGAGACAAATGACAATCATACAGTGTGGTAGGAATGTGGGTGCTTCCCAGAGTTCATAGACAAGTTATAGAAATGCATTGTACCCTCTGTACCCCGGTATCCATAAACCTAGAGTCCCCGACCCAGGTGCCCACCTTGGAGGTTTTGATCTACCTAATGCCCCATGATACGAATAGACAAGTGTTATGATCAGAAAGAATATATGAGTGTCTGGGGTCAGGGCTCTCGGGGGATATCTTCGTTTGACCACTACGGGTGTTTGGATGTGTATCTGTATCAAAGAGCAGAAGGGCATGGGCCTGGTGGATTACAGCTCAGCAGGTTGGGGCTCAGAAGGGGCCTGAGAAGGTTAGTGAAGATGGATGTGCACTCAGGCGGGGGCTTGTTCTGGTCTCACACGATGCAATGAGCTCATCTGTTCTGGGACGGCACAACAATGAATGGTTTCAACAATGAATGGCTGAACTTCTGTGAGAACGGGTTTGTGTGAAGCTGGCAGGAGGCAGTGGGTTGGGAGCCTGGGCTGGCGGTGTGAGGTGCAGGGCAGATCATTTTCGGGCCTGGTAAAAAAAAGGGCATCTGGCGGGCTACCTAGAAATGGATGCTTTGCACTTTAATACGGCTTGGTTACATGCTTTCTTTGTTAGTACTTAGTAGGTGTTTAACACAGATTACATTTTGGGGGAAGGAGGGACGTCTCACCCCTTCAGCACAAGTGAGATCCGTGCATGCGGGAGTGGTGAGAGGGGTGGGAAGGACTACCTCTCCCCCAACATTCCCCCCTTTCGTTACTTCTAAAGTAAAGAATACCCTCCTCCAGCACGTCTACATTCCTCTGCCCTTTTTACTGCTTCATCCCATGCGGACGTACCCTTTTTGGCATCGGCACACACTTCTTAAACTTTCCCCACGCCACGCATATTCTTAAGGAGTACATGTCAAATAAATGCAACCTCCATCCCCTGCTAGGTCAACCCACACCTCCCTGTGGTTTTCTAAATCTTGGGGCTGTTTGATGGTTGTGTGCCATAGAGTATCTACTATATCCCCTGTGTTATAGATGGCCACCATGCGATATTTTTCACTTTTACCTGTTTGTACTTGGGCTTCCCTAGTATCATGAGGCATTTCCCTGTTTCTATTTGGATTGCCCACAGTCAGCATCATCATCGCACTATTAGGAATCGCTTCTGCACAGCATCACACTCCCAGCTGGCATACACAGAAGATCAGCAGGAGGAAGACAGGAGGAAGACAATAACAGGGACCAGTAACTTCATTGTAGTCCCGAGCCATGATGGTACCCAGCCGAATTGTAACAAGGATGGGTATCCGCTTCAACGTGGCCCTGGGAGCATTAATAATCAAAAAGCCAAAGGAAGTGGTGACACGGAACAGTCGAAGATTTTGAACATAAATGTAATCGACTCTAATGGATGGAAAAGAGGGCAAGCTTGGTAAGTAATGATAATTATATATTCATATTTTATTAGTATACTAAACACAATGGCCCTCATTACGACCCTGGCGGAAAGTGACTGACCGGACCGCCACAGCGTAAATAGCGTTTCCGCCATTGCAAGAAGGAGCAAAGTGCGGCCCATTCCGACCCATCGGGCACGAGCACCACGGCATGGCGGAAGTGCAAAGTCCGCGATGGCGGAAATGACCCCAAAACGGCCCACACCGCCGCCGTACGGCGCCCTAGGTGCAATACCGCCACCCATCACAGCGGACAGCGCAGTGTGCGCCTACCGTAAAGTACGGTGACCGGAAATATACGGAAACGGAAGTTAAAACACGGGCCCGGAACGGGAAACAACCCGCCGTACACCTATAAAACCACTAAAACCACACAACCACTAAAATCACCACCCTGAGACACAACCCAACCCGTCATCCACCCTAGCGAAACCAAGAAAAATGGGAAAAGTAGCGAAGAAAGCGTGCGACCGCAAGCGGCAGGTCCACTTCTCCCGTGAGGAACTCACCGTGCTAACAGAGACCCTCCAGGAGAATGCTGCCGTCGTCTTCTCCACGCAAATGACCAGGACGGCACTCGCAAACAAGAAGGCCATATGGGCTCTGGTGGCACAGCGGGTAAGTGCGGTGGGGACCGCACACCGCACCCCACAGCAATGCCGCAAGCGATGGGACGACCTGCGGATACGCGTCCGCAGCATACTCTCTGCCAACCGCAACATTGCCACAGCCACCGGGGGAGGGTCGGAATCACCAATCAAGCTGACCCCCTGGGAAGAAATCTGTGCCTCCACCATCGGAATGGAGAGCATAGAGGGAGTCGGAGGGATGGAGAAAGGAGTGCAGACATCCGAAGATTCAGGTAGGTGGGCCTAATGAAACAATGCTAAATCCACAAAGTCCATCCATTCGAAGCACCATGTGTCCCCATAGTGCAACAGAAACACATGTCCAGGAGAACGTCCACACACATTGGCCTGATAGCGCACGTTAAAACCCACAATAAATACATAAATAATTAAAAACCCCTAAAACACGCACTACACGTGCAGCAGGCACACCCTAACTGCAGGCTGCCAAACAACTGCACCCTCACTCCACACACAAATGGAAGCACCTCCAAGGCCCCGACCCAAATCACCCTCAGGTACCACCCCAATGCATGTGATACATTGCCATTCCAATTCCCACAGACCCACCAATAACCCTCGCCCTCCTTTACTCCACCACAGGGTCCGATCCAAACGACGAGCTGCAGGACACCCCTACCAGCACACCTGCAAAGAGGGCCAAGACCGACGGCCAAAGACCCTCCACCTCAGCTGCACGCATCAAGACACGGCAGCAGCACAAATCAGGTGGCAGCACACAGGAGGGAACATCAACAGGCACCCCAGCAGCCAGCATGGCCACAACACCACCACCACAGGTCCCCCCAACGGATGCCACAGAAGGCACTGCCTCCGGTGGCAGCAGCACCATAGGTGACACCCCATTGATGGCAGCATGCTCCGACACAGAAGACGGGGATGTCGAAGTCAGATCCATCCATGACCTGTCCCAATCCCCCTGTCTGTTCCATCCCGTACTACATGAGGATACCACGCAGGGGCACCCACAAGACGACGACTGGCCATCCCCCACAAGCCCTGTGGCAGGGCAACATGAGGACAACAGCCCCTCTGTGACACCCCCGCAAATGGCCATGGCCCAGCAGAGGCAACAGTCCCTCGACCAGTTAATCGTGCAACAGCAGCAACTGGCCACGCTCCTCAAGGACCATGCCGATGAATGTGGGGGCACTAAGGCAGACATAGAAACATCAACTGAGACACTTAGGGCACAAATGGAGAGAGGCACAGAGACACTAAGGGCACAAATGGAGAGTAGCACCGAGAGCCTGAGAGTCCAAATGGAGAGAAGCACCGAGAGCCTGAGGGGGGAACTGCATGCGACGTCCAAAGACGTATGTGGTGAACTTGCCGCAGTGCGCCGTGTGCTCACTGAGCTCTCGCAAACCCTTAGGGACATGCATGGACGTGAGCAGGCAGAGACATCATCCGTTGCAAGTTCCGTCCAGGGCAGCCCCCAACGTAGATCTGGGAGGAACCTGCGCTCCACAGGCAGGGGTGCCCCTGATACCCGCAGAGGGGGCTTGCAATAGCGACTGCCCACGGACGATGAGCATCTTTGGACACTGGTGTTCGGGGGGGAGGTGGGAGGGTGGAGGGGGTGTGTTGGGCTCACTTGGGTGGCGGGTCGATAGGGTGTACAACATGATATCACATATGCCATAAAAAGTGCACGATCAACCAATGAGATGTGTGGACATTGATCTTTGTGTACTAGGCCATTATAGGCGTACAGTCCATATTGTGCATGTACCAGACACACACAGTGCCACGCATCCCGTGTCCATGTATCAGCCACCAGGCGTGAGTGCTAGAAGCATGCATCAATGAGATGCTGACGAATGTCACGGGCCTCCGGTGCCTCGCAGACTCCTTGAGGTGCTGCCACATCCCCACCCTCATCATGACCATCATCAGGTGCTTGCAGTTCTGCGTCAGGGGGCATGGGCACATTTCTACGTACGCACATGTTGTGGAGCATGACACATGCCATCACCATCTTTGCAACCTTCTCATGGCGGTACAGGAGTGCCCCGCCAGACCTGCTGAGGCACCGGAAACGGGTCTTCAGTAGGCCGAATGCCTGTTCAATGACTACACGGGTACGTGAGTGGGCATGGTTGTAGTCCTCCTCATGCTGGTCCCGTGGGTTCCGGACTGGTGTGAGGAGCCATCTCTTCAGTGGATATCCAGCATCACCTGTATGTGGACGAGAAACCTATGATGTGGAATGCCATTGCTACGTACGCACACCCCCCACCCCCCTTCCTGCCAGGTCATTGCCGAATCACATACCCCACATTATCATGCATGTAATGAGACTCACCGAGTAGCCAGGATCTGTTCCCTGCGTGTCGCTCCATGTAGCGTGGTATTGTAGAGTTCCTCAAGACCATAGAATCATGGGTTGATCCAGGGAATCGGGCACAACAATGTGTAATGATCCTGTTGGAGTCACACACCATTTGTACATTCAGGGAATGAAATTGTTTTCGGTTGCGGTACTGGGCCTCCATGGCATGTGGGACGACCAATTCCACATGGGTGCAGTCGATGGCACCAATGCAACCCGGTATGCCGCCAAGTGCATGGAATCCCACTTTTGTGTTGGTAATTTCCTGCTCCGAGCGTGGTAGAGAGATGTAGTCGTCTGCGTGCTGCAGGAGGGCATCGAGCACTTGCAATAGTGTCCGTGAGAACAGTGGCTGAGAAATGCCATGCAACTGTCCGACTGTGTGCTGGTAGGTGCCTGTGGCCAGGAAGTGGAGTACAGACACCACCTTCAGTAGGGGTGGGATGGCGGTTGGGCTATCTATCATGCTGACAAGGTCAGCCTGTGTCATGTCCACAATGGCGGTTATGGTGTCCCGGTCCAGACGGTAGAGGGTGTGGATCTGCTCATCAGTGAGGTTGAACGGATGTGCTCGGAGGCGTGGGATTGCGGGCTGCCTGCGTGCTGGTAGTGGCTGTGCTGGCGGCCCTTGCTGGCCCTGCCTTGGCCTCCTCCTCCTCCTGCGTCTCCTCCGTGCGGCCGGTTGTAGTTGGTGTTCGTCTTCTTCTTGGAGTTGGAGTACTTGCAGTGCTATCAGGTCCACCAGGGCCAACATCGCGAGTCCTGCCGGTAGCATTTCGGAGTGGGTGTGGGAGGAGACTGGCTGTGCAATTTATGTGTTTCCAGGCTGAATGGCCTCCACCTGTGGTGATTCATTCCACCTGTGCAAACTGCTCTCCCCTTTGGCCGAGCACGTCCCGCGCACAACGCTGCAATTCGTGGAATGGCATCTTGCTATTGCAATCTTGTATTTGTACCCGATGGCCGTGTAACATTGGTTGATATGTTCATTCTGTTGTGGTCCCATTGTTTCACATACTATCTGTGCAGTCGCGAACAGAGTTGTGAAGGGTCAGTGGAACGTAGTACTCGAGTAACGGTGGGCCCTCATTCATCACTGTACCGAGTTGCAACGACGGGCGGGGCGTCCCATTCGTGGGTGAAGGCAGTTGCCATTTTCACACACAGCCGCACTCGATGGATTAATTAGTGTTTTCAAACGGCCACAGATGCCTCTTCGACGTGATGTTGCAAATGAGGAATTCGAAGGGCGGCGCTTTCGGTTTTCAGCTAGCGGCGAGGAGATGCCCACAGGTCTGACTGCAAATATAACGTTCTATTGTTCAATGTCCTTGGGACAGGGGCCATGGCGAGAATGCTATGACTGATATGAATAGTATGGGATGCGCAATTGCGTAGTGGACGATAAGGCAGGACGTTCCCAAATACATGTTACTTCACTAGACTGGAATTACGTGCTGGGGCACTGTGGATTTTGCAGGCTGCATAACGCACAGACTCAATGGATATTTCTAATGTTATGTGAGTAAATATTCAGGCGTTTTCATTACGGGATGAGGGAATGATGAATGGATGCATGGGCAGGTGATTTGATACAGTGTTTGCCATGTACAGGGCTTCTTGGGATCTGTCCGCCCCCCCTGCGCTATGTGATGCAGGGCTGCCATAGTGGGACCATCGTCTATCTGGCCTTGTTGAGCCCTCCCTGTCTCGACGCGCCTTCAGACACTTGTGTCCATGCACGTTACCAATCCCATCTGAAGGATTCTGTTTTCACGGGCGCATGCACAGGTACACTCGTTTGTGATGGTGTTTTCACCTCGATATAGGTAGTTATGATTCGCAAGTGGTTTTGGGGTGGTGATGATCCTTTGGAGTGGGCTTGCATGCATATGGCTGTGGATCTAGTGTGATCATTGAAGTGAGTTGTTCGAATGTAGTTCTGATGGCCATTCTATTCTGTTTCTTTTCTTTTGGTTGACAGGTATCTCCTCCCCTTTTGCCACTGCCATCTGTATGCCACTCCTGCAGATGGATTTTACTCCCGACACCTGCTGCTTCGTGTTAATCAGTGGAGCAGCATTACGATCTTATGGGACGATCGCCAATGGGCCACATGCCCTTACGCAGTACTGGTGGCTCGGAGCAACATTTCGGCCTTTCAGCTGGACTAGTGCCTCCCCATTGGGACGGCCCTGCGGTTCTGTGCGCTTCCATGTTGCCTTTTCGTACGTGTATGTGGCTCTGTGTACCATGAGGGAACAGGGCGTCACACGAGTAGTGGCTGGTCATTTCTTGCGGATGCAGCCCACAATGGTGAAATGTGTTTTGGAGTTCATGGCCTGATGGCTGTATGGGCTTGGTGATATTGATGTGCATTAAAATTCTATTCTGATATGGGCCGTGTAGCGTTCTTCTTTGCAAGTGATGTGGCATATTCCTATTTGGGGAGCGATGTATTGTGAGGGGATCTGCATTGGGTTCCAGCTTCGGAGTTTTGTTGCGTGGTCCTGTACTGGGCGCGTTTGCCTACGAAGCCCGTGAGGTCAGGGATGGGGGCTGCCAATATGACAGTTTGAATGTTGTCATGCTCAGGGGCGGGGGATTGGGTTTTGTGTGACAGATGCCGGTCAGCCAGGTGGACTGGTGGAATGTTGTGATTTTCTGAATATTGCTGGTCACAGGTGCCTGTGTTTGCGTGCGTTTCTTGGTGGGGGACTGTGGTCATGTCCATTGGGATGGCTTCTGTATTCGTGCCATCTGTGCCCTGCAGCTCCCATTGGCCCCTCTTGAGGTCCATTTGTTCGTTGGCATGCATGGGTGACTTGTGCATTTCACGGGTTGCATTGTGGCTTCGTTGCACCTACGGGGAGTTGTACTTTGTGGGCAGGGAGCGGTGTACGGGCAGTCAGTGGGGCCGTTTACGGTTGATTCGCGATGCCGTACTTCTCACCATGGCGGAATGGTGCATTCCGCCATGCTTGATGGCGTTAGGTACATGTCCGCTGGGGTCGGAATTGGCGTACCGTTGCGCCATGGTGGTGTTTACGGTTTGGCATGGCGCACGCGCGCGTGCTTGGTGCAGTTAGCGTTGGCGTTCACTACGGTGTCGCTAATGGCATCGTACTTTGCGGTGGCGGGTCATAGTCGCACCGAGCGCTATTCGATGGCGGTATTGCATTTCCACCATCGTTTTCCGAATTCCGCCAGGGTCGTAATGAGGGCCAATATCATAAAAGTAGACATAAAATGTATACAAACACATGAAAGTTATAAAAACATTCCAATATGATACTGCATGAATTAACACTATATAGTAATTAACAATATATAGCATATGTATAAGGAGAATACAGTTGTATGAATGGTTCTAAATGTGAATTCAATGCTGCCTCAAAAAAATAGATGCTGATGGCAAAAATGCAAAGTATCATAAAGTGCTAAAACAGTGCATACATGCTGACAAAAAGTGCAAAGTGTCGACTATAAGTATCTTGAATAGGCTTATGTATTACATATCCCAAAATATCTAGTTTTGCGTAGTTTTGACGAATATATATATATATATATATATATATATATATATATATATATATATATATATATATATATATATATATATATATATATATATATAGTTCTATCAAAGAACTGATAATCGTCTTCCTCAGGACACAAACACCACAAAACTATGTTTAACAATCTATATACGAAAACATGTATAAAGTTGGAATCATATCCAGGTTTGCTCTTGTATGAATATTCAATTGACGTTCAACTTAATAATAATAATAATAATAATAATAATAATAATAATAATAATAATAATAACTTGAATCAATTTCGAGCCACATATTCTTGTTACATCCAATAAGGGTATGGAGGTCAAGCGCTTCATTCTGACACCCCAACCACGAACAGATAATGGAAAATGTATCTCCATTTGTGTATTAGAGAAGCATAATGTTCTTGTGAAGACACCTATATGTTGTGGCTGCCAAGAAGACTGTAATGCAGTCAATCTATTTGTAGTTCTGTAGAAATCCCATAACGAAAAGACAATCAAACATTTTCAATAATCCTAGACAGCAGTGCAATGCTGCAGAATGGTCTTGGGCATTCCAACTAACCCAGTCGAATGCCGCGCTGAACCAGTCACTAGAATTAACGCCACCTTCTTCTCTCATCCGCACTCTGAGTTCATACAATGCTGAGATTATATGCAAGAGTGTTCCATTTTCAACATCTGAAGAAGGCACGACGTGCAACATGCACTCCCGATTTTTTGGCAAAGACCACCTTCCATAGCCGTGAGCAGGTCAAGCACATATCTATTTTGCATTGTAATTAGTGTAAGTGCTACCTTGATGACATTAAATCATTCTTCTGTGTCGTTGGCTAATTGGATCAGCTCCCAGCGGATTATCTGCAACCATTTGGCATTTGCTCATGCCTGGATGCTAGGAATAAGTGATGCAAAAAAGTCTCTGCTGAGCTGAACAGTTTATACTGATCAGCGATCTGTGCCAAGAGGTCTGCAGAATCTTTCCAGAGGTAATTGGATGCTCTCTTTCTGTGGGACACTTGATCTTGCAGCTTGTTTTCTGATAAAACATCGCAGATTGGGGTGCTCTTCACTTGAAAGTTTGGGTGCCAGTTGCCATGGATTGGGCATACCTTCCTCCTTGTTGTGCTTCTCCGGAATCACCAGTAGTGCAGAGTGCAGCGTTACCAGAGCACAATGGCCCCTCCATGATGCTGGGAGGTGCAAGTATGCCTGTTTGCCACACCACCAGTAGTGGTCCATCAAAGCTGCAGTTCATTTTCACATGTCAGGTATGATGTGGAATTCTATTGTAGCGTGTATTGGAACCCATGGGTACTCTTCCATCCCCCTGGAAGCACAGTAAATATTTTTCTTCATGCTGGATCTTGATTGGTTTTTTGAGAGCTGTGACCAATGTTAGTTTTGTGATGTGTTGAGACCATACATGGGTGCATGTGTCCTCCAACCATTGCAGTCTTTTGTTCAATAAGCCACGCAGCGCTTCTGCCTTACACATCACTGTTGCATCTTGCCATTTGTTTTCAGTGAACATTGTGCCTTTTCTTGCATAAAATGGCTCTTTAAAACACATGGTTGCTTCAGGTTTCTTCTTGCAAAGCTTTTCATCAGGAGGAAGCAGTTGTAGTTTTACTTTGTGTGCCTTGAAGGTGCACCTGATCCCACATAGTGTGAAATGAACGAGACACTGGGCTTCCACTAGGGGGGATTCATGTGGCACTAAAACCTTAGGCGTCCCTGACGCATGATGTATCAGTGAACACACATAGCAGCTACCGATTGTGGCCTGTCTCCCTGTGGCGCTCATGTCAGTGTACCACTTGTTAGACTTGTCCGGATGATGAAGATCCTCTACCTTATCCAATCCAAACCCATGATATGCATCATATTTGTATTGCTTTGTTTGCTGCTTCTGCCTGTGTACTAACTTCTTTTTACCATTAGTTAATGACCTTTTGTCTCGTTGACCATCAACACTGCACATTTTGTGTGCACTGGAAGCATGTACATGATAAATGGGGAAGAGACCCACATCTGATGTTACATTGGTATCTTTACTAAGATGCCAGTATTGAAGGTTCGAAAGTGCTTCTGACATGTCAGTAGGAGACAGAGTATACACATCTTTAACATTTGAGTTAGGATATCCGGTTGTGTAAGAGTCACTTGATGGTACTGTAAACATTACTGGAGTGGATAAAGAGTCGTCATATACATAAATTACATTTTCACTTTCATTCATTACAAGTGGCCCAGACTGTGATCACACCTTTGTACGATTCTTGTGTAGTAATGTTCAAGGACGTATCATGGTGCCATATTAGTTTAACACCATCCCATATTAGTTTGCTCCATTCTTGCATTCGTTTTCCCCCACTCCACTTCTTTTTTGTCTCCAATATTAAAAGAAATGCCATGTTCGCGTACAACCCCAAACACAGTAATATTGTAGAAAACACAATGGATGTAAAATAAAGGCTGCATTCATACCAATATGCCCTAGTGGCACTTATACTATTCATACTGCTATCTGACTGATTTCTAGTTGTAACCAATGAGCTAGTTTCTGCCATCGTAGCACCTACAGAGTGGGATATAAAAGGTTAACCATACTTTCAGTTGATCAGCAAAGGTCAAACATTAAAAGTACATGCTCAATTCAGTGAAAAATATGAAGAAGAGAGAGATAGAGAGAGATAGAGAGAGAGATAGAGAGAGAGAGAGAGAGAGAGAGAGATAAAGAGATAGAGAGAGAGAGAGAAGCATGATAAGTAATACATTATTTTTTACACAGCACATATGAATACATATATTTCTCTTAATCAATATATCGCTGTTGCTCATGTATCTTTATGCTACTATACTGTTTTATCCAGTATTTATTAAGGAGTTTCTGCCTCACGTTTATCTTGCTGGAGTGTTTCTGGTACTACACTGTCATGTGATTTTCTAACATCAGATAAGTGGATCCAGTATTTCAGGCCCTTTACCTTCACTGCCGAAGGTGTGCAATATATTACCTCATAAGGGCCATGAAATCTTGGACTGTTCCACCTACGTACAAAGCTGCAGACATATACTAGTTCTCCAGGCATTAAAGAACGTGTTGGTCCATCGGCTGAGGGTGTTGAAGTATCTGTTTCATATTCTCTAGTGAATGGTGGGGCTGTTTGTTTTGAAATCACTCGTACTGCCCTTGTAAGCTGTGTGAGGTATTCCTTGAATTCCTGCCCCCCCAGTACTGTGGCACTTCTCTGGGCATTGGACATGCGTCTTACCGGGGACACGGGCATTTGCATTAGTCGCCCAGTTACTATTTTTTGGGGGGACAAATGGTGGTCCTTACTAGGTTGAGTACGCAGTTGGAATAAGGCCAGTGGAAGGCAATAAACCCAATTCTTTTTAAGAGTGTGGCAAAGTTTGGACAACCTGCTTTCAAGGAGGCCGTTGATTTTTTCTACCACTCCATTCTCTTGCAGGTGATAAATTGAACACATTGTATGATTTATTCCCAATAATGTAGTCACTTCTTTGAAAAGGTCATTCACAAAATGTGTCCCATTGTCGGAGCGTATGACATCGCTTATGCCCGATTGTGGGAACACTTCTCTTACTAAAAATGTAGCTGCACATTTCGCGTTTGGGTGAGCACAAGGTCCAGCCTCCACCCAGCGAGAAAAGGGACAAACTACTACAATTAATTATCTAGCCCCATTTCACCTTTCTCCCATGTCTGCATAATCAATGGCCAGTTCACAGAAAGGCCTGATGGGGCGGGGCAATGTTCCCCGCAATGTCTTGTTAGTCATTCCAGAACTGAATGTTTGGCATGTTATACACTCTATTGTTGATTTATTAAGGTATTCCTGGAGGTTCATGATGAACCAATCCACCTGGATGTCTGCTGTGATGTGTTGTTTTGATGTGTGAGTGGGAAAGTGTAACTGTTGGAACACTATTTGCAGCAATTCTACTGTCATCACCACTTTCCCCGTTGTGTCCTATCTTCACAGGAGGCCTGTTGGTGACTGTGCAGCCCTGTTTTGCCCAGAGTTCTTTTTCTGACTAGTGTGGTTTCTTTTGGAGCTCTATTATTTGCGCTGTTGGGAGAGAGTTATAGCCGCTGTATTTAGGCTCTTCCGTTCTTTTATCATGCATTCTGTTGCTTTCTGGAAGTATGCTGCTTGTTTTGCAGCGGCATCTGCCGCTATGTTCCCTAGTGATATTTTGTCTTTGTTATTAGTATGGGCTTGGCATTTTACCAGGGCCACTATTGATGGTTCTGCAAGCGCTTCGATCAATTAATTTAGCAACCCTGCATGTTGCACTGGTGACCCATCTGCTTTCCTGAACCCTCTTCTCCTCCATCTAGAGAGTCCAGCATGTACTGTGGTTGTTACATATGCTGAATCTGTGTATATCATCACTGCACATCCTTTGGCTGCATGGAGTGCTTCGATTAATGCTACCAATTATGCTGCTTGAGCTGAAGAATGCTTGGGCAATCTCTTTTGCATCAGCACCTGGTACTCCCCTTACTCCAATCTTACTATTGCCACACCATCATGCTTTTCACCAGTCTGTGGACAAATAGACACTGACCCATCTACAAAATATACTTCTTCTTCACTCAAGGGAATTTCACTTGCTTTGGGAATGTCATCTCCTTCTCCCTCATAAGTGGCACAGTCATGCGTTTGCCTATCTTCCGATGTACATGGCTCTGTGAGGAATGTGGCTGGGTTCACTGTTTTGCAGCGTATCATGTGAATGTTTGGGCTTGAGATGATAATCTCATAGGCAGTGGCCCTTTGGGTGGTGAGTGTGGACATCGATCGTTCAAGTGTAGCAAACAGATAGTGTTCTACAATAACATGACAGAGCATCCCATCACAATTGTGGAACTTTTTTCAATTGTGAAGGCAGCTGCTGCAAGAGCTTGTTCGCAAGCGCAATGGCCTTGCATCACTGAATCGAGGGTATCGCTGTAGTAAGATAGTGGCTTATGGCCCAATTATGTCTTTTATGTCAATACTGCAGTCATCAGTGTTCTGTTTGAATGTGAGAACAAGAAAAATTCTCATTCATAATCAGGGTGGCGAGGATGGGTGCTGTGCATATCAGTTCTTTTAATGTTATGAAGGCAACATGCATTTCAGGTGTCCATGTTATTGCTGTGTTTTCTTTTTTTGCTTCCTTTAAGCCATGTAGACGGGGGTTGCATGTATACAGCATAATCTGAGATCCATGCTCTGCAGTAATTACATATGCCAAGGAACTTTTGCATGTCTTTCACTGTGCGAGGTCTGGCTGCCCGTACTGTCACTGCTCTGTCAGGTATTATCCTCTTACCATCTCAGGAGATTAATTGGCCCAGATACAATACCTCTGCCAAACAGTATTGAAGTTTGTTCTTATCTACCTTGTACCCCTTGTGGGCCAGTCATTTTAACAATGTTACTGTTTCTTTCCTACATGTGTCTTCCCCTACACTGCACACCAGGAGGTCATCAACATATTGAATGATGGTGCTTTGAACATGAATGTTTCCAAGGTCCTAGAACAATATTCTATTGAAAATGCTCGGGCTTTCGCAGTACCTCTGCGGCAGTCGATAATGCTCTTATCTTTTCCCCATAGGGTAAAGACTCTCAGGTATTGCGAGTCTGGATCGAGGGGCACTGAGAAAAAGGCGTTTTTCAGGTCCACCATGGTAAAGTGCATGGCCTGTTTTGGGATACTACACAAGATGGATGCCGGGTGCGGGACAAGAGGGAACTCCTTTTGGACAATGTCATTAAGGGGGCGGAGGTCCTGCACCATACGCCACAACCCCCTTTCTCTTTCTTAATCGGATAAATTGCTCTATTGCATGGGGAATTTGAGGGTACAATGATGCCCTGTTGTAATAGTGCATGTATAGTGTCTTTTTATACCTTCCTCTGCTTCTCCTGATAGGGGGTACTGTCTGACCCTGGGCAACACTGCTCCTGGTTTAATCTTTATTTTTATTGGGGTCACTTCCTTCAATAACCCTACATCATGGGGGTTTGTGGTGCATAAATTGGTGGCACTAGTTGTAAATTGTTGTCACAGAAAGACGGCGGGGCACTGACAGTGGCCATGAGGGGGTTAATCACTAATCTGTTTTGTACCATTATGTCACAAGGCATACATATTTCCATTATTATTTCGCCATCAGTGTCATTGTCAGTGAACAGCTCTTCATCAGTTAATTTGCGCAGTGCTATGTTTGGGTCAGTACACAATACTGTCCTCTACTCACATCCACGCATGTCCAGACCAATCACCACAATACGTTTTGTGGAAACCTGACCCCCCTGCAGATCGAGAGAAAAAATGGTGCCAGGCAATATCTTGGGGGTCACTACTGGGTGGAAAGCAAAATCAAAGGGTACTCTCCAATACTTATGTGTAATCTCTGGCACCACCCTGGCTAACACCTGTATGCCATAAACAAACATGTCTGCATTGGTTGGTACCCCTCGGACAGCCGTCTCATTTGCTATTGTTTGTATGAGAAGCATTGCTCGCATGGAGCACATGCCCCGGGTGGAGCACACTATTCCTCGGTCTGTAAACTCAATGGTCATGTTTAGTCTGCTTAGTAAGTCTCGTCCCAGTAAATTCACAAGTGAGTCCTCATGATACAGTAGGGGTGCTCGTACTGTTCTTCCTCCTATTTGGGCATCTAGCTATTCTGTGTAAGGAACCGTGACCACAGCCCCAGAGAATCTGTGTGTCTCGATATTTTTGGCAAATAACGGAAAATAACCTTCACATAAACATGATTTCCCTGCCCCTGAGTCCACCATAAAGATGAACTGTTTGTTTCCTATCTCTGCCCCCACCAGTGGTTCCTCATCTGGACGTAAGGTAGTGGATAGGGCTGTACATGCAGGGGCTCTCTATGGGCTGTACTAATCTGGGCGGGTGTTCGTTCCTGGGCAAGAGAAAACATTTTCACTTAGCACACACATTCCTTGATAAGGTGTTGGGGCGCCGTTAGCTGTGGTGGTGAATGGGTTTGCATGTGTGTGGGAGATTTGATTTTGCTGAGTTGGACGGGTCTGTAAACGATGCAGGGGGTGTCTGGGTGCAGTATACCCCGGTGTGGGCCTATTGTCGGGCTGCCCATCCTGTTCAAAAGGGCCCATGGGGAGTCCATACAGGCTACCTTGGTGTGGGTGCCCATACTGCTGTTCGTTGCTGTGCCTCTGGTTATTTTGGTAATTGGTTACAGATCAGATATGACATTCCCTTGCAAACTGTTCCTATCTCTCACACGACCAGCATGATCCAGGTCCCCCCCTTGGTCCTTGCCCTCCATATGTATATCCACCCCCTCTTCTTCGCTGTCCTCGATACCCACCTCTTCCTCTTACCGGTCTTCCCTGCCATTGGGGTCCCATGTACCGCTCCTCTCCACCCCATTGCTCCTGACCATTGTCTGCCCATGTAGCTGCCATTCTAGCCTGCAATACCAGCGGTCCCTCCCCTTCTTCTCCCTGCCGTTCCGAGGGTGGTGCAGCAGTTACTGCCGATAGCTTCACTAACTTACTCTGTACCAGCTTTGCTTCATCAGCTAATCTCCTCTGAGCTATTTCTTTTTCCCTTTCTTTGATCCTCCTGCAGTGGTTCACTATAATACTTTATATTTCTGGCCACCCCTTGGCTTCTATCTCAGCAATTTTATCAAGGGCCTTCTGTACCTCCTTTGGGAGGCCTCGCTTAATGATAAAATAGAATAGGGAGGTGTACTGGTCCCAGGATGTGCCTGTCTCTGCCCGCCACAGCTTCTGCAACCAAAGAATGAACTGTGCAGCATCTTCCTCGTCCCACATAGTATATTGCATTACCAAGTGTAAATCTGGGGTGTCAGGGAAGGACCTCCGCCGTGCATCCCCTACTCGCATCCGCGCATGGTTAAAAGATGCCTGCCATGCATGTCATTTCCCATGGTCACTCCCGGAAACCCCGCCTTCACCCACACTGCGTCTGCTTGATCTCCCACTGCATATATTAAAAGACTTTTTATGTGCCCAATTGCTAATGGCACCCCGCTGTATTCTTTTCAAATGCATATATCCATTTTCCCGCACCCACTGAAAGCAGTGGAAGTGTTTTGAGGAGATTGTTCTTGTCCATCAGTGCCCAAGGTATATAATGAGGTTGTCCCGCTTCCTGGTGGATGAGGCGCATCTGTAATTTTTATCTCACCTTCCCCTTACTCACCTTTACTACTTTCTTTATTGCCAATGCCATTCTTCCTAACCTGTTTCGGAGCCTTCCCTCCCATCCTTCCTCTGTTGTCGTTATTTGTGGGGTAGTCCATTGTATTTGCTGTACAACTCCTACCTCCCCTTCATCGGCCTCATCAAAGTCACTCCAACATTCCTCATCCCTTTCTGAGCCTACTGTATCAAATCCCACGCTTTCTACCTCGCCTTCTCGTTCCACCCGTAGTGCTTTTTTGGGGTGCTGTCTATTCTAAAAAGGAAATCCCCAGATTTCCATTAATCTTCCGGTAATGCAGCAGTACTTATTGGCATGGGTTGTGATGGTGGCTGCCCATCCCCGGACAAGGGCAGTGTTGTCTCCCATAGTGTTCGTAAGGGGGACAGTTCTGCCTGGGCAGATGTTAACACTACTTCTAGAACTCGACTGGTGGGCCTTGTGGGGGCAGGAGTTGTTCTTGATCAAACGTATGGAGGAGGTGTTGCAGTGACTGGAGTTACGGTTGCACTGGCCGCTGGTACATACACCGGGTCTGCGTACCCCTCTGCAGGTCTTGTAAGCAATGGGTATATTTTCTTTTGTTCTTCCCTTTCTTTCCTCTTATCTCCTCCTTCATCGTTTGGCACGGCTGTGTGCTATATTTCCTTTTCCTATTTATTTGTAGGGGGTGTTTCCTCGAACATCCGCCACAAATCTAGCACCTCTCGTCTATTTTGAAGCTGTTTCCCTTTCTATTTTGCCATTAGATAGGTTACTACATGGTCTAATATCCTTTTATCAAAAGACCCTCATTCTGGCCAGATATGAGGTGACCCTTCCCCCTTTATTTCAGCTACCCACTGGCCATGATATTTCTTTATTCGATCACTATACAAGGGAAGTTGCTTCCAAATGTGTGTAAGTGGCGTATCCAGAGCCATATTTGTCAAAGGGCCTTTTCCCTCTGTTCTATTTTCTCTGTACCGTAACACTTCAACCTCCAACGTATCAATCACAGTTTTCAATTGTTTACTTTCAAAACATTACTTATGCGTTTTCATGTCATTTGCATAAAACATAAACCAGTGAACATTTCCACAGGACAAACCAACAATTACATCGACATCAAACAAAAAACATGAAACATTTTAAAAACAAAACATTTCCCTCTAATCCCCCTTTTACGGAACCTTGAGTTTTCTTTTCCCACTCTCAACACTCACATCACACCCGCCCCTCCTGGGCCTACCTCCACAAGAGTTATAGAACAGTACAAAGACTAAATACTATTAATTTCCGAGCCTAATAAATATACGAGGCTCCTACTTTATTCCATTTCCTCACTTATTTCCTGCACTGGTCGGGACAGTGCTTTGCGGTGCCGCCTTCCACCCCCTTTCAGAGCTAGGTTCCTGTATCTACTCCGATTTCCTCACTGTACTCCTTTGTATAAAAACCTAATGGCCATGAAAAAAGAAAAAGAGCTTCGCTTTTCAACAATCACTCCATCCAATCACACTCAACTCAATTCTTGGTGTTCTCCTTAATTAATCTGCTCCACACCTTCCCTTTCCCCTCCTTTACTTCTGCTTGCAATTAATACTCACATGCCTGTGGTATTCCAAGAGCCTTCATTTGCGGTCTATCCACAGGTGGGGCCCGCAAAACCTTCCTCGCTGTGTACACATTTTTGTTTGAGTCTGGTCAGTCGTAGGTGGGTGTCAGCCTTTCCAGGGAAGCCCTGGATCTCGCAGCAGTACGGGATGTCAGGGAATATCACGTCGGATTGTCACCAAATTAAGGAGCCCATTCCACGACACAATATCAAAAACTCAGAATAATGGACACACCCCAGTAGGCAATGAGACCAGGAGATAGATTGCAAGTAGAACAAAGTTTATATAAGATAAATTGTGCACACAGAGAACTCTGCTGCCCAGAGAACGCTCTGCCAAACATTACACGGGGAGCACATTATAAGTGAAAGAATATTCACCGATGACTTCATGTTACAAATACACAATTCTGCAATACAATTGGATTCAATCGTCAGTACTGGATAGAAGTGTAGGCGCTGGCCACGTTGGATTGGTTGTTGCTTGGTTGTCAATTCTGCAGCACGTGGGTCAGCTGGGCTCATCTCCGAGAGGTGAAGGTCAGACCAGCAAAAATGACACTTTCCCTGACTAACTGATCTTACAATAACAGGATATGGGAACAAGCGACACATGACAATCATAAAGTGTGGTAGGAATGTGGGTGCTTTCCAGAGTTATAGGCATACATTGTACCCGCTGTACCCCGGTACCCATAAACCTAGAGTCCCCGACCCAGGTGCCCACCTCGGAGGTTTTGATCTACCTAATGCCTCATGATACCAATAGACAAGTGTTAGGATTAGAAAGAATATATGAGTGTCTGGGGTCAGGGCTCTCGGGGGTGTCTTCGTTTGGCCACTACAGGAGGTCAGATGTGTATCTGTATCAAAGAGCAGAGAGGCATGGGCCTGGTGGATTACAGCTCAGCAAGGTGGGGGTCAGAAGGGGCACGAGATGGATGATGTTAGTGGAGATGGATGGGCACTCAGGCAGGGCCTGTTCTGGTCTCACACGGTGCAGTGAGCTCATCTGTTCTGGGATGGCACTGAAGGTTGCAACAATTAATGGCTGAACTTCTGTGAGAACGGAGTTTGTGCGAAGCTGGCAGGAGGCTGTGGGTGGGGGTCTGGGCTGGCGGTGTGAGATGCATGGCAGAGGGAGGGACAGGCTTTTAGAGATCATTCTTACACCTAGTAAAAGATAGCTTTTGGCGAGCTACCTAAAAATGGAGTATTTGCACTTTAACATGGCTTGGTTACATGCTTTGTCTGTTAGGAATTAGTAGGTGATTAACACAGATTACAGTTGGGGGAAGGGGGGCCTTCTCCAACCTTCAGCACAAGTGAGATCCGTGCATGCAGGAGTGTTGAGAGGGGTGGGAAGGACCACCTCTCCCCAAAAGCAGTAGTACAGCCTGGAGAAGACCAGGGCTCGGGAGATATTGAGCTTCTGGGGAAAGGTGAGAAAAGGTAGAATGCCTCTGAGGAGGTGGAGCTGAAAGTTGGACTTCTTTGCAAGGTAAGCGATTTGTGGAGAGAAAGAGAGGGAGGATTAAAAGATAACCACAAGATTTCTTTCCTCACAGGAGGGCGAGGGGAGAGGGCCCAAGGTTGGTGGCCAGAGAGTGGGGGGAAACAAGGAAGGGGCAGGCATCTCAATGAGAAGGATCTCTGTCTTACTGGCATTAAGGCAGAGATTGTTGGAAAAGCACCTTGCCTGAATAGCAGTCAGGTCTGAGAGGGGAAGGAGAGGAGGAAGAGGATGGCTGCTTAAAGGAGAGCTGTGTCATCTGCATAACACTGGACATGAGGGGAGAAGGAGGAGATCTGGTGAACCTGAGAGGGGCCAGATAGATGTTGAAAAGCGATGACCATAGGATAGAGCTCTTAGGGGCGCCACAGAAAGAGAGTGAGGTGGGGGAGGGAAAAGGACCCATTTGTACTTGGGAGGGTCTGTTTGAAAGGAAGGGTTCAGCCACGGCAGTGCCCTGACCGTGATGCCAAGGATATCATGGAGAAAGTTTATGAGGATGGAGTGGTTGACTGTGTCAAAGGCAGAGGAAATATCAAGGAGGATCAGAACGGAGGGAGTGTTTGAGTCCAGGTTTGAGGGCCGGTCTTCACTCGTCATTGCGGATGCAAAATTATGGAACTCAATTCCTTATTTGCTAAGATCTATAATTAATCACTTAGAGTTCAGACATGCTCTAAAAACCTTTCTTTTTTAGCTCACTTATGCTGTAGCCATACTGATTGGTCCTGCTTAGAGCCAAGATACTTTTGATGACAATGCACGTTATAAGTAAGATTAACATAACATAATATGCAGCAGCCATCACTCTACTACATAACAGCTTCCCCCCCCTCTTGCCCTGCTCAGAAGAGTGCCACTGTTCACATGACCACATCTGTCTCCCCAAATGTCTTGCACTGTGTGGAATTGAATATTTGCCAAGGGTGTAGAAGTCCTGTCTTTTTAGAACTAATAGAAAGATGCAGGTAATTCAATCTCTGAAAGGATGGTTTATTGGTGTTAATTGCTAACCTGTGTTCTCTTCTTTTTGTACAGGTTGCAATGATATTTCGGAGTGATGAGCAATCGAAGCGCTGCTTGCCCAGGTAAGTGCTTTGTTAATGCTGACCTTGTTCCTTCTCCCTTGTAGGTTGCGGTGAAGCCCAGAGATGGGCGAGGTAAGAGTTGCACAAGGTGCTGCCAGGACTCGCTGCTTGCCCAGGTAAGAATTGTTATTAATGCTGTCCTTGTTTCTTTACCTTTGCAGGTTATGGCGAACTCCGGAGATGGGCGAGGTAAGCGAAGGATGGATTCAAGACCAGTTACTTCACAGGTAAGTGTTCTTGCTCGCTAATGCTGTTCTTGTTCTTCCAGGTTATTAATGGAATCCGGATCTAGGGCTTCAAGATCGGGCCTCCGGAGAAGCAGATGAGCAGGAGCTGGACACGGTGAATGTTACGCTGCAGGAGTGCAGAATAACGCGAAGCGTGTTCTGCTGTTTCGGTGTGGTTTAAATAGCCCAGGTAAAAGTAGTTCCAGGCCAAGTAGTTCCAGGCCCAGCCACACCCAAAAAACTAGACCGCATGGCTTGGTTCTAAAGAACTGAGCTGTGTAATAGGCCTCCATGTTGGATTAAGGCCCAACACTGGTATTGCTTTATTCCTGATAATGAGCCTGGCACCAAAGCCGCCAGGACTGACTCCATGTATGTTTCTGATGGAGTTTTAAGGCCCTTGGGGCCAGAGTGAAGGGCTTTAGCCCCACTGCTGCCAGGGGGCTGTTATACCTGAGGGGGTCAGGGGCATGGATCGTGACAGAGAGCTCACATCCAAGCCCGCGTCTCTGCGGCATCTAACAACTCAGCTGAACTCTTTAAAATCTGCAAGGAACTGGCCAATCCTGCTGTAGTCCCTACCTCTCCTGTCCCTTCCCAGGCCCTCTGGATGGCTCTGGCTTCTCATTTCATCTCTAAAACTCAGGACATCATGTCCTCTCTCTCTTCCTCTCCCCCTCCTCCCTTGACTCCCTGCTCTTCCTCTGGCCCTTCTTTGGCCACCTCTTCTCCTCCCTCCTTCTCTGCCTTCTCTGCCTTTCCCCTGTTCTCCACAGACGAGGTTTCTAGACAAGGCCGTTCTATGAAAGTCTTGGCAAATCAGGTTCCTCCATGCTCCTCCAAAGCTATCAAGGACCACATCGACTCCCTGGCTCCTGCTCTGGCCGACTTCTGCAACCACTCCTTCGCCACTGGAGTCTTCCGATCCCCACTGAAGCACTCCCTTGTGCACCCTCTTCTTAAGAAACCCTCTGCAGACCCGTCCTGCCTGGCTAACTATCGCCCAATCTCCATCACTCCTTTCCTGGGCAAACTCCTGGAAAAGCTGGCCATCTCCCAGCTCAATCTCCACACTGAATCTGTTGGTTGTCTTCATGATCATCAGTCTGGCTTCAGAGCTGCCAGAAGCACGGAAACTGCTCTCCTGAACATCTGTGAAGACCTGCTCTCCAACTTTGATTCCAAGACCCCCCGTGTCCTAATTTTTCTTGATCTCTCCTCTGCCTTTGACACTGTCAATCATGCCATCCTGCTCAACCGGCTCCATGATAACCTGGGTATCACCGGTCAGGCCCTGTCGTGGCTGGCTTCTTTCTTCTTTTATCGACCCTCCCAGGTCCAACTCGGGTACTTCCTCACCTCTATGTCTATCTGTGCCTGTGGTATAACCTCTCTCCCTGGCTGTTGAACCAATACCTGGCACTTCTTGCCCACTGCATTGCCGTTCTCTGCCCCAACTTCCAGTGCTATGCGGATGACACTCAGCTCATTTTCAGGCTACCTTCAGCCACCTCTTCTCCTTCACTCATCTCTGACTGTCTGCTATCCAGGAGAGGAGTGGTGTGCCGCCAATGATCTCTGCCATAATGCCAGTAAGACAGAGATTCTCCTCATCGGCACACCCGCTCCCTCCTTTCCTGCCACTCTCTGGCTGGCCTCTCTTGGCCCGCTTCCTGCTCCCACCTGCAAGGCTAAAAACCTTGGGTTCATCTTCAACTCCACACTCTCCTTCTCTCCTCACATCTCTGATGTCTCTAAGAAGTCACACTGCCAGCTGAACCTCCTCAGAGGTATTCTTCCCTTCCTCTACTTCCCCCAGAAGCTCACTGTCTCCAGAGCTCTGGTTCTCTCTAGGCTAGACTATTGCAACAGCCTCTTTCTAAATCTGCCTGCTTCTACTTTCCGCCCTCTGCAACTCATCCAGAACAGGACTGTGATACTTGTCCTTGGCCTCAAGCCCAGGGATCATATCTCTCCAGGACTGAAATCTCTGCACTGGCTCACAGTGGCTGCAAGGATTAAGTTCAAAACCCTCTGCATTGTCCACAAGGACTTTTGGGGCCTGGGGCCTCAATACTTTCAACCCTCTCTTCCTAAATATCTTCCTTCTCAAGCTCTTCGCTCATCCGCCACAAACTTCCTCAGGGTCAGTCGCTTCTCCAAGCAACGAGTTGGTGGTAGATCTCTCTCTTCGGCTGGGGCCTCCCTCTGGAACAGCATCCCTGCCTCCCTGAAACTTGAGGACAACCATATCCGGTTCCAGAAGCACCTTAAAACCTTCCTCTTTGCTTCTGCTTTCTCTCCCCCTCTCCCCTGCTGAATTCCTGGCTGAAACTGAAACTGCACTGGTTACCTGGCCACCCTTCTGATCTCGGGCCCAGGCCCCACCAGTTGCACACCTGCACTGCCTCCCTGGCAACCCCTGCACCTGGGGACTGTTTTCTGTATCCCTACAGTCCCCCTACCAGCACTTATGTCTGCACTTACCTTGCACTTGCCACCAACTGGCCGTTTTTATTTATTTGATTTATTCTATTATCCCATGTACTGCACTGTCCCCTACCCTTCCCCTTGCACTTTCCTCCTTCCCCCTTCCCATGCACTTGCGCGATCTGAATGACACCTGGCCTAGTAAGATCATTGGCTGTCTTCCCTCTGTTCCCCCTCCCTTGCCTCATTGCACCTTGAAACACTTGTGTATAGGCACGTTATAAATGCCATATCATATCATATCATAAAATTCCCTACTGTAACACTTTAAGTCATTTCTTTAATTAAACATGACCTGCCACACAAACTAAATGGCTTGATTCTTTATCTTTGACATCATATATTGAGGGTGCTTTCTAGAGAGCAAATAATCATGCTTATAGTACAATGTTGCAATGTGACAGAAGAGGTATTGACTGGCAGCCAGACAAGTTGGGTGAACACAGAGCATAGTGCATGCTTATAGGAAACAGGCCTTCAAGTTTGTTGTCTGTCTTTTCTTTTTTACTGGCCCAGTTCACATACAATACAGATTGGCCATGCGGCAAGCGCAGGAAGTCTTGATTCTATTAAAGATACAGAGGCGAGCATTATGCTTTTTTTCTTTATTCTACTGCTCAACAGCAATTCAAAACATTCACTTTTAAACTTTTTTTGTAATTTTTTTTTTATATATGCCCAATGGGCTTGAAAAAACAAAAAAAAACAGGAAGGGCGTAGATATAAACTCCCCCTCCCAAGAGTCCTAGAGGCTCTGTAGTCCTTAGCCTCTCTCCTGTCCACCAATGACAGTCCTCGGGTAAGTATAAAGCCCCGTGCCCCTAGGTCCTTTCCTCTTCTCTTTCTCTTGTGCAATGTTGCTTAACTCTTCTCAACATAAACAGAAGCAACTTCCAACAACTTGTATCCCTTTGTCACACCTCTCGCTGAAGGCCTTTGTCGATCCACTAGTCTCTGTTATTTTTTCTGCTCTTCCCCTACAACAAAGAGAAGTTCATTGTCATTAGGGTCGGGAAATCTTCTTAATATGCTAAACAATAATGCAGTACAACGATATTGTAATATTCTTATTCCTGATGGGTGGGATAATGCTCGCCTCCGTGTCTTTAATAGAATCAAGACTTCCTGCTCTTGCCGCATGGCCAATCTGTATTCTATTACAAGACCGGAGGCGAGCATTATGCTTGTTCAAAGCTTTGCATCACTGCTGCTGCAATATTAGTTACTGGCTTAAAATAGAAAGTCCTGAATACTGAATCACTGGCCCAGTCTGCAGCTTTCATGATCTCATGCAGCGAAACTCCTGCTGCAAAAGCTCCTGAAGCCATAGCTCCCCTGGCTGAATGAGCTCCAAACATAGATATATCTATTCCTGCCGCATTTATGACCTCTTTCACCCATCTCGCTATGGTTGCTGCCACCACTGCTTTGAAGGGCTTCCTATGCACAATAAGTAGCTGAGTCACCCCCACAGGCCTCACTGCTGCTGTGACTGCTTCATATCTCTTTAGGCATCGCGCTACACATAGCTTGCTGTTCTCAGGAAAATACGGATAAGATATTATCCTGAAGTTAGTTTTGGTGCGCTGCGCTGTATTGAAAGCTATCCCCTCTGGATAAAAGATCTTCCGATCTATCTCCAGAGCTTTCACATCAGATACACGTCTGCACGATACAAAACATAACAGCGTAGCTAGCTTCCCGGACAATTGCTTCTCCGAAAGGGATTGATTCTCTGGCCATCTCTCCAGCATGCTTAGCACCTTTGTGACGTCCCAGAGGACTGAATATCTAGGCATTACTCATCTGAATGCCTTTGAGAAGCCTTATAACTGCTGGATGCTCTCCCGCTGGCAATCCGTCCACCATGGCATGACCAGCCGATATTTCAGACCTATACACGCCTATCGTTCTAAATGCTTTCCCTTCCGCGCTCAGGGCTGCCAGGAAGTTTATGACCTGCGCTATAGGAGCTGAAATGGGAGGAATACTCCTCTCCCTGCACCATAATTTCCAGGCCTGCCAAGCGGAATTATAGCTCCTGACCGTCGAGGGAGCCCATGATACATCGATGAGCTGTGTAGCCTCCTCTGAAAGTCTCGGCAAGCGCCACCTTCGCCTGAAATTCTGCAGGCCAACAGTGTCAGGCTCCGGTCCAAGATCAGAGGGTGAGGCGCTTCTGCTGGATCTAGTAGAAGCTCCTCTTGGTATAAGATCCTCTGAGGGAAATCCGTGGAAAGTTCCATCAGAATCGGAAACCAGGCTTGAGAACTCCACTCTGGAGTCACTATCACTAACTCGGCTTGGTCCCTGCGCACTTTCGCTAGGGTTCTGGAGATCATTGCGAAAGGGGGGAAATGCGTAATGAACATTCTGTCCCCAAAACTGAAGGAACGCGTCCATCCCCATCGCCTCCGGATCTAGTCTCCAGCTGAAGTAGCTTTTCAGATGCGCAATCAGCCTGGAGGCAAAAAGATCTGTGTGCAGCGGCCCCCATCTGCCCTGTAGCTTGTCGAAAACGGATTCATGTAGCCTCCAGTCGCTGGAGTCCACCAGATAGCGAGAATTCCAATCGGCTACGGTATTCTTTGTTCCCGGAAGATATTCCGCACTGACTGCTATGTTCTTGTTCAGGCAAAAGTGCCAAAAGTCCTTGGCAATCTCTACTAACATCTTGGACTTTGTTCCCCCCAGCTTGTTGATATACCTCACTGCGGAAATATTGTCCATGCGAAGCAGAATGCAGCATTGTGCTCTGCCTTTGGAAAAAGCTTTCACCGCGAAAGATCCCACCAGTAATTCTAGGCAGTTGATATGTAGCTCCAGCTCCTCTGGAGACCACTTTCCTCCTGTTTCGGTGCTCCCGTACCTGGCTCCCCAGCCAGACCTGCTGGCGTCTGACTCTATTATGAGCTTGGGCCTGTCTCCGAAGATGGCTCTGCCGTTCCATGCTTCCATATTGCTCAGCCACCAACGTAGCTCCGTCCTGCTGTCCTCGTCTAGCGGAACTTGATGGTGATAGTGCCATCCTTTCTGAAGGTACTTGATCTCGAGCCTCTGAAGAGCTTGATAGTGCAACGGTCCGGGGAAGATCGCCTGAATCGAGGCTGCTAGAAGCCCCACTATCCTGGCCAGATTCCAAAGCGAAATAAACTGACTCCCTAGAGCTGACTTCAGATCCTTCTTGATGACTCTTATCTTGGCATTCGGTAGGGCCAAAATAGCCTTTCTCGTGTCTATGATGAAACCTAGGAACTCGAGGTTCCTATTTGGGACTAGGACTGACTTCTCCTTGCTGATCAGAAAACCTAGACCGGAGACAAAACCAGTCAACCACTGTATCTGTCTCTGAAGCCTTTGTCTGCTTTCCGCCATAAGCAGGATGTCGTCTAAATATATGATCATCCTTATGCCCTGTTCTCGCATCGCGGAAGCTATAGGTCTCATCATCTTCGTAAAAGCCCACGGCGCTGAGGCCAGACCGAAAGGCAAAGTCTTGAACTGCCAAATCTCCTTTCTCCACTTGAATTGTAGAAAGTGACGGCATGCTCGCGCTACTGAAATTGTGAGGAAGGCATCCTTTAAATCCAGCCGAGCTAGCCAGTCGTCTTTCCTTAGGAGGTCTGCCAATAAATACATACCCTCCATCTTGAAGTGCCTGTAAACCAGCCACCTGTTCAATTCCTTTAAATTGATAACTGGTTTCACCTTTCCTTTGCGGTGCACTAAGACCATGTTGCTCAGAAAACCCTCTGTCTGAGGCTGCGCTCTTTCTATCGCCTGCTTTTGCGCTAACCTTTCTAACTCTGCATTCAAAAGATTTCTCTCCTCCTCCGAGGTGTGCATGCGCTGCGGGGGAGTGGGCTGCTTCGGCTCCCCCACGAAATCTAGCAGAAACCCTTGAACTGACTGCAGCACCCACGCGTCTGCTGATACTGCGCGCCAGTTGTCCATAAAAAGCAAACTTCTTCCACCCACCGGGGGATAACTCGCTGCGCTTCTTCTCACCTGAGGGGCTATTCTGCTGCCTGAAGTATCCTCTTCCACGGCGTCCTCTAAAGCCTCTCCCTCTGCCCAGGAAAAATGAGTCATGTTGGCGTGACTCCCAATATGGGGCTCTGGGGCCCTGAGGTCTCCTGCTGAAGTTGAAGCGGCCGGACGAGCGACCTCTGTTACGGCTGGCCCCTGCAAAAACCTGAGCAAGGAAAACTTTCCTGATTGATGATTGTGCACTCTCCAGGGGAGTGTAGGTCCCTACGAACCTGTTCATCTCTTTGAAGAATGTATCGCCAAACAGAAGGCCTTGCGCCCCCTCTCCTGCCTCGTAGGAGGCTAGGTCTCCTAATTTATTATCAATTTTCAAGAGCGCGGACCTGCGTCTTTCTGCTGAAATGGCAGTGTTTGCATTTCCCAAGAGACACACGGTTCTCTGGGCCCAGCGCGCTAGGACATACGGGTCTACTGGTTCTGAGGTGTCTTTTGCCCTCTCAGCGAGGTCAATGATTTTTGCGATCGGCCCAGTTAGGTCCAGCACCTTATCTTGACAGGATCGCCATGCGCAATCCATCCCTGTCCTTGTGTCCTTTCCTGCCTTTGTGATGAAAGTCAGCATTTTTGGGTCGAGCTCTGGGGTCTCCGCCACCTTCCCCGAGAGCTCTGGTCTAGGACACTCAGATCGCAATCTGAACCTTATCTCCTTCTCCAATGGCTTCCTTAATTTCTGGGACAGGTACAGCGCCACATTAGGGGATGGTGTCCAGTCCGTAGAGCGCGGATGTCTGATACCTTCCAGCTCAAACATATCCGACATGTCCTCCTCGGGGGCACTCTCCACCAGGCTGGCAATTTTTCTGTCTGTCTCACTCCTTTCTCTTGAATGCTCTCTGACAGACTTCTCACCTCTTCCTCTTGCTCGTCATATTCATCTGAGGAAGACGGTGGAACCCCTGTGTTTTTCGCCCCTGGGGTAGGGGGTACGAGGCTGGGCACTGCTGATCTAGAGAACTGCACAATCCGATCCCTGAACTGTGAGCTGTAGCCCGAGACGACGTCTTGACGAGGGTCCATATATCGAGGTGGGTAAATTTGCCGAAATCACCAGACACGTGGGTCCTTACAATTGTCCTTAGTAACCCGATCGGGCCTCCCAGTCCTTTGGTCAGGTGAATCGTGACCCGATTCTTAATTTAACCCCGACAATTTGAATTTGGCTCGCGAGCACAATTATTTGACCAGGTAACACCAGAACTTTGATATGCCTGGGAAATTGTCTGCCTGCTTCAGGGCATTATTCCGCAGCGACAGACAATCTTTGGAAGATAGCCGTCCCGCACCACAGGAGGCGTCGCCGGCATGTACTATGTACTGTAAGAAAGGCTTTGGTAGTATAGCATTTAATGACATTTGGCACAGACAGACCAGACATAACTCTAATCTTCGGTGGCCAACCAATGGTAGCTTTGAAATCCCTTGTATAGAATATTTAGAGTCTGTATTGGTAAAGAAAAAGGCTAGACCAGCAGCATTTGATGCATTGCACAGTTGGAAAATAGAAGCTTTGCAGCAACAAAAGAGTAGAGAGAAACATATGTGTCGACATATGACGAGTGTCGAAAGGCACGGTTATATGATCAAAATAAACAATTGGAGTCAGTTAGGAACACAGACAAAGCGTTTCAATTAGGCATTCAAAAAATGTACCCTTCAAAAGATTTTCATACGTCAGATGAATTGATTAATAAACTTTTGCATGAACGAAGGCCCGATGCCTCTGCGCCACCCCCGTACGTCCCTCCCCCTTGTGCTTTGCCCCTTCCTGTTGTTATTCCTCCTCCTATAGTTCTTCCGGTCCTCCCTGTTGTTCTTCCTGTTGTTCTTCCAGCCGTCGCTCCTTTGCCTGCCCCCTTGCCTCCACCTGTTGATATTCAGAATGTGCCTACTCTTCCTCTTCCAAGTGATTCTGCATCGCTTGTAGTAGACCAGGGCGCGGGATTAAGGGTTGTGACTCGAAATACTGTGTCCCCAGATAAAAAGAATGAATTGATTGCTTGGGCTAAACATTGTATGGAGAAGGGTGAACAAGCTGATGTTTTTTCCACACTCGAAAATCTAAGAAGTATTACTGAGAAAAATGTTTTTATTGAAGGGTTAGGGATTCATTTGAGTATAATGTGGAATAGATTAAACGATGTAGATCTCCCACAAGGGTTACGGGATTTGAACGCCTTAGCGTTGTCCAGAGATACTGCGGATAAAGTATATGAGCATGTTAAGAGGATTTTTGTGTATAGGAAGGAGTTGGAAGAGTTACAGAATGAAGAAGCAGATGGTGATAGTTTAGGTATTATGTTCTTACAAAAACGGTTTTCTCCTCGCCGTGAATTAAAAGGTGAGGAAGCGCGAATTTGTACAAAGGATGCGATAAGATGGATTTCGGATGTGTCGATAACTCCAGATGAAGTAGATGACACATATGGTCTGTATACGTTAGAAATGCAAAAGAAAGTGATACAGGTTATGGTAGAATACCTGCAGAATGAGTGTGTAAAAAGAAAGATTTGTTGTCCCACAGAATTGTTGAGTGTTTATAAGAGAGCCTTTTTGATTGATACTTCTTCGACTGCCTTAGCACTTGATTTGGCTCTGTTGCTTAGTAAGCGTTCGGAGCTACCTACTTCTCAGTTGCCTATGAGAGAGGTCCCTCCGACATTTGTCCCAAAAGTTGAGATTGCGGCCGATGCTGCACAAGGAATACTCGCGGTGGACATTCCTGCACATTACGTATCGCAGTTTGTTCACGTCCCGTTCTCAAGACAGGAAGTGAACACTATAAAGTAATCTATTCCTGATATAAGAAAGAATCCGACGGGGTTCTATCAAGAAATAGAGTCAGTCTTACAATCATCGGTATACACCTTAAGTGATATTGATTTATTATTTCCGTGCTCCTGCCAGTTGATTTGTGGAAACAGATTAGGACTGTAGATGATATACATGGGTTAGGAGATACATGGGATAACATGGTTAGGCTCGACAGAGAAAGACCAGCTGGCGAGCGACCGCCTCAAGTGATATTAACTTTTCCTTATTGTAAAATTAAAAACTATAGTTCCTGAAAAAAGAATCATTTGGGACAAGCTTACGGCTTGTGTCCAAGGAAAGTCTGAGGGTGCTACTGATTTCTTCAATCGGTTTGAACAGGTATTTTCAGATTTCAGTGGACAAGACTTAGGCACAGAGTCAGGGAAAAGGCTGTTTGTCGACAAAGATTATGTCTTCTGAAAGCGCTTGGCAGGCGAAGTCTCAACCAGAAGTACTGCACATGGCTCAGTACTATGAAAACCGTGTGAATAATGAAAAGGAAAAACTTGAGAAAAAAAGGGGTGACCTGAAAACAAAAGTTCTATTACAACAGATTGTTAGAAACCCTAGAGGGGGTAATCAATTTAGAGGTCAATACGTTCCACAGGGAAGTACGCCCCTGGCTCCGGTAACCATTAACCAGTGTGCCTATTGTCGACAGGAACGTCACTGGCGCGCACAATGTCCGACCTTGCAGTAAAGGTCATTTGGGAACATTGGTAGATGATCCAGAGGTCGCCCAGGTGCAGGGGGCCCTGGCAGAGGTCAGTTTGCACCAGAATCACAGCAACCTCCTTCACAGGATAAGCAAGTTTTGAATGTGGATAATAGAAACATTTTTGATCACCCTTCTGCCGCGTACCTCTCTGAAGAGCTTCCTTTTGACAACATTCTGTTTCGTTAGGATTGCCCAAAGCAGGATTTGGAACTGACACCTATTCCTGTTCATCAGAAAGGTCTCTACGTTGAGATGGCGGTGGGAAATAGGAAGCATCTATTTTTAGTAGATACGGGAGCAGAGAAATGTTCCATTGACCATTCGCGGGTTCCAAATATTCCCCTGTCAGGGCAGTACAACGTTTCCGTAGGGTTTTCAGGCACACCTGTAGTTTGTCCGGTCTCTTTGCCGGTACCGATTCACGGAGCAGTGTCCATTTCTACTTACCACAAACTGTAGGGAGAATTTGCTGGGGGTAAATTTGTTGAAGGAATTGCATGCAGTAATACATTGTTCCCCGTACGGAGTTCGGTTAACAATTTCACCTCAGCAATCACTCGCCTCTCCGTTTTTGACTCGACCTTTACCGCCAGAATTCAGTAATATTCCGGAATGCTTATGGGCAATTGATGATAATAATGTGGGCATTCTTCAAATTGAACCTGTTAAAATTATTCTGAAACATGGAGTAAAATTGGACGCTCATTCACATTCACTCGTGCACCACAAGGGTACACTGAGAGTCCAAGTATTTATAGTAGGACATTAAAAGAGCAGCTCGATACCCTCGAGTTGCCTACTACTTGCACGTTACTACAGTATATAGATGATCTCCTCTTGGCTGCTGATTCTGAGAGTGCCTGTAAAGAAGGCACCATGTTGTTGCTTTGTCATCTGGCAAAACATGGCCACAAAGCTTCACTCAAAAAATTCCAATATTGTTGTCAGGAGGTAGCCTATTTAGGCTATCTCCTGTCAAAGGAGGGAAGACGGTTGACACCTGAACGAATAAAAACTATTTCTGGCATGTCTGTCCCAAATATGCAAAAGGAAGTTAGAGCCCTGATAGGTATGGCTTCTTACTGTAGATTGTGGATCCCTAACTTTTCGTTAACGATTAAACCAATGCTGGCTTTGACAAAAAAGGGCATTTCTTTGCCATTGCCATGGACTTTGGAACACCAGACAGCATTTGACTTGCTCAAAACCGCGCTGTGTTCAGCGCCGGTTTTAGGAACTCCAAATTATGAAAAGGCCTTTGTGTTGTATGTGCATGAACGTGATGGATGTGCTTTGGCTGTGTTAACGCAGGAACATGGAGGGAACAATAGGCTGTGCGGCTATTTCTCATCCGCCCTTGATCCTGTTGCATGCGCTTTGCCGAGATGTTTGAGAGCTGTCGCTGCTGCTGCTGCTGCATCTGTAAAACAGAGCGAGGGAATGGTCCTGGGTCATGCGTTAACCCTAATGGTGCCTCACTCTGTAGATATTTTATTGAATAGAACTCAAACACAACACCTCACTTCCGCACGATTGACAAGATATGAATTGATCTTGTTTGCTCCCCACATTCAAATTCAGAGGTCTTGTGTATTAAATCCAGCTGAACTTTTACCTGTCCCGCAAGATACTGTTGATGGTGACGAAACGTCACATGATTGCCTTTATACAACAGAACAAGAGACTAAAGGTAGAATCGATTTGAAAGACACGCCTTTGAATAGCCCACAAGGAGAGCTATTTTGTGATGGTTCTTGTTTTAATCTTCCAATTGGTACATCCACGGCTGCTTATGCCGTCACTACTTTAAGTACGATTGTAGAAACCAAAAGAATTATTCATAATTCCGCGCAGGCTGCAGACATTATAGCATTAACTCGGGCTTGTGAACTTTTTGAAGGGCTTACAGTAAATATATATACTGACAGTCAGTATGCCTTTGGGGTACTTCACAACTTCGGTAGACTTTGGAAAGAACGAAGATTCTTGACCTCACATGGCACGAAAATACAGCATGCCACTTTAATAGTGCAATTACTTTCAGCTCTCGCACTCCCTATTAAGTTAGCTATTATAAAATGTACAGCACATCAAAAGGTTACAGATGATATAGGAAAAGGGAATGCTTTCGCTGATCAGATAGCTAAACAAACTGCCCCTGATTTTAGTTCAGAAATGTATGCTGTAAGAGAAATTATAAATGTTTGCACTTTTGGTGAAAGTATCGATTCTGTAAAAGACATTCAAGCAGATGCTACTGTAGAAGAGACCAAGAAATGGGTCGAGGGTGCAGGAAGATTGGATGATGATGGGTGTTGGGTGGACAATGTTGAAGGAAAATGGTTACTTCCTGACGCCTTTATTACAATGATGGTCATTATGGCTCATGGTCCGACCCATGTCTGCGCACGTAAATTGACTAAAATGTTACACAGTGTATGGGCCAATGATAACATTTTCAAAATTGCAGAGCACTTTGTCCAAGGGTGCATTGTCTGCTTGCAGCACAATGTAGGAAAAGGTACCTCGTCTCCTAGAGGAAGTTTCGCTCCACCTTCTGTTCCGTTTGAGGTTATCCACTTTAATTTTATTGAAATGGAACATTGCAACAATCTTAAATATGTGTTGGTTGTCATTTGTGCATTTAGTAAGTGGGCTGAGGCCTTCCCTGTTAGAGATGCAACGGCCATAACCATGGCAAAAACTCTGTTGAAACTGTTGAAAGAGTTTTTTCCTAGGTTCGGGCTGCCGAGAGTCATCTGGTCGGATAATGCGCCACACTTTACCGCTGCTGTAATCCTACAAATATGTGAAGGATTACAGATTGATAAACGGTTCCATTCGGCCAGACATGCCCAAAGTGCCAGATTAGTGGAAAGGCATAACGGCATTATAAAGAACAAGCTCGCTAAGACGTGTGCTGGCACCAAGTTAAAATGGCCGGACGCCTTACCGATCGTGTTGCTGTCGATGAGAACAACCCCTCAAACTAAGACTGGGCTCTCTCCCTTTGAGGTGGTAATGGGGAGGCCTGCTAATATTTGGAGTATGCCAAAAAGTCGCTTGTTGCGCGATATAGAGAATGTGCTTCTTTCAGATTACTGTAACCAGTTGACTAAAAATCTATTTTCAATTTATCACCAGGTGCGAGAGGCATTACCTGTACGGTACGAGGGTCCTGGTCACAGTCTACGACCGGGGGACTGGATCCTCACGAAAGTTTTCGAGAGGTCGTCTTGCCTTGCACCTCGGTGGAGGGGTCCCTACCAGGTCCTGCTAGTCACCCAGACTGCTGTGCGGGTAGCGAGGCATAAGAACTGGATCCACGTGACACACACCAAACGGATCCCGCAGCCCGTGCCATACGATACAGAAGACACAGAATCCCTTTCCAATGCTGTAACCAACGTGCCTGAAACAGCAACAACCGACAAGAGAGTATCGGAGACCGTTCCAGAATTCATAAGGCCAGACAAAACGGCCATCTTGTCTCTGCACTCTCCAACAGTGGTACTTCCGGATCAATAATTTTCTGACCCCATTTCCATTCACTCGCCACATCCAGTGCGAAGTGACGACATACTGCTATACGATCCTTCGGCACCAGAAATTGTGAAATATAATTTACGTCCAAGAAAATAGACGTACGGCACAGTTTTTGACTGTGCGATTGACGAAATCATTTGAGGGCTTGCCTTTTGGCCCGACTGTACGAAAGGATTCTGTTGGCTAAGGGTTGTGGGAAAGACATTAAGAAGACGCGCGACTGGAGTCGCCAGCAAACAAACAATTGGTGTTTTTCGATTGAAGACGACAATGCCTGCGCCCGCTACCGCTCGTACCGAACTTTTAGATAAATATGTGACTAGCAGAGACAATGATCAAGCAAGTAATGGGACCCTGAAAGTGTATTGTTGTCTTTTTGTAATAATAACTGGGTTTTTAGTAACTATTGGTTTTGGGTTATGGTATCTGGAGGAAGCATATCCGCAGGAGGACTTTTTACCTGTTGAAAATGTATCTGTTTTCCCCACTCCTTCCGTGCAATTGCATACCTCGTCGCCTAGAGATTCTTCGCATAGACGGAACTATCAGAATAATACTCTTTTGTTAATAATGAATGCCACTCATGCAATTTTGAATAGGACCAACTGCTGGATCTGCTCACATCTACCGCAACATGGGGATAAGGGGCTAGGTTGGTATATTCATCATTTACCTTTGACAACTGCTTGTTATGCTTCTCTTAGAGCTCTATTCTTTTGCCGATGGAATGATAGCATCTAAGGGAATTTTGATGGTACAAATTTGAATAGTTTTGAGAAACGTGTTTTGATGCCCCTGGGATGCTTGCCTTTTGCAAATAGGAGTAAGCCAAACGTTGCTTCTGTTAAGCCCTCTGATAGATTGCCTCGCCTTTTCAGTTTTGATCTCTTTCAAAATGGCTCCTATAGGCAATAAGGATGCCACGCCTCCATCTTATTCTGTTAACCATAGCCCCGATTCAGTATCCTTCTGCATACAGAGGAATGGAACACGGTCAATGGGTAATTTTAGAAAATGCGCAAACGTTGCGAATTTGACTAGTGAGAACAGACCTCTGTACGTAGGTGAACCTGTCTATTTCGTTCGGTAATGTGGCATTTCCATGGTTGCCCAGGGATTGGCAAGGAACCTGCTATTTAGGGATTCTATTACCTGGGGTATTTATTGCTAGTACTGCAGAAATTTTGAAGACTCGTCCACGACGAGGTGTGAAGGGGGATACTCCAGCGCAAACTCTAGGAGACATCATGAAATCCTTTGTGCCATTTTTTGGGCAAATTACGAATTCAGAAGATATCAGGGGACTAGCGAGAGTATTGGAGAGAACCATCGACCGGACCACTGACATACTCTATAATATGACGTTAGAACAGAAAGCGATAAGATTAGTAGCTCATCAGAATCGGATGGCATTAGATATCATTCTGGCAGAGCGTGGAGGAGTATGTAAATTAGTGGGGTCCACTTGCTGCATTTACGTACCAGACTCCTCTCCAACGATCTTTAGGGCGATCCAAAATCTACTTGTTCTTAGTTCGGAAGTACATGTTCCTGAGGGAAATTGGGAACTTACTGCATGGTTTTGGGACCTCCTACGGTCGTGGGGATGGAAGTTGTTTTCGGCCCTGCTGATTACCTTGGGTAGTTTTCCGTTCCTTTGTTGTTGTATACAGTGTCTCCCTGGTATATGTTCAGTATTAGGGGGGTGTTGCGCGCAAGCAACAAGTGTATTAGGGCATAAAATATGCGCCCCAGATAAGGTTTCCAAGGAGTATGTGTTGAAAGAAACTCTAGTGTCTGATTTAATGGCAATATATATGTCTGACAATGATTCGGGGTGTATAGACGTTGAAATGTGGAGTTAGTCGCAAAGTGATTGAAGGTAGTTAAGCGCTTGGCATAGGCCAAAAGGAGGGTTTGTTAAAACTGATATAATATTGTTTCGTCCTCATTGTATATGTTGGCCTATGCCCAGTCGCTTTGCAAGGAAATCCGTATTGCAAGGTTGCGACCTTAAGTGAATCAAGCCTCCATTTTAGGTTAAAGCCGCCATTTTAGTTTATCGTGCAAAGTCACCCTGTGGCCTAAAATGGCTGACCTGTGTTCTCTTGTTCTTGCTTTAACCTCTTCAACCTCTGTAGGAGAGTTAATGTCCAACCTTCCTGCAGGCTACATGTTAGGGTCATGTAGACCTTGTCCTTTGTTGAACTCGGGATCAGGGGATTACTTGAAATGGCAATGCTAACCTACAAGTATATAAGAACAATAACGCTATTTAAACATGTCATGCGAAACATCTGTCTGACCTGCATTAAAGCAATGTGTAAAGAGTGTAAAGTTAAACCCAGAGAATAATAGTGTTTGTTAGTAAATGTATTAAAAAGTAAACCGCACGCACGAGATATGTAAATTAGGAACAAACCTGGCGCGACCCTAGCCCAGTACATGATTAACTTGTAGGAGGCTGGACATCATTATAAAGAAACTGTATAAATACGCTGATGTCCAGTTAGCAATTCCTGTTCACTGCTGGTGATCTCTGTGATGTATTGACGGCCAAATAGCTATTTGTGTACTTTGTTTTGTAAACTGTACAACATTGCAATAAAGATTCTGGGAATCTTTACAAACCCGTGTCAGTGTATTTCTCTTTGCATGGTGTAAAAGCCTTGATATTGTATTTTCTGATTCCACAACCTGTTTGAGAAACTTGTTAACCGTTGTTTCTTCCTCTAACTTTTTCCTTTTGACACCAAACTCAGTATTGCTCTCAATGTACCAGTGATATATCAATGTCCACAGTATCCTAGTTATTGAAGTCACCTGAGGGTGTAAGAAGTGTCTGTGTGCCATCCCAAAAGAATATTTACTGAGAAACTGACAGCGTGTATTTTTGAAGTATATTGTGAGTGTTACATATTTGCACCCTTCTGAAGAAGGCTTATTCAAACTGACTGTTAAATTAATAAATGATTGTTTAATCAATAAAAGTTGAGTATAAGTTTTATTTGGACACTTGTCACTGTGAAACTCTATGTTGGAACCCCACAGCTCACATTGACCCCTCTTGAGATAAACCTGGCTGCTCAGTCACTCTACCAACTTGTGTAGTACAGACTTATACCAAAGGTTGGGTTCCTATTGCCAAGTGGACAAGGCTGGTGCAGTCTCCCACAGCATACTGCATACAATCTTGCCTAACACTGGTGGCAGGGGTGGGATATATTTTAGAGTTGTTACATTGAGCATTTTGCTTTGCCTGTGTTCAACTAAACTTCCACAAGGCTAAGCTCCATCAGAACAGCAATTGTAACATGCCAAATATGGATAATTTCAGTCAGGAAGCCGTGATCGTTTTAACAGTAGATCAACTGAAAGAAATGTGTAAAGTCAGGAATCTTACTGTAAAAGGAAAGAAAAATGAGTTCATTACAAGGTTCTTGAATCACCAAAGATGGGTATTAGGCCTGTAACACCTACTAACCAAGGAAATGTGTAAATTGATAATGAGGATGATAGTTCAGAGTCTAACTCTAATGTCTTATAAGAGTCAGAGGAGATAGAGGAGTCCCAGGATAGGAGCCCCTCTTTGCAAGACTGCTCTTTTGCCTCAAACTATGTCCCCTGGGACCCCGCAAGGTCCAACACTGAGCCCAGAATATGTGTCTCTTGAGAAAATTATACTTGAATTAATGGAATTTCAAAGGTTGCAAGCTCAAGCTGAAGCCAAACATCAGGACATCAAGCTCAGGGAATTGGAAATGCAACCTGCTCTTGAAATGAAAAGATTGTCCCTTGAAAATGTTTCCCTCCCTAGTCATCTAGGTCTTCCAGTCCCAAGAGACCTCGCCTGCCTAAAGAAACAGTGAGTATGTATGATGTGAAACTTGATATTTTGGATTGGTTAGGTGTCTTTGAGTACAATCATTGGATTCAGGATCTCACAGGGAATCATCTGATTGCTTTGCTTTTGTCTAGGCTTCCCCAGGTTGCAACTGATGCTGTAATGGAGGTGGGTTAACTTGAAAGACAGGAGTATGAGAATGTGAAGTTGGACTTAATAGACAGATTTAGAAAAACTCCTTCCCAGTACCTTAAGAGGGTTAGGACCCTCAAAAAGACTGATGTACCTCTTTTCACTACCTGGGTGCCTGAATGTTTGAAAAACTTAGATGGTTGGGTTAAGGGTTACAGAGGGAACTCCTTTGAAGGAATGAGAAATCTGTTTTTTTTGTGATGCTTACTCTCCTGAGCTGAGACAGCACTTGGCTGACTCAAAGGAAATTGATCCCAAAAAGTTAGCAAATGCTGCTGACTTGTGGGTTGCTCACAGGGCCACTCACAAGGATTCTGGGGCCACACAGAAAAAGGATGAGGCGAAGCAGCACAAGAAAGATGGAAAAGAGAATTCAAATTCCAACCACCCAAAAGTGGGCCACAAACAGAAAAAGGGTAAACCCCATGGGAAACCAGGTCAGTCTCGTGAAACCTCTGGTGCTAAACCACAGGGAGGTCAGGAGAAGCCCCCATTCTAAAGAATATTTGGTAAATGTTATGCTTGTGGGTCAACTGACAATGTGAAAGGGGATCCCAGATGTAAGGGTAAACCTTCAGGGGTCCACAGTGCCTCCTTAGCCTTCATCCCTGAGGAAAAGGTTCATATGGCAAGTGGTAACTTTCAACTGTTGGCTGCAGACCCCATTGGAGTCTCAGCCAGTGTTTCTTTAGTTGTCCCTGGGTCTGTGGGAACAGCAGAATGTACATGTGAATAACTCTATTCCAATTAACACAAAGGAAAACTACAAGGACCGTGTACTTGTAAATGGCCAGGAGACCCCTGCCATTAGAGACACTGGGGCCAGCATTACAGTAGTGGATGAAACCTTTTTCAAACCTGAGGATGTTGCTAAGGCACCCAAAGGTCCCACTAAACTTGCTGGAGGCCCACTCCAGATGGTTCCTATACTACCAGCTCTGATCCAGTGCAACAATATGACTGTAAGAATACCTGTCAGTGTACAAAGTGAGGTGCCTGGGAGAGTCCTATTGGGGAATGACTTAAAGACTCTTGGAGTTGTATCAAGCACCCCCAGGCATCCCAGTAAAATGAAGCAGGAACAAACTAGATTGGCCAAAGGGGACACATTAGATGACTCTCAGTGGGAAGTTACAGAAATACCTATAACTCCCAGTCCACAGGAAGGACACCCTTCAACTTCCAAGCCAAAGAAGGAGACAAAGGGGAAACCCAAGGTCTCAGGAAAACAGAAAGGTGCCCCCCTGTACATACAACCAGGATGTCCCCGAGAAGACAGTCCAAGGTCACACCTGTGACCCCTCCACCAGCTGAGGCTGAGTGTGAGGAACAACCAGGAAAAGGTGAATCAGCTACTGGTGAAACAGAGCTAGAAGAAGCCCTTCCCTATGTTGGAGATCTGGATCATAAAGTCCATCCTGAGCTGCAGACTTTGCTTGAAGAAAGTGACCCTCTAGGGCAGACTTCAGCAGAGGTCAAAGAGTGTCCTACTCCTGAAGGACCTTGCCAACAGGCAGCTTCCCAGCTGGAAGGGCAAGAGCCAGGGAAGCACAGGCTGTACTGGGGAGGATGGCCTCCTTTACAGTGAGCCTATTGAGTCTACCTCAGGGGACTATAAGAGACTTGTAGTGCCTCAGGCGGTGAGACCCCAGTTTCTACAGTTAGCCCATGAGATTCCTCAAGCTGATCACTTAAATTTTAAGAAGACCAAGGAAAGGATTTCTCTATATTTCTACTGGCCCCCCATGATGGGGTCTGATGTGGATAAATTCTGTAGAAGCTGTCACACTTGTCAGACTTCTGGCAAGAGTGGAGCCAAGAACGTGGCACCATTGATGCCTCCCCCAGTAGTGGGAGTTCCTTTTGAGAGGGTAGGGATTGACAGTTCTGGTCCCCTAGACCCTCCCACATCTTCAGGCAACCGATTTATATTGGTTGCGGTGAACCATGCTACCAGGTATCCCGAAGCCATACCTATGAGGACTGTTGCTGCTCAGGCAGTGGCTAAGGCCCTCCTTGGTATTTTTTACCAGGGTTGGTTTTCCTAAGGAGGTTATCTCAGAAAGGGGGACCAATTTTATGCCTCACTACATGCAAGCCATGTGGAATAACTGTGGAGTGACCTACAAGTTCTCAACAGCCTACCATCCCCAAACCAATGGATTGGTGGAGAGGTTTAATAGAACTATGACGAGCATGATTGGTGCTTTAGAGGAACCCCTTAGAAGAAAGTGGGACCCTCTACTGCCATGCCTTCTCTTTGCTCATAGAGAAGTCCCTCTGGAAGGGGTTGGTTTCAGACCCGTTGAGCTCCTCTATGGTCATCCAGTTAGAGGTCCATTGGCCCTAATCAAGGAAGGGTTGGAGAGTGCTCCTTCCGTCACGCCAGTGAGAGTCACTGACTATTCGTTAGGTCTCCTAAGGAGAAGGACACACATGATGACAGAAGCTTCTGATAACTTGAAAGCAGGTCAGTCTCTGGTCAAACATTGGCATGACCAGAAGGCCAACATGGTGGAGTTTACTCCAGACCAGCTATTTCTAGTTATGGTACCTACAAGGCAGAGGGTCTTACAGGACAAATGGATTGGACCCTTCAAGGTTGTGGGCAAACTTGGAGAGGTCAATTACTTAGTGGACTTTGGCAATCCCAAGGAGGCCCCTAGGGTCTTTCACCAGGGGTCAAGTCCCAAAAATAAAAGTGGGGGAACTCATCAACAAACACAGTGGGATGTGCTGTACCAGAAAATAGCATATTAAGGTGAAATATGCACATTTCATTAAATTGGCCTTGCATAACCACTTAATTTGCACAGGGCGAATGGCATTTGCCTTTCATAAAATAAACACACACACAAAATCAAGAGAGGATATTTTCTTCTAATCATTTTTTTGAAAATGTTTAAATATGTGCATGTTCTAAAGTCCAAGAACCAATACAAATGTTTTCCCTGGGACTTGCATTACCTAAATGGGACATTTCATCTTTGCTTGTTATTTTTCATCAGGTTATATAGGGCAGTGGCAAAGTATGCAAACCTGACAACTGCGATCCCTGAGGTTGCTTTAATTCATAAATTCAAAGAAGACTTTCAATGTTTCTCATTTTAGCTGGGGGGGGGACTAGTCCACCTTCTGAAAAAAGTGGGTGGACTGTGTCCACCTGTGTGTACCATCGACGTCTGCCTTGTCTTTCACACTAACCACCTAAAGGCATATGTATCCAGATCAGAACTAGGAGCTTTGCTCTTAGCTTCTGATCAAGAGGAGGAGGAGGGTGAACCTCTACCTGAGCCTTCTCAGGGTACAGCCTTTAGATGGAAAAATAGAAGGTGTTAATCTCTCTTCTGATCTAATTCTGCAACAACAGGAGGAGTGCAAAGTTCTGTTGAATCAGGTTGCCTCCCTGTTTTCATTGGCACCAGGCTTGACCCCTTGGGGCCAGCATGATGTACTCACGAGTGACTGTCTCCCTGTCAAAAGCAGGTGTTACAGAATGTCAGACCATGTAAGAACCCATATAAAGGAAGAGGTCAAGAAGATGCTTGATCTTGGGGTAATAGAGCCACCTACAAGTTCATGAGCTAGTCCAGTTGTACTGGTGCCAAAGGCAGGATCCAGGGAGTTGAGATTCTGTGTGGTCTATAGAGCTCTTAAGGCAGTCACCACGACTGATGCCCATCTTTTACCTAGGACAGATGAGCTGGTGGACAAACTTTGTTCAGCCAAGTTCCTCAGTACATTTGACTTAACATCAGGCTATTGCCAAATAGTTGTGACAGACCATGGCAAGGAGAAAACTGCATTTTACTCTCCAGGAGGCCTCTACCAGTTTAAGGTTATACCTTTTGGACTACAAAATGCACCTGCTACATTCCAAAGGATGGTGAATCATGTTCTGAATAGGATGGAGGACTTCTGCATGGCATACTTGGATGGTATTCCAGTGTTCAGCCCCACTTGAGAAGAGCATCTTGACCATCTTGGATATGTTTTGCAGGTTCTTGAACAGGCCCATCTGACCATAAAGGCAAGCAAATGTCAAATTGGTCAGAGCAAAGTGGTCTACCTTGGACATGAGGTAGGAAGGGGTGGAATAAGGCAACTGCCTAGCAAAGTACAAGCTGCACAATACTGGGGCACCCCTACTACACAAACCCAAGTCAGAGCCTTTCTAGGTCTCACCAGTTATTATAGGAACTTCAATGAAAACTATGGGACCATAGCTTCTCATTTGACTGTTCCCACATTCCCCTAGAAGGTCAGGTGGAATGAGGAGTGCACCAAGGCATTTGAAGTACTAAAGAAAGCCTTTTGTCAAGCTCCAGTCTTGAGAGCTCCTGACTACAACCAAACCTTTATTGTATAAATTGATGCTTCAAATACAGGAACAGGTTCAGTTTTGAGTCAGCTGGATGAGAAAGGCAGGGAACACCCTATTTGCTTCATCAGTAGGAAACTAAAGGACCGTGAAACAAGTTGGGCAACAAATGAAAGAGCATGTTTTACAATTGTGTGGTCTTTGAAGAAGCTTAGACCATACTTGTATGGATCTACTTTTGTAATTCAAACAGACCACCAACCTGAAAGGTTTAATGCAGTTGAAGGGGGGGAATCCTAAAATGTTAAGATGGTCAATCAAACTTCAGAGGTTTGATTTCACCATAGAACACAGGTCAGAGTGTAATCACCAAAATGCTGGTGTCTCTCCAGAAAGTATGACTGACTGGAGTAAGGAGATTCATCCAGGAGTGGATTAAATCCTGCTGTCCCTTAGTCAGTGGGCGGGGGGGGGAGGGGCGAGTGTTAAGGAGAATTCTCAGAAATGTGCTCATTCCCTTCTACCTTAGAGACCCCCAGCTCTTTTGCAGGACTTTAGGACTTTACATTTTTATCCTGGAGATGGCGAGACCCTTTTCCCACTCTCTCATGTATTTTTCTTTGATTTGAACACTATGTAATCTTTTGATTTTGGAGTCTGACAAACTCCATAGGCATCACCTTTTTACATTGTGACCAACAGCGACCTACCCTAGGGGAGGGCCAAATCTCCCAAATCTCCCAAATCTCCCTCAGGGCAGCCTTCATATACTGAGGTCTACTACTAGGCCTGTAAGAGATGGTTCCCAATTCATCCCCCAGCTGTTCATTTGCACATGTGTGCAGTAATGTGTACGTTTGTCAGCTCAGGTCTCATACAGGTTGCTGTTCACTCATTCATACATCCATAAAAGGGAGAAACACCTTACAAGTGTGACTGTATTTCATCCTCCCTTCCCCCTGGCACCAACCCCAGAGCCGCCCAGGTGCATGCCACAGTGCTGTAGTAGAAGGTTTAGCGTGTTAGTATAAATGTAACATTGTATTTTACGAGCGACCCGACCTTCACCAGACAACAGGATGAGCCCAGCTGACCCACGTGGAGCCTGATAGACGGTGAGGAAACCAACCAATAGTATCCTGGCATCCCCTATGGAGCAGGCCCATGTATATGGTCTTGCCAATCAGTGGCACCAGTTTTTACTGTATATGATGATGCTACACAGCTTTTTAAGCTTCTACTCAGAATAATCAGAACGTTCTCGAGCAGCAGAGTCCTTTGCTAATATGTGTATTCTGTATTATTAAACCTTGTTATCCTTGCAACGCTATCTCCTGGCCTATTTCCCTAGAGAGTTGTATTCACTCTGTAGTGTGCATAAAAAAGGGACTTGCCTTCAATATGAAAAAGGACTGAACCTTCATGGTACATATCTGACTCTGCCTCAGTTCTCCTTAGTACACCACAGCCTGTTTTTCTTCTGTAAACTAGTGCACGCAGTTGGCGGCTCGTAGACAAAGCCCGGTCTTTCCAGCCTGCCCGGGCGCAAGCTGTCCGTGGACTGTTCTTTCTTGGTATGCATCTAACACATGTCAGTGCAAATAGAGTGCCCCATTCCTGGACTGAGATTCAGGCATCTGAGTTCTAAATTCTGAGTGTCCCTTAAAGTGTGCCAGGGACATGGTTGAGACCTGGCTGAGATGGCTCGGTAGAGAGAGGCTCTGGGGCTGATCACCCATGCTCCCATTCCAGAGGTCACATTGCACAGCAGGCCACTTCCACTGCTCTCCCCCTTACCATGTGATCATTGTGACACCTTATGGCAGTAAGGATACAGGTAAGGATGGACTTATTACTTCTTCCTGGCATGAACTGTACCATCTGATCCCTTTCAGCATATTCAAAAGTTGTTCCCTGATGACCCCTACAAGGATACTAGATGGGTAAGGAGATTGCAGATCAGGCTTAGGTTTCCAAACTCATACGGTCTGGCAAGGGTGTTTATGAGCAGTGGTAGAACTAGAGCAGGCTGGACACATCTGATGTCAGGGAGGAGTTGCATGTATCACATTTACGACCCAGAGTTGATGCCAACAATATGGTGTTTGCTGGGCATTCAAAGGGCATGAGTGGCATGGGTCCAGTGAAGGGCATAAGTGTCGACATCTGCTATAATTTATTTGAATTCTCAGATGATCTGTTTGCAGTTTCTTAAATTGGACCAAATTACTAGGTGAGCTGGGATATCTGTATGATACTCAAAGATAGACACTTTTACATATCAAATTTTAAGATTAAACACGTGTATGGAGCAATGTAGTTTGTAGCTATACTGAATGTATAAAGCTTAACGATTGACACGTGTAACACCCGAGGGCTCACGTTTCCCACATCAGTAACAGCTCATGCCCAACGTGGGGTATCCTTAGTTGTGGGGAGCAGGTGAGGAGATGAGGAATGTGCATTTAACAAACAGATTGTAGAAAGACACTTGGCGCTCCAGTGCTTAATGTTGCCATGCCAATGCCACGACTGGGGAATGGATCGTATGACGTCACAGCGATGCAAAATAAAGCCACAATGCCACAACAAGCCTCTAAAAAAATAAGAGCTCATCACGGATCCTTGATTTGCATATTGCCAATGCATAGTCAAATGCGGCTAACGAGCAGACCAAAGGGCACTTACTAAATACTGGGCACAGTTGCAGCAATTCATGTGAAGCGATAAACATGTGACGCAATGCTTGCTTTAAGAGCATGTTTAGAGTGGTCTTGTTACAAAAGCTGAAAAGCTGAAAAGAAATGAGTCTTTACTAAAGGGGTACTTTGCATTTCCGTGAGTGGGTACTTTGAATGGCACGGATGAGGATTCATTGCAATTAGGAACTGCAAGGATATCTGGCAAAGTAATTCTTCCAAATGGCCAAAAATATGTGCTGTAAATAAAAAATATAGAAGGCTTTAGTTTCCTGTTTGTGATTCAGGAAGGGGTAGTCCTCTATTGCATGGGGATAACGGGATGGAGGTTGTGGTAAAACAGGCAGTATTTGGAAGATGGCCTGTTTTTATTGGGTATGCAATTGCATTGAGGTGTTTACCTCATGCAATATGTTTTTAAATACCACTTGAGATAAACCCAGTACTCATGATTACCAAGATATACCTGCAAAAGATCAGAAGCATTTCCCCATAATTTTATCTCTACCCAAAGATGTCGGTAATGATCATGCAAACACTAATGATATCACAGGTGGCATTGCAAAAGGCATCATTAATGGTATCCCTGATGACATGACATAAGAGCGTCAAATTGAAGACATCCTGACAGAAAGTGCATACTAGGGGTTGTGTGTATGGTGTGGCACACAAGGGTGAAAGATAAGTCTCTCATGAACTTGGCCATGCTTTCCAAAATATACATATGCTAAGAGAAACTGTCTATTGAAGTGCACCCATGCCCCACCAAGCCGCCCAAAGCAGCCACTGGGGCTGCGTGGCTCCAGCGTTATTTTGGCCATGCCCAATTCTCACCAAGCCGCCCAAAGCAGCCACTGGGGCTGCGTGGCTCCAGCGTTATTTTGGCCATTGCCCAATTCTCACCAAGCCGCCCAAAGTAGCCACTGGGGCTGCGTGACTCTGGCCATTGCCCAATCCTCACCAAGCCGCCCAAAGTAGCCACTGGAGCTGCGTGACTCTGGCGTGACTTTGGCTATTGCCCAATCCTCACCAAGCCACCCAAAGCAGCCACTGGGGCTGCGTGACTCTGGCATGACTTTGACCATTGCCCAATCCTCACCAAGTCATCCAAAGTAGCCACTGGGGCTGCGTGACTCCGGTGTGACTTTGACCATTGCCATATGTGGCTGTGGGCCGTATGTGTATATTTATCAGTTTTATACATTTGTATTGCATTTGTTTTAGATGTTTTAGTGCCCCAGAACCCAGGGATCCATTTCGGGAAGGGTCCAAGTTTCCCAATAGGAGTGAGTGGATCCACAGATCCGGTGGCCATTATTTTCACATAAAAAAGGCTATATTCACCTTCTCTGGTGCATATCCTCAGCCACTGCTATGTCCCCCTTCCTTGCCCTTTTCCACTGCCTTTTACCACACTGGATCCACATCTCCAACATGATTTGTTTGGATAAATGTCAGGGAAACATCAGCAATCAAAATACCCCACTTTTTGTGACAGGCAGATCTGCCCCCAGCCAAATATTTTTTTTCCTTACGCCAATGAATGCAGCTTTTCAGTTTAAAATATCGGTATGCTATTAATGGGCAGTACATACATAAGTAAAAATCATCTACATATTTGTATTTTTTTTAATAAATGCTGTATGCCGGACCGATTTTCAATACACCAATCAAAGCACTCAAGGTGGCCCAGACTCCCGCTCCTTCCAAAGGTGTGGTTCAAATCCATCCAGCTGTAAATGAGAGCAAAAATTCCCTATGGGAATTTGAATGGGAAACGCAACTTTTAGGACCTCCTAATAACTTTGCTCCCTAGACAACAATTCACAAAACTTTCAAAAATATGTCAGAGGAGCATATTGTATTAATAATACGTGAGTTGCGGAAGAGGCACTTTAATCAGAGACCTCCACCAGCTGCTGGTCCACGTGACGAGCTTTCCAAAATGACCCTCAAACACAAACATTCGGATGCTCATGTTGACGGGAACTGTCCGCGAGTCCACACTGTTATGTTGGCGTGGCCTAGTTGAGGCCCACGTGCGCGCGGAGTAACAAGGATGTGACGTTGGGGTTAGGGAGGGGTTGGCACGGGTTTCCGGCAGTTGCTGAGTGTAGTGAATAAAGAATGGTTGCAAAGCAGATCGGCTCTGTGTACTAGTTTAAAGAGCCTGTCCCGCCCACATCATACGGGATTCCAACAATGGCGACGAGGGGTGCCCAACCCACTCGTGCCTAGGAGTGAGGCCTGCCGCCGGGCAGTATAGCGCATTGGTGCACCTCCCGAGCACAAACGGCTCCGTTAGGTACAGGGCCAGCTGCACGGCCACGCAAGATACGCGTGTGACAGGCCAGGTGCGCGCAGCACTAACGGCTCGTGCCGCCCCGGCGCCCCACCAGCACGGCAGCGGAAGAGCCGGCACGGGTGAAAAGGGCCCATATTACGGGTAGGAACTCCCGCAGAACCACCGTGGAAGGGAGACATGTCACAGTGACACTCGTAGCTGCTGATGCACGCACGCTACCCCCGCAAAAGACGCAAGACCACGGTAGTCACCCAATCAAAGCAACAAAAAAAATACCACGGCAATCACTCAAATAAAGCAAATAAGACATTTGCCGAAGGATAATCGGCCTAAGAAGGACTTCACTAGCACCAGGGTCAAAGAAAATGCCCGAAGAGAGTCAAATAGAGTGAACACAAAGCTTAAAATTCACAAGAGATCACCAAGGACAGTATCAAACTCGGCAAGAACAGAATACATCACAAAGCACAGACGCAACCATGTCAGACACAGCACAAGCCACTGCGTCCTCATCAGGAAGCGCAGACAACACACAAGGAAATGGTCAACCGGCACAGGCGGCAAGTGGCGCAGCACAAGTCATGCACATGCCAAGCCCCTTTGAAATAAGAGACACATCAAACCTAGGACCCCGCTGGACCACTTGGCTGCGAGACTTTAAGTTCTACACTGGGGCCATAGAACTGAAAGAAGATGAGAGACTCAAAAACACGTTGTTCATGGCAGTGGGGCCAGCGGTAAAAGACATTGCAGGCAAACTACTCAACATTGAAACGGTATCATACGGAGAACTCCATGACAAACTCTCACAATACTTGGCACCACACACCAACATCGACTATGAATGCCACATATTCCATACCACAAGGCAAGAGAAAGGCGAATCTATGGACAACTTTGTCATGCGACTCCGCATCAAATTGAAAAACTGCGAATTTCACAGGTATTCAAATGAGGAAGCACTGAGATCACAGGTCATTGCATGATGTCTGTCACAACCTTTCCGCAAACAACTCCTATAAAACAAAGATCCCTGGATGAGATTCTGGCGCTTGCTTGCATGGAAGCTGCCGTAGAGTAGCAACTAGATAACCTGGGCAAAGTTACCATTCAACAACCCACAAGCAATTTCGACACCATCAATAAACTGTACGCAGCCCCCAGCCAAGGAGGCAAGCGCCCGGATGCCACCTACTACAGATGCGGATATGAATATCCACACATGGGTGAATGTCCCGCCATGGGACAACAGTGCGCCTCTTGCGGGCGTATGGACCATTACAGAGCAATGCGCAAAAACGCACCAGGCCCCGCCACGCACAAACTACGCACCCAAAACAGACGAAGACCTACACGACGCAGCCTGCCGAACACAAAGAGGGAGGATGAACAAGCCACACCCGAAGGGAGGACATAGACCGCACAGGTCCACCTCTCCACGAGGACAGGCGATCACATGAAGGGTCCAGACGCTCTCAAAGGAGACGTTTCGTTCGGTACATCGAGATGCGCTCCCCCTCCAGCAGTGACACCCCGTCGTCAGAAGATGACCAGAGGAAGAAGGGGTATGTATGGGCACTCAACAACAGCACGGCCACCCAGCATAGCCCGATCCTCACGTTGCACGTCAAAAACACCCCGCTAAAATTCCTGATCGACACGGGAGCAACAGTCAACATCATAAGCGAACAAGCTTATGAATCGCTCATCCCACCACCAAAGGTCAAACAGACCACTGTCGACATCTACCCATATGGAGCGACAACGCCATTACCATGCAAGGGCATGATCACGGCATGGTACACACACAAGGACCATGCAGCGAAAATTCCCCTGCACATCCTAAAAACGGAAGCCAACAGCGGGTGCATCCTGAGTTTCCGTACCGCAGTAGAGATGGGACTAGTGCATATATTATATCAATTAATGGCTCACAAGTACTTCGCCAAGACGGAAGCCATTGAGCAAACAGTCCCCAAACTATTCAGAGGTCTCGGAAAACTGAAAAACAGAAAGGTACACCTGCATATCAACCAGAATATTGAACCAGTAGCGCAACACTACCGCAGCATACCGATCAACATTCAGTGTCAGGTGGAGGAGCAATTGGACAAACTTATCAAAATGAATGTCATCGAGCCCGTCTCGGGCCCCACACCCTGGGTATCACCCATTGTCCCCATCCCAAAGAAATCCCCTGATAGATCCATACACCTGTGTGTCGACATGCGCAGAGCCAACGTAGCCATTGAAAGAGAAAGACACCAGTCACCCCGAATAACCGTCATGATCCATCTCCTACACGGGGCAAAAATGTTCTCCAAACTGGATTTAACAAAAGGTTACCACCAGATAGAAATAGCCCCAGAATCCAGGTACATCACCACGTTCGTGACACACCTCTGCTTATTCCAGTATAAACGACTCATCTTTGGCATCTCGTCTGCAGCCGAGATATTTCAGGAGAAAATACACAAAGTAATCAGATGTAACGCTCACCTGATTCCCACAGAGGTGCTGATCCCGGCTGGGCTGCTATCGTTTCTTCAATTGAGAAGCGTAGAGCTCGGACGACTCTCAGGACTGGGCTTCCTCTTATCGAATGTCTGACTTGCAGGGTAAGTTTTCTGCAGGTGGAAGAAAAAAAAAAGGGTTAATCACCGTTTGATGGGATTCCTTCTCCCACCAATCGCCAGTTTCTCCCACAGCCTAGCTTTCTACTTGTCTCGGCGAGCTCTCACCTTAGGCGTATAAATGCTGAGCTCTCCATCCTGCGTCTGGTGCAGGGGTGCGTGGATTCCAGTTACGTCACTGGATGAGTTCAGTGTTGAGGCTCAAGTCTTTTGCGGCCTTAGTTGTGGCACTGGTGCTGGAATGCCGAAGAGCGATGCCGCCGTTACTGCACGAGCGGATGCCTGTAAGTATACTGTAGTCTTTAGGCTTTAAAAGATGGGCACCTCAATAATGTCCCTTTTCCTTTGTTTCAGGCCTCAGGATGCTGTGGGCGTAGTTTTCCGTTGCCGCTGCACGTGCCGATGCACGTAAGTATAATGTTCGTTGGCCGCTTTTAATGGCACCTCTAATAATGTCCTTTTTCTAGTTTTCAGGTGCCGGGATGCTGCAGGCTTTATATCCGTTGCCACTGCACGTGCCGATGCACGTAAGTATAATGATCGTTGGCCGCTTTTAATGGCACCTCTAATAATGTCCTTTTTCTAGTTTTCAGGTGCCGGGAAGCTGCGGTTGATGCGGCCGCTTCTGCGCGTGCAAAAACTGGTAAGTTAAGATGAATGCGACTGCCTTCACCCGAACCCCTTTTTAATTATGTCCTTTGCCTTTCAGGTGCAGAGAAGCTGCCGAAGAGAAGGCCGCGGTTAGCTCCGTTGCAATCACGGATGGATCAGGTAAGCGGGCGCGGCTGCGAGCGAGTTGCACTTTTCTAACCTTATGTTTATTCTTTGCAGGTTTTGCCGGTGACTGGATTCTGGGATCTGGTAAGTATTGTTCTGTGTCTTTCTTCATCCACAGGTTGCTGCGCGGAAGCTGAAGATGACTCTGGACCTGGAATGCAGGAGCCGACTCGGTAAGCGTCCTGCTGCTGCTGCAGAATAACGCGAAGCACGTGTTTTCCATCGGGCGTGGTTTAAATAGCAGAGAAGTGCTTTCAGTGTGTGTTCTTCCACCGGTTCCACCCAGGTAAGAAAAGAGTTCCTGAATGGAGGGAATAGTTCCTCCCAGCCCTGATGGCTGGGTTCTTCAACCAGACTGGATTGTTCTGGGTAAATATGCAGCATGGTCTGCCTCAGGTAAGTCCACCCAAGCATTATTACACTTTTTATCAATATGAGCCCGGCGCCTATGGCGCCGGGACTGAAACCCTTCATGAGCCTGGCGCCAAAGGCGCCAGGACACGGTCCAAAGGGCCCTGTAGGGGTCTGCTGGGTCCGGAGTAGTGGAAGACGGGTCTGCTTCCGAGGGCGCTGGGCAGTCCTGGCCCCTCGGGAGTAGCGCCCATGACATCAGACACGTCCCCAACTGCCTGAATTACTCTGATGATGTACTCGTATACGGCAAAACACAAGAAGAACACGACAGAGCACTGCACAGGGTGTCAGGCCCTAGAAGAAGCGGGACTCACACTGAACAAAACAAAGTGCAAATTCTCCAAAGGAGCGCTGAGATTCTTTGGGCACATCTTCTCGGAAAAAGGGATGCGCCCAGATACGGATAAAGTTACAGCACTAAACTCAGCCCTGCCACCCAAAAACACGTCGGATCTGCACTCATTTCTAGGGCTAGCCAGCTATTGCTCCAGATACCTGAAAGACTACGCCACCATAAGCAACCCGCTACGTCTACTCACCCGCAAAGACGCTCCATTCACATGGTCCGCAGAGTGCCAGAAGGCATTTGAGAACATCAGGAATGCCATCTCACATGCGGAAGACATGGCATACTTCGACGCCCAGAGAGACACCGAAATCATTGTAGACGCCAACCCGGTAGGACTCGGCGCCATACTCACCCAGAAAGATCTCATGGATCCGCCCAACGTCTACATCGCGACCTACGCCAGCAGGAGCCTCACCGCCATAGAACAGGCATACTCCCAAGCAGAAAAGGAAAGCTTGGCAGTTGTATGGGCGTGCAAGTATTTCCACCTGTTCTTATTCGGCAAGAAATTCACGATAGTAACAGACCATCAGGCGCTATTGACCATCTACGGTGACCCAAGATCACAAATGCCCCCGGGTATAGCAAGGTGGGCCTACGCTTACAAGACTATAAATTCACGGTGGTACACTGCCCAGGAAAGGACGAAAATCCAGCAGATTACCTATCCCGACACCCCACGGGGCCAGCAGAACCACAGCCCTCCATAGCTGATGCATACATAAACTATATAATACATCACCTGCAGCCCCTGCCGGTAGGGTGGCCGGAGCTGCACAAGCACTAGGAACAAGATCCAGCACTCCGAATAGTGTGTCACTGCCTACTATCAAACAAGAAAGCACTCATGAGGCAACAAGCCAGGCCCGAAACTGAAACAGTGCGCAAGGACGTCAAATGGCTCGATCAGGTGCGAGATGAACTGACAGTGGTCGAGGATCACATAGTGCTAAAAGGATGCAAGATGGTGATTCCAAAGGAAGTCCGTGAACGGACAGTGCACTTGGCGCACGAGGGTCATAGAGGAGTGGTAGCCACCAAGCGCCTCCTCCGTCACACCCACATTATTCATGAGCCCACTCATATCAAAGGCAGAACACTGGACTGGCTCACTCACCTCAATTGCTCTACTGATCTCCTATCCAATGACCCATGCATTTGGTCGGATCATCATAAAATAACCTTTTCTATCAAAGCCAACACACCCCACCCGGCCCCTATCATCGCCCCAGCCACCAGCACGAGAAATAAGAAAGACATTACACCTGACAAACTCCTACCCATATTACTCCCCATCCTGAACAATAGTGACTCAGATGCTGACCCCACAGTTTAGTGGATACATACAACCAGGCTATTCTCAAAGCACTGAACACCATCGCCCCCCTAAAATTGCGGAAACCTAAACCACAGCGTCACCTTAACACTTGGTTCACGCCGCAGTTAAGAGAATTACACAAAACCAAGAGAACCGCTGAGGCCCACTGGAAAAAGTACCCTACAGCATCCAATAAGACTGAGCTAACCCTACCTTCCACTAGTTACAAAGAAGCCATCCTTCTTGCTAAAAAAGACACCTATAACAAAAGGATTACACAAGCGGAATCCAACACAAAAGAACTCTTTAAGATTCTGAAAGAATTAGAATCCCCCATTGCCCCTATTGACAAATGTGTTACTGACGCACTATGGTGTAGTAATATTCAGGAGGCCTTATTAGATAAAATAGCTCGCCTACCATCTAAAATCAACGCAAAGAAATCCTTGCTACTAGCTGACCCTGACTACAAACAATTACCTAACAAATCACCTACCTTTAAGTCTACTTGTAAACCTTTCAACTTCTCACACCTCTCAATCTGGGAAGTAGAAAACATCATCAGGAAACTTAAACCATCAAATTGCCAAGGTGATGCCTGCCCTGCCCCGATCATCAAAGCAGCCGCGCACGATTTGGCACCATTCATTACCAACCTCATCAATGCCTCCTTCAAATCTGGTGTAGTACCTAACAACCTAAAAGACGCGTGGGTCATCCCACTTCTCAAAAAACCTACTCTTGACCCAGCCAACCCGTCTAACTACAGGCCGATAACGACCGTACCTTTCTTACTAAAAATACTGGACAGAGCAGCCTATTTACAAATACAGGCCTGTCTAGAATCAAACAATCTCCTGGGACTTAGGCAATCCGGTTTCCGACCTAGACACGGTACGGAAACTGCATTAATAGATCTCACTACCCAGATCCAAATCCTGAAAGACAACGACAAACTTGCACTCCTCTTATTGCTTGACCTGTCAGCAGCTTTTGATTTGGTCAACCACCAAATACTTTGTCACCACTTGAAAACTGCAGCACACTTTTCAGACGCAGCTTCGGCTTGGATCAGTTCCTTCTTGGCGAACAGAACCATGAGGGTCTTCTCTCCCACTGATTCAGCTGAACCCTCACCAGTACCTTGTGGAGTCCCGCAAGGCTTGTGTGTGTCCCCGACGCTCTATAATGTATTCACAAAGCCCCTCTTTGATATCCTTGACTATCTGGGTGTCACGTATACTAATTACGCGGACGACACCCAGATACTCATTCCTATCTCGGGTAACTATGAAACAGACAGCAAAACCCTTAATGAAATATACTCAGTAATACAAGCATGGATGGCACATCATGGACTTTGTCTCAATGACGAAAAAACTGAGTTGATCATCCTTGGCACTCACGCCAAACTTAAAAATCTTAATTCTGCATTCAAATCTTTCACTATAGATGGCAATCCCATCCCCGTTTCAAATAACACTAAAACCCTTGGTATCTACATTGATGCTACCTTATCCTTCTCCAAACAAACGAATGCAGTAGCATCATCAGCCGCTTACACCTGCAAGCTGATCACTGCATGTAGACCGTTCATCTCTTCACCCAATTGCATTACTCTTGCTAGAGCATTATTCCTATCCAAAATAGACTACTATAATGCCCTTTACCTAGGCACTAGCCACAAAAATATCAACAAACTGCAAGTAATTCAAAATAATGCCATCAGGGCTGCCCTCAACATCCCTAAAAAGGCGCATATCTCGGAGACTAGACGCAAATTACACTGGCTCCCCGTAGAGCACAGAATATCCCTCAAAACTTTGGCCCTCACACACAAAGCCAGGGCCAACTTTGCACCAGCATACCTTACCAACCAATTTACACCTCATACATCATCAAGACCACTTAGAGCAGCGCAAGCTAACACTATGTCCATACCGAGATTCAAACTCCATAACTCGGGTGGAGCCAGCTTCCCCGTACAAGCTTCTAAACTATGGAACACACTCCCTGCGCTTTTAAGGGCAGACACCTTCATTTAATTTATTCAAACACAACATGAAGCGTTGGCTTCACAACATGGACTCTATGACAGCCTAACCGTCCTGATCCCAGCACGATTGACTGCTGACGGCACACTCTTGTAATTAATGTATTTATCTCAGATTACATATGTATGTATTTGCAATACTAAGTATGTAACTTTCTGTAACTGTAACGTAACCCTTGTTTATTGCACCTAATTGTAACTGTAACCAGATCTAACTTACGCGCCCATATGCCCCCGGGCCTGGCTGCGCTTTATAAATAAAATAAATACAAATACAAATACAAAAAGTGTGGTTACCACAACTAGACAAGCTGGTAGACAACATCGTGGGGGGATGCCACATCTGCGCGCAAGTAGCGCCGCCCCCACATCCTAACCCACTACAAATGTCACCGCTGCCCAAACAGGTATGGGAGGAACTCGCAGTGGACCTCTTTGGACCCCTCAGAGATGGCGCCCATGTAGTAGTTCTCATGGATGAGCACTCACGCTTCCCGGAAGCGCAGATAGTGGAGAGCAGCGCGACTGCCAGTGTCATCCCGGCCCTGGACCAAATGCTGTTGGCATATGGAATACCAAAAATCATAAAGTCAGACAACAGCCCCACATTTGCAAGTCACGAATTTCACAACTTTGCCAAATACATGGGATTCCAACATCGCAAGATCACTCCGCGGTGGCCGCAGGCAAACGGCATGGTCGAAAGGTTCATGGCCAGCATCAAAAGAACCCTCCAGATAGCAGGCATTCATAACAAATCATTCGAGCAGGCCATCAACCAATTGCTCAGAGAATACTGTCAAACACCCCACAGCACAACCGGGATATGCCCTGCGGATATAATGTTTCGGAGACCAGTTAAGACGAGACTACTGGAAGATCCCAGGACACCTGAAATGACAAGGCCGGAACAAGAAGCCAAAGATAATGACGAAACGTCCAAGGCAAAGATGAAAGAGGCTGCAGACCACATGAGACGAGCCAGAGATGCGCCTGTACAGGTGGGAGATGAAGTGTGGCTTTGGCAACCGAAGATGAGGAAAGAAGACGCAAAGTTTGCACCCACCCCACTCATAGTGACCCACAAGAAAGGCACAATGATTACTGCACAAAGAAATGACTGCTCGTCAGTAACCAGAAACGTATCATACTTCAAACGTGTGGTCTCCAATTATAACGGGACAATGGAAAGGAACAGCGAAAGTGAAGAAGAAAAAATGCAGGATGAGCCATACCAAGGAGATGGAGCAGAGTCCGAAGGAGATCGAGACACTGAACTCCCTGCAAGGGAGTGGACAACCCCCAGAAGCTCACGGCGTCCGCAGAGAAGCCGCATGAAACCAATCCGTCTCATCGAAGAAATGGGGTAAGGATGTTGATGCTAAAAAGGGAGGAGATGTCCACGAGTCCACACTGTTATGTGGGCGTGGCCTAGTTGAGTCCCACACGTGCGCGGAGGAACAAGGACACGACGTTGGGATTAGGGAGAGGCAGGCACGGGTTTCCGGCAGTTGCTGAGTGTAGTGAATAAAGAATGGTTGCAAAGCAGATCGGCTCCGTGTATTAATTTAAAGAGCCTGTCCCGCCCGCATCATAGGGGATTCCAACAGGAACTTGCTTCCCAGGCATAATATCTCCCCCAAGCACACCTCCCCAGGAAGGAGAGGATGAAAGGGGTAAAGAATGGTGAACTGCAGGGAGGCCAGGAGAAGTTGAAGGGGAACAGGCTGGTAGCGGAAACAGCAGATCAATAATAGACCAGGAGTTTTTTGGCCAACAATAACTCTCTTTACAGAGGGTTAGGCAGGGTTCTTCACAGGCATTTATGTCCTGCTGCGACCACAGTCTGCCTAAGAATGCCCCAGAGAGGCCTTGTCCTTCCAAGCATTGCCTTGCCTGGGAGTTCTGTATTTCACAAACATTGTTTGGTGACCATTTATCACCACCACACCACATTTATCACCACTCTCCTGATGGAAACACTGTTTCTGCTGGAAGCACAGCCCACCGTGGCGTGCGGCACCTGCACGTTCCCATAAGCATGTATCAAGGCTCCTTTAGTCAGACCCAATCCCCTGGCGTTAGGTCAGATGATTTTGCTGACTTGCATTGGCTATAGTACTTCTTACCTATCCTTTGTTTAAATCTCACATTTTTAAGGACAGAGAACATATCTATCTCCCTTGCTGCAGCTTTGTTCAGCCACAGGGGATTCATGTGACTGCAGAGTTGACTAAACCTAATAAGAACAAATGGTTCAACCGCGGTGCTAGAATGCAGTGTAAGCGGTTTATAGTCATTGCATCAAATACAATAGCATCGAATGCCATACAAGAGAAAAAAAAGCATGGAATGCAATTTCTTTTCATGTTTTTTTTTAATGGGGGGGTCTCCCCCAAACTCCCTTTTTTAACCTTTAAAACCAATTTTAATTCAGCTAAACACTTTACCTTTAAAAAAAAGCATTCATTGCTTTTTTTTCGATGCTTTTTTCCCTCTGGTTTGGCATTCGATGCTATTGCATTCGATGCAATGACCAGATACCGGTGTGTAAGCCTATGGGCATTAAGCAAGTATTTGAGGACACGTCTCCCTACTAGACAACTTGTAGCGGCAAGTTGTACACATCCTTCATGAGCTCGAAAAAGCCATTTCCTGTGCAGTCGTAGATGGTGTTGCAACGAGGAGAGACTTTGTGATTATTTAGAAATGTTTACATCCCATCCAATACAAATTATACTCCATTGTCTTCAACAATTTCCTCTGGGATTCCCTCCGAACAGAAAATTGAACCGAGGAACTACTTTGTGATTACTTCCTCCCAAGGGTACCACCCATTCCACCCACTTTGAGGTATAGCCTGTTTGCACCAGGCTACTTCCTTTCACACTATGTGGGGAACTTCAGGGTGTATGGATGCAGTCAATGTCCTTTTTGCTTTGCAGCTCATCTCACAGACTCTTGTGAGATCTTCTATCGCTGCAAGAATTCATGGTCACCAATATCTTGTTTGAATGTGGTACGTTATCATGTTTCTCCCTAGATGACACCTATGAGCTAACTGCATGATTTGGGAGCATAGGAACACAGGAGGAACGAGGCAGCCACCTCTCATGATGCCGTAATGGTTCTCTGAAATTTCAGGGAAGACTTGTGCATACTCCGGAAGGATCTGCATGATCATTTCTAAACATTCTTTGAGCTCTTTCCAGAATTGATGGACTTCGCAATGTTGGATACTTTCCATTCTGACTTGCTGGTTGCCCTGAGGCTATCAGGGATTCCTTGCTCCTCCTCAGCCTCTGTCGTTGGGAACTTTGCTTGGAACATCTGATCTTATTTTAGATGAGAAATTCACAACCATATTCCTTTGGCCAAGAATGTAGGCCACCCTTAACTTCTATGTCATAATCGCCAATAATCAGCCTCATATACTAGGGCGACACGGTGGATATTACTCTCAAATTGAACATGCATATTAATGGCTTGCGTTGGTTCTGATGGTGAACGGGAGCCCCAATACTAGTGTCTTCAGATGCTTCAGGCTCCAAAAGACCCCCAGGCTTCTCTCTCAATGGTGGCCCAGTTCAGCTTGAGTCCCTTGAGACAACTGGACTATACCTTCTTCCCTGTATTTGGCTTAGCACACGACCCAACCCATTGTCACTTGCATTGGGTTGGAACATCTTCAAAGCAGGTGCACCATTGGTGCAACTCTTAACCATGTCAAATTCCTCTTGAAAAACACCGGTCCAATTAATGGTGTTTTTTTCAAGAGGTCTCCCATGGCATGTCTGAATTTGTAATAGATCTCCGCCATCCCTAGCAACGACCTCAGTTGGTTCTTGCCTGCTGGCTGTGGTACGCTTAGGATAGAGCTCACTAAATTTAGCTTTGATTCAATGCCTTTGTGGCAGATTATGTGACCCAAATATTTAAATTCTGCTCTTGATCGAACAGCATCTCTAAATTATTCTGTGTCTGATGCTTGAGTCTTGCTGCATTTTAGGTGTTGGGCTTAATCTTCACAAAAGCCTGCTCAGTTCCTTCATTACAACCAAATACCAGAATGTCATTCCTTTCTTTGTTATTTATTTATTTATTTATTTATTTATTTATTTGTTATTAGTGCACAAGCACCTTTACACATATTTCATTACATAGCTATAAAGCACAATATATTCATGTACCTAAAACGTGCTTTTCTAAGAACGTACAGAACAATAGAAGCAAGTTACATTTAATAAAAAGAAAGAAAACAGTTAAAATCCACATAAATGACATAAATCGTTGGGATCCCTTATATCATAGACCATGATCATGGTAAGGATGTAAAAACAACAAAATTAATACTAAGACACAAACAAAAGAAGGCATACATAGACAAAAGGAAATAATCACATAGGACTCATGTTGTATGTTACACAAAACCAAGGGATCATTGAATTCAAATAAAACATCTCTGAATATGCACTTTGTCTCAGAGAAATGAAACATCTGTCATTTGTTATTCAGATTAAAACAAAACGAACAATACAAGGATCCCTGTCAAACAGACGTTAGAACATATAATAAACTCCTGATTCATACTACACAACAAAGCAAAGAACATGGAGTCTGGGACACATCTCTGAATAAAACGTTGTTTCATAAACGGACAACATCCGACATTTTGTATGCAAATATAGCAAGGATGACTAGCAAGTCGTCATTGGGTGGGATATAAGAAACTGGCTCAGTGGATATTGGAGTCAGCGATAAATGGGAGCTCAGAGCAAAGGACACCATTACATGAAGCTAGACCAGTGCGTCCTCTAGTTTTATATTGATGTAATTCAGTATACGAGAGGCTGCGAAAATGATCGAATTCGAGCGGCCCCACATACATCTCATCCAAATGAGGTTCCGGGACAATGGCTCATTCCTTTCTTTTGGCAAAGAAGCTGGCCATGAGCCTTTGGAAAAACACTGCCATAAATACCAACACAAACAGCATCCGTGTTTCCAATTCTTTTCCTTCTGGCTGGATGTGTCTGGATGATGGATGCCGCTCTGAGGCATATCTAGGAAAGGTTTCCCACGGATGACGTCAGTTCCTGACTTTTGGGAAGTGGGAAGCTGTCGATCGATTAAATGACCTTACGTTGACGCACACACTTAATGCGCCCTTTTGCTTCTGGGTGCTAGCCACAAGGTTGGTTCAACTACCTACATTTTACTCTGCCCCTCTAGTTTTCTTGATAGTTGATCTAGCTTTGCTTTCGACGTTAAGGGTACAACTGTGCACCTGTTGCATTACAAGCGGTCTGCCTCCCTTTAACAGGATTGTGTGGTATAAGCCTTTCATGCAGCTCAGTTTTGATGTAAATGATCCCTTAGGTTTGTCCATATATCTCTTGTACAATCCTTGACACTTGTGTTCCCACATTTCGAATGAATGATTGCTTTGAATTGCTTGGGAGTTGATCTATCTTGACTAAATACATTGTGAGAAGTGGATGACAGGGGTATATAGTACTTTCTACATTTGTGTATGTATTTCCATATAGATGACATTCTCTGAAGAATTATTTTGACTCGAAAACGTGCCAGACATCACACATAATCTCGCTGGTCATCATTAGAATTAAGTGGCTTCACAGCTCTGTTTTTGGATTTATGTAACACTTCCAGAAACATGTGGATTATCGTTGTAAATATGATAAATGAAGTGTGACATCTTTAGGTGTTTATAAAAATGCTCTATTAAGTGTTGATAACATTTCAAGAAAGAGTTATAGTTACAGATGTATTGTCATTGTGATTTGAGCGGTGTGCAACAATTGTTCATACCGAGTGTTCCCTGTAGTGGGTCCCCTTTCATAGATTCGGATTGATCCCAGCTCTGGTGGATCTCATACTTGTTGGCACGCCCTACTTAAATTACCGTAGCAAATACAGATTGGATGAACGAATCAAGAGAACGACTTCCTGAACTCAGGTGAGTAGGGGCATTGTGTTCAATGTGATCTTTATCCCAGCTTGTTGCCTATGACTAAGGATGTGATCACCCTTTCTAGACAAGCATACCTTGCACTTGGGCCTATATCCCTTAAGGGTGACCTTCAGCTTGAAATGTCCTCATAAGCAGAGACGTCTTTATGGGAGGGCAAAAGGGGCACTTGCCCAGGGCCCCCACCTTGGAGTGGGGCCCCAAAAAGACCGCCTGATCTGAAGAAGTAAGATTACATTGTTAACCAGTCTTAAATAGCACACATCAGGATATTTTATGGGGTGCTGCTGAGTCCTTAAACCCATTGCCTTTTTGTTTTGACAAGTACATTCTGCCTTGGTCAATTCATCATGTATTGCTTTCTGTGTTCACTGTGGTATACATAGTTTATGTGTTCCTTACTGCACAACTCTGTAGCATTCTTTCCTTCCTGTGGGAATTATGTTGATCATGTGCAATAGGCAACAGTGAAATGCATATTGATAAATTTAGTGTGACAATGGTTCAGAAGTTAGCTCAGTTTGTGAAGCACACATTGCAGAGATATGTGTTCATATGCAAAATTAGAATATCATATTCCAGCAAGGCTGGCTGAGCCTTTCCTATGTCTGAAGTTTATAAAACTGCCTGCATATGTACTTGGTTTTGCAGAACATCTGCCGGTATCAGCAATTTACCTGCCTTAGGCAAGCATATTTTAAGGTCTGCTTGTTTGACACCAAAAACGGTTAGCTTTTTGGTAAAAGTCAAAGGTTTTTATGCACGTTTCTAAATGAAAATGTCACAAGCCATTGTTTTGGAAGTATTTAAAGCTTTAAAATACAAAGGACAAACCCAGATTGCATTTGTTAAATCACATCGATTGGTATGCTTGTACTTATATACTTCCCTTGATGATAGAGAGAATGAAGCTAGAACCATTCCCATTTTGTATAGAACCCTTCTATAATATTTTGTTAAAAATGGTCATGTTTGGTAATGTGATTTGTTTACATTCCAAGTCCATTTTTATAAAATGAGATTGTTTTAGTTAATGCTAAGAACTGGAAAAGAAAGTGTACAAATGCAGAAATTGCAGTGTTGGCACAAATCCCAGCTTCACCTCTTCAGCCCTTAACCAATGTGTGATCCTGGGCATCTCATTTAATCCTATATTGCCAGTCCCTAAACCTTTCAAAATTGTCAGCCCTTCAGAGTGATTTCCTTCTCATGGTATGATCTTCATAAAAGACTTATTCATGGTTTCCCTGGCTATAGGGTTGCTTCCACTTTAATAGTGAGCATATTCATATCGCACACCACAGGCATTTGTTCCTTTGATATCTAATGGCAACACTATTTAAAAACCATATCCCACTTCTAATCTCAATCTGTCTGGATAAAGACACCTTTCTGGTAGCTTCTAATCCGCATCCACTATCCATGCTACGATATGTGTAGCGTTCTCCTTCCTTCCAATTGGTCTCCTCTGTCCATGCATGAGCACTTTTGCATTATGTGAGGCAGCTAATGTGCGTTCTCTGTCTATTATGGGTGACATGTACCTTTTACATATGGTCCTGCATTAATACTACAGGCTGCTTACCTTCCTGGATGTTATTGATAACAATTATCCTGCATGCACTAGAACAGTAACCTATTCGTACACTGCTAACGTTGGTCTTCAAATGCTACTTGTTTATCATTCTGATTAGAGCAAGAATGAAGAAGGTAAGGGGACTTAAAGGGAGTAAACGTGCTTATTATGCTGCGAGACAACATAACCTATAGGTTGTGAGCGCAACGGGTGGGGGTGGGGGTGCGACCATTATTCTTGATCCCTTAATTCATTTGGTTTGGTGGAGGGGGGCCGCAAAGATATCTGTGCCCAGGGCCCCAAAAGTGCTTACGATGGCCCTGCTCATAAATCAAAACTGCCGGTGATGTAGTCACCTTGCGACTGGCGTGAATGTTTTTATGAGAAATGCTTTGTATCGTGACATGCACACTATTGCAAAATAGTTCTTGCAGTGCCAATTCATGCACTCTCTGACACATGCAGGACGCAATCTTCTGGTTTCTCAATGCACGCAGGATGAGGGCTCCTCTTCTCTCTGGGTCTGTGTTGCACAGATTATTTTGCCTTCAAGGTCACCTGCTTCACCCCACTTGTGACGACTTGCTCTTCTTCCACTGTTTCCAATTCCATCATAGACCTTGCTCTTTTTTTTCAGCGCATTTCACAAGTCTTTCAAAGTTGATTTTTTGGCTTGTGAGTAGTTAACTATTTTGTTATAACAGTTCATGACGATCTGATCACATCTCGCTGATTGCTTTCTCAAATTCACATCTGGCAACTAGTATCTGGGCTGCTACGTGACTTTTTGTAAGTCAACATACTCTCATATAGAACTGGTTTCTCCTCACCATTAAGATTTCCCCTATTGAAACGTGACTCTGAAGAATGGGAAAAAGTCACATTTAAGCGCTGAGGTAAGATGAGTGAGGGGAAAGCATACAGGGGATCTGCAAAATATCTGCCCTATTCCAAGCCTGCGAGAGTGGGCCCCATTATCCACACATGCAATTGCTAATTTGCAAAACCTAGGATCACAAACTCCCTAAGAGGCAAGGATGGCCTGCCAGCAGCTGGGTGGAGATCATTGTAGGAGACAGATACCAGAGAGTAGTCTTTAGGCATGACCCCGGCACAATCACAAACTCATTAGCATATAACCTTGGCAGGAAGATGTGGGACGAACCACCCACAAAGAGGGCACCCGGAATAATTGTGACAAAGAAACTAAGAGATATGAAGGAAAAGCCATGGGATGTGTGGTGGAATCAGGCATCCACTATGGCTGCCTGACTTCAAGATAGACACAGGCCTCTTAACTGCTTCATTGAATGGGGCTACAGCAAACTATCAGTATAACACACTCTCCACCCAAGGGGGAAGAGTTAAGAGCTTGAATCATATGGTCCCATTTCCACTTGCCAATGCATTGTCCACAGTGAAGCCCTTGAGACCAGCTCCAAGTGCAGAGTTTGTAAAAAGATCAGAAGAATGGCATGGTGCAGAGAAAGGTAGGAGAGTGTGTCACGGAGACACTGGAGTTGGAAGAGGAAATGATCCAGCAAAAATCTAGGAATGAAAGAGTGACAGTGAAAGGCTTGAGTTGGATGTTGGAATGACCAAGGAGGAGGAGGAAAGAACGAGGGCAAGGAAAGGCTGATGTCTGAGAAGGGACAGTTCCATTTGGCCATCTTAATTCCTCTGTTGTTCCGTCAGCCTGTGACAGATGTTGTTAGAAGTTGTATAAACAGGACGCAACCCAGGGGTTCTTACCTCTGTCAGGCCTGAACCTCAATTTGGGACCACTCCAGAGGCAGTTGGCCTTGACCTCTATATCACTGAGTATGTTACAGCACCTGAGGAAGATACAGTTTTGGTTTCTACTAACCTGGAGTGTAAGTTCAGACAATTCATGAGAAAAATGCGTCTAGCTGACGCAATAAATCCACCTTTATGCCACCTGCCTTATCACACTCTGCGGAAGCATAAGTATATGAGAGAAAAGTATTGGCAGATGTTAAAATATTTGAAGAGCAAGTTGGGTCTAACGGTTACGTTAACATCTCTAAGAACAAAAAGGCTATTGAGTCCTTAAAAAGTAATTCAAATGTAATCCTACACAGAGCAGATAAAGGCGGGTGACAGCCTTATTAAACTGAGCAGATTATACAAGGGAATGTTTAAGACAATTGTAGGACACAATGTGCTACTTAAGAATGGAGGAAGATCCCTCTAATAAACTTAAAGGGATCATAAAAGAAAAAGTTGAAAAATCAAGCAATAGGAGTTAGATCAGTAAGCGGAAATCTGATTTCCTGGTGAAAGAGAATCCAAAGGTGCACAAAACTTTAACTAATCCACCGGGAAGACCCATCTTCTCCGGAGTAGACTCGGTGCTTGAACCTTTATCGAATTTGCAGATGTATATTTACGTCCGTACGTTCACGAGATGCAATCTTACCTACATGATACTACAGCTATAATCAATCTGATCAAAGGTTCATCTTTTGATCCCCAGGAAGAGCTGTTAATAGGACTAGATGGGACTTCCCTCTATACTATGATTCTGCAAGCTGCGAGTTTAGAGGTGATAGAGGAGTGTTATACTGAAAACGCACAGAAAGAATAGTTCATAATTCATTAATTATGTAGTGCCTTACTATGGCTCTGAAAGACAATTAATTCAGATTTCAGGACGAATTTCTCAAACAAATACATGGTACAGTGGTGGCTCAACAGTAGTTTCATGATGCCTACCCCCGGGGAACCAGACCAGGTCCAGCAACCCCGGAAGCAGGCATCAAGTTACTTTGAGCAAGCCCAAAAACCCCTGCTAGGGGCTGTTTGGGTGCGGTCCTGGCACCTATGGCTCCAGGCTCATATGAAGAGTCAGTCCTGGTGCCATAGGTGCCATAGGCGCCAGGCTTATAGAGTAGCACTTACCTGATGCAGACCATGCTGCAAGCTTACCTGATGCAGACCATGCTGCAGAGCTCTAAGCCAAATGAGGCTTGGAAAGGACTATTTTACCTAGGGACTATTTTTTACTCGGGTGGGGCTGGAGAGGAATACTTATCTGGGACTACTTTGGAGGCTATTTAAACCACACCCGAAGAGCAGCACATGCTTCGCGTTATTCTGCATCCAGCAGCGTAACTCCCACCGTGTCTGCAACTCACCGGCCTTCGCAGCATCCTCACGATCCTCACGATCCACCGCATCCTTCTGCACGTTCCTGCCACACTCTGGCACCTAAGGGGAACACAAGAACAGCAAAGGTGAGCCAAGGGAATAAACAGAGGCAATAGTAACTACACCCATAGACTTACATGATTACCACTGGGGGTACTATTCCTCTTCACGGGTCGGCGCAGTCTCCATTGCATCCTCGCCGTACCCCGGCCCCTAAGGGGAACTAAAGGACAACAAGGTGAGACGAAGGGACAAACAAGGGGAACTCTTCTCACCACAATAGACTTACCTAATTTTACCGCCGGAGGCATAATTCCCCGAACTTCATATTTTCTCTCCACACCTGAATAAGGGAGCAAGCCACAGGTTACATTCTGGCCTTATTTTATTGAACTGTGTAGGATAAGCCAAATCCTTACCTGAACTTCATCAGCTACCACGAGGAACTCTTCAGGTCAAGATGCAAACTGCAAGGAATCGGACAAGAGTGAAAGTCAGACATGTGAACTCTTACGAACTACATACTTTTTGGAGTCAATATTGTTCTGGAACTCACCAATTCCTTCGAGCCAGTGAAGCAACTGGTTATCAACGTGCCCCTGCGCTCAATGCAGGATGGAGAGCTCATCTTTTCAAACCATCAGGTGAGACTATAAGAGGGGGCATCAAAGGTGATCTGTGGGGAGAACGGCGGGGGTGGGGGGATTTACGCTCAACCCCACGGGTGGTTAATTCCCTTTCTCCATTTACAGAAGAATATTCCTACGTGCCAAGCAAATGAAGCTAGGTGGGCCAGTCCAGTCCGTCATCTCGGCCTACGCGTCACATTGGTGGAGACCGCAGCTGTCCAGTTCAGATCGACGCCTCTGCGGGAGCCAGGTGAGCGTTACAAGTAGCACCTTTTGTAGCCAACCTGTACGTCTGAAAATTAGAAAAGAGCAAACTGTTTGTAGATTCTAATCCATAAAAAGAAAACATCCACATTAGTAAACGGTATATCGACAATGTGCTGCTCATTTGGAAAGGTGATAGTACTTCAGCTGAACCCTGTGTTAGACGGATTCCTTAGATTTACAGCAACATATAGCAATATGAAAATTGACTTCCTAGATGCAACTATCTTTTGTGAGGAGTCTACCAAGAAATGTTGGGTTAAACCATAAGACAACAGATAGAAATTACTTACTGAGGTATGACATCTTTCAACCTAAGCACATGCATAATAATTTACCATTCAGACCATTTTTGAAGCCAAGGAAAAACCACTCAAGTCTGGATCTGTTTCAACAAGAAGCAGCAAAACTCAAGGATAATTAATCCAACGCGGATATCATAAAAAATTGGTCAAACAAACATATCGGAGCGACTCCAATAACAAGCGGGAAGTACTTTTAGTTTACAGGCCAAAGGATAAGAACACAGACAGCTTAGTATTCGTCAGCACTGTTTCTAATTTGTCTAACAGAATCAAAAAGGTGATTCTGAAAAATTGGAGGGTGTTTGGCACAGAAAAGCCATGTTTAACCCACCTGATGTTTGCATTCAAAAGAAGCAAAAACTTGAGATACTGAACTAAAAGTAGCATCCATCTACCCCCACAAAGAATGGTGAGCTTATCAGAAACATGGGCTCTAAAAAAAGCAAGAGGTCACAAAGCATGTGGTAATTGTACATTTTGTATATTGACCAAGAGAAATGTAGAATGTGTCCTGGGACTAACTGATGAGAGCTAACTCAGCCACTTTGATTTTTTATATTCTAGCACGGATTTTGCTTTGCATACATATTACCCTTTGCACATTTTTTGTATAAGAGGTAGGGCAGTCATTAGGATTTGTTAGTAAAGGCCATTTTGATTTGACAGAGACGGACTAGGACTGTGTTTTCTTTATTATTTGATGATCCTTATTTTTTGGTAGATACTACTCCCATCTTTGAATAAAGGTTTTACAAATTGTACCTTTTGTGTCAGTGTCATAGTTGTTATACAATGCTTCCCTTACACTAAAAACAGATTACAAAGGGCTGTTTGGAGGAAAACACATTATTGTTTTCGGAGACCTCCTACAGTTAACAACAGTAAAAGGTCAAGCTATTTTAAAAACATTAGGAGACAAACAATGCCATGACACACTCTGCAGCAATGAAAATGTAAATCTCTGGCAGCATTTGCGCTAGATACCGAACTCAAAACATGTGTCAGTCTGCAGATCTCACCTATGATAAATTTTAAAAAGCATTAGAGCCGTTATGCCTACTAAAGATGCAAGATCCATCTTAAATACTAGACTAATCCATGAGCTATATGGGCAAACACACATCTGCTCCTGATGTCATGAAACAATTAACTCAACAAAATATAAAATGCATGTCCTTAATGCCAACACTTGCAAGCTGTAGTCAACTCAACGATAAAATGTTGAAAAAAGAAAAACAAGCCATACTGCATATCAGCTCCACAGACAAACTAGAAGTGCACGGCATGACACTCCCTGTGTGTCAAAAAGCCACAGCACAACTAAATGGCTTAGTAAAATGTATCTCCTACACAGCTGGATTAGAAAAAGTATGAACTCTCTGTCTAAACTGCAGAGTAATTCTAAAACGTAACCTTGACGTAGAGCAACGTTTAGTCAATGGAGCAATTGGTATAGCTGTTGGCCTCCAAACATATCCATATGGCAACAACCTTCAGTTTGTCAACATCCACTTTGACAAACTTGCAGAAGTTAAAGAAATAGGCTGAACAGTAGCACGTTTCCTTCTTTTAAAAGACTTGTAGGTACGCAGAGAACAATTCTCTCGATCTTTTGCATAGGTTGTCACTATTCACAAATCACACAATCTAATCCTAGATCACACATTGATTGACATTGGCAGAGCAATCTTTAAAGAAGGTATGAGTTACATGGCACTTTTGTGTCTACGTACACTCAATGGTCTATTCCTAGTCAATTTTGATAATGACATTCCTTCCATCCTAGAATACAACAGTCTACATGCACTATATACCCCCATCTAGATATGTACCCTGTACCTCAAAAAAGAAAACCTTTAAAAAGAAAACTAGTACAAACGGAACCTTTATCAGGTGTCCCAGGAATACCGCTAAATAAACAAAGAATGGGTTCCAAGATGGCGGCCGCAGCGAGGAGACTTGTGTAGAGGTCTCTCCCACCGGGCCGTGATTATAAAGCACCTAAAAAGAAGCATTGGGGCAGGAGAGCTATCACATTCTCAGCCAGCCAACCGGCATGACGTAGCGACCCGCCAGTGAATGTGAGGAGAAGCAGAGACAGGGGTAGAATGCACACGCAACACTGGAGCGTTACCCCAGGACCGCGCCTAGCTGTATCCCATGAGATGCGAACCCCACAACAGATTGGGCATTCCGTGTTGGATTGCAGGCAACACAGACAGCCGGCATCAGAGAGACACTGCGGCGGCTCTGGTCCAGGCGGAGGAGCAGGTCCAATTATGAGGTGCAGAGAGAGTGGAGCCGGTGGAGACAAGACAAAGCAAGCCGCCACGCCAGAGGACAGGCCGCACTGGGGGACCCCCATTGTTGTAGGCGCCCCGGGGGAAACGAGTCTAGGACAGGCCCCCTGGGAGGCAAGGAGCGACCCCTCCGAGAGCAGGTGGTGAAGCGGAGGTCGCGAGAACGCATGCTCTGCACCAGAGCGATCCCCAGGGGGCAGCGCCACTACTGCGACTCGTTAGGCGCGGACACCCTCCGGATCACGTGGCCTGTGGGAGATTTTGGGCAGCAGAGGAGTAGGGCCCACAGGTGAGGCACCGGGACAGACACGATCCCGGCGGAGGAGGAACTCAAATAAAAGGAAGGAGAAGGAGCGGCCACGTACGAGGTGAGAGGCTCCATTGGGGGGGCAAGGATAAGGCGGCCCACTGCCAGGGAGGTTTTGTTGTGCGTGGTGACCCCCTTGGGAAGTGGGCACCCCGGGGCATCGGGATCCACACCAGCCCCCGGGAGGCAAGGTAGAGGAGCCCCTAAGGGACAGACACAGGGGCTCTTCATGCTGGCGGTCACCGCAGGCCCAGCGGAGGGGACTGCTACAAGGACAACAGAGTGCGGTCAGGACCCACACGACTGCAAAGGCCCAGAGGCGGAGCATTGACTCTTACAGCAGGGGGGAGAGCAGGGACCTTGAGCACCTGCAGGACTAGGGGGAGCGCAGCACCAGCGACAAAGGGAAGACATGGGTGGCACCCCCCCTTGGCGGAGACAGAAGCTCCAGAGCCGGAAAAGGAGGCGACTTCAGCAAGGAACTGGTGGGGCCTCCAAGCCCCCCCAAAAGGTAACTGGCAGCGGCACAGCATCAGTGGGGGCCCCCCCACTTACTTACCCACCTTTCTGATGACAGCAGAAGGACGTTAGGAGAGCAGATGCGCGAGGCAGCGGGGACCCACACAGAACCACCCCAAGAGTCCCCCCAGAATACCGGGACAGACCGCAGGCCTCCTGCCCACTTCACATTGGGGGAAATAGGAGACCACGGTCACAGAGAGGCCCATCAGGAGACCAGGGTGGCGCCGGAGACTCACCCTACGGGGGCACACAGGAAAGACAGACATGCAGTGGAGACTTCTGGAATGCCACGGCAACAGGGGTGATCTTCAGTGCTACAGAGGCACTACAGGCAGGAGGCTGTGGCATCGGGGGCACTGGTGAGGCCCTAGTGGAGCAGCAACTCCACAAGAGGAGGCAGCAGGTCAAGGCTAGTAGGCCCATTCGCATCCCGCCGCCCCAATGGTATTAAGCGCTTGCAGTGTGGGTCAGAACGGGCACCAGCAAGGAACACCCCTTGGTAACAGGCTCCCCTGAGGGGAAACTACACAGGGGAAGGAGCTATGCAAGGGAAGGCTACAGCAGAAGAGAGGTCCCCCATCAGGGGAGGGCAGAGGATAGTAACGGTTGGTGAGATGTCAAAAACAAAAGGGAAAGGGGGGATACCCGGCACCGAAACCCAGACATCTAACCGGATGCGAATCTGTTTCAATTGTGGTCCGCTGGCAACGCAGTTAGCACAAGAGGGAAAACACTTGCTAAATCATCGGAGGAACAGACTCAGTCTCCTCCACTAGCAACACAGGCCTCGAAGGAGGACATGCAAACGTGGTTCAGGGAGCTACAGGACAAATTAATGACCACGGTTCAAGATCAGTTCAGTACTATGAGAGATGACATGAAGCAGGCGGTACAAGAGCTGCGGGTTGACGTGGCAAAACTCGAAGAGCGTACAGACACACTGGAGAGAATAGTACAAAACGCGGAGGAGGAAGCGCAGCAGCATAGCAAGACACAAGAACATTTGGTGCGGCTAGCCCACAACTTAGAGCTGCAATGCGAGGATCTGGAAAATAGGTCCCGAAGGTCGAATATACGCATAAAAAATATGGTGGAGGAGGTGGACGATAAGGACCTCAAGACGGCTACGCAAGAGGTATTCAGAGACATTTTGGCAATGGAAGAGACTGAAGATATCAAAATAGACAGGGTGCACCGGGTGGGCCTTAAGAGGACGGGCGAGCCAGGGGAATGCCCTAGAGGCGTGCTGATGGCCATGTCTCCGTATCCCCAGAAAAAGCACATTCTGAGGAAGGCAAGAGGGATGGACCACATCAGAATGAATGGAGTAGAAATCCAACTCTACCGGGACCTGGCCCTGGTGACTCTACAGAAGAGAGGAGCGATGGGACCTGTGGTCAAGGAACTAGCGTCAAGGAAGATTAGGTACAAATGGATATTCCCTTTTGGTAACATCTTGCGAAGAGGGTCTACAGGTGATGGACATCCAGGAAGAGGTCAGGGATGACAGGCACCAATGGGCAAGGGAGGAGAATCGTAGGAAGCCTTGGGAATGCAAAATAGTGCAGCAGAAGAGGAAACAGCTGGGTGCAACCCTAGTACAGAAGTAAAGGTGCACAGCGAAGCGGGAGCAATGCTGGACCGGGAAGGAAGGGGGAATTAGGAGACCCAATGGACCTTCAGGAATCGTGGCCCGGCGAGGGCATCTACTCTGGAATGCCACAGTCGTGGATGTAATGCTGGGTTTAGGATTCCCTGTGGAGTTTTGTCCGAGAAAGCAGATGGCCAGAAGCGATGGGCCAAGCACCCTAGCAACCTTAGGACCCCGGGCCCTCCCTGGGACAGTTGTAAAATTGTTGGGGGAGGGGGGAGAGGGGCCGGAAGGTAGAACAGGAACAGACTGTAAGGGGAGGCATAGCATTCACAGTGGGCACCGTCCATGGGGAATCTGAGAATCCTTATGTTCAATGTTAGGGGTCTGAATACCCCTGTAAAAAGCAAGAAAGTAGAGAACATGCTGAGAAGGGAGAGAGGGGACATTCTAATGTTGCAAGAAACCCATATCAGACTCCAGGATAAAATAAAGTTACGTCTAAGGGGCTTCAAACACTATAGACAAAAAAGCAGGGGTTTTGATAACAGTCCATGAGGGTAGGAATACACAGCTACACAATACTATGGTGGACAAGATGGGCCGATTTGCATTTGTCAACGCCTCAATAGATGGGTTGTGACTCACGTTGGCCTCTATATACTCACCAAACTCTGGGCAAGATAGCTTCCTGCGGGAGACACTGGAGAAATTGGAGGAATTTGCAAGCAGGGAGATATTTCTGGGTGGGGATCTGAACATGGCGTGGCACCCGGCAACAGATAGAAGTACGGGAGGTCACCAAGGGCAAGGGGCCCCCACTAAACATCTTTGCCAAATGATGGCGTTCCGAGATGTGTGGCGGTAACTCAAAGCACAGCAAAGCGGATATACACACTATTCCCATGTAAATAATTTGATGTCGAGGATAGATTACTTCTGGGTCTCTGTGGGGCTAATGGGGGTGATTCAAGGAATGGAAATAGTCCCAATCTCGCTATCAGATCATGCCCCACTATTGCTGGAAGTAAAGACCCCAAGCAGAAATAGTGGGCTGTGGAGGTGGAGGTTTCCACAAGACATTCTTCAAGATCCCTTCTTAGCAGACGCCATCAGGGAAAAGAAGAATACTTTGTCCACAATGATACGGGTGAAGTCAAGCTGGGAACGGTTTGGGAGGCCTTCAAGGTGGTTATAAGCGGTCATGTGATTGCCTTGAAGGCGTCAAAAGATAAGCAGAAGTACCTATGGGAAAAGGAGCTGGAAAAGAATTTAACAGATAAACAAAGGGAACTTCTGAAAAAACCCACACTAGGACTGAAGAGGGCAATGAGAAATGTGCAGGGTCAGTTAGATGCGCTTCTCACAAAAAAATCAGAGATGGGTCTCCTCCGCCTCTGGCACTGGTACTACGTGAAGGCCAATAAGGCCGACAAATACTTAGCAAGACAGTTGCGAGCCAAGCAACAAAAAATCCTGATCAGGAAAATTTGAAATGCACAGGGGGAGACACTAATGCACACTAGCGAGATTGGGGAGGTTTTCAGAGACTATTACCAAGAGCTGTATGCCTCGGGTGGCCCTGTTAGTTCAGACCAAGACGCCTACTTTAATGCTCTATCCATACCGCAAATAACGAAAGAAGAGAGGGCGATCATGGAAGGGGGCATTAGGGAAGAGGAAGGCAATAGCTGGGCTCCAGCCGAACAAAGCACTGGTCCCTGTAGGCAGAATCCTGTGCAGTTCCCTTAGGGAGCACTACAGAAGATAAAGACTACAGGTATGAGCAATAAATCCCCTTTGGTATCAGTCTGTACCACAAAGATTTAGTTGGCAGCTGTGGCTAAGCAGTCAGACTTATCTCAAGAGGGAGATGAGCAGTAGTCAGGGTTTACACAATAGGACTACAATACTATGGCACAAGAAAACACTGACCAAAGCTTTGTATTAAAAAGAATATATATATTTATTTTACACACTTCTAGTTTAACACATCAATCACAGTTGTTAAAGCAAGTTAAAATCGGTCAAGAAAAGTATACACAACTCCCTGATTAAATTGTAGACAAGTTTGAGCAAGAGAGAAAACAGAGCAAAATGGCACAGTGAAAACCAAACACAAATGACACTCTAACAATTTGTCACAAGGGAGGGAAAGAACAAGTTATACAGAAATATACTCTTAAACACCCTAGCAACACTTCCCAATAAGATTGTGAACAAGTTTAGGCAAGGCAGTACTTTAGCATGTATAATACTGAGGTGAAAAACGAGCAAAATGGCACTTCACAAGTTTAAACAGAGGGAAGGACAAGGTGGTTATAGAGTTAGGTGCACCAACACATTTCTAGGTGAGAAGCAATCTAGAGAAGGCAGTTCTAACAGATTTAGCCAGAGTCAATAGGCCTGTGCCAGAGCCAGTGGTACAGGACAAAGTGCCTAGGAGCAAAATGTTCTTGTAGATGCAGTCAAGTCTTTGTTAAACGATTCAAAAAGGTGGTTGCAGAAAGTGAAAGACAATGTTAGTCAATAGGGGTGGCCAACCCAGGAGGTAGGTAAAGGATTTCAAACACCTTTCGCAATACCCAGTGAAACGGGAGGCCTGGCGGAACAATGTACCTGAAAAAGTGGAAGCGGCTCCTGCGGTGGCGGTGGTTCCTGGCAGTTCCTGCAGTTCGTGTTGTCCAGCAGAGGAAGAGAGACTCTCGTCGTGGAGGAAGGTTCGAGTTACTGCAAAGCCCAGGGAAGAAGCCAGCCGCGGTGATGCCAAAACGGATTAAAAGGTACGCTCCTTTAAATCGCGGTCGTGGTGGACGGGTGCCTGGCTATCTGGTCTCCAAGTGCAGAGCACTGGCGATTCAACCAAGGCAGGTCCTGGAAGGCGATTGGCAAACTGGTTAGCCCCACCAACTCAAGGGAAGAAGGCTCTTGCAGATGAAGATCTTCTCTCGTCGTGTGGAGAAAAGTGGTGAGACGCTGCAGCAGGGCTTCACCGGTGGTTCAGTCGTTGCATATGTCTTTGGCTTCTTTCCTCTTCGGCTTCTTAGTTCCAGTGGTGACATCTTGCTCTTCCAGTCCTCAGGACCCTGCTTTTATGCAAAAAGATCCCCATTCATACAGCCTAGCTGTCACTCACACAGTGGAGTGGTCATCCTGCCGGGAGACCCTCCAGCCTATCAGGGCAGAGTACGACTTGGGTTGCTGAGGCAACCCTGTCCAGGGGGCCTACTCCCCCCTCCCACATAATAGGTCTACCCCAGACTCAGTAGCGCCGAAAGGAGGGCTTCTTGGCTGAAGCCCGCCAAAAGGACGAACAAAGGATCCCCGACCTGGGTTAGGATTTTAGAGAAAGACACGAGAAAGAATTTATATAAAAGTTCTGACAAATAAAACCTACCGCAGTAAAGTTAATATAAAAATAAACCGCAGTATGTTAGAGGCTGTCAGTAATTGTGGTAGCCTCGAACAATGGGAAAATCCCATAGGGAAATATTCGTGGTCGAATATTTTTAGTAGTAAGCACTGCCACCAGCCAGAAACTTTTGAGAGAGGGACTGTACCGTACCCTCTCGAAAATGAACACCAGGGAAAAACTATTAACCCTTTTCAGTACTTCCATAGTAAGATGGGTTGTACTGGTTTAGTTCATAAAGATTGACTAGTAAAGTCAATGGGGATTTTACATGCCCTGGGAGACAGTAGTCAGTCCCAGGGTAGGAGTCTATGTTTGGGGGTCCCTAGGACACCCCTGTGTTACTGCACAGAGTTTGCTGTGTAACACGTGTATAAAGATGGTTCCTATGAGGGTGAGATAAACCCCATAGACATTAAACACAAAAAATTGCCTAGAACACACATAGCAAATATGCCTAAGAGTCGGAAAAAGAGTCTCACTCTTAGCAGGAGAAAGAAACAAACCCTTCAAATCCAGCTATGCTGCTGGGGGACTCTATAGGTAAGGGAAATTAGCCATAGAATGAGAATTCTCCCTAACACTCTCCCCACCCCCGCCAGACTAAGGGACAGGAGGATCTAACCAACTCCTGGAGGAGTCTCTTACCTCTAGTCGGTTATAAACATCCTAGAGAGACCATCAGCATTTTGGTGGTGACATCCTGACTTGTGCTCAATGGTGAAATCAAACCCTTGGAGGCAGATTGACCATGTTAGCAGTTTTGGGTTTTCCCCTTTCATTTGCATCAACCATCTCAAGGGCTGGTGGTCTGTTTGAATAATGAAAGTAGATCCATACAAGTATGGTGTAAACTTCTTCAAAGAACACACAATGGCAAAACATTCTCTCTCAATAGTTGCCCACCTTGTTTCAGATTCCTTCAGTTTCCTACTGATGAAGCAAATTGGGTGCTCCCTACCTTTCTCATCCAGTTGACTGAGGACTGCACCTATACCTATATTGGAAGCATCTGTTTGTACAATGAAGGGTTGGTGGTAGTCAGGAGCTCTGAGAACTGGAGCTTTACAAAGGGCTTTCTTCAGGCTTTCAACATTTTACCTTTTTAGGGAATTTTGGAGAGGAGATTACATTCAGTGGAGAAGCTATGGACCCATAGTTCTCAATGAAATTCCTATAATACCCAGTGAGGCCTAAGAAGGCTCTCACCTGGGTTTGAGTAGAAGGGGTTGTCCAATTTTGCACAGCTTCAATCTTGCTGAGCAAAAGCCTTATTTCACCACCTCCTACCTCATCCCAAGGTAGACCACTTTACTCTGACCGATTTGACATTTGCTTGCCTTTATGGTCAGATGGGCCTGTTCAAGAGCCTGCAAACCATATCCTAGGTGGTCAATGGGCCTCATTACGACCCAGGCGGTAAGGGGTTTACGGCAGCGTTAACAGCGCCGACCCTTACCGCCTGAGTACGAGGTCCCTTAGCGCCATGGCGCTTTTAACACCTGCTTTTAGCAGGTGTTAAAATCCATGGCGCTAAGGGACCATGGAGTTAATTACGCCACCGTAATTTACGGTGGCGTAATTAACGCCTTCCCCACTCCCATTATGCTCTATGGGGCAAAAATGGGAATGGGGAAGGGTAAATGGGGATTGGGGACTTACCGCCCCGCCAAGGTCGGAATGGGGCGGTAAGTCCGCCAACCACCATGGCGTAAACGTAGTTTACGCCATGGTGGTAAAGTCACGGCCCAGGCGGTAACTTACCGCCTGGGTCGTAATGAGGCCCAATGTGTTCTTTCCAAGTAGGGCTGAACACTGCAATGTCATCCAAGTATGCCATGCAGAAGTCCTCCATCCCATTCAGAACCTGGTTAACCATCCTTTGAAATGTAGCAGGTGCATTCTTTAGTTCAAAAGGCATAACCTTAAACTGGTATAAGCCAACTGGGGTGGAGAAGACAGTTTTCTCCTTGGCATGGTCAGTCAGAGCTATTTGCCAATAGCCTGACGTGAGATCAAATGTGCTGAGGAACGTGGCTGAACCAAGTCTATCCACCAGCTCATCTGTCCTTGGCAAAGGATGGGCATCAGTCTTAGTGACTGCATTTAGGGCTCTATTGTCCACACAGAATCTCAACTCCTTGGATCCTGCCTTTGGTACTAACACAACTGGGCTAGACCATGGACTAGTAGAGGGCTCCATTACCCCGAAATCAAGCCTCTTGTTCACTTCTCCTTTGATGTGGGTTCTTACATGTTCTGACATTCTGTAACCCCTGCTTTTGACAGGTAAACAGTCACCAGTATTGATATCATGCTGGCCCCAAGGGGTCAAGCCTGGTGCTAGAGAAAACAGAGGGGCAACTTGATTTAACAAAACTTTGCACTCCTCCTGTTGTTCAGATGTCAGATTCTACTTTCTCATCTAAAGATTTGCCTCTGAGAAGGTCAGGCAGAGGTTCACTCTCCTCCTCTTCTTGAGCTGAAGCTAGAAGCAAAGCTCCCAGTTCTGGTCTTGAGACATAAGCCTTTAAACGGTTGGTGTGAAAGACTCTAGTAGCCTCCTTAGGATTGCCTAAGTCCACCAGATAGTTCACCTCTCCAAGTTTTCCCACAATCTTGAAGGGTCCTATCCACTTGTCCTGCAAGGCCCTCTGCCTTGTCGGTACCATAACAAGAACAACTGGTCTTGAGCGAACTCAACCGTGTTGGCCTTCTGGTCATGCCAATGCTTAACCAGAGCCTGACCTGCTTTCAAGTTATCACTTGCTTCAGCCATCATGTGTGACATTCTCCTCCTGAGTCCTATCACATAGTCAATGACTCTGACTGGCGTGGGGGAAGGAGCACTCTCCAACCCCTCCTTGATCAGTGGCCAATGGACCTCTGACCGGATGGCCATAGAGAAGTTCAAAGGGACTGTAACCCACTCCCTCCTGAGAGACTTCTCTGTATGCAAAGAGAAGGCATGGCAGTAGAGATCCCCCTTTTTCTTAAGGGGGTCCTCTAAAGCTCCTATCATGCGCTTCATGATTCTGTTAAACCTTACTACCATCCATTTGTCTGAGGGTGGTATGCTGTTGAGAACTTGTAGGTAACTCCACAGTTTTTCCACATGGCCTTCATGTAGTGGGACATAAAATTTGACCCCCGGTCGGATATTACCTCGTTAGGAAACCCAACCCTGGTAAAAATACCAAGGAAGGCCTTAGCCACAGCCTGAGCTGTAACAGTCCTCATAGGAATTGCTTCCGGGTACCTAGTAGCATGGTCTACTATAACAAGTATAAACCTGTTGCCTGAAGAGGTTGGAGGGTCAAGAGGACCAACAATGTCGATCCCTACCCTCTTAAACGGTACTCCCACCACAGGGAGAGACACTAAAGGTGCCACGTTCTTTGAGCCACTCTTACCAGAAGTTTAGCCGGTGTGGCAACTGTTGCAACACTTATCTACCTCAGCCCCCATTTTAGGCCAATAAAAGTAGAGAGAGAGCCTTTCCTTGGTCTTCTTGAAACTCAAGTGACCAGCCAAAGGTATCTCATGGGCGAGTTGCAAGAATTGGAGTCTGTTCTTTTGGGGCACTACAAGTCTCTTGTAGTCTCCAGGGATTGACTCAGTTGGTTCACTATAGAAGAGGCCATCTTCCCAGTGTAACCTATACTTCCCAGGCTCTTGCCCTTCAAGCTGAGAAGCTGCTTGGTGGCAAAGACCTTCAAGAGTTGGACATTCTTTGTGTCCCCTACTGAACACCTTCTGCCAGTAAAGACTGCAGCTCAGGATGGTCCACAGGGTCCAGATCTCTAATAAGATCCTAGCCTTCTACTAGATCTGAGTCCTCAGGCTCTAGTTCAACCACACAGGGTTGTACCTCACTCTCAGCCTCAGCTGGAGGAGGAATCACAGGTGTAATTTTGGACAACCTAGGAGATTTCCTGGTTGGAAGCACTGGATTGCTTTCTGCGGGTTTCTTCTTAGACTTGGGTTTCCCCTTTGCTTCTGGTTGCTTTGAAATAGCAGTTAGTAACTCCAGTGGAGTAGGAGTGATTTCTTGGTCCATCATCTCCTCAGGAGAGCCCCTCAAGGTCCTCTCCTTTGCAGGTCTGGTGAGCTCCTGCAATCTTTTGTTGGGTCTAGGAGTACTTGACACTACTCCTAGATCTTTAAGGTCATTCCCTAAAAGAACCCTTCCGGGTACTTCAGATTGCACACTGACAGGTATCCTCACAGTCATTTCATTGCACTGTATGAGAGCTGGAAATAGGGGAAGCATCTGCACAGGCCCTCCAGCTAACTTGGTGAGGCGTTTCGGTGCCTTATCAACATCCTCCACCTTGAAAAAAAGACATTAGAAATTCTTGTGGATCTTCTTGTATGTTTATGGCATTTCTATGAAAGATGAGCATTTGTAAACACAACTGGTCTGAGCCGTTTAAGTAAATGTTCTGAACAATTGGTGGTAATTGGAAGAGAAGATTGATTGCTACATTTGCATAGCAATTCACTCCAGTAGTGTTGCTAAATTTAAATGGACCAGAGAGTTGTGTTTCTGTGTTATTTGATGGGACTGCACTTATTTTTATTAGAAGAAATGTGTCTTTGTCTTAGGATGGAGTAACAGTTGTTTTTTGTTTCTTTGGTGGTATTGTTGGGAGATATCTTATAGGTTCTGTTTCTTTTCATTTTCTTTTTAAAGGTTTTGTTTTTTGAGGCACAGGGTACATATCTAGATATGGGGTGTACAGTCCACATAGCCTGTTGTATTCTAGGATGCAAGGCATGTCAGCGCTGACTTTGTTTGCATCAAAGTTGACTAGGAATAAACCTTCAAGTGTATGTAGATGTGAAAGGGCTATTTAACTCATACCGTCCTTAAAGACTGTGCTGCCAATGTCAATCAATAAGTGCTCTAGGGTTAGACTTTGCGATTTGTGAATAGAGGCAGAGAGAATTGTTCTCCGAGTATTTACATGTCTAAGAAAAGAAGGAGCTGTGCTATTGTCGGCCTGTTTATTTAACTTTTGCAAGTTTGTCAAAGTGGATGTTAACAAACTGAATGTTGTCATGTGGATATGTTTGGAAGCCAACAACTGTGCCAATTGCTCCATTGACTAAACCTTGTTCTACGTCAAAATTACGTTTTAGAATGACTCTGCAGTTCAGAAACAACATTTATATTTTCTTCAATCCAGCTGTGTAGGAGATAGATTTTTCTTAGCTTGGTTGGCATTAAGGACATGCATTTTATATTTTGTTGAGTTAATTGTTCCATTACATGATATGATAATTAATTTATAATGCGCCTGTACACAAGTGTTTCTAGGCGGGACAAGACAAGGAAGGGAGGACAGAAGGAGACCAAAACAACAATTTTACTAGGCCTCGTGTCATTCAGATTGCACAAGTGTGGGGGGGGGACACGTGCCAGGGGGGTGGGGGAGGGGAGAGTGCAAAGTAGCCAGTAAGTGCGCCGGGAGTTGGCTTGTAATTGCAGAGTCAGGCGACTGTAGGGTTGCAGATACAGACCCTTAAGTGGTTTGGAGGCCCGGAGGCAGTTGAAGGTGTTAGGCAAAGTTTGTATGCCGTACTCTCTGGGAACACTACACACAACTATGACTACAGGTGTAAGCAAACCAACCTTTGGTATAAGTCTGTAGTACACAGTTTTGGTAGCGTGTTGAGCAACCTGACTTATCTCAAGAGGGGAATGGGAACAGTAATGATGTTACACAGAGGTTTACAATCACAGGTGTTCAAATAAACTCTTACACTCAAGGTTTCTTGGATAAATACTTATTAATTTATCAGTCAGTTATAAAACATTCATTAGAAGAAGGCAACCATATAATTACACACAAATATACTTCAATACTTTTCAAGAGGAGTAAAAGGCAAAGATTATCAGAACATAAAAGATTACAATTATTCTTAGACAGGGCAAATACTTTTGAGTTCACCAGAAGAGTCAATTCAATTCGATAGGCTAGGCCAAAGTCAATGGGCTAAAGTCTTGGATAGGATAAAGCGGTTCTGGTAAGTAAAACGGAAAAGTCTCTGCACAAGTTCTTAGAAGTAGTTTGTAAAAAGAAGAATGTTGGGTCACAAGCTGATTAGGCCTGCGAGTTGCAAAGGTTTCAAGCACTTTCACCATGAGAGGTAAGTTCTCTCAGTACCTTACAATGAAGAAGAAGATGCAACTGATGACTTCTGTTGTTGGCAGTTCCTGCAGATCTCGCTGTTTCTGGGCCTCAGTCATGGGGACAAGAGGGAGGATGTCGGGGGACTCCTGCACTGCACTGGGACTGGTCAAAGCTTGCAACAGGCAAACTTCAATTTCAGTGGCTGTTTCATGTTTCAGCTACCGCACTGGTAACAACGCTGGTCCTGGCTATCAAGATGGACTGTCCTTGCTTCAGAGATCCCACACTCAGCTGAGGGGGGTCAGGCTTGGTCCGTCCGACGTTGTGGTAGTCCGGAGGATCTTCCAAAAGCTTTTGGCCAGCGCACAATTAACACACACAATCTGGTGTCCCTTTCCCTGGCTCTACGGTTTCCTGCAGCACTCTGAGGAAATGCAACCAGCTCCAAGATAGGTGTCCAGGTGGCTTACTTGGGAGTTGATTGGTCCTACCAACTCAAAGGGAGAAGTCGTCCTTTGCAGGGCTTCTCTGTCGATGCAAACTTGATGATTTGGACCTGCAGCAGGGCTTCACCGGGCAAACCGATGGTCCAGGAGTTGCAGCAGCCATCCTCTTCAAGCTCTTCTTTGGTTCCTTCGTCCAGTGGTAGACTCTACCTTCCAAGCCAAGAGACTCGCCTTTTATTCAGTTCTCTCCCATTCATTCCAGCCTAGCTGCCACTCACCCAGCAGGATGGCTGTGCTTGCCGGACAGTCAGCCAGCCAATCATCACAGGGTGCATTTGGGACTCCTAGAAGACTAAGCACAGGGAGTTTCGGGCACCTCCCACACTTCCTGCCTACCCCAGACACTCTGGAGCCAGAAGCGGGTTTCACTCATGAAGCCCGCCAAAGGTGAATGAACGAAGAGACCAAACCTGGTTTGGCACGCAGAGAGAAACTCTAGAAGGACCTTTCCACAAAGACATGGTGAAAAAGAAGACATGGAACCATTTTAGCAACGATGACTGGGCGCCATCTTGAAAACGTTGGCTCCCGCAATTTAATGTTACCGAAGCTACGAATAGTTTGCGGTTGAGAAAAATCATGGTAGTTCTTTGTAAACCGACTGACAAACAGCCATTCTGAGAGGAAAGGGTAACAGTTGACTGTTACATGCGTATCTAGACACAGGGGATACTAGGTAACCCGTCCAGCACTCTATAGGAAGATAGTTTGTGCTGGGTCTAGAAATGTACAGGACTAAGTGAAGTTAATTTCACTCCACTGTTCTGGGAAACAGTAGTTTAGCCCAGATGAGGTAGTTAAACCTTGGGAAAGCCTGAAAGGCTTCCCTGTGTCACTGCACTGAGGGTGATGTGTGACAAAAATGAAAAGATGATGCCTATGGAGTTGGTTAGACTCCATACCAAAGGAAACACACACAGAAAACACATTGAACTGAAAGGTTAAAAGTCCCAAGGTTTAACAAAAGTGCTGGGGCTCTAAGGTGGGAGGAATTGGCACATTTATGAGAATTCTCCCTAACACAAGGGTCCCAAGTCGTGCAGGAGCCTGGTTCCATATGATCAGTGGGTGGCCAGGTAACCAGTATGGCAGCAGACAGGGACATCAGCAAGAGAGAGGGAGAGAGTAAGCAGAAGGGAAAATGAAGGTATTGAGTTGCTTCCAGAACCTTAGGTGATCCTGCTTTGTTTGAGAGAGGCAGGGAGGCTGTTCAAGAGGGAGGCCCCAGCTGAGGACTGAGATCTACCCTGTACTCTCTATTTAGAGAAGCTTCTGACCCTCAGAGAGTTGGAGGTAGATGAGCAGAGGGCCCAAGAAGGAAGGTGATTAGGAAGAGAACATTGGATGTAGTGTGGCCCCGCCCCAGAAAGCCTTGTGGACAATCAGAGGGTCTTGAACTTGAGCCTCACAGCCACAGGGACCCAGTGGAGAGATTTCAGGGTTGGAGAGATACGATCCCTGGGCTTCAGGTCAAGGACAAATCTCGCAGTCCTGTTCTGGATAAGTTGTACAGGGCGAAGAGTAGAGGCAGGCAGATTTAGAAAGAGGCTATTGCAGTAGTACAGCCTAGAGAGGACAAGGGCTCTGGAGACAGTGAGCTTCTGGGGGAAAAGTGAGAAAAGAAGAATATCTCTGAGAAGGTGCAGCTGATAGAGTGACTTCTTAGAGACGTCAGATGTGAGGAGAGAAGGAGAGGGTGGAGTCGAAGATGACCCCAAGGTGCTGAGCCTCACTGGAAGGAGCAGATGTGTTTTGCCCATACACCAAATTTATTAGTCTACTATTTAAGTTGGATTTTGCATCTTTACAAAGCAGACCAGTTCTAATGCTTTTTTAAATGTTAGCATAGGTGAGTCCTGCAGACTGACACATGTTTTGAGTTAGTTCTCTATACTGAAAATGTTTCCAGAAATTAAAATGTCCTATGCTGCCGAGTGTTTTGCGGCATTGTTTGTGCCTAATGTTTTGAAAATAGGGTAACCTTTTACTGGTGTTAACTGGGGAAGGACTCCGAAAACAATAATTTGTTTTATTCCAAACAGTTCTTCATAGTCGCTTTTTAGGACTTCTTGCATTCTGAGGTGAATTAAAGCCAACATGAGGTTGGAAACCATGCTTACTTCATCTATTAGGAGCACTTTCATTTGTTTCAGAATTCTGCGTACTTCAATAGCAGCTTCTGCTGATAATTTGTACTATTCTAATTTGTTTTTGTGTTCTACTGGAAGCAGCAGTAGTTGGTATAAAGTTACACCTTTTATGCTGTAGGCAGCTAAACCTGTGGGGGCTACTACAACATTTGAAAGGTTGTTTGTTAAGTATAGTAGAAATTAGCTGATATTTTAATGAAGAATGTTTTTCCAGAACAAGCTTCACCACTTACATTCAGGAGCAGATGTTTATAATGTTTACAGCTACAACTTTTAGTTTCATGTTGAAAACCATGTTCAAGTCCTTCAGTGATTTCTAGATAAATGGTGAGTTTTTCATCATTTAGCAGTGATTTGAGCACTGACAAGCCTTCTTCCGATTGTTCACATTGATACATGGTATTTTCGATGTCAGTCATGTCTATTTCCACTTCATTAGGATGAGTGATTTTCCAAGTGGTTCTTTGCTTCCTATAAGGGAAGGTTGACTGCCATCGGGAGAGCCTTTATCTAGTTGAGCTTCACCTTCTTCCTCTTGTTGGAGTTCATTGTCCAACATTTCTTTGTATTGCTTGCTATTGACATTTGTTACACTGCTTTCATTTGCATTTAATGCAGCTTCAAATGAGTCATGGTTACCTAATCATTCTTCTTCTTTTCTCCATGGTTTAAACATTTGCAGTAGGGCCATGTAAGAAAGTTCACTATGTTGTGGAGATTTAATTGATAATTTTATATGATTAGACTGGGTTTGGTAAGTTTGACTGGGCTTCATTCACAAGTTGAGACTACATATTTTCCAGTTGTCTCATCAGGGGTGACATTTTTGTAGGAGTAGTTTTGGGCTATGTGATACAGGAACATGTTTTCCAAAGCAGGACTTTTGTTTGGGTAGAATGTGTCTATTCAATTGTTTTTTTAAATGTCTTGGCTGTTGGGATCATTTGGGCAATTGTTGCCATCTCTTGGTAGGATTATAGAACTTTTTTTGGGATGCAGCTGGACCAAGGTTTAGCCAGACCATGTGTTCAGATATGCCATTTAAGGCTATACATGTTAAACGATCTGCAGCTTCGTAGCCTATGTGCTACTACTGACTTCTGCAATTGTATTCGCTCGCCCCTCTTGCTTCTCCACTCTTTTTGACTGTATACTCTCTGTTCTCTCTTCCTCTCCCTTTCTCCCTTTCCTATTTCCTCCCCTCGTCCCCTTACTTTCTTCTATGCACTTACTCTATCAGAATTGTCCCTGGACCTAGTATGATACAACCCTCGTCTGTCTCCTCCCCCCTCACCTTACTGTTTTTTTTCCTGCCCCCCCTTAGAACTATCTGAAATGTCACCAGGCCTAGTATGATAGTTGCTTGTGTTGTTCCTCCCCTCCCTTTCTGCACCCCTCTCACTCCCCTTTTGTTTTTCTCCAGCTCTACCAGAAATGTTGTCAGGCCTAGTATGGTAGTCGCCTGTCTGTTTCCATTTCCTTCCCACTCTCCCTCTCCCTTCCTTATCTATGTCTTAGCTCTTGCACTATCTGAAATGTCATCAGGCCGAGTATGATAGTTAATTTCATATCCTTACTGTTCATGGCCTGTAAGAATGTCATTGTATTTTCCCATGTTCCGTCCCTTGCCTTGAAGCGCTTTGAAGCACATAGTGTATAGGCACTATATAAATAAACTATCAAACTATCATCATCATAGCACTTGCATTCTTTATGGGAGAGCATTTTTATACCAAAGCTGTACAATTTTTTTGAAAGTGTTCTGTCAGATGATATGCCATCCCATAGGTCTTCTAGCTCTGTTTTCTCAGCTTTGGTGAGATAGGCTGTGACATATATTGCAACAGCAGTGGAATTGTCTGCAATGTATTGTAGGTCTATATTCACATTAATTCCACAAGATGGCTATGGTTGCATTGTAATCATTGATGTACTTTGATGCTTCATCCCTTTTAATGTTGTATGTGTTTTTAGGCAATTTGCCTTTTACACGGTGTTTAACAGAAGACATTAAGCTATTTACTTGTCCTTTTGCCGAAACTGGTCTAGGGAAGCCAAAGCGACATTTGGTACAGTATTTACCTTTGTTTTTATATCTACATCGGCAGTATTTGGCACACTGTTTTTGAAAGTGCAAGATTTGTGTACGTAGGTCACTGTGAGGTTTCTAAAGGGATGTCACAGGTAATGCATTTTTGAATAAACTGTAAAACAGTGAAATTACTGTCATGGCTGAATTTAGGAGCATCTATTATCCACAAAGCATGTGGATGTGTGGTGCTCCTCTGGATTGCTATTCTTTTCTCCAAACGAAGTGTTGCACTTCTCCGAATGGAGGAGTAGTTTTATTGCAGATGATGTGCAGCATGGCAATAAGCGATGGTGAAAGTATCTTGATACATTCACAGTGTCAAGATAACCGAGATCTCATGGTGTTTTTATGTAAATTCCTTCTTTATTTTGGTTTTCTATGCGCAAGACATCGTGCAAGTCATCCTATGTGTATTCTGTACAACTTAAAGTAACATATCATGTGGGTGGGTCAAGATTCCTTAGCATACAACGTATATCATTGTGATGTCGGAAGCAGTACTCTTTTGTACCACACATGTTTGCCAAGAGATTTGTGATGCTTGACTGCAAAACTTCATCTTTGCCTTTTATCTTTTGAAGCAGTTGGGTAGCAGACATATTTAAAAAAAAATAGAGTTTTTAATGTGTGTGCAACTCCATAACAGAGTTGCTAGTTCACTTTCGAACAGAAGGTGGAAAATGTATTCTACATTTTGTCTGAATCTGGGGTCTTCAGATTACATTTATAAAGAGAAATATTCTGATGCAGTTATTTGTATGCATCTTTTCTCGTATAGTCCTCCTTTTCCTGTAGGAAAGTAGAGGAAAGGAACGTGCTTCTACACTTTTCTCCCATATGCTCATTGAAGATCCTTTGGCTTGACACATTTGATATGTTTCTAATGTATCTTCTATGGTGTCTTTGGTGTGTAGTGGGTGAATTGTACACTGGTCCACAATATTGGCTGCAGTAACAGGATCTACACGTTCAAATTGGCCAGTTGGTTGTATCTCCTGAATTATTTGGGTGGTTTCTCTTAAGTTCTCCTCTATGTTTATATCTTTGTAGTATTCATTGTCTTCTTTTAGATATTGTACGGCTAGTCTAACCTTGTTTAAGTCAACTAGTTGTTGCCATTTTGTTTTGTCTTTTTTTGTAGACCATTAATCAAAGATTGATCTATTGGCCGTTGTACTCCTAAAGTTCCTACATTTTCTTTATGATCTAATGGTAAATATAGTACTTTGCCACAAATGACTTTTAGTAACTCAGAAGGAGGCAATTTGGCTGTCTTGGGTTGAAGGTGTATTATAGCTTGAAATGGGTGTACTGTTTGGATTATCATGTTCACATACAAGTTAAGTTGTTGGAGAGCCTTTGGAAGTGGGAATATTTCTAAGCTATTAGTGACAGAACGTGATGGCATTTGGTTATCGTCAAGCTTTGTATTGCAGTACATGAAAACTATTGAGGGGTCAGTTATTTTGTATTTATTTTCTGTTAGATATAAAGCTAATTGGAACCATTGGGATTCCTCATTATCCTCTCTTTTGTAGGGCATATCTACTTGTTTTATGCTGTTTTTATAAACACACAACAGACACACTTGGTCTGGTATTTTAGCAGATGTGTTTTTTTGCCATTTCTTTTTTGTATGTGTTTGTTAGGAGGTTGGTGTTTGTAGGGTTTTCACTAATGTTATCTGAAGGTACTAAATGTTCAAAGTTTACTAAAGTTCACAAATATTTACTTTGGATGTTCTCTATTTCTTGAAGGAGTTGTTTTGCTGCCCCATGTAGGAGATGTTATTTAAATTTTGCTGTTGCAGAGCAGAACTTTTTGCAATGTACAATCTATGCACAATATTCCCTATAGTGGAATGGTGTGTTACTAACATGTTGATGTGGTTGGAAAGTGCTCTTACAAGCAGCTCCCGAAATGCAGGCTAATGAATGTTCTCGCAGGCAGTGTGGCTGCGCACTGGACAGGATCCATGATTTGTAAAGTTTTAATTCTACTTATGTATTTTAGATTTGCATAGTGATTGAGGAATTGTAAATATGTTAAGGATTGTTGGCGTACATTGCACATTGAGCTGCATGTCCATTTGTACACTGGACGGATTGTTTGGGTGAAAGGAACACTTGGTTGAATGTTTGTTGGGGATGTTTTTTCTATAAGGGCATCTTGTGCCATAACGGGATCTCCTACCATTTCATACCCTCGGCCATTACCATCTATGGCAAAAGTTTTTTTGTTTGTTTTTGTTTATAAGCATTTTCAATGAAATATGGTTCTGTGCTGCTTGTGTGAATCTGTCATGGTCCCCAAAACTCCAGCATGTAATACAAGCAGTATCTGGTCTAGGAGAGTAGCTAACTGGCATAGGAATAGGCTTCTGCCTGTATTTTCCATCAATTGCCCCTTTCAAAATAGCCCCCGGGACAAGTCACCTAGCAGGATCCAAGATAGGCCCCAGTGGGCCTGTAGCACAGAATCTTTGGTGGTCTACTGGTGCTGGGTAGTGACCAGGGCTATATAAACATTTTCTTTGGCTGAATAGAAGCAGCGTAACGTTTGCCTTCTCCGATCCACGTGCAACGGACCCAGCTTTTGTTCAGTGATCCAGTGCTTTCATCCGCTTGTGAACTTACCTGAATACTCACCTCGGCCTCTCCAGAAACCCGCTTGGCCATTCCACAGCTCCGTTTTCACCGCAAGGATCCAGCGTTCTACTCTGCTCATCCGCAGCACCAGGAAGGTACGCCCCCAGCTCCTGCAAGACAGAGGGGACACGGAAGTAAGCCAGAGCTTAATCCTTCACCTCTGCAACTCCCCCCATCATTGTACTCCCTCCGGTCCACTCTCCTGATTGCTACATCCACGCATCGGGGCTCCGCTGCTACCATTACGCGCCGAAGCTGCAGACTGCACCGGACCTGAAAAGAAGGCAACGACAGTTTAAGATTGGGCACAGGCGCGCAGCAGTAAACCACTTAACACTTGCTTGAACAAACAGCAGAATGCGTGCAGCTGTAATATAAAGATATAGTAGCAACGCTCGAATCTGCATCATTGAACGTGCTTGGGTGGACAGTGTATTGTTGACACTAAGCACACAGCGAACCACCCACCTCATTATGCGTGCTCAGTGAGACTTTTAACAGCAAAGATTCTAGCGTCCACAGCAATGAGACACTCTCCAAGGCAACAGGTGTGTCACAGCTGGCCTGGGCCACCTTTAATCCATTGGCGTAACTGGAATAGACTTCAGGGAGGCTGAGATGGACTACAACTACAATGTAACAAGAGATGAGCAGAATTTGGTGTTGGCAGCCAGCATATCTATAGTAACTGCAGGGTGGTGAGGGAGTAGAGTGGTGGTTGCCCATTGTTAAATGCCGCTATTCCCCTGTCCTTAGGTTCCCGAGAGACCCACAATACCTTCCAGAGTGATCCGGAACCCCTTCATCCACCAAACCACTTCACGTTTTCTGTCGACTAGCCAATTAATCCAGCAGTGAGCAGAAGGGAGGGAGTGTTGTGGACGAACTACAAAAGGGCCAGCATTATACGCCGACAGGCCAGACCAGGCACTCCTGGAGGGCTCCAGAGGTAAGCTTTACAGAACGCTAAGCCCACGTTACCACTTTGCCCGAGTGCCATGGCGTCGGAGGTAGACCAGCTAGCTGCTTTGCAGGGCGAATTGCGGGCTGAGATGCACGCCGCCTTCTCAGAGACTAACGCAATGAGAAAGGAGCTAGTTGCGAGCAGGGAAAGAACAGAGGAATTAGCAAAACGTCTCACCAGAACACATGCCTGAGAAACCCCTTTGCCCGGCCCATCAGATGGAGCGACAGCAGCAGTACCACAGATACAGGTGACCGCTCCAGTTACCGTCCCTTTGGCCCCACCAGAGAGGTTCATGGGGGATCCCCGGAAAAATGCAGTATTCATGAACCAGTGTCGGCTCCACTTTCTATGTTGCCCAGGGGCATTCCCGATGGATCAAACCAAGGTGGCCTTCGTCCTGTCCTACCTACTGCGCATGCCGCAAGCTGGTCAGTAACACTAGTTAATCGGGACAACCCTGTCCTGTATAATTTTGCTAACTTCCAGCAGGAAATAGATAAGCTTTTCTCCCATCGCACCCGTTCATGCCCTCCGACAGTGGTCTCAGGATTTACTAGTGTACATTACTGCATTCAACCGACTGGTGGCTGAGACCAACTGGCCCGAGGACAAGTGAACCACCTTGCTCTACCGGGGCCTACGGAGCGAGTTGAAAGATGTCCTAGCACAGGTTGTAAATCTACCAGAACGTTGTACGGACTACATGAAATCTAGTCGTGCAACTAGACCACCGCCTACAAGAAAGGTGGTCTGATCGATCCCGTTTTGAAAATCAACATTTGTATGTACGACCCCGAGATACACCTCGAACCACTTCAACACACCCGGACCGATGCAGTTGTGAAGCATAAGAGGCCCATTAACCAAGGAAGAAAGAGAATGATGCAGAAAGCTACAATTATGTTTATACTGCGGTAAAGCAGGGCATTTCCTGAAAGACTGCCCAAATAAGACACCTCGGAAACCACTGGGAGCTATGGAATCCATGACAGAGCCGCAAGAGCCATCGGGAAACTGCATGGCTCAACAAGAATAGAGGCCAGCTTGTCGGGAAAAGAAGAAACGTCAGCGGTCTCGCATCTTACAACACCAGTCATCCTACTATGCCCTGAACAGCTTCAACAGATGCATGCACTGGAAGCGTACATCGACTGTGGGGCATTAGGTAACTACACGGACATCACAGTGGCCCTACGGATAGGCGTGCCCATTCAGAAACGGGAATGAGTTGACAACATCGTATCAGTGGATGGGACTCAGCTGTCATCTGGGCCAGTGACCGAATGTACTGGAACTGTTGTATTGCTATGCCATGATGGTCATCGGGAACAGATTATCTTTGATCTAATCAACGCTTCCCAATTCCAGCTGATTTTAGGAATGCCCTGGTTGGTATGCCATAATCCAGCCATAGACTGGTGAACCCCCTCATTGACTTTCCCAGCAGAATGCATTCAAACTTGCTACCCTGTTTCAACCAAAGCTGATGAGGCCCAAGTACCAGAAGTCGAGTCACCTGGAACTGTACTTGGACTCATAGGACAACTGCCTCCGGAATATAATGAATACCAAGACGTTTTTCACAAGGATCAAGCTAACACCCTGCCAGCCCACAGACCTTATGACTGTCAAATCGACCTGGTTGCAGGAACGCAACTCACGTGCAGTCATATATATGCCATTACAGAGAAGGCGAACCAACATCTACATGACTACCTAGACCAGTATCTGGCTAACGGTTCATTCGGCCATCTAAATCACCCGTCTCTTCGGCCCTTTCCTTCTTCCCCAAGAAGGAGTGGGATCTCAGAACCTGTATAGATTGCAGAGGGCGCAACAAAATCACCATAAAAAACAGGTATCCCTTGCCCTTAATTCCTGTGCTGTTGGACCAAGTAAAAGGGGCAAAGATTTACACAAAACTTGACCTCAGGGGAGCCTACCATCTGGTTCGCGTAAAAGCCGAAGACGAATGGAAGATGGCCATCGCACTAAGTTCAGGCTATATAAGTATACCGTTATGCCCTTTGGACTATGCAATGCACCGGCAGCGTTCCAATATTTTAAGACTGACATTTTGAGGGAGTTGCTGGATGTCTGTGCAATGGTGTACATAGATGACATCCTGATATACTCTGAGTCAGCAGAAGAGCATGTACACCACGTTAAGGCAGTTTTGGAAAAACTACGCCAGCACCATTTGCTCGCGAAACTTGAAAAGTGCGCTTTTCATGTACCTACGGTGGTGTTTCATGGATACATACTCAACACTCAGGGCATCCAGATGGATAATCGCAAGGTGGAAGCAATACTACAATGGCCTTCGCCCACTTCGGTCAAAACAGTCCAGAGATTCCTGGGATTCGCTAACTTTTTACAGGCGATTCATCGCTGATTTCTCTGAGATTGTTCATCCCATTACATCTTTACTCCGTAAGAATCGTACCTTTAAGTGGACCGTCAACGCTGAACGGGCCTTTTAGCGACTGAAACAGCAGTTTACTACGGCACCAGTACTCAAACACCCGAATCCAGAACTCCCACATCTGGTTGAAACAGATGCCTCCAACGTGGCTATGGGGTCAGTGTTTTAGCAGAGAGACCCCAACACCAACCAGCTACACCCAGTGGCTTTCTGGTCTGGGAAATTTAATCCAGTGGAACTTAACTACGCGGTGACTGACAAGGAAATACTCGCCATCAAAGCCACCTTCAAGGAATGGCGGCACCATCTCTTAGGGGCACAGCACCCAGTCACAGTACTCACCGACCACTGCAACGTACAATTTTTGCAATAAGCCAGGGCACAAACACCATGTCACCTACGGTGGGCCCAGTTCTTTTCAGAATATGACTTCACTGTCAACTATCGCCCTAGTGTAAAGAACGGAAAAGCAGATACACTGTCAAGAATCGGCTAGAGTACGGAAGGAGAAGACGCATATGCAAGTCCTACACCTATACCCATCATACCGGAAGAGAAACTACTAGGAATTACCGGTAGTGACCTGACCTCGCTGAAGAAGATACATGATGAGATCAAAAGGTCCATGACCCCAGCACAAGTACATACTTGTATCTCACAAGGGCCACAACGGGCTGAGGTAAACGACCTTCAATATTACCATAATCGCTTATACCTACCAGGCCCCGCAATGCATGAACAGGTTATGAACACTTATCATGAGGCGCTTACAGCAGGACATCCCGGAATATGATATGATATGATATGGTATTTGTAACGCGCCTATACACAAGTGTTTCAATAGCAAAAACCATGGCAAAAATTCGGCAAACATTCTGGTGGCCTACATGGCGAAAAGACATAACACAGCATGTGAAATCATGTGAAATCTTGAGATATCTGCGCTAGGAATAAATCACCAAGAACCGAACCACAAGGATTACTCTGCCCCTGGTCGATTCCACCTGCCCCGTGGCAGACTATTTCATTAGACTTTGTCACAGAGCTGCCACCCTGCAGTGGTTACAACACTATATTGGTGGTAGTCGATATCTTGACTAAAATGGCACACTTCACCGCTTTGAAAGGAATACCCAATGCAGGAATATTGGCACAAACCTTCCTAACTAACATTGTCAGACTGCATGGCTTTACTTCGGTGGTAATATCTGATCGAGGAAGTCAGTTCGTTTCCAGGTTTTGGAGGAATTGTTGCGCCAAGGCTCAGATTAAAGTCTCTCTGTCTACCAGCCATCACTCACAGACAGACAGTCAGACCGAAAGGACAAACCAGACACTCGAACAGTATCTCTGGTGTATGCTTACCCAGACAGATTTGAATTGGGTTGAACTACTATGTGCAGCTGAATATGCGTAAAACAATACAGTTCATAGTTCCACTGGTGTTTCACCCTTCTTCTTCTTACATGCAAGGGATCCACGTACTTTGGCCCTTGACCCACCAGCACCTTTGGACATGCCAGCTGTTGGCACTTTGCATGCCAGTATTGAAGAAACTCTAAAAAAGGCCACCCAAACCCTCCTGGAAGCAAAAACCATGCATAAGTATTTTTCAGACAAGAGAACTCCAGAACCCCCGTACCAAGTAGGGGACAAAGTGTGGTTGGCCACAAAGCATATCCAGTTGAAAGGGTCTAAGAAATGTCATCCCAAGTACATTGGCCCGTATCCTATAAAGACTGCCATCAACCCTGTGGCCATGGAATTGACATTACCTCCTATGCTCCGTATACACCCAGTGTTTCATGTCTCATTATTGAAACCTGTGCACCCGGGTACCCGAGACTCTCTAAGGCGACCTCTTCTTATAGCAGTGCAGGGAGAGGCTGAATATGAAGTCAGAAACATCCTCGATTCTAAGGTGGCGATATACATGCACCACGTTTTTGACCCGATATCATCGTGATCACCCAGAATGCCCGGGTCCCGGTATGGCTCTTATTGGGGGGGGCTTTGGGGTAGAGTGCTGTCATGATCCCCAAAACTCCAGTTTGTAATACAGGCAGTATCTGGTCTAGAAGTAGCTAACTGGCGTAGGAATAGGCTTCTGCCTGTATTTTCCATCAATTGCCCCTTCCAAAATGGCCCCCCGAACAGGTCACCTAGCAGGATACAAGATGGCCCCCAGTGGGCCTGTAGCACAGAATCTTTGGTGGTCTAGTGGTGCTGGGTGGAGCCCATGGCTATATAAACCCCGCCCTGGGTTACACGAAGCGCTTAGCGTTTTCTTTGGCTGAATAGCGGCAGCGTAACGCTTGCCTTCTCCGATCCACGTGCAACTGACCCGGCTTTTGTTCAGTGATCCAGCGCTTTCATCTGCTTGTGAACTTACCTGAATACTCAGCTCGGCCTCTCCAGGAACCCGCTTGGCCGTTCCACAGCTCCGTTTTCACCGCAAAGATCCAGCGTTCTACTCTGCTCATCCGCAGCACCAGGAAGGTACGCCCGCAGCTCCTGCAAGACAGAGGAGACACGGAAGTAAGCCGGAGCTTACTCCTTCACCTCTGCATCTCCCCCCCTATCATTGTACTCATTCCGGTCCACTCTCCTGACTGCTACATCCACGCAGCGGGGCTCCGCTGCTATCATTACGCGCCGCAGCTGCAGACTGCACCCGGACCTGAAAAGAAGGCAAAGACAGTTTAAGATTGGGCACAGGCATGCAGCAGTAAACCACTTAACACTTGCTTCAACAAACAGCAGAACGCGTGCAGCTGCTATATAAGGATATTGAAGGCATAGTAAAAATGCTCGAATCTGCATCATTGAACGTGCTTGGGTGGACAGTGTCATTGTTGACACTAAGCACGCAGCAAACCACCCACCTCATTATGCGTGCTCAGTGAGACTTTTAATAGCACAGATTCTAGCATCCACAGCAGAGAGGCACTCTCCAAGGCAACAGGTGTGTCGCAGCGTGCCTGGGCCACATTTAATCCAGTGAGGTAACTGGAATAGACGGCAGGGAAACTGAGATGGACTACAACTACAATGTAACAAGAGGTGAGCAGAATTTGGTGTTGGCAGCCAGCATATCTAGGGTAACTGCAGGGTGGTGAGGGAGTAGAGCGGCGGTTGCCCCTTGTTAAATGCTGCTATTCCCCTGTCCTTAGGTTCTGAGAGACCCACAATACCTTCCAGAGTGATCCGGAACCGCTTCATCCACCAAACCAAACAACTCTCTGTGTTCTGTCCACTGGGCAATTAATCCAGTAAAGGAAAACAAAAGTTGATGGAAAAGATTGTAGAACATTGTTAAGTGGGATTTGTGTGAAAGTTAAATATGTTGGCAGCACATGTATACTTGACAATATGATGCATTCTAATATGTAAGTGCTAGTTAAATGTTGGTTTTTGTCTTTGTATTGTGGGAGTTGTAGTAGTCCTTTTTCCATTAAGAAATGTGGACTACAAGTCCCATAATGCAGAGAGAAAATTAGGACTGGATAAGCACCTACAGATTGGAGTGGGTTACGTTAGCAAGTATGCATGTGCTCCCAAGTTATAAAACTTGCACACACCGAGTGGCACTTAAAAACATTGTGCACATTGTTTGCATTTGCTTTCTTTTTTTGTTGAAAAAAGATACACAGTGCTGTTGTAAATCTATACATGCATTTCTTAGCTTTAATAAAAATGCTGCTAAAAACAAATATTTTTAAATGCACATCGTTTTTCATTTTTCATTCAATGTGCATGTCATACTTTGCAAGCTTCCATGCAGTCCTGGTTTTCACTTTGGATTCTGGGAGTTGTAGTCTGAGTTGGGAGAAGTGGCATTAGAAGTGACAGTATACAAAGAAAAAAAAGAGTGGTTAAAAAAGACAATAGGCTTATTGAGAAGTTTATTACAGGGTAAGTAGCAGGAAAACTCTATATAGTTGTAAAAAAGTTGCAGAAAGCATACCTGTAATATGTTTTGCATACTTGTAATATGTTTTGTTAGATGCAGATGTTAAATCTCGAAATACAAATGTTGGAGAGTTTCACAGTAGCTTTTGATGCAGATGGCTGTGATTAACATAGAGGTATGTACTCTTGGAGTTCAAGTGTACATCTCAAGTGTTGAAGTGAGATGACAGGGTTAGTTGTAGAGTTTTTGGATGTGATTGGTGGATGGATGTGAGACTCTTTGAAATCAGCCAACGAGGGAGTGTTGAGAACATGAAAGTGGAAAGGAAAGAAGGGCTGCCCCTGTGCCCCTGTGTGACGGGGTCCGTGGACACCGTGTTAGTCCACAGATGGCACGTGCCACATCTGGTTCTTCCAAGGATGCATGGCATGGAAGGGGGACTGTGGAGATTATCTAATTAGGTGTTCTGGTTGTGAGTTACAAGAAGAGATGGCCGTAGCTGTTATGATTGTTATGTGCAGTGAAGATGGCTATGGCTTTGAGGAAGCAGAGTGTGTGGATTTTGGGTGATTCTTCAATTCAGTCATTGAAGATGTATGCTGAAAATCATGGCATCTTCGGAAGTATTGGATTGGCAGAAGTGGAGGTTTTGTGGTATGCCGTCGGTGGCTTAAACTGTGCAAGATTGTTCTCATTCTGGGAGAGTATGGTTCACTTTAAATGTTCAGAAATTGTAATTGTGCATTGTGGAGGGAACAGTTTGGGGCATGTGACTCCAATGTATTTGCAGGTTACCCTGAAGGATTTCTTGAAAAGCCTAACGGCACTGTTTCCTGCTGCAAAGATTATTTGTTCAGAAATTAATCCGAGGCAAACATGGCGATGTCCAAACATTTTCAGTCCACAAATGGAAGAATCAAGGCAGCTTGTCAGTAAAGGTGTATCTGCTTTGGGCTTTGAATGACAATATACGATCGGGTGGTGTGAATTTGTCTGATAGTGTGAATTATTTTGTGAAGATGGAGTTCATTTTACAGTTTTCGGAAATGCTATTTTTCTTTACAATGTTAGGAATGCATTGAAAAAGTTACTGTAATAAAAGTGTAAGGGAAGATGTACAGTACTACTGTACATAAAAGCAAGTTTGTTAAACACCCCCTAAAAAGGTTCTTTTCAGAGCCACCACTAAAGAATAAATAACTGAAATTGTGTTTAATCCCTCCACCCTTTTGAGTTGCCATGTTGTCCGTGGATGGCACATGCAACATCCTGGTCTTTTGAGGGTGCTGGGCATGGAAATGGGACTGCGGAGACCGCAGACAGTCAAGGTGTCCGCGGACATCGTGGGATCAACCAATCAACTTTCCTGAGTGTGGTGTACAGGAAGAGAAGGTAGCAGGAGTTTTGTTTGCAGGAGTTTTGAGAGCAGTAAAAATGGCTATGTCTTTGAGGCAGAGTGCATGGCTTTTGGGGGACACTTTGATCCATTGGCTGAAGGTGTATGCTGAGCACTGTGGAATGACGGAAAATCTTGGATTTCATGAATTTGAAGTGTCATGGTATGGAGTGCGATGAATGAAGTGGCCTGACTTACTCCCGATATGTAAGAATATGGTTCACTTAAAACATCCGGACATTATTGTTGTTCATTGAGGAGGGAACAGTTTAGGATACGTTACCAGGATTTAATTGCAATTTGCCATGAAGGATACATTTGAAAAGTTGATGAAAATCTTCCCAAAATAGAAAATTTGTTTTTTCGCGCATTGCTCAGAAACAAACGTGGATGCGCTCAAATGTATTTTGTCCGCGAATGGAAAAAGCAAGGCGCAATGACAATAAAGTAGTGTGTACTTTTTTTTTACAAGATGTTGGCATGCCATCTTTTCATAATGAGAACATTCAGTTTGACATTGCTAACATTTTTCCAAGAGATCGAGTCCATCTATCTGATGTGGGCAATCAGATTTTTCTGGAAAACTTACAAAATGCTTTGAAGCAGTTCTTGTGAACATATAAAGTATGGATTTAAGTATTCTTTAGTAATTGAAATAAAGAAAATGAAAACAACTGTAACAAATATGAAAGTTCGAAGAAATAATTAAGTTCAGTAAAATGTTCCTTAGTTCAGTTTACAAAACCAAAAATAAAAAAAAATGGAAAAGCCAAAAACACCAAAAAAGGTTCTTTTAAGAGCCACCATGTTTGAACATAAAACAATGCCTGGAAATGTTTCAGATGTCCATGGACTACCACGCTGGCCGCAGACTATGAAGGCTGCGCATGGGCCTGTGACTTTTTTCCCACTTCTATTCTCTAACTGTGAAAGGTGTGTCCTAAAGGAACCGTTTTATTTTTTTGGTTTTGTATTTTTTGGGGCCTTTATGTTTTTTTCTAGGAGAAGTAAGGTAATATGGGGGAGCGAAGGGGCACCAACCACAGAGATGGAGGGGCAGGCGGATAGAGGAAGATGTTGGGGGGGCCATAAAGTTAAATGGCACTGTTTCTCATGCTCCTTAACCGTGGGCCTCAAAAGCACTCTGAAACTGCTCCCTCCTACAGATCGGTGCATTGCAGAACATACATAGTAATATGACCCTCAAAAGGTAAGGGTCAACAGTGTTCGGTATGGCCTGTGAGATGGCCATTGGGATACTCTGCCCCAAAGGAGTATCCTTTGTGGTAACAGGAGCAGTTGAAGATGGAGTAGAGGTTATCAACCTACTTTTTCCTGAGCAAGGTACTGCCTTCCTCAAAGCACCAGGTGGTTAGATTTGGTGTGGCATTGAGGCTGTCCAATAGGAATAGAACCCAGGTTTTTCCACGACTGAGTACTCAGTGCATCTGACCTTGGCTGCATGAGCCTCTGGAGAATCCCAAACGGTCATGAAAATTTGCCACACCCAAGACTCACTCCGGGTGCTGGAGCTAGGGACTTCCTCCACCTCATCTTCATCTTCCTCTTCATCCTGGTCTGTATCATTGTGCCTGTTCCCCTGTCCAAGCCCTCCAGATGGCGATGGTGGTGGTGGTGGTGGTTGGGGAGGAGGAGTGGCCATAGTAGATGCCATTGATGCAGTATTGCAGATAATCTCCAATGCAGGTGCTGCAAGATGCTCTCTCCTGGATAGCCAGAATGAGAATGAGGAACAATAATTGGTGGGTCCCTTCTGAGGAACCGTCTGCAGAAAGTCGTGCTGTTCGCGGATGACAGAGTCACAGATATGCCTTGAAAAGTTGTATAAATGTGCCAGATCAATCATGAATGGGTCTGGGAGCTGTGGAAGGGTAAGGTTTCTGCTTGAACCACTCTAGATTGGCTGGAAATGCACTTATAAACTGTCCGCAGAGGGTGGATACCGTCCGTGAACAGGCCGTCATGCTGCACGGGTACGGTCACGTGGCGTCCGGGGACAACTGCGGCTATGACGGTCATATCCATTACCTTGGTCCACATCGCCAGGGGTTCCGCGAACACCCATTGGACGGGAATCGCATGGCGCAAGCACGCTGTCCGCTGACTAATTAAAAGTGTGTCATGCGAGAACAGACATGACCAACACCGCACCTGGACTAAATAGTTAATCATTCAAGACTTACTACACAATTGTGTTAGTACAAACAATACACATGAAGAGCTACAATGCATAGAAATCTGAGGCACATACAGGGAAACTAAAGTAAGGAAGAAAGAAACAACATCAAGAGAAAATGACAACATTAGAGTTCATCATCATGTGTACAAATCAATTGTGTTTGAGGTGTGCTTATTTCCCCATGTATGTGCACCACGAGCTGAGGTCAAACCCTAAGAAACGTACCTTAACAACATAGGACAAGGTTAATGTCTAGATATATAGCACCTTTTGAATTTTAAAATTCTCACTGTCAGTGAACACAAACAACTGGCCCATATATGTGATGTCATCAATAACATTTGTGATGTCATCTTTGATGTCCTGGATGTTTGTCTGAGCAGTGCACGCTTAGCTTACCATAACTGGCAAATTTCAAGAGTTGTTCGGTTTTACTTGTAACCATAACATCCCTTTAACAACATTTTCCCCACTGAATTTCAGTGCACTCTAATTTGCTACTACTTGGTAATATCATACCCACCCCCAAAATATCAGCATTTGCAGCCAAACTAGAAAGTTTCAAGTAAAAACTGTGCAATTCCTCACCTCCTAGTAACATTTGAAACACTTCTATCAACTTTTTAAACCGTTTTGTATACATACGCTCGCGAACATCTGACGTAACTGCAGACTTCCCGAACAGCGCCACGTGACCATATGCCCAGGCCGTGATGACATGTTCACGAATGAGTCTGTGCTTCGCAGACATTTCGAAACTGTATTTTTCAGCCAATTTAGGAAGTTTAAAGCTGAAAGTTTCGCCTTACACAACTCCCAGACCCATTCTTACTCATTTTCCATCTGCAATCCAGGAGAGAGCACCTGTGTGGAAGAGTATTGGCACACCTGCTATTTAACTTCAAAAATGGCATCAGCCATGGCCATCCCTCCTCCCCACTGGCCACCACCACCAGCTGAAGGGCCTGAACAAGGGAAAAGGCACCAGGATACAGAGGAGGATCATCAGGACCAAGCAAATGAGATGGAGGATATGTCTACCTCCATCACCCAGAGAGAATCATGGGTATGGTGGTTCTTTAAGACCGTACGAGGGGTACCAAAGGCTTGGGCTAACCATGTTGATACTCAGTCATGGACAACAAAGGCAGTCCCCTTTTGGGACCACTTCCATGCAACGCCACACCCGCTCCAACCGCCCGGGTGTTCTAAGAAAGGCTATTACTTTCTCAGGGAGAAGTAGGTTATCTTCCTGTACCCCATCTTCCTCAACCACATCTGCCACCACACAGGCTACTCCTGTGGGGCAGAGGATCCCACGTGCTGCCTCTCAGGCCATTCAGAATGCTGTTGACCCTTAGCTTTCGTGGGTCACAATACTGCTTGTACTGTAACACACGGCTATGCATGGGGGAACAGTTCAGAGTGCTTTCAAGGCTGTGGTCAAGGAGCATGAGAAACACTGCCACCTACTTTAGATTTAAGGCATGCCAGACATCTTCCTCTGTCCACCTGCCCCTCTGTTTCAGAGGTTCATGCCCCTTTCCTCCCTTACCTTACCTCCTCATCTCTCATACAAAAAAACAAAATCCCCCAAAACATATAAAAGTCAGAAAGACTAAGAAAAAGGTTCCTTTTGGAGCCACCTTACAGAGTTAAGACATTGCAGCCTACGGACAATATAAAGGTCCGGGGACACCAGGAATATTACTGGCATGGAGCGGGGGAATTAAAATCAATTAACTTGTTTTTCCTTCAACAATGGTGGTTCCTAAAAGAACATTTTTCTTTTTCAATGTTGGAGGTTTTATATACTCATCAAACAAATGTTTGTGCTTACTTTCACAAAAACTGCTTCTAAAAATGTTTCTGTTTTATTTACTACAACTACTAGAAAATACTTCACAACATATTTCACAAGTTCACACAAATGGTTTCAGTGCATTTTGGATATTCAGACGATTTCCGACATCAGTCAAATGCATAACACCCACTCGAAAAATATTTCCATCATCCAACTTGATATTTGCTTTATGAAAAGATGCCATTCCTAAACCAAAAAATAAAAGCACATACACCTTTAGTCACATGATGTCTAGCTTCTTGCATTTCAGAACAAAACAAGTTTGGACGTCTCCATATTTGACTTTGATGGATTTCAGAAACAATAATCTTTGCAGCTGGAAACAGTTCCATTAGGGTTTTCAACATGTCCTTCAAGGAAAACTGCAAAGATCTTGCAGTCACATAGCCCAAACTGTTGCCTCCACAATAATATGTGGGCGTTTAAAGTGAGCCATATTCACAGAATGGTAATAATGTCGCCTACTTTAATCCACAATCTGCATACCATGAAACATTCCCTTCTTCCAATCCAGTTGTAGCAGAGATGCCACGAGATTCAGTATCAGCCTTCAATTAATGGATCCAAGAATCCCCAACCATCCACAAACTCTGCTTCTTCATAGCCATATTCACTACATACAGCAACAAAAAACACTTGCTATCCTGTACTCCTGTACACTTTACATCCTCCTTCACAACCACAAAACCTTATTGTCTAGTCCTTCCACAACCACAAAACCTGATTGTCTAGTCACACAATGTCCTTTATCCATGCCAGGATCCGGATGGCATGTGCGGGTCCGCAAACTACTGTGGTGTCCGTGGACACCATAGAACGCACACAGCTTTTTTTCACCTATAAACACAGCTTCCTATCAACGTTTTTCCACTGCCCTACCCTTTCCAAGCCCTCTTACGGCCAAACAATAATCCCAAATGTAATTTTTAGACTTTTTTCCACTGATGTGTCCACGGACAACAGCTGCGGATCCAATATGGCAACCATTTAAAAAAAATATGCAGCTCACGTTTTGCAACATCCAATCAGCGGGCATGTACAATATTACAATGTGTACTGTTAAAGTCCAAGACCATTGGCATTCACCAAAGGATATCTAACTATAGCAAAACACTCTGCATTGTAATAGACTTCAAATATGCCATCACAGTTACTCTCACTGCAAAACCTTGTGTAAAGTTCAATATAGTTGGAATACACCAACAGGTACCCAATTAATTTAAACATTCCATGAATTACAAAACACTTCAAACAAACATACTACCACACTTACAATCACATCATTACAGTATGTTTTATTTTAATCATCTATGTTTTTTTTTCCAATGATTATTTCATGATAATACAACAGTTTAGCACACACTAATGTTGTATGAAACATAGTACATAGAATGTACTAATTATCAGGGACAAAAGTAAATCGATATGTAAAATTGTATGCATTTAAAGCTTTTAAACTATCCTGCTTAACAAATTGTACTGTTTCTTTTTTCACAAAAAAAGAACCAGAGATTCCAGCTTTATTACCGTATGCAACTAAGTAACCATACAAAGTATTATCCGATTTTGTTATCTTCACAAAGAAACAAATACATATTCCAAACACTATCCTCAATTGTACTACAATCATAAATACCATATACACTACAATTATATCATTCCACCATATTACAAATACTGTATTCTCCCCCTACAGTACCTATAATTACTATACACATATTACTATGGTATGTGTGGCCAGTGGCCATGCCCCCAACAATCTGGCCACTGGCCACAACCACCACAATATTATTAAACCATAAAACAAATACGTACAATACACCTTAAAATAACAAGACCCACCCAGAACCCTCTGCAATCCAAATGTCGTCCGTGGACAGCAAAATTGACAGCGGACTCAGCAGCACCTGCACACCCCTTTTTCACCTATAAAAACAGTTTCATATCAACTTTATTCCACTCCTCCACCCTTTGCAGGACCTCTTTCGGCCACCAAATTACCCCAAATGTGTTTTACAGACTTCTTGCACACTGCATTGTCTGCAGTCAACGGCGGCTGTCTGTGGATCCAACATGGGGACCGTTTAAAAAATGATGACACACCTCACGTTTTTCACCATCCAATCAGCATCAGCTTTTTTGGTGTCTGCTGACATCAAGCCACCACCTGATTGGCCCAGAAACGTCTGCGGACTCCAAATCAGGAAATGATTCCACGGGCGGGACCAAGATAGCACACATTTCTTTTTACCTAAATATTGGCCTTTTGTTTTTTAACTACTGGACAGATTTACATCAAATTTACATAAGAATGCTTTCGGGACCAATCCTAGCTCCTGGCGCAAGTTTGGTGAAAATCAGTCCAGCGGTTTGGGCTATAGGCGCAAGCAAATTTCTTTTACCTTTGCGTCTTATGAGGATTTAAAAAATGTTGGGACCCACCCAATAACTTTGCCCCGCGCCTAGACGAAACCACACCAAACTTCGCCGAATCATTGTGAGGGGGCCATATACTCTTATTGCAAAGTTTGGTGAGGATTCGTCCAGTGGGGGCAAGTTATAAGCCACCCAAAAAGCGCTCTATTAGTTGAGCAACTTAACTATAACTACAGGGCCGCTACTGCAGGCCCTGTAATAAATATATATATATATTCACAGAAAAAAACGGTGTTAAAGGGACGTTATGGTCACAAGTAAAACCGAAAAACCTCATAAATTCACCATTTATGGTAAGCTAAGCAACCATAACTCAAGCCACCACTGTGCTAAAACGAACACGCAGTACATCAAAGATGACATCAACAAGATCTGCATCTAACAAAACATAGTGCAGGTATGCCTATAAGTAATTCTTTTCAACACCTTTATGAATAGTTTTATACAGGGTTGCTTCTACTTACCTTGTAATAAGCTTCTCAATCAACCTATTGGGCCTCATCACGAGTTGGGCGGTAACGCCGGTGCTATTAGCGCCGGCGCTGATAGCCCTACCGCCAAATCCCCGGTGCTATTAGCGCCGGATCACGGGTTTGGCAGAAGGGTTATTGCCTATTCCCCATTGGGCCCATTCGGGAATTCCTCATTCCCCATTGGGCCCAATGGGGAAAATTTGTGCTATTACCGCCGGCAGATTTCCCGCCGGCGGTAATCCCGCCGAAAATCAGCAAATTTGCCGCGGATTTCCCCCCAGCTCAGCGCTGGGGGGAAATCCTCCAAAGCCATGATCTAGCGGACCCTTAAATGCGGCGGTAATAGCGCTACCGCCGCATTTAAGGGTTACCGCCAGACTCGTGATGAGGCCCATTCTCTTTTGCAACAACGCTACCAAATGGTATGTATTGCATCATTCAGCATAATTACATCTTTCTTTTTAAAAGCCTTTCCAAAAAAAGGAAAAGCAGCTTGACAAGATGACTACAACATTTTACAATGGCACTGACTAAGTGGAAGTTTAATATGTTTACAGTACATTCATACAAACCAACATAACCCATTCCAATCTATAGGTGGTTATGGAATCATGTATTTTTTTCTCTGCATTCAGTAACTTGTAATACCACTTCTGCCAATACACATCTTGGACTACAACTCCCAGAATGTAAACAAACAAAGAAAACACAAGACTACACTAGACGATTCATAAATAGAACATTTACATGGAATGGAAAATGCTGTGTGTTTTAGGACCATTTCAATTAAAATTGAAAAATGCATTTATGCATTTCGTTCAGCACTGTGTATAATGTCTGTAGAAAAGAAACAAAAAGCAGATGCAACGGATTTCCACATTTTTAACTGCCACTTACCAAGTATGCAAATACTGTCAAAATATTAAACATGCACACACTAACATAACCCGTTCCAATCTACAGGTGCTTACCCAGTCCTATTTTATTCTCTATATTCTAGGTCTTGTAGTACAACTTTTCTAATGAAAAAAGTGCAACTACAACTCCCAGAATGCAAAGGAAAGAATTATACTCGATAAGCACCTACATATTGCAACAGATCATGTTTGCATGTATGCATCCACTGCCAACATAATAAAACTCCACACACCAAGTACGCCTTAAACATGTTATACAAATCTTTAACCTCAACTTTTATTTTAGAAAACAGTTACACACAGTGCTGCTTTAAATGCTCATATGCATTTTTTATCTTTCATAAAAAGGCTCCTAAAAACAAACCTTTTTACAAGGTCATCATTTGTTATTCAATATTAATGTCACCCTTTCCAACCTCACTCATTACAACCCGTGCACTGCCACCATTCTCACCCTGCTTACACATATGTATGTACTACCAAAGTATCTATATATAGCACTTCCCCTTACATATAGGGTATTCTTCTACTATAAGTCACCAAACACTGCTGCAACAACAATCCACCATTACATTACCACTAGGCCACAGTTTGCCTATTTGTTAATTATACTGCAACACATTACAAATACATTGCACCACAAACACAGCACTGCTTTTATTAAATTCAGGAGCATTAAAGTAACCTACATATACACCTTTTCCTTACACCCATTGTTCCCCTTTCCTTCTAATCTCCCAAACAACACTACATATATTTCAATTGTTCTAACATAGTTAACATACTTCACTAGACTATCCAAAACACAACTTTATTAACTCTATTTCCCAACAACTTCTCCTACATTCATAAATAACAACCTCTCTTACTGAACACACTTCACCATTACCATATATACCCACTAACGTTCTTTTATAATTACAGGAAAAAATAAAATTACCGAAGACACCAACCAGAAGAAGATTATTCTTCACATCCTACAAAGTAAGTACATTACTAGACTATTAATCTCTTTATTATGGTACCAATGCACTTTTGCTATATATTAGCCTAGGAGATTCCTTTCAAATCATCAACATTTATTTTACTCTTATTCATTACATTTCGGCATGCATGCTTTTTCCATTCTCATGTAAACAACATCATTAGAACACCCACTACTCTCCTCGAAACATCATAATGTCCTAACATATTCATTCACGTCACCACTCTTACTACTCCAAGCCCTTTAACACCTCTACACACAGTTACTCTTACAAAATTCCCACCCACAACTATCATCCCATTACACAAGCACACAGCCCTATACTATATTCATGTCTACCATTACATTCACACAGCCATTCACAATACATCCATATATATTCCACAACTTTCAAACCCACACTTTCTTTTTTTCAACAGATGGAACAGAATGCCTACTAAAAAGCAACTCCATAGAAAACAAAGAAAGAAATAGAGCAGATAAGAATAAAAGCAAGCCATATAGTCATCCACCTTTAAAACAATTCATGGAAAATATTCAAACAAAACTGCTAATAACATCACTCAACAAAACTAATCCAGCAAACAAAAAAGAGTAAAGCACCTTTTCCAAATACTAAAATTTTAAAAAAATGTATAAACAAAAGCACATCTATGAATAAACTTGACCCTATATCTAACAATGGTAAAGTAGACTCAATAAAGTATTCCAAAACATACATTTTACAAAAAATGTTCCACCGTAGAGTACTTCACAATCTTAAAAAAACAGCTGAAAAGTCACGCGCCACACTTAAAAATTACTGCAGAAGACTAATCCTCTAAGCTCTAATTGACAGCGCATTTCAGATTAAAAAATGTTATTTATATTAATTTTAAACATGAAACCACTACCTAAATTAATCAGTAAATTACAAAAAGTACTTCTAAACATGCGTAAGGTCAATATAGATACCTTTTCAAACTTCTGTGCAGGTGAATGGATTCACACAAGCAGCACAGATCCATATTTCAATAAAGAGGCTTATAAACAATATTTAGAAAAAACATCCCCAGCAAACTTTCAACCAACTGTTCCTTTCACCCAAACAATACGTCTAGTGTACAAATGGGCATGCAGCTCAATGTGTAACGTACGCCAATAATCATTCAAATCATGATGACAATTCCTCAATCAGTATGTAAAACTAAAAGGCAAAAGTAGAATACAATTTTACAAACCATGGAATCCTGTCCAGTGTGCAACTACACTGGACTGCAAGGACATTCATGAGTCTGCATTTCAGGAACTGCTTGCAAAAGCACCTTCCACCATATCAAACACACCATTCCACTATACGGAATCTTGTGCACAGATGCAAAAAGTTCTGCTTTACAACTGCAACATTTAAATAAACATACTCCTACATGGAACAGCCAAAGAACTCTTTCAACAAATACAGCACATCCAAAGTAAATATTTTGGAAGTGAAGATCACTCAGAAAATTTGGTAACTTTAGAAAACATGAGCGAAACCCTTACGAACACCAATCTCCTAACACATACATACAAAAAAGAAATAACAAAGTTTCAAAACACATCTGAAGAAATACCAGACCAAGAGTGTCTGTTTTCGCAGAACTTTTCATAAAAAGAGCACAAAAATAGTAGATATGGCCTACAAAATAGGGGACAATGAGGAATCCCAATGGTTCCAATTAGCTTTATATTTAACAACAGAAAATAAATACAAAATAACTGACCCATCCATAGTTTGCACGCACTGCAATACAAAGCTTGACAATAATCAAATGCCATCACGTCCTGTCACTAATAACTATATTACCACTTCCAAAGGCTCTCCAACAACTTAACTTGTATGAAAGCATTATAATCCATACAGTACACCCATTTCAAGCTATAATACATCTTCAACCCAAAACAGCCAAGTTGCCTCCTTCTGAGTTACTAAAATTCATTTGTGGCAAAGTAGTATATTCGCCATTAGAACTTAAAGAAAATGTACAAACTCAGGGAATACAACGGGCAATAGGTCAATATTTGATTATCCTAGTTAATGGTGTACCAATAAAAGACATAAAAAGTGGCAACTAGTCAACTTAAACAAGGTTAGACAAGCCCTACAATATCCTAATGAAAACAATGAATACTACAAAGATATAAACAGAAGAGAACAGCAACCACCCAATTAATTGAGGATACACCACCAACTAGCCAATTTGAATGCGTAGATCTTATAACTGGAGCCCTAATTTTGGGCCAGTATACAATTCAATCACTGCACTCCAAAGACCCCATAGACGAAGCATTAGAAACACATCAAATGCATCAAGTCAAAGGATCTCCCAATGAGGATATGGGAGAAAAGTGTCAAAGCACGTTCTTTTCCTCTATTCTTTCCTATAGGAAAAGTAGGAACATATGATGAAAGACCCACACAAATGAGTACATCATAGTATTGCTCTTTACGAATGTATTCTGAAGACCCCAGATTCAGACAAAACGTAGAATACACCTCGAGGCCAAGTACCAAATAATCTGGCCACTGGCTACAACCACCACAGCATAATTAAACCATACACAAGAAGGACATAGAATAAATGGAATATTGGAATAACACAACTCACCCTGAACTCCCCCAAAGGCCAACCCTATTTTTCATCTATGAAAACATCCCCATCTCTCTCTATTTCACGCCCTCTTTTAGTCACCAAATAACCCCAAATGTGTTTCCCAAGCTGCCCATCCAGGACTCTGTCCACAGACTACCACGTCGTCCGCAGACTACAGCATCACCCGTACGCACTTTTTCCACCTAAAAAAAGAGCCTCATATCATCCTTTTTCAACTCCCCACCCTTGCCAGCCCCTTATTCCACCACCAAATGACCTAAAATGTGTTTTCTATACTCTTCCCCCAGCGCTCCATCCGCAGTCAGTTGCGGCTGTCTGTGGATCCAACATGGTGGGCGTTTTGGAAAATATGACGCACCTCGCACTCATGCATTCTACGAGCATGTCTGGGGTTCCGTGGACCTTACATCGGTCTCTGGGCCAATTGGAGGCTTGTCTGCAGAGCGAACAGGGAAGTGAGTCCGCGGAACGAACCAAGAATCGCAAATTTTTGGTTGCCTACTTTTCGGCCATTTTTTTAAAAAACTACTAGATGGATTTACACCAAATTTACAAAAGCACGCTTTCGGGACCAAGCCGCCGCTTCTGCCACAAATGTGGTGAAAATGGGCCCAGCGGTTTGGGCTTTAGGTATGAGCAAAATTTATTTTCCATTGCATCAATGGAAAAAAAACACAGACATTTTGGGACCCCCCATAACTTTCCCCCCCTTTTCGAATCCTCAAACTTCACAGAATCAATCTGAAAGGGCCATATACTTGTTTTGGAAAGTTTTGTGTAGAATCATCTGGGTGGGGGGGGCAGGTGAAGTTATAAGCCATCAAAAAAGTGCTCTTACTATGAGTTGAGCAACTTAACCATAACTACAGGGCCGCTACCACAGGCCCTGTAATATACATATATACTCAATGAAAACACTTTGTTAAAGGGATGTAATGGTTACAAGTAAAACTGAAAAACCTCTGAAATTCGTCAGTTATGGTAAGCTAAGCAACCATAACTCGCGCCACCACCATACACTTCTAAGACTAACACCCAGGACAAAGATGACATCACACACTGATGGCATCACATATCTGGGCCAAGATGGCTACCATGGAAAAGGAAGGCTCCCTTTCCATGGCGGCATGCGGGAGGCAAAGAGAAGGAGCAAATGCAGCGGCGGCACCTGCTGAAATGAGGTAAGTAGGGGGGTGAGGGGTTAAAAAAAGAAATGCAATGGAGGGTGGGGGGAGATGGCGGTGGCGAGAGCCGGCGGCTCAATCCCATGTTCCTAGCCAACTAATGGACAATTGTATACTAGAGAAAAATATAAAAGGACAGAAACAATTTTCTGTCCCAAATACTTTTTTCTCTAGCATACAATAAGGACCATAATCGATGGACCTTTATAACTATCCACAGTCTCCACAGTCCCCTTTCCAGGCCATGGATCAATACTGGATGTCACGTGCACACCATCGCACATGGCGCCCTTCTACCAATTTTAATTTTATGATTGTAACACTCCCTCAGTGCCTGCTTTCAAACAGTCACATATATCCACCAATCACTTCCAAAATCTGCACACATAACCCTAGGACCATATTAAACTTCCACACACCAACTGCCACTTAAACTTCTACAGATCTTTGGCATCTGCATTTCGGATGCCAAGGTGGGATGCCACTGGCCACTGGAGGAGAGGAGTCCCAAGAGTGGGATGCATCTTAACTATAAGATCCCTTTAACAAAGTTTTTTCTGTCCATTTAATAGGTTTTTATAAGTGACAATGTTTCATGGTGTTACATCAATGTATACAAGTTATTAATTCCTCTTTTCATATATATGAAAGAACTATAAAACCCCTTTAAGAAACATATTTTTTGCAACACATACTTATGTCTGTCATTATCAGCAGCGCATGCTGGGGATGTAATTCATCGTTCATAATGGCATAATGCTCCACCATCTCTGACGTCGCTAAGAAGTCTAACTACCAAATGAACCTCCTCAGAGGCATTCTTCCTTTTTTCCTCTCCTTCCCACAGAAGCTCACCGTCTTGAGCTGTAATTCTCTCTCTTTCTAAATCTGTCTGCTTCTACTCTCCGCCCTCTGCAACTCATCCAGAACAGGACTGCGAGACTTGTCCTTGACCTCAATCCCAGGGATCGTATCTCTCCAGCATTGAAATCTCTGCATTGGCTCCCAATGGCTGCAAGGATTAAGTTCAAGACCCTCTGCATTGTCCACAAGGCCTTCTGGGGCCTGGGACCTCAATATCTCCAACTCTCTCTTCGTAAATACCTTCCTACTCAAGCTCTTTGCTCCTCCACCTCCATCTCCCTAAGGGTCAGTCGCTTTTCCAAGCAACGTGTTGGTGTTAGATCTTCGGCTAAGGCCTCTCTCTGGAACAGCCTTCCTGCCTCTCTGAAACTTGAGGAGAACCATCTCTGGTTGCAGAAGCACCTCAAGACCTTCCTCTTTGCTTCTGCCTTCTCTCTTTCTCGCCCCTGCTGATTCCCTGTACTGTATGGATCACCTGGCTACCCTCTGATTCCAGGCCCAGGTCCCTACCCGCGCAGTTACACACCCGCACTGCCTCCCGGCAACCCTTGCACTTGGGTCTGTATCTGTAACCATACAGTCCCCCTACCTGCACTTTTGGACACCTGATATCTGCACTTCTGGTTATTGTTTTGATCCCATGTACAGCACTACCCCCTCCCCATTCCCCTGGCACTTTTCCCCTACCCCGCACTTGCGCGATCTCAATGTCACTTGGCCTAGTAAGATCGTTCTCTGTCCTCTCTCTGTTCCCCCTTCCTTGCCTCGTTGCGCCTTGAAACGCTTGTGTATAGGCGCGTTACAAATGCCCTTTCATATCATGACCCCAGCCAAACCAATCCTATTATTCACTGCACCTACCCTGCATCCTAGCACAGTGTCCACTATACCCTAATAATGTAACCAATGGACAGTGCTCATGGCTTGCAACCATGGCCAGTCTCCAAATCCATGGTGCATTGGTTTCAGCCATGCCACCAGTGGAGTAACTTTGCTGAAAATGTTGGGGGGGACATGACAACTGAAGGAAAGGGGTGGGTTGAAGGGAGGGTGGATGGTGGCTCTGAGAGATCGTTTTGGCCAAATTGTTTAAAAATGTTGGTCAAATGTTAGATTTGACCGAATTTGGTCACCACCATTAGTTTGAAGCCAAAGATACCAAACATGAAGAGTAGTGGTTGCAGGGGTGGCCCCCTCAGCCCATGTTCAGTATTTTTGGTTTCGGCAGTTGCGGGGGTGTCCCCCGCTTCCTCAGCATTGGTGGAAGGGGACCCAACAACAACAAAAAAAGAAGAAAAGGGACACTGCAGCGTCAGACCTGACCCGCGTTAAAGTGATGGATCTGACGCTGCAGGTTACAGGAGAGGCAGCAGATGGAGTAAAGGTAAGTGGGGGGGTTTACGGGTGTGGTTTGAGGGGACATGGGTTTGGTTTTTTGTACCGAGGTACAAACGTATTTCCAGCGAAAATGACTGCGGTTAATTCTGCCGTGATTTTGTACGCCGGTCAAACAACCTAAATCCCTGAGGGATAACACTAAACTACTACACCACTAGAGTCCATTGCCGACGCTCTGTTATAACTTTCATAAGACTGGTGGCATATCTATAAAAATTCAATTAGGCCCCCACACATCTTCAGCCGGCCTGCCATGCACCCAGTGACACAACATAACATTCACAAACTTAATTCCACTAGAACATACAAACAATGCATTATTCATCATTAATTCAGACACAAAAGTCAACACACACATGCTTGCACACACTCTCACGCACAAATTCACCCAGCATCTCCAATAACATAAACTGTGTGCACACAACATTTATATGTACATTTACAATAACACATGGAAACAGTGGCGCAACGTCCATTGAGCCGACCAAACTTCATCACCCCTTGATACCAGAAATTTTGAGCTACATTGACTTGACCTAGCTGAACTATAAAGCATAGCCGAAAGGACCAGATTCACTGGAATGTCAGCAATTTGCCAGATATCTCCTTTCATTCAAAGGCAGAAATCATTGGTTAATGCAGTGCAGTGGGTGACCAAGTATAAATGGTATAGATTTTTAAATGCCATATATCTTCAAACTTGGGTTCTGCACAGCACCTTATAGGTCTATGTGCTGATAGATTGTTTCTACAAGATTATGACTGATTAAAATTAAGGTATGTTTTCCTGTGTGCAAATGGCTTCAAGCTGTGGATCACCGAGCGGGATAGTCGCAAGGAGGTGGTCAAGCTGCCCCCCAGTAACTCTTTTAAGAGCCAGACATGGACATTTGTCATTAGGACATGCCTCTCCCATTCAGCACCTCAAAGAGGGTGCCCAACGGTAAAAGTGTCCACCTGGCAGGACAATGTGTGCTGAGCAATTCCTGCTCAGCACGCTCATTGTCCTGGCAGCAGGACACCGTACCCGTTCCGAATGGTAGAGGTGTCCCGCTGACAGGACAATGCCCCAAGGAGCTTCGGGCAGCAGAGGGTCCTCACATTGCTCTGTATCAACAGAGTATTACAATGTGAGCCATTAGGCACTGACGGGAGGGAGCGGGGTACTATTAGCAGGGACTTTTGTCCCTTTAGAAATGTAAATGGGAGGGAGTGATCAGAAGTGAGAAGGATGCATAATGTTAGATGCTTTATGAAATAATGACCATGGCTTTAAAACCAAAGGAGGATTTGTTAGGCTCACATTAATCTGCATGATGCTATTGTGACTTTGCATGCAGAATGGGGAGAGTGAAACTAAAGCCATACTCCCATTGCTCAACATGTTTCTATGACAATGTATATAGTATATGGTTAGTTTACTATGAATGGCTAGTTTATTATGTAATGTGGTTTGCTTCCAATGCATTGCTATGAACAATTTATATGTTATATGTATTATATGAATAATAAGCACATGAAATGTAAAGCAAAACCTTAATAAATATCTATATCAACTAAGCCTGGAAAGATGTGCATGGCCGCTTAAATTGTCCACATCCCATTTCACCATTCAACCAAGTGTGTGATGCTGAGCAAATTATTTAATCACATTGTGCCTTATCTGCAGCTCTGTAAGTGATTCTGATTCACTTCAAAGCTTATGTTAATGTATCATACTATTATAATGGAAAAGCCTAATGACTATAGAGTTGATCCACATATAACAATAGTGCAGTTTAGGTATTTTGCACCACAAAGTTATTTGTCACTTATCTTATTTATGGCAACTTATTCTAAAGTCACTTCCATGGTGCCTCCAAGTATCAACGACTGATGATGCGCCTTGCAATGTCCTTTTCTGTGAAGTCACTTCTGTTGGTGCAATCCATATGCTAATTAGGAAGTGTGCATGCATTTTGCCTCAGAGGGCTTGGACAGAGCTACCCAACAAACATAAACAATCACAATTAAAAATTGTTAAAAAAAAAAAAAAGTACCTTTGCTTTGCTTTCAAATGCCGCCCGGGCCACGTCTCATGTTACACTAACCTAACCTCTTCGCACTCACGGACCTTCAGACAGAAACCAGGAAGCTGAATGAGCTTCCTAGTTCCTGTCTGTGTGTCGCAAGAACATGAAGCCGGAAAGCGATGCACTGTGCCGCTGGCCCCCGGAGGTGCTGCTGCTAGCGTGACAGCACAGGCGCCATGCCCTGCAGCACCCAGTTCAGCACCCTGACTCTGAATTTCAGTCAGGCCAGCTAGGGTGCGGGGTGGGGCATCCAAGCCCTGAATGTGTTGCAGCGCAGCTGCCAGGCATCTCTGCATTATGTAATGAGACAGCGTAAGCCTTGCTGAGCACCCCAGCTGGGCTTGCGCTGTCCAATTACATAATTGACGATTGTGGCCCCCCTGCCCTCCCACCAAAAGATGGGGGGACAAAAAGGCATGCCACAGAAGTTGGAGGGGACAAAACCCCCTATCCCCCCCTATAATTACGCCCATGCATGCCGCACTCCCCAATAAGCAAATCAGAGTGCACATTTGCGTTTGCCAAGGGCCAGGCTCACTACCAAGACACCAAATGTATATCACTTGTTTTTCTGCTTACATTCTTACACTTTAGAAAAATAAAACACAAGGCATATTTCCAAATACATGCTTTTAGGTCCTTGCTAATGCTAGTCTACCATGTTTGTGGTAATCTAGTCCACCACTGCAGACTATAAACACAAGCAGAATATTTTTTCCCCATTGAAACCTACCGCTTTGCCCATGGTGCATGCTCCAAGAATGACAGTACACATTTCTCCTTGCTGACGGCCAGGCCCATTGCCCAGACACCAATATTATATCACTGTTTTGTGTATTTTCACACTTTCCAAAAAATGAAATACAGGACATATTTGCAAAACCATGCTTTGAAGTTCTTGCTGACCCTCCTCGTGTATATTTGTTGCAATCCCATCCAGCATTTCAACCTGTACCCACAAGCACAGTTTTTTTCCCCATTCAAACCTATCTCAATTTCGAAAAACATTAAAACATAGCCGGTCTGTGGTGGCCATGCCCACTTTAACCCCATTGCTAGTACCTTGTGATCATGGGCAGTAGTCAGATGGTCCAATCTGCCCATTAGCCACAGGCTATACCTTAGTCACCAAAAGTATATCACTTTTTTGTTCCTACTTTATGACACTTTAAAAAACAAAAAACACACACCCTCATTTGCAAAACCATGCTTTCAGGTCCTTGCCAATACTCCTTGCACGCGTTTGCTGAAAATTTTATTGTTTGAAAAGTGTTAAAATGTACATACATAAAATGAGTCATTATAACTTAACCCCCACTTGACAAAATCCATTCAGACTTTGAACAAACATGCATAATATGTTTGAAAACCTTTCTGCAAATTCGTCAAATGGCAACCAAGTTTTAAGCCATCTAAAAATGTTGAGACCCCCCTTTAATTTAGCCCCCTCTTGACAAAACTCCACCAAACCTCGTAAAAACGTAACTAGATCTAAAATCATTTTGCAAACTTTTGTGCAGATTAGTCAAATGGCACCACATTTATAAGCATTCACAATATTTTGAGACCACCCCTCTAATTTTTCCCCCTCTTGACAAAATCCCACCAGAACCATTCAGAATCAGGTCTAAAATTAAATTTCAAAGTTTCATGCAGTTTCATTGAGTGGCGCCAAAGTTATAAGCCATCCAAAAACTGCCTTTTACCAACCCTGTAATGTACAAATAAGCATAGATGACCCCGAACATGTCAGGACTGCTCCGGACTGTTCGCGGACTTCGGAGGAGAAACACACTGTTTTTTGGCTTTTTAAGGCCATATCCCACCTCATCCTCATCACCCCTCATCTCCACAGAGATTGTTTGATAGGTTTGACAAGTGAAATGTTGTGTTTTTTAAGGATCTATGTGATCACTGCGCCGCCCGCAATTGCGACGCCGAAAATGCCGACGGCAGTTACGGCGCGGTGCAGTGATCATGTGGATCACTGTGCCCGCTTCCCCTGGCCTGCATCACCCCTCCCAACCCCCCACCCCACTTACCTTTAGGGCGGCACACTTCTGTGTGTGCTGCCCGCACTCTGTGATCCCTGCAGTGTCAGCTCTTCCCACTAACGTTGGTTGGAGCTGATGCTGCAGTGTGCTTTTATTTATTTATTTTTTTACGTGTCCCCCGCTTTCCGAAATGGTAAGCGGTGGACACCCCCGCAACCCCTAACCCCATTACTGCACCCAGGAAGAGTGGGGGGCACCTCCGCAACCCCTGCTCTGCTTGGGCGCAGGAAATGTCACCCTCATTTTGTGCGCCTCCAAAGTCGCAGTGACTGTGGGAGCGCACAAATGAGGGCAGCATTTTTGTATGCTACCTTTTTTTAATATGTTTTTACCACGCTGTTCGCCGTAATCTTATTTCTGTTGCTTAGATTCACATGCTCTGCAAAGTCCGACATATAGTGGAAGTCTGAGCATTACAAGATTTATTTTTGAAACTCGAAAAACTGACGTCGACAGGGCGTGATTAGTAATACTATCCCTAATGTGACGTGTACTGTATCCATGGTCCTTCACGCATCGAGGTCCCCTCAGATTGTTTGCTTCTGAGATGAGGTTGCATGAAGTATGGTGGGAGTACACATGTGTACAGCAGAACAGTGACAACCCAGAAAACATCTATGCACCTACTCCAGTAGGGGAGGATGGGTGGGTGCATGTGAATCTAAGCATATACAAGCACCAGAAATAAAGTTACGGTTTGTAATGTATACCTTCTGCAGCTTGTGGATGTACTTAGATCACAAGCTCTGCATAGATTAGCGAGCAGTATCTAGAGAAGGAGGTGGGAAGTTAGAAGGTACAGCTGCAAAGATGTTTTAGAAATGCTTGTCCCACCTGTGAATCTGCTTTAGAATGTGTGTCAATGTAGTAATGCTGTGCGAATGTATGGATGGAACTCCATGTAGCAGCCTTGCAGATGGCGCCTAGAGGGACACTTGCAATGAAAGCTAAGGTAGACCCTGTACCTATGGTAGAGTGTGCCCTTGGGGTAAAAGACAGAACCTTTTTTGATAGTGAATAGCAGAGTTGTATGCATTTGACTATACATCTGGAGATGGCACCTTCTCTACTGAGCGCTATGGAAACAAAGAGTTGGTCTGTTTTCCTCAGGGGTTTTGTCTTGTTCACATAGTACAAGACCACCCTCTGTACATCAAGTGTATGCTGGCTCCTTTCTGCCGAGTTTGATGGATTCTGAAAGAAGATGGGAAGTTCTATGGATTGGTTTACATGGAACCTTGAAATGAACTTAGGTGAGAATCTAGGATGTGTTCGGAGGACAACATTGTCCTTGCGTATGATGAAAAAGACTTGTACAGACCAAGCCTGTAGCTCACTGACTCGTTTTATGGAGGTGATAGCTATCAGGAATGCCAGTTTATAGGTAAAATGCTTTAGGCTGGCCTTGTGCATAGGCTCGAAGGGTCGTCCCATGAGCTTGGAGAGCACACCATTGAGATTCCTCCCGGGGGAGGGTTGGAAATTGGGGGGGATATAGCCTCTCACCCCTTCCATGAATTCCTTAATGACAGGGACTTTCCACCAGGACAGCTTGCATTGTGAAGTGGTGTAATCTGATAGGGCCGCCAGATGCACCTTTAAGGAATTGAATACTAGCCCGGAGTCTAGTAAGTTACGCATGTAGTGTAGAATGTTAACTGGAGAACATTCTAATGGATTTAGTGATTGTGATGTGCACCATATCATAAATCCTTTCCACTTATTAAAATAACAGTGCCTTGTGTTCGGTTTTCGTGCCTCTTTGAGGATATCCATACACCTTTGTGGAGGGTGGAAGTGGTCAAACTCTGACTTCAGGAGCCAAGCTGCCACGTTCATGGACTGTGGGCATGGGTGGAGGGATGCCCCCTTGTGTTGTGTCAACATGTTGTATGGGCAATGGAGCTTGATAGGGTTGCACATCGCCAGCTTGAGCAGATGTGGAAACCAAGGCTGTCTCACCCACATAGGATCAACCTGGACCAGTGTTACTTGTTCCTGGTGCATCTTGTGTACTATCCTGCTGAGGAGTGGTGTTGGGGCGAAAGCAAAGGCAAATTACCCTGACCAGTTCATCCACAGGGCGTTACACTTGGGCCCTGGCTGTGCATTGTGCGTTTTGCTATGTGGCAAACAAGTTTAATGGGGGGGTGACCTCAAAGTGAGAATATTGTCTCTAGAATATTGGTCGAGGTGCCACTCGTGTTTTTCTGGCAGAGAGTATCTGCTTAGAGTGTCTGCCAGAGAATTGAGTTACCATGGACCGTGTTGAGATGTTAGGAACATGTTCTGCTTGAGTGCCCACTTTCATATTCTTTGGGATAACTTGGACACACTTAGAGAGTGTGTGCATCCCTGTTTGTTCAGATAGAACATGGCCGTGGTGCTGTCTGTGAGGACCTGCACTGTCTGACCCTGTAGATGGTGCTGAAAGGCCTGAAGAGCTTTGAAGACTGCCAAAAGCTCCAGGAAGTTGATATGTATCTGGGCAGTGGTGTGTGTCCACTGTCCGTGGGCTTTGTGGTCGAACAAGTACACCCCCCAACCAGCGAGTTAGGTGTCTGTAGTTCAGATCACTTGAGCTGGTGGAGCGCAAAAAGGTTTTCCTTTTAACAGGTTGTCCTTGGACCACCAGCAAAGAGCCTGAACCAGGGTTAGCGAAACAACCACTAGATTGTCCCATTGTCCGCTTGCCTGAGATCACGGTTTCACTAACCATTCCTGCATAGGATGCATGTGCAGGCGCGCCTGAGGAACTAAATAAATGCAAGCCGCCATCATCCCTAGCAAGAGCATTGCTTTGCGTACCGTTATCTGGCAACCAACCTTGTATTGCGGTACCTGCAACAACATATTATGTACTCTCTCATTTCAGAGAAATGCCAGCTCCTCCTTTGTATTTAGAAAGGCCCCATGGGTGGTGGGGGGGTGTTTGTATTGTCTACTGTGTTGTTTATGCCATGGCTTATAGTTAAAATGTGATGTGGGGGTGGGTATCTTATGGTAATGTAATATGGCAATTGGTAGTGGCATGTATTTTGTAGAAATTGATTATATGGTTCTACCTGCAAATCTATTCTCACATGTATGTTCTTATGTTGTATAATTCTGTGTAAATATGTTAAATAAAGTTGGGGAAAAAAAAAGAAAAAAAAAGAATGGCCCCTAAAAACTGTTTTATTTGGCTGGGGACAAAACTTGATTTTTTCTTGTTTATGGAGAAACCCAGATTGAAGAGAAGGTTTATTGTCTTTTGCGTATTTAATTTTCTAATTTTCAAATTTGAGGAGATTCCTCAGTGATTAGCCCAGATAAGGGTATACCGGGATGGACTTTCTGGGCAGGTGCGCTGCCACTACTGCAAGCACCTTGGTGAACACTTCTGTGTGCCAAGGCAATGCGACATGGGAGTACCTTGAACTGATAGTGTACTCCTGCCATCTTGAAACACAGGTATTTTCTGTGCGCAGGGTGCATTAAAATAAAGTATGCACCTTTGATGTCCGTTGTTGCCATGAAGTCTCCCGTTTCAGGAGAGGAATGACCTTGTGTAAGGTGGTCATGCGAAACTTAAGTGGTTTAACATTATTGTTCGCAGGGTGCAGATCTATTATTGGGGGCATAGTAAGGTCTTTCTTTGGCACAAGGAAGTATGATGAATAAATACCCTTGTTTACCTGATTTGCTGGGGTGATTTCTATTGCGCCTTTCTCGAGCAGTGCCTTTATTTCCTCCAGCAGCATGGCTGTTTCTTCTGCTGTTAGTTTCTTTTGTCTTGGCAGGCGGTATGGTGGATTCTGAATCAACGTGATGCAGTACCCGCCTGCCACGGTGGACAACACCCACTTGTCCGATTTGTTATCCCTTCCCATGTGTGGATGAATTGAGTGACTCAGCCTCCTACTGGCGTGGCATGGGAGGGGACCTGAAACATGTCATTGGGGGTCATTACAAGTTAAGATGATTAGCCATGCCGGGTACCGGGTCCGGGTTCCTTGAATGAGGAATTACCGGGCCATTCCGACCTTGGAGGGCCCGGTAATTCCTCATTCAAGGAACCCATCCCCATTCGAGCCCCCATAGGGCTCAATGGGAATGGGGAGGGTGCTAACAACGGGCCCGTTAATAACGGGCCCGTTGTTAGCACCCTGTTCTGCTCACGGGATCCGCTAAGGGCGCCTGGTAAAACCCGGCGTCCTTAGCGGGTTCCCGCAAGCAGACTCGTAATGAGGCGGTAAGGGGTTGACGGCTCCGGCACCTTCAGCGGCGCCGTTAACCCCTTACCGCCTCACTCGTAATGACCCTCATTGTTTGGGAGGCCTGAGCCTCTCCCCAGTGAGGTTCCACCTCTGCCTCTTTTATTCCACCTTTGAAAGCTGGATGAGTACCCTTGGCCTAGAGACTGGCTCCAGGACGAGGACTGTCCTCCTTGAGAGTAGCGCAAGAAATGCTGTCCACTCTGGCCCCAAATCTCCTCGAGTTTGTGGAACCCTGTTGGTCTGTTAGTCAGCTGCTCAAGGGACTTAAGAGTGTCGTACTCGTCCTTGGCACTCCTTAGGAGGTCCTCTACGGCCTTACCAAATAGGACGTTGGGTTCCACAGGCATGTTCAGGAGGGTTGCTTGGATCTAGCTTAAACCCTGACTGCCTAAGCCAGGCATGCCGCTTAATGAGCGTCCCTACGGCTATGATCCGTCCTGCATTGTCTGCCGCATCAAGGTTGTTTTTTAAGATGCAATTTGAGATTTGTTTGGCTTCTGAAACAGTCTTAAGCAGTTGGGCCCTTAGTGGTTCTGGGACAGCATGTACTTGTTCCAGCTCGTCCCATTTGTGGCAGTCGAAACCAGCTAACAGGGTTGTATTGTTAGTAATTCTTGTCTGGTACGCTGCAGAGTAAGCTACCTTTCTCCCAAACGTGTGAATCTTTTTACTCTCCTCGTCTGGTGGGGCTTCTACCGAGGCCAGGGGAGTACCTGCCCTTTTTCTGGTGGGGGTAACTACCAGAGAATCTGGTTTGAGCTGGCCCGTAATTTACAGGGGGTCAGTGGGTGCGGGCCTGAACAGCTGTTCTATCCTTGGGTTGACCGCACTTGTAAGATTAGGTGTTATGAGGGATGGTTGAATAAGTCTCTGGACTGATGGCAGGAGAGGTATGAATTGTGTGGCTGCCTTTTTGTCCCCAGGAAAATGTTTTCCACAAAGTCCTTATCGACTTGTCTCTCCTCGGTGTCAATGTTGAAATGTTGCACCGCCTTCAATAACAATTCGTTATACTGTAGTGGTCAACTGGCGAGTCTGCAACCGCCTGGTCCTGATGGTCTGGTGACTGTACTATATAAATGTCGTCATCATAGTACTGGTCTTGGCTATAGAGGTCCCCCTGTGACCCTGCTTGGTCATCATAATATGAGTCTTGAGAAGGGTCTTGGTACTGAGTGATGTTTTGGGACGCCGAGGCCGGAATGCCTAGAGCAGAGGTGCTCGGCTGGGGGTGACTCTGCTGATGCCCTGGCTTTGAGGCATCTCTGAGTACTGTTAATTTCTCTCAGTGTCTGTCCATGAAGTCCACGAAACAGGATATTCTCCCTAAAATGTTGTTAAATTGTTCTGGAGTAAAATTACATTCTGGTGGGAAGGTCGAGATGATAGGGTCCTAGGAAGGGGTGACATTTTTAGTAGGGGTGGGCTTTGAGAGAATGCTATCTTTATGGCACAAAGCCCCCAAGAAGGTTTCTAAGGGAGTGGAAGATTGGGTGAGCTTGGGGGTTAAAGGCTTCGAAATTGTATTTTTTCTGCGACCTTGCCTTTAGTAGAGAAGCGCTGACGTGTTTTTTAATTAACAGTTGTATTTTCGGTGTTATTATTAGGAGACGGCAAGATGCCTTTCGACGTCTGTTCCTCGGCATGCAAAAGGAGAGAATTTTTATATGCAGTGTCCGAACCAACCATAGCTTTTGGTTTTCGGGAACTGTCATTAGGCAAAAGCGTGCGTGATGGCCCAGAGGACAGTGAGGAACCTGAGGCGTTATCCCCAGTCACCGCATGGGCCTCGAAGCTCAACGGCATCTTCGAGAGTCGGCCGTGGAGTATGGCTTTAGCGTGTTTGTGCTTGTGTGTGCCGTGGCCGCCGGGTGTCTTCGAGAAGCAGGCCGGTGGTCCTGTGATGGAGGAGTCGGGCCTGCATTTGGGGTCTGGACGGAACCCGATCGCCCTCTGCGTCACTCATGACTCCAACTGTCCTCACTGGTGTCTTCCGTCAAGTCTATGGAAGCCTCGGCATGCATAGCGTGAGCGGCACAGCTTTTCCTTAGGCAATCTTTTAGGAGTTTTGGTCGGAAAAGCTGACAAGATTTACAGTGCTTTTCGGCGTGATCCCTCGGGAGACAATGGTTGCACACTTGGTGTCTTTCCATGCAAATTTACGGCGGCGGGAGGGACAACATTTAAATAGGGTTTTATCCATTATGTTGAAACAGGGCAGTTGGGCAAAAATAGAAGGGAATAATGGGATAAACATTATCTAAAAGGAGTCAGTCCCTATCCTCGTCATACTCCCTCATTAGCACTGCATCACTCATCCTTGTCACAGTCGCTCATTAACCGTACCTCAGCATCCTTCATTGTCGTAACGAAACTCATTCTACCTTCCAAATCTCCCTCAATTCACCAGCTATAACCCTCCTTTCACTTCTATATTGTCCCTGTGCTGTGTATCTCTAACTCTGCCCAAAAAGCGTATTTCGATTCAGTGTTTTTCACCTGTTTTTGAAAAAAAAAGTTTTGGCATTCAAAACTGCAAACTAGAAAATAAAATGCAACTTTTCCATGTGTGAATTCGGCTGCACTGGGTTTTCAATTTCAATCTGTTTTGTGAACTGTATGCTTTTGTGATACCTTTCCTGATCGTTGATGGTGAGATAACATCCCTAGTACTGTGATAAAACATATGCATACCATTATTTAAACACACATATTATTTATCAAAATCCGAGTGTCATTTTAGGCCTTTGCAAAGGGTTTAAAATCAGCTTTTGCCTCTTATTTTATGAGGGAAGGATTTTGATTCTGTTTGCTGCCTCTTATCCCCGACTACCTGCTGCTTCTTTCTATCCACTCAGAATTCGATTATTTGCGGGTTGAGGGAACATTGCAGGGGGAACCTTAACTTGGGTGCTATCTATCCTAATTCAAAAAGTCTCCTATTCATTTGTGCTTTGGATATGTTCTACTAGAAGGTTGACCAAGTGCATTGCTTCCATTTCCATTGTCATTATCACCCCATTGGTGATTTTACTTCCCAATATTAAAATTGTGAGTGATTTTGTGATTTTTAAAAATAAATCTTGATTTTTCACCAACCAGCCTGGTTCATGGTCCTTTGTGACCCGTAGCATTCGTATAAGGCGGTGTGAGAATGGTCAGGGAACCGGTTCAATTTGAATTCGTTGAAATTAAGAAAAAAAACATTACTATTGAGCACCACATCCCAGGCTAAGACCAAGTGTCCTGGGTCAGGGTGTGAGTCGAGTCAGGGACTGAGTTTGTTTATTCACCCATGACAGCCTAACACAGCAGACTAACCTTCAAGGTAGGAATACTTTGTGTGGATGGAACACTGTTACGCTGTAGAAGCGCCTTTTCAAAACAAAAATCCTAAGTACCAGGTCTGTGTATAAAATTTAAGTTAAACCCTAAAATAGACAAAAAGCAATACAATACAGATTACCCTTACATAAATAAATTAATAAAGAAAGAACACTTTCCAAAATGGCTACAGTAGAGGTCACCATAGCTAGGGAGCACCTTCTGCACACATTATTTGTCAAGGGGGAATGGCCAGAACAAGATGAAAAAGTCTGGCTAGAAGAAATAACGCAACAGGTCACCGCCATAAACATGGATACATGGCAGGACAGTGGCCTATTACACCAAGCAATGAGCGAGTTATACATGACTCTGAAAATTAAAGAGGAGCAGAGTAAAATTGCCAGATTTGCAGTCTATATGCATCTTCATGTGGGAGTGATGCGGTAAAAGCATGTAGAAAATACAACTCTTGCGCAAAATCAATCTGAACTTTTAGCTCAAATCCAGACTGAACTGAAATTAGCAGAACAAAAATTTTAAAAGAGCCAAGATTTTGAGGCAGAATCTGGAAATTACATTCAAAAGCTAAAAGAGGAGTTGGTTCTCCAACAGCAGAATAATGTAGACCAAGAGACCCAATTAGATGCATTGACAGAGGAGTGTAGGGAAAGGGTTGACTCTCTACAAGAGCGTAAATAGAAGTTAAATCAACAAATAAAATATAATAGTCTGCGCAGAGCAGATAGTTACTCTACAAGATCAGATAAAAAAAATGGAAGAGGAAAATAATAAATTAATGAGAGACCTCCACTGAAAAGCAGAATTTGATGAAGAGCGCCAGAAAGTAGGCACCATAACACAACAAAGGGATGACCTGGCAGAACAAAGGGGCACTCTGTATCAGGAGAAAGAGGCCCTCCACCAGGAAATGTGTAATTTAAACACCAATCTGGAGAGAACGGAGTCAGACCTTCAGGGACTGACTGGCCTAAAAGAAGAATATGATAAATTAATGGGACATAGGATACAAATGGAACTCGAGTTAGAGCAGGCCATAGAGGCTCTAAATGTACAGAAAAGGGAGGCTCACTTCCTACAACAAGAATTGGCTCATGGTGCCCAAGCTATACAGGCAGCACAAAGAGATAATGAGGCCCTCTGTGAGGAGAATGGTGGACTCCACAAACAAGTGGCAGCTCAAGATCGGGTCATGGAGGCCAGTAGAACCCTAATAGCTGAGCAAAAGGCTCATATCTTTGCCTATTATCAAGAGATAGGGGCTGAGAAGGAAAAACTAGCAAGGCTGGAGAAAGTATTCTAAAACTATTGCCAACTGGAGGGACCCTGAACAGGTGGAGATGGACAGGGCCACCCCTGATCATACTAGGATGACCTCTGTGCTAAGGGACTCAAACCTATTTAATACATTGAACACTGCTGACTTCCCGTCTACTGGTTCATATGGACCAGAAACTATGAGGCCGGTGAAATTAAATAGGTTTAGTATGATGAATCTGACGGGTCAGTGCCCCCCAGAAATTGATGGATGGGCGTCCCAATATAGATACCAAAACATTAAAGCTGATGTCTCTGACAAGGAAGTCTCCTATGAAGGGAAAGTCAGGGAATTGGATCTACAGAAATATTACCTTCCAAGTGACCAGTTGGTTCAATTTGTAGAAAATTTGAATGGAATGAGGCCCAAAAAGAGCATTTTGAAGACCTCACCCAATCAGGGCAGTAGGGGGGATCCTCCGCCAACCCTGGAATCAGGGAGGAGTCAGAAGACTACTCTCCTGTGCGCCACAGGGCAGTAGAAACTAGGCCCCACCATTCTGTAAGCCCCTCCCAAGCTCAAAGAATTATGGGGTGCCTAGAAGATCAGGAGGGGTCCTCTAACAGTAGCGCCTCCGAGTCTGAGGGCGAGTGGACATATGCCAAAGAAGGCAAATAAACTAAAGAGAGTTTTAGCAAAAGACCCCATTAGCAGATTAAGGCCATTAGGAGTTTCATAACCCCATACCTGTCATGATCTCTGCTTCCAAAAGGTCAGGGTTTTCCCAACTCCCTTGGAAGCAGATCCATAACCCAGGTTCCGAGTGCCAACCAGTCCCTATTGGGACCTTTTGGACCCAGTCCTGGCGCCAGTGGCACCAGGCTCATAAATATGCCCAGTCCCAGCGCTGGAAGCGCCGGGCTCATAATGCTTGGGTGGACTTACCTGCAGCAGACCATGCTGCTTACTTGCCTGCCAGTTGAGTCTCTGATCCTCTTCTGTTTGGAACTACTTTTCCTGTTGGGTGGGGCAGGAGCCACTCCCTAGATTCAGAACACTGGAACTCTTCTGGAAAGCAGGAACTCTTTTCTTACCTAGGCGTGGCTGTGGAAGGAGACACCTAAGCACTACAGGAGGCTATTTAAACCACACCCGATGGATGAATCTCGCTTTGCGTTATTCTGCATCCTCAGCAGCAGAACGCTCATCGTGTCTTCTGCATCTGATCCTGGGCCTAAGGAAAAAGGCTTACCATTCTGAATCCAGTCTTCAACAACACCTATAAAGACAAGAAAGAACAGGTTAGCATTACGGTCTTCAGTGACAGCTCTTCAGTTACCTGGTCCATCGGCTGTCACCAACGCCTCGCGCTGCATTCCGGCATCTGAAAGACAAAGGCTTACCTACTCTTCGTGCGCTCCGGAGGTCTTCACTCTGCATTCCGGCATCTGAAAGACAAAACAAGGTGCGTTTAAAGACATTGGGGAACTTTAATACTCACGTGCCATTACTCCTTTCCACATCTAACCCAGTGGGTATTCCGGCACCCTGCAGCCGCCCCGAACTTGTACCTGCAAAATAAAAAGACAGTTAGAGCGCATCGTGAAGCAGGCAGCAAGCGCTTACTTACGTGCTTCCAGGCGCTTCTATTCATCACACGGGCTCCATCTTCAACTCACTTCAGCCCGCCATCCGCCATCGCCGGAACCCTGCAAAACAAGAGACATCATTACTAAAGACTTTAAAGACATTAGAATTACTCGAAACTTACCGTTCGTGCAGTAAACGACGGACAGCAGTCCTCTGAAGTCAAGAGGCCTGCTCCCCTTATCCAGTGAAGAAACTGGTTACAGCACCCTGCCTCGAGGCAGATGGAGAGCACGGCGTTCACTTACCTAAGGTGAGAGCGTTAACCTTTGGGGTTCTACAGGAGAAGAGAAAGGGAAGAAGAGAGAGACATTCAATAACCCAGTTCATTAATCCCACATTTTCTATCTGCAGACATCTTACCCTTCGAGCCAGACATACAGTGCACAGAGGTCCAGCCCAAAGAGCCAGCCGTGTGTTACACATCACCTTTGAAGATACGGTATACGCCCAGTCAAGACCGGCGCCTCTACGGGAATCAGGTGAGCGTTACAGAACGCAAAGCCTACCACAAAACTCCCGTCCAGGCGCTATGGAAACCTCGGATACCGACCAGCTAGCCCAGTTACTTGGGGAACTAAGGGCAGAAGTGCATGCAGCCCGTCAGGAAACGAACGCTCTAAGAAGGGAACTGATTATTTCCAAGGAGCGAACAGATGATCTCGCTAGACAATTGCTACAGTCACAAGCCGGACAGACCCCGTTACCCGCATCTGGGGGAAATCTTCCTTCTACATCCTCTATGAATCCAGTGCAGATCAACCTACCTGGGAATGTACCTCTGGCTCCGCCCGAACGATTTTCTGGTGACCCAAAGAGGTTTGCAGTATTTATCAATCAGTGCCGGTTGCATTTCTTATGCCGGCCAGCAGCCTTTCCAACTGATCAAGCTAAAGTAGCTTTCGTGCTTTCGTACCTTAGTGGCAATGCGGCAGACTGGTCGATCCCTCTAGTAAATCAAGATGATCCGGTCCTCCATGATTTTCAAGCTTTTCAGCTCAGTATGGAAAAACTGTTCGCAAGGCATTCACAGGGGCAGGCCTTGGACAATGAGCTTCTTTCGTTGCGACAAGGTAATCAAGACCTTTTGGCTTATATTGCGTCTTTCAACAGACTGATAGTGGAAACTCACTGGCCTGAGGACAAAAGGATTACGCTGTTTTATAGAGGTCTACGCGGAGAGCTCAAAGATGTGTTAGCCCAAGTAGTGAATCCCCCACAAGATTGTTCGGACTATATAGACTTAGTCGTTCAAATAGATCACAGACTGCAGAACAGGAAGGCCGATCGTTCCAAGTTTGATGCTCGAGTATTTTCCAAGCCGCCAACTCCTTCCAAAGGAGTAGACTCCGGGGAACCCATGCAAATAGGGGGTCTGAAAGGTCCTCTAACACAAAAGGAGTGGGAAAGGAGAAAACAGTTGCAATTATGCCTCTATTGCGGAAACTCAGGGCACTTTCTTCGAGACTGTCCGGTGAAACCTGCCAAGAAGGCAGTAGGAGCTGCAGTTACCAAAGTTACAAACTCTGAGCAGGGAAACGACCTCGCCCGACAAGAATAGAGGTCCTCTTGCCGAGCGTGAAAACCAGTTCCGTGACCTCGCATTTCGTGATACCTATGGTCCTCATTAGCCCTGATAATCCGGATCGATTACATGCAATTGAAGCTTACGTCGACAGCGGTGCCATCGGCAATTATGTGGATCATGAAATGGTTTTGAGGATGAATCTAACTCTTTGTCCCAAGGCTGTAAAGGACGTCATTACTACGGTGGATGGTACGGAGATAGCCTCCGGGCCAGTAACGCATACCACTCAAGAAGTGACGCTAGTAAGTCAAGATGGACACCATGAGAAGATCGTGTTCGATGTGATCAAGGCCCCTCAGTTTCAGATTATTCTAGGAATACCTTGGTTAGAGAAACACAATCCTCTGATCGATTGGCGAGCAAGAACGGTCCAGTTTCCAGAATGTGTCTCTACTTGTCACCCTCCACCTGGTGTTGCACTGGCAGCAATTTCTTCAGAGACTCCCCAGTTACCTCCCGAATACCTAGAATACCAAGATGTTTTCCGGAAGGATCAGGCTAACTCTCTACCTCCTCATAGGTCTTATGACTGCCAGATCGACCTGATACCTGGATCTACTCCTCCTTGTAGTAGAATTTATGCCCTCACCGAGCCTGAGAACCTTCACCTTCGACAATACCTGGATCAATACCTGGCAAATGGGTTTATTCGTCCTTCCAAGTCCCCTGCTTCTTCAGCTTTGTTCTTCGTTCCAAAAAAGGAAGGAGACCTTAGAACTTGTATAGATTATCGCTCCCTGAACCAGATCACCGTTAAGAATAGATATCCGTTACCTTTGATCCTTGAACTCCTGGACCAAGTCAGAAAAGCATGCATATATACAAAGCTGGATCTTAGAGGAGCTTACCACTTGGTACGAGTAAAAGAGGGCGATGAATGGAAGACGGCCTTCCGCACCAAGTATGGGCTATTTGAATATCAGGTCATGCCCTTCAGACTTTGTAATGCCCCGGCCGCCTTTCAATATTTTATGAACGATGTCCTCAGAGAGCTCATAGATGTGTGTGTTGTTGTTTACATTGACGACATCCTCGTTTCTTCTTCATCGGAATCTGAACATCAGAAACACGTGAAAATGGTCCTCGAAAGATTGCGTCAACACAAACTTTTCGCTAAGTTGGAAAAATGTGTTTTCAACGTGACTGAAGTTGAATTCTTGGGATTCATATTATCACCTGGCGGAGTGCGTATGGATTCAAAGAAGGTCGATGCAGTTCTCAAATGGCCATCACCATCCTCCGTAAAAGGTGTGCAAAGCATGTTAGGCTTCGCTAACTTTTACCGCAGGTTTATCCCCGAATTCTCTCGAATAGTCCAGCCCATCACTGCCTTGTTAAAGAAAAACAAACGTTTTGAATGGTCTACCGAGGCGGAACAAGCTTTCCAGGATTTGAAGACTAAATTTATCTCTGCACCAATCTTAAAACACCCTCGCCCCGAACTCCCCTACATCGTGGAAACTGATGCTTCAAGCCTTGCCATGGGGGCAGTTCTATCACAAAAGGACCCGGTAACCAATCAGTTGCATCCCGTGGCATTTTGGTCCCGCAAATTCTCGCCTCCTGAAATCAATTACACGATTACTGACAAGGAACTTCTGGCTATCAAGTCTGCCTTTAAGGCTTGGCGGCATTATCTGCTGGGGGCCCGACACACCGTTACTGTGATTACGGATCACCGAAACCTGCAATATTTGAAAACCGCAAAAGCCCAATCCTCTAGACAACTCCGTTGGGCATTATTCTTTGCCGAGTTTGACTTCATAATTACCGATCGACCTGGTACAAAAAAACGGTAAAGCTGATGCCCTTTCTCGGATGGGAGTGGAAGAACATTTAATCAACCCTAAACCTGTACCAATCATTCCCGAACAAAGAATTCTGGGTGTAATCGCCACAGAATCCATAGAGGAAGTTAAGGATAAAGCCAGGCAACTTGTAACTCCAGCAGACATACAGAATTGGCATCTGCAGGGAAAGGACTTTGCAGTAAAGGACAACTTATTGTATTTCCAAGAACGATTATACCTACCCAGCACAGATTTACAGAAAAAAGTAATCTCTTGTTATCACGATTCTTTAATGGAAGGACATCCCGGTATGGCCAAGACCTCAGAAAAGATCAAGCGCTACTTCTGGTGGCCGTTTTGGAAAAAAAGATATCAGAGACTTTATAATGTCCTGTGGAGTATGCGCCCAAAACAAGAGTCAAAAGGAAAGACCAGCAGGCCTCTTACGCCCTATTGACATCCCACCTCGCCCTTGGCATACGCTTTCTATGGACTTCATCACCGATCTACCTCCATGCTCCGGATACAATACGATTCTAGTAATCGTGGACTTATTCTCCAAGATGGCGCATTTCATTCCGCTCAAAGGCTTGCCAACAGCAGCAACTCTGGCCCGAGAATTTCTCGAAAACATCGTCCGACTGCACGGTTTTCCGTCGGTTCTAATTTCGGATCGAGGTAGTCAATTTATTTCTCATTTTTGGCGAAGTTGCTGTCGGTCGGCTCAAATTGATGTGAGACTATCGACCAGTCATCACCCTCAGACCGACGGACAAACCGAGAGGACCAATCAAACTCTGGAACAGTATTTACGCTGCATGCTGCAACAAACTGAAAAAACTTGGAAAGACATCCTTTGGATAGCCGAATATGCCTACAATAACTCTGTCCATTCGGGAACTGGGAAAACCCCGTTTTTTCTTTTGTACGGCAGTCACCCTCGAACCTCGGAGTTGGATCCCCTCCAAGATCTTGAAACACCAGCAGTAGACTACCTGCATTCTACAATCACCCAAGCCTTTAAGGAAGCTGTTTCTCACCTTCAAAGGGCTAAAGAACAATACAAGAAAGGAGCAGATCAACATCGGAAGGAAGCCCCTCAATATCAAGTAGGGGATCAAGTCTGGTTATCCACCAAATATCTACCTCTAAAAGGGCCACGCACATTCAACCCAAGATACCTTGGTCCCTATTCCATCACTACCATAGTAAACCCAGTAGCGGTCAAGTTGGACTTGCCCCCGCACATGAAGATACATCCGGTCTTCCACGTCTCTCTATTAAAACCTGTGCAACCTCAAACCCGACTAACCAAATCTCCAAAACCTATCCTAGTTGATGGAGAACTCGAGTTTGAAGTCAAAAGCATTCTGGACTCCAAGATCTCCAAATCTAAACTATTCTACCTAATTGACTGGAAAGGCTACGGCCCCCAAGAGAGATCCTGGGAACCTGCTGAATATGTCCACGCTCCTCGCCTAATCAAAAGATTTCACTGAACATTTCCTGACAAGCCAAAACCCCCGGAGAAGCCCGGTTTGGGAGGGGCCTTGAGGGGGGGTACTGTCATGATCTCTGCATCCAAAAGGTCAGGGTTTTTACCCAACTCCCTTGGAAGCAGATCCATAACCCAGGTTCCGAGTGCCAACCAGTCCCTATTGGGACCTTTTGGACCCAGTCCTGGCGCCAGTGGCACCAGGCTCATAAATATGCCCAGTCCCAGCGCTGGAAGCGCCGGGCTCATAATGCTTGGGTGGACTTACCTGCAGCAGACCATGCTGCTTACTTGCCTGCCAGTTGAGTCTCTGATCCTCTTCTGTTTGGAACTACTTTTCCTGTTGGGTGGGGCAGGAGCCACTCCCTAGATTCAGAACACTGGAACTCTTCTGGAAAGCAGGAACTCTTTTCTTACCTAGGCGTGGCTGTGGAAGGAGACACCTAAGCACTACAGGAGGCTATTTAAACCACACCCGATGGATGAATCTTGCTTTGCGTTATTCTGCATCCTCAGCAGCAGAACGCTCATCGTGTCTTCTGCATCTGATCCTGGGCCTAAGGAAAAAGGCTTACCATTCTGAATCCAGTCTTCAGCAACACCTATAAAGACAAGAAAGAACAGGTTAGCATTACGGTCTTCAGTGACAGCTCTTCAGTTACCTGGTCCATCGGCTGTCACCAACGCCTCGCGCTGCATTCCGGCATCTGAAAGACAAAGGCTTACCTACTCTTCGTGCGCTCCGGAGGTCTTCACTCTGCATTCCGGCATCTGAAAGACAAAACAAGGTGCGTTTAAAGACATTGGGGAACTTTAATACTCACGTGCCATTACTCCTTTCCACATTTAACCCAGTGGGTATTCCGGCACCCTGCAGCCGCCCCAAACTTGTACCTGCAAAATAAAAAGACAGAGCGCATCGTGAAGCAGGCAGCAAGCGCTTACTTACGTGCTTCCAGGCGCTTCTATTCATCACACGGGCTCCATCTTCAACTCACTTCAGCCCGCCATCCGCCATCGCCGGAACCCTGCAAAACAAGAGACATCATTACTAAAGACTTTAAAGACATTAGAATTACTCGAAACTTACCGTTCGTGCAGTAAACGACGGACAGCAGTCCTCTGAAGTCAAGAGGCCTGCTCCCCTTATCCAGTGAAGAAACTGGTTACAGCACCCTGCCTCGAGGCAGATGGAGAGCACGGCGTTCACTTACCTAAGGTGAGAGCGTTAACCTTTGGGGTTCTACAGGAGAAGAGAAAGGGAAGACGAGAGAGACATTCAATAACCCAGTTCATTAATCCCACATTTTCTATCTGCAGACATCTTACCCTTCGAGCCAGACATACAGTGCACAGAGGTCCAGCCCAAAGAGCCAGCCGTGTGTTACACATCACCTTTGAAGATACGGTATACGCCCAGTCAAGACCGGCGCCTCTACGGGAATCAGGTGAGCGTTACAATACCACAAAAATGCAAAATATTCTGTCTGGGAACATTTGGAACTCTATGAGCAGATGATGGACACTTTCACCTTAAAGACAACCAGAACTGCATAGAGTATGCTAAGTGGATGTTCTCTCCAGAGTACTACAGATACTTTGCTGGACTGGAGGACCAGAACCATTCAAGATGGTCCACCTACAGGGCGGCCATCTTGAAACACTTTTACGCCCACAGAAATCCCCAAGAGGCTCACAAAGCGGCCTACAATTTGCAGTGCGGGGAAGATCAGGCCCCACGAGAATTTGTGCAGGAGCTAAAACGCGCCTTTGCACAAACCACTAGGAGGGTGCGCACGGATAGCAGGGAGTTTATAAATACCTTCTTTCATGCGCTCCCACAGAATATTATGACCCAGCTGGTGAGGATTTCCAAGATAAAAATTCTCTGGACTGGGTAATAGAGCAGGCGACCCGCATTTATTAAGTCCAAAAACATGCAGAAAATTTAAATCAGACCAAAAACCCAAACCAGCCACCAACACCCCTGCTGCTGCTAAGGTAGCAGAGGTGAAGGTTGCCTGCATTTTAGACCTAGAAATGGGGAAGCCTAAAAATGCACCAATCCCAAACAAGCAAAACCAGAGGCCAAGGCGGCCTCCAGGCCAATCACAAACAGGTGGCAGTCAGGGAGGTAATCCCACTAATGGAACCCCTAATTCTCCTGAGTATATAAGTCCCAAGTACAAGGGCAACCGGCCTATCTTGGGGTATGTATGGACTCCTCCCCCCCAAGGGTGGGGGTCCCGCCAGGTAAGTACTTCCCCAGGAAACATCCATCCCAACTTCCCTCAGGAGGGCAGTAATCCCCCAAATCCAGGGTTAAGTTGATTTCCACAGTACCCTCAAAACCCCAACCTGCAGGGCAACCCTCCTTTCTTTCCCCAGTTTCAGGAGCCCAGACAACCCAAACCGAGAGAGGGGAGGCCAAGGGGGGGGGGGGCTACCAAAACCCACCATCTCCAGGGTACTACGGAAGAAGGGATAGTTACCCTTCCCGTGAACAACCGAGGTATGAACAGAGACCCCCGTACCAGCCGTAATGGGTGTCCCAACTGTAGCGGCAGGTCCAAAACCTTACCCAGGATCTGGGTCGCATGTTGAGGGCTAAACAGAACCCTCAGATGAACATGGCGGCTCAGAACCCCACCAACCAAGGGTCTGGCACCCCAGAACAATGATGGGGAGAGAACCCTGACAATTCACCGGTCCCAGAGGAGGAGGCACAAGGTGGGAAGGAGGGTGTAAAGCCCTAGAGGAAGCTTCCTTCCTCACACGTGAAAAGCCCCTGGACAGCCCGGAACTGGAACAAAAATCTCCTGCCCCGGAAAATCTGCAATCCAGGAAACTGAGGTTGGGTAGGTGAAATAAAGACCTCAAAAAGGCCCATTTTGTGGAGGAAGTTAGTGTCCTCCAATTTTAAGGGGAAGGATCCTTAGAGGATTCTGGGGAAACAATCTTCTCCTTCAGGGACAGGGGAATTCCTCCAAAAGAAAAATGGGTCCCAAGAGATCTAAATGAAGACTGGGTGGGGACTGATGCAGAGTCACCCATCCCTGAACCCCAAAATTGACATCCTGAGAAGAAAATATTAATGGAGGGATCCTCCCCACAAATGGGTGGTAGTGACTGCCACCCGTTAAGCGGGGGCAGCACAGAGCTAAGGGAAACAGGGGATTCCAAAATCTCCACTATTTCAGGATGTCAAATTTGTATTACAGATCCCCAGACTCTTGACACAGAAAATTGTACAAAATGCCACTGTGTCAGAGTCCAAAATAAGGAAATTGACTACTCAGCTTGCCCAAAATGCACATTACCTTTGCCACCGTGAGAAGGAGGGTAGATGTTATGCCCCGGTCCAAGTGCAAGGGCAATGTACATTTTCAGCACTGGTGGACACTAGATCCCAAGCCACGCTGTCAAAAAGGGCCTTTGATCAGCTAAATTCAAGAAGGGGAGAGAGATACCAGATCTCTCTCACCCCTCTTCCTGGACAACTCGAGAACTTCAAACAGGAATTAAATTCCTGTCTAGGGGAAGAGCGGATTTGGAAATAGAACTTGGGCGACACAAAGTGAAACACCCGGTCATAGTCGTGACTCCAGAGGGCACACCCTGTCTACTAGGGAATGACATCCTGCGCAGGTTGTCCCCCCTAATAGACTGTGTGAACAAGGTCCTCTGGACTCAGACTAACAGGCCAATAAAATTAAAACAGAGAGTCAACCATGTTAGTTTAAATGGCACATGGTTGAACAAAAACCTGATCATATTGAGTTTCATTTCCAGAACAATCAAATACCTGACGTGACAGTAATTGCTGAAGGAAAACCAACCGGTGATGGGAACTCCATTCCTGAAAATCAACCTTGAAATTTTATACTGATGTACAATCTGGAAACCCCAATCCTATAGTCAAAAGTAATGAGAAACCAGCTCAAAGTTTAGTTGATATTCAGAAAATTCGAGAACAGTTGTTCATCCTTATTCAGTTAAATGAGGGGAAGGAGTCTGTTCTTGCCCGAGTGTGCGTGAACAACGGTAAGAGCTTCATCAGCGAAGCCACGTTCAGACAGCTCCCAAAAGACCCAACCATTCCCACATTTAAATTGATCAATAAGTGGGAAATGGCCTGGAAACTCCCAATTCCAAACATCTACCTAGCAGGTGTATGCTCTAAATTTCTATAGGTAACAAAAGCATAGAACATAATTGTTGGGTCATGCGAGATGTCCCTGCTGCATTTTATTTAGGCAGTGACATTCTCAATCGGTTTGCCATTTATCTGGACCTGATAAATTACAAAGCCTAGACCCGACTAGGGGGAAATCCCATGGACTTTGTTCATTCAGAAAAAGCATTTCGGACAGCCCAGTTGCTGCCGTATGCAGTTGAAGTTCAAATTGGAGAGGAGGACACCATTCCCACTTGAATTGAAAATTAAAAGAAGACAGAAACTGCAAAACTCCTGACACATATTTACACCTCAATGCCCATCTCCAAAAGCAGGGGTTGGGGTTAAACCAAACACCATTAGTCGATGTAGAACACAACACCATTCCAATATTGATGGATAACAGAGAACCTAGGAGTATCACTCTGGGCGCAGGCACCATTATTGGAATGACGGTTGATGACCGACATTTTTCCATGGATCTAGGAAATGAACTAATAAGACCAATCCCCAATGACTGCTTTGACAGTGACAATGGCTTACCACCAGACAGGATCTTCACCCGGCAAGGGGGACATTTCCTGGTGTACTCTTCCTGCCCTTATGGGGAGGAAGCGGTGACCTTTGAATTCAGGCAGATGAGGTGATATTCCAGGTCCACAATGACTGCCTCCCCTACCCGAAACCCTCTGTCCAGGTCAATACTCTGACCAGAGACCTCTCCACCGAGCTGGGGGAGGCCGTTGAGAAAGCAAAACCGGCAGTCTTTCCAGGCTTCAGGCAAATGGTTGAAGAGCGAGTCAACCTAGTTGATGCCTGCGAGACTCCGGAGCAAAAGCAAAAGTTAGATTTTCAAGATCTCTTTGCTGTGGACTCGTACGACTGTGGTCGCACCGAAATCCATACAACAACAATGTCCATGGACCCTGGAATGACTCCAGTGTTTGTGAAGCAATATCGCTTGCCTCTCTTATCCATGGAGTCCCTGACCGAAATCATCAAAAACCTTGAGTCCTTTGGGATAATTTGTCCAGTCCACAGCACCTTTAATAATCTGGTGCTGGGGACTTTAAAACCAAATGGCCAATGGAGACTCTGTGCAGACCTTAGGGGAGCTAAATAAATGGGTCCACATGTCCAGATGGCCTCTCCCCTACATTGACATGGGGCTGGCCCAGATCCAGGGGTCAAAAGGTATACACTAACATTGACCTGACAAAAGGGTACTGGGCCGTGCCGTCAGTAGGGAGGACCAATACAAGCTGGCCTTCTAGGGGCAGCAGTGCACATGGACCCGGACTCCCGGACTCCCTTTGGATACATAAACTCTGGCAACCAATTCAACATCCTCCTACCTAAGGCCATGCCCGACTTGGGTGAAAGGGGTAACATGGCCTATGTGGATGATGTCCTGATAATAAAAGTTCATCTGTGGAGGAACATATAGCGGAAATCCGTTATGTTCTGACCCAGTTGAGGGTTGCCGGAGAAAAACTGTCCTTTCAAAAGGCGCAGTGGTGCAGGACCCGTGTCAACTTCTTGGGGCATGAGATAACTCCTGAGGGTCTCTGTCCCCAGGAGAAGAAAGTGGAACCACTCCTAAAACCAAAAGACCTCACATATCTGCGTGAGCTAAGAAGCCTCCTTGGACTGACTAATTACAGTAGGAAGTTCATTGAGGATTAAGCAGAGATCACAAGACCCCTGATCCATCTGTTGAAGGGGTGGTGGGGTCAAGAACAAGCCAAGGCTAAGAAACAACTCAAAAGAAGCCTGTCACAAGTCCCTTGTCTAGCTTACCCTGTCAAAAAAAAGGCGTCCTTCTTGGAGACAGGTTTCTCAAATACATGCTTGACAGCAGTATTATATCAAAAGCATGACATGGTCAATAAAGTAATCTCCTATGCAAGCAAGACTTTCTCTGTGGAGGAACAATTTAACGATTGTGAGAAGGCGCTCCTGGCAACGGTGTGGGCATTGAAGAATTACCGCCCGTTTATCCATGGAGAACACACCATAGTGGAGACTCCACACCAGCCTTTGCAATACCTCCAAAGGAACAGAATCCGGGCCGGAATGTGAGTAATTCCAGAATAGTTTCCTGGATTCTGTCAATGCAAGGCTTTCCTGTGGAGGTCAGATATAGCCAAAACAAGAAGAGTCCCCTCGCACAAGTTCTGGCTGGCATGATTGTGCCAGAGAAAACTGTCTCGAGGACGAAAGTCTTAAGATTCAGGACAACATGGAGGCGTACCTGAATTCCCCGCACAAAGTCTATGAAGAAGACAAGTGCGAGGGAATGCCCTCAGTTTATGTGAATGGGTGCTCCTACCATGTTGACAACGGGGAAAAGGAACTGGTGGCCGGCGTTGAGAATGCCTGAGTGAATGCTGCCGGTCCAGTACAAAATCGGTCCCCACAGTAGTCAGGTGGAGGAGTTGATGGCAGTTAATCAGGCCATCCTCACTGCTGTCCAACACGAACTCCACGAACTGGTCATAATCACTGACTCAGATTATGTCCGGAATGGGCTCGTGGAGCACCTGGTTAATTGGAAAACCAGAGGCATGCTATGTGCTAATAATTACCGCTGAAACATGGCAAGCTAATCCAAAATATTGATGACCTGGTCACCTCTAGTGGGATGACCATCTATTGGAAGAAGATCAAGGGTCATTCCAGAATAGAGGGGCTAGACAAAACTGGAAAGGACCTAGCTGATCAGCTGGCCAAAACCGGAGCCATCCAGGGGGATCGCCTCGAGATCGAGTCCCTGTTGGGGGAAATCCAGGTCACTAGGCCCCAGACAAATGCTCACAACGAACTCCACTGCCCAGTGTAGTAAGGAGACCCCAGATGCGGATTTAATCACGGCACAGAAAGGGGATCCGATTATTGAAAAATGTTATAAACACATTGAGGACGCTGAGAACTTTCCCCTGACGGATACAGACTACATTGGGAAAGAGGACCTCAGGGTGTTGATGAAATGTCCAAAAAATGTTCTGAATCCAAGACGGTTTGTTGGTAAGGAGATCCATATCTGGCTGTGACCAGTGGGTGGTCCCTACCTCTTTCCGAAGCCTGATGCTAAGTCATACCCATGACGCGGCCACAGCTGCTCATTGGGGGTTTCACAATTCTTTAGAAATCTTGCGAGAAGTAGCATACTGGCCACACATGGGGCAGGACCTCGACCAATACTTGAAGGGGTGCCTTGTGTGTGCACAATTTCAGCCAACTTCACTCACACACCAAGCTCCCCTCCAGAAGAGGGGGATGACATGCCTTGGTCAGATTTACAAGTAGATTTCATCGGGCCCCGTGATTCGCTCCTCTAGGAGGAACAAGTACATGTTAACAGTAACATGATTGATTACCAAATGGGTGGAATGTCTCCAGACGCCAAATTGCAAGGCAGAAACAGCAGCTGCACTGATGATCAACCACATCTTCTTGTGTTTTGGCCTACCCCAAAGGATTGAGTCAGACCGAGGTAGTCACTTCCCCAGCGAATTGATGACAAAGATTTAGGAGATACTTGGGGTAAAAAGGAAACTTCACATTGCATACCACCTGTCCTCTAGTGGGGGAGTTCAGAGGTACAATAAAACCATTGTGAGCCTTCTAAAAATGTTTGGGGCAGATTCTGAGCCAAGTTGGGACATCCGATTACCGGTTGTCCTGATGGCCATCAGATTTACACCTTCTTCTGCGACCAAGTTGTCTCCATTTGAGCTGATGACTGGGCGAAGGATGGTGCTACCTTAGCATCTGCTCTATAGAACACACGAGCAGACACTGATAAACGCCTCCACAACTCATGAGTATGTTGAGAATCTAAGAAAACACCTTCAACATGCTTTGGCGTACGCTCAGCGGAATCTGGAAAAATCTGCAGAGGGTATGAAGACTCAATAAGACTTAAAAACAACCAAAAAAGAATACCAAGTAGGAGACAGGGTCTACTTGTACAATTTCCAAAGGTACCAGACCAAGGAGCGGAAATTTCTACCTAGCTGGCGCGGAGCTTTTGAAATGGTAGATAAAATCTCACCTGTCGCCTACAGAATCCGCATCCTCAAAGGAGAACTGACAGAAGAGAAATGGGTCCATATTAATCAGTTAAAAAGATGTCTCCCTAAGCAAACTTTGCAGCAGATAGAGGAGACATCTGGAGAATGAGAACCAGACAAAGAAGAACCAGAAGGGGTCAGTTAGGTTTAGAGGTTTAATTATTTAACAGGGAGTATTTTTCTTCATGGTTAGGATGAAAGGGATTCCCCAAAACCTCTACCCAAATTCATAGTTATCTGTGTCTTGGGAGTGATCAATTACCTTTGTCTAAATACTATTATTGAATGTATGTGTGTCTCACTGCTGTCAACCTTCCGGGAGGGCAGTCAGTAGGAACATGTAGTAACCAGTTTCTATTTATTTAACAGATTCGTACTGGTTCCGCCCATTCATCACTAAGGAGGACCTACCTGGGGACCGGGAAAGGAAAGACCTAAGGGAAAGCTGCGGGTGTCGCTCCACACAACAAGAGACAACAGGAGGATCGTGGAGTACTGCTCCCTTGTGATGGAAGGACTCCACCTGATGAACCCCATTTTGCCCTACCAATGAATCCCACTTTGCCCTACTATCCCTTGACACAGAATCTCAGAAGAGTCGGGTGGGGGGAATTTGTGGGATATATGAACCCACTCAACAGTTCTATCCCTAATCAAGCTGTACTTCATCAGAAGCAGCAAAATGGCTGCACTGGCTCCTTTGATTGCGATTTGCAACTACAAAAAGATGGCTGCCCCATCTTGCCAAGCACATATTGGGCAGACTGGAACAAGGGGGCACACTGAGAAAGCCTGCCGGTGTGTTCTTACATGTACAAGAAGGGGGGTTAAAAAGCAATGTTGCTTTGCTGTAAGCCAAAAGTTCCCATGTGAAAAAGAGAAATATTTACAATTTAAAATGATGCCGCTTTAATGCTCTTTTACCTCTGATTCCTCATCACACTACTTTTATTAATGAGACCCAGCCATGTTTATCCACATTCACATCCACATTCTGCTCCAGTAGGCAAGAGCAGTATTCCTGAATGACAGGCTGTTGTTCAGATCTGAAGAAATCAAAAGAAGGTTTACTTCAGCTACACGGGAAACGCTATTGGCTACAGAATGTTATGGATCAATGCATCAAACATTGTATCTGTGTTTTAACCCATTGCTGCATACAAGAAACTAACTCTGGCTACAAAACAATGTGGGAATTCAGAGGGAAGAGAAAACCCGAATTTGCAAGGAAAAGGTTAGCAGTCACCACGTTTAAATGTATTTTTGCAAATAAAGAAAAATACTTGTTTAAAAGTGAATGTTGGATAAGGGGGTTTGTGCTGTGAAATATATAGGGGAGATCTGATTCAACAGGTTTATTCTGATTAATTAAAAAAATTAAGAAAATAAGGAATTCAATTGCATTGGCTACATGGGGGAAATCAGCACCAAACAGGTTTCTGCTTGGGGGTGTCCAGCAACAGAAGGCCCCTCACAGTAGATGCTACAAAACACAAGTGATAATTGCTACCTTGGCAGACTTTCATCTGGGCTGAGGCCTCTTACAATGAAACTTCTGGGACACCAACCTGTGAAGTGGAGGGGGCCATAAACCTTCAATCAAACTGGGAAACCCCCTCCCACACTGGGCTGAATTGACAGTTGGTGGTAGCTGAAGAGAAAAAGAATTGTTCCAGTAAATGGCAAAGGATGCCCATTTGTTTCAAAAGACTATTTTATTAAGAAACTTTCAAAGACGGTTATTTTTGCAACAGAAAATGTACAGGAATGTATTTTTGTTTTTTTTTTATTTCAGACGTTGTAGCCTTCACTGCCACTTTGGGAACAGAAATAGCAGAGAATTGGGTATTCCGAGGAAAGTGTACATGATGCCAATGTAAAATTCAATACTGACATGCTTGATGATAATCCATACAGGTGTAAAGTTATAGAATTTTAGGCTGAATATTTCACAACTAAAAATGATTAGAACGGCTGAACAATGTCTCACAAACTGGAGAGTTGGACTGGCATGTTCTGCATGAAATATGTAACCTGCTTATGTAACTTGTTAAGATGCTTCAACTGCACAAATGGGCCATTTATGGCAAAACTGGATTTTAGCTAAAGTAACTGTGGGACATTCTGGATATTGTAAAACTCGCAACATAAATCTGACCATGACTTTGAAACCCAACCTGCTAAGGGGAAGGCAGTAACTATCACCCCTGACCAATCCAGTGGTTTAGAGGCGTGCTTAGCTAAGCCTGCCCTAGCATATAATTCTATGATGTCACCATGCTCTATAAAAAGGGTGGCCGACAGGACTCCACACATACTCTTTCCTGAATTTCCTGCGCCTGCGTTCCTGATCCTCTACATTCATCTTGCCAGATTTCAGATCCCACTGCAAAGCCAAAGCATAGCTGATTCCAGATTCCACTGCAAAGCCAAAGCATAGCTGATCCTATCCACAGCAAGGCCAAAGCATTGCTGACCATCCCAGCAAGGCCCCAATCCAGAAATCCCACTAAAAAATCCCAATAACCAAAGGGAAAAGCTGTGATATTCTCTTGGGAAGCATCCTGAGACCAGCCTGGCTTTTTGCCCACTAACTGCATGCCCGTTGCAACCCTGCCATCCAGCTGTCCTTGTATCCGGTGGCCAGACAGGCCCAGCTGTTCTGCAAGGAGAGTCTGCCGCTACCTGGTGACCCGAGCCCTGGAGTCCAGAACCTGGTTGACTGTTCCTAATCTCAAATTTAAGAGCAGACTGAGTATTCCCCATCCCATAACACAGTCTACCCCATCTTGACTTTTGTCTTTGTTCCACTCTCTAAGCAACCCTATCCATACCTTGATAACGTGTATAGACTGTTCCAATTCTCTGTGCACCTTGTTCTTGTTTCCTAGTGTTAGGGCAATTCTTTCATTCACTGTATCTTGTAACTCATTAGTAATATTTGGAGTAATTTAAATTAATTCCCACATAGATCAGAAGCCGGCGGGAAAAGGTTGACATCGCAAATCAATCTTTGAACGTACCGTGGCTTTTAACAATATAGTCTAAATAATTTGGTTTAAGTAAAATTTGCCTTTCATTTTTAAAACCAATTTTCCCTTTTGAACTGCTTTATTTTCCTAAAAACAAACCTCATTCTACCTTCCAAATCTCTTTCAATTTACCAGCTTTAACCCTCCTGTCACTTCTATATTGTCCCTGTGCTGTGTATCTGTCACTCTGCCCAAAAAATGCATTTCGATTCAGTGTTTTTCACCCGTTTTTGAAAGAACATGTTTTGGCATTTAAAACGGCAAACTCGAAGAAAATGCAACTTTTCCATGTGTGAATTCGGCTGAACTGGGTTTTCAATTTCAATCTGTTTTGTGAACTGTATGCTTTTGTGATACCTTGCCTGATGGTTGATAGTGAGATAACATCCCTAATACTGTGATAAAACATATGCATAACATTCTTTAAAACACACATAATTATCAAAATCCGAGTGCCATTTTAGGCCTTTGCAAAGGTCGGATTTTGATTTGGTTTGCTGCCTCTTATCCCTGACTACCTGCTGCTTCTTTCTATCCACTCAGAATTCGATTATTTGTGCATTGAGGGAACATTGCAGGGGGAAACCTTAACTTGGGTGCTATCTATCCTAATTCAAAAAGTGCTCCTATTCATTTGTGCTTTGGATATGTTCTACTAGAAGGTTAACCAAGTGCATTGCTTCCATTTCCATTGTCCTTATCACCCCATTGGTGATTGCTGCCCAATATTAAAAATGTGTGATTTTTGTGAATTTTAAAAATAAATAAATATTGAATTTTCAACAACCACCCTGGTTCATGGTCCATTGTGACCAGGGGCATTTGCAAAAGGGGGCGTGAGACGGGTCGGGTACCGGTTCAATTTGAATTAGTTGAAATTGAAGAAAAAGCATTCCTATTGAGCACCCCTTCCCAGGCTAAGACCAAGTGTCTTGGTTCAGTGTGTGACGCCCAATTGGAATCCTTAACAAAGGTAATGTGTAATATTACGAGCAACCACATGTATACAAAAATGTGTAAAGTTTAATTTTACTAACTTGAATAGGCGAATGAAAAATGAGTACACTTGCAGTGTAATATACTATGTACCCTCACAAACAAGCACAATGCTGTAAATGTGTCACATCATATATGAACACACAAAGGTTACAAAAAAAAGGGTTTCCCTTTTCCCAGAATCTCTCCTCCTCATTACAGTACCCCATTACCCTTACCATGGCATCCCTTATCCTCATCAAAGTTGCTCATTAACCCTGCATTCCCATTCTTGTCGCAGAACCTCATTACCACCTCACGCCTCGTCACAGTACCTCATTATCGCAGCATATCTCCCATCATCACAGTCCATTATCCCAATCCTCATCTCAGTCCCTCATTACCTCTGGAACTCTACCTCATCACAGTCCCTGATTACCACTGTATACCTCATCCTCGTCACAGTCTCTCATTACACCCTGCAACTCTCATTCTAATCAGTCTCCCTAGCCCTACAACCCAGATACTAATCACAGTCCTTCATTACCCCTGCAACCCTCATCCTAATCACATTACCTCTTTATGCCCACCTCATCCCCATCACAGTCCCTCATAACCACTGCATCCCTCCTCCTTGTCAGAGTCCCCAAGTACCCTTACACCGGTATATTTGCTGCACATCATATTACCTCATTATATAACCCCTGTCCCAGCAACCCCCTGATCACAGTCCCTCATTATTGCTGCATCCCCCATCCTTGTCACAGTCCCTCATCAACATCCCTTACCAGTCCTTCATTACCACTGCATCTATCGTCTTCCTTACAGTCTCTCATTACCCTTACAGCCCCCTCCTCATCTCAGTGCCTCCTTACCCCCACACCACCTCTCCTTGTTTAGGACATTACCCTGAACAGAACATCCCACCGCCTCTTCATACGTCCTCATTACCATTACCCAGGATCGCTCCTTCTCGTTATATTCCCTCATTACCCTTACCCTGACAGCTCCCCTGCTGGTCACAGTACCTTATTACATTACCTTGACCCTGGTATCACCAATCCTTGTCACAGTCCCTCATCACTCCAACAACTCCCTTCTTTGTCACAGTCTCACATTACTCCCACATCCTTATCCTTGTCACAGTCCCTTATTAGCACTGCATCACTCATCCTTGTCACAGTCACTCATTAACCTTACCTCAGCATCCGTCATTCTGGTCACAGTCTCTTGCTACCCCTGGCATCTGTCACTGTTGTCATTGTCCCTCATTGCCTCCCTGGGCCACCATCAATATCGTCACAGTCTATCATTATGTTTACGCCAGCATCTTCCATCCTTTTAAAGCCCCTTATTAACCACTGTATCATTCAAGCAGTCATCCTTGCCACATCCTCATATTAATCTTACCCTGGCATTCTTCATGAGGCCCCCCAACCCCGGCAACACCCAACCTTATCAAAGCCTTAACCATACATCCCCAACCTCATCATAATCCCTCAATACTAGTACCAGTCATCCCTCATACTCATCACAGATCCTCATTACGCCCGCCAACCCTCATCAAAGTCACTCATTATTTCTGCAATGCTCATCCTTGTCACAGTCCCTCATGAACCCTGAAACCATTGTCAGTGTACCTCATTGTGCATGCAACCCTAATCTTCGTTACTATCACCCTTGAAATGCCCATCCTCGTCACAGTCCCATATTACACCTGCAACTGTCAGCATCTCATTACTCATTACTATTTCTGCATGCATCCTTGCCCTGGTTCCTCATTTTCGTTACTGTATCCATCCAGGCCTGGTCCCTCGTTACTATTACCATGTGAATCCTCAACCCTGGTTCCTCATTACCATGTGCTTCCTCGTCCCAGCCTGCACAGGAATATATATTTACATGGGCAAAACACTTGCAATGTGTAGTAAGCAATTTAATATGTGTAATATTGGGAACAGCACAAACCTATGAATACAAAGAAGACTTTTAATGTATAATACAAGAACGAACAAGCACATGAATGAGCAGAACACATGTAATGTATAGAATTACAGCCTAGAACATGCTATACATGCTATGGTGGCTAAAAACCCTTCTATTTGAAATAGTTGAGAAGAATAGGCTGTTTGTTAAGCCACACATGCCAGCCTTGGAAGTTCACCTCCATTTCAGAGTGACAGACCAATACATTAGGAGTAAACAAATTAGTACAAAAGTATGCATTGTGCACCATATATACAGACAGAGGCCTTACTATGGTTGAGACTGTTTCTCTCAGTTAGCTTTTCTCAGACTGGCATATGAATACCTTTCCACGCTTTCAAATTAGTTATGTGATGCCACTTGAAAGCATAGTGCTTCCTTCATCTGCTCATTGGTTTTTCAAATGCTTTGCAACCATGCAGCAGTCCAATGTTGTTGTGGTGCCAGACTTGTAGTAGCATGTGTTTCCTTGTATACAGTGGTTTATAGTCCTAATTTAGAAAACAATAATGTCGAAAGTTATTTTTTAGAAAAAGAAATGTCGAAAAAAAAATGTCGAATTTATTTTTCAATACGTTTTTTTTTTTTTTTTTTTTTTTTTTTAAATGGGGGGTTTCCCCCGCAACCCCCTTTTTTTAAAAAATTGTACCAATTTTTTATACTTACCAAAGCCAAAAAATACATATAAATACAAAAATAATACATTCGACATTTTTTTTTTGACATTATTTTTTCAACATTTTTGTCATTCGACATTTTTTCTAAATTATGACTGACCACCGTATACAGTATATTTTTTTTTAGGCTCTTTGCTCCTTCACCTGTGCCAAGCACTGGCAACTGCCAGCTTTTTCTCCTCAGTCAGTGCTTTAATATCACAGCAACATACCCAATGTGTGCCTCTGATTGTTATGTTATGTGTCTGCTTGTAACGCGCCGGAAGCCCGCAGGCATCAGGGCGCGGGAGACCAAGAAGATCAAATACACATAGTACTTTTCTTGGAAACTAGGATTGGGTGCCGGCGGGAGAAATCGGCTCTATTTATTGGAACAAAAAAGTTTTAAGCAATTTCCTGAACCTCTGGTAGTTCACTTCTTGCCGTAGTACCATCGGCATTCGCATCAAAGAGCCAGATCCAGCTCCTCCCTTTACGCTCCATGCATGGGTTGTGCAACACGTGTTTGTTTTTACTTGGTTGGTTACTGTTCAATTGCGGTCAGCTGCTGCTGTCTGTGCCGGGTCCCTGGATCCTTTGCTTGCTCAAAATCTTCACCGGTAGTGAAGTGAAAGGAATTAAGACGGGCATAGAGGTATATTTAACTATTTCAATGAAACACTGAATGCTTGCACCACCCTCTGATAAGGCCTCCTCCTTGCATTTAATTGAATGCATCTACTCGAGCCCCAAAGCATGCAAGCTCACACATTGGATCAAGCGCATCACTCACACTGCATACAGTGGAGTGGCAAGCGGCGTGTCAAGAGAATAATGCCATGGATGCTGTTTGAAAATTGCTGCAGAGACCCAGACCTTGGTAGACAATCCTGAACATGGGCAATACATGGAGGGAACACACATTTCAAAATGTACACATATGCAGAGCCTGGAGGCCTTGGGAACAGAAGATCATCAAACAGGCAGTAATAATTTCCAAGGTAGAAAATATAGGGCGCCTGGCGGAGTCCTGATTTACCCAGGTGGGTATATGTACAAAAAAAGGAATAATCAGGATGAAGAAGATCCTACAAGTAAGCCAGTTGTGCCGTGCATGTATGTTTATTTTACATTGACACGGTCCTTTTTTAGTTCATTCAACAATTTATTTTACAGGTCTTTCGATAAGCACGAAAGTTTTTTGGCATCAAACGGACAAAAGTGATTGTGAACGGTGGTAACACGGGTTAAGTGTCAACCTCTGATGTATTGAGGTTAAAACTCCACACTGAAGTACATTCCCTGTATAGATGTGATAGAGAAAGAACTATCAAGCAGGGAAAGTATACCTGAGGCTTGAAAATGGCCCCAGGGTTTGTTCACACAAGGTGTACACAACAGATATTTACACAACATACACAAGGGGGAAGATACAGTTGTGTCACGGGGATCGACACAGGTGTGTTTCGGCCAAAACATGGCTTGATTGAAGCCGGTCTATATGCTGGCCTTCGTCAGGAAAGGCACCATTGGTGGTGCTGTCCGTTGATTCTGTGGGTTTAAGAGAGGCAGTGAGGATCTTCAAAAAGGGGTGATTTAATTAATTTAGGATAGTATTAAATACTGGCCAAATTTGGCCATGGTGTTACATCTCATGGTGCAACTGAGAAACGGCTTACCTGCTGCTCCGGTGGCAGTGGCAAGCTGGGAAATATCCTCACGTGGTTGAAGGATAGTGTGTGCGTGATTGCACTTAGGAATATGCCTGAGAGTGCTTCAGGCCGACATCTCTCGGGTTCCCGCTGACTGTGAAGGGCCACAGTGGGTCCCAGATCTGAGAGAAAGAGAATATAGGATCAGAATGCATGATCCTGGATAAGGATTCAGAGGAGTGGATTCGATGATGGTGAGAGAATCCTACTCGGGGTAGACTGCCCTCGAAGAGCATGGTGGTGGGCGAGTACGTGCCTATGAGGTGTAGACGTCTGACCAGTGGTTCAGGTGGTCTGTGATGAGTACATCTCGGTGAGCAGGGTGGCTCCCACGGGGGTAGAGTCGTTCCGGTGCAGCGGTAGTCCATGGGGGTGGAACTAGCCGCATGTCGAAATCCTGTGTGGCTATCGGAGTGCGAGAGCGCGCATCGAGTAGCGCTGAGGTCTAGGCAGGAAAATGACCGGTGAAAAGACTGAAATCGATGCAGTGAGACCGAGTTGGGAAAAACGGCACGAGGGGTGTGGAGGACTTAGAGTGCCTGAAGGTGCGCGCATGAAGTGGCGCTGAGGTGTAGTAGGGAGCACTATATTCAATGCAGTGAGATCGTGTTGGGATCTGGGGAGTGAGAAAAGGCACGTGGGAGGTGCGAAAATTCGGGTAATTAGGTGCCTGTATGTGGCGGTGTGGACACCTGAAATGCCTACTTTTAGTTAAGAGTGGAGCCCGGCAGCAGGGTATAGTAAGTGCAGACTGGCAAGCCAAGTCAAAAAGGGGCGCGCTCTGGTCAACAATTAAAAAGCTAAGGTGCTGTTCCCTGGCTAGCTTACCGCAGTATGTCTGGCGTACCTCTGTATACAGGGTCCTCAGCTCGAAATGAAACTGTGAGGAGAATGCTGGCTGCTGTGTAAATATACATTTTACAGGTTAGGCGGCAGCCAATCAAAAACGCGCATTGGAAGTACCCAATGGGTACAGGAAGGAGTTTGAACCAATCGCGTGTTGTCAAGAAGGTGGAGCATAATTGAACTACTCGAATGGTGGAGCATCATGGGAGGTGTGGTCCCAGAAACGGTGCTTGCAGGCTAAAGCAATGCTGAATGGGATGCACTGAATGCAAAATGTGGAAAAGGGTGTGTAGAAAAGGCAAACCGGTTGGCTCTGAGTCTGGTAGCATTTCATAATAGCTCCATAGAGACACCTATTGTTTATTAATTATTACCAGCGGGAAGTGCGTTGTAAATATACATTTTACAAGCTAGGCGGCAGCCAATCAAAAACGCGCATTGGAAGTACCCAATGGGTACAGGAAGGAGTTTGAACCAATCGTGTGTTGTCAAGAAGGTGGAGCATAATTGAACTACTCGAATGGTGGAGCATCATGGGAGGTGTGGTCCCAGAAACGGTGCTTGCAGGCTAAAGCAATGCTGAATGGGATGCACTGAATGCAAAGTGTGGAAAAGGGTGTGTGGAAACGGGCAAACCGGTTGGCTCCGAGTCTGGTAGCATTTCATAATGGCTCCATAGAGACACCTATTGTTTATTAATTATTACCAGCGGGAAGTGCGTTGTATATACCGGTGCATGATCTGTCCAAACTGCCTATTGTGTGTGCTGGCATAATACAATTAGAGAGGTCCACTATACATGCTGTTGAGTGCATACGCATCCATTCATTGTACGGGTCCATAAAATAAAAGGTTAATTAGCATTGGACATATATGCATGTCATATCACATGTCACCCGTGGTGGTAATTAATACATGTGTACACTTGGTGTTAACGGGAGATGCATAAGTACTGATTGCCAGATGTCAAAACAATTGGTGAAAAAACCACAGTCCATGTGAATACATGTGTACACTTGGTGTTACATGGGTTCTGATTGCCAGAGATTAAAACAATTGGTGACAGTAATACAGTTGTTAATGTATGCAAGCTGAGATATCTATATAGGTTGCCCCTGGTGTCCCGAAATGATAAAAGAGGGTGAGGGGGTTTTTGTTTTTAGAAATGTTTCCATTCAACGGTTATATTTAAACCGTGACGTACGGTGTCCAATTTGTGAACCCATTTCTGTTCCAGTTTTGTCAGAATCAAATTGATATCCCCCCCACGACGTTGTGGTTGGAGCTGTACTTCAGTGTGGAGTTTTAACCTCAATACATCAGAGGTTGACACTTAACCCGTGTTACCACCGTTCACAATCACTTTTGTCCGTTTGATGCCAAAAAACTTTCGTGCTTATCGAAAGACCTGTAAAATAAATTGTTGAATGAACTAAAAAAGGACCGTGTCAATGTAAAATAAACATACATGCACGGCACAACTGGCTTACTTGTAGGATCTTCTTCATCCTGATTATTCCTTTTTTTGTAATAATTTCCAAGACATGAAAAACATTCAAAATTGAGCTGTATATGAATGAGTATCACAGAATATGCCTCACAAGAAACAGACAAGAAAAATACACAGATTAGGAAACTTAAAGCAGAGCTAGAAAGGCTGTGAGTAATGGAGGCAGATCAATCTTCCTTTGCTTGAAAGATCCCTTCATTTACCCTAAAGAGGAAATACTTGTCTAGAACAGAAATTCTTAAAGAGGAACGAGAAGATAAAATATATGAGTTTAGCAGATACTAAAAGTCAACCAGAAATCTCCAAAAGAAGGTAAAAAGACCAGAGTACTTTAGAATTTACTTTTAGTTTATTAAATGGGTGGACCACACAGAAAAAGATCAAGTTCTGTTTCGTGAAAGCCAACAAGCAAGAAGGACAATGCACACGCCTAAAAATGAATCAGCCTAAAAAATGAATCATAATTTAAAACGTTCTTCCTGTTGCATCATTCCCATTTTCGATATATCCTTACTGTTGTCTTGCCTCTGGTTGGGAGCCTGACCCATGGTCTAGTCCATTAGGCAACATAGTTGTTTCATAATAGTAAGCAAAAACAAAAAGAAATTCAAGGCCAGAATGCCAAGAAAGTAGATTTCTAATGCTTGTATATGTCAAGCATGTCCACTCAATCATAAAAAGAAAAGGCAATTTGAAAATTTCAAACCCAACATAGATGCCGATTCAGAGGTGTTACAAGCGGGTTAAACATCCCTTATTGGTGGAGTGGGGGTGATGCACCCAATCAAGCCCATTATGTAAAATCATTAAAACTCTTTGACAGTGCTTTGATCATTTATATATACTTATTTGTATCTTTAAATAATTATTTTAGCAAGTAAGCAGGTTTGTCTTTTTAGAACTGATCATTTCCCATCAACCTTGTGAAAATGAAGCTACTGGCTGTTGCTCTAGAACGTGGTTCTTACATACTGAAAAGCTGTATTTCTAACAATAAAACAGTATTGGGTGCTTCGAAGTAGGTCAATATTTTGATGCTGCCCCATCTTAGACATTCATTTGTATTTCCTAGCAATGGTTGTGATATTAATAAGCAAATGACAATAGTTTTACAGAATGGTAGTTTATACATCCCAATAGGCACTGTACACAAAAGTAACAAAGATGTGTGCTTTTGTAGAATGACCTAACATAGTATAGAAAATTACAGTCATTGACAAATTAAAAAAAATGGTTGAATTATCAAGTGGGGGAATGTTAGCAGACCAGGCTAACAACTCAGTCACTTTTGGAAGACGTAGAGCTGCTAGAAGATGAAGAAGAGTGTCTTTCACGCTTTTTCTTCTTTCTATCTTTTTTATGTTTGCTTTTCTTGGATTTAGTTCTCTTCTCTGTTTTTTTCTCTTTCTTTTCGACTTTCTGTTTTTTATTTTTACCATCCTCTTCGTCACTTGAGGAATGAGATCTTAAAAGGAAACAAAAAAGAGAGCCCAACCAATTTGTTATTTTCATCAATACGTAAAATCACAGATAAAAAGCAGTCCTTCTTAAATTATGCAGTTCTTCATGCCATATAATGTGTATCATATTCAACCATGTAGACAATAGACAACGCCAATATTTCAATGATTTGTTTAATTGATTTAGTTACTTGCATAACAGCTATTCTAAGTCCATTTCAACATGGTCCACACATTGTCAGAATGGTCTAAACTCTATGCTACACTGCCATTAGTACTTGTGTGGGTTGATGCATTTGTAGACATCATTGTTTTAGATTACTGTGAATACAAAGGAATATGATCTCACTACATGATTATTCCACCTCAACAAATTAAAGTCTTTGTGTAATTATATGGTCTTGCTCCGTTTGCAGTCTAGATGCCGGAGCCCTGGAAGCCCGGAGGGACAAAAGGTTGTGTACAAAAGCACGGCAGGCTGTGCATCAGGCTTCTGGGCAGTACTATCTACAGTGCAAATGGTGAAGGAAGGAGGTAGCCGCAGTACAGAGACCGTAACAGGTAAGTGGGGGAAGGCGCGGGCAGAGAGGGCATAGGTTGCCACACAGCAGTGAAGGTTGGGAGGGGAGGGGGGACCGGGACAGTTACATAAGGCCGAACATGCAGAATGCAACCTTTTGTTCTGGAATCCACAGGTTTGGCCTTTTGTAACCAGCCTTTAGACACAGATCCATTGGATCAGTGCTAGATCTGTTTTTACCACAGGAGCCACTCCTTTAGGCCAAACATAACACCCATCCTCACTTCACGCTAATCCCATGTCACATTTCAAGACAAACCATTTGAACATGCCTCAAAGCAAAAAAACCTTCTCCAACAGGGACAAAATCTGCTGTAAAAGGAGAGTATGTGGTTCCTGAGGAGATTGCTCGCTTGAGGGACAATCAGGGGGCATTTGTAGAAATGGGAGACAGTAGCCTTATGCCATTGCCTGAAGAACCCATGCGTCTGAAGTAATGCAATCTCATTCTTGAAGATGCTTGGTCAACCTGTCTTCCACCGGAGTCCTGTGAGCAAAGTGTCAGAGAGGTTTCTTGGCTGTGGCAGCGTGCAGCGAGGATGTGGCTGTCTGAGCAGTTGTTCCTCCATGACCTCTGGGGGCACATGTGAACCACCTTTGTCCTCTCTGGGTAGCTCAACCTCTTCCTCTTTGGACAAAAGAGGAGTAATAACGAAAGGAACACCTTCTCCAAGGCTGCAAATGCGGGTGTTGCTGTTGCAGCTGATGGATGGCTGTGCTAAAGATTTCGCAGCAGCCTTAGAAAGCTTTTCTAAGCGGTCTGCGTTTGGTCAAAAGAGTTTGGCCTCCTCAATGGGCATGTCGAGGAACCTTGATTGGACGTCGGGGGCAAATCCAGACTTGCACAACCATGAAACCTTATCACTGCACTATAGCCATACATGGGGTGACTCAGTCCGATGCATCTAGGCCCGACTGAGGGGACCGGCAACAGTCCTCTTTACCATTGTTGATGAGATAATAGAATCCATCTCATCTTGCCTTCAGGGATGTTATCTGCAGCCTGTGCAATAAAATTCCTCAAGGTATGTGAGTAGTTTGCCAGAGCAAAAGATGCATTAACGGCTTTTAAAGTCATGCTTCCAGCTGAGAACACTCTTTTTGCCAGGGCGTCATACTTTTTAATGTACATATACGGGGGGATGGTCAGAATAGCTGCGGCCTTCGAAGTCGAGGTAGCTGCCTGCACCACCAAATTCTCTGGTGTAGGGTGCCTTGAAAGTCAGGATCCACAGAATAAGTTCTGTATTTCTTCACCAACTGCTTGTTTACAGCGGGAGTGGTGTCCGGCTTCTGCCAGTTCTCTAGAAGTTTCTTTTTAAAGCTGAATGAAAGGGTAATACAGGCTCCTTAGGGTTTCCTTTATCTAGGATGTTTGTATGGTCTTCCTGAGTTCTATGCTTTGCATGGCGTCCCAACCCAAATATTCAGTTACCCTGTTCATGACCATTCTGTACTGTAAGTTGGATCGCAGGTCGAAGGGCCTTTTGACTTAGATTCCTTCTAAAAGGAGGGCAAAGAAACCTTTGACTTCGATGCGTTTTCCGTGGTCGACACTATCAGTGCTACTCAAGGCAACATCCATGAGGGATTCTAACTCATAGGCTTTTGGGCAGGCGAGAAGAAGTCTTACTCAATTCCCTGCCGGTCTTGGAAGACGCTGTGGGATCAGTAGCCTTCTTCAGCTCTTCCCAGGGACCAGAAGGAGCCAACTTCGAAAATACGTACATTTTTTGATGGAATTTTTCCCATTCGGCTGTTATTAGGAAAATGTACCCGACGCTTGTCAGGCGAGGAGTCGGAAGAGGAGGAGCGATGGCATTGTGTCGTCGACTTCTTTCGTGATGACGAAGATTGATGGGTGTCGCTCATGGATCTCCAACGCTTAGCAGGTCTATAGCGTTTTTGGGCATTTTGTCTCTGGTGTAACATCTTGTTTTGGAAGATGTTTTCTTCGAAAGAATAAAAGGTGGAGACTTTGAAACTGACCGACATAGTGCGAGTTTCAACCTTCTCACTTTTAAGGATTTATTGGTCATAGACTGGTAGCAATCACACTCTATGACCTTGTGTTTTTTGCCAATGCACTAGAGACAAATTCTGTGCACATCAGTGATCGACATCGAGTCACAGTCTGCACATCTTGGAAAGCCCGTTTTCGGCATAGACATCTTGCAGATTAAAAAGAATTAAGACATTAGATTTGCTCAGGCAGGTCGAACAGTTTCGAGAGTGTGCTGTGCAGGCTGAAAAACAGAATGGAGGCAACAGGTGCAGTGTGTGCTATTTATAATGTCATCAATGCCACATCTGGATTCAGGAATGGTGACCGTCGAGGTACACTGACACGATGTCGCACAGTGCCCGCTCATGTCGAAAATGTTTTAGAGACTGCAAAGCAGGATATGGATATATCAAAGATGAGGAATCCGTGAGAGGGCACAACCCAATAGAAATAGCTTTACGAATCAATGTATACAAATAAACAACAAATATTTTTAAATGTATCCAGGGTGAAGGTAGACAGACATGCATGAAAATAAAAAAGGTCATGTCAATTGACATAATGAAACATTACTAAAACACATCATATTAGTAAGCATACAGAAGCCAACTAAGCAGATTTTGAGGATGCTACTTAAGAGTCATGAGACATCTCAAACTGCAACTCGCATTAACCCTCCCCATTGAATGTATTGGGTAGAAATGATTGGAGTGGTAGTTCAAAACATTTGGGGGGAGGGGGAGGTGCAGAAAAAAGGACATACATTTTCTTATTGCAGGCAGCTGGGGCAGAAAAGTCTCATCAACTGCTATAAGTAAATGTTACCAGACACAAACACATGCCAATGTTACCATACAGATAACGAAACGAAGGATAAAGGCGGCAGCTTGAGTGCACAGTGCCCACTAACCCTGAAATCACCATACAATGAAAGGGAAAGGCCATACAGCTTCAGCATTGTTATGTTCGCAGGACACCATATGTTGTCGGAGTTGTAGAATCAGAGAATCGGTTAACAGAATGCGTTCTGCCTGGAGGCAAATGGGAGTTTACACCTCCAAATACAATAGAATGAACGTGCCTCACGCTGGTAGATGTCGCGTAAAAAGGTTTGGTATATGCATCTGCGGGCATTGTAATTCCACACATAAACATATTGCCATGGTACATTTGCAGAAGAAAGAGGAAAAACAAGCATTAGTGGTGGGTCTGTTGCAGAACGTAATGCTTTGCGACAAAAAAACAGATTTACCTGCCGTAATGCTCTTTCCGATGGCTACGATGATTCCTCCCACAGTTCCCTCATATGAAATCCACCTCGGATGCAGTGAGGGTCAGAACATTTTTCTCCAGCCACCAGGTGGTGCAATATGGCTCAAAATCAGCTCTGTCACCATTCCTATGCGTAGTCTTGTACTGGAGGTGATGTCCTCATCATATATACTCAAAGCCGCTGGAGCCACTTCACCTGAGCTCTGCCCTTTTGTCCTCAGGCACCCACGTGGAATATCAGACATGACACTCGTTAACAGAGAAATTTCAAAGAATCCAAAGTGGATTAATTTAGTGGGGAAGAGGGGTTGGGGAAGATACATTTCTGGGAGGAGTCATTGTATCCATCAGAAATAACCTTAAAGCAGATAAGCAATTTGTTGTTGCAATGAAGGCATTTAGACACCTGTGGAGGGAAGATTTTCGGTTCTTGCAGCATAATTCTTTGTGCTGTGAATGTGTCTTGTATGTTGTCCAGATACCCTTACGCCTTGCAGGAAGCAGAAGATTTGGCGGGGAGCCACCTGCCTCTGGAGTGATGAAAGCAGCATGTCTCAATCCTAACAGGTAGTACCACTTATGTCCTAGTGTACATATAAGCCATTAGAAAAATATGATCTGATGGTCTTGTCCTGTATTTATGGGTGAGATCATCATACATGGAAGGGACAGATACAAGTTTTCGCCAACCCAGTAGGAGCTTATCTCTAAGGGCTTCATGGAAGGGGAACAAGAGAGCTTTTGGTTATTTCGGGCGCCGGAATTTCTATTATGGTGTGTGTCACCACTTCTTTGGTCAGTGCTTGCAGGCCTGAGTTGTCAATGGCTACCTTTAGAATAGCTCTGTGGGACCCAAAGGACAGAATTATTGTCACTGCCATTTTCCGAGTCAGCATATGTGTCCAGACCAGCAGTGGCTGTCCAGAACTCTTCACGCGGCAGAATTAAATATTTCTCAGATTGATCTTCTAAGAGTTTATCTAGAAACTCAATCACTAGGTATGCAAGGCACATTCTGTAGGAGACTGAGGCATCATTCTGTCACCAGTCTTGAGAAAATGTGCAAGTGTTTGCAGCTGAAACTTACTGGCCGAACTTATTCTTATGCTTCAGAAGGTGTGTCTAAGTTGGATATTAAATTTCAATTTACATGAACCGGAGCCGCTGAAGTCTAGGTTCTCGACCCGCTGATATGGTCGGCACCAAAGGTTCTGGACACTCTGCTCAGTCTTACTCAGCACTGATGATCCTTTGGAGTCACCTCGTAGCCCAAGAATGTTGGCATGCAGAGAGGGGCTTTTCAGTTGTGCCATAGTCTCAAATACAGTTGAAATGGCAAAGGCCATCGCGAATTGCTAGAAACATTGTAACTTCTTTTGCTTTTCTAATGGCTCCCTACTCCACTGGCCAAGGTAGAGGTTGCAAATGGAGGAGCAGTTTTCACGGTTAGAGATTTTGACCAGTGTTAACAGTCCTTTTTGTGGGAAGATGAAGAATGGGCCCTAAATGACGATGAATCACTCCTAGAATGGTGACACAGTCTTTCCTTCTTCCTCTTCTTTTGCCGCCGTTCACTCCAACTTTGTTCTTGCAAAACCAATATCTGGGGAACCAACCTGGGTGTGATAGACTTTGCCAGTTTAGTCTTTGCAGAGAGTCCTTTTATGGGCCTCTTTTGGATGCATCAAATGACAGGATATGCACTCATTCATATCATGGTCTTCATCAAGGAAAACAAGGCATGAGTGCTGGTCAGTCAGACAAATTGGTGACATGAGGAACAAGCTCTCAAGCTTGATTTATGAATTTTTGAATTGAAAAAGAGACAGAAAACATTGAGCGACTGATCAAGTTCCTACATGTTAATGCAGAAAGAAGGAACAGATATGAAATTGTGCGGTCAGTTTAGAGTATATATGTCACCTCCTTCAGTTGGAGCTCACCCCGTGCCATATGGTGCCACCTGATGACTGGAAAACCCAGAGCCATATTTTGCCGCCTGTGGCTGGACAAAAACAAGGTATGTATCCATCAGAAAAATGTCATCTTACACTGTATAGTTTGCTAAACACCTTGAGAGAGGGGCATGATAATGGTCTTGAAACGAATGGTGACAAGTGAGACCAGTAGGACTTGTGACATTGGTGCTTCTGAAAAAGGGGGCACAAATATCAGTAAAATAAAAAAAAAACTGCACGGTATTTTAATTATGTAGCAAGTAAAACGTGCAACTGTTTGTGGACTGCAAACTAAAAAGTAAGATTGAATGCCATGGGCCTGTTCACCCATGCCTGCAAAGTGTTACTGAACAGTGGGCACCATCATTGGCCCTACCCGCGCTGCTCCACCGTAGGTGAGCTTTAACACATCCCCATAGGACACCCGATAAGCGAGCCTCAGGAACTGTTTGTGGCGAGGAACAGCACATGCTCCAATTGCACACAAGCTTCAAGCCCAAATTGAACAAGAACGTACATACTGAAGTCAATTTGTCAAGAGGTAAGCAGCAACAAAATCAAATAAAACAAAGACATGGTCAATTCAAAACGCTGTTGCCAGAGGTGGTACTCAAGCAGCTCACAACCGTCCTCATTCAGAGGTCTATGTCCTAATCACTTCACAATTGAATGCCACACGCATAAGCGTGGATGAGTATTGCACATTCACTTGCCAACATGTGCCCAACTTAGCAAAATGTTTGCTCATGGGTAGCACGGTTTACTTCTAGCACTACACCGTTGAGACAGTGGGTATGTGCTGTTAATTGCTCTTTATGCCTATCAGCGAAAGAAACAAATAATCACCCAAAGGTTATTTATGGAGATAGCAGGTCTGGGTAAAAGGTGCATCAGGGTATGGAACACTAATCATAATAATAATTATTATTATTATTATTTAATAACAGTGCTATAAGAATCAAGCCATTTATTATGAGATACCTTTCAGTAGAAAGGAGTAAGATATTATATCCGAATATTAGGGTTTAAGGGTCCCCAGTTTAAGGAAAAGGGTTCCTTTACATTTACAAAACCAACCCAGGGTTTGTACTACAATTGTTTTGGTCAAATTGTATTTGTAATACTATTGTTGAAATTTTGCACTTTGCACTTTTGTATTTTTGAACTGTAAGGTTGTTCTACCCCTAGCGGTCAATCGACCGCTGTAGGTGGATCAACCACTTTAAAATATTGACGTGGGATACAGTCAAAAAGAACAAGTTACTTTCTTACCTGGTAACGTTCTTTCGATGGGATGGTCCGACGACGTATTCCATATCTATGACATGTAATCACCACAGCTGTGCTGCTTCGGAAACTTTTTCGGCGTCTGCGTCCTGCGTCGATGACGTCGATGCGCCGCCGTCGAGGACCTCCTCCGACGTCCGACGTCATCCGATGTGATAAGTAGGACGCACGACGCCAGTAGCCTCAGTTGTAGTTTTTTCCCCCCAGAACGTGTGACATTAGTCAACTGCCAGTCCGACACAAAGCCTTGCGGAACGTAAGCTGCAATCGCAACAGAAATTCTGCAGCGGGGAAGGCAGGGTGGGAGCGATATGGAATACGTCGTCGGACCATCCCATCGAAAGAACGTTACCAGGTAAGAAAGTAACTTGTTCTTCGAGGGGATTGGGTCCTCCGACGTATTCCATATCTATGACAGACTCCCAAAGCAGTACCAAATCAAGGAGGAGGGAAAGAATTTAGAAACAAAATTTAGAATAGCCAATCAACATCACAGATGTTGCGAATAGGAACACCCCTCTGCAGGGCAGTAGATGCAGCCACGCCCCTGGTAGAATGGGCCCGCAAGCCAGCCGGTGGGTCCTTACCCGCCAAGCGGTAACACTCCGAGATGGCCAAAATAATCCAGCGTGACAAAGTCTGTTTCGTCACAGCTTGCCCCAAGCGCTTACCAGCGTAACCAATAAAGAGTTGATCGTCCACTCTGACCCGGGACATGCGAGAAACATAAAAGCTCAAAGCTCTCCTAGGATCAAGCCTATGGAGCCTCTCCTCTTCCTTACCAGGATGCGGAGGAGGATAGAATGCCGGAAGAACAATCTTCTGGGCCAAATGAAATTCCGTCACTACCTTTGGAAGAAAAGAAGGACGAACTCGAAGGACAACCCTGTCCTTGTGAAATACAGTGAAGGGTGGCTTAACAGAAAGTGCCTGTAACTCACTCACTCTGCGAGCGGAAGTAACCGCAACTAAAAACGCAGTTTTCAAAGTCAACAGCCTCAAAGGGCAAGAATGTAAAGGCTCAAACGGAGCACCCATAAGAAACCTAAGAACAAGGTTTAAATCCCAACCGGGCACCAGGAAAGGCGACGGAGGGAACACATTAGTGAGCCCTTTCAGAAACTGTGAAATTAAAGGGATTTTAAAGTAAGAACATTCTTCAGATGAGCGCTTAAAGATGGACAGCGCCGCCAGGTAACCTTTAATGGTACCCACTTGCAAGCCCCTGTGGGCCAAAGAAAGCAAAAAGGACAGAACCATGGGGATGTCACATGCAAAAGGATCCACATTCTGAACTCTGCACCAGTCGCAGAACTTACGCCAACGGCAACGGTACAGAGACTTAGTTGCGGGCCTTCGGGCCGAAAGCAACACCTCCATCACGTCTTCAGGGAGGTCCCAATCCTTATACCTCAACCTTTCAGAAGCCAAGCGTGAAGGTTGAGGGATCCGACCTCTGGATGGAGAACCTGACCCCCCTCCCGTGAGAGCAGATCGTCTCGGTAGGGAAGACGACGTGGAGGGCAGATGGACAAGTCGAGAAGGTCCGGGTACCACGTCCTCCGAGCCCACGCCGGAGCAATGAGGATCATCCGGGAACCGAACTTCCGTAACCTCCGCAGCACTTGCGGGATGACGGGGACTGGAGGAAACGCGTACAGCAGCGGGAATGACCACTCCACCACAAACGCGTCGCCTAAGGCTCCTTTCGGAGGAAATTCCCGCGAGCAAAACCTCTCGCACTTCCGGTTGACACTGGAGGCGAAGAGATCCACTTGAGGGGTCCCCCAAAGGGCGAAGATCTCCAGGAGAATCTCCTGAGCCAACTCCCACTCGTGAGAGATCGCGCTCTGCCTGCTCAGAGCGTCCGCCGTCACGTTTTCGTCTCCGGCCAGATGAACTGCCGAGATCGAAACTTCCTGCCGGATGGCCCAGAACTCGAGCTGCATCGCCTCCCTGCACAGAGGAAGTGACCCTGCCCCCCCCTTTTTGTTGAGGTAGTGCATGGCCACAGTGTTGTCCGTCATGATCAGGACAGCCTTTCCTCGCACAGTCGGCAGAAAAGCCTTCAGGGCTAGCCTGACGGCCCTCAGCTCCAACAGATTGATATGGAGTCTGGACTCCGACGGAGACCAACGACCGCTGACTGTCAGCCCGTTGGCATGAGCTCCCCATCCCGTGAGGGATGCATCCGTCACGATCGTCACCTCCGGCCAGGGTAGCCAAAATGGAGCCCCCTTCATCAAGTTGCCTTCGACGGCCCACCACAGAAGGTCCCGGGCGACCGAGGGCGGCACCTGAACCGGGTCCGACATCCTGCCGGAGGACTGCGACCATTGCGTCTTGAGTGCCCACTGCAAAGATCTCATCCGCAGGCGAGCCTCTGGCACCAGAAGAATGCAGGATGCCATGAGGCCGAGCAACCTCAAGAACTCGAACGCCGGGAGCGTCTGGGCATGCTGAAACTTGTGCACCATCTGCTGAATGTGAAGAGCCCTCACCTGGGGAGGAAAACACTGCCCCAGGGAAGTGTCGAGCACTGCTCCGATGTACTGGAGCCTCTGTGTTGGCGTCAAATGGGACTACTTTAAATTGAGGGAGAAGCCCAGCCTGTGAAGGGAGTGGCAGGCGACGGACAGATGATCCAGGACTTGCTCGGGAGAGCTCCCCCTGATCAACCAATCGTCCAGGTAGGGGTAGACGTGAATCCCCCCTTGCCTGAGATGCGCTGCCACCACCACCATGAGCTTGGTGAAAACCCTCGGGGCGGAGGTCAAACCGAACGGCAGGACCCGAAACTGAAAGTGCGAGTCGCCAACCGCGAACCTCAGGTACTTCTTGTGCTTGGGATGGATCGGCACATGGAAGTAAGCATCCTTGAGGTCGAGTGACACCAACCAGTCCTGAAGCTGAAGGGCCTGGAGGACTTGAGAGAGAGTAACCATCTTGAACTTGTCCTTCCTGAGGAGTTTGTTCAAACCGCGCAAGTCCATGATGGGTCTCAATCCCCCGTCTTTCTTCGAAATCAAAAAATAAGGGGAATACCATCCCTTGTTCCTCTCCGCTACAGGCACCAGTTCTATGGCGCCTTTCTCCAGCAGGGCTTGAATTTCCTGCGCAAGGAGCGGATCCGGACACTTCAAAGAGAAGTTCCCCGGTGGATTGTCGCGAGGCCTGTGCCGAAAGGGAAGACAGTAGCCGTGGGTTATGATCTCCAGAACCCACACATCTGAAGTAATGGCACGCCACTCTACAAGATGCTGCGCCAGCCTTCCCCCAACCGGCGAACCATGGTACATGGCCTCATGACTGAGTAGGAGCGGCTGCGGCGTTACCTGAGGGCAAAGAGGCAACTGCCCGAGCGGCCTTGGCACCACGGGTACCTTGTCGTCCACCTCTGGTACCCCTGCGTTGGCCCCTTTGACTGCCAGCTCCTCTCGCTTTACCAAAGGACGAGTAATAGCGAAAGGAGCCACCCCTCCACTGCTGTCCCCTAGGACGAAAAAGCGGAGGTTGGCGAACTGCAGCGCCCAACGACTTCGCTGCAGCTTTTGAGGTCTGCAACCTCTCAAGGCTCTCGTCAGCCTTGCTGCCAAAAAGATGTTCACCATCAAAGGGCATGTTGAGGAGCCGGGACTGCACATCAGGAGCAAACCCCGACTTCCGCAACCACGCAAACCTGCGTATCACGGTGCTCGCCGCCATGGACCTACTGACGCATTCAGCTAAGTCCAAACCCGACTGAACGGACTCACACATGGCATCCTTACCATCCTGGACCATAGCAAGGAAACCATCCCGTTCGTCCCCTTCGGGAATATGTTCAGCCGCTAACGCAACACAGTTCCACAGAGTGTGCGTGAAACGCGACAAGGCACAAACGGAGTTGGCCGCCTGAAGCGCCATACCACCAGAAGAAAACACCTTCTTCGCCCAGCCATCAAAACGTTTGTCGTCCCTATCAGGAGGGATGGTAGGGTACGACGCCTGCTTTGCCGGGGCCGTGGCCGCCTGCACCACCAAACTTTCCGGAGTGGGGTGCCTGGTCAAGTAGCAGGGGTCGCCACTGGCTGGACGGTATTTTCGCGACAAGGATCTGCCCACTGCCGGGAGACTCTCCGGAGCAGTCCAAGCCGCCGCCACCCTACGCTGTAAAGCCATATGGAACGGCAGTACCGGGTCAGTTGGGGGACCAACATCAAGGATGTCCGTCAGATCATCCTGCACAAACTCCCCTGGGGGAGCAGACCATCCCAGATACTCAGACACCCTAGCCATAAGGCGCCGGTATGAGGAATCGGCATGGGAGCCAGGCTCAGGCCGACCAAATTCCACCTCCGGAGAGGTGTCCAGTCCACTGGCATCATGCAGCGACTGCCTCAAATCGTCAAATTGACTATGGCCCGAGACAATGTCATCCGGCACCTGACTAGGAACCAGGCCATCCGAATCCTCATCCGCCTCTGAAATATAATCCAAGTGGTGGAAAGGCACCCGAGAGTGCCTGCTCTTAACCAGAGCCTTCCTAGGGGGAACACCCGAGACACGGGGCACCTCCGACACGAAAGGCGTCGATGGCGTCGAGCGAATCGGCGCCGACGTCGAGAAAACCGGCAACGGCGCCGAGAGGATCGGCGTCGACGTCGAGGAAATCGGCGTCGACGTCAGATGCAGCGCCTCCAGTATCGGCGGCGTCGACACAGCCCTCGAAGCCGGAGCCCCGAGCGTGTCCCTCGACGACCTGACCGTCGACGGCTTCGACGACTTCCTCGGAGCCGGAGCCTCAAGAAAGCCTGTCGACGCCCTCGACGCCTCAGACGTCGATGTCTTCCTCGAAGACATCACAGGTGCACACGGTCTCGATCGCGTCGAGGACCGGGACCTGGAACGGCGAGAACGAGCCCCCTTGTCCGAACGGGACCTCTCCCGTGACTCGCGCCGACCACTCTTGCGAGCGGTGGCTCTCGACCTCTCACGGCCGACCCCACTCGGGGGCGCGGACGGTTGAGTACCCTGCGACTCAAGAATCGCCAACATCTTCTTCCCGAAGGAAGCCCATTCCTCCGGCGTCGCACGGCTGGTGGGGTAACCGACGTGCCGGGCAGAGTCCTCTGAAGAGGACCTGGAAGGCGACCGGTGTCGGCGCTTCCGAGAATGCCTCGAAGAGGCTGAGGAGTGGCGAGACCGACTCCTAGAAGAAGACCGACGAGACTTCCGACGATGACGCGGAGAGTCACCCCTCGAATCATCCGTCGAAAGCCCCGCCGACTTCGACTTCCGGGGCTTGGACACCCGACCTACCGACAATTTCTTCTTACGTCCGCGTAAGGCCTTGGACGTGAGCGACAGGCAGTCGACACAGTCATCCGTGTCGTGGGCCTCCCCGAGGCACCAGAGGCAGGCATCGTGCGAGTCAGTCACCGACATCTTGGACCCACACTCCCCGCACTTCTTGAAGCCCGGACGCGGGGTTGAAGACGAAGTGGAAGACATCGTCGAAGGAATATTCACAAACGAACAGGTTCGAAGAACCAGAAAGAACAGAACTCCAATGAGTCGAGGCTAGAACCGAGAAACACGAAGCAACACGTTCGCGGAAAAAACGGAACTGAGGCTACTGGCGTCGTGCGTCCTACTTATCACATCGGATGACGTCGGACGTCGGAGGAGGTCCTCGACGGCGGCGCATCGACGTCATCGACGCAGGACGCAGACGCCGAAAAAGTTTCCGAAGCAGCACAGCTGTGGTGATTACATGTCATAGATATGGAATACGTCGGAGGACCCAATCCCCTCGAAAAATATGTATGTGTTGTATGTTTGTCTACATGATATTATGAATGTTTCTAACCACGCCAGGTTGAAAGAAATTGTGTTTTAGAGATTTACACATATATATATGTGGAATGAATCGTTTATTGAGATATATATAAAATAAAAAATATTTTTAAGATTACATTTGTGTGTTACCCAGTACCTATTTGGTCCATGGTCTGGATGATCTCTCTTTTTTGAAAGAGAAAAGAGGGAGTATTCGAGAGAGAAGGTTCTAAGGAGAAATGACACATTGGCTCCCAGGTTTTGACTTTTTTTGTTTGCTGAATGGGCAGAACCTCTGTGTCTTAAAAATAAGCCCACAGTCTATTTTTTGTTGCTGTCTGGGTAAAAGGTGCATCATGCCTATATTTCAAATGTTCATGACAAGTACAGTCGTTGGGAGGATATGGCCAATAATGTGTTAGTTTTACAACGTTATGCATTTCAACATAGCAGACCAGGAAAGTATACCATACAAATCAGGCCACTAGGTGGCTCCTACAGTCCAAGTTATAACCCCACTGACAACTGTTTTATGGCTAGAGTCCAGAACAGAAAGTACCCCAACAAAGTAAGACGGGTAGGCAGGTCCTACCACACAGACCACTGAAACAGGCTAGAGCAATGCAATGCGATGCGATACTGTCCCAGACACAGAGACACACACCAGGATAACATTGCAGTATTAACAAAAGGCGCATGTCCTATTAGAGCAGATTAACTCGCTGAGAACAAAGGGTGAAAAGGGGCTTTAGGATGGTAGGAACCGACCCACAAGCAAGTACCAGCTACTGTATAAAATAATCAGTGGTCTGAACACTTCTTGGGAGACTGCTATTTCACAACAGTTGTAGGCTCACGTGGCTAGGCCATAAGGGTCCAAATCCTGTGACGCTGATACCACCCTTCTTTATAATTCAACTCAATGATCTAAAAGGTTCTGTATCAATATTTTCAACACCACTGCTCTTTTCATGATGGAAATGTGCTTGCCATGTGTTGAATAGTACTTTTTGCTAACAACTGTAGTTTAAATAGGTGTGCTTAAAACAGATAAGTGAACACATTTTGTGAGGCTTGTGGGATCAAGCCCTTAAAGTCATATTTTGTGAGCAGATACCAAGTAATACCAAACAATAGAACATTATAAAAAATATAGAAAATGCTACCTTTTTCTTGTTTTTTTAGGTTTTGATCTTTCCTTGCTTTTTCTTTTTTGCTTCTTCTTTTCTCTCTCAGCATTGGCATCTATTAAAAAATAAATATAAAATAAATATCCTTTTGGCACACCTTTCAATGTTCAGGAGATCAACTACCAGCAGCATTGAAGTACATTTTCAGCATCAACGTAAAAAGCGTGTGCGTGTGGAGTACGAAGATGTTAAACTAGTCCATGCAGAAGTATGTATTGCACATTTGAGATGAACTTGCATCAGAAAACGTGCACCGGATTTCTGCATTCCCTTACTGCACAAGATCACAACACAAAAATATCCTGTATTGTTAAAGTATTGTCGAAAAGGAAAATTGGGTCGCATCACAAGTCCGGCAGGATTAAAACACTTGCGTTCCGGGAAGTCAGGCGCCGGTAATTGTAAATCCCCATTCCCATTGATGGGAATGGTGCTTCCGTGAAACTCTGCGGGCAGGTGCCGTTCCGCCCACCAGGTTTGAACCTGGTTGGTGAGTCGTACTATGCCGGTCTGGTAACAACAGTGTGGGTAGGGCTTCCGGCACCGTTATTACCGGACCAGTATAGTCAGAATTAGGCCTATTGTTCAATTTAAAAATCAACAAAAAAAATAAAACGAACAAATCGGGGTCATTGTGAGTTTTGTAATGTAAAGAAATTGTTGAGCATGACCGTGTGAAGTTTTTAGAATGAAAGGTTTTATTAGAGTTTTGGAATATATTTATGGTGATTTGTCCCTGATCGTATGCAAATTAAATATGATCAATATTTTAATTATGTCTATGCTATACATGCTCTTTTGGGGAACAGGTATGTCTGAAATAAAAATGTGTTGAATGGTTGGTGCGCAGGAAGAGGATACTGGCCTATGTTTGTGGTCATGGCAAAGAAATCAAGGATTGAAATGCCATGAAGTGAAAATGTCATTTTTAGCTGCCTCAGAAGTCAACGTACATTAATGGGAAGTATGAGGTTAAAAGCTTTTATCAGCATGGCTGCTATTGTTACTGGTCTGTACCAGACTCCTCAGAGGTGCTGCTTTACATTTACTGACAAGGCAAGTAAGGCACTACTTAGCATGGATTCTAGTTATTTACATTTTCGACAACTACATTTTATGAAGTTGTTAGAAGCAAATAGACACGATTGCAAAACAACTGTTCTCACACCCCCCCCCCCCCCGCCTCGGACAAACATTCCCGCTTTTCCGCGAGGTAAAACGGTACATTTTACAGAAACGTATCCTGAAAACATGTTGAAGGCACAGACGCATCAATGGGCAACATACCTTTTCGCAGTCACCAGCATCTCGTGGCAACATCAACATTATGACGACCTTGGAGAAACTCCACCATGTAGGATGGCATAATTTTAACTCATAATTTCCAGAACTTCTCTAAAGGGTCGCTACAGTTTAAATGGTGTATTCACAAACTTACTCAGTAGGATTTCTATAGTGTTTTTTTTTTTAGAAGGGGCCTGTTCTATACGCTCTGCTGTACTTAAATGGAACAGCCTGCTATGTTGTTAGTGGTGAAATGTAAAATGGTAGTTCAATTCAGTCTTCCACCTTTTCAAGTTTGAGAAAGCAAGAACCTTTCAGTTGTAGTGACATAAGCTACTGCAGTGCTTGGAAAAGGGCAAGGGGGAGCATATAGACTAGCACATTGATTTAAGGGTAAAGGGACAGTTATGTGCATAGAGGATGCTAAACACATGTAGCCCACACATCTAAGATGGTTCCAAGTATCAATTGTTTACCTCGGACACTGTGCCCGTCTACACAGCACGCGGCAGACGTCACTGCTTTTGGGGGGCAGCCTTGAAAACTAAAACTGGGAATTTTGCTTATTTTGTTTCCATTAGCCTTCTTCAAAATTTACTGGACTGACTCCATTCGAATTGGGACTAGGACCAAAGCTCTTAATTTTCTCAGAATATTCCCTTTTTCAAACAGTTCAGTCTTAGCATGTCTGTAGCTGGAGAACTAGGCGGTATCAAATGTTCATTGGTGTACTGGGCGCAATGGGGCCAGTTTTGTATTGTTAGCACGTTATATCTTGCGCTGTCCCAGCAAGATATTATATACAATGCTTGCAGGGCCTGAAAGAGATACCACCCATCATGCACTTTTGCAATAAAAAGATTCCTTTACATATGATAATTCTTCAAAGTATTATGATAATGGGCATCACGATTTAAGCAATAAGCCCCGAGCAGGGGGGGCATTACCGCTTCAGGTAATGCCCCAAGGCCAATAATTACAGGCCCGAGCAAAGTCCCTTCTCCCTATCCATGACGGCCACTGAAGAAAAAAAAAATAGCCGCCATGGAAAGGGAGAAGGGACTACATGTAGTCCCTTCTCCCTTTCCATGGGAGCCACTTCTGGAAGGAACCAGGGCCACAACAGTGAGCCGATCCTTGTCGGCCGAGTAATGCCACCGCGAGGGCCAATGAGCTTGGTTGTTACAAGCTCATTGATCCTCGCTGCATACTAATACTCATTACATTGATGCTCTTATACAAACTGGATAAGTGTGAAATGGGGATTCGACCAATGAGAATTTTGAAAATATGTGACTTGCAGCTTACACAGGCATTGCTGTAACAGACACATTAACCCATGTTGCCAGGAAAGGGGGTAGTCTGTTAAGGTGGTATGAACAGGGTAGAATGGGGATAATATTCGATTAAAGTGAGCCCAGCATGGTGGCAGTGTTTAGCGAGGGCATAGGTGGGAGAGTAGAGGGTAGCTTTGGGGATGTTTTTGGGGAAGAGTTGGGATGTCTGAAAGTATTCTACGTCAAATAAGGCTTAGTAAGGGGGCCAAACAGGTGGTGTCAAAGGTAAGGAATTTCCCCATTTGTATGAGGGGGTAGGTAACTGCTGAATTGCACCAACTGGAACAGGAAGGGATTATAGAACCTGTAGAGTCATCTGAGTGGGATTCACCCATTGTGGTAGTGCAAAAGACCAATGAGCAGATCAGGTTGTGCGTAGATTTAAGAGGACTTAATCATAGTGTTGTGATGGAAAGGTACCCGTTGCCCAATATAGGGGAGGTGGTCAGACTGTTGCTGGGTGCCAAGATTTTCAGCACATTTGACCTTGCCTCTGCGTATCACATGGGGAAGTAGCACCGTAGCTCTGTAATCTCACTACCTTTGAAACCTAAGAGGGGACAGATTATTTTAGGAGGACATTTAGGTTGGGGTAGGCCGCAGCGTTCTTCCAGAGGGTCATGCACATGCATTTTGGGGACGCAGCAGGTGTCGCCCATTTCCAGGATGACATCCTGGTTATGGGCCGAAGAGAACAGGAGCATGATTTGAGACAAGGTACGGTTCTTCAGGTGGTAAGTGTAAAACACGGGTGGCGTCCATTGAATACCTAGGTCATACATTCAGTGTGGCAGGGGTGGAACCTAGGGAGGGTTTGGTGTCAACAACAGTAGGTTTGGAGAGATCTAAAGATCGGCAAGGAGTGCCGTCATTCTTGTGATTAGTGGATCATGACGCTAAATTTGTAAGGCATATTGCTGACAGGTGCGGGAAAATCAGAGCGGTGCAAAAAGGTAGTGGAGTTTAGTTGGATACAAGTGTGTGAGGCAGAATTCAAAGTTATTAAGTAAGCCATTGCTCAGCCATTGCTCAATCATCTGCCTTACCCCATTTCGATACATGTTTTGACACCTGGTTATGGCCGATGCTAATGACACGGGAATGGGTGCTGACCTCTTCAAAAACAAGAAAGGGTGGTGGCATTTGCCTTTAGAACGTTAAGGGCAGCGGAACAGCGGTATCCTGTTATTAAGAAAGAAGCCCTCAGTGTGGTGTGGGCTATCAAAAAATGTAAGTCATTTCTTTGGGGCAGGAAGCTCTGCCTACATACAGACCACAAGCCCCTCATAGGAGAGTTAATGGCTCAGGGTTTAGAGGGAATATCCCAGAGAATAATGAGGTGGGTGACTCATTACAGGGGCATGATTTCTCTCTAAACCATCCTGACACAAATGTTGTGGTTGAGAGGTTCAATCGCACGCTTATGCAGGCTGTGGAGATGTCTAGTAGAGCTAGGGCAATCTAGGAAAACGCTGCGGAATGTAGGGTGTCTCTCTACAGGTTGGCACTACATGTGACCAGGGGACTGATACCATTTGAAGTATTGCAGAGGAGATAAGCGTAGTGTTGTGTGTCCACCATGTTTGGGACATTCAACATTCCTGGAGTGGGTTGAGTAGAGGTTGAAAGAAGTGGTGGAAAAAAAGGCTGTGAAGATGAATGCAAGATGTGATGAAGAGGAAAACGTGCAGAAAAGTGAGATAAGAGGGTGAGCGCAGGGGTGAGCAAAGCAGGGTTGGGTAGTCCCTGTAGCTGAATAAAACCCTTTCGAGTCCTGAAACCATATCACCTACCTTCCTTTCTATAAGAAGTGATACAACAACAATGACCCATGATCAAATGCACGTTTCAACACCAAACATCAGCTGGGAAAAAAGGAAGGTTCAATCCCTTAGTAGAAATCACAGAAGAACCGCTCTAAAACCCACACACTGCTTCTGCAAAAGAACAGCATCACCAGCCGGTTTAGCAAAAATCAGTTGACAAAGAACTGACAGAAGATGAGTTATTCAATAAAGTCAAAGTCTGAATAGCACTGAAAATACACAAGAGGAGAGTTTTCATCATAGGGCCTCATTAGGAGTATGGTGGTGTGCTAAAAAGGTAAACATGGTGGTAACTGAATTACTATAACTTTCACTGCAACACCATATTCCGTATTTCCAAAGTGGAGAAAAAAGTTCCATCACTTTGCTGGAGGATTAAAAAACAAACAAGGAGGAATATTGCCATCCCGAAACATGGAGAATTCACCAGTAGTTCCGAGATGGTAATCGAGCTGTAACAGTAAATGGGTTTTTCAGATTTACCACTTATCCACAGTGCTTACCAGACAAACCTCTTGGATGTGAAAAGTAGATAACTTCAGGAAACAGACGGAAATGTTTAAATCACTGATAAAACTAATAACACAAACAACAAATACTGTAGAGGACGAGGTATTCAAGACTGAACAAAAATTCCAATTGCCAGCTGCTGACAACAGAATAAATGTGCAATGGCATAAAATGCACTCACTCAGCCGGGGAGCATGTAGTACAGTAAGATAACACCTCTATTTTTTATTATTTATTGTATTCTGGGGCTTGAGCATGAACCTAACTTCGATCAGCAGCAAAGCTCTGTACATTGGATGGGGTTCCAGGACTACATTAGATAGTTAGGGGAAGCAGCCCTTACAATATTGCATTAATAATAGCATCACATTTAGATAAGAGTTAACAGTTGGGTGATATTGTATGTAAATATGTTCTATGAAAAGAACCACTATATGAAGAGCATCGTCATATCGGGGGGGGGGGGTAGGTGGATGTTATGTTATGACTGGTAAGGAGGGTTTCCAGGGACTCCATGTAGAGGTTTAGGTTCATGGGTGAGAGGATGGATCCAAAGATGCGGATAGAGGTGGTGAACTGAAGGTATCCATCTCGACAAACTGATGGTGGTCTTCTAGGTAGGAGCTGAAGCAGCAGGGTACTCACTGATGCCCATGTAGTTCTAAAGTATGTTGAGGAGTGCTTCATCGTCTACTGTGTCGAAGGCTTTTAAGAGTTCGAGTCCAGTAGAAGGCCTGGCTCTCGGTTGTCAAAAATGCAGAGGGCATTGTCTCACATTTGGATGTTGGCTGCTTGAATTTGGGTGGCTATTGCTCTTTCAAAGGTCTTGCTTAGAAAGCAAAAGTGTGATAATGTGATAGTTGCTGAGGTCAGCAGGGTTTACAGTTGGTTTTATTGAGCATGGGGAGATATTGTATGGTTTTTGAGGGTGGTTGGGAAGATTCCTAATAGGGGGAAAGCACTGAGGATGGCCAAGATGGTGTGGAGGGCTTCCATGGACAGTGTTTTCAGAATTGAGGTTAAATAGGATGTTGTTTTAAAAGATTCTAGGCTTGTTATCAGGTCCTCCATAGATACTGTTTCAAAGGTAGCCCACATTGTCATTTTGAGTGGTGGGGTGATAGGGGTATTGTTTGCTCTGGCATTGACATCTGATCTTTACCAGATCAGCAAAATCTGTCAAACAAACAAGTTGTTGAGGGATGTGGACATCTGACGGAGTGTGTGGGGGCAGTTGATACACTTCTTTACTCCCTTCAAGGCAGACTTGCTTTTGTTATGGACTTCGACTATGGTGTTCCGGTAGTACAAGACCTTTGCAATGGTGATCATTTGCCTGTTTAAAATCCGGAGTTCTTTAAGTAAGCTTAGGTCAGATGGCGTTTTGGATTTGTGGCATGTTTTCTCAGGCGTCAGAGGGACTATTTTGCTGATGTTGAAGTTTGTGTGTACCAGAGTGTAAATGATTTAGGTCTGATGGCTGTGACGAAATTACATCTGCTCTGCAGGATTACAAGAATGAGTAGTAGTGAAACCACTATGGTAAGTCAAACTCAAGAGACAGGACAAGGTGTAACGTTGGACGTGTTTTATTGTACAAAAGACGATAAGGCCTGTCCAGTCCCTACTACTAGGTGTTCTTGGCCCTAGCTAAACGAAAACAATAAAGGGTGCTTGTCAGGATGTCTCACAAAATAATTCAGTCCTAGTGTACCAGAAAGGTCTGGAAAGGTATTGTCTCTCAACCCTTAAAGGCTGGCTCGTTTCTGACCCATCCCAAATGTCTCTCTGGCTTCTCCCAGGCAACGTGCCTGATTATACAGTTCAAAATTCAGGATACACAAAGTCTCTTTATTCTTGCTATTTTCCTGAAAGAATAGTCTGTCTTGCGGCTAGCTGTTGTCACTCAGACACGGAATGCAGTTTCTCCCTCCCCGCCCTGGGGTATTGCTCCCATCACCCCCGGGGTATGGTGCATTTCTTCCCACCCTGTGGAATAGCTCATGTCCGGCCGCATCGGGATCTTGCTTCTTACACCAGCACCCTAGGATTCCTTTTCTATTTCCCTGCTTTGGGATCCTGTTACTCTCACCCCGCCTTGGGGTATTGTATTTCTCACCCAGTCCTGGGCTTTCTGGTCTCTCACACAGCCTTGGGATCTCTAGTCTCTCACCATGACTTTGGATATGCCGGGTTCCTGCACCCTCCTCGCTGGCACAACCGCATACCTTGTTACTTGTACAGGAGTTCCTTGGGGCGGGCGGTCTCCTCTGCTGGTGCGCAACCGCAGTTTGGGTTACAGTACGATTCTCCACATCTGTTCAGCTGCTTCTTGCTGGTCTCTGATGTTTGACCAGTGCCCACAGGTCACAGAGCTGATTAAACACTTCTGAGGTGGTTGCGACTTCTCTCACTCTCTCTCCCTCTTGCTCTGGAACACCTCGGAGAGAGCAGCAATCGGCAGGCTCCTTGGCTTCTCCGCATACACCACCTTCGTCGAACTGCTCCCTGTCTCCGCCTTCCAGGAGGATGTCTCCTCTGCTCGCTGTGCAGGATTTCCCCAACCAGCAACTGGCTCCACAGACTGCGGCTGACATTGCAGGCATTTATCATCCTCTTCTTGTGCCGCTTGTATGGCCTCCTTATGTTCAAGGCAGTAATGTGATTGAACAATCCATTAATTCAGAGGTTGATGTAGGGAGGGTATTGTAAAAGGGTCGAAAACCACACCAGCCATTTCTAAAGGTCCACTAACACACCTGCCCTGGCAATCCTCATACAGCCAACAAACACATGGGGCATTTCACCTGAGGGAGGATGAATAAAACCCCTTTCTTGGAATTTCATATCCTCAGGGCACTTGCCCTGTCCTTTAGGAGTGTTAAGCATAACAAACTTGCCTCCCTAGTCTCAAAGGGGGTGGTTCCCCCTGGGGAGAAGGGACAAATGCCCTGGATTTGTCACACCACTTACACAGTCCTCACAATTCTACAAACCAACAGTGATCCCAATCAGACAGTTAAACAGACACAGTTAAGAGATCAACCTCCTTTACCTTTTGTAGTAACATTAATCGAGGGAAGGCTATTCTCTCAAGAGACTGAACGTAATCCAGTAGCTACCCAAATAGCAAAGTACAGTAGTGTGGATTAAATGGAATTTCAAACCAAGGTTCTACAAAAAGATACATACTTGGACTCAATACACCATCTGGAAAAGAATTAAATATACAAACACTGTACAAAACTGGATCCGCAATTCAAGCCGGTTGGCTGGATACAGCGACCAATGGTCGTGGTTCGATGGGCCTTCAGGATCAGTTTGACTGGTGATTAAGATCAGTAGCGAAGATGCAGGCGGGTCGAACTGCGGTTCAAAGGTGGTTAATGCAACAAGTCACTCCGAGTTTGAGCCTAGTCAACGATCTGCTCAGCTAGCGTCGCGCAGCAGCAAACATGTAGCAGCAGTTAGAAGATTTCCAAGAGTGCCAACGGCAGATCCTGATGGATTGATGCGGTCGGGCTGGCTCGAATCAAGGCTCTTGGCGGTACGTTGGGGGTAAAAGCGGGAATCCTGGCTGTTTTGGCTCTCAGGTGCTGTGAATCCCTCTCAAGGATCTCATGGACAAGTGTAGTGCTTGATCTTGGGCTCCCAAAGCAAAGGAGGGTGTCACAAACTTTCTGGGTTCCTTCACCAGGATGAGGTCCTGGGCAGCAGTGTGACTGGCAGAGATGCAGATCTCGCTTCAGCAACAGATGACCACCAATGTGCCCTGGAGATAGCTAGGGAACAGAGCTTGCCTCGGCCTTGGACACTCCCTATTCATTTCACTGGTGGAGGGCTTTGAAACTATCTAACAACCCCTATTATACAGTCCCAACCCACAATTATGTGCTTTAGTGAAAGGTGGTCCCCCAACTTTATGAAGAGGAAGTCACCATAAGACATCCAATATACTTTACATGGGCTTACCCCTGTTAACATTTGCCTGTGAAAAGCTTCCTTAATATAATACACACATTGTCACTCTATATATTTATTGATATTTCTAACAATTCTAATCCTAAATAATACTAGTCAACCACTAAGCAGCACTTAATCCTATGCTCGTAATGCTGCTTATTGGTCAGTATGAAAGCACTTTTCATTTCACCTTTACATCACGTCAGATTTAGTTAATAATTAATCAGTCAAACATGTTGCTTTCTCCAGTATGAAACAAGTAATGGTACTGTAGTATGGTTCTCCCCCACCCCCTCTCCGGGTGAATGTAGGGTTACGAATTTCTAATCTATGTGCATGCAATTTAAATGCAGGCTAAAATGAAATGCATCTGAATTCTCCAGGTTTGGGTCTGAAAAACAATGCTATTAATTTAGAATGCACAGGATGCCAGTCCACTCACCCAAGATGGGAAAATGAGTACCCCCTCCAACTTCAGTTCGCAAACCAGATTACTGTGTCACGTCAAGAGTGACGAAACAGTATGTTGGGATTATTTTCCATGGGAATGGCATTAGGATGGCTAACTCCCTTTCACCTAACCATTCACTACTTCATATCTATGGCCTTCACATCACACACTTTCACAAATTTCTTTATTAGGCTATAATGCAGGGATCTCGAACTACAGCACAATGTGGACTGTATCTGTAAAAACGGCTACAGCACTTGTAATTCTAAAATGCTACACTGTCAGGGCTGGGAAGTGTTCCATATTTTACACATCCCTTTTACATAGAGCACACAGCTCAGAAAAAGGACTCAGACATTTATTTACATGCAAAAACCCCCAACTTTAAGTTCTTTGAAAAATCACGATGAAACTCATGCTAGCAAACTATGATACCCTATTCTCCTTCTATGAATAATAACCTGTAAACCCCTGCACTCTGTGCACAGAAATGCCATGTTTTCTATATGCAGTCAAATCTCACTGCGCTTTAAATATGTGGAAAGCATGGTTGCATTTCACAAAACATTTTTTTTTAAATATGTATTTGGAATGAGCGCTGCGTAGTGGAAATGTACTCCTAATTCCCCAACACCAGGGATCTAGAAATGGTTCTAGGGGGTTTATATAATACATTTGGGGAGTTGTCATGTTCACTTTGAATATTTCTTTTAAGGCGTGGAGTCGGAATGAGCACTCATGAGTTTTCAAAAGAGCTACCAGTCAGACTCGCCTACTTATTGGAAAGCAAGTCTGCCTCAAGTTACGTTGGTTCCAATTTCTTCACAGATAAGGCCTTGTCATCTCCAAATATCAATATCTGCACTCATCCAATAATAACAGGCATGGTCTTTCCTGCAGCTTTTAATTCCAGAGTCTGACTATCTGTGTCTGTACCCGCTTTTTAAAATGTGAAATATTTCCACGCTTATGTCATGATTATGTCTGTTTTTGATTGATCAAGTTCGTCCACTGGCTTGCTCAACAGTAGGAAACTCCCAGAGAATACACAGCCCCAATCTCCATTGGATTATCATTTGTCTGAAAAGGAAATAGGGGTTGGCCGATTTGCTCAGCGTAATATTGAATTCCAAATCAGTTTTTCTTTTATATCTAATCGCAATGTGGTACATTAATGAAACGTGGATATCTGTAATCCCTCAGTTTAAACGCACGTCTGAGCATGCGTGATGAATTTGTGCGATGTTTCAAGTCAGCAATATTCATCATTTAAATTTCTTACGTTGATTTAAAATTATTAAAAGTTATACTGATTAGATAGAAGATGATCACACGATCGCGACTCACTCAGCCCACGTTTTTAAGTCACATGAATGCAGCGTTATAGTCAAAATTATTTTCTGTATGTCAAATGTATTGCTTTAATCATGCCCTACATTTAACCTGTGAACAGGATCTCCTCCTTAAGAAAAATGACTCATGAAAAAACAAGCCTATGTAATTGCTTCAGCCAATGATTGATTTAAATGAAATAAAAGGCCTTCTTTGTTGTTCTGCATTATGCCTGTGTTTGGCTCGGCTATAAACAAAACACAAAAAAAAACACCATTTAGTGATTTTACAAAGTAATCTCTGCTCACACTGCAAATCTAAATTTGTTGGTACTTTAACTTATTTTTTTAAGAATACCCTCAAATGTTTGCCATTTACATCACACTTTGTACAGCACTGCTCCCTCCCCTTACCCCTGGCACTTTCCTCCCTCCCACATTCTCTGCACTTGCACGATCTCAAGGTCACTTGGCCTAGTAAGATCGTTGTCTCTGGCCGCCCTCCGTTTCCCCTCCCTTGCCTCGACGCACCTTGAAACACTTGTGTATTGGCGCGTTAGAAAAGCCATATCATATCAATAACAATAACTGTATAAAAAAAATATGAATTTTCCTGTATAAAATAATCCAGTAAAGTGAAGATCCTTCGATTCTCGGCCGGGATTCCAGCGGCCTTGTCCTCGGCAGAGGGTGGGGGGGGGGGGGCAATGAGGAGGCTGGAAGCGGGGCCAACCGCTGGGGACTCAGGTAAGCTTTTTTTTTTTTCTCCCCTTCCCTCCCTCCTCCCTACCCCACCCCACCACTTACCTTCTTGCTCCTGCGACCCTGGTGGGGGACGATGGCAGCCTCCAGCAGTGTGGAAACTCACGCTTCCATACAGCTGGAGGCTTCCATCGTCCCTTCCGGGGACGCAGGTTCTTTTTTTTTCTCTCTACCCCCTTCCCCTCCCTCCCTCCCTCCCAACCCCACTTACCTTCTGCTTCTTTTTTTTTTTTTCCGGGAACGGACGCGCTGGGAACACTTGTGTTCCCAGCTCGTCCGCTCCCAAAGGCCGCCATGGAAAGAGAAAACTGACTCCCGTTTTTCCTTTCCCGGCGGCCATTTTCTTGGTCGTTTTTTTTTTCTGTCCCAAAATGCAGTGGCTTTTCAGGACAGAGAAAAATGCTTTTAGTGCCCCGGTCACGCATATATTGTGGGCCGAGGTACTAATAGCAATATGACCCTCGCGGCGGGGGCAATACCGACTCAGGTAATTAGGTATAACTATGGGCCCCGGGGCATTACCTGAGTCGGTAATGCCCCCGCCACTCGGCTCATATTGATTAATTAGTAGACGGTGTGACAGACTGTCTGCAGGCCCATCGAATGTTAAGATCGTAACAATGGCTCTGACATTCTGTGAGGTTTGCACACTATGGCAAAATCACCTTATCGGTTTTTATTATTTGCTTTCCTCATGGCCTGATCGGATTATGAAACAAAAGGCATCTCTAAATCAAACAAAGGAATTCTAGAGTTGAATCTAAAAAATGCAGTTCATTTTTACATTTTTCAGTCTTACAGATAATGCATTTCATGAAATACAAGGGAAAGGATCATTTTGCAAAAGTATAACATATTTACAACCATCAACCCACAAGCCTCAGTTTACTGCAGAAAGCGACAACGAAAAACAAACGGATGGGAGGAAAATAGACACTACTTTGTACATTACGAGAAGCCAAGTCCTAATAAAAAGTTTGCTGTATCTGCACTATGAAAAATAATAAGTAAAAGTCTGCTGCTTCGTCACCAAAAGAACATGGAGCCTGCTAACGGTTTACCATGGCAACACCAAACACGAGACCAGCTTTTCCGGGCACTTCATTATTGTAAAACATGAGGGCGCCACAGATGAATTAAAGTGCTGATGTCAGTGATGCAGCATTCGGAACACTGTGGACGACCTAGTGCTTATCGAGGGTCACAGAATGTCCAGTCTGTAGAGTCTCGGGCCCGGCTAATGGATCGCCCGCAATTTAAAGGCACAACAACACGGGGCTCAGCACACACTGTTCTGCATTTCTACCATCGAGGACTGGATTCTGCTTTTGAATAAGGTTACAAAAGCAATTTAATGGAGTCTGACATGGCATTCAAGGGCACCATCTAATCCATTTTAGAAGCAGGCAATTGCTGACGACGAATGTTGATGTGTGTTCCATTTCTCTCATCACAATTTGCTTCGCTGCAGGGTTATGGATTTCAAAACACGGGCTAAGGCCATACTTCCCGTATCCTCCATGTATCTGTTTCGCTTTTGACGGCTGTGCACATTCACATCTCAACAGCCAGCTCAGAGGCTGTGCTTAGGCATGTTAGTACAATGCACAAGGACGACATTTCATTGGACTCGTTCGTTGTACTGCCCAAAAGCAAATGCAATGCCTTCCAAGGAGCTGGTTTTTGAAAGGTTCGTTTTTGGATAGCTTTTCTGATCCCTCTTGGGCGAGTTCACTCAGAATGTTTTCCTTTCCCTTAAAGCTGAAACAGTGGAACGAAAACCACTTTGTGTAAAATATCTTTGCCTACCGTGCGCATCTGTAAAAGGGCGCATCTGTAACGGTAACTCATTTCGAGGTCGGAATGAGTTTCCTACTTTAGAAAGTATGGGTTTTAAAGGTGTTTAAGCAACAACCATGCAAACAAAGTAAAGGAGCCACACAAAGAAGAGGGAGCAACTCGCCCAGGCGTCTAACAGAGGTAATGGCCAAAAGAAAAGTCACCTAGAGGGTTAAGCATTTCTACAGACTTCACCTAATGTTTCAGAGAGAGAGAGGGATAGAACATATGGGGAATCCCAAGTTGGACAAGGGGGGGGGGGGGGAGATCTAATAGGAGACATGCCCTAGAAAAGTTCTTAGGTAGACAAGCTGTAAAGACCTCTGCCTTCATACCACCACCCCAGGGATCCCAAAACGTACTCATGTAACCTAGCCTTTCGCATGATACCCTCTTGGTCAATCGCCAAGCCGTTAGGTGTACAGATTCTAAGGAGAATTTAGGAGGAAGAGGAGGACTGAGGAGGCAGTGGTCTGGAAGACAGAAACATGGAGTGCCTGCCCCCTAATCCTCACCTGGAGGGGGAACCTGGGAAACCAGCAGAATTGAGTAAAAGCATACAGAATGCCAGAGGGCCACTGGATGGAAGGGGAATCTGCCATGTTATTGTCCACTCCCGGGAGATAGGAGGCTTCCAGAGACTTCAAATGGGTCCCAGCCAAGAGGTGATCCTGGAGGCCACTAGGGCCTGGTCAGTGCACCCTAATGCCTCCCTGATGAGAATGGCAACATTTGCTCACTGTATTGTCAGTTCTGAAAATAACTGCTCGTGCAGCAAGCAAGTGATGGAAATCTAGAAACAATCTCCACTGCTGAGATTATCCTACAGTTCGATGATACTCTGGATTCTACCACTGCCCATGAACTGAAGCGAGCCTCGAGCTGCATTCCAATCCCTTGTGCTGGCATCCATCATCAGAATACACAGAGAGGTCTGCATCTATGGAAGTCCCTTGAGCAGTTTGGGAAGGGACAACCACCATACAGATCGGAGATGATGGAATCAACCAAGGAAATTGTGAGGGCATAATCCTGAGAGGCCGGACTCCAGAACCCGAAGATGTGAGCAACCAGAGGATGGAGATTAGCCATGACCAAGGGGTCCTGCAGTTTGGCAGCTCTATGGCGAAGCAGAGAGAGACACCCCAGAACAGTATTGATATCTGCCCCTATGAACTCGAGACGGGCGTAAGGCACCAGATGGATATTTTTCTGGTTCAACTTCCACCCGAACTGGGTTAATGCCGGACAAAAAAATATTCATCTTACGATCTGCTTTGACTTATTTCTTTTTATTTTTTATTGTGATTTGGTTTACAAGAAACCAAACACAAATCAGAACAAAGTAAAATTCATCATCATGATAAAAACATATATATGATCGGATATGATATGGCATTTATAACGCACCTATACATAAGTGTTTCAAAGCGCGCTGAGGCAAGGGAGGGGGAAAAAGAGGGAAGACAGACAACAATCTTACTAGGCCAAGTGTCATTCAGATCACGCAAGTGCAGAGGAAGAGGGAGGAAGAAAGTGCAGGGGGGGAGGGAAAGTGCAGGGCATGGGATAATAGAATAACAAGATAAATAAACGGCCAGCAGGTGGCACGTGCAGGGTGAGTGCAGACATAAGTGCTAGTGGGGGGACTGTAGGGATACAGAAAACAGTCCCCCAGGTGCAGGGGTTGCCAGGGAGGCAGTGCAGGCGTGCATCTGGCAGGGCTAGGGCCCGAGATCAGATGGGTGGTCAGGTAACCAGTGCAGTCTCAGTAACAGCCAGGACTTCAGCAGGGGAGGGTGAGAGAAAGTGGAAGCAAAGAGGAGGGTTTTCAGGTGCTTCCGGAACCAAAGATAGTTCTCCTCAAGTTTCAGGGAGGCAGGGAGGCTGTTCCAGAGGGAGGCCCCAGCCGAAGAGAGAAGAGACTGACCCTGAGGGAGTAGGAGGCAGATGAGCGAAGAGCTTGAGAGGGAAGATATCTAGGAAGAGAGAGTTGAAGGTATTGAGGCTCCAGACCCCAGAAGGCCTTGTGGACGATGAACATATACAAACAACTTAAAAAATAACTTAGAAACTGAAATAACGCAATTATTAGTGACACATTTCCCCTCCACATAAACCTCGCCCACAACAATTCCGTGGAAACATCAGTATAAAAACATTCAGGATGCCCATAGAATCTGGTTCTACTCTGCTGGAGACTTGGACATTCCAAGACCCAGTGATGCAGTGTCTTCACAAAGCCTGAAAGATTACAGAAACGGCAATTCAGAGAAGAACCTGAAGTTTCAGGGAAATGGATCAGGTACAAAGCGAGATGGTCCTTTTTTCTCATACATTTTGCATTCTCTGTGTAGAATTGTCAGCAAGTCCTGCCCAAACAGTTTTAATTTCACCCCTCCAGGACCCTTCAAAAGTTCTTCCTCAGTGAACGGATGGAAAAAGATTAAATCCTGCATCCTTTGTAAAAATATTGATTGTGACGATTTATCCTTGGCCACTTTGCTTAGACGACAATAAAGCAAATTTCCCACCGGCCTAAGAAACTTGGAATAATTGAATAGTTGTCTCCACAAGTACCGAGCCTGTAAAGACACAAGGGACAGCTCATGACAAATTACTACATTAGGAATAGACAGAGCAGAACTAAGAATCTCTTTCCACAAATGCCCCTGCTTCACGTTCAAATAGCTACCCAAATCCAAAAAGGGATAGATCAAGTTCATAGAGTAGAACCGGCTCGAACTTCATATGCATTTGGTAATATTGTAGGATTAGAAAAACAGAAAATCTACAGACTCGGGACAATAAGCGTTTCATGTGTGAGAGGAGTGGGGGCTTAGCCTTCAGGGAATATTTCCACATAACTAAGGATGAAGAGTTTGAAGGATTATATCCCAGATACCCGATAGAAGGAACACGCTCGATCCTCATCTCCCAGGACCCACGTCATGACCTTGGGTTTGGGACTACTAGAAAAGACAACAATTTTTTATTTGGAACCTTTGGCCTGAAGATTGTTCTTTATTGCATATTGAAGAAATATGTCTAGTTTTCGCTGCAGGTCAATAGGCACATGATCAGAAAAAATCAGATCGTCTGCGAATGCAAGACAGTGCAGCTTCAACTGACCGATCCTAGCAGGAAAGATGTTGTCCGCCTGCCACAACTTATCAATGTCAGTCAAATTTACATTGAAAGGTGTCGGGGATAGGAAGCAACCCTGCTTGAGACCAACTTGGAGGGATAGATCTAGAAAGAGCACCCATCCTTGAGTTAAACAGATCTTCATCGATGTGTTCCTATGTTGAAGAGCAATAAACTGCACCAATTTAGCTTAACAGTTTGGGCCAGAGATTTACTCATACAACACAGTGAAAGGCCAAGGGCATGTCCAATGATGCCATAAAGACAGGACCATCACAATAATGTCTAACATAATGTGCCAATATATTGTCTGAACCACACTTGGTACTTGGACAAGATAGAAAAAAAGATGTCTAACCAAGTTAAGGGCTCTCAATAAAAGAAGGGAGAAGACCTTACTGATGGAATTGGTTAGGGCAATAGGTCTATCATTTTTTGGTGAACATGGGTCACCTTTCTTGTAGACCAGAACAATAGATTGAGACCATGACGGTGGAATAATGTGTCTAAAAAATATAGTCAAATTGGGCCTTCAAATAAGGGATCGAGAGTGATGGAGCATTCTTGGAGACAAAAAGTGGAAAACCATCTTGGGCTAGGGACCCTAGATGCTTTCATTTTAACAACGTCCCATTCGATATCCTCCTCTGCCCATGGACAGGAACCAAACATGATGTTAACCTTTGTGGGATCCTGTAGCCCGGAAAAAGCATGGGGCAGCAGAAACATGTCCCTGCAAAAATCAACTCATCAGCCCTCCGGTTCATGAAAGAGGAATGGTATTATAAAATACTGGCCCAAAATTGTCTGCTATTAGCCTGCATCAAATGGTTCAACATGATTTAGTTATCCTCCATAAACAAATCCATCTCAAGTGATTTAACCAAATTCCTGTGATGTTGGCAAATTATTTTTTTCTCTTTTCGGTACTAGAATTTAACCCCTTAGCACAAAGCCCTTTGAAGTTTTTTTTCATTTGAGCCTCTTTGAGGTAGCATGGTGACAAAAATGTTCTTACACAAAGTAGTTGTTCGGTCTAGGGTAATCTGTTTTAAACAGATGGTAATAATTTCATTACATTTAGCAACCATTCCACCAACAGATACACAAGCATTTCGACTCAATCCCATATAATCTACCATCTCAAGAATAGAAATTACAAACGTATGGCACATTCTTTCATTCCACCCATGTCTATGTCCACCCCTTCAAGAGAAAGATAAAACAGGATAGGAAGCGGTTCATATGAATCATGGGAAAATCAGAGTGTAAAATATACTACAAGATGGTCTCTGACTTTGGGATCAAATCATTTGAGAGAACCACAATTTGTTATTAAAGAGATCTTTACTTTATAGAGCTCTGTGCCATGTATACATGGGAGAATCCCCCAGAGATGCAAACTGAAGCTGTGACAACTCCCAGTCTTACAGAAACAAATCCCACTCCACCCCTTTATTACCACTATCATTGGAGGAATGTATATTAAACCCTTCTTGCATTCAGCTTGGAAACCACGGCACAATTCAAAATGAAATCCGCAGCTAGGAAAATAGAGTGAGCATGTCCTTTCACAAGCCATCCCGCAAACAACGACGTTAAGACCAAATTAACTGCTTGTAAATTTTGCCTAGAGGGATTGAAATACAGATTTATTAACAAGACCTCAGAGTTCATACGACCAGAAGAGATCCCCACCACCAAAACAAAGTCTGAGGAATAAATCAAATCTGTTGATAAATTGAGAGAGTTGTCTATTGCGATACTCAAGAGGCCGGAATGATACATGTCTGATAGGCCTGAAGATCAAAGTTGATGGTCATCAGAGTCTCCTGTACCATACATTTATTAAAATCTCTCATAAAATCTGAACTACAAAATACTTTGTTCAAATTAGCAAACCCACAAGCATTCCACGAAAGAACCTTAATCAGGCGGGGTTTGGGGCTGCATCGGCCCCTGCCGTAATCCTGCCAAGGATTTTAGTGCAAGTTCCACCCAGGACCAGTCATGTTGCGCCATTTTAGAGTCAGAGGACTGAAGTACAGACTTGTTATTGCTAGAATCAGTCAACCCTATATTCACCCCTTTTTGGGGAGTGGATATAAAGGACTTGGCATCCTCTGCTGTCTTGATGTCAAATAGATCATAACCCAAAGACTGCAGATTTAAACGTTGTTCCCAGACTATTTTTGACACAATATCAGAGTGAAAATGACAAACCATACGATTATTTATCAAGGGAAGATATATTAGATCAATATCATTCGAGTGGAGAAATATTAAGGGGGAATATGCTGAAAAATATCCCAAACCTTAGATCTATTCATGCGTGTCATACAATTACTGAACAGATTGCTTTCCCACCACAGATTGTATAGGATCCTTCCGTGGGTGATTTTCACCTTGCCCCCCTGTATTTGTATAGGTATTTGTTGCAAAGGTGCTCTCGCCCCGGCTTCTAACATACATGCCAAAATATTGGTGGCAATAGGTTGTAAAACGACCTCAGAAATAGGCAATTGAGGATTTGGAAGCTGTACAATAGTGGATTTTCAGAGACCATGCAAATATAACTGCCTTGGCTTAGGATGGGGCATGGACCGTCCGGACATCCATGCAAGAGCTTACCTGAATCCCCTACTCCTAAGATTGAATCATAACATCTGATAATAGATTTCAATACGCTTGCATCAATGAGACAGAAATACAAGAGTGAAGTTGATAAGTAACACTTTGAATGAGTGGTGGAAATTGTTTCTAATTGGGGAAAATGATTCCATATTTGCTGCAATAAAATGTATAGAGGAAGTCCTAGATCTCTAAATGATTTTAAACATTAAAGGAGGAGCCTACGCAAACACAAATTGATGATGTAATGGATTGTATGTTAGTTATTTAGGAACTTTACATTTTTAGGTGTCTTGCAACAAAATTGTGGCTTGTTTTTCAGATTGATGAATTGTTCCTAATTTGATGGATGATAAGAACAAGTTACTTTCTTACCTGGTAACGTTCTTTCGATGGGATGGTCCGACGACGTATTCCATACCTATGACATGTAATCACCACAGCTGTGCTGCTTCGGAAACTTTTTTCGGCGTCTGCGTCGATGACGTCGAAGCGCCGTCGTCGAGGATCTCCTCCGACGTCATCCGATGTGATAAGTAGGACGCACGACGCCCGTAGCCTCAGTTGTAGTTTTTTCCCCCAGAACGTGTGACACTAGTCAACTGCCAGTCAGACACAAAGCCTTGCGGAACGTAAGCTGCAATCGCAAAAGAAATTCTGCCGCGGGGAAGGCAGGGCGGGAGCGATATGGAATACGTCGTCGGACCATCCCATCGAAAGAACGTTACCAGGTAAGAAAGTAACTTGTTCTTCGAGGGGATTGGGTCCTCCGACGTATTCCATATCTATGACAGACTCCCAAAGCAGTACCAGAGCAAGGAGGAGGGAAAGAATTTAGAATCAAGATCTAGAATAGCCAATCAAATAGCAGAGCAAAGGACCGCCTTGCCAAAGGCCAGATCCTGTGCTCGGATGGCATCGAGGGAATAGTGACGTACAAATGTATGTACCGAAGCCCAGGTGGCTGCATCACAGATGTTGCGAATAGGAACACCCCTCTGCAGGGCAGTAGACGCAGCCATACCCCTGGTAGAATGGGCCCGCAAGCCAGCCGGCGGGTCCTTACCCGCCAAGCGGTAGCACTCCGAGATGGCCAAAATAATCCAGCGAGACAAAGTCTGTTTCGTCACAGCTTGCCCCAAACGCTTACCAGCGTAACCAATAAAGAGTTGATCGTCCACTCTGACCCGGGACATGCGTTAAACATAAAAGCTTAAAGCTCTCCTAGGATCAAGCCTATGGAGCCTCTCCTCTTCCTTACCAGGATGCGGAGGAGGATAGAATGCCGGAAGAACAACCTTCTGGGCCAAATGAAATTCCGTCACTACCTTCGGAAGAAAAGAAGGACGAACTCTAAGGACAACCCTGTCCTTGTGAAATACAGTGAAGGGAGGCTTAACTGAAAGTGCCTGTAACTCACTCACTCTGCGAGCGGAAGTAACCGCAACTAAAAACACAGTTTTCAGAGTTAACAGCCTCAAAGGGCAAGAATGTAAAGGCTCAAACCGAGCACCCATAAGAAACTTAAGAACAAGGTTTAAATCCCAACCGGGCACCAGGAAAGGTGACGGAGGGAACACATTAGTGAGCCCTTTCAGAAACTGTGAAATCAAAGGGATTTTAAAGTAAGAACACTCTTCAGACGAGCGCTTAAAGATGGACAGCGCCGCCAGGTAACCTTTAACGGTACCCACTTGCAAGCCCCTGTGGGCCAAATAAAGTAAAAAGGACAGAACCATGGGAATGTCACATGCAAAAGGATCCACATTCTGAACACTGCACCAGTCGCAGAACTTACGCCAACGGCAACGGTACAGAGACTTCGTTGCTGGCCTTCGGGCCGAAAGCAACACCTCCATCACGTCCTCAGGGAGGTCCCAATCCTTATACCTCAACCTTTCAGAAGCCAACCGTGAAGGTGGAGGGATCTGACCTCTGGATGGAGAACCTGACCCCCCTCCCGTGAGAGCAGATCGTCTCGGTAGGGAAGACGAAGTGGAGGGCAGATGGATAAGTCGAGAAGGTCCGGGTACCACGTCCTCCGAGCCCACGCCGGGGCAATGAGGATCATCCGGGAACCGAACTTCCGTAACCTCCGCAGCACTTGCGGGATGACGGGGACTGGAGGAAACGCGTACAGCAGCGGGAATGACCACTCCACCACGAACGCGTCTCCTAAGGCTCCTTTTGGAGGAAATTCCCGCGAGCAAAACCTTTCGCACTTCCGGTTGACACTGGAGGCGAAGAGATCCACTTGAGGGGTCCCCCAAAGGGCGAAGATCTCCAGGAGAATCTCCTAAGCCACCTCCCACTCGTGAGAGATTGCGCTCTGCCTGCTCAGAGCGTCCGCCGTCACGTTCTCGTCTCCGGCCAGATGAACTGCCGAGACCGAAACTTCCTGCTGGATGGCCCAGAACTCGAGCTGCATCGCCTCCCTGCACAGAGGAAGGGACCCTGCCCCCCCCTTTTTGTTGAGGTAGTGCATGGCCACCTTATTGTCCGTCAGGATCAGGACACTCTTTCCTCGCACAGTCGGCAGAAAAGCCTTCAGGGCTAGCCTGATGGCCCTCAGCTCCAAAAGATTGATATGGAGTCTGGACTCCGAAGGAGACCAACGACCGCTGACTGTCAGCCCGTTGGCATGAGCTCCCCATCCCGTGAGGGATGCATCCGTCACGACCGTCACCTCCGACCAGGGAAGCCAAAATGGAGCCCCCTTCATCAAGTTGCCTTCAACGGCCCACCACAGAAGATCCCGGGCGACCGAGGGCGGCACCTGAACCGGGTCCGACATCCTGTTGGAGGACTGCGACCATTGCATCTTGAGTGCCCACTGCAAAGATCTCATCCGCAGGCGAGCCTCTGGCACCAGAAGAATGCAGGATGCCACGAGGCCGAGCAACCTCAAGAACTCGAACGCAGGGAGCGTCTGGGCATGCTGAAACTTGTGCACCATCTGCTGAATGTGAAGAGCCCTCACCCGGGGAGGAAAACACTGCCCCAGGGAAGTGTCGAGCACCGCTCCGATGTACTGGAGTCGCTGTGTTGGCGTCAAATGGGACTTCTTTAAATTGAGGGAGAAGCCCAGCCTGTGAAGGGAGCGGCAGGCGACGGACAGATGATCCAGGACTTGCTCGGGAGAGCCCCCCCTGATCAACCAATCGTCCAGGTAGGGGTAGATGTGAATCCCCCCTTTCCTGAGATGCGCTGCCACCACCACCATGAGCTTGGTGAAAACCCTCGGGGCGGAGGTCAATCCGAACGGCAGGACCCGAAACTGAAAGTGCGAGACGCCAACCGCGAAACTCAGGGACTTCCTGTGCTTGGGATGGATCGGCACATGGAAGTAAGCATCCTTGAGGTCGAGTGACACCAACCAGTCCTGAAGCTGAAGGGCCTGGAGAACTTGAGAGAGAGTAACCATCTTGAACTTGTCCTTCCTGAGGAGTTTGTTCAAACCGCGCAAGTCCATGATGGGTCTCAATCCCCCGTCTTTCTTCGAAATCAAAAAATAAGGGGAATACCATCCCTTGTTCCTCTCCGCTACAGGCACCAGTTCTATGGCGCCTTTCTCCAGCAGGGCTTGAATTTCCTGCGCAAGGAGCGGATCCGGACTCTGCAAAGAGAGGTTCCCCGGTGGATTGTCGCGAGGCCTGTGCCGAAAGGGAAGACAGTAGCCGTGGGTTATGATCTCCAGAACCCACACATCTGAAGTAATGGCTTGCCACTCTACAAGATGCTGCGCCAGCCTTCCCCCAACCGGCGAACCATGGGACATGGCCTCACGACTGAGTGGGAGCGGCTGCGGCGTTACCTGAGGGCAAAGAGGCAACTGCCCGAGCGGCCTTGGCACCACGGGTACCCTGTCGTCCACCTCTTGACTGCCAGCTCCTCTCGCTTTACTGAAGGATGAGTAATAGTGAAAGGAACCACCCCTCCACTGCTGTCCCCTAGGACGAAAAGGCGGAGGTTGGCGAACTGCAGCGCCCAACGACTTCGCTGCAGCTTTCGAGGTCTGCAACCTCTCAAGGCTCTCGTCAGCCTTGCTGCCAAAAAGGTGTTCACCGTCAAAGGGCATGTTGAGGAGCCGGGACTGCACATCAGGAGCAAACCCCGACTTCCGCAACCACGCAAACCTGCGTATCACGGTGCTCACCGCCATGGACCTACTGACGCATTCAGCTAAATCCAAACCCGACTGAACGGACTCACACATGGCATCCTTACCATCCTGGACCATAGCAAGGAAACCATCCCGTTCGTCCCCTTCGGGAATATGTTCAGCCGCCAACGCAACACAGTTCCACAGAGTGTGTGTGAAACGAGACAAGGCACAAATGGAGTTGGCCGCCTGAAGCGCCATACCACCAGAAGAAAACACTTTCTTCGCCCAGCCATCAAAACGTTTGTCGTCCCTATCAGGAGGGATGGTAGGGTACGACGCCTGCTTTGCCGGGGCCGTGGCCGCCTGCACCACCAGACTCTCCGGAGTGGGGTGCCTGGTCAAGTAGCAGGGGTCGCTACTGGCTGGACGGTATTTTCGCGACAAGGATCTGCCCACCGCCGGGAGACTCTCCGGAGCAGTCCAAGCCGCCGCCACCCTTCTCTGTAAAGCCATATGGAACGGCAGTACCGGGTCAGTTGGGGGACCAACATCAAGGATGTCCGTCAGATCATCCTGCACAAACTCCCCTGGGGGAGCAGACCATCCCAAGTACTCAGCAACCCTAGCCATAAGGCGCCGGTACGAAGAGTCGGCATGAGAGCCAGGCTCAGGCCTACAAAACTCCACCTCCGGAGAGGTGTCCAGTCCACTGGCATCATGCAGGGACTGTCTCAAATCGTCAAACTGACTATGGCCCGAGACAATTTCATCTGGAACCAGAATAGGAACCAGGCCATCAGAATCCTCATCCGCCTCTGAAATATAGTCCAGGTGGCGAAAAGAAGGCACCCGAGAGTGCTTGCTCTTAACCAGAGCCTTCCTAGGGGGTTCTCCCGTGCCACGAGGTACCTCCGACACGAAAGGCGTCGATGGCGTCGAGCGAATCGGCGCCGGCGTCGAGAGAACCGGCATCGGCGCCGAGGAAATCGGCGTCGACGTCAGACGCAGCGCCTCCAGCATCGGCGGCGTCGACACAGCCCTCGAGGCCGGAGCCCCGAGCGTGTCCCTCGACGACCCGAGCGTCGACGGCCTCGACGACTTCCTCGAGGCCGGAGCCTCGAGAAAGCCTGTCGACACCCTCGACGCCTCAGACGTCGATGTCTTCCTCGAAGACTTCACAGGTGCACACGGTCTCGAACGCGTCGAGGACCGGGACCTGGAACGGGTACGGCGAGAACGAGTCTCCTTGTCCGGACGGGACCTCTCCCGTGACTCGTGCCGACCACTCATGCGAGCGGTGTCTCTCGACCTCACACGACCGACCCCACTCTGGGGCGCGGACGGCGTAGTACCCTGGGACTCAAGAATCGCTAGCATTTTCTTCCCGAAGGAAGCCCATTCCTCCGGCGTCGCACGGCTGGTGGGGTAAGCGACGTGCCGGGCAGAGTCCTCCGAGGAGGACATGGAAGACGACCGGTGTTGGCGCTTCCGAGAACGCCTCGAAGAGGCTGAGGAGTGGCGAGACCTACTCCTAGAAGGAGACCCACGAGACTTCTGACGATGACACGGAGAGTCATCCGTCGAAAGCCCCGCAGACTATGACTTCCTGGGCTTGGACACCCGACCTACCGACAATTTCTTCTTACGTTCTCGTAAGGCTTTGGACGTGAGCGACTGGCAGTCGATACAGTCATCCGTGTCGTGGGCATCCCCGAGGCACCAGAGGCAGGCGTCGTGCGAGTCCGTCACCGACATCTTGGACCCACACTCCCCGCACTTCTTGAAACCCGGACGCGGGGTCGAAGACGAAGTAGAAGACATCGTCAAAGGATTTACACAAAACGAACAGGTTCGAAGAACCGAGAAGAACAGAACTCCAAAGAGTCGAGGCGTGAACCGAGAATCACGAAGCAACACGTTCGCGGAAAAAACGGAACTGAGGCTACGGGCGTCGTGCGTCCTACTTATCACATCGGATGACGTCGGAGGAGGCCCTCGACGACGGCGCATCGACGTCATCGACGCAGGACGCAGACGCCGAAAAAAGTTTCCGAAGCAGCACAGCTGTGGTGATTACATGTCATAGATATGGAATACGTCGGAGGACCCAATCCCCTCGAAATGATTTTATGAAAGGCTTGTAACACACAAAAAAAAAAAATAGAAATGATTCTGCGAGTGTGGAAAAAGGTTACCACTCACAGAGGTATAAGGTCAAATAATCCACCAGTAAAAGCAAAAAGTTCTGGGGGTGACACGTCATGAAGATTTATCTTTGCTATGAAACTCTTACCCAACATGTACCTTGATCAGATTCTGCTCCTTCACCAAACTCTGTCAACATTGTCCAAACTATTCCCCTTCGCCCCCATCTTGTTGCCTATTGTCTCCATAACATTATAAGGACATTTTATGGTTTCAGGAATCAGAAAGTTATTGATTCCTTTCTATAAATTCAACCCTGTCATCTTCTATGTCATGTAAGATGAAGGGGTTTTCAGATTTCTGCTTCCCAAGATTTGGAGAATGCAGTGTGTTCTACAGTTGACTGCTCTAGAGGTCATGGTTTGTAGCCAAAACAATCGTCTAGAGAAAGCGATAAGCATATACGCGGTCTGCCAACTGGACACAAATGAGAGAAGGTTGGAACAAGGAATTTTGGTTTCAATGCTAATGTCTGGCTTCTCTCACAAATTGTCTGCGGTTACTCTGAGAAGCGCCTAGACTGGGCTGTACTATTATTGCAACATAACCACATGTCTACATCCGGTCTTGTCAAATGGTAAAGTTTATATATTAAATATATGCAAGTTGTACAGGCACTTCTTAGAAAAAAGTTGAATACAATGAACTCAATCCTCTTCTAATGGTTACAGCTCTGGTGTTAGCAGAGGGGAAATGGAAATAAGGCCAGTAACTTGCTGCACCCAATGTATCTCCAATCCCTTGGGCTGGAACGCTATTAAAATATGGCTAAATCACAACTGAAGTTTGTAAACTCTGCCTGGGCATGGATACCTCATTAGAGTAAAGACAGTTGCGGCACCTTTTATAACAAATGAAGAGGTACATACTGTTTATATCATTGCCGTTTATGCAATTGTTAAAAATACCCAACACCCATAGCAGAATTGAGCAATGGATTGGCCGTTCCAGCACAATATTACCTTTGTGGGTGTGGTTTAGGCTATGGGTCTTTCCAACTTGCATTTAAGGTAATTTCAAAGGTTTGTTAACTCTGTACAGTTGGTTGGACTGCACAATACATAGGAACATTCTGAGATATGTGGCTATAGATATAGATGTTAGGAAAAAATGCTTCATCTTAACATGTTTCTTCCGGTTCCCTCTTATCACCATTTATGCATCTGTTACTACTGTTCTAGTTCAGTGGGCTTAGCTCTGTATATAGTTTCTCAGCAAACATCAAGTTTTGTAGCTTTGCACATTTTAGCATTGGGGGCGTTGGTCAACCTGCCATTAAAATAAGGGGGGTAATTCATAGAATTTCGCGCACAAGTGGCGCACGCGGCTGGCGCACAGAGTGCGCGTGCAAATGTCTGCGCCAGCCGCATGCGCTAAAATCGATCCGCGCACAGCGTATTCATGGATTTTAGCCTCCAAAACCAGCCGTGGCGCAGAGTGGCGCAGCGACCCTGCAGCAGCGTCAGTTACGCCCCCAAGAACGCCCTCGCGCAAGGAAAAGCCATCAAAATTCCCAATCCAGCGCAAAGGGCTGCGCTAACCCTTGACCAGTTTACAGGGCTGCCAAACAGCAAACGCCAAGCGGGGAACGTGTATTACTGGGGTTTGTGTGAAGTTTCACACGCGATAGGCCCTGTGCGAGCGGGGTACGTGTATTACTGGGGTGCGCGGGAAGTTTCACACGCGATAGGCCCTGTGCGAGCGGGGTACGTGTATAACTGGGGTTCGCGTGAAGTCTCACACGCAATTGGATCCGGGTACGTGTATTACGGGGTTTCGCAGGAAGTTTCACATGCGAAAGGGCCTGTGCGAGTGGGGTACGTGTATAACTGGGGTTCGCGGGAAGTTTCACACATGATTTCAGCAGGGTACGTGTATTACGGGGGTTCTCGGGAAGTCTCACATGCGATTTGATCCGGGTACGTGTATTTCGGGGGTGCGCGGGAAGTTTCACACGCAATAGGCCCTGTGCGAGCGGGGTACGTGTATTACTGGGGTGCGCGGGAAGTTTCACACGCGATAGGCCCTGTGCGAGTGGGGTACTTGTATTACTGGGGTTGGCGGGAAGTCCCACACGCGATTTCAGCAGGGTACATGTATTTCGGGGGTGCGCAGGAAGTCCTACATGTGAATTGGCAGTGTGGGTCCCCCCTCTCTGCAGGCAGCCCACACCACAGGGGACTACGCTGCACCCCTGGTCATGTCCCGCAGGCAGCCCATCCACCATGGGCATGCCCTCCAGCCAAGCCACATGTCAGCTTGCACTACTGATCACCAACGCATGTCCCCCTGCACCCCCACCCCCCAGCAGTGCAGGGAACCTGCCAGCATGCCCCCATTAATGTCCCCTTGCATCCCCACCCCCCAGCAGTGCAGGGCACCTGCCAGCAGGCCCCCACTCGTGTCCCACTCATGTCCCCCTGCAACCCCACCCCCCAGCAGTGCAGGGCACCTGCCAGCAGGCCCCCGTTCATGTCCCCTTGCACCCCCACCCACCCAGCAGTGCAGGGCACCTGCCAGCAGGCCCCCACTCATGTCCCCCTGCACCCCCAGCCCCCAGCAGTGCAGGGCACCTGCCAGCAGGCCCCCACTCATGTCCCCCTGCCCCCAGGTCATGACAATCCTCAATCATGGCCCTTATGGCCAGCCTCCCCAGCCCAAAGACCCAACCAAGTATTACATCCACCCACATAGAAAAGGCAATTACATGATACAACTCCAATAGCAAGTATGTAAATGAACACATGTCCGTCACACACACACAATGGGTGCAAGTGAATGTGAAAACCCATATCATGACATGCATGAAACCAATGAGATAATACCACACATCGAAGTATGAAGAAAAAAATGTATTAAACACAAAATGAATGTAATCAAAATCCAACACACAACAATGGGAATACTAAAAGAAAAGCTGCATGTCCGTAAAACAATAAAAAACAAGAAATCATAATCCAAAGAAATCCAAAAGAAATGGTGTCCAAAGTCACAGTCCAACAAAGCAAATCCAAGGGAAAAAAGAAAGTGAAAACCATTGCTCCATGGTGAAAATAAAAAAAAAGAGAATACTCCAATGGTGAACTATGTACAGATGAACAATCCAGGGTCCATGAGCCCAACTGATGAAATGAAAGCTATCAAAAATACTACCTAATAAACTATATACAAAAACGTGGTGCATTGTCCAAGCGCAACCAAAATAAAGAAAAAACGAAAGGAAACCTAACACTATCTAACTATATACAATGGCGGCGGGCAAGTCCAGCGGCTCACTCTGTGGTGTCCGGAGCCAGGGCATCATCGAACTCCATGTCTATTTACCGTAGGCAGGCCTCTGCCCTGGCCCTGAGGTCTCGCAGCGAGGAACTCATGGCCTGTTCCAACTCCCTGCGAGCTGCCTTGAGGCACTCTGCCCGCCTTAAAGCCCGACGCATGGAGAACTCCGCTCTGACCATGGTGAGCCGCGCCTCTTCCGCCCGCCGCCGCTCCGCACCTATCTGCTGGCCCAACCGGTGCCACACGGAAGACACTCCCATTCCTGGGTCCTCCTGCCCTCTGGCCGATGCCTGCCCCTCCGATGACAAAGGCCCCGAGCCATCATGGCTCCCACCTCGTTGCTGTTGCTGCTGTGCCTCTGCCTGTGCCCTGGCTCTTGCTGCCTGCACATCCTCCTCCGGCTGGGGTGCAGTTGTTGATGTGGCCACCCCCTGCTGGACGTCCGACTCCCAACTGTGGCAGGGATGTGTCCTCCACCAGCCTGGCCGCAGGGTCAGAGGCAGCTCCACAGGGTACCCAGGTGATATATGGGTGGGAAGATGGCATGGAGTACGACTGGCGCATAGGGGGTTCAGTTGAGGAGGGGGTCGGAACAAGGTCCAGCAAACGGAGGAATCCGGCCCTGGTGAGCTGTCTCAGAAGGTCAACGAGCCATTCGAGATGACGTGCAGTCTCCTCATGAAAAGATTGCAGGTCACCTCGCATGGCCCGTTGACGCAACGCCACCCCACCCAGGACAGGCTCAACCCGGTCCCGGATAGCCACATCCGCAGGGAGAGGAAGGCCAGTTGTTGTAAGCAGATCCCCTCCCTGAAAACGAGTCTGGACCTAGGCATCCCTGCTGGTACGGGATGATGCAGTCACAGGATCGGGGACAAGATTACACACAGGCACCTCCGCGGTGGCCTGTGCTGCCTCCTGTGCCTGCCCCTGCACTGCACCACTAGCACCAGTGGAATCCCCATCTCCAGACCCCGTGTCGGTCCCTTGCACAACCTCCTTCTCCACCAAACCCCCCACCAACCTCGATGACTCCGAGCCATCTTCCTCCGTCGGACCCTGTGGGGTCTCAGCTGCCCCTTCTGCTGCCGAGGAGTCCAACTCCGACCTCCGCCTCTTGGACCTTCCCTCGGCAGCTGCGGCCTGGGACGAGGCGCCGGACTCCTCACTCTCGGACAAGATGACAACCTGGGAGGGGAGCCGGGCCTTGCGTCTCCGGCTGGCGGGATGATCCCTGCCGCTGTGCTCCACAGCACCCTCTCCACCCTCTTCTTCAGTTGGCGCTGCAGACGGGGAGAGATAAAACACAGGCATCAGGGCACGGTACAATGGACTGATACGCACATGACAGTTTTACATGAGTGGCATTGTTTAACTACAGACACGGCATCACACTCCACGACACATGTCATTTTAACTCACACACATGAACATTTCAACAGCAATATTGCACCAGGCAGCACCATCCATACACATACAACAGCATTAACAGCCAAAGGTGAGCCTGACATCACATGAAACACAAGGAGTGCACTAGACATGCACACACGCCACCACACTTACATGCATGTCTACATCTCCTCCAACTGTTGCAGTGATGAGATCGACATACATGTCACATCTGCCATTCATCCTTCTACATATCAGTGTCACGGCCATCAATGTTGCATCACAGTTGCACACTTGTCAGATACACATACATGCACATGTACACAGTGCAGATACATGAATTATGAACCACCATCCATGCCACAACCATGCCAATGTACATACACAGAAATTCAAACGTGTGCTCCCACACCTGCATTTGCCCAGCATGCTTACCAACACATACACCATCAATGTGTCTCACAACTGAGAGGACTCACATGTGGCAGCCTCACGCCCATGTTCATACACATCCCTACATGGCCCTACATAAACACATGGACAACCTGCACACTACTGGCACACCACGACCCGCACAGCGTACTACCAACATGCATGTACACTTACCGTTCAACTCCAGACGGGTCTGCCTCTCAAGGATCTGGACGTAGAGCGCTGGTCATATGCGTTCCAGGACCCTCATTTGATGGTTCGACAGCTGGCCCCGGCACCCCTTGGCATCCGCTGCCTTAGCAAGGCGCCGGGCCTTGAGGGTCCTGGACCTGAAGTCCTCCCAGCGCTTCTTGACATGATGTAAGTCACGGACTGCCACCCCCTCCGCGTTGATGGCAGTCACGATGTCCATCCAGATCCTGGTCCATCCTTCATTGTCGGCACGTGAACTTCCAAAGAGGGAGTCATACTGCCCCAGGACTTGCTCCACCAGGACACCAACTTCGGTGGCAGTGAAGCTGGCGGCCCTCTGCCTCTCTGGCTGGGGGTTGCCAGTGCTGCCAGATGGTGGTGTGCTGGACATGGCAACCCCAGAGGCAGGAGTGGGTGGGCAACTGGGTCCTGGGGCTGGGCTGTGGAGCGATGGAATTCTAGTCGGGAGTCTTCGGTTTCAGCAGGGGTGGTCACAGCAACTACACCCCTGGCTGACGTGCAGGCAGCAAATGGCAGGGCACGTGGGCAGCAGGCAGTCAGGCAGCAGCAGATGGCAGGTAGGAGCGTGCTCGGGGCTCTGGGGGGGCAGTAATTCGGCCTTCTGGGCAGGAGCGTGGTCTTCCGTGTGTTTTCGCGTGGCCAGCTTGATACGGAGTTATTTGGCACGTGAAAAAATTGCACGTCAGCGTGTAATTCGAGGAAAGGGCCGTAGCGCGTAAGCGCGTCAGCACACGCACGCAATTTCATTGGACCAAAGGCCCTTAGCGCGTAAGTTACATTACGCGCGCGGGCGTTTCCCTCATAGCACGTGGTGACAGAGCACACGTGGAAAAACTGCACGTACGAGTGTCATCGCGTGTAATTGGAGGAAAGGGCCCGCGTACACGCGTATCTGACATGTACATGTGGGCCGGTTTAAAAGCTACGTGTAGGACGCCATTTCCTTGTACATGCTTTTCGTGGAGAGCGAGTGGGTGAAATCTGTACTTCTTGTCGGTTCACACGCGATTACTTCACAGCGTTTCTAGTTCGTACTCCCTGTTACCCGACAGCTCTTTTCTGATTTTTTTGTTGGGCCCGTTTCCTCAAACAGAGTTCACTTCTCCTTTTGTCTTGTCTCCTCAGACAGCGTACAATTCTTCTTTTGGCGGGGGTGTTGCCAACGCACACACGTGTGTATTTTTCACGTTCTTTTTCCAGGCAGACTGTGAGTTCCGCACGTACTTAGCAACTGTGCTTGCCCCGTGTGTCGTGTTCCCCTTCAGAGGTCATTGTAGGATGCGTGTATTACGCGTATGCTTATTTTTGTGTTTCTGGGTGCCACAGTTTAGTGCGGGTTCATTTTTCATGCACGTGGTCTACGAGGGGTTGCGTGCACGTTTATTTTTGATTTTGGGCTGCCTGTGCGTTGCGTGACCCGTCATCTTCCCCCAGGGGTCACAGACAGCCTTGTTAGAGCACTAGGGTACGAATTTCATCTAGTATCCTACCCCTTTGACCCCCAATTGCCCAGGACAATAGTTTACTGCAACTCCCATACGCACAACAACATCAGTGCCATGGTTGGGAGGCGACCAAGCGGTAAGGGAGGCAAAGGTGGCCGACCTTCAAAAGGTGGGCGCGGTAGGGGACGTGGCTGGGATTTGCAGGGTGCCCCTATACCTCTATGTGTGGAGGAACAATCAGGGACACCCATGCCCCACCCCCCCCCCATGGTTGAGGGAAACATGGCTGACACCATCCCAGCTCAGCCACTGTTGGACCAGCCCATTGTGGCACCTGACCTGGCACAGGATGACTCCCTGGCTGACTTCCAGGTTAGCAAGTCTAGGCCACGTGTGGCGGTGCAAGTTGTTGTCACCAAGCCACCAAGCCACGTGGCCAGCTATGTCATCTGCTGCCCCAAGTATGCAGGGTGGGGAGGCTGCAGGGGCAGCTGCAGCTCCATCCGCCCCAGCTCTGACTCTCCCAGCCAGGACAGTGTCAGTCCAGGTCCATCAAACTGACGTTCCCCTTGCCAACATTACCCTGCAACCAATGCCTGCATCAAGACCTATGGTCATTGTGTATTCCCACACTCCTACTACCCAGTCCACCGGTGATTCTGCCCCTACTGACCAGAGCGGCGTAAGCCACCCTGGCTCCGCTCCACCTTTAAAGAAGAGGAAGAAGGGTGCTCTGGCACGACAGGCTGTGACCCCAGACACGGCTACACACTCCGGCACGTCAAGGAAGCCTTGCTTTAATGAGGCGGAACTTGATGCACTTGTGTCCTATGTGTCGGCACATAGCCGCAAAATGTTGGTGACTGCAGGGTGCAAGACCACACCTGGTCAAAGTAGGGCACACTGGCAGGCCATCGCGGACCGCATAAGTGCCCTTGGATTTGTGAGGCGCACAGCTGATGATTGCTACAAGCAGTGGAATGACCTAAAACGCAGAGCAAAGAACAAGCTGGCCTCAAATCATGCTGCTACTCTGGGGACTGGTGGTGGGTCTCCACCAGAGGACAATAAACTCACTGAACATGAGTCTGTTGCTGGGGCCTTCGTCACAGAGGAACAGATCCAAGGTGTGGGAAAACTACTTGATTATGATGCATTGTCCAGTGAGTGCCCATGCATGTGTGTGTAACGCATGCGTATGTTGTTTGGGTGAAGGGTTCTGATTGAGTGCCAGGTGAGGGTGTGTGCGCCTGGGTGTTATGGGTCACCTTTTGCTTCATCCAAAACATTCAGCGGCCTTGGATTTGGGTGCAACAGTATCCCTTCTGCCCACAGTAGTAATTTAGCGCAACATTAGGGCAGTTGCCCTTGAAGTGGCATCTTGCAACAACATTGTTTGTATTTTTCAGTGTTCGTTCATGCTGATTGTTTCAATTCTCCCACTTTTGCTACGCATTCCTCAGCCCTATTGTCAACATTTGTGACATGCTTCTGTCATTGATGAACCCCACATTGGCCCACATGTGTTACCTTGTTAGGTGAATGATTTGACCATTCAGGCTGATTGAGTATTGGCCTGATCACATACATTTTTGCGGCCTGTTTGAATGTGGAACATGATCGTTGTTTCCTGTCATGTTGAAGTGCACAACCATTGATGTGTACATCGGCCTGCAATCACTATATTTTTGTACACTGGATGTGTTGCAGTGTGTGGCACATGCGTATTTTGTCACACTATGTAGCATTTTTCATCTCACATGGATGGCTGACAGTACTCATTCACTGACACATGGATGTACTTGTGGAATGTACCATGGCTATGGTACATGCCATCTGTGTGAGGGCATGTGTCATGTATGTGTATTAGACATGCCACTCACAGGCCAATGTGTGATGGCAGTGCTATCCAGCATGCAGCAAATGTGTTGCTCTTCCATCTTGGTGTCATCAGTGTCGGCCTTTTGCCTCCCCTTCCAACTCAGTGACAGTGCATGCATGGGAGGGTTATAGTCATGTGGGACATGTGTAAATCATGTACTGGTTCTGTAGCTTCTCAGGCCTGTTTGTGTGCTAATGCCCGTTTCCATTTTTTGTCTTTCATGTTTTTGCAGGGGATGACACACTTGATGCTGTTGAGTTTGAGGAGATGGTGCAGACCCAGGAGGAATCTCAGGCACGACTGGGCACCAGTGGGGGACGTGGTGTGGTGGTGGGTGAGAACCCAATCTTGCTGCAGACCATTCTGTCCAGGGGTGTCTATGGGTGCACCTCCCCAGACCTCTATTCAGGTGCTGATTCGAATGACGAGACCTATGTGCCATTGCAGGTGTTTCTGGCAGGGATTCTGTTCTGTCCAACCCACCTGCACCAGGGGTAGAACCCTCTATGGGGATGTCGGTGTTGGTAAGTCCGCCTTTGGCAGTTACGGATGCAGGGTCACACTCCACATCTGATCCTGTTCCTGGGCCAGCAGATCAGAGGGGGAATGCAGTCCTGCAGCCTCAGGCAGTGCCGGCACAGCAAGGCGCAGATCGCCTTGCCCCAAACAGGTGTGGTGCCCGCCGACGCGGTGGCCGTACGCCACCATGCAATACCGTAAGGGAACAATCCATGTACGGTATGGCAAGCCAACAGGCAGCATCAGTTGAGATGATGGCTAAAGCAATGGAAAGGGTGGCCACTTCCACTGTCCCCCCTGAAAGGCAGATGGAGCAACTACAGCAGGCAACAGACTCCATTTGCCAATCACACAGGGAGGACATGTTGGCGTCCAACAGGGACAGACGGGCGGCACTGGAGACTCTACGCCAATCGATATCAATAGAGTCCCAGGGCCACAGGGAAGCCCTGAGGGTAGAACTCCATCACCTCAGGGAGACTCTTGTTGACCTTGAGGCTTCCACTAACTTGAGGACAGAACAGCAGCTGGAGCGGGTCACACGTTCATTCTCAGCTGAGATGCAGGTAACTCGGGAGGAGATCCGGGCATCACGTCAGGTGCTGCATGGGGATCTCCGCACTATAATCCTCCAGAACGAGACTTTCCACACCCGCATGCTTGCTGCCATGGAGGACCATACCAGGGCTTTGCGTGGGCTGCCTCCCATAGCACCACCACCTCCTGTGGCAGCAGCAGAGGGTGATGAGAGCAACAGCAGCAGTTCTCCCACATTGGCATAGCCGTGCAGGCCATGAGCCCATGGAGGTGTTTTTTTTTCCCCAACATCCACACAGGTGGCTGCTGGTGCGCACCCTGTCCTCGGACCTCCTGGGTGCCACCCCCCTCCGCCCCCACATGGCCATTTTTGATTTTTTTTTTTACAGTGTGTTGCCTTGTGTGGCTCCCGTGGGCATCCACTGTATTCCGGCTGGGCACATGCAGGCTTGTCCTGAGTTTGTGTTAGATGCTTGGGTTTGTGAGACACACACCCCTCCTGCTTCCCGTTTTCATGGGCTTGCAAAGGGTGTGCCCAAGTGACAGTGACCTACACAGTGACGTTGGACTCCCATGAGCTGTGTGGGCAGTCTGTAGTCAATACTGTGTATGCATTCCTAGTGGATATTGTTGTTGTATTGTACACTGCATGTTGCATTGATATGTGCTTGTGCATCCATGTCTTCCTCCTAATTTGCAGATTCATTCCTCATGTCTTCACAAGGCCGTCTACTTTGGAGATGGAGCTCATGTTGCAAGCAGTGCACTTACACATTTGCGTGGCAGCAACACTGTACAGTTGGAAGGGGTTGTTGTTAGTTCTACATTACTGGCAGCATATTGTGTGCGGCCAGTTTCCATTAGGGACACTGTACTTTGTGACACTTGTGTCAGGTTTTGGGGATTGCTTTGTTTGCTCTCACATAGCATGACAGCCATGGTGTGTTGGGTGGCGGTGCTGGGGAGGGGTTGGGTGACATGGCACTGTTGTCATGTTGTATTTTGCAAGGGGGTAATGATTTTTGCAGCATAGAAGTGTGTCTTTTGATGACACAGCATTGGTGGTGTTTGTGTAGGTAGGGATGCACACAATGTAAGACTTCCAGGTGACCAATCTCAGGCTGGTATGGTTGCGACAGTTGACTGTCCCTTATGTCATCATCATTGATTGTCAGATGGTATGTGTCAGGGCTGTGTGCACTCCACAGGGGTGTGATTTTAGGTGAAGTAATTAGCCACCAGCTGCGTACGGGCTGCCTCACCCCGTGCCCTTTCCCCTCCCATGCGCAGCGGGCGTGCATGTGGTTGGGGATGTGGTGGCACCACCATGTCCATGGGCAGGCCCCAGCGTGTTGCAACGTTGTGCAGGACACATGCTGCCACTATGATCCTGCACACTACTGGGGGAGCGTATAACAGCTGCCCGCCAGAACGGTCAAGGGAGCGAAAGCGTGACTTGAGCACTCCAAATGTGCGCTCCACTATGCCCCGGTTTGCAATGAGGGCTGTGTTGCATCTTACCTCGGGTGGCGTTCCGAATTGGCGTCATCATGTGGGTGCTCTGAGGGTAGGCACTGTCCCCTGGGGAGGTGGTGATGGGTATCATTAGTGGGGTTGTGACATTACTCAGTATCTAACATGCATGCATGTGCTGTGGCATTTATACTTACCAAGCAGCCATGTATCGCCATGCCGCCCAGCTTCTAGGTACCGGTTTAGGGTTGACATTCTGTAAATTAAACTGTCGTGGGTGGACCCTGGATAGTTGGCATATACTGAGGTGACGATTTCCTTGGCATCACATACTACCTGGACGTTGATGGAATGCCAGTGCTTGCGGTTTCTATAGATGTGCTCTGATGCCCTGGGGGGACGTAGAGCCACATGGGTGCAATCAATGGCACCTAGGACTTTGGGGAATTGTGCCACCCCGTAGAAATCCTGGACGGCAGCCTGCCTTTCTGCAGGTGTTCTGGGTAGGTATATGTGCCTGCGGACTGATGGGCATGCAGTCATGATGGCCAAGACCTGGTGTAGGCAGCGTGACTGCGTGGCCTGTGACACCCCCCCCCCCCACTATAGCACTTGTCCGCTGAAATGATCCAGTGGCCAAGAAGTGCAGTACATTGAGGACCTTCTCCAGGGGGCTGAGTGCTTGGGAGCACAGGGTGGGTGATGTGAGGTCATCCTCCCACTCACTCACCAGGTCGAGTATTATGTGAGGTGGAAACCTGTACCTCCCATACACCTGGTCATCAGGCATCCCAAAAAGGCTGGTTCTGGGTGTGAAAATTCTGGGCCTGACTATCCTCCTCCTGCGGTATCCCACGACCACTGCTGCTAGGAACGGTATATTCATCCTGGCGTCTGAGCTCGTTTGTTGTTTGCGCGCACTTTTATGCTGCGCAGGTCCACGTACGCCTGCTTCCTGCTGGCGTACGCGTTTCCGGATTAGCGTGTCTTTTTTGGCGCACGCGTTAGCCCCCTTCGAATCAATGAATACGTGTTTTGAACGTGCGTGTGGGCGATCCGCGCATTTGCCTCCTGTACTTCACCCGTGACGCCCACATTTTCACGCGTTGTTCCCCATTCCGCGTGTCACGCCCTCTGTTCCTCCTACTTTTGTTGTGTGCGCCGCGCTATGTGCGATTTCGCTTTGCGCATAGCGCACGCTGTTTGGAGACGTGTGCGCCAGCGTGCGCCACGCAGTATTTTGGCGCACATCCTGGGATTTACACGCGCACAGACTTCCATGAATCGCTGTGCGCGGGTTTCACAGCAATTTTCGCACTGGCACTGCGATTCGCACGCTTTCGCACGCTTGCTCAGAAAATTTCAGCGCCCATTAATTCCATGAATCAGCCTGAAGGTATGTTTTAAGCCAATACCAAGTTTCGGAGAGAAGTTATTGGAAGTACTCTTCATAACAACTTGGCAACAAGTTAACTGAGCAGCAGCGACCTCCAGCTGTTCATAGAGATTTGAGCTTACCAGACGTTAGCCACTGAGATTGTGGAAGGAGGCTCAATGAGAACGAAAGGTGCCAGAGGGGGGTGCGCAAAGTCTTCGAGAAGCTGAGGTTGAGCGGCGTGAAAAGCTGAGCCGCTGTCAGATGTCCCCTCGGCCCAGGGCTTGCTGGGCATGCAGTTGATGCGATAGGAGCTCACAACGGTGCAGCGCAGCACAGCAAGCCGTGGTGCGCACAGAGTCTAGGTGAGCAGACACACAGATACCTGCCCAAGCAGACAATCTTGATACAGTATTCTGCACAGCAGGCGAGGGCTGCAAAGTGAGGGACAAGCATCGACACTGCGATAATCAAAGGAAAGCGCCATGCGCATGCACAGACATCAAGAAGATAACCAGAGTGATATGAGGAAGCACCCTAAAACTGCCATCTTGGGAATACAGGAAATCAACAGTGGCCAATCACTCGAGCAGCCTTTTCCTAGTCAGTTTATTTTTTTTTTATTTTTCTCTCAGTGGCCTGCATCATTTCGACAAGTATATTTCAAATACTGTGAACAAGAAAAAAAGATGGCAAATGTTCCAGGACTCATATTTTTCCTGCCAAGTCCAGGTGAACTGAAAGTACGGTGGTGTGACTGGCACGATGAGTTCACGAAGTATGGGATGGCAGATTTTGGCCCAAACTAGTCTAATGAGAGAAAAGAAGCTCTACTATTCCATTGTTTGAGGTCAGCTGGAAAAGATGTTCTTAAAAAACTACCGGAGCCCGCAGGCATGGGTGATGCAGGCCCATATGAGAGAAGCATTGCCAAATTAGACAAACATAAGTACAAGAAAATATCATTTTGGCGCGTTATCACTTCGCCACAAGAGAACAGAGGATGGGAGAATCAATTGAAGAATTTGCTACTGTTCGGAGAGGCTTGGCAGTTAAATGTCGATTTACACATTGCCAAGAGGAGCATTTTTTTTAATAAATCTCTTTATTAGTAGGTCATTAAATTAAATCACAGAAGAATCAAATACAGAAAGGAATAGTGAACCAGAGAACACAAATCAAAATTATTCAATTAAAGAACATATCAATAAACAAACAGCATAACCAAATGATCCCTCTGACTACTAAGAACATTTTCATTTTTGTAAACAATAAAAGAGCAAAATACAACAGTCAATAAAAACATTTAACATAGAACATACACACAGAAACCAACAACACAGACACCAAACCAAATCCCCCAAAAAGTATAATAGTGAGAAGAAAAAAAAATATTATCTTTCCCCTCTTCTTTTCCCCTTCCTCTTCCTTTTCCCACTACACCATTTCTACCCACTCCTCATACTAATCCGCAGCCTATATAGTCAATCATACAAGGCATTGAATGGACCCCAAAATAGATTGTACACCTCTTCCTTGTCTTTCACTCTAAATGAGAACTTTTCAAAATTCGATAAGGTGCGCAAATCAACTAACCAATCTTCAACTCTAGGCTTCTTCCTAGTTTTCCAAACTCGAAGGATCAGTCTTATTTATTTTTAAATCTGTTTATTGGCATTTGTATTTACTACAATTACATGTCACAGAATATATCCATGAATAAAGGATAATAAACGCTTCACGTTAAAACATTAACAATTCAACAATTTAACTTTACTATCGCCAAGTGTTCTTCCCCTTATGCCAGAGCAGGCCGTCGGCACAGGGGAGGTCAGGTTAGCCGGGTGGAGTGGGAGAGGGGACTTGAGCCTGTAAGGACCCAGTGAAGATGCGGTTAGTTGGTCTCTGGGTCCTCTGGTTTGGGTCGTAAATCTGCTTTCAGTGGGTTTGATCCTGTTCATGGAGGCTTGTCGTCCGAGGGGTGAAACAGGGAACCTCTTAGTTCTTTCCAGGCCGCCAGGGTCATGCTCGAGGCGTCAGTAGATCTGGCAACACTGTCTTCCCATGCCTTCGTTTCAGCTCGTACCCAGCGTTCCAATTCACTGAACCATACTTTTTGTTGAGGCCCTGCGGGTTTCTTCCAAGACATTGCGATTGTCCTTTTTGCCAATATGCACATAATATCCATTAACTTGGCTAAGTGCTTAAGTTTGGCCGGCCTGGGATACATACCCAGAAGGCATTCGTCTGGGGTCCATTTATATCTGGTCGACCCTGCTTTTTCGCTTGTCTGCTGTATGGTGGTCCACAGGGACTGTGTTTTGGTGCATGACCAGAACATGTGGATCAGGTCCGCATTATCCGCTCCGCACCAGGTGCAGTTGGCTTGTGGTGATTTATTGAATTTTGCCAGCCTGGATGGGGTTAGGTATGTTCAGTGTAGCAGGTTCAGCTGTATTTGTCTAAATCTATGGTTTCTGGAGACTGTTTTAGGGTATCCAAGAGCTCTTTCCCATTCCCCATCCGTTATTTCTCGGCCCATGTCCATTTCCCATCTTCTTTTCAAGTCGACACTTCGTGGGTTAGGGATGTCACTCAGGTGGCCGTAGATCTGGGACACAGGTTTCCATCTCTCTCCCAAGCTATATAGTAGTGTGATCAGGGGGTTTGATTCTGGTTCCTCCGGCCATGTTGTCCACTTGCTTCGTGCTGTAGTTCGTAGCCTTTGATACCACAGGAACTGGCCCGTGTGGACTCCTGTTTCTTCCTGGAGTGCTTCAAATTCTTTAAAAGTGCCATCGGCGTAAAGGTCTCCCCATGTATAAATCCCTTTCATTTCCCAGTGTCTGAGGTGTTGTAGATCCACGTCGGACCTGCATAGGTCTGAGATCAATGGTATGTCCGGGGACTACTGGTGCTTTGCACAGGCGAGTACCTCTGTTCTGTGCCATACTTTTCGACCTAGAGCAACCATGAAGGGGGCGTCGCGCATCAGGTGATTGGGGGCCCAGATGAGTTCCCTTAAATGCAGCGGTGAGACCAATGGTTGCAGCAGGGATGTCTCAGATGTAGTGTCGTCTGCTAACCACTTGGTCACAAAGCTGAGTTGTGCTGCCAAGTAATATTTCTCAATGTTTGGGAGTTGAATTCCCCCCTGGCTGTACGGTAGTACCAAGGTGGTGAATGCTATCTTTCGTCTTCCTTTCCCCCACAGGAAATCCCGGAGTATCCTTTCTAAGAGGCGGAAAAAAGGGGCATTGATGTAGTAATGTACATTTTGGAACCCATACAGGAATCTGGGAATGACAATCATTTTAATTATTGAGGCTCTGCCCATCATGGACAGGGGAAGTTTCGCCCAGAAATTCATGGATTTTCTCAAGGCAGGGATTGCAGCCTTCGTGTTATGTTCATGCATTAGTGCAGGGGTGTGCATTATGCGTATCTCTAAGTATTTGAACGAGGTCCTCTCCCATCGTATCCCCACTGAAGGGAGTTCTGCTATATCTTTGTTCCTGAGGCCCGCCAGAGGGAAAAGGCAGGACTTCACCCTGCTAAATTGAATGCCTGAGACCTTTGCAAAGTTATCTAAGACATCTAGCATTGTGGGCCCGTTATTGTATGGGTCCCTAACATATAGCAGTATGTCATTCGCGTAAAGTGAGATAATGTGGTCTATACCCCCCAGGCGCATCCCAGCGTCGAAGAATTGTTTTCGAAAATGAATAGCAATAGGCTCCAGTCCCAGCACATAAAGCATGGGGGAAGTGGGCATCCCTGCCTGGTGCCCCTGCATATGTCCCAGGCCTCAGATATGTATTTTCCGGTTTTTACCCTAGCCCTTGGTTTAGTATAAAGTATCTTGATCCACCTAATGAACCCTGGGCCGAAGCCAAAACCTTCTAGGACCGCCACAAGCCATTCCCAAAATATAGAACCAAAAGCCTTAATGGCGTCAAGGGACAGCAGTGCACACGCCTCAGTGCTAGCCTCCGTCTGAATAATAACCTGTTGTAGTCTGCTTATGTTCATGGCCGTGTTCTGGCTCAGTATGAAGCCACACTGATCCGTGTGCACGATCCCCTCTTATGATTCTAGCAAGCCTCTTTGCTAATACTGTAGTCAATATTTTCACATCGTAGTTAAGCATGGCTATCGGGCGGTAAGAGTCACATTTGTCGGCAGGTTTATTAGGTTTGATGATCGGGATCAGTAGGGTCTCCCTCATGCTGTCAGGTAATATCCCTCTCTCGTGTGCTTCTTGAAAAACCTCATGTAATAGGGGTATTAGGGAGGAAGGATCAGTCTTATGGCCACCAATAAAGCCTTATTTATCCAACCACTATATTTCAAAGAACGCCTACACCTACCTCGATGTAGAAATAAGATAATGTTCCCACCCAATCTCTGTAAAGCTACATCCAGAATTAAATCAATTCTATCAATCACATCAGGTCAGAAGGTCCGAACTCTAGAGCAATCCCATAGAAGATGCCTAAGGGTACCAACATCATTTCCACATCCCCAACATAGATTATCAGTTTGCAACCCCAGTTTATAAATTTTAATTGGTGTCCGATACACCTTACCCACCACCTTCTGTCTAATCAGACGCACATTCAAATCCATACCCACATTGGCACTTACCCTAAGGGATCAGTTTATGATAAAATGTATGAACAATAAAATTGAGAGAAAATGTGGAGAGAACGCAATCCCACATTTGACACAGCTATCGAGATTGCAAAAATAATAGAGAGCATACAGAAGCATGCATCAAAGGGCTTCATTCGGAGAAGTGTGATGAAGGACATCAAGCTGGACTGTAAGAACGATTAAAAAAACAAAATCAGAGACAGTGGACAAGAGGTGGAAGACAAATGGAAAAAAAGACAAGCAGAAGAGAGAGTGAAGTGGTTTTCAGAAACAGAAACTGGGAGTAGACCTTGGGGTCCAACCAGGATGGATCCCAGATTTAAACAAGGGAAGAGGTGCTATAGATGTGGAAGCAACACCCACTTGGCAAACAACAAAGAGTGTGTAGCCGTACACATAATTTGTTATGACTGGTCAGAAAGGACACTTGGCACGCTGCTCCAAAAACTTCAAGCCTTTGGGCCAAGTGAGAAAAGTTAATGAAGATGAAGGTAGTGATGACTACGAGCATATGGGGAAAGAAGTGGTTTATTCTGTGCAGGCGGTCTCTGGCAGAGTGAAAAAAATGAAACCCTATGCATTTGTTAGTGAATGGAGTGCAAGTATCCATGTTGATAGACAGTGGGCAGATTATACCTTCATCAGTGAGAAAACTTGGAGGTGCAAATTCAAGTATTGCACCATGGAAGCAGTAAAGGTCAAGGCGTGTGCCTATGGTTATGGTCCCATAGACATGATAGGTCAATTTGAAGCAGAACTAGGATTCATAGACAGGAAGACTACCAGTTTGGTATACGTGGCAAGTAAAGGTGGGAAGTTGTTATCTTGGGATGACCAGGCTGAATTGTCCATCAGACTTGACGCACAACATCCTGAACAGCTGCTGTCAATTCAGGGAGAGAAGACAGACAGAGATATAGCATCTTGGTATCCGGTGGTGTTCAAGAAAGAACTCGGTCATCTCAGTGGATTTAATCATCGGATAAAACTCATGAGAGGGGCAGGTCCCAAACTGCATCCTGTCCGTTAGCTTTACAAAGAATGGGTGAGCCCAATAGTGTTAGTGAGGAAACCCAAAGGATCGGTGAGTTTACGTATCGACCTCAGGAATCTTAAAGCGGTTCTTGCTGAGAAGTTCCCGCTGCCCAGGATCGATGATCACTTCGCGGGAGTGGCTGGAGTGAAGGTGTTTTCCGTTTTGGATTTAAGAACAGCATATTATCAAATATAACTGCATTGGGAATCCATGGAGTTGATGGCATTCATAAATCCTATTGGTCTTTTTAGATGCAAAAAGATGCTATTGGGACTGGTCTCTGTGGCCAGTGTATTTCAGAATGTGGTAAATGAATTGCTAGGAATTGAAAAGGGAGTGATGTTTTATCAAGATGATATTTTGGTGTGGTGGAACATCTGAAGAGCACGATGTTCTTATGAGAAGAGTCTTAGAGATTCGCAGAGAGTCTGGGTTAACTATAGCGAGAGAGAAGTGTACATTTAAAGTGGAAAAGGTAACATATTTGGGGCATGAGTTACCTGGGAGTGGGGTGAAACCAAAAATGACACGGTTGAGGCAAATCAGGAAGATGTCTGAACCAAAGAACAAGACTAAGATAGCTTCAATTTTGGGTGTTGTGGAGTTCTATAGCAAGTTTGTAGAGAAATTTGCAGCTAGGACACACAATTTGAGGAAACTCACACGCAAGGGTGTGGCATTTGTGTGGGATCGGGCCTGCATCAAGGAATTTGAGGACGTTAAGCAAAGTGATTCAAGCACCAATTTTTGCTGGATTTGAAGAAAACAGGAAAACAGTGGTATATACAGATGCGAGTGATTGTGGCCTTGGTGCAGTGTTGATGCAGAAACGAGAAGGGGAATTAGCGACAGTGGCAATTGCGTCAAGAAATCTCAAGGATGTAGAAAAAGAGATATTCAATAGTAGAAAAGGAAGCGTTGGCATGTGTGTGGGCAGTATTTGTGGAGGCGTGAGTTCAGAGTGAGGACTGACCATAAACTACTAGTGAGAATATTTAACAAAGGTTGTTTAAAAGGTGTGTCAAGAAGGATCATGAAATGGGTAGAACATGTGCAGGGGAAGAGTAACGTAGTGGCGGATGAGTTATCAAAGTCAGCGGTTGAGTGTTCAACAGTTGATGTGAGAGTTTGGAAGAAGGCAGATGTTGCAGAGATTTTCCTAGCACAGGAGTGCATTAAGCAGAAGGATTGGGATGAAGCATGTATGAGGGATGAAGAGTATCCGATGGTGTTGGATCTTGTCAAGAACAATTCACATGCTGGAGGTGATGAGAAGATCAAAGAAAATAGGAGAGGGATGCACGTTGCGTTAAAGTGTCTTATTTATGTAGAGGACACAGGCTAGTTGTGCCTGGAGGGATGCAATATCCAACATGGAATTGGGTCACAAAGGGCATTTAGGTCTGGCAATGATAAAAGCGCTCATCAGAGCTGATTTCTGGTGGCCTAGTTTAGATAAGAAGGTGGAAAATATAGTGGAGTGCTCGGATTGTAAGGATGGTGCCAAAGGCATCATGGTATGCAAGCCGCACATGAAGGTGCATCAGAGATCCAGAGTGCCGTGGGATGAGATTGCACTAGATTTGCTGGGTCCTTTTAACATCAGGGAAACCAACAATACTTATTTATTGGTGGTCATGGACATGCTAAGTGGCCGGACCTTTGTGTACTTAAGGATGTGACCTCTAGTAGCATCTTCAGGCTTTTGGAGCCGTTGTTTTGGCTTGAGGGTTTTCCAAGTTAGTGTTTGTGTGACAATGGTCCCCAACTGGTGTCCAGGGAATTCAAGGAATTTTTGGAGTGGTATGGTATACAACAAATTAATATTGCGCTCTATCATCCCCAGGGCACGTTAATGGATGTCATTAGAATAGCAGTGGCTACAGGGGGCGATTGGATTAAGGCGCTGATGGAAAGGACAGTTGGTGCCACAAACTGTGGCAGGAGTAGCACCATTTGAAGTTCTGAGAGGGAGAAAGCCCAACAACCATTTTTGTCCAGGGTGGATGGGTAGGTTGCGGTGGAGTCAATGAGAGAGGATGCGTCTGTCAGGTGAGACGGCTTAGTGTGGGATATATTAACCCACTCAGCTGTGCTTTACGCCATCACTTTGCTGCAGTGGTGCAAGAAACAGTAAAATGGACTCCTGTGCGCGCCAGGACCTCTAAACTGTGTTTTTGCAACAACCAGAAAATGGCTGCACCACCCTGCCACACACATTTCAGGTGGGGTGGAACAGAGTACTCACTACAGGAACCTGCCAGTGTGCTCTACAACATTTAACATGGAGTGAAGTGAAAGAGGCAGCATTATTTTGCTGAAAACCCAAAATGCCTCTTTAAAATGACACCTCTTTCAACCTTTAAAAGTGCTGCTTGGCGCTAAACTCATCCAGTCCTTATGAACCACTGTGATTAAAAAGGCACTGCAATGCCCAGGGTCATCCATCGTGACTCAGAGGAACCGGGCCTCATTTAAATGACAGCTCCTGTGAAAAGTATCTTTGAAAAATCAACCAGGGGCTTTGTTTTCATTTTACACGGGAAACACGTCTATTCTCTTTGCAAAAGTATCTAAATCAGTTGTTCAGAGAAAGACTCTGAATGCCTGTGTAAATGTATCCATGCTGCAAAATAACTCCAGCACTCAAGAAAAGAACTACAGCTGCATAAAGTGTGTATTTGCTGGAGATGAAAACCGAATTTAAAGAAATAGTCAATTATTTTTTTTCTGACTGAAAAGAGAAAATCACCTATGTAAAAGTAAATGGTTATGTGAAGGCCTGTTTACTTAGCAATGTAAAAGTACACCTATAAACTGTTTTGATTCCACAGGTTTAAGTCAAGATGTAAAACTCATAGGCTAAGTTGGCAAGCTAAAAAAATAAAATAACTTGCTCTGCCAGTTGCTAGCCTTCAGAGATGGTGACACATCATAAACTTCTGGCACAGGAAAGCGCTAATTGCCAGTTTGAAAGACTTTGAATGCACCAGGACAAAGAAACTTCACAAGCTCATCAGACATTTGTCTTTGCTCCCGGCTGGGACAATAGCAGGCTGAGACTCTCACCTGTCAAGTGTGGGGGCAATAAAACCTTCAATCAAGAAAGGCCCCTCATCCTGCTTCAAAGGAAGTGACAATTGACAGCAGTTGGGGGAAAAAAGAAAAAAAACGGATCAAGTGACACTGGACTTCCTTTTGGTTTTAAAGGCTATTTTGTAACTGAACTTTAAAGACGGCTATCTTTGCAGCAAAAATTAGGAAAAATATGAAACGTTCGTAGTTCTAAATCTAATGTTATGCTCTTTCTTTGAAAACTTGGTAGAACTCATTACTGCATAAGGAACAGAAGTTATAAAATTACGGGGAAAGTATTGATGTTGCGAACATAACATTTTGTACATACATCCCTGGGGTAAACGTGCATCTGTGCAAAACTGGGGAATTTTAGGCCAAATCCTTCATGTTTAGAATGACCAAAATGTGTCAGAAAGGCGAAACCAGGTCCCACAGACTTGGGGTTTGGATTGAAATATGACGCACAAAATATGTAACCTGTGTAGATGATTTTCTCAGAGGTTGCAACTGCATAAATATGTGTTTGTGGCAAAAATGATTTTGGTTCCAATAACTCAGGGAGGTTTCTAGACATTGTAGAAATCACCCCATAAACATAACATCCTTTTGCTGTGATCCAATCAGCGAAGAGCGAGGAGGAGACTTCTACCTTTGTGGAATCAGAAAATACAATATTAAGGCGTTTACACCAAGCAAAGAGAAATACACCAACACGGGCTTGTAAACATTCCCAGAATCTTTATTGCAACACTGAACAGTTTACAAAACAAAGTACACAAATAGCTATTTGGCGGTCAGTACATCACAGAGACCACCAGCAGGTTCAATGTGAGCAGTGAACAGGAATTGCTAGCTGGACATCAGCATATTTATACAGTTTCTTCATAACGATGTCCAGCCTCCTACAAGTTAATCATGTACTGGGCTAGGGTTCGCACCAGGTTCATTCCTAATTTATATATCTTGTGCATGCGGTTTACTTCTTAATACATTTACTAACAAATACTATTATTCTCTGGGTTTAACTTAACACTCTTTACACATTTGCTTCAATGCAGGTCAAACAGATGTTTCGCATGTCATGTTTAAATAGCGTTATTGTTCTTGTATACTTGTAGGTTAACATCGCCGATTCAAGTAATCCCCTGATCCCGAGGTCAACAAAGGACAAGGTCTACATGACCCTAACATGTAGCCTGCAGGCAGGTTGGACATTAACTCGCCTACAGAGGTTGAAGAGGTTAAGTGAGAACAAGAGAACACAGGTCGGCCATTTTAGGCCACAGGGTGACTTTGCACGACAAACTAAAATGGCGGCTTTAACCTAAAATGGAGGCTTGATTAACTTAAGGTCACGACCTTGCGATGCGGATTTCCTCGCAAAGCGACTGGGCATAGGCCAACATATACAATGAGGACGAAACAATATTATATCAGTTTTAACAAACCCTCCTTTTGGCCTATGCCAAGCGCTAAACTACTTCCAATCACGTTACGACTAACTCCACATTTCAATGTCTATACACCCCAAATCATTATCAGACATAACTATTGCCATTAGATCAGACACTAGAGTTTCTATCAACACGTACTCCTTGGAAACCTTATCTGGGGCGTATATTTTATGCCCTAATAAACTTGTTGCTTGCGTGCAACATCTCCCTAATATCGAACATATACCAGGGAGACACTGTATACAACAACAAAGGAACAGTAAACTACCCAAGATAATCAGCAAGGCCAAAAGCAACTTCCATCCCCACGACCGTAGGAGATCCCAAAACAATGCACTAAGTTCCCAGTTTCCCTCAGGAACATGCACTTCCGAACTAAGAACATGTAGATTTTGGATTGCCCTAAAGTTTGTTGGAGAGGAGTCTGGTGCGTAAACGCAGCAGCGGACCCCACTAATTTACATACTCCTCCACGCTCAGCCAGAATGACATCTAATGCCATCCGGTTCTGAAGAGCTACTAATCTCATCGCTTTCTGTTCTAACGTCATATTATAGAGTATGTCAGTGGTCCGGTTGATGGTTCTCTCCAGTACTCTCGCTAGTCCCCCGATATCTTCTGAATTCATAATCTGCCCAAAAAATGACACAGGATTTCATTATGTCTCCTAGAGTTTGCGCTGGAGTATCTCCCTTCACATCTCGTCGTGGACGAGTCTTCGAAATTTCTGCAGTACTGGCAATGAATACCCCCAGATAATAGAATCCCTAAATAGCAAGTTCCTTGCCAATCCCTGGGCAACCATGAAAATGCCACATTACGGCAAACAAAATAGACAGGTTCACCTACATACAGACGTCTGTTCTCACTAGTCAAATTCGCAACGTTGGCGCAACTTCTAAACTCACCCATTGACTGTGTTCCATTCCTCTGTACGCAGAAGGAAACTGAATCGGGGCTATGGTTAACAGAATAAGATGGAGGCGTGGCATCCTTCTTGCCTATAGGAGCCATTTTGAAAGAGATCAAAGACTGAAAAGGATGAGACAATCTATCAGAGGGCCTAACAGAAGCAACATTTGGCTTACTCCTATTTGCAAAAAGCGAGCATCCCAGGGGCATCAAAACACGTTTTTCAAAGCTATTCAAATTTGTATCATCAAAGTTCCCTGAGATGCTGTCATTCCAACGGCCAAAGTGCTCTAAGAGAAGCATAACAAGCAGTTGTCAAAGGTAAAGGATGAATGTACCAACCTAGCCCCTTATCCCCATGTTGCGGTAAATGCGAGCAGATCCAGCAGTTGGTGGTCCTATTAAAAATTGCATGAGTGGCATTCATTATTAACAAAAAAGAGTATTATTCTGATAGTTCCGTCTATGCGAAGAATCTCTAGGCGACGAGGTATGCAATTGCACGTAAGGAGTGGGTAAAACAGATACATTTTCAACAGTTAAAAAGTACTCCAGGTACCATAACTTAAAACCAGTAGTTACTAAAAACCCAGTTATTACAAAAATGCAACAATACATTTTCGGGGTCCCCTTACACGCTTGATCATTGTCTCTGCTAGTCACATATTTATCTAAAAGTTCGGTACGAGCGGTAGCGGGTGCAGGCATCGTAGTCTTCAATCTAAAAACACCAATTGTTCGTTTGCTGGCGACTCCAGTCGCGCATCTTCTTAATGTCTTTCCCACAACCCTTAGCCAACAGAATCCTTTCGTATAGTCGGGCCAAAAGGCAAGCCCTCAAATGATTTCCTCAATCGCACAGTCAAACCGTTCCGTACGTCTATCTTCTTGGGCGTACATTATATTTCACAATTTCCGGTGCTGAAGGATCAGAAAACAGTATGTCGTCACTTCCCACTGGAGGTGGCGAGGGAACGGAAATGGGATCAGAAAATGGATGATCCGGAAGTTGTTGGAGTGCGGAGACAAGATGGCCGTTTTGTCTGGCCTTACGAACTCTGGAACGGTCTCCGATACTCTCTTGTCGGTTGTTGCTGTTTCGGGCACATTGGTTACAGCATTGGAAAGGGATTCTGTGTCTTCTGTATCGTATGGCATGGGCTGCGGGATCCGTTTGGTGTACGTTGCTTGTATAGAGTTCTTCCGCCCCGCTACCCGCACCGCAGTCTGGGTGACTAGCAGGACCTGGTAGGGACCCCTCCACCGAGGTGCAAGGCAAGACAACCTTTTGAAAACTTTCGTGAGGATCCAGTCCCCCAGTCGTAGACTGTAACCGGGACCCTCGTGCCGTACAGATAATGCCTCTCGCACCTGGTGATAAATTGAAAATAGATTTTTAGTCAACTGGTTACAGTAATCTGAAAGAAGCACATTCTCTACATCCCGCAATGAGCGACTCTTTGGCATACCCCAAATATTAGCAGGCCTCCCCATTACCACCTCAAAGGGAGAGAGCCCAGTCTTAGTTTGAGGGGTTGTTCTCATCGACAGAAACACGATCGGTAAGGCGTCCGGCCATTTTAACTTGGTGCCAGCACACGTCTTAGCGAGCTTATTCTTTATAATGCCGTTATGCCTTTCCACTAATCCGGCACTTTGGGCATGTCTGGCCGAATGGAACCGTTTATCAATCTGCAATCCTTCGCATATTTGTAGGATTACAGCAGTGATAGTGTGGCCCATTATCCGACCAGATGAATCTCGGCAGCCGGAACCTAGGAAAGAACTCTTTCAACAGAGTTTTTGCCGTGGTTATGGCCGTTGCATCTCTAACAGGGAAGGCCTCAACCCACTTGCTGAATGCACAAATGACAACCAACACGTATTTAAGAGTGTTGCAACGTTCCATCTCAATAAAATCAAAGTGGATGACATCAAATGGAACAGAAGGTGGAGCGAAACTTCCACTAGGAGTCGAGGTACCTTTTCCTACATTGTGCTGCAAGCAGACCATGTACCCTTGGACAAAGCACTCCGCAATTTTGAAAATGTTATCATTGGCCATACACTGTGTAACATTTTAGTCAATTTACGCGCACAGACATGGGTCGGACCATGAGCCATAATGACCATCATTGTAATATAGGCGTCAGGGAGTAACCATTTTCCTTCAACATTGTCCACCCAACACCCATCACCATCCAATCTCCCTGCACCCTCGACACATTTCTTGATCTCCTCTACAGTAGCATCTGCTTGAATGTCTTTTACAGAATCGATACTTTCCCCAAAAGTGCAAACATTTACAGTTTCCCTCACAGCATACATTTCTGAACTAAAATCAGTGGCAGTTTGTTTAGCTATCTGATCAGCGAAAGCATTCCCTTTTCCTATATCATCTGTAACCTTATGATGTGCTGTACATTTTACAATGGCTAACTGAACAGGGAGTGCGAGCGCTGAAAGTAATCGCACTATTAAAGTGCCGTGCTGTATTTTTGTGCCATGTGAGGTCAAGAAACCTCATTCTTTCCAAAGTCTACCGAAGTTGTGAACCACCCCAAAGGCATACTGACTGTCGGTAAATATATTTACTGTAAGCCCTTCAGAAAGTTCAAAAGCTCGAGTTAATGCTATAATTTCTGCGGCCTGCACGGAATTATGCATAATTCTTTTGGTTTCCACAATCGTGCTCAAGGTAGTGACGGCATAAGCAGCCGTGGATGTACCATTCGGAAGTTTGAAACATAAAATAGCTCTCCTTGTGGGCTATTCAAAGGCGTGTCTTTCAAATCGATTCTACCTTTAGTCTCTTGTTCTGTAGTGTAAAGGCAATCGTGTGACGTTTCGTCACCATCAACAGTATCTTGCGGGACAGGTAAAAGTTCAGCCGGATTTAATACGCAACACCTCTGAATTTGAATGCGGGGAGCAAATAAGATCAATTTGTATCTTGTCAATCGTGCGGAAGTAAGGTGTTGCGTTTGAGTTCTATTTAATAGAATGTCTACAGAGTGAGGTACCATTAGGGTTAACGCATGACCCAGAACCATTCCCTCGCTCTGTTTTACAGCAGCAGCAGCGACAGCTCTCAAACATCTCGGCAAAGCGCATGCAACAGGATCAAGGACAGATGAGAAATAGCCGCACAGCCTATTCTTCCCTCCATGTTCCTGCATTAACACAGCCAAAGCACATCCATCACATTCATGCACATACAACACAAAGGCCTTTTCATGATTTGGAGTTCCTAAAACCGGTGCCGAACACAGCACAGTTTTTAGTAAATCAAATGCTGTCTGGTGTTCCAAAGTCCATGGCAATGGCAAAGAAATGCCCTTCTTTGTCAAAGCCAGCATTGGTTTAATCGTTAACGAAAAATTAGGGATCCACAATCTACAGTAAGAAGCCATACCTATCAGGGCTCTTACTTCCTTCTGCGTATTTGGGACAGACATGCCAGAGATAGTTTTTATTCGTTCAGGTGTCAACCTTCTTCCCTCCTTTGACAGGAGATAGCCTAAATAGGCGACCTCCTGGCAACAATATTGGAATTTTTTGAGTGAAGCTTTATGACCATGTTTTGCTAGATGATAAAGCAACATGGTTCCTTCTTTACAGGCACTTTCAGAATCAGCAGCCAAGAGGAGATCATCTACATACTGTAGTAACGTGCAAGTAGTAGGCAACTCGAGAGTATCGAGTTGCTCTTTCAATGCTCTACTATAAATACTTGGACTCTCAGTGTACCCTTCAGGTGCACAAGTGAATGTGAACGAGCGTCCACCTAGGGTAAACGCGAACAAATACCTACTATCCTTATGTATAGGAATAATGAAAAACGCATTTTTGAGGTCCACAACGCTAAAGTGAGTGGCAGAAGCCGGAATCATAGTCAGTATAGTTACATCAGGTACAATGGGAAATTGAGGAGCCACAATTTTGTTAATAGCACGCAAATCAATTATAAACCGAAAAGGAATCGCATGATCACCTTTTTTGTATACCCGAAAATCGGGCTGTTACACAAACTACCTGTAATTCCCTCAATTACTCCACGATGTACAAAATCAGAAACTATGCATTTCAAAGCCTGTTCGCCTTCAACTGAGATTTTATATTGTGGAATGCGAGGCAGTTTTACTCCATGTTTCAGAATAATTTTAACAGGTTCAATTTGAAGAATGCCCACATCATTATTATCAATTGTCCATAAGCATTCCGGAATGTTACTGAATTCTGGCGGTAAAGGTCGAGTCAAAAACTGAGAGGCGAGTGATTGCTGAGGTGAAATTGTTAACCGAACTCCGTCCGAGGAGCAATGTATTACTGCAGTCAATTCCTTCAGCAAATTTAACCCCAGCAAATTCTCTCCACAGTTTGTAGTAAGTAGAAATGGACACTGCTCCGTGAAGGGACCCACTGTTATTGGTACCGGCAAAGAGACTGGACAAACTACAGGTGTGCCTGAAAACCCTACCGAAACGTTGGATTGCCCTGACAGGGGAATGTTTGGAACCCGTGAATGGTCAATGGAACACTTTTGTGCTCCCGTATCTACTAAAAATAGATGCTTCCTATTTCCCACCACCATCTCAACGTAGGGACCTTTCTGATGAACGGGAATAGGCGTTGGTTCCAAATCCTGCTTCGGGCAATCCTAACGAAACAGAATGTCGTCAAAAGGAAATTCTTCAGAGAGGTACGCGGCAGAAGGATGATAAAAAATGTTTCTATTATCCACACTCGATACTTGTTTATCCTGTGAAAAAGGTTGCTGTGATTCTGGCCTAAACTGACCTCTACCAGGGCCCCCTACACCTGGGCGACCTCTGGATCGTCTACCCATGTTCCAAAATGACCTTTGCTGCAAGGTAGGTCGGACATTGTGCGCACCAGTGGCCTTCCTGTCGACAATAGGCACACTGGTTAATGGTTACCGGAGCCAGGGGCATACTTCCCTGTGGAACGTATTGACCTCTAAATTGCGTATTACCCCCTCTAGGGCTTCTAACAATCTGTTGTAATAGTACTTTTGTTTTCAGGTCACCCTTTCTTTTCTCAAGTTTTTCCTTTTCATTATTCACACGATTTTCATAGTACTGAGCCATGTGCAGTACTTCCGATTGAGACTTCGCCTGCCAAGCGCTTTCGGAGGACATAATCTGTAACTGGATGTCAGGCAGCAATCCACGTACACATTTGTCGACAAACAGCGTTTTCCCTGACTCTGTGCCTAAGTCTTGTCCACTGAAATCTGAAAATACCTGTTCGAACCGATTGAAGAACTCAGTAGCACCTTCAGACTTTCCTTGGACACCGGCCGTAAGCTTGTCCCAAATAATTCTTTTTTCAGGAACTATGGTTCAATAATCCTATCAGGCAAAGTTAATATCACTTGAGGCGGACGCTCGCCAGCTGGTCTTTCTCTGTCGAGCCTAACCATGTTATCCCATGTATCTCCTAACCTAGGTACATCATCTACAGTCCTAATCTGTTTCCACAAATCAGCTGGCAGGAGTACGGGAAATAATAAATCAATATCACTTAAGGTGAATACAGATGATTGTAAGACCGACTCCATTTCTTTATAGAACCCCGTCGGATTCTTTCTTATATCAGGAATAGATTGCTTTATGGTGTTCACTTCCTGTCTCGAGAACGGGACGTGAACAAACTGCGATACATAATGTGCAGGAATGTCCACAGCGACTATTCCTCGTGCAGCATCGGCCGCAATCTCAACTTTTGGGACAAATGTCGGAGGGATCTCTCTCATAGGCAACTGAGAAGTAGATAGCTCCGAACGCTTACTAAGCAACAGAGCCAAATCAAGCGCTAAGGCAGTCGAAGAGGTATCAATCGAAAAGGCTCTGCGGGACAACAAATCTTTCTTTTTACACACTCATCCTGCAGGTATTCTACCATAACCTGTATCACTTTCTTTTGCATTTCTAACGTATACTGACCATACGTGTCATACTTCATCTGGAGTTATCGACATATCCGAAATCCATCTTATTGCATCCTTTGTACAAATTTGCGCTTCCTCACCTATCAATTCACGGCGAGGAGAAAACCGTTTCTGTAAGAACATAGCGCTTAAGCTATCACCATCTGCTTCTTCATTCTGTAACTCTTCCAACTCCTTCCTATACACAAAAATCCTCGACATGCTCATATACTTTCTCCGCAGTATCTCTAGACAACGCTACAGTGTTCAAATCCCGTAACCCTTGTGGGAGATCTACATCGTTTAATCCATTCCACATTATACTCAAATGAATCCCTAACCCTTCAATAAAAACATTTTTCTCAGGAATACTTTAAATTTTCGAGTGTGGAAAAAACATCAGCTTGTTCTCCCTTCTCCATACAATGTTTAGCCCAAGCAATCAATTCATTCTTTTTATCTAGGGACACAGTATTACGAGTCACAACCCTTGATCCCGCTCCCTGGTCTACTACAAGCAATGCGAAATCACTTGGAAGAGGAAGAGTAGGCACATTCTGAATGTCAATAGGTGGAGACATGGGGCAGGCAAAGGAGTGACGGCTGGAGGAACAACAGGAAGAACAATAGGGAGGACCGGAGGAACTATAGGAGGAGGAATAACGACAGGAAGGGGCAAAGCACCAGGAGGAGGGACGTACGGGGGTGGCGCAGAGGCATCGGGCCTTCGTTCATGCAAAAGTTTGTTAATCAATTCATCGGACGTATGAAAATCTTCTAAAGGGTACATTTTCTGAATGCCTAATTGAAACGCTCTGCCCGTGTTCCTAACTGATTCCAATTGTTTATTTTGGTCCTATAACAGTGCCTTTTCGGCATTGGTCATATGTCGACGCATAGGTTTCTCTCTACTCTTTTGTTGCTGCAAAGCTTCTGTTTTCCAACTGTGCAATGCGTCAAATGCTGCAGGTCTAGCCGGTTTCTTTATCAATACAGACTCTAAATATTCTAACTGAGGGATTTCAAAGCTACCATTGGTTGGCCACCGAAGATTAGAGTTATGTCTGGTCTGTCTGTGCCAAATATCATTAAATGCTATACTATCAAAGCCTTTCTTACAGTACATAGTACATGCCGGGCACCCCTCCTGTGGTGCGGGACGGCTAACTTCCAAAGATTGTCTGTCGCTGCGGAATAATGCCCTGAAGCAGGCAGACAATTTCTCAGGCATATCAGAATTCTGGTGTTACCTGGTCAAATAATTGTGCTGGCGAGTACAATGCGCCAAATTCAAATTGTCAGGGTTAAATTAAGAATCGGGTCACGATTCACCTGACCAAAGGACTGGGAGGCCCGATCGGGTTACTAAGGACAATTCTAAGGACCCACGTGTCTGGTGATTTTGGCAAATTTACCCACCTCGATATATGGACCCTCGTCAAGACGTCGCCTCGGGCTACAGCTCAACGTTCAGGGATCGGATCGTGCTGTTCTGTCGAGGAATTCGCTTCACGTCCAGAGGGGCCGTTTTGTTGGCACCGTCCGATCCCGGTCCGATAGCCGAGCCAACCTTCAACGAGACGAAGGTTTTGAGGGTCCCTATTCGGGCGCCATCTGTGGAATCAGAAAATACAATTTTAAGGCTTTTACACCAAGCAAACTGGCTTGTAAAGATTCCCAGAATCTTTATTGCAACACTGAATAGTTTACAAAACAAAGTACACAAATAGCTATTTGGCTATCAGTACATCACAGAGACCACCAGCAGGTTCAATGTGAGCAGTGAACAGGAATTGCTAGCTGGACATCAGCATATTTATACAGTTTCTTCATAACGATGTCCAGCCTCCTACAAGTTAATCATGTACTGGGCTAGGGTTCGCGCCAGGATCATTCCTAATTTACATATCTCTTGCATGCGGTTTACTTCTTAATACATTTACTAACAAATACTATTATTCTCTGGGTTTAACTTTACACTCTTTACACATTTGCTTCAATGCAGGTCAAACAGATGTTTCGCATGTCATGTTTAAATAGCGTTATTGTTCTTGTATACTTGTAGGTTAACATCGCCGATTCAAGTAATCCCCTGATCCCGAGGTCAACAAAGGACAAGGTCTACATGACCCTAACATGTAGCCTGCAGGCAGGTTGGACATTAACTCGCCTACAGAGGTTGAAGAGGTTAAGAACAAGAGAACACAGGTCGGCCATTTTAGGCCACAGAGTGACTTTGCACAACAAACTAAAATGGCAGCTTTAACCTAAAATGGAGGCTTGATTAACTTAAGGTCACGACCTTGCGATGCGGATTTCCTCGCAAAGCGACTGGGCATAGGCCAACATATACAATGAGGATGAAACAATATTATATCAGTTTTAACACCTTGCCCAAGCCTGTTATAAGAGGCAGGAGTAGTAAGCCTGCCGTGGTCATAGACTTTAGTGATGTCATCTGGCATGATAAATAAGGGCCCTTGACAGCACACAGGTGACACCGATTCCTGACTTTCTTCCTGAATTCCTGCGTGGCATCAGGTTCCTGATTTTTTCAACCTGGTTGAACCCGATTCCAGATTTTCATTGCAAAGCCAAGGCCTATGCATTGCTGACCCCATTTTCAGCTAGGCCTCAAATTCTAAAAAAAAAAAATCCCCAAAACCCAAGAAAAGCATCCTGATCCAGCCTGGCTTGCTGCTAGTAGATGCATGCCTGCTGCAAACTCGCCAACCCGCTGATCTGTTGTATCCAGTAACCAGAAGTGCCAGCCCAGTGCAGTCTTGTGACCAGAACGGCCCAGATGATCCTGTCCCGCCAGATTTGCCCAGCTGTCCTGTGCTAGACCTGATCTGTGTGGTGACCACAACCCTTGTCAGTCCGCAATCCATAATTAAAGTGGACTGTAAGTATTAATAGGAATCATAGAAAAGCATAGCATACCTTGCCCTATCCCAATCTCTAAACCATCCCATCCTTACCTTTATAACTTGTAACATTGTCAGAATCCTTATTGCAATCCTGTCCTTGATTTACCTTGCTAAGCGCCATTTCTTTAGTAATTTTTATCTTGTGTAAATCCTAAACTATCAATCAAATTTCGAGTGCTCCGACTGGTTCCGGCAGGGCAGGCGCTGGGGATCTGGGGTTGTGCCCCTCTTTGGTATTCTAGCCAGAATGCTCTAGTATAGAGTAAAACTTAGAGTAAAACTATCCTTGTTCAAACTGAGTTTCTTTTCTATTTTCACTACCCGATTTGTCTAAAAACGCCCCTTATTCTACATTGCATATCTCCCTCAGTTAATTGCTAGAGACCTCATTTCAATTCTTGATTATACCCAAGACCTATAGCTACATCACACCCCAGCCCGTCTTTATTAAAAACTGTTTGGTTAATTTCAGGCGGGAATGAGCATTTTTGCAAAGTTTTACACATGTTATTTTTACTATCAATTGTTTTAAACCTTCCATTCATTTTAGAATTGTAAGTTTTTGATCAATCTATTGCTTATGATTGCTTGTAACTTTCCAATGCTGCTCCCATAGAAATTTGTACTGATTTAAGGATTTTTGCACACATTCATGGTTTTATTCAGCCATTTCCGAGTGTCACTTTACCATTGCCGGGGTTCAAATCCGTTTTTCTCTCTTGTTTGGGGAGGGAAGGTTCTATTCAAATTCTGCTTCTTATTCCTCATTCCCGATTACCTGCGGCTTCCTTGTATCCATTTAGAATTGCTTATTTGTGGGTTGAGGAATATTGCAGGGGGAAATCCTAACTTTTCTTTCCAAACAGGCCAAAAGTGTTCTATTCTCTGGTGTTTTCTATCTGTGTTGCTAAAGGGTTAATTTAAGGGTGTTGTTCACATTCCTACCTGTTATTGTCACCACATTGGTGATTGCTGCTCCCTATTAAAAAGTGTATGTTTCAGTTGAATTTTAAATAAATATTACCTTTACCAACCAGCCTGATTCCTGGTCCATCGTGACCTGGGGTATTTGAAAAGGGGTGTGATAGGAGTGGTGTATCTCTTAAATATTTAACCTACATATATAACAATATAAGAATTTCGGTTGTGCGTTGCATACTAGGCTGAGACCAGGGTGTATCGCCTGATTGAAATCCTTAACATAAGGAAAGATTTAACAAGAAGAATTGCTGCAAGATGGTCAATGTGAGTCTGGGGGATGTGGTGAAGATTAAACTGCCACACAGGGTGAGGACGGGAGATTCAAGGATTTCAGAGGAGATGGCAATGGTGAAGGATTAAAGTGAATCTATCGTGGTCAGAGGAGGTGGTGTGTGGAGTAAAGAGAGAATGGTGGTGAGAAGGAAAATAGGGGAGCTGAAAAGTGTTTGGCGGAAGGAAGGGAGGTATTAGGAAAATTCTTCATCTTAACATGTTTCTTCCTGTTCCCTCTTATCACCATTTATGCATCGGTTACTACTATTGTAGTTCTATGGTCTTAGCTCTGTATATAGTTTCTAAACAAACATCAAGCTTTGTACATTTTAGCACTGGGGGCTCTGGTCTCAGTGCGCCATGTGCTGTTGAGAGAGTCACTTATTGAACATTGAACCTGAAGTGTTGGTTGGAGTCCAGAGTGGGAAGATACTCCAGGTTTCATTAGAGTCAGTTGGAGGGTGCTGAGCCGGGAGGTCACTGCTCAGAACCTGACATTAAAATAAAGTCGGTTTTAAGCCAATCCCAAGTTTCTGAGAGAAGTTATAGGAGGTACTCCTCATAACAGTCCTGCTGTCGTTGAAGTACTATTTCACAGTAAAAGTCCTACCTTGTATTTGTAATACAATGATTACTTATGATTAACAGTTATGCATTGTGTGACGTACTTGGCAGTTGGTTGTCCTGGTAGTACTGTGCATGCAGCAGAATGTCAAAGACACAAGATAAACCCAGCAGGGATACAATTTGCTTACTTAGCACTGAGCAGCTTCTGTAAAGATGGCTGAATCTTTACGGTATACTTTTACAGCTGTGAAACAGTGTGTACCTTTGGCACACATTTTTGTTCTCACCCTTCTATTGCTTTGGGTATCCTTTCACAGGTTTCTTGATGCATTTGCCCATTCAGATTTATTTTGCCATTGTAACTTCTCTATGATCTATTTCATGCTTGCATCCGAGTGTGGTCACAGACCTCTGAAATGCAGGGCTGGGGAGAGCCCCAGCAACCTGACATTGTTCCTTCTGGACTCTACGGGCTAACTGGCCCTATGTGCGCCTGGCTAGCACCCTTGCCCTCCTTCTTCAACATCGAACCCGAAGGCCACTCGAAATCAAGCTCCCCTCATCGGACGCGGAAGCGTACAGCAGATCCCTTTCTCCTCTTCGACTTTTTGGGCACTGAGCACACCTTGCAGTCAGCCGTCCATAACAAGCACCACTGTCCTTCGACAAGCCGCCCGGGAGAAATCAGCGCAAGACTATCACAGAAGCATCAGGTCAGCTCTTCAGCATGCATGTAGACTGTTGTACTGTATCCCAAACGAACAGGTCCCCACTCAGCTGTTACACCCAGTAGTCACTCCACCCCCCAGCCCCTATCAGCACCAAGGCACATGTGGGGGCCACCGCTGGCTCATAGAGGCTGCTCTGCCTTCATAGCCCGCTAGTCATCAGTGCTAAAAAAGCAGGGAAACCATGGATATAGTCAACTCGCTGGCTCCTGGGAGCCTGCAACACTCATAATGACCGATGTGAGAAACCTGAAGGTGTCTCACTCGCTAGTCCCCAGGGGATCTGTCATCCAGGTGGCCAGGACACAGCCATCACATTGGATTCAGTTACTGGGGGTGGACCAGTGTGGGAGGTTCACCTGGATGAGAGGTCCTCGGGGAGTGGGACACGGACGGGTGAGATGCGGTACCCCTTTCCCTTTAATGCCTTTTCCCCATCCTATTTGTAGGAAATTCAGTAGTTCTACCCCCCCGCACACCCCCCTTCCAAACAAACACTTTTCTACACTGTGACAGACAAGGGACAAACACCCGAGCCCTTTACCTGACATGTCCCAACTAAAGGGTAAGGCAGAGTCAGGCAATTGGCAAAAACTACACTCAACTAACTGCTCTTTCCCTTCCCCACAGGGATAAAAGGAGGAGCACGAAAGCACACTTCAAGCAAGGCTGAACACACAAGGAAGCAGCTATTCCGGACCGGCAGGTCAAATGGAGGAGAGAGGCAGAGAGACCTGGAGGGAATTGCCCATGACCTTTTCAACTCAGACCCTCGAAGCCTCAGAAAGGGAAATCATAAGACCGGGAAGTCCAGCTAGCGTGTGGTGTGATAGGTGTCAACGGCACACAGGGCCCTCCTGCGCCGATAGCCAAAGCAGAGAGCAGCGCTTGCTGCTGTTGCTCCGTCCTCGACTCGAGACAAGAAACTACAACAGTCCAACACAGCCGGTGAGTCGGAGAAGACAGTTAGTGAAACCGAACTGTGCTGGACCCAAGGTTGTAGTCAGCAACCTTGTTTAACAAAGAACTTGTGTAATTTGAACTTTTCTTTTTTTTAACACTTTATGTTTGTTTTTTTAACGTAATACAACTACACACCCACATTAGGGTGGACTTAACTGTGCACCATACCTTTAGCCCTAGTAAAAGGTTCGGAGCAAAGTAGTCAGGCGTTGTGGGGGCACTCATTGGAAGGACTCCGACTGAAGCATTTTTGGAGTTGTGTTGTTTTGTTGAAACTACAAAGACCAAGAGGCCTTATGAGAGGCTATTGTAAAGTGTCAAACAGGTCCTACGAGGGTTGAGCAAAACCCCTCGTACATTCGAAAGTCTTTGACACACAAGAGCAAACTGATTGAACTGTGAAACTGGCAAATGTGAACCCGACAAGAGAATTAAGATTAAATAGTAATATACCCGTGTACATTGTGACAAGCGGGAACCCGGCTGAGGGTTGTCCACAATGGATAGTTGGTGAAAAGGACATTGAGACTGTTAAGTGATACGTTTTTCAGTAAAAGGCCTTAGTGACCCCAATTGAAGGAGGCTAACGTTGCAAGAAGGATCAGAGCCCGGCTGAGGGGGACCCAAAGGGCGAGGAGCAGTCGCCCAAGGTGAAAAAGATTGCCAAAAAAACATTTGTTTGTTTAGGTACAGCCGGCCTTCTAAGGCAAGTGACTTTTGCCGGATATGAGGCTTGGCCCCAGAACACCCCGGCTTCATTGAAAGAAACTGCAACCTAATGCTGGTGAGGCCCAGGAGTGTGCTGTGTGCAAAGGTCCTGCGTTGTCCCATGCTGAAAACTTGGGCAAGGGAGACCCAGCATTTGGTGAACACTTTTCTTTTCTTGAGAATATTATCCCACACTATTTTTGTAACTTAGTTGTAAGGATTGAAAATAGGTTTTTTAGTATAGGCCCTTTTTATTTGACAAGCCACTAGGACTGCTTTCTTATTATTTGATGGTCGTAGCTTGCTCCTGTCTTAGATTTCGGTTTAGATTAGGTGTTTTTCTCGCCCATTACACAGTTTAATAAACACATTTGAACTGTGATCACTCGTTTCTGTCTTTACTGTTGCTGCCATGAGTTCCTTACACCAAGTGTCCCCAACACACTCAGAGGATCGACACACATCCCAGGGGCCGCCGCAGCCCTTTCATAGGGACAGGCAAGCTGGCACCAATCAAGCATAGGACACGACACTGTGGTCAACTCACACACTGGCACTGCACCTTTAAGTTAGCCTCAATGCGCTGCACCGTTCTCCGCAGGGTATCAGGAAATGCTGAGCCGTGTTACAACACATGTGCCTTCCCCCGTTCGCCACACCTCCAAGTGCTGGCCGGTCCCTCACCGCCTCCTCCAGCCAGCACAGCGCCTGCACCGATCAGCCCACCAGGTCCTCCAGCCACACCAATAAAGCGCTGATCACATTCGCTGTCTCCTGGCATTCCCGGGTTGAGACCAGTGTCAGTCCCTGCGCCACAGCGCAGAACCAGTGCCTGCATCGGCCCACCTCCCGCTCTGCTTGCCCGCCGTCTGCACCGAACAACCTGTAGTCGCTGCAGCATACAGGCCCCCCTCCGCAGAGCAGACTGCCTGCCACACCCAGCAGCAGTATCACTGGCCCTGCAGTCCACTCAGTGTACTGAAGTGAGAGTCCCCGGATTTGGCCAATGCTTAATGTAGGTCGCTTAACTATCGGCGGCGTGGTTGAGCTCTGAAATCAAGCAGCTTACTTGATGGCCATCTTGATTCCTCCCTCGCAAACAGTACATTTTAAAGCAATATTAGTGACAATTTTGAGCTTCGTCACCAGAACAATGAAATGAGTAAGAAACATTTATGAAAAAGAATCTGCCGGTACAAGAAACATACAAATGTAATTTATTTAATTATGTACAGTTAACCGTGAAAGTGGCTTGCATAGATGCGTGCACTTGCACAGCTAGCCAGTATTCAAATGCAGCATAGGCAATATCCATGTCCCAAAACTGATGATACTTTCCCTTACTTCTATTAATGAACCCATCACTCTGTGGCGCAGTATAATTTGGAGCTGGCCGAAAAACTGATAGTCTGCGAGTGGATGGTTAGTGCTGCAGTAGCTACAGCTAGTGGGCTGCTCTCCATGACCCAAGGATTTCAGCATTTCGGTCACCACCTCAAATGATGTCTGCACGCATGCATGTACCCTGCACAGCAACTCAGGTAATGCTGTGTGATTGCGCTTGTGGTTGGTTGTTGCTGCTGATCACAAGAGCAGTTTAGACGTTTCCATAGGTGCTGCTAGGGCAACCTTCTCTGTAGCCTTCAGGTGCTCCTCAGCCTCCGCCTCATTAGCTCCTGCACAGAGACCTGTGTTTTTGCAATTTGTAAATGTAAGTAATTGTTTTAAGTGTCAAATGTATACCTACTATTAGGAAACCCAGTTTTACAATGCATTTTATCTTCTTAATGTAGCAAAGGGAATTTAGACCCGTAAAGATTGCAAAGAAAATAAGCACTCACAACACTGCAAATTCCAGTGGAAAAAAAAAACGTGATGATATATATTTCCCCCAAAAATGTATTGGCTGCATATATTCCATCCAGTCTATCAATTGGAACGAAGAACAGAGCCTACACGTTTCATGGTACAGAGTATGAAAAGTTTGAAAACACATGCTGCTGTTCGCTGCGGACAGTGGAGTAACTTTGCTGAAAATGTTGGGGGGACATTACATCTGAAGAAAAGGTGCCCCAACAAAATTAATGGGGACAAAATGGTGTGCCATGAAAGTTGGGGGGACAAACACCCCTGACCCCCCGTAAAATTACGCCCATGGCTGCGGCAATCAGGCACATTCTCAAAATAATGGCCTCCACTGCAGTTTTTGGGTTTAGGGGCTTATGCTGGAAGTACTGCAAATTACTGAAAAGTAAATGGGTTTCGGTTTCTAATTTGTTTTATGTTCCTTAGAATGTCTTCCACCAGCACTTTAAAAACACTTTTCACACGGCTTAGAAATTTCGAAAGATAATACATTCTACATTGTTTTACAAAAAATAAAGCAAACAAAACGTACTCTTTTTATCTGCAATAGCTTCAACTCTACCGGCTTCTTCAATTTCATCGTCGCTTTCTTCGCTGCTAGTACTACTGACATCTAAAACAATGTCTCGCTTTGGGTCAACCCGAAGAAAGTTTCTACATTCAAACGTCAAATGACCGGCTGAAAATAAATATAGCAAAATAATAAGTATCAGTTCATTACTAAGAGAGTAGCAGAAATGACAATTGGAGATTACTGTAAATACAGTCTCCTCCTAGTTCATCACAACGTTTTAAATTTAAAACTGTGCCAGTAACTCAAAAACAACTTCATCGGCAGGCAATCATAGGCAAAGATTACACATGAATAATACAGGGTGCACAAAGTTGCAGCTACTAGCCAGTCATACAAAATACCCTCGCCACCTCAATTTTATACACACACACAGCACAACATTTCTTAATTGACAAAAGTCAAATATCACTTGCCAATGGCTAGTGGTGAGTGCACATTTTGCAAAATGCTGATTATCAAGTTATGATAACATGAAATAAATGCTGCACAAAGTTCATTAAGAGACCATGTAACAGTTGTATATGAGAATATGGCCTTAATTAATAGGGGACTGTAGGATAGCTCAGGGGCAACGTGCTTGTCTTGGAAGGAAGACAATGCTGGGCAGATTGGGTTCCATACCCGGTCCTGCGCTTAGAGGCTGAACTCTATCATGACTCGCAAAGCCCAATAAAATTTTAATTACCACAATGCACGAAAACTCTATATAATGTGCCTGTTTGGCCGCACCTTATGAAACTGTAGCCGGAAAAACAGGCAAGAGTATGGTAGGGTCAGTGGAACAGGAAAGAGCACCAGAGGTGCAATATGGAAGATGTGGTGGGAATTTGAGAGTCAATCGCTGTGCTGCCTCTTGGATATTACCCTAGTGTTCTGTGCAGAATTGATTCAAACATCCAGATGGGGAACATTGCATGCAATGACATCACACTCTCAGCACAGGGGAAGAAATTCGGGTCACAACAACTACTAAACAGTAGCAACCATGGCACCACACAATTACAAAATTACCATTCAACTGGATTCTCACAGATTAGAAAAATCTAAAATTAGACTTTCTAGAACTATAAGAGGATATCTAAGCAGCAGTGGAAAAATAAATAAAACTATTTCAGCTTTTTACATTTTCTCGGCAGAAACAGATGGTATAAATTCCTGATATAGGTGTAAATAAACGTTAAAGATACATACTAGGCGAGAGTAACACCTTTTCAGTCCAGTTTCTTTGACTTCAATATGGTAACCATTGTCTTAACACATTCATATGAGCAAATATTAGAGGAGGGTAATACCAAAAGTTTGAACAAAGTCAATATTGGATACTGGAACGAAAATTATTGAAAAAAAAACATCCTCTGATAAATATTCCAAGTGGAAGCAATGAAAGCCTTAATCCTTAAAGCCAACAAGTAACATTAATTTAGGGAGGTGGATGGCATCAATTTGTTAGAAAAGCAAACATTCTCCTAATGAAAAATTACAGATACATTGGTAGATTTCCATATTTTACATTAGGTGGATTTATTAATACTTCAATATCTTTCAAAGTTGATCATATGTATTTGAGAATAGTTTTTTCTCACTGATTGAAGAATGAAATTGTTCCTACATTTCTAACCAGTTTCAGCTATTGGGGGTTGGGGGGGCGATCATATTCTAACTGTACGCAGGATAGGGGAGAACTGTGGCAACTTTCTGACACTGCATGTGAAAGCAAGACAACTAATCCTGTGAGGAAGTAGAGACATAAAGCAAAAAACATCAGCAACGTAATCACTAATGAAGCTAGGGGAGTATTTATGCTCCACAAGGTTCAATAGGCCCCTTTGATAACTTAATGGGTTCATTGTAGCCTAATGGTCATGTCTTAGCTGGGGACGTAGCTCAACGTGAATGCTATGCACTTTCAGCCTCCACCAGCCTTGACACCCTAGCACTTCCTCCACTGGGCCCTTACATCTTCTGCTCACTCACGTGCACTCCTGGCACTTATCCCTCACTCCCTCGTTCCCCTCTCCTCTCTCTGCACTTGCATGTTCTGAATGCTCACAAGGCCTAAGAGGTCAGTCTTTATCCTTCAGTGTTTTAATTATTTTTCAATCCCAAGTTCCCTCTCTGTTGCCCTGTGGACGATTTGAAACACAATTTACTTGCTGTATAAGCGCCTTACAAATGCACAATAAAACAAAAAGAAAATGATTAAAAAAACTATGCATATGGTAATGCTGCCAGAGCTGCAAAAATAAAGAAGTAAAGACTTTTCAGGGATATGTGATCCCGTTTTATAAGCCCATGACAACGTGAGCTGCCGCATTTTGAAATAAGGATGGACTACTTAGGTCACCCTTTGATAGAGCAAGATATATTAGAAGTTAAGAAAGCATCAACTACTACAACACGACGTGCAAAGGGGTACCAATGTACTTAACGGACGCAGGTGATAAAAACATATGTAAATGATGGATTTTCATCTCTGTCCTCCGGGTTAGCAGGTCAGAATTCCTAGGTTTATTACCACTGCAGAAACGACAGGACAGGGCATGTACCTAGGGTTGCGTAAAGTTGTTTTTTGCTGGCCCACCTGACTGAAATTCTGGTTGCATTTTAACCTATTTCTAGCCATTCAGGTGAACCCCTCCATCATGCGTTGGAGAATTTATTGGCTATATAGACTGAAAAGATGGGGCAAGAGGGCCGACCCCTAAAGAAAACCAAAGTCTATATTCTTTGCAGAAGATTCATAAGATTCATAAGGCGAAAGGGGCACAGTCTGTTGCCTCCCTGAGAGAAAGGATTTAATCCATATTTATCATCCCTAGAATGCCCTGGTTATAAGTTATGAGCATCCCCAATAGGATGGTGTTGAAGGGTGCCGACAGATTGAAAAGCATCAGGGAAGCCATGGAGTAAGGTGCCAGAGGGGAGAATAGAGTGTGAGAGTGACAGAGAGAGAAAGAGAGAGTTGCAGAGGTCGCAAAAGAGTCCAGAGGAAGTACTGGAAGCATCAAGGTCGATTTTTAAAGTCTCCAAGAAGGAGGAGTTGAGTGGTCAAGACCAGGAGGGAAGAGGACGAGGTCCGCCCACTCAGAGGAAGAAGGAGATCTGACCAGGTGGCAGAGAGAGAAAAAGAGAGAGAGAGAGAGAGAGAGAGAGAGAGAGAGAGAAAGAGAGAGAGAGAGAGGGAGAAGAGGAGAATGAGAATGAGGGCTACATCTCCTCCAGAACGATTGGACCTGGGCGTGGACAGGATCTTGTCCTTTCTTTCTTTCTTAATTAATTCTCGTAAAACGCTACACACCCATAGGCCTCAGAGCACTACACAAAAACATACATAACAAGTGGAAAACACAATAAACAGATACACATAAACAAAAAAGCCTCAGCAGGAAGTCTAAAAGACAGCAGACATATGCAGGGAACTGAGACTCAGGCTATGAGTCTTAGATTTGAAAAACCGATTGGCAGGTATTTACACCGACGTAAAAACCTTGGAAGGTTACGGATTCCACAGACCACTACAATACAATCTTTGTTTGTCAGAACACCAGTCATCAATTTTTACTCTGCGTATGAACTTCAGATCAGAGCTTACAACTACACCAGGGCCAGTTTTTTTTTCTTCTTTTTTTCATATTTTAAGTTTTTAATTTCACAACAGCAAATAACAAAATATGGCATTAATCTTAAAAAACATACTCCTTACAAATCAAGCTCAGATCATATTAATCAGGTCATCATAAACTATCACTAAATATCCGGTATAAGAAAATGGATAGAGGTACATAAAGAGAAAAGAAGAAGGAATAGAAGAAAGGGAAAGGAATGAAAGCTTAAAAGCAATAGAACACAATCACAAAAGTACAAATTCATGCAGAAGATACAAGAATAACACAAAAACATTGTATAAAATCATAAGTAATGACATAGGGCAATAATCTACAAATCCAGGGGCACAGCAACCCTAAATGAAAGTTCAAGTCCAACCATAGACATCAAGAAAACAGCTCCAAATGTCCCAAAACTTTTCATTTTCATCCTTATATTTGTAGATGACTTTCTCATACGCCGAGACAGTTAGACACTCCTCCACCCATTCATCAATATTAAAAGAAGGCTCAACTTCCAGGACCTTAACATCATTTTTTTTGCAACCATGCATGCACGCAACAACCAAATATTCTTACCAAAGTCAATTTCATCCAGTATAGAAATATCGCCTAGAATGAGCAAAGAAGCATTCCTGGGAATTGCAATGTTTAGGACTAGACTCAATCGTTCAAAAACCTTTACCCAGAACTGCATTGTTTTGGGACATGACCAAATCAAATGACTGAGGGTACCTCTTGAGCGGTTACATTTCCAGCAGAGGTCAGTGTCCAAAAGTCGCCTCCTGAACAACCTCTCTGGAGTCCAATAGGCCCTAAACAGTAATTTTGTTTGAGAAGCTCTGAGGCCCCAGTCCAAACTCACCCGACAAGTGTTTTCACAGCACCTCCGCCAACACCTCAATCCAATTTCTTCCCCAAAATCATCAGCCCAAATGTTCGGCAGTCATGGATCACCTTTTCTAGTAGCCTTTAGGATTCCATAAATTGTAGAAGCAGGGTGTGCTGCACTCGAGCATATCTCCACAGCTGCCAAGGCAGCACTTTGAACAGACAATTGTGGCACCTCAACACAAGCTGAAATTATAATCTTTAGTTTTCTATATTCAGCAAGTGAGCAATCCACCATGCCATGTAACTGTGCAAGTCGAGCGTATGGTATCCAATTGCCATCCTCAAACAAATCTTTAAAGCATTTTAACCAGCCACAAACCATTCAATCCAGAAGAGGGACTTACCCTGGAACTTCCATGCTGGATTATTCCAAATGGATATATATGGGTGTAAATAAGGATCAGTACCCATACGACTCAAGAGTTCACACCAGCAGACCTGCAGAAATGAAGTAAGTGCACTGGTCATTTTGGATTTACATCTTTTAGAAGGCAGTAGGGCTTTAGGGTCTAACTGGGAAACTGCACCACACTCCCATGATAACAGTTCAGACTGTTCATTAGCAGAGTCAGCAACCTTGCACAAGTGGCGAGTGGAGAATGATAAATGGTAGTCCATGAAGTTAGGTAGGTTCACCCCCGTCCCCCCCAACTTCAACGGGAGTTGAAGTTTCCAAATCGTGAGCCTTGGAGGCTTCCCATTCCAAATAAAGTTCTGCAAAATTCTATCGATCTCCCTGAAAATGCTCCTTGGTATCCTAACAGGAAGCATACAAAAGATATTATTTATCCAAGGTGTCAAATTCATTTTTATACAGTTTATCTTACCCCAGGTTGACAACTTCAAAAGACCCCACCTCTCCAAATCCGATTTGAGTCTCGGGAGGATCCATGCAAAATTTATGCCAGGTAGCTTCCCTATATCCGCTCCAATCCAAATGCCAAGATACTTTATCTTGTCCGTGCACCATCTGAAGTGAAACTGAGCACATGTATGCCGTAGACACAGATTATTGATCGGTAAGATCTCAGATTTGCTCCAGTTGATCTTATAGCCTGACAACAAAGAGAAAGAATCAACAGCTCGCATCAGGTGAGAGATACCAATGGCAGGGTCTTGAAGGGTGACCAACAAATCGTCCGCATACAACCAAAGCAAATTATTCCGGCCATTCCCAATAATGGGCTGAAGGTTCTCATCCGCTCTCAAGCATACCGCCAGTGGCTCTATAGACAAGATGCACAGGAGAGGTGTGACAGGGCAGCCCTGTCTTGTACCTCGATGAAGTGTAAAAGTATCAGAAATAAGTCCATTCGTCAGCACACTCGCTGAAGGATTGCTATATAATAGTTTGACCCAGCGTTGGAAGTCTTGGCCAAAGTTCATTTTTGCAAGGTATATGCAAACAAAAATTTCCACTCCACCCGATCAAATGACTTTTCAGCATGAAGAGAGACTACCGCATTGGCAATGGGCTGCGCGCGACCCCTCTCAATGGTCAACAGCAGGCGTCTCATGTTGTCCGCCACCGCCCTGCCAGAGACAAAACCCACTTGGTTTTCATGCACCAACAATGAGACAACCTTTCCCAATCGCCCAGCCAGGATTTTAGCCAATATCTTGCAGTCACAGTTTATCAGACTGATTGGCCGGTAGTTTTCGCACCTGGTAGCAGACCTATCCTTCTTAAGTACCGTGATCAGTGCATGTCTCATCGTGTTGGGTAGAGAACCGGACTCAAAAGCATCATTAAAAACATCACACAAAAGTTGCAGTGCAGACTCGGGGAGGGCTTTATAGAATTCATTAGGTAGTCCATCTAAACCTGGCGATTTGCCCACAGTCAGCATCGAAATCGCATATTGTATATCTTCCATATCCACCCTTTCCTCAAGGGCTGCCGCCTCATCAGGTGTCAGACGAGTAGAAACATGCGAGTCAAGGACATTTTCAATATCAACCTCATCACAGGCTAATTCAGAGTCATAGAGCTTTTCGTAAAAGCCCCAAAAAAAATTGTTGATACCTTTCTGCCGGGTTTCCAATGTGTTGTTCAAATCTCTGATAGCAGCAATAAAGCAATCACTTTCCGCCATCCACAGCCTATGCGCCAGTAACTTCCCTGCTTTCTGACCATTCTCAAAGTAATTAATCTTTTGCCTAAAAAGGGCATAATAAATCTGGCTGGAAACAAGCTTGTTCAGATCATACTTGGCCCTTCTCAAGTCAGACTTCATGCTTTCATCTTTGCTTGCTGCAAATAGAACATCTAGGCGCTTAGCTTCAGAAGAGAGTCTTTGAATTTCTTCCGTTCTTAATTTTCTCTCTTTACCAGTTTTGGAAATTAGCACCCCCCGAGCAATGCAGTTCTGTGCCTCCCAGACTGTTGATAATTGGACATCGGCGGTTCTATTAATTTGGACGAAGCTGTCAATTTCCTCAGCCACCTCCTGCCTGATCCGGCCATTTTTCAGAATATAAGAGTTCATTCTCCACCTAGAAGATTTAACCAGAGAGTACTGCAAGGACAAGCACAATGAAACAGGTGCATGATCAGACAGGGCAATGAGTCAAATAGCCGAATCATAACTTGAAGTTACCCGTCCAGAGGTAAAAAAGAAGTCAATTCTAGAATACGTATCATGGCACTGAGAACGAAAGCTATAATCCCTGTGCGACGGGTGTTCCAACCTCCAAATGTCAGCCAGATTGAACTCTCCAATTGAATTCTCCATGGAGCGTTCGCACTTATTCGGTGTCCTGGTACAATCCCCATTAGAACTATCCAAAGCTGAATCCATGACCTGATTAAAGTCACCTCCAACAATAATGGAGTCCACATTAAAACATTGAAGCAATTGAGTCACCTCATGAAAGAAAAGTGGATCATCTAAATTTGAATCCTCACCAAGACACAAAATAGTTCTACCTTCTTTAACTCCTCTGCATCCAAGGACTGATACAGGCAGATTATTTTTAATAAGAACTGAAACTCCTCTTTTCTTACATGAGTGATTAGAAAAGTAAGTATCCCCTACCCATCCTCTTTTCAATTTTTCGGCCTCAGAGTCTTCCAAATGTGTTTCTTGGAGGAATGCAATGTCACAAGAGTTCGAACGTAGACGAGACAGAATTTTTGTCCTTTTCACCACATTGTTGAGTCCATTAACATTCCATGAGATGATCTTCAGATGATCCACAATTTTAGCGTTCATGGTACAATTCAAGTTTTGAGACATTTTATAACACAAGCAACCACAGTTAAAGAACAGGACAGGGAGAGAGAACAGGAGAAAAAAGAAAAGAAAGAAAGGAAAGATAGAAAAAGATAAAGCACATGCCCTAAACGGGCAGTAGACCACAAGGATATACCACCAACGGTAACAAGTAGATGGCACACTGTACAGATACAGCAGCAAGGCAACTAAAAGTATAATATCACAGGAACACAAAACCTTCAATAAACACCAAACCCAGATCTCCCATTCCCACCCTAAATCTACTCACAACGCCTAACCTAAGACACAATCCTATAATATCCGCCATCATCAATGACAACTCATTCACAGGCATAAGCAAAGAACCCTGGCTTTAAACCCAGACCCCACCCCACATAGCCCAGAACACAACCCATAAGTGTCGCATTGATATCAAATCACAAACCTAAAATTCTAGCCCGAATCCCAGAAACATCACTGTTGCCAATACACACAGGAGGCACAGCAGTTATACCCCCATGAACACCACTTGAATATATTCAACATTATGACCAACTCCGCTGAATTGCATCAACATTACCCATAGAGTTAACCAAATAAATCCATCCCCGTGCTTTGTCACTTAAATCCACCATAACAACTCTAGCCCATCAGAATAAAAACCCCAGAAAGCAGGAAGAGTGAGGGCATAATTATATAAAACACACATGTTCAACGGAGGGAGGAAGCACTAGATCAATTCCTGGTAAAGATACGTTCGGAGTGTCAGAGGGCGAGAGGTTTGCATATCACATAGTATCACTGGGTGTTACCAGGGGACATCAAACCAGGTGCAACAAGAGGTGCAGAGGGCCAAACAGCACAGCCATATTGATACCTGCACTAAAGAACTTGACCAAGTCTCCACCTATACTAAAGGATGGCATAAGGAGCAAAGACAAGAGATAAACATGGAACAGCGGCCAGCGATTTAGCACAACACCCAGAGTAAAAATATTACAATAATAGCACTGTGCAGGAAGATCGTAAGGGCTTCCCTTCCGCCACCCAAGCAACACCCCGCACCGGCCGCCCGCAACAAACACCCGAATTCCAACCACCTCCAAGAGAGCAAGGCACCAATATTTAATTTCTAATAATGGATAATAGTCACACACACAGACATAAATCAGCACTACCTGCATTGTACTCGAGCACTCCCCTGACAGTTGGATACCGGTGGCATGTTAGAGAACACCAAAGAGAACCCTCCTATTCAAACCCTAATCTAGCTTCCCCAAGAATTGAACTGCTGCATCCCTAGACTACAAATCCCAGCTCACCAAGCACAACGCAAGTGCCTAGGAACGTAGAAACGACGCTACATATTCTGTGAAAGGTAACGCATTCCAACAAGCTACGACATACCGAACTGCCTGCAGGACCGTGGAGAGAGCCACGACTAACAACACTATTTACTCTGTATGCCCCCGCAACACGCACCCAACAAAAAAGGAACTGTCAGACTTTATTATTGGAGTATTTCATCTATTGCATCAGGACACTAGGGGATTAAGAGTGATCAATACAAGGGCGAAACATATTCCATGTAAATTTATCTCTGCTACCTCCTAGGCACCGTCACAGACCCAAACATAAGTAACGTAAATACCAGTGCTCCGCCCTCCGACACCAGACTGCGAGACTGATGAACAAGTCAGAACACGCCCACCACAAGAGGCCACCGCAGGACACCGCCCGGGCAAAGTAAACTCTGCTAGGCACCGAAGCAAGCTTGGATTGCTCCGCCCAGCTTTAAAAAAATAAATAAATAAAAACAAGTAAAAACATGACCCACCTGACGGTCTCATAGACGCCATGGTGAACACTGCAGATCATCATAATCATTTGGAGCCTTCCGGTATTACGTGGCATCACGCAATGACAAAACAAAGGCGCTGCATCAGGTCTTCTACTCTAAAATGGATTCATACTCCGCAAACAAAGGAACGGAAAACAAATAAATGACAGTTAAACGAACTGCAACAATTGAAATATCAACATCAAGCAAATGAAAGGCTGATAGATAAATAAAGATTAATATAATGAAACCAACAATAAATAAATAACATTAAACATCAAATAAATAGCAAAGGATCAAAAAACAACACATTGAAGTTATGATGTTGTTATCTGTGTAGATGAGCAAGGGTAATTTCTAATCCAAGCACAAGCTTGCTCAGGAACCTCTGTCAGCTTAACTCCATCTGGTAGAAAAAGTTTGAAAACAGCAGGTTTCAACAAGGAAACCTTCAGCCCCCATTCTTTAGCCAAGCATTTTGCCTCCCAAAATGCTTTCCTTTTAAGGACCACCTCTTTGGGGAAATCGGGGTAAAACTAAACGAGGTTCCTTCCCAAAACAGAGTGACCTGTCTTCTTGCAATATGTAGGATGTTCTCCTTCATGCTGGATTTTACAAACTTCACAATAATTTGTCTAGGTTTGCCAGTTTCCAACTTTCCAGCTCTGAAAACTTGATCCAGATCCTTGAGCTGTACATTACTTCCAGGCAGACTTCTTTGGAAGATATTAATAACCAAAGTGGGCAAAGCTGGTTCTGGTTGTTCCTTGATGCCAATCAGGCGCAGATTGTTACTCCTGGCTTGAATTTCCAAATTCATGTTTGCCAGTTGGAGCCCAGACATCCCTTCCTGTAATTCCTGGTAGGCTCTGTAGCTTCCTGAGGCTTCCCTTTCCAAACCAGCAGCTCTGCCTTCAACATCTTTCATACGAGTTTCCAAACCATTGACTGCTCCAGACAGGTCATTCAAAGTTGCTTTCACCTCAAGCATATCATTTGCTACTTGCTTGAGTAATTTAAAAATGTCAGTGCTGCTCAGGGTATCTTCATCAAGAGCCTCAGTAATCTGTTTGGGTTTCTTAGAAAAAGGATTGTCCACCAGGTCATTTTTCTTTTTCCCTGACATTATCACAAAATATAACAGGCTTCAGAAGGTTTCAAAAGGTTGTCAGGGTGGGATCAGGAGCTGCTGCTCTAAGCTGCTTCTCCCTCAGAGGCCATTCTAGAATTCTAGTTCTTAAACGGAGCCATGCCAGGACTTTATTTTGTAAGGACTCCCTTGGTTCTCCCTCACAAGGAACATTCACATTGTCAATAATAAAGTTCCTATGGTCAGTGACCAAGTCTCTAATTAGGCAATCCTCAGGGGTAGGCATTTGAGATTTTCTTAAACGTAGAGTCCGAATATTGGCTGGTTTGGGAACAAGGTCCAAAGGCAAAGGGATGCCAGCCAGGTGCACCTTTACAACTCTGGTAGAGGCTAGAGAGACAGTGTTGATGCAATGTGGAACATCAATTGTAGGTGGAACAGTGAAGGCAGAAACATTCAATGCAAGAACAGATTTCGATATCTGCATTTTAGAGCAATTCAAACATGTGGACACATCAGTTTGACAAAAAAGCATCCACTTTATTAGGAGCCATATGTGCTACATGTGGTGTCTGGGGATCAGAGGAACAGGGTATCCTAGTCTGAACCGAGTGGTAGCTCGTAATCCATTTCTGTACTTGGTCCATCCAAGCCATAAGGTCAGAGTTGGCAAGTTTCGATTTGAAAAAGCTTCCATGGCTCATATTAAAAGTTCCTCGGGATTAATAGGCAAGCTGTCTTTATCCGGAGAGTTTAATCTGACATACAGTGTCAAAGAAGCACAGCAGCTTTCAGGATGTGTGACCGGAGAAGAAATCCCCAACCCAAACGCCATAGCCCTATCAGGGGAGCTACTGAGCTTAAAAGGTTGCACCAAATAGTAGTCAGTAGGAGGTGCCCACGGCAACGCGGCTGAATCCTGAACAAGGACCCTGGTAAGGTCTGCTGGTGGGATCGTTAGCTTAGCGTGGCGTTTCTGCCGCCTACGCAAGCTGGAGGCAAGTACCTCAACTATGTGGTTTTTAACAGGTACCGGCGCCAGCGACTTTTCCAAAAATTTCGAAGTTGTGGCACCATGTTTAGTCAACCTCAAAGCATATGAGGCCTGGGACGCTGGGTACATGGGCTTATATGGAGAAGGGGCAGAAGTGATAAGAATCAAGAGCGCGGGCGTTGGTCACACTAAAAAAGAACACAAATGTGTAACGTGCGTCACTAGATATCATGCGTGTACCAGATAGAAGCTTACCGCCCCCTTCAGCCGTCTGCTACAGCTGTCAAGACCGTAGGGGTGCAAGTGGATGCTTCAAAAATGGAAAGGTCGACACAGCAAACCACAGCATCCAAACCCGCACGCCCTGGCTCTCGTTCGGCAGAAAAACGGCAGCCGGAGCCATCAGAGAGGAGTGTCAAAGCTCTTGACAGAGCTGGCCGTGAACCATGTCTCGGTGAGACAGAGGACATCGAGGTCAAGTTCTTCAAGGAGTCAGCAGATGTCAGAGGAGTGTTTGACAGCGGAGCGAGAGTTTAGAATGGCTATATGGAGAAGATTGCCGTCCTTGAAAGACTTCCGGGGAGGAGTACAAACACTTGTCTATAGACGCGTTACAAATGCCATATCCTATCATACAAATCAGAGGTATGGCCTGCAGAGGTGTAGAAGAAGCCCGGAGGGAGGGCAGAAGAGGAAGGAAGACAGGGCAAGGTAGCCAGGAAGGAGACAGCAGGGTGAGGCAATGAAGCCGTGAGGGATGAGGGGGACAGCAGTAGAAGAAAGGAAATTGATGAGGCGCGGGAAGCGTCTATCAGAGGAGAAGTTTAGCATGAGGGCCTTGGACCAAGACGGTACCATTCAGGTAAACATTAATGATGACCAGTGGAAGGAGGTCGGGAGGGCCTCCCACCGAGTGCCACCATTAATGGGAGGAGAAGAGAAAGGGGAAAGCACAGAGACCATATGAAGAGTCCAAAGGTCTGGCGAAGGAACGACAAAGAGGATGTCAGTGAGGGTTTGCCTGGAGGAAGCACTGGTATAGGGGTCAGCGATTGGGAGGCCTGGGATGTAGACCAGGATGTCCTTTTTAAACTTCTTCCTACCAGATTTAGTGAAGAGAGCAGGATATTCGATATAGAAGCAGTTAGAAAGGATAGGAGAGACAGAGAGCACCATAGAGTAGGTAGGGAGAGGAGAGAAGAGAAGAAATGGGAGCGGGGGGTAGGGCTGGGGATAAACACTAAGGAAGGACACAGGGAGGGGAACAAGCAGACGAGACAAGAGTGGAACATTGAACAAAACGGCAAGAGCTCAGACAATAGAATAACAGTTTGCTAAATGAAAGCTTTGCTAAGAAGGGAAAACCAAAGACAGCACTACTTTCACAATGTAGCTTAACACCGGAGAAAAAGCACACCTAGGTCAGAGAGTTCTTTATAGTGGGAGAAAGGGCTGGGTTCACAATGCAATGCAATGCAATTTAACACTTCTAGGTCCGAGTTGGTGTGTTCTTGAGGCCATCTATCACACATGTTATCATCGAAGGATCATCAAGATCCTGATAGCTCAAGGGAGACACTGAGAATAGTATGCCTGACCAAGACGTCCTGGACCTCTACAAGAGCCACTCCCAGGGCCATTGAATGTGAACTGTATGGGGACAAGGAGGTGGGAGCTCAATCCCGAGGCAAGTCTGTATCAAGACTGATTTGAGGGTGGTAGTACGCGAAGGACCCTATGGGCAGATTGCATGAACATTTGGATGGGACCCTAAACATTCCTTGGATGTTGGTGCTGGAATCATCAATAGGGACTACCAAGGAGAAGTAAAGGTAGTCCTTAACCTTGGGAACCTTGCCTAAATCATCAAACCCGGTGAACTCACAGCTCAACTGGTGTGGGTGTAGATCTTGTACCAGCAAATTAAAATCTAGATGAGACAGCCGATGCTGGGTTTGGAGAAACAGGGAAAGGCCCAAAAAGAGGTCTCACCAACACAAGGAGCTCCAAGAGCTCAACAGAATTCACTGAAGCACAGAGAATGGATCCTCCTTTTGAACAAGACAGCAAGAAGCTGGTTTCCGAGGCTGAGAGCCGAAATCTGACGAATCCCTGCCGCCTGTTTCATCGAGAAAGGGGCTTCAGTACAGAATTGATGTAAACCCGAAGGGAGACCATTAACAAATCCTAGTCCCAAGCTATTTGGAAAAGAAGTGATGCAATTGGCTCACCCCAAACTCACGGCTGTGCATCTGGGACTGGGGAAGTTCTGTAACACGTTCCTCAACCGTTTTGACTGGCCTGGGGTATACACCCAGGTCATACAGTTCTGTGCAGCATGCCCTACCAGACAAAAGATCTTGCAGGGCGACGTGCCAGTGACCCCTCTCCAGCTACTCCCCTACATTGAGGCCCGTTCTTCTAACAGTTGAGCATGGGCACTGGAAACCTCCAGAAGTACATCATATTGATCATAGACTACGTCACCTGGTTTATGGTGGCCTTTCCATTAAGAAAGGCGATCCTTAAAGTGCATATACCGTTGTTCACCCGACTTGGCTTCCTAATAGAAATCCTCACTGACTAAGGCAGCAGTTTCTGGTCAAGGTTGATGGGGGAAACGAAAGGCCTCATGAAAGTCAAGATCTTCAGGACTTCAGTGTATCACCCTCAGACAAATGGGCTGGTGGAATAATTTAATTAGAATGTTAAGTGGATCCTGACTACATATGGCAATAATCTGGCTAACAAATCAGCCCGAACTGCAGCCCTACAAGCCCCCTTGGCTCCCAACAATGTAATTGTCTGTCCATCAGTGGAACAATCAATAATTACAAATCGTTCATGTCTGGCTATGCTTCAGGACCTGGCACAAGTATCTGAGCAGAAGCTGTGGTCCAAGATTTTTTTTAAAAGTTATGTTCAGATTCAATGTGCTTTCTGGATGGACGCCTACTAGTGCCTACTTGGCATTAGTAGAGGAAAAAATAATACAGAGTATAAGGCTTAGATGTAGGATTGGCTGGGCACAAACTAAAGCATACAGGGTAGGAGATGGCCTTTAAATTTGTAGCCCAGGACAAGTACTCCCTGGGAGATGGAAACAAAAGGTGCACCTTCACAGGTGTGCCGATATCATTCAGAAGGTATAGGGAGTATTTTGGGACAGTCACGAGTTTGGCTGCTTTCATAGGTGTACTATTAAATTAAAAAGTGGGAAAACATTCCTTAATAAAGTCAGAAATTCTTTTGCCATGCATTAGAAAAGCTGCATAAAATGATGTACTGGGTATGAGCGCAGGATTGGAAACCTGTCTGAAGCATTTTTGTCGGTGTGGTGTCCTGTGTCCTCCTTGTAACTGCTGCTAATAAATATCTACCAAACTAACCTCATCCAAATTAGAAACGGAGTCTGATTTTTCATCAACCCTTATGCACCCTCCCCTTCCTTGATTCTGAAGGAGGGGGGCTTGTGAAATCTGGACCAGTCTCCACATGCTTCCTCTTAAAAAAATCCCTTCTAATCACACATGCTGTTCCGCTTAGACACCCCAGTGGGAATGCAAAACTAAATTACAATCCTGGCATTTTGTACACATTTGTTAGTCATCATTTGCACACATTTGCGCTACTCACTTGGACATCCCATCAAAATGGCCTCTTGTACACACCCACATTGCTTACTTGTCAAGCATGCCAAGCACCACTGTTGCCAACAATTTTAACTGAGGCATGCTGGGATACAGAGAGTATTGTACTATAAGTGAAGAGAGAGGGTTATATAAAAAGATGGAATCCTGTCATGGAAGCTGGTGCCTCATAACTAAGTCCAAGGATGAAGAGCGAGGTAATGAGGAATAGGGAGAAGGGACACACAATTGAGGAAAAGAAATGTAAAACTGCATTCAAATAATAATGCTCAGAATGGAATATTTGCATTGTACTTACGGTAGCCACATTTCTTACATCCAGCTCTAATATTGTCCTTGTTTCCACCTACAAGCAAACATAAAACAAAGGTTAAGGTAACAAACATAGAAATGATTAGAACATGCTTATTTATTTTACATGGTCGTTGTACCATAAAAGGGGAGATATTAATAAAGATTGCATGCATTTTATCTGTCACTGCATATGTATATTCTTAGCATCTACAACACAATTTAAAACACTACGAGAGTACGGGCCGATAAAGTCACTGATGGGGATATTCACTTCACCATCACCCTTTGGCAAAAAGTATCAATTTTGTAAACTATATCGTAGTGTATCATGCTGTTGCCGTTGCTTGCAGCCCAACCCTCATATCTAGGACTGCCATGGGTAGGGTTGGCAAAACCTAGAAAAGGGTGTGCAAGGATAGCCTTGCCCCACTCCCATGCTTGCCTCCTCATGGGCACTTTGAGGGCATGTGGCCATTCATTCTTCCTGCCTTCTCCCTGCTGCCTGCTCCTCTCTCCGGATTACATTGTGGGAGGCCTCCACCTGCCTCAACATGCTAGCCTGCCAACATGAAGACCTGTGGTAAGCCTTGGAAGAATAATGAGTGCTTGCTGGCGGGTTTTCACTGCATTGGGAAAATGACTAAAATGCTTCTAAATACGCTTCTCCGATGTCGCTCGACGAGTAATCCTTTGATCCTCTAGTATTTTTCACAGACTGCCTTTGTTTTCTATATATTCTGGGCATTTTTCAGCCTTCTCATGCACTTTACCCTTTCCAAAATGGCCATAATCGTTTCCCCACTTCCTCTGCTGGTGTGGCCTGGCCCTGCTGCCACCTCCCATTGGGTGCACTTGGCCAATCACAGAAACTGGGAGGTGGGAGCCAGCCACCACTACCGAAGGTCCACAAAAAAGGCCCTTACACCGCAATGCTGCTCTGCGTTTGCTCCCGTGTGTGCCTCCAAGCCCCCAACCCCGTGCCCCCGTGAGTGTGTGTCTCCAAGCCCCCCCACTCCTTGCCCCCATGAGTGGGTCTCCAAGCCCCCGCCCCACCCCTTGTCCCCGGAGTGTCTCCAACCCACCCCCACCCCTTGCCACCCATGAGTGTCTCCAAGCCCCCCACCCCCAACCCTGTGAGTGTGTGCCTCCAAGTTCCCCCCCTTCGTGAGTGAGTGTCTCTTGCCCCCCACTCACCCACTGCTTTGCCTTTTAGCGCCGTGTTCCCCTCCCAATCCCCTCTCCATCCCTCCCTCCCTCCCTCTTCCTACCGTCCCCTCCTTCGGTTTTGAATTCCGGCACTACCCCAATTGCCGTCAGTCATAGTAATCGTAGCCGCCTGTCTTTTGTAGCCGCCTGCCCTCTCCTCCATACCTCCCTCCCCGTATCCTGTGAAAGTTCGGCACTACCTCAATTGCCGTTCGGCATAGTAATTAGTAGCTGCCCGCCTTCTTGTCCTCCCCAGCCCCTCACCCACCCTTTTTTTAACTTAGCACTTACTCTGATCATCTGTCCCTCGACCTCTGATAACAGCTGGTCTGTCTCCCCCCATTGTCTTCTCCGCCCACTCCCTTCCCAGCACTACCTTCAATCGTCGCTGACCTTTCCAGATAGTCTCTTGTTTTGGTCCTCTTCTCTTCTCTTCTCATTCATGCATTGCAACTATTGTCGTCAGGCATAGTAATGTTATTGCTAGTCTTGTCTCCTTTTTTTCCTTCCTCTCCTTTCCCTTATTGGTCCATGCACTTGTACTATCTGATATGATAGTTATTTTTCACATTCTGATTTGTTTCAGGGACCTGTAAGAATGTAACTGTATTCTCCCATGCCCCCTCCCTGAAGCACTTTGAAACACATTGTGTATAGGCGCTATACAAATAAACAATCAAAAATGTTGGGAGCATAGTCTGTTACAAAGCCATCTGCCATAGAAGTGAAGACAGACCACAAGAAAAGTGCAAGCCTTTTCCTGATAACCATCCCAGAGGAAACTTTAGGATGATCTGCTGGCTGCACAAGGTTTACTGCAGTGGAGACAATGGATATCCAGGAACCTGCTCACTGGGGGTGAACCCTGCATGTTTTCTCCTAAAACCTTCCTGGATGGTAAGTGAAGAAGAAAGGACATATTGTTTCCCCCTGAGATCCTGGAAGGGGTCCCGCTAGCAACCAGAAATCAAGAACCAACTCTAGGCAGCATTTGCCTGCTTTTGATATAGCTCAACCAACTCAAGTTGCCTTTCAAGACACTGCAAACAACCAGAGTCGCCATTGACACCCACAGCTTTCAATCTGCCTTCGATTCGCCTTCACCCCTGGAAGCAATCGTCTCAATGCCAACTCGGCCCAATGGAAGCCATCGACTGACTCACCTCAATGCGACCCGAACCGCATGAAGCAACCATCTTGATGAGAACTAAACCCAGTTAAGGACATCGACATGCCCATCTCAGCACGCTGGAAGCAATTTAACACTGACGCGACCCGTTGGAAGTCATCGACTCGATCCATCTCAAAGCTGACTCGAACAGTGGAGATATGCCTGAAAGCCGGCTTTGGTGAGTTGAGTCCCAAGAACACGTTTTAAAAAGGTATCTGAAGGAGCCCTGTCCACTGGCCTGTATTAATGGGCACTAGAATTAGAGACCCCGCCTCCCTTACCTTTTTAAAGACATCTTAAATGAATTTAACTTTGCCTCTGAAAATATTGACTATGCAGCCCTGTCTTCAAACCCAGAGTGTCCCTTTATTCCAAAGCCTGCACTCTCTGCGTTTTCCCTTGGTCATTAGTGTGTCTGAATTGTTAGTTTAAATAAAGTATCCTATTATTATAGAATTTTGATACCCCAGTACTATTGCAGTTTGGTCTGCTACCGTACACACTCACATCCCTCCTGAAGAGTATAGCCTGCCTTCATCCAAGCTACCTTAAAGAAGACAAATCAGTGATTCCTGTTGGGCTATGTCCGTTTCACCTCAACAAATGGGATAACTGCTGGCTTTGTGATGGTGTGGGGCTGAGCTGGAGTTTTAGTCACTACTTATCCCTCTTTTGGGAGAGCAGTAGTAATTTTGTCATACTCGTGACTAGCGGTTGGATCTAGTACAGACTGCAGCCTACAGCTTAGTCATCTAAAATAAAAGACAGAGGGTAATGAAACAAAAATTGCCAGGTGAATTTTTTTAATTTTTTTTTTTTTTACACAATGCAACTGAACATGGATTTTGTGAAGGGCCTGAAGTCCAGTGCCCTTTGCCATCTATGTCAGGAAAGGGAACTGCCCTATGGCAGTAAGGTTGGCATGCTAGTTAAATGCTGAAAAGCCTCCAAACTATTGAGGAAGCAAGGGTGGCACCTAGGAGGCGAGTAGTTATTTTGGGGCCCCAAGGCTGGTACCCATTCTAGTGAGGGGGCATGGTAGCAGATGGCAACAATAGCCGTTCCTCCCATTCTTGAAAAATAAAGCATGGTGGTGTCCCGAACAGCAAAAGGTTCAGTTAGGTCCCAAGTCACAGCCAGGCTCCAAGGTAATATGACTGGGGAGCAGCTTGCTGCTAGAAACATTCTCCTACAGGAATGGAGGGTGGCCTTACCAGAACGCAAGCAAAGGGATGAGTGGCAGAAACAGAAGGATCGAGTGATGTTCTGCAAGTTAGAACTTGAGGAACAGAAGGAGGCCCGCAAAAAGACCTCCTGTGGGAAGGGTTTCGAGTAAAGGCTCCAGGGGAAGTATCCTGCACCACAACCCCAAGGACCGAGTCCAGCCTTACGAGGTGGAAAAATAAATCTTTGAATTGCTTGAAGCAAATGAGTTATAATTTCAGCTCGAGGAGGTGGAAGGAGGACTGTGGGGTGGAGCCCTGATGAGACACTTACTGACATAGGGCACTAATATCATTTAGACCCTGAGGAGAAGCAAATTTACTCCAAAATGAAAGCTGCCACCCATAAAAAAATCTGCAAGACCCCAGGACAATACCTTAGGAATTTAAGAGAACTCACCAGAGTACACATTTGTCTCTGAAGTGTCTGAGTGGGTGGGTGACTTGCAAATCAGTTGATACTGATTGTATACAAGCATATCTTAAGGAATTGTGAGGCTTAGTAACACCAACTTCTAGTGGACAAGACCATCATAGACCCCAGGAAGTTTGCAAACTCTGCTAACAGGTATGCGTGTACTTGCTTCCAGAAAAAAGTGCAGGCAACCACACCCATGGAAGTAAACAAAAGGTGTATAAGGACAAAGGTTTACACCTTTCTTCCAAGAAAGATCCCCAAAAATCTGACAGTGAAATCCGAGCCAAATAGCTTGTCAGCCCCACAGAAACGTAGAGAAATGGTACCTCTAACAATGGCACCATCTACTACAACATCCAAAAGATGTTTTCTATGTCGGGATTTGGTCCATAAGAAAGAAGATGCAGCCTGCAAGAGCAGACCTAAACATGCTGTAGCCTGTGCGGGCATCCTAGAGGAGGTCATTCTAAGGGCCTGATTAACAGAGCGTTTTCCAATTGGATTGTGAAGTGTGGACAATCCTCACTTGTCAAGGGAGTGCCACAATGCTCCTTATTGAATGAGTGAGAAAGGTACTGGGTCGCCAGAAAAGACCCCCAATTCCGGCAAACACTCAGTTCTTTCAGCAGCACATCTTCAAATGGGAACAAAGTTTCAGCGCTGTGTAACACTACTGCTAGTGTCACAGCCACCAAGAGACAGTTGGTACAAGAAGGGCAGATAATCCAGGGCCCAGACAGGTCAGGGGGTTTGATTGGCAAAGCCAATGCTCCAGGGAAATGGTAGAGTTTAGCTAGCTAGGGAGTTTAGCTGGGGTTAGGGGGAAGGGGGTGGACTTCCAAGTGTTGAGTAGCAGTTAAGGAATCCATTTCTGTAGAATGTTTGTTCCTGAAATACGTGGGGGGTGGGTAAGAGTAATAATTAAGGTGGAGGGGCATATATTGACAACCAAATCGATTAAAGGAAAAAAAACGATAATTTTGCATTCAACAAAATCTCCAGGATCAAATCACATAGAACCGTGACAGAGTACACTGCAGGACAGTTGGCATGGGTAGAGGAACTTGTCAAAACTAATGATTTTAGGATAAGTGAACTGGACCCTCTGCAGAGGGATCAGTGGGATTAACTACCACAATGATACAAAGGCCCCATTGCGGATGTAAGGATATTTCATGTCAGCTGGGTAAAACCTCATTACAACAGTGGTGACTGTTGACTCTGGTGACGGACGATAAGTCTGAAGTGGGGACTGATTCCCCACCGACCTCCTACACACAGAAACCACAGATGGGTCTACAGAGTTTGTTCAAATCTCCTCTGACTTGGCAGTACAGCAATTGCAACACTGCCAGCGGCTGCAAGGCCAGTTTGCGGGTCTGTTCTTAATGACTCCTGGTCACATAGACTTGTATGTCTACGAATTTGACAAAGGAGACAAGGCAGTACACTGGAGAAAAGCAGCATTTACTAGGTGCCAGACAAGGATCTGCATGATTTTTCCATCACGGAAAAGTCAGCGACGGAAATGTTTGCATGGGAAATGTACACACTACAAATGTTGGTACATTTCCCATGCAAACATCCAATAGAAAGTCATACATGCATACATCCCCACCCACACGGACAACACCCCCACCATAACCCCACCACCCTACTTACCTTTCCTTCCTTCGCGCTGTGTCCCTGCAGCGCCGGTTCCCATTCACTTCTGTGATTGGGAACCAGCACCGCAGGGCTCTTCTTTTCTTTCTTGCGCAGCTGCAGGTTTTTTTTTTTTGTTTGCCGGGTCAGCTGCAGGGGTGTCCCCTGCAACACCCCGCTCACTATTCTGTATAGTATAGTATAGTGAGCGGGGTGTTGCGGGGGAAAACCTGCAGCCCCTGTTTTTTTCTCTTGTGGCCGGGTGTGCCCTGCATCCCCACTCACTGTAGTGACACCCGCCCCCAGCCCCATACCAACCCCACCGAAACACCTAAACACATAGCACGAAAAGTTTGAACTTTTGTTTGGTAGTTACAACTTTTCATGGTGTGTGTTTTAGGTCTTTTGGTGGGGTCGGTAATTTTTATTCGGACATTTCGTCCGAAACCCCTGACATGGTGAAGGACACGATCAGTGAGGAAGTGTCTGAGATGTTGGACGTCAGGGTTATTGAGCCTTCCCATAGCCCATGGACTCGCCCTGTGGTGCTGGTTCCTAAAAAGTCCAGCAATGAGAAAAGTGAAGTGCAAGTTTGTGTGGATTACAGAGGGCTCACCTCTGTGACAAAGACACATACTGGACCCATACCTTGTGCAGATGAGTTAGTTCACAAATTAGGTGCTCCGAAGGACATGAGTTCCTTTGCGCTCACTGCCTGGTGCAGGCAAGATTGCCTGAGTGACAGAGCAAAGGAGCGGTCAGCATTTTCCACACCACAGAAACACTACAGTTCACGTTATGCCTTTTGGGTTAAAAAAAAATAAAAAGAAAAATAAAGAAAAGACACATATCAGATGATGGTGAATCATGCCCAAGCTGGCTATATACCCTATTCAAAGCAGGTGCTACAAGCCATACAGAATGATGGCTTGCAAGGTACTGTGACTTACCTAGGGCACCAAGTCGCAGGGGTTAAGAAATGGCCTCTTCAGGTAAAGGTACAAATGGCCCAGGATTGGGAACTTCCTACCACTCATACCCAGGCCAGAGACATTCCTTAGTCACACTGGGTAAGACTTAAGCAATAAGCCCCTCACAGTGGGGGCATTACCACTTCAGGTAATGCCGGAGGCCCAGAGTACAGGCCTGAGCCAAGCAAGGGCCTTAACAAAGGCTCTGGGGCATTACCTGAAGTGGTAATGCCCCCCTATGAGGGGCTTATTGCTTTAGTACCCAGCCTGTAAGACTGGGGTACCGAAAGCATTTTTGTTCTGCTGCAAAAGGCTCTGGCGTTTCCCAACAGAATTTTAAAAAATGCCCGCCGGCGAAGAGAAAATTAAGTCAATTTTCCCTTTTAATGGCGGCCATTGAAAACTATTTTAAAAACGTAAACTAAATTGCCATCATGGAAAGGGAGATGGGACTACACATAGTGCTTTTCCCTTTCCATGGTGGCCATTCAAAAAATAGGAAAAAAGTAAACAAAAAAATGGCCGCCATGGAAAGGAAGAAGGGACTACGTGGCGGCCTGCCGCAGATGTGGATACAGAAGTGTTTCCAGTGCATCTGCTTCCGAAGAGGAAAATAATGCTGGTAAGTGGAGGGAAGGGGGGGAGGGAGAGCGGGGCAAGGGAAATCTGTGGAGGGGGGCTGGGGAATCTGTGGAAGGGGCAGAGCACTTACCTGAATTCCCAGCAGGGGGGGGAAGATGGTGGCCTCCAGCCGTGCAGAGGCTTGGAGCGGGAGGATTACAATGTGGTAATTCCCCCCTTCCGAGCCTCCTCATTGGCTGGGAGGCTTCCTCCTCTCGCCGGGTCTAATGGTCTTTAATTTGCATGTATTTGAAGAGCAAGGATGTGGTTTATGATGGTGTAAAAGAATTTGTAGGACATATACCAGGGACAATACAAACAGAAACAAGATGTCCACAAGTAATCAGGTTACTTACAAAAGTAACATTAATCTAATGGGGCAAGTGCTTTAAATTAAATGAGGCTTACTAATTAAACATGCACATTTACATTATTAAGCGTCACTGGAGGCAGTGGTAGGATCAGGGAAGGAGAGGGTAGGATGAGCTCCCTCTTTAGCAAGTAAGTGAAGTTTAAGCCAAGTTTTGAAGAGATCAACAGTTAGGCTCAGCCCTACAGATAAGTGGTGCATCACCGCTTCACTCCCAAAAAATATGCCAAATAAATAAAAATAGGGAGTAAAGATACTCCCAACAAATAATTGTAAACCGATACGTAGAACGGGTACACCAACATAGCTCCATAGATATTTTTGGACTAGTAGTGCACATAGTACAAGAGGAAGAAACTACTATTATTATTTCCTGATTGGAAGAAGTAAACCTGTTTCTTTTAACGTGCATGAATAATTAGGTGCAAAAGAAAAAAAAAAAAACACAATGTTTACAAAAATATGTTCGTTTTTTCCAGTTAAAAGTATTTTTACTCACTTTTAAAATGCTCGAACTGGGAATTGGACTTCATTATTACCGCCTAAAAAATCATTTTACTCCCAACTAAATACGAAGTAAAATACTCTCACTTCAAAATCTTATTTTAGGGGGCGTGGCCAACCGCCATGTAGAGCGGACGTGTCTCCTGAGAGCTCTGTGCTGATGTGCCATTATAAGCTGTTTTAAGTGACTTTAATGTGCTCCCGAACCCTACAAGTTGCACCATTCACCACAGAACCTCTTCAGCAACCTTTAGAACCGTCTCCCAGGTGGAGAAGTGACAGCTAACGCCTTTACCCGGCGTGTGAAAAGTGTCGGAGAGCGGATCCAAAATGGCGGCTCCCGCGCCCTGATCCCTCGAAAGACCGGAGTGCACTATCACCACCAAGGTCGCTGCCTGCCGGTAGGGGAAGAGGCTTGTGCCGGGCCTGGAGGAGGGGGCGGAACAGCTGCACTCATCGATTGAGAGGACCGACCCCGACGCCCGACGCCCCTGCCTGCGGCGCGCGACCGGGCCAAGGTGTGCCCTGGACAGTCGCGGGGGGGTGGGGGGGAGGACCCCGGTGTGAGCGGTGGCCTGCCGGTGCTGCGGAGGTAGGCGGGCACGAGGGAGGACATACACATTGGCGGCTGGGTGCGTGGGGCCCATGGCCGCGCATTACTCTGCCCCCCTGCGCCTAACCTCGCCGCTGGCGGCAACGCAAGATCTTGGGCTTGCCTCCCTAGGGCGCTGAGACCCCGGCTGCTTTTTTCCCCCCCGTCTGCACCTGGCCCCTGCCTGCAGCCTGACTTTCCGGCGGACCGCGAGGCCCACTCCTTGGGGAGTCCCCGTGCTCCCCCACCACCTAAGCTCGTCTCCCGCTTCACAGCCGATAACTGGGAGGGCCGTCTGGCGCACAGCGCGCCCGCTGGAACTGAGGTACCCTTTGCTTCCCGAAATTGGCCTGCTATCCCCCAGCTTCATATCATTGCCTCGTGGGCCCTGTGGCGGTAACGAGAGACACCCCTCCGCGGCTGTTGCCGGCGGCCTCCCGCCTACGCTCCCGGCACTCTCGGTGTGGTGAGGCCCTGTGCTAATGATATGTCCGGGAAAAACGGCAGGCCCAAGCAGTGCCAGACCATGATGGACACCTTTGCAGCCAGCGAATCCCCAAATTCTGAGGGCACAAACAAGGCGGCCTCGAACGCTCAACCTGGCCCCGCAGCAGCTGCGGCTACAGAGCCTAGTAACACCCAGATCCTCGAAGCCATCAAGCTTTTGCAGGCAACGATGGAAAACAAAATCAACGCTGTTGCCACAGACCTGGGCCTCCTGCGCCAGGACGTCCGTTCCCTGGCCGGCAGAACCGAATCGCTTGAAATACAAGTCCGGGAAAACACAGAATCCAAAACTCACCTCCTTCGAGACGTCGATGAGCTTCAGCAAAGGGTCAAAAACTTGGAGGACAGAGCCGAGGAGGCGGAAGGGAGGGCTCGCCAGAACAATATTCGTCTCCTCGGGCTGCAGGAGGGTTCAAAAGGCTCCGACCCCACTAACTACATAGAGAACCTCTTGCTTCACGGGGTGAGAGCTGGAAAACTCTCCCAGGGCTTCACCATCGAGAGGTTCCACAGATCCCTGGCTAAGAAACCACCACCGGGGGCCCCACCCAGGCCAGTGATAGAGAATGTTCTCAACTACAGGGATCGAGAAGTTATTCTGGCCTTTTCCCGAGCAGGTGGGCAATTCCAACGGAACTCTGCTAAAAATTGCCATTTACCCTGATTACACTTTTCAGGTCCAGATGAACAGAGCGCAGTTCATACACACGATGGCCAGATTGAAAGCCGCCGGGCTGCGTTACATGCTACTGTATCCTTCTAGGCTTAAAGTGCTGCATAACAATAAGGCGCACCTGTTCCACACTAAGGCTCAAGCCAGGGACTGGATGGATGGTTTACAGATCCCTGATATTGAGGAAAAGAAGTGGAGACCGAGCTAACAATCCTCCTGTCATCCTGGTGGGAACTGCACTCTTTTTTTTTTAACCTCTACACAGCTGAATAGATCCTCCATGCGGAGACCCGGAGTCCAAGTTCAGTCCACCCCCTGGAAAGTTTCTCCCTTTTGGGTATATATACCCGCCCGTAGGGCACCTAGAGACCAATGCACGGTCCGACAGAGCAGAAATGGGACAGTCATAACGAGGGTAACCTCGCTGGGCCAGTTCTATGTTTGGGGATTTCACAGTTAAGGGGGGGTGGGAATAGAGGAGTTTCTGCACAAGTTGGGGACATATACTGGGAAATATCAAGACCACAGGAACCATTCACACGCAATGCAGCACCATCAGAACCTCGAGCTCCACCCGTTACATACAATAGACCACAAAACGCCTATGGCTGACACAATAAGAATCGTTACTTGGAACGTCAGAGGCCTGAACAGCTTTGTTAAACAACGGCGTGTCCAAACCTACCTGAAAAGTTGCAAGGTCGGAATCGCCATGCTGCAAGAGACTCACTTAACGGCCAAGAAACTGGAAACCCTGGCCAAAACTTGAAGTGGTACCCTAATAGGTTCAGCTTACTCCTACGCCAGAGGGGTTCTGATTTGGATTGCCCCCACTGTTCCTTTCAGACTTACTAGCACTAAAACAGACGAGGGTAGGATGGCGGTGGTGTGCGGCTCCATCGAGGGCAAAGAGGTATGCCTGGTCAGCACTTACGCACCCAACCATGACGCAACTGCCTTCTTCCAATCCCTGTATACGCGACTCGGCCCATATGTGGAAAGAATTAGGATATGTGGGGGTGACCACAACTGTACCCTTGACCCTCTACTGGACAGATCAGATAATAAACACGATCGCCCCTCCCCTCCAGCCAAAATACTTTCCAAACTAATCCAACAGTTACAACTCAGTGATCTATGGAGGGTCCAGCACCCGGAGCAACGCGAGTATTCCTTCTACTCCCCACCTCACACCGTTCATACCAGGCTAGACTACATTTTTCTCAGCCGAACACAACAGTCCATATCTGTTGATGTGCGCTACCTGCCTAGGGTGCTGTCTGATCACTCTCCCCTATTGGTAACCTGGGAGGTGTTCCCGCCTAAACCCCCGGTACCCACGCGGAGGCTGAGGGCTGAGGCCCTACTTGACACTGCATTCCAGAACACATAAGAGATAGTACTGAGGAATATTGGCAAACTAACTTGCATAGCGTTAAATACTTGAGCACAACTTGGGAAGCATACAAGGTGGTCATGAGGGGCGAGATGATCGCAGCAGTTGGGGGAGCTCAGAGATCCATTACATCCTTGATAGAGCGCGCAGAGAGGGACCCGAGTACGCTCGAAGGCAGGGCTGACCCATCCCCAGACCAATTACAAAAAATGGCCGAACTTAGACAAACCTGTCTAACTCATTGGGAATCCCTCAGTAAACTGGGCTACGTCAAGCACACAGAGAGAATCCATGCTCTGGGAGACAAGCCAGGGAAACTCTTAGCTTGGCTCTATAAAAGGGAGACCCCCAGGCCACCCATTTTCCACATACTCACACCCGACGGCACCACCATGCATACCCAACAAGAAATCAATTCGGTTTTTGCCGACTTCTACCGTAGCCTGTACTCCGAAGCCTCCGAATGCTGAGACCGTTGACGAGCCCGTCACCCCCGACGAGGTCAGGGTGGTAATTAGATCACTACCAGCTGGGAAAACCCCGGGTTTGGATGGTCTCCCGGGGGAATTCTACAAGACCTCTGAGGAAACACTCGCCCCAATATTGGCCCAGGTCTTTAATGAGGCCTTTGAGCGTGGTACCCTCCCGGACCCCATAAGTGAGGCTGTGATTATACCCTTACTTAAACCAGGGAGGGACGGGGCAGTTTGTGGTTCATTCAGGCCCCTCTCTATGCTAAACGTAGACTGCAAGATCCTTACTGCCCTGCTTGCGAATAGACTGTGCAGAGTAATCCCACTGTTGATCCATCAAGACCAAACTGGATACGTCCCGGGGCGTTCCATCACCGAGAACCTGCGCAGGTTACATCATTTCATTTACAGTACTGAGGGAAGGCCGCAGAAACTTGCAGTGGCGTCATTAGATGCCACCAAAGCTTTTGATTCCGTGAGGTGGGACTGGTTATATCCCACCATGGCCAAAACGGGAATAGGCCCTGTATTCCTAAAGTGGACCCAGCTAGTTTATGCTAACCCCACCACGAGAGTACGCACCAACAAAACCTATTCTGCTAAATGGTCCCTACACAGGGGCACCCGCCAGGGGTACCCTCTGTCCCCCATGTTATACATTCTTGCCGCGGAACCAGTGGCGGCCTACCTGAGACAGGAATACGGGGAGGGAGGCATTAAGATAGACGGGGTGACCCACCTCATCTCTATGTACGCTGACAACACCCTTTTGTACCTTCAAGACCCTGAGCACCTCCTACCCTACATCTTGGAAAGCCTGGACTGCTTCCACAAGCTCACCGGGATCCAGATTAATAGGAGCAAATCTTGCCTTACCCCCTTGCAGCAGTTTACAGTGAGGAATACAGATCCCTCCCCCCTCTAGATCTCGAATGGCAGGCAACATCTTTCGAATACTTGGGGATAACCATACACCGTAACCCCGGCAGAGAACATATCCTTAAGACCGTAAGGGCCAAAGACTCTCACACAAAATCCATGGAGTTCTGGGGTCAGCTCCCGCTTTCAATGGCCGGGATGGCTGGTCTCCTTAAAATGGTCGCCCTTCCCCACCTACTACATAATTTCACTAACGTCCCCTTCAACATCCCCCCCCCTTATTCTTCAAAGATCTCAACAAGCTCTGGAGGGGCTTCCTCTGGCAGGGAGTGTTAGGGAGAATTCTCTGTTTAGGCTGAATTTTCCAACCTAGTGATTCCCCCAGCAGCTTTGCTGGATTTTTGGGGTTTATTTTTTTCTCCTGCCAAGAGTGAGACTCTTTTACCCTCACTCTTGGGCATCATTTGAGTGTGTTTCTTTGAATCTAGATGTGTTAATCGGCTATGGGGTCTTTTACCCCATAGGGCTTCATGTGTTTTTGTAAAGTGTGTTACACAGCACCCTCAGTGCAGTAACACATGGGTGTCATAGTGACCCCCCAGTATAGACTCCATACCCTGGGACTGACTACTGTCTCCCAGGGCATGTAAAGTCACCATTGACTTTACTAGTCTTAAATTCTGAACAGAACCAGTACAAACCATCATATTGTGGACGTACTGGCTGGGGCAATTCGATTGCCCCAGGGTCTGTTAGTCGAGGGGGCACGTCTCCGTCCCCCCTGATCGAGTTTTGGCTGGTGGCAGTGCATACTACTTTTTATATTCAACCGCGAATATTTTCCTATGGGATTTCCCATTGTTTTAGGCTACTATCTTTATTTAATTATTTACGGTAGCCTCGAACATACCGCCGGTTTATTTAATTAATATTAATTCTCCGGTTGGTATTTTTTGCCAAAACTTGATTCTAAAATGGCGTTTGTGTTCTCTTCTGTGACTCCAACCCAAGTCGAGCCCTTTGTTCCACTTTTTGGCGGGCTTCTCCACAGAAGCCCTCCAAAGTGGTGCCACTATGTCTGGGGTACTTAGGAGGGGTGGAGGGAAATTTAGGCACCCTGGACTGAGTTGCCTAGGCAACTCAAGTCGCACTCCATCCTGATTGGCCCAAGTTTGAGTGACAGCTAGGCTGAGTGAATGGGGGTTTGCTGCATAAAAGCAGGGCTTTGGGGACTGGAACTTCAGAAGTCGCCACAGGACCTAAGAATCCGACGAGAGAGAAGCTGAGCCGACCTGCCACGACACCACTACCGGTGGAGCCCTGCTGGACCGTCTCACCACTTTTTCCCCAACGACAGAGGAGATTTCCCGCCTTCTTCCTTTAACTGGTGGGGATAACCAGTTTCACCGTCTTTTCGCTTTCCCGACGTATTTCGTGGCCGCCTTGCCCGTGCCAAGCACCCCGGCAACCGGGATACCACGTTTTACCACGACCGCGAGACAAAGGTACCACCTTTTAACCGGAAAACTCTGCGGCTGGTTTCTGCCCTGGTAGTGCAACGACCTTCATCTTTCCTCCAAGTCGAGATCTTCTCTTCCCCTGGACGACGACGCAACTTGCACCCACTACCAGGAACAACTGCCACCGCTGAAGGATCCTTCCCACTTAAGGTACCGTGTCCCGCCTGGCTTCCCTTGCTACCGACTGTACGGGGTAGATTTAGTCCCCGGCTTTCGAACCTGGGTTAGCCTGGGACACCTTGGCTAAACTTTTCTAAGCCTCTCTAAAACTCTTTTCTGAACTCTCTGCAAGACTTTCTAAGCCTAGTGTAACTGTGTGATCTTGGGCGCATTTGTGCTCTGCTTTCTCTAAGAGTGGGCCCAGCCTTTGGACTTTGGCTCACCAGTGACTTTTTGCTCTCTGCCTTGCTAACAGTGTTCTGGAATCGTAGAGTGGTGTACCTCTTCATATTCTGTCTTTTTCCCTCCCTTTTTCACAAACTTATTAGAGTGCAATCTAGTTAAGCGCTCACCTCTGTATGAAAATAAGTGGTGTTTTACTGTGATTTTCTAATAGGGAAAAAGGGGTGTATATATCATAATAGTAACTGTGTTTAGAATATTTTACAATAAGAGTGCTGGAGTGTTTCACCTGTGTGTTTTTAAATAAATAATTATATACTTTGATACCAAAGCTCTGGTCAGTGTTTGCTTGTATTATTGTATCTGAGTGCCTATTGAGTATACTTTGCATACTGCCTTACTCTTCTTGAGGGAAGTCTGACTGCTCAGCCACAGCTACCAGGTAAATCTGGGTGGTACAGACTGCTACCAAGTGGGTTTACTGCCAACACCTGTAGTCTTAAATCTTTTGCAGTGGTCCCTAAGGGAACTGCACAGGTTTCTGCCTAACAGGGAGGTAGGCACAGGGTGGCGTTTGAGACTCTTCAAAGACCATACGAAAGGGGCGGACTGAAGATCCCCAATTTTGAGCTTTATTTCCTAGCTAGCCAGCTGAGACTTGTCACGCAATGGATGGCCGATGAGAGCACGACGGACACCCGCCTCCTCCAACTGGCCCTTCCCCGGTTGTTACTAAGAGACATACTGTGGGCAGGGGAGGGTGCTATGAAACACAGCCCTTACCCCGCTAAGCTCGAGATCCGGCTTTGGAAAAGGGCCTGCAAGCTGCTTGGGTCAGATGACCCGTTCTCCCCACAGATCCCCATTGCAGCACTTATGGCTAATCACCCTTGGGGGCAACTGGAAACACGCACACGAAGGGAGCCCCTCGGGGTGGCCACACTTGGTGACTTGATTCAAGAACAGGAAATCTTAACATTCTCGGCACTCTGTGAGGCCACTGGCCTTCCGGCAGGACAGTTCCTGTTGAATAGGGTGGTCGTACAGGCCTTCAACAAGAGATGGCCGGTCACTGCCGACCTGACTGAGGAAAATGAATGCATTGAAACGATACTGAACTCCGCTGAGGGGGGCCATGAAACCTCACGAATCTACGAGGCCCTGTTGTGCGGTACGACCAGGGGAGACCTTAAATGCAGGAGTAAGTGGGAAATTGAACTGGGCCTTGTTTTTGAAGACAAAGATTGGGGTGACATAACCCACTACCATAAGAAAGTTTCCAGAAACGCCCGCTTGCAGCTCATCCAGCTCTACATCACCAATAGAGCGTACCTCATACCTGAAGCCATATCCAGATTCACATGTGCCGGAACCCAATTATGCCCCAAATGCAGTGAACCCAGGGCAGGAATGACTCACGTGTTCTGGGGCTGCCCAGTGATTAGGGAGTTCTGGTCACAAGTGAAGGACAGAGTGGCCGGCGCAGACATCGAAGTTGAGGTGGACGAGCCTACGGCCTGTATCCTGGGCAGATATAGGTGAAACAGGAAGAACAAACCCCTAACCAAGCTCACAGATCTTATATACATAACGGCCAAAAGACGTATTGCCATGGGGTGGAAAAGCCCCAGAGGTTCACATATGCCATTATGGTGGGGAGACCTCACGAGGTGGATTACAGCTGAAACCGCGGCGTGGGAAACGGCTATCCATGTGCAAAGACTAGATCCAGCGAGGAACTACACCGTTGGGTGGCCCCGACGGTGCCCCTGCTCCACCCTTAGGTGGATGATACTGAGCAGAGTGGAGAGGGTTGCCCAGACACGGGCACGGACTAGAGAGGAACAGTGAACCAACCATGGTCTCGGGGGTGGGGTAGGGTTGTGGTTATTACCTTGATATGCTTGACCAATCTCTAATGATATCAGTTTTTGCTACCTCATGTTATTAAACCAATAAACAAATAAAAAAAAAATATATATGTATATCTTATCTGGACCACTGGTTGGGCTGGCTTTGATTGTTATGAGCAGTGGGTTCCAGTGGCACTGGGCGAGTAAGAAGAGCGTAAGCGAGAGGAGGCATAGGGAGGGTACGGGATGGGACGCTGAGTGCAGAGATGGATCAGTGAGAACTATAAGATGAGTAAACCGAGATACAATCAGACAGGTACTGAGGAGCACGACCACCGATAGCTTTGTAAAACAGGAGAACACACTTGAAAAGAGTGGTTGTACATGACGAGTCAACCAGCATGTTGTTGGTAGGTAGAAGTGGGGCACGATCTGGGTAGGCTGTAGAAAGAACAGGTAGCAAAGTTGAGGACTTTGTCTAGAGGGAAGGCCAGGGAGTATGCTTGAGCAGTAGTGCAGTTTGATGAGCACAAGTGTGAAGAATAGTGTTTTTGTAGAATGGTTACTAAGACTTGGATGTATTTTCAGAATGTTGAAGTTAATTTGAGAGGCAGTGGTAGTTGAATGGTTGCAATCGTAAATCACTATCAACAAGGATTACAAGATTGCGATCCGTGGGTGAGGGAGCAAGATCAGGCAGGAAGGAGATAGGAGAGGGGAGGGATAGCATTGGAAGCTCGGAGAAAGAGGACTTCACTTTTTGAAGATTTCAGCATGAGGTAGCGGAGAAACATCCATCGACGAATTGCAGTGAGGCAGTCCGTAATCTGTCTGAGATGGCTGGGGTGAAGGAGGGAAAGAAGAACAATATTTGAGTCATCAGCAAAAAAGATGAACGCGAAAGCCAAAAGGATGAGATAGGTTTTCCTAGGACACAGGTATTGAGTGTGAAGAGCAGAGGTCCAAGTATTGACCCTTGGGGGGATGCTGACACGGACACGTATGGCGTCAGAGGTTTGTGAGTTAAGAGATTTTAAAGGATCGACCTCCCACGTAGGAGGTGATCAAGGCAAGAGCACCTAAGCTCCTGAGAGTGAGGAGGAGAGAGCGGGTCTGTGGCTCAGTGGACTAATGCATCCACTACAGAGGCCTGTGTTTGACCTCATGGCCACAGTTTTGAATCCCGGTAGGTCCCCTCAGCCCTTTATCCTTCCAAGGTCGATAAAATGAGTACCATTAAGTTGGGTAACAATAAACATCTATTATTAGCGCCAAGTTGCCTCTTCGTGGTTGAACGTGCGCTTTACAAACACGCCTGTTATGTTATGTTAGGGAGGATTGTTTGACCGTGTCAAAAGCACCAGAAACTTTTAAATGGAGGAGTATAGAAGAGAGTTTGGAGTGGTGAGCATTAGAGAGAAAATTGGAAACATGTAGGAGTGCAGTCTTGGGGGAGTGTTTACTACGGAGGCCAGATTAAAGTGGACCTCGAAGGCCAATATCCTCAAGGTACTTAGTGATCCCGTTGAAGACAACCCACTCAAGGACTTTTGAGAAAAGGGGAAGGAGAGAAACTTGGCGATCGTTTGCTGGGAGGTTTGGGTTAGCAGAGTGTTTCAACAATAGGGTTATGCAGTTGCAGATTTGAAGGAGGCAGGGAAGAATCCAGTGGACAGAGATTACAAATCTGAGAGAGACTCCTTAAGCATAAACGTATGGAGTTTAGGTCTCTAGCACTGGGAGATACGTTGCGGTTCCTAAAACAGAAGTTATATGAGAAATGAGATAAGGCAGACAAGACTGTTGGCAGCCCGATTATCGGCACAGAGGGCTGAGAGATGGGTAGAACGGTTGGGAGATGGAGACAGAGGGGAGTACGATGCTCCTGGTGATACCACAGGGTGATTTGAGCAGTTGTATGAGAAATTATCTGATGGCACAGAGGGAGATCAATACCTGGAGAGTGTTCCCATAGGAAGCCAGTCTCTGGATGACGTATTGTGTATGGAGGCCCCGGTACCTACTGAGGAAATACAGAAGGTGATTGACGGGCTGCAAACGGGCAAAGCGCCGGAGGATGGGTACAGGATACGTTTTTATAAACATTCTGTGGGGCCTCAACTAAGCTCTTCATCAATATCCTGGAGACAGGCATCTCCCCTCTCGTTTAGTAGGGCATTGATATCTGTGATACCCAAGGATGGAAGGGACCCAATGAAATGCCAGTCATACCGCCCAATATCACCGTCAATGTACACAAATGTCTTGGCCATACTTTTTGAGCGGTTGCTGCCTCGTCGGATACATCCGAACCAGGTGAGTTTCATCTGGGGACGTCAAGGTCAAGGAGCCGACACGTTTAGGAAGGCTTTGAACAACATGGAACTGTCAGAGGAGACGGTGAGGGACCCTGTGTTGTTGGCCTTAGATGCAGAGAAAGCGTTTGACAGGGTGGGCTTGGAGTTTATTTTTATGCTGCTACACAAGTTGTGTTTTGGAGAGGGAATTTTGAGAGGGATCAAAGCGCTTTATAAGGAACCAACGGCTCAGGTTGTGGTTAATAGGAAGAGTTCACAGAGCTTTCCGCTAAGAAGTGGTACCAGGCAGGGCTGTCTGCTTTCGCCGTTGCTATTGCCCATCTCTATAGAGTCATTGGCAGTGAAAACGCGAGGGGAAGGGATGTGAAGGGATTTGTGGTGAGAGGAAAGGAGTATAAACTGGGAATGTAAGCTGATACTCTTCTTCACTTAAGCAACCCGGGAACGTCGATCCCAGCTGCCATATTCTTCCTAGTCACGATGCCTAAGGGCTGCTGTGCGCTCTATAAATGCTAATAAATAAAATAGTCAAGTTTTGAAGTCGGGATTCAGGGTTAACACTGAGAAGTTGGTTCTTTTACCTTATAGCAGGGGGCCTGGCCAATCAGTAGAGGCCCGGAGATCGCTAAATATGACCACTTAGCAGGAAGACCCGACATACCTAGGGGTTAAGGTGATGAGGACCTTGGGACAATTGTGTGGTGCGAACTATAAACCGATGCCGAGCGCTCTCTATAAGGGTATGGAGGAATGGTGGTGAATAACTGTCATGGATGGAGTGCCTGGATAGCATGAAGATGACCTTGCTTCCTAAAATCTTATTTGTTCCAAATGCTTCCCCATCAGTAAAACCAAGGAGATGTTCACCAAGCTAAAGTTCAAAACCCTTTGATTCCTCTGGCAGATGCAGAGGCCTAGAGTGGCATACACCACACTGCTTATGCTAAAGAGACAGAGTGGGGCAAGTTTCCCCGGATATGTACACTTACTATAGGGGGACCCAATTTAGGGTCATTGGGCTACACCTGGAGAATGCTATGGGCTCCAAAGAAAGATGTGCAAAGGTACACGCACATGGGATACTGGGACTTCTATGGGATCTTTGGGGAAGACAAAGAGATGCTAGGAGTCCCTACATGACCCTCTCCTGAAATAGTGGATCCCCTTCACTTCCAGCCCTGGTACGAGGACGAGGCTGGTTGGGAACAAGTAGGTCAGTTAGTGAAGGGAGAGGAGTTTGTTGTGCTTGAGGTTCTGGAGGCTGGTTTGGGCATCGGAAGCTGACTGTCGGGGGCTCTAATGGCCAGTAAATGGAAACCCAGCCTTCAAAGGGAATTGACGGCTCAAGAGAGCATCCTAAATATAAGTCTTTGGACTAAAGGTCTAGCCTCAAATATATACAAACGGGAAAAAGACCTGGATGCAGAATCAGATGTGAAGCTTTGGGAGCAGTTGTATGTTTTTGCACACAAAACCTCAATATCGTGCCAGTATTAGCTATGCAGAATCAAATTGTTGTACAGATGGCAATCCAGTGCGTCTTTCCAAAATGTTCCCGGCAATTAACCTGGGCTGGTGGAGAGGATGTGGGGAAAGGGCCACATACTGGCACATGTGTTGGACATGCCCCAATGTGCAATGTTTCTGGAAAGAGGGGCAGGGGTGGATCAAGGCTCTAAATGGGATTGAGAGGCCTCTAAACCCCTTGCTAGTGTTTGGTTTAGAGGAATGGGAAGGGGGATGGACTAGCTTCCCTCATAAGATCCACTTTGCTCTTTTGGTGGCCAGGGCTTGCGTTACTATTGGATGAAAAAGGGAGCCCCTCCACAATGAAAGGTTATGGGTGAAGAAAATGAGGGAGATACGCAAAATAGAAAACATTACGGGGGCACTCCATGATCTAAAAAAGTCAAGAGAAATGGAATGGTCAGCCTTTTTAACCAATTTGAGAAGGGGGTGGTGGGTAGTACGGCCTTGTTGGTTGACATGGATGGCGAGCATGAAAGTGGGCATTTAGGGAAGTGGGGGCAATTGGTATGATCAGTGAGCTCAATGTAGAACTGTAGCTTGTCAGGAGTGGAGTGTGAGCTCCCCCATTACTGGTCCGTTTGAGAGTGATTTTACATACTTATGTGCCAATGGTTCCATTCCTATGATTTATAGCCTCCAGCTGAGGGAGTGTGGTGTGGTGGGGTGTGAGGAAGGAGGTGAAATGGTGCCGACATTGTTAGTGAGTAACATATGCAAGGTAGTACACCCTTTTACTTTTATGTTCTAGTAATAAACTTACATTTTACACACAAAAAACTCTCAGAGAGATATGGTTACGCCTTTGACCATTTTGGGAGCAAAAGGGTTGATAGGAGCACAAGATAGGTTAGCACTGCAAAGGATGGGTGCTAATTCAATAAGAAAGGTAGGAGAGAAGTAGTCAAGCATAGAAGAGGTAGGGGGAAGTGTCTTGATTGCTTATGATTAGGCGTGACAGTCACTCATGTCAAAACTCACCCTAGGCTGTGTCTCAGCGCTAAAAGACAGGTACGCATAGGTTCATGTGCTCATCAACTGGATTAAAACATATACAGTCGGGAATTGCAATGTTCTTAGACTCCAAGAGATACCACTCGGACGCGCTGCTCTGAATTATACACTTGACACAGGGGTTATCATGTTAATGCATTTAATATAACCCCCCTATCTTCTGAGGGTTCCTATTCCCTTTAATCAAGCAGCTATAACATAACACCTATGAATAATATTGCCATGTGGGCAAAAAGCATGTTTGAACGTTTAAGTAATAGAACAAGTGGTAGTTTTAGTTTAACATCCTTAATCTCTCATTCACTATACTTTACAGTGCTATTCTATACGCCATCAGTCTCCATGCACACAGCAAGCTTTCACTCGTCACTCACGTTTAGAGCGGAGTGTGCTTCAAAAGAAACAGCTCCTTCTTGCGTCAAGGAGTTCTGATTAGCTGGCACTGGCTGTCTCACTCCAATGCCGCTGCTCTCAAGCCCCTCCGGCTTGAATGGACTGGCAAGTCTGCTGGGCTTCTTGCTTTCCTATCATTGTGCTGGGCTATATAGCTATCAAGAAACATGGTGGCCCTGCACGTGCAAGTTCATCATATCCGATGTTTGGAACAGTGAGGGAGCTAGCGTATCGCTTTGTTCGCTCGAGGTAAAACTATTAGATGGGTTTTTGCACCTCAAAGTGAGATCTCTGTACCCGTAGTAAATGCCTTCATTGTAAGGCATTTGTGATGTTCTGCACCATCGCAGAATCGCAATGCTATCTTAGCCGGCTATCTGTCATCAAGGGATAACTTTCTTACTTGTTACCTATTTTGTCCCATGGTACCGTAAGGGCCCTGACTTTGCAAATGTGCAAGATGCTTCTGTTCGAGTCTGTCAATTTCCTGTTCTTGAATCCTTATCAGATACAACACCCATGTGAGGTTAAAAGGCTGCTCTTAGATAATCCTAATGGTGTAAAGTCAAACAGGCTGCTAGCTGACATTTGTGGTCAGCCAATCTGCAGAGCTTATGAACACTTGTTCCTGAAGTATCGCACACAGTATATGCATCATTACATTTCTATGTTAAAAGTGTGGTGTATGTTTAAAGAATACTTTTAATGGCTACAAGTCATATAAAATATGAAAAGCTGTCTTAAATTAGTCTGAGTTCATGTCAGAAGGAGGTGGTGGACAGAAGGAGGGTTGGTTTTAGAGAGAGGCGAGTGCCCCCACCATCCACCCATCTTGTTTCTTGCCTTTATTTTGCTTTTCTCCCTTTTCTCTTTCTCCTCTCCTTAAAACTACTTGCTCCATTCCCTGCTTTCCCTCCCCTGGCTTTGTTCCCTCCTTCCCACCTCCCCTCATCTGCAATACGCTCTAGGCAGCGTTTGCTTCCCCTGCCTCACTGCTTGGAGCGGCATTCAGATCTGCAGAGGACCCATGTAAACGAGCCCTGCTGCTGCCGCTCCGTTGCTGTTAAGTGTCCCCTCTTACCCTCTCCATCCATCTTGTTTCTTGCCTTTATTTTGTTTTCCTCCTTTATCTCCTCTCCCTGACCCCACATGCTCCACTTCCTGCTTTCCCTGCTCTGGCGGTGCTTCCACGATGACCCTCTTCCCGTCTCCCCTCACTTGCAATAGGCTCTAGGCAGTCTTAGCCATCTTCTTCACTGCAGGGCCCTGGTCAGCCCTGCCCGAGACACCCTCAGCTAAGGGCCACAATGCAAAGGGCAGCTCCAGACTAAGCAGCTCCACTCTGGGTTTGCCTGTGTTCGCCCGATACAGAACCTACAACGACGGATGAGGTAAGTGTGGTGTGGTCAGGGAGTACACCCATTACTGTACTCCGGTAAAACCCCTACACTTTCATACCTACATGCACTTAGGCTAATTGTGTAAGGTAGCCACATTCTGCATTTTTGCAAGGACTAGACATGCGTCACACTTACATAGAATTGTGAAGATTAGCCACTTGCCACAGTCAGGTAGAATTGTGAAGATTAACCATGCATCTCACTTCGATAGACTGAATTTAAACATACGTATAACATTTAGATAGAATTGTGTAGATTAGCCATATAGAAGAATTTAGAGAGTAGCTAATGTACTAACCACCCCGCTACTGCTCCCTCCAGCACACTACACAAGTACTATACACATCCACTGGGCTAGACATCCTATACACAAACACACACCCAACATAATTAACAGTTGCATACGACAAACAACCCCAGACACTGGATCTTACCCATACGGATACAAGCCAAAGCGCACAGACACCCACCCAACATAACAAACATTCACATAGAAAACAGCCCAGGCCTTGGGCCTTACCCGTGCGGATAAAACAAGCTAGGGCACCGTTGGGGAGAATTCTCTCTTTAGGCTGAATTTCCTAACCTAGTGAGTCCCCCAGCAGCTTTGCTGGATTTCTGGAGTTTGTTTTTTTCCTCCTGCCAAGAGTGAGACTCTTTTTCTCCCACTCTTGGACAGGATTCATGGTATTCCTTTGATTGGTAATGTGTTTTATGGGCTATGGGGTCCTTTACTCCATAGGGTCTCATGTGTTTTTCCTCTGTGTGTTACACAGCACCCTCTGTGCAGTAACACAGGGGTGTCATAGTGACATCCCACCATAGACTCCATACCCTGGAACTGACTACTGTCTCCCAGGGCATGTAAAGTCACCATTGGCTTTACTAGTCCCAAATTATTAACAGAAACCAGTACAAACCATCATATTGTGGACGTACTGGTCGGGGCAATTCGATTGCCCTGGGGTCTGTTAGTCGAGGGGGCACGTCTCCGTTTCCCCCGATCGAGTTTTGGCTGGTGGCAGTGGAAACTACTTTTTATATTCGACCGCAAATATTTTCCTATGGGATTTTCCCATTGTTCGAGGCTACCAACTTTAATTATTTAATTCTCATAGCCTCGATCATACCGCCGGTTTATTTAATTAATATCAATTCTCCGGTTGGTATTTTTTGCCAAGACTCGATTCTAAAATGGCGTTTGTGTTCTCTTCTGTGACTCCAACCCAAGTCGAGCCCTTTGTTCCACTTTTTGGCGGGCTTCTCCACAGAAGCCTCCAAAAGTGGTGCCACTCTGTCTGGGTACCACAGGGGGTGTGGGAGGGGGTTTAGGCACCCTGGACCGAGTTACCTTGGTAACTCAGGTCGCACTCGTGTGATTGGCCCAAGTGCTTAGCATGTTTGAGTGACAGCTAGGCTGAGTGAATGGGGGTTTTCTGCATAAAAGCAGGGCTTTGGGGACTGGAACTTCAGAAGTTGCCACAGGACCTGAGAATCCGACAAGGGAGAAGCTGAGCCGACCTACCACGACGACACTACCGGTGGAGCCCTGCATAATCGACTCACCACTTCCCGACGACAGAGAAGATCTCCCGGCTGGAGAGGCTTCTTCCCCTGACTGGTGGGCACAACCAGTTTTCATTTCTTTCTTCGCACCCCAGCTCGGTCTGTGGTCGAACTGCCCGTGCCAAGCACCCCGGCGGCCAGATAGCCACTCACCACTGAACCGCGAATCACAGGACCGATCCTTGTACCTGAGAAACTCTGCGGCTGGTTTCTTCCCTGGCAGTGCAACGGACTCCTGTCTTCCTCCACGACGAGATCCTCTCTTCCCCCGGACGAAGCACCGACTTGCATCCGCTGCCAGGAACAACTGCCCCCGCTGGAGCGTTCTCACCACTTTAAGGTATCGTGTCCGCCAGGCCTCCCTTTCTAAGATTGCTACAAGGTAATAATAACTCCTTAACCTTCTGGACTGGGCTGGCCGCCTTGACCCTCTAACTGGTCCCTTTCTGTGGTCCAACTCCTTTTTTGAACCTTTACAAGACCTTTGTGCACTGCAACCGTGTGACCTTGGACACATTTCGTTTGGATCCTCTGAAGGTGGATCCGGCCTCTTGAACTAACTTCACGGTTTTGCTTTGCCTTCCTCCCTTGTGTTCTTGAAAAAGTGTTGGGATCTGTTCCAATTTGTTCTCTGCTTTTCTCTCCCTTTTTAAAAACGAACTATTAGAGTGCCATCTATGTTAAGCGCTCACCGCTGTCTGAAAATAAGTGGGGCTTTACTTAAGACTTGTCTAATAGTCTTTTAAAGGAGTGTATATCTTTTAGTGACCGTGTTTTTGAATTGCTTATTATTAGTGCCTGTGTTTTTCTAGATGTGGTTTTAAATAAATAATATCTCTTTTACACCAAGCCCTAGTCAGTGTTTACTTGTTCTATTGTGTGCTCTTGACCTATTGTGAATACTCTGTATACTGCCTAACTCTTCTTGAGGGAAGTCTGACTGCTCAGCCACAGCTACCAAGTGAATCTGTGTGGTACAGACTGCTACCAAGTGGGTTTACTGCCAAACACCTGTAGTCCTAAATCTTTTGCAGTGGTCCCAGAGGGAACTGCACAGGTTTCTGCCTAAGAGGCACGCAATCGACCTGCAAGCCAACACACACAAATGCCAGTTTCTCCAGGCTGCGGACCTTTCCTATCACTCTACCCTCACTAACCAGCCCTGTCCTCTTTCTTGCAGAGCCACGTTATCGCCTGGAGACTGCCCCTCCGTTGTAGCGGTGCGCAGTATAAAGCAACATTAACATATGGGAGTGTCACAAATGTTAGAGAAAAAGTAGTGAGCAAAGTCATTAGCAGAAAGGGAGGAGGCCGTGTTTATTGACTTGGGAGTTGTGAGCAAATATTGGATGGTAGATGAAAGTTTGCAGGGGCAAATGTGAAGGGAGGAGGTTAGGTTTATGAAATAGGAGGATTTAGCAGAGTCCCGTGCAAAGGTTAGGGCAGGAAGGGAATCTTTGTAGGCTAGGCGTCATTTGTGCTAGCATCGTAGATCCAGTGCAGGGTCTGAATTTCAGAGGTGATAGAACGCTGAGGACGGGATGGTGTGAATATGCAAGAAGGATAATGCTGGCCAAATGGGAGTCGTAAGTGTATAGTGGAATTCAGAGAAAGCATGGTCAATGGAAGAGGCTTGAATAGGGGAAAAGAGATCCTCACATGAAAGTAATGGGCAAAAGAGTCCTACCTGAATTTTATTTTAGTCATTGAAGAGGGGAGATGAGGAGTAGAAGGTGGATGGACCGAGATGTTAAAGTGCACAATAGAATGAACAGAGTGAGAGGAGTGAGTGGAGAGGTCAGAGAGAGAGAAAGACCAGGTCAAGATAGTAGAGGGAATGGTCAGGTGGGAGAGATTTAAGTTAAAGTAGGTGGCTGCAGGTGCTTGGGAAGGTTAAAGTCCATCACCATAACAATGGGGATGTCGGTAGAAAGTGACAATAGAGTGAACAGAGGCGGAGGGGTCAACTGAGAGAAAAACAAGGTCAAGAGAGTTCCCGCTAGAATTGGTAGACTGGTCATGGAGGGACTAGAGGGAATGGTCAGGGCAGAGAGATTTTAAGTTCAAGGTAGGTGGTTGCATGGACTTGGCAAGGTTAAAGTAACCCAGCATGACAATGGGGATGTGGGTAGAATGTGACGTCAATGAGAAGGGTCAGATCTGGGAAGAAGAAGGAGTTGAAAGGTCCAGAGGGGAAACGGGTGGGGCGATAAAGAACCATAACAGTAAGAGGATTAGGAGGGAGGAGTTGAATAGTGGCATATTCAAAAGGGGAAGAGTCGATGTCAGAAGTTGGTAGAGGGGCAGTGTTGAAGGCCCCACTGATAAGGACTCCACCATGCTGTCCACTCCAACAGGTCTGGAAGAGTGAGAGAAGGTCGCAGAGTCAGCATGGAGAGCTGCTATTGTAGCAGAGTCATGGAGGGGAGATCCAGGTTTCTGTGATGGCAAGAAGTGAAAGTGGAGGGTGATGAGTATCAAAGTGTTCAGTGATAATGGAGGATTTGTTGCAGAGGGATTGCGCATTTCTGACGCCAATTGAAAAACTGATAGCAGGAGGGGAAGAGTAGCAGGCATTATACTGTAGGCGAGGGATATAAAAGGAGGTTGGAGATCATGGGAGCATCTTATTTGAGCAGTTCGGGGGAGGAGGGGGGAGGAAGATGAGAATACCAGAAACTGATGCAGAAGTAACAAGTTATGGCTGAAGGCCATTGGAGAAGGGGGTGGGATGGGGAGTCAGTAGAAGGAGAAATTGAGTGCTATCAAGATGCATGATGGAGAATAGAGGAAAAAGGCATGTGAAGCCAATGAAGAAAGGGTGCAGCCCAAGATCAACAGAGGGTATGTGGGTGAGAGGAAAGGGAGGTGGTGGATGTCTGTCTCAGAAGTGTAAGTTCTGAGTTGGCTAGAATGGGACTACGTGTAACCAAATGACAGTTAACAGACCCAACAATTGCAATGTGCTATGGTCCTGTGTGGTGAAATTCATGCTTCAGCCGGGGTTCTGGACCTATGTCTTTTCCAGCACCAACAGGCCCAAACAGGGAGCTGCCCTTTGCTGCTTTTGACCCTTGGCTGCAGACGCCAAGGCTACACACCCAGGGGAGACTGACTAAGGGGTGCAATGTGTCACATGTCCTTCTGGGAGCCAGTCACAGTGTTCGAGATGCCTTCCACAGGCAGAGTCATGGATGTAGTGTGCCCAGGGAGCTGTTTTTTACAAGCACGTGTCCTCAGGATGTGACCAAGGACAATGTGGTCATTAAGGGGTATGGGACCACTGCACTCCTCTTAAATGAGTTGACAAAGAAAGTCACTTGGACAGATGCCCGTGAATTTAGCATTTGAATTATTTTAACACTTCTAAACTCACAAAGGTTGGACAACCTGCCACCTACATTAGCAGGAGATAGGGGGACAGATGGGGGAGAGAGAGGCAGTGTCGGAGGCAGAGGGGGAGAGACTTTGCAGTATGTATGCTGTGTCCAACCGAAACCCCTCCCAGCCCCCCCAATCACCCCCCTGCCCAAACAGACAACAGGCATCTAAGGTGGTTAATGGCCATGCAGGGAAAGAATCGAAAGTTCTTCTGGTGGACCATATTGAACAAGGACAAACTTGGATCTCCATCATTACTATGCAGTTAGCCTCAACAGATACTTTTGGTGCTCAACCGTTTTTGGCTAGGGGGGGTTAGGGGGGCAGTGTAACGTAATGCCATTTGCATCGGCAGACTAACCTTCATTACTAAAATGACACAGATAGTGTGTACAATGCGAGACTCGGTGGAGCAGAGTTCTCGCGAGACACGCTCTGCACGAAACGTGCAGCACCTATGGGAGCCAGAAGAGAGAGACTGAGCGTGAAAGCAACAGATCAGAAGCAGCTCCCGGCACTCCTCCGGCCACAGGAGTGCCAGCCGCTCCAAAGCTCCCAGAGACCTACACTGAAAGCATCCAGGACAGTGATGTTAACTGTCATTCTTATATGGTGTTGCTATGCCCATATAACTATTAAATCAAGTTACCCACCCACCACGAGGCCAAATTATTACACAACATAATTGGCGACAACAACTATCTGAAACCAACGATGCAAGGTGCAATGCCACCCCCGCCGTTTCTACAAACGCCAGGTAGGCCCACTATACCATTTATTTATTATTTTATTTATTTACTTATATCACGCCGGAGCCCACAGGCATAGAGGCACGTACATACAGACAAGGACAACAAGTTATATACGGGACATCCGGGTTGTTTAGTTAAGTAGGACCTTGTGCTTTGAATCAACTTATTTTTAGTTTTTTTCTGAACGGCGTGTAGTTTTCCTCCAGTTTTAGCAAGCTCGGTAAGCAGGTCCAAAGTTGAGCCGCTCTTGCAGGGAAAAAACGTCCCCGTCCATTTGCTCTTTTGGCTCCTGTGCATACGATAAGGCCTTGTGCCTCAGATCTAAAAGAACGATGCAGAGTGTAAAAGCTAATCTGTTCTTTCAGGTAGGCAGGAGCTAGTCTAAATATACGATGTACCGTAGTCATGATTTTAAAAGGGATTCTGTCCTCTAGGGCTAGCCACTGGAGAGCCTTCCTGTCGGCTGTGACACCCCTTGCTAGCTTCTATCAATAGGGCATTGCCATAGTCCAGTATGGAGAGGATTGTAGCCCTTGCGATGGTTGCATTGTTCTTTTCACTTGGGTAAGGTCTAATGTATTTAAGCAATCTCAAGTAGTACTAGCAGTTTTTTTTCAGACAGGTGACATGTGCTTCGGCCCCAAGTGATGCTTCCAGATATATTCTCATGGTTTTTACTTTTCCCCGAGACTGGGGATAAGGGAGTCTGATCTTAAATGATGAGTATTCCAGGCTTAGCTTAGATCTTGCCTGATGAGAACCAAAAATCATCAGCTCAGTTTTGCTCCCGTTTAAACATAACCAGTCCATGGCCTCAGTGGGAGCCCAGTGGGTGGTGTGAGCTTTAAGGCTGAGAGTAAGAGGGCGATGCTTCTCAATGCATTGGGAGTGGAAGAACAAAGTGTTTGCCAGCCTCACGCCAGAAGTGATTGAGGATGATGACGATAATGTGTACAAGGAGAATCTTTAAGAGATTTTCCAGCAAGGAGAACACTGGTACAACATAGAATCGGGTTCTACAGACGGAAACAGTAATGGTCAATAGCCAAGAGGGAAAAGCCACATTGCGTCTCCCTCCCCACTCCTATTTTGCAACCCTACCAGCTGATGAGGCTGCCTCTACCTTCTCTCTCTCTTCCTCACTTTACCCCATATTGCCCTTCCGTCCCACTCGTAAACCTTCTCAACCATGGCTGTCTCCTCATCTTTGCTCCATGCACTGTTTTCTCCGTCGTCTTCACAGACGCTGGCTCAAGACCAAGAATACGGCGGATTACTCTTCTTTTTTTACCCATCATGCTCTTTATGACGACTGTACTCTCTGCTAAACGCCTATATTTTTCTGATCTCCTACACACTCAGTCCGCCCATCCTAGGCATCTGTTTCAAATTCTTTCTACTCTTCTATCCCTCCCACCCCTGAGTTTTCTGCTAGTTCTACTCGTTCAACCACTCTACTCTAAAGTAGCTTCCCTTTGTTCTGACATTGAAGCTTTCATCTCACCCATACCTACAATTTCTTTCACTCTTGTTTCCTCTGCCTCCATTTCCTGCTTTCAACCAATACCTAATGCCAACACCAGTCCTCTATATAAGGTGCGTACAGGCCATTTTACGCATAAACATCTTGTAAATATGACAGCTTTATTATTTTCCAGTGTACATTTACACATCAGTTTAGAGCAGAGGGCAGTGCAAAGGTCAGGTTACTTGACAAAAACCAGAAGGCTGCTTTTGATTTTTATCTACATGGATGTAAATGCAAGCCATGAATAAAAGCCTCTGAAACAGAATGCATTTCTCTGAAGCCTTTCAAAAGAAGAAACTGCACATTGCGATAAAAGGAATGGTTTATTTCTTCAGCTTCTGCTGTGTGCTGCTCCTAGAGCAAACAGAAGCACTGCGCATATTCATTTTCCTATCATTTTAGGATTGTAAAATGAATAAAATGGAAAACTAAATTGAGAATACTTTGTAACAAATTTATTCCCAGTGAAAGCGAGCCAGTATTGCACAATTGTATTTTTCAGAGTTCCTGTGCTGTGTGCATAATCATGCGGAGGCAGGTCATTTTTACACTTATAATTGAATTTACACTCCAATTATAAAAAACAGTGTTTAAAATGATTACTATGCACGGTCTAGTTTACATCCATTCAACCTTGCAGTCAATGGGGTGCATTACTATAAACGGTCAGTGACAGCAGAGTCTTTGTTCAAGGGTGAGTGATTGTCATTACAGCAATCACAGGTGTTCTAGCCTCTCAAATCTTCAAGACTACAATTAAAACATCCAAAACCACTCACCAGGAAGTGCAAGAGCTGTTCAAAAACAAACAAAAGAAAGTTACATTTGTAATTGTAATAGAAACTCAGCAAACCCTGTCCCTGTGATAATCCAGATGGGTATTTAACTTTATGTAGCGCTTCATACATGGTTCATTCAACATGTAGGCACTGATTATTATACTTCAGTCGATACTCAGTTATCTCTGATGGATGTTAGGCAATAAGATAGCTCAGCCAGTTGAGCACTCATTGCTGATCTGTAGGTTCGAATCCCGGCAAGGCCATCTCAGCCTTTCATCCTTTCAAGGTCGATAAAGGAGTACCGATTTCGGTTTGGTGATAATTGAGATAAATATGTTTATGCTTTGCCAAAAGCGCTATACATAACCATTTGCCCTTGAGATTAGATATATAATTTAGCATGGAGCTCTTGCCTTTCTGCACTGTTGTATCATAACATTGGCCTACCATTAGGTAGTAATAGCTCTAGGAAATTAGGACTTAAACATCAAAAGACAATTCTGCTATTGAACCTCAAAACACACAACACAATTCATGCTTGCTTTACTATGTAATTGGCTTGGTTTTTGTGTTTTCAACATTTAAATATATACTGGAGAGATAGAATGGCCAGACCTTAGAGAAATAACGAAAGGTTTGTTCTGTCCCAATACAGAAAGCTGCCGCATAGTAATGATTGCCATATAGTTTTTGCACACGTCGGCTGGATGTCACATACATTTTACTCTCTTGCAGCGGAGAAAAGTCATTTTTACTCTCTTAAAATCACATTTGCTCTCAAAGTTTAAAAATAGGGACTAAAATACTCCCACCTCAAAATCTTACCTGGAGCACTGGCTGACACTTCTCTTCTATTGGCTGAAGTCCACCCCACTGCATCTCCCACTGACCCAATTCCTTCTGCACTCATTCTTAAAGTCTACCCTTCTCTGGTATCCTACCTTCGCTCTTTCCTTAACTGTCTCACAACCTCAACTTTTCCCTCATCATTTAAGCATGCCTCCATCATCCCAATTCTAAATAAACCTACCGCCGACTCATTACTCATCTCAAATTTACGTCCCATTTCCCTGCTACCCCATCTCGCAAAACTACTTGTACAGTTGGTTTACCCAAGTTTCTACTTTTGTTTCCAATTCTATTCTTCCACAAATCCAGTCAGGCTTTCGTCCTTGTTACTCTACTGAAACTGATCTTCTCTCGGTTTTGAATTTACTTCTCACTGCATGGTATTCTAAACTTTCATCCCTTCTTAGCCTCTTGGACTTGTCCGTTGACCACTCCTTTCTGTCTCCTCTTCCCTCCTTTGGTTTCACCGGTTTGGTCCTATCCTGGTTTAAATCATACCGGTCTTAAAGAACCATTTCCGTTTCATGGTCCGGCAAATCATCTAAATCTTCATACTCCTCCATGGCGTTCCGCAAGGGTCAGTTCTGGACCCCTGTCGGTTTTCTCTTTACACGTCCCCTCTTGCTGCCATTATTCGTTCCTTTGGTCTTTCGTACCACTATTATGCTGATACCTTTTCTTTCCTTTTCCTCTAGATTCACCACACTATTTCTGCTCATCTTTCAGCCATCAAATCTTGGAAGTCTTCTCACTATCTCATACTTAATGCTGGGGAAACAGGGGTTCTCTTTTTCTCCTGCTAACACTCTTCTCCCTGCTCTTCCGCCATCTTTTATTTCCTTACCCCATTCCAGCTTCCTATCTCTTTCGGCTCGTAATCTGGGGCTTTATCTTGACTCTAGTCTATCCGTCTTTCATCAAATTTCTCTAATATCGCACGCTTGTCATTTTCATCTACACAATATCCGTAAAGCTTGCCCATTTCTTAACTTTCAAGCTTCAAAACTGTTGATCTCTTCTTTGACTTTCTCCTCACACTTCTACGGCTCCTCTGCTCACGTTGGGCTTCCAAGCTTTTCGTTTTTCCCCCTAAAATCTGTTTTTTACTCATCTATTTGTATCCTTTGTCTTCTTTCCTCCCAAGATTCCATCTCATCCCTCTATGGACTTGCTCCTGACTATCTCTGTCTTGGTATCTTTCTATACCCCTTCTCGTTCTCTCAACTCCCCTTCCCAGTTTCTCTTGGGTGACACCTCACCACCCATGCACTCAATATCGCTTTTGTACCTTCACTCTTTTAGCTCCTTTACACTGCAATACCCTTTCCCATTGTTCTATTTCCATCTATTCTCTATTCCATTGAAGTCCATTTTCTCCAACATGCGTGATTGATTGTTTTCTTATTATTTATGTTTACCCATTGTATTGTAACATTTTATGTTCTCTGTACAGCAGCTTGGTTTAAGGAGCTCCATAAAATATAAATAAATACAGTAAGTACAAATCAAGGTGGACGGTAAGGAGACGACAGCGATGGCCGACTCAGGGTCAGATCTGACAATACTACCCATCTGCAAATAGAAGGAAATAGTAGGAAGAGACAACATGGAAGTGTTAAGCACAAAACACAAGCCCACCATATTGGCCACAGTAAGCTGGTTAGGGTACGCCAGCTGCGTCATTGAGTTTAAAGGGAGAGAAACCAGAACCAGAACCAGACTTTACTTTGCTAGGGAAGGTCCAGCGGTCCAGGGATGGGACGATCAAGCAACACTGAAAATCAGGCTAGACATCAGTACGGAGGACCAAGGAATGGTGGTAAATGCAGGAGGAGCACCCGTGTCAAAATTAGATTTCCCCAAGTTGTTCTCGGAAGGGCCCGGGAGAATCAAGAACTATGTGCACAAGATAATGGTCAGAACTAATGCAGTCCCAGTAAAGCACAAAGTGCTTCCAATGCCTACAACGCAAGAAATGTGTTGAAGCTCAAACTAGAAAAAGGTGGTGAAGAAGGGCACCACTGAAGCAGTGGAGTCGTCTGAGTGGTTCAGTCTAGGAGTGGTTCAGTCTAGTAGTGTTAATCAAAAAACAGAACCCGAACGATTTGAGGGTATGCATAGACCTTTGCAGTCTAAACCCTCCCCCCAGCATTATCAAACTGATAATGATGAAAGAGGCCAACGTTTTTTCCAAGCTGGACATGAGGGACGCATATCACGAAATATACTTGCACAAATACCAAGGCCCCTCACTGCATTCATCACCCCGTTTGGCACTCATCAGGTCACAAGGACGTTGTTCGGGTTATCGTCCGTAGCCTCTGCATTTCAGCGGATGATGGACTCATTGCTACGTGATGTAAGAAATGTCTTGTATTTTCAAGACGATAGTATACACCAGAGATGACCGGACACACGATGCAGAGCTAAAAAAAGTCCTCAAGAAGTTACAAGATGCAGGGGTGAAGCCGAATTACGAGAAATGTGTACTGGGATCCAAGGAAGTGGAACACCTGGGGTACAAGATATCCAGTCATGGGATCAGTCCCAAGAAAAACCTTTTACAGGCCATTGTAAAAGCACCAGCACCCGCGAACAAGGATGAGCTAAGATAGTTTCTAGGGCTTGCTGAATGTTACAAAGTTCGTTCCCAACTTCTCAAAGGTCACTTCTCCGCTGAGAGAATTACTCAAGAAAGGAGCCGAGTTTGCAAGGGCACAGGAGCAGAAAGTGGTGTTCGTATCTATAAAGGGAAAGACTGCAAGAGCCCCATGTTTGCAACCATTCAATCCTGCGTGGGACACATTCATAACCACCAATGCCAGTGCGTACGGTCAAAGAGCTTTGCTGACCCAAAAGAAGGGAAATATGGAACACAGTGGTTTTCGCGTCCAAAGTAATATTCAATGCTGAAAACTACTCGACAGAGGGCAAAGGAGATTCTAGACTGTGCGTGTGAAGTCGAATACTTCGGGACATGCATATGTGGCATCAAATTCAGGTTAGTTACAGACCACAAACCATTCAGCCATGTTGATCCTCGGAGGGAAAAGGGAAACAAACATCCATGCCTCGGCTAGCGCGCATTGTAGCGAAACTACAAGAATATACTTATGATATAACAAGTATGGCAGAAGAACGCCAGGCAGACTGCATGTCTAGACTAGCGGGAAACAGAGAGACGGCAATCACATTCCTCAAGGACGAATGCGTGGTGGTGTCAATCCAAGATTTAAAGCGCAATGAATTCCTAGAAATTAACGCGCGTCATTGGAAGAAGCCAATAAAGATCCCACAATGGTGAGACTCGCCAAATCGGTTAGGAGAGGCTGGCCAGAGGAAAGGGACATTCTGGAGGGCATGACGCCATATTGGAAAGTGGCTGAAGAAATCGTGGAGGCAGAAGGCTTGATAATCAAGGGAGATGAAGTGATCAAACCATTGGGCATGAGAAAGATCATCCTATGTAGGACCCATTCAGGATATTTAGGATGTACCATGACAACGCTGCATGCGAGAGGGAAATTGATGGCCTGCCATGGACCAGGACATATGCACGAGGATCGACAGATGTCATCAGCATTTAAACAGTGACACGATGTTGCAGGGATCGAATTTATTATTTTATGGCCAGGAGCAAAAAGCAGCTTCTAGATATGAGACATTACCCGTTAGGCAGGAGATACATCTGGGGAACCAGGAGCTAGTACATAGTGCACAGCAAATCTAACGTGTGCGTAAGATGCACATTCTAACTTTGTGTCCATCATACACTATCCAATATGCTTTAAATCTCTTGGGTTTGTTCTTTATTCTTTTATACACATTTCCAAAACTACACAGTTAATATTATTTATGTTTGTATGGCACCACTTGGCTGGGGAGTCACAAGTAGCTCCTGGTAGCAAGCTAATCAGGCTCTCCTGGGCTATAGCCAGGAGCTAAATAGCTCCCAGCTCCTAGAAATGTTCGACCCTTGGTTGAAGAAGAGAAAAGCACCACCAATACCCACGGATGTCCCAGAGGGGGTGTGGCAAAAGCTAGGCTTAGATTTTATCGGCCTCCTATAAGCAATGCCCCCAGAACATCGTTAAAGAGTGGTCATGAACCACTATTTATCAAAAGTGAGTGGAAGCTGAATTTTTGCCAAACATCACCGCCACAAAAGTGATTGAAGTGCTAACATCTGTGTTTCAGCGGGAAGGACTACCAAAAGACATGGTCACCGACAATGAGGGTAAACTGGTCTCACATGAAATGGAGACGTCCCTGAAAAAGAACAACATAAAGCAGATCAAAGCAGCAGTGTACCACCCCCAGGCCAATGGACTGGTGGAAACGGCAAACAGGTTTATCAAAGGGGCAATGAAGCTGGCCATGGCCTCTGGAATGGAACCATTTAAGATAGTTAAGGAAGCCATAGCAGCCCACCGCTTGACCCCAATGTTATCAGCCAAATGTCACACTTCCAAATGCTAAGAGGAAGAAGAGCGGCATCCACGCTTGTACAAACATGGTTGTCATGCGAAAGGGAGGATGAAGAGGTGAACATGCAGGAGATAGTATGGAGAATAAATAACATCAAGCAGTTGCTATGATATGGCGCGTACAACGGTTGTCACTCACGCTGAGAGCTGCTTGGGAGCGATAGCAGCGCTGACACCCGGCAGCTGCGGAGTTGGCTCGCCAGAGTTGCGAGCAGTCTACGGCAGTCTCAACAGTCTTTCCACAGTAGCTGTTTTCTTGTTGTGGGAGGAGCAGTTAAAACCCTCGACCCAGCGCGAAGCGGCACGCGGAGTTGGCTCGCCAGAGTTACGAGCAGTCTACGGCAGTCCGCGGCACTCCAAGCAGTCTAGGCAGCCCAGGCCGAAATGGCCTCTTCGGCTGCCTTGGATCTTTTCAATCAAGCGCCAGAGCCGACAACCCCGGTTGGCCGTGTTCTACGCAGCCAATATACTCGCTTGGAGCGAATCGACCGACTAAATAAAAAAGGTAAAGAAAACCTCCGTTTCCACCCAAACGCAAGGAAGAGTAAGGGGGGGGGCTAAACTCATTTCAACTTCCTCCTCCTCCTCACTGTCAAGATCAAGTGCACCAGACACCCCCGCTCTTTTGGGCGCAAGGTCTCGGGCTGACGTTGGGGAGGGAAACGTCGAGCCTATTGAACCGGACTCAGTGAGGGATGAAGTTTTTGATCAGTCCCTTGACACTATCCAAGCACCTTCGTACGACAATTTGGGGGCGCACTTACCTGTTGGCTCCATAGAAAACGGCACAACATTGATGACGAACAGCCTGGGTAGCACCCCGCGTTCTTCAACACGTAACTATCGCACGACTTCCGATGACCAGCTTGCCTCCGCCGCGGCGAGTGGGACCATATCTGACAACGCCGAAGGGCGCAGCCGGAACGATCCTAGCGGCTTGGTCCAACCGGAGTCACAAAATCCTCCTGACTGGCCCGCTTCCGCCGTGGTCTCGGTCGCGGCGAGTGGGATCACGCCTGACGACGCCGGAGGACGCCGCCGGCAAGACCCCTGCGGCCCAGTCTGGGATGATCAACAGATCTCGAAATGTTCAGTCGAGTCAAGCACCCGACAACTTTTTGATAAGCGAAACACTGACACGCCCCTACCACAAGATGGAAACCTGCGAGAAATTCAGGGGGCGTGTATTAAGTCTGGAACTCCCATTCAAGTTAAATTGCATGCAAATCTTGGCTATACGACAACCCTTGGCGAAAGAGACTGCACCGAATCGTCTACCACTCTATCATCATATCCACCGGCAATGTTACCAACCATAGAGAGATTGGAAAGCCTCCCAACTTCTTCTCCAACGGTGGCCCCTTTTAATACATCTAAGGAAGTAGATTCAATAGTAGATTCTGTGAATCTGCCGGGGACAGAACCCTACGCCCTACAAAGACAAACGGCTATAGCTTTATTAAAAAGAAAAGCACTCCACCAGCAGAAACCACGAGAGTCCGGCATTTTAGTCAATACAAACTACTATCAAAGGAAACAGAGAGCATCAGCCAAAAAAATTGAGATTGGGAAAACGTTACTCTCTAAACCGCTTACATGCCATGCGCTAATAGAATTTTTTGCCAGGCAGACTAAGAGAAAACTGGAGAGGGAAGTCGAACTTTCGGACGCCGAATTATTGGACGCAGCTGCCGAAACTCCCCCGGATCCTAAACAAAGGAAAACGGGGGTGACTGATTTACCAACTTTACCCTTAATCGATCTACGCCTTTCTCCAGTGAGGGTACTAGAGTCCCAGCGTAACCTGGACCTCTCACATCTTAATTCATTAAATGGAACTACACAATCACTTTTGAGATCCCCCGTCGAATCATCTGAAGTCCGACCGCTGGGAACCATCGGTTCGGACCTGGACAAATCCAAGCTATCAAAAATGACTAGGAACGACGACGTACCTCAAAGAACCACCACGAACCAAATCACTCAAAATAAGCAGCATTCAGACATTCAGAGAAGCTCCTCTACACCGGGGAAAAACAAAACTGGTGACTTATCCCCTCCGAAACTAGGGAGCGTGAACATCAGTGGGAGCAAAGAATGGCACATCTAGAAGCCAAATTCAGGAAGGAGGCGGTAGCACCACCACAGATACCCTGTCCATTTATTAATATAAATGGACTCATAACCACACAGGAAAAAGTGGACAAAGCGAAGAAGGGTCAATCCATCAGGGAAACAAACTATGCCCGTAACCGAAACACCAAAAGCAGACGTACATCAGAAAGTCAGAGAGTCAAATGGATGTGTAGCCGAATCTACTAGAAAATCGATGCCATCCACAGAGACGAGCAAAAAGGAAACAAAAAAAACGGAAACTAAAGTTGCAGAAATCTTTAGTTGGAGCAAGCAAGGAGGGGAGCCGCAATCTAAAAGAAGCCCGCCACAAGCGGAGGCACGAAATTCCCAGAAAGACACAACGCCTCTAGAAATTGAACCAATAATTGAGGTGGATGACTCTGATTCATCCTCCCCAGACTCTTCTCTGATGAACCTGACACAACACTTGGAACCGGAAGATGTTTTAAATACACACCTTACACCATGGAAGCCTCCACCTACAGAGACAACAAATCTCGTCACTTCCTCTCGTACATTGGGCCAAATAAGTGTCCATCGGCGCATCGAATCCAGCTCCACCGTCTGCACCAAAGATGATCAAAAAACCCTCTGTTGAAGTACGATCAGGAAACTGGCACCATACAGTCATGGCCAAAACGACCTGTGATGACAACAATTCGCAGAAAATTGACAAAGAGGGCATCGAAATAGTCCCCCAGTCAAACCCAGAACCAAACAAAACATTAAAGGCCCCTGCTATAGACGTGCAAACTACGAGACAAACTCGCCTTTTTAAAATGGAACAACTAGTGTCAGGAAAGAATTTCCTAGTTTTGAACAGAAAAACAGTCCTTACAATACTGGCGAAAGTCCCTAGTTTGACTCACCTGTCCTCTACCAACTTCGTCTTAATCGAGCCTCATCATTGACAGAAAAAGGCCAAAGCATATTTACACATAAAAACCATCCCCAGCCATGAGCCAACAAAAGAAACGCTTGAAACTTTGAATCTACTGGGCTTTGGTTTATCAGAATGGCAACTTCCTCAACCTTCGGCCCAAACTGGACCAACACAACACAATACGAATTCTCCAACCAGAAATTACAAACGATCTTCACAAACGCAACAGAACATTAAGTATCGAAGCCACCACGTAGAATCACGAGACCATCCACGTGATAGACCTAAATATACCCCACGGACCTGGACGAGCAGAGCCCACCACCTCAGACCAGAAGGAGGCCAAAATTGGAAAAAACCCGTCTTAGGTCAGACAGAAACTCAGTGGCTGATTGCCCGGCAGATCATAAAGACCTGCTGAACCACTCACAACCACGAGCTCCTTCAGGCCCCTGGTCGTGGTTAAGAAAAGTGTTAAAGCCTAATCCGCAAAATTAGCAATTATCCAACAACGACTCACGACAGTCAGACAAGTCTTCGTATGCAACCACCGAACCCATCACTCAAACCATTTCCATGTCTTCGTGGAACACGAGAGGCCACAACCATCTGCTAAACCCAGAAACACAAGACTTAGCAAAATTTGATATAATCTGCCTCCAAGAGACTTGGCTGAGGGAAAAACCAATTCTAGATGGCTATACCACCGAAATATCTCCAGCGACAAAGGGCATTTTAGGCAGACCATCGGCAGGCCTTTTGACGTCTATCAGGATTGGATCAGGAATAGATGTTAAGGGAAAGATAGCAGAATCCTATGGCATCCTCGCCCTGCAGACGGAGTGGCGCCATTCAACAACAGGTCCTAAGGGAAACCAAAACTCAAAGTTGGCCATCATCAATACTTATTGGAACCCGCAAAGAACCACAAACAAGGACTTCTGTGAAGAAATGACCACGCTACTAGACAAGATCACGGCTGAATTGTCCATTGATTACATCATTATTTGTGGCGATCTGAACGCCAAGTGCGATCATTTTAGCCACTCGGTACTGGCGACAGCAGCAAAAGTAAGAGGAGATCTGTGGTTAGACCTGATGGAAGCCAGAAATGTTCATAACGTGGCTATGGTGAAGGGCCAACTTCCCGCTTTCCCCGACGTGGGAGCGTGACTCCTCAACAGCCACGTTTGACTACATCTTCATATCTCTCGCTTTACTATCTCACGTCACTACGTTCGAGATTTACAAAACGAAAGAAAGCGACCATAACCTTCTAGCCATGACGGTGGAATCCATAACCGCGTCGAGACTGAGCTACACACCAAGGGTGGAACTGGCAGTGAACCAAAGGCGGCTTCAGCTTGCAGCACTCAACGTTAAAGAAATAACGCAAAGCTACGTTGATTATCAAAAAAATTCCATTAGCAGCATGGAAAGGCCAAACTACTTGCCTCTTCTACTACTCCATACGAAAAAGCAAAAGAGTCTCAAGCCCACAACAACAACGAGAACTGAGAAAATTACAATGTGATTATAAAAGAAATACCAACGAAAACGTCAAACAACTGCTGACTGCAGCGACTAGATCTTATAGAACCTGGATAAGACATCGGAGAGCGGCACTCTATCAGAAAGATGCAGAACAGAGGTTAAAAACGCTATCCTCAAAAAGCGTAGGAGACTTCTGGGCGTTAATAAAGAACAAAGGCATCCGAAATGATGACAAACTCCTCAATTCGATACCGGAATCATCCTGGACATCTTTCTACTCAGCACATTTTGCCCAAATCTCTTCAACCGGAACTGATGCAATAACCCAAAAAGAAGTACCATGGACAAACCTAGCACTTCAAGACCAAATAAAGTCAGCAATCTCAAAATTGAAAACGTCTAGAGCACCGGGGCCTGATGGTCTGACTAATATAGATTTGAAGCAAAACCAAACTGAATGGTCCATCTTGATAATAAAAACTTTCGATCACTGCATAGCATCAAGACAAATCCCGAAAACATGGACTGAGACGGTCATTGTACCCATCTTTAAAAAGGGAAGTAGAGATAACCCGGCGAACTATCGACCGATAGCCCTCCTGGACATCATGGGAAAAATATTCACGACTCTACTCCTCTCAAAATTTCAAAACTGGGTAAGAACTTCGCCTGCAACCGACCACTTCCAAACGGGATTCTTGAAAACAGCCTCGACAAGTATAAACATCATGATCTTGAACATCATCAAAGACAATGTAAAAAACAGGGCTCCGAAAGTTTTCCTTGCCTTCATCGACCTATCTCAGGCCTTCGATAAAGTAAGCCGGCAAAGACTATGGTCTAAATTGACCAACTGGAACTGTCCTGAGGAAATCCTGAACCCAATAATCGCATTACATACAGATACAACTATGCGAGTCTAAGCCGGCAAGGCATGCTATCGGAAGCAGTCAAGGTTGAAAGAGGAGTCAAACAAGGCTGTCCTTTAGCCCCTTCATTGTTCATTGCATTTCTAGGTGATTTTCAATATAGGCAAACCCTCGTGAGAGCATTCCTGCCGAAAGTTGGAAACATCGCAGTCTCTAGGTTACTCTATGCCGACGACATGATCCTGATGGACCAAACCCAAGTCGGTCTCCAGCGCCAGTTGGCAAACCTGGCTAGATTCATCTCTGAAAACGACCTAGAAATAAACACAGAGAAATCAAAAGTCTTGGTTTTGGGGAAAAAGCTCATAAAATCCAAACCGGTTGGCTCCTGGTTCTTAAACAACGCAAAGATTGAAATAGTTACAAACATCAGGTACCTAGGTTTAATGATTGATGAACATAAAACTGAGAACTCGACCATCGTGGCTTTGTGGTCCAAAGTCAAAACACTCACCACTCAAACAAGGCTAATTGACAATAAATATGGAAAATTCTCTTTAATACCGGCGATCCAGTTCTACAGGCAAAAGGTGGTACCGTCATTAATCTATGGAATGGATGTGGCACTCAACATTCAGGAGTCAATTTGGCCAAAACTGGAGGGATATCTCTGGAAAGCTGTTCTGGGCTTACCAAAATCTGTTTCCATCGCAGCCATACGATGCGAGCTTGGTTTACTATCCCTGGCAGCATCCATTGAACAAAGCCAAATGAGAGCTTTGAGGAAAATCATCGACCAAGACTCACTACCTATCTACAAAACGATTCTAGAAGAACTAAAGCTGGGGCGTTGCAAAGCATTGACCGCCTGGGAAAAAAAACTAACAGCAAAACTAAAAGACCTTGCATGCACCCAAGAGGACTTGATCCACAACCCGGAAAAAATCAAAATCAAAGTCGCACAAGAAGACTGGATCACTACATGCAAATTAGCAACCGTAAACAAACTTCTTGGTCATCTTCCTCCTACTACTAACAAACGGAACCTCCCCCTGAACTATTGCATCAAATTCACAAACAAGAATCTCCGGAAATTGTTCATGAGAACAAGATTAAATCTGATGCCAACCCAAGAGATCCGGGCTATTCGCACTAAATCTGAAAACAAAATCTGCAGACTATGTGCAAATCCAGACTCTATAGAAACAGCAAGGCATCCGATTCTGAACTGTCCGAAAACCTATTATCTACGGACAGCATTCTTACTTCCATTACTTCATGACACCCCTCTCAGAGAAGAGCACACTTGGTGGTGTAGACTGATTGCGGGGGAAAAAACAAAATGGGTTACAGTAGCAGTTAAGATCTTCGACGCTGCCTTAAAAAACACTATCGTCGCTGACCCCGACACCAAAAGCACCTGAGACGGAAACCTGCGAAAGCAACCGAACAGACTTCACAAGCTGTGTAGGCAACGAAAGAAGCACCTATGCTACGTCTTTTTTTATACCTTGTAAAAATCATTTCTTTTGGTTAAAATCAAGTAATTAAAAAAAAAAAAAAAAAAAAAAAGAAAACACACACAACGTCAAGACAGATGAAGAAATGGAGTGACCAGTGAAGAGCAGCCCAAAGTCGAGGAGTCAGAGAAGGTGATTAGATTAAAATCTGGTTACCGCACAAAGAACAAGTAACTGGGTCCAAGTTAGCCCATCGATTACGGTGGTGCAAAGAGGAACCAACCACGTCCACACCCAAGACAGTCATCAATGGAACATGGAACTGGCAATGTTTCATCAGCGGCAAGGGAGTGTAAGAACAGAGACATGCACCCGAGAAGACCCCAACCAATTGACAGCAAAGGAACCAGATTCGGACACCTAGGGTACCCCCGATGGAAGCCGCGGTGGAAATAGAGCAGCCCAACCTAAGTTTCGAAGTAACTGACATGCTGGCTGACGGTGCAGAGAAGCGGGACCGGCCTAGGAGGGAGCGGAGAAGAAGAGTGAAGTATAATGAAATAACTGCTTGTTGGGACCGCACTGGCAAGACTTGGTGGAGCCGCGTTATCGCAGGGCACGCTCTGCAGGAAGTGCACAGCCCCAATGGGAGCCGAAAGAGAGCACCTGAGCGCAAAAGCAACATAGTAGAAGCAGCTCCTGGCGTTCCTCCTGCCACGAGTCCAGCAGCTCCAAAGCTCCCAGTGACGACAGAGACTGAAAGCATCCAGGACAGTGATGTTAACCTTCATTCATTAATGGTATTGCTTTGCCCATATAACTAATAAATCAAGTTACCCATCCAGCACTAGGCCTGATTATTACACAACAGTGTCTTCGAAAGTGATCTCTATTAATTAGAATCCCTTTCATAATGCTTCAAGCTGTAAAACATAGCACGCCACTCTGCTTTGCTTGTCTACAAACACCTCCTATTGTATTGACTGTATTGTAACCTCAATTAGCGTCGTGATGCATCGGGGTTGGGCGCTATCAACAAATGGAATAAATACATCAGATGCCTTGTGGTTTAGCAAAATGTCAGAACAAAGTGGCGTGCGCATTCCCAACCAACGGGCTGATGGTCGTAGTACAAAGGTTCAATTAAGCTTTGTTAATACTTGTTCTGTTTCGTCACGCCAATAAAACATTGCATTGCATTTCAAGGAAACGATCACAACCGGACCACTAGGCGCTTCTGTCCATTGGTAAACATGGCAGAGATTGGACGAGATCACGAACAGAAAATGACAAGTTAAGCCATGGGCCCGGAATCAATCCATCTGCCCAATCACGTTTGACCACAGCTATTTAAGAGGCTGACGGATCCTCCGTTAAAGCCGCCTCTCTATTCACCTTTACAGCGCCCCTTTTTTCATAAAGTGTACGCCCAAAGACAGAGTATCCGTTCCCCGCCTGTAATGAATTCACCTGGGGCGGCCATGGCTGCAATGAGGATAAATGTAGTCAGCAGAACATGCGCCGCTCGTGGAGTCCCTGACTGCCCGAAGGGTCCGTACAGCCCGCCGACAGACAACTTCAAAACTTAACAACCAAAGAGACCCAGGGCAAGCAGAATTGATCACGCTTTCTCACCGGCGGTATTTTGGTGTGGCACCGGCTCGTACCATCCCAGCACTGAGGGGGTTACGCGTCAACCGAACAGTGCGACGAGGGCCCTGGCCAGACTGTCTTGCTCTCTGATTGTCACGTTTATAGTGCTGCCTGAGACAACCACAACAGGGCACTGCAGAATGTTGTCGTTGTCCTCTGACGTTGTTGTACAAGCCAGTATAAGGAATGTCGCCCCTCAGTCGTCACATGGTACAGTCTGCTGTCCACCGGGAACGGGTAATGCCAGGGTTTTAACTAGCCAGCGGGAAGACTCGTTTCTTGTCTGCAACGTCTGCGGCCAGTGCGTTGCCGCTGGGCTTGTGCAGCTGATAGTGTACTTTTTGGGAAAATGAGCAACATTTACATCCAGGAACCTCCGACCAATGGCAAGGTAAAGATGGGGAGTGGACTTATTGATGCACAAGCATGGATCAGTGGCGTAACACAAAATGTGGGGGCCCCCCCTGCGAGCCATGCTGAGGGGCCCCCCCAACTCGGCAACAAATCACGGGTTGCGCCACACTCTAGGCCGGCCTAGACTGTCACGCTTGCACAATACACATGAACGTGCTGCTGAAGGGGTATGCCGCACACTGCACTAGGAAAAAGATATAAATATGTGTTTTAATGCAAAAAACAGCACACTTTCTGAGATAAATTGGCTATAAAGCCAGAGTGTTTGCAATTGTTTTGTAGGGTAACACAATCCAATACATGCAAGTCACCAACAGTGCACAGGAACATTAATGCTTCCAACTGGCTGCACAATGTAGACCAGTGTAAACACGTAATAACATTATAGTACAGAATGCCAGGCCACATTTAGACATACCTAGACTGTTTTCAGCAAAATGCCAGTCAAAGCAATAACACTCATCAAGAAGAGAGCACACAATAAAGCATGTGTCTCCATGGCCTCGAACAACACGGCCAAACTCTTTAAAATCTGCAAGGAACTGGTCAGTCCTGTTGTGGTCTATACCTCTTCTGTTCCCTCCCATGCCCTCTGTACAGCTCTGGCCTCTCATTTCTCTGCTAAATCTCAGGACATCCTGTCCTCTATGTCCTCTTCCTCTCTCGGCCCATTTTGGCCATCTCCTCTCTCCTCCTCCTTTTTCCTCTTTCTCTCTGACAACACCTGACGAGGTTTCTAGACAAGTCCGATCTATGAAAGTGTCGTCCAAACAGGTGCTCCGCTGCTCCTCCAGAACCATCAAAGCCCATATTGACACCCTCACTCCAGCCTTGGCCGATTTCTGTAATCACTCTTTCGCCACTGCAATGTTCCCCTCTCCCTTTGAGCACTCCCTTGTGCACCCACTCAAGAAGCAGTCTGCTGATCCTACCTGCTGGAAAACTATCGCTCAATCTCCACCTTTCCTTAGCAAACTCTTGGAAAAGCTTGCCATCTCCCAGCTTACTCTCCACACTGAATCTGTTGGTTGTCTCCATGACCATCAGTCTGGCTTCAGAGCTGCCAGAGGCATGGAAACTGCTCTACTTAACACCTGTGCTGCTCTCTAACCTTGATTCCAGCATTCCTTCTATTCTCATCCTTCATCTTTCCTCTGCTTTCGACAGGGTCAACATCGCCATCCTGATCAATCGACTCTGTGAGAACCTGGGCATCACAGATCAGACCCTAGAGTGACTGACCTACTTCCACTTGGACCGCCACTCCGCTCCCAGGTCGATCGTGGTCCCATTCTCTCCGCCACCTCTCTCTACCTGTGGCATTCCCCAGGGCTCTATCCTCTCACGCTGGTTTTTCAACCTCTACTTGGCCACTTTGGCCTCCCTGATCTCTACCTTATCCTCTAACTTTCAGTGTTGTGCGGATGACTCAGCTTTCCTTCAGGCTCCCCTCATCCTCCTCTCCTCTCTTGCTCATTCCTGACTGTCTATCTACGATTCAGGATTGGTGCGCCTCCAACAATCTCTGCCTTAATGCCAGTAAGACAGAGATCCTTCTCATTGGGACCCTTGCCACTGTGTTTCCTCTCTCACTATAGCAGGCCACCTTGGGCCCTCTTCCTTTGCCTTCCTGCGAGGCAAAAAACCTTGGTGTCATCTTCAACGCCACACTCTCTTTCTCTCCTAACATCTCGGACATCACCAAGAAGTCCCACTACCAGCTGCTCCTCCTCAAAGGGACTCTTCCCTTTCTCACTCTCCATCAGAAGCTCACTGTCTCTAAACTGGACTACTGCAACAGCCACTTTCTCAATCTGTCTTCCTCTAGTCTCCGTCATCTGCAAATAATCCAGAACAAGACTGCAAGACTTAGCCTTGGCCTCAAGCCCTGGGATTGTATTCCTCCAGCCCTGAAATCTCTCCACTGGCTGCAAGGATCAAGTTCAAGAACCTTTGCATTGCCCACAAGGCTTTCTGGGGCCAGTGCCAACACTAAATCCAATGCTCTCTTCCAAAATACCTTCTTTCTCTAACCCTTCACTCAGCTACCTCCAACTCTCTAAGGCTTAGACATTTCTCCAGGCAGAGAGTGGGGGTAGACCTCTCTCCTCTGCTGGTGCCTCCAACTGGAATGGCCTCCCTGCCCCTCTCAAACTTGAGGCGGACAACCTGAAGTTTCGGAAGCAGCTAAAAGCTTCCCTCTTCTCTGCTGCTTTCGCTCTCTCTACCCCCCTGCTGACCTACCTGTCTGCTGTACTGACTGGCTGCTTGGCTACCCTCAGAGTCTCTCTGAGTCCAGGCTCTTTCTTGATTGGTCACCCTTGCACTGCCTCCGGGCCTACCATGCACTTAGGGGCTGTAACTGTAACCCTGCAGTCCATTGTTCTCCTTGCACAACCAATAGCTGCTCTGCCCTGGCTGCACTTACTGAGAGCATTGCTGCCCTGTTTTCCCCTCCCCTCTCACTTGCACTTCCCTGCTCCCTTTTCCCTTGCACTTCTCGTTCTCACAATGACACAAGGCCTAGTGAGATCGTTTGTCTTGTCCTCCCTCTATCATCCCTCCCTTGTGTACACTTGTGTACAGGCGCATTATAAATGACTTGAATCACATCATATCATTTTATCACAGATGCCCAAAAAAATATACAATGCCGCAGTAAGAAATGGCTAGACTGGCAGCACCCAAATGCCAATCTAGCCAGGTAATTAAAGTTAGCAGGACTACTTTATCAGAAATGTCCAGTTAAAAGAAAGTCATACCAAACTGAGGAATGACTAGACTGGCTAAATCAAAATGCCTCTCTAGCCACTAATACCACATATCATGCCTGCTTAGCCTGGACATGGACAACCATTATGATTTATCACACAATCCTGCCCCCCCACACATCCACTCTCCCTCCCACCCACCACCCCAACCTCCACAATCAGCTCCTTGGCCCAGAATTACCTCTGCGTCCCTCTTCCTTGTCCCAGAGCTTTCGTATGAGGCTCCTTGCCTCATAGGTAAGTACTGGGATGAGGAACAGTGGGACTAGGAGTGATGAAGATTACAGGTAGCTAAATCAGGCATTACCTCCATGTACCTCTACCTCTTCCCAGTACTTTTGTATGAGGCAGAGTGCCTCAAACACACGTACTGCCTCGTATATAAGTACTGGGACGAGGAAGAATAGGGCTAGGAGTAAGCAAGGCATTAAACACAAGTAGTAGCGCAACACCATTGAGTTGACTGGGCTTCAGCACTACCCCCCCTGACATTTTGGGCTATATTGACTCAACTTGGCTAACCTTTAGAGCAGTTGCCAGACCGAACAGGACACAGATTTTAAACGGCACCTGGTTTTTGCTGTTAACAAGAACCCAGCAATTACCAACGTAAAGCATTTCACTGTTAGTACCTGCATTCAAATGCCACATTGTTTAGGCGATTGAAATCGTGATGTGGGTTTAGTACTTGCATGCCAGGGGAGTGATTGGAAGGGTAGAGAGGGAACAGGAGACTTATAGGAGAGAGTTAACTGCTTGTAACATTGAATCTGCACTAGAATAGTCTCATTAAAATGCGTAAATAATTTGGATGCGCCCACACAAATAAGTTTCCCCCTCCCCACCGCATGTGAAGTTAGCGCCTCTCCCAACATTTGAAGGGTTAGCCCCCCAAAATGAAGGTTTTCTTGTGCCCCTGTACACAAGCACACACACCATTCACCTTATACACACCCAGTCATCCACACATTTAAGTGTGCACCCTTTCACCATACACTCACATAGGTAGCCACCTATACATTTATGTGTGCACCCTTTCACCATGCAGGCACACCCCCACAGCCACCCATACATTTAAGTGTGCACCCTTTCACCATACACACACAGGCAGCCGGCTATACATTTGAGTGTGCACCCTTTCACCATAGACTCATACACGCACACCTCATGGAGTTGAGGGGGGGCACTATTACTTGAAAAAGAAATTGGGGCTCATTACGGGTCAAGCGGTAACCGTGCCGGTGCTACCGGCGGGTTGCCGCCAGACCCATAAAAAATTACTATGGCCTGACTTCCCGGTGCCACCGTGCTATTTCAAGTCCGGCGGCTGGGAAATCAGGTGCCGGTAATTTCGTTAAACCCCAGACTCCACGGGAATGGGGACACAGAAGCACCTGCACCATTGTTAACGGTGCCGGTGCTTCCGTGACAGGTCTGCCTACCGTGGCTGCTGTGCCTGGCAGGGTCAGACCTGTCGGGCACGGCAGCCCCACCAGGCAGACCTGTAATATGCCGGTCCGGAAACAACAGTGCCTGTAAGCTTACCAGCACCGTTGTTTCCGGACCGGCATGGTCAGAATGAGCCCCATTGTTTCTTTTTTAAGTCACTATAACTTCATTAAGAAATTATTTCAGTTAAGGACCGAACCATAATCAAAATAATTTCTTTATGATGGCTGAGTGGCTTCAAAAACAAACAATTTCTTTTTGAAGGCATAGGGTTCCCCACCCCCCCCCCACCCCATGACATGGAGGCCTCCAGCCTAGGGTCTTCCATGTCATGGGGTACGGGGGCCCTCAGACTTCAAAAAGAAAGTTTCTTTTTGTAGTCACTCTGCCTTCATAAAGAAATTATTTCTGTTACAGAAATGTTCTTTATGAATGCAGAGTGAATTTCAAAAGAAACTTTTTTTTTTTTTTTTTTAGAATTTTTTTTTTTTTTTTTTTACTGGGGCCCCCTCCCAGCCATGTGCTGGTGGGGCCCCCCACACCGCGGGCCCCCCCGCACCGCGGGGGCTGCGGGGGCCCCTGTTACGCCAGTGGCATGGATCCCAAACGGTTTTATCCAGGGGATGAACTGGCAACTTATGTCAAGTTCAAGACACAGTGACCCATATTGCAGCAAGCGCTGCTCACGTTGCAATGAGACGAAATCGATATTGCATATTTGATATTCAACTACTTGTGAATTAAAGCACAATGGAAACTCGCATTGTTTTTTTAACATAGACATTGTTTTAATGTTTTGTTATTAGTATTTGTACCGGGTGCCGATGCCATTTGCATGATCGCCAGGCTCCCTAATCTAAACACAGTGAATGGAGAAGACCTAACTCACCACAGCCTGCAGCTGCATGGGGGAATCTATAGGCGGATCCCCTGATCACTACTACTAGACGTATACATTACTATACCATTACTGTTGTGATGTGCTTGTGTCTGCATGTGAGAGCTGATGTCATGTGGAGTGTTGCCTTGTGAATGTCGGAATGTTTACCCAAGGGTTCCACACCCATGTAGTTGGAGCTTCCCAGCCTGGGTGATGGGAGCCAGTGTTATGTCCTCTCCACTTATGTATATAACTTCATGTAACTGTGACTTAAGTACTTGTGATAAACATATAAGTAATCCCAGAAAGTTTGGAAGTCACTTCATAACAATTACCTCCACTCTTTCTCATCCCAGTACTTACCTCGTAAGGCCCCGGCCCCGATGCAGGAACTTCTTTATTTATTTTCTTCATATAACTCCTCCCCGCAACCAGTAGTCCCGTAAAAATATTCCTTTGTCCGGCTGGGTCCTTTACTCTCTTTCTGGTGCTCTGCACCAGGGTGCTCCGTGAACTGCCCCCCCCGTCTCCCCCCGGCAGTCCTGTTCGGTGACCTGAAGGGGGTGACCTACAGAGGGTGCCATGCTCCCGGCTCCCCTGTAGCGCTTGGGTGCCAATGGAGTGGGAGAGCCATCTCTCCTGGGCTGATGCGGGGCATTGAGGCCTGGCAAGGACAGCGTCTCTGCCCCGGGTCTAACGAGACCGGGGCTACGGTAAGTGGCTGACTGACCATCACTGTGGCTCTTTTTGGTGTTGGTTGACAGCCTTTTCTCTTCTGTGGTGTTGAAGTTGATGCTTGGGCATGTAGGCTCCGAGAGGCGGGTTGGGACCGTTTTCTGATGCCTCAGAGTGCACAGGGCTGCCTGTTGCCGGGGGATTAATTGGTTGGTCTCCCTTATAGGTGCAGGTACTCTGCCCCCTCCTCCACTCCTCCTCTGGCAGGGGTATTTCAGGTGGGGCCTCTGGTTCAGTGTGTCTTTGCTGTGCTTTGTGGCGGTACTATGGGGAAGCATGCCAGTAAGCCGAGTCACCTTGTGGTGTCCCCTTTTTCATCTTCCGCTGACCATTCCGGTCGTCATCATTCTAGGAAGAGGAAGAAGTCCAGGCATGTTTCCTTGACTAGAAAGACTTTAAGAAATTGCTCCCTCAATCCAAGTATGGACGTAAGCACCGGCTCTTGTCATCTTCATCCTCCTCCTCTGAGGCAGAGTTTTCCTCCACGGAGTCCCAGTCCTCGTCAGCTGAAGGGAAATACATGGACAGTGATGATGCGGAAGAAGTGCTGACAACAGGGTGAAGGGGCGGACTTCACCATTCGGAAATACAAACACACCCCTCGCATGGGGTTGCCTTTGGTCTTGCATCTCCGTTCTAAAGTTCTGCGAGAATGCCATGATCCAGGAAGGATTGCCATGCCCCGTTTTATGGCCATACTCTACCCTCTTAAGGGGAGTGAGAAGTTGCTTTTGGACACGGTTGAGGTGGATAATATCCTTGCCAGTCTAGTGGGTGGCTCGTCTATATCATCCGAGGAGGCAGCAGTGCGAGACCCGGTGGACCGTGAGCTGAACGCAGTCTGAAGAAGGTTCATGCAGGTGCTCATTCCTACACTGAGCAAACAGTGTTGAGTGGGTTTAAGAAGTTGAGACGTGCAGTGGATGGGGGTTCTGACTGCTCTTTTGGCAGATATGTGTTAGGAAAGATTTCTCTTTACTGCACCTTTCCTTCCATCTTTATGGAACCACCAAACGTTTTGCTTTTATTTTTTAATCGGACCGGTACTTGTTGCAGTACAGTGAAGCCTTAAGCTTCACTGCACTGGCCTTTGCTCATATGTTATGGGGAAACTGATATGTGCTTCAGGCTGTCAGTACTGGGAAACATTGTTTCCCTTAGTCGTGTTACTGTGTTACTACTTTTGGTTACTTTTGTATCACTTGTGGTAACTATTTATCATTATACAATACAGTTTACACTGCAGTACAATAGGATCAATTGTCTTTTGCCCTAGACTAACACTAAGAGCATTTTTGGTTACTCTAGGTGTGGTAAAAGGATAGACTGGTGGCAGCAGTAACTTTTCCCCACTTTTTGGGGATTCTCTTTTTACTTTTACCACATTTGGCTACCAACTGTGGCTACTGGTCAAACATGACCGTGCCACAAGATTTTTTATCTGTTCTTTTTCCATCTTGTCCTTTAGCCTTCTTCCTGGCCTCAGAGGCCAGGAAAATCCTTATAAGGACTTCCAGTGCCCGGGAAAGCTGAAGCTTTTGGCGGGCTATTGGAGAGCTGTGTATGTTTGTTGGCAGGATGTAGGCTGGGTCTGTCTGACCCTCTATCCACAAACTGGTTTCAATGTGTCTGAGTGGTATGCATGAATGTTCTCCCCAGTGGTCCTGATTGGACCACTGCTGGGGTGTGTGTGTGGGCCAGTCCTGCTATTGGCTAGTGAGGGCAGCAGCTCTTACCTGGCTGTTAGGATAAGAAGAGGACCCCTACACCCATTCTTCAGAGATCTGGAGAAACATGAAGGAGCCAAGTATCCTGGCCAGCTGTGAGACCCGCGAAGAAACCTGAGACCTGACTGAAGGAGGCCTGGCAACCATCTACTGCTATTGTCCTGGAGGAGTCCTGTCTTGCTTGTGATCTTTAATAGTCCTGCATAAGGATCTAAGACCCTCATAGTGGAGGGACCATCCATTCCCGAAGTTTGCTTGGTGCCCTGCCAGAGGAAGCCTTCGGAAGTGCCTTGGAACCGTCCTGTGGCCAACAAGCTTAATGTTTTGCCCACCGTGCTGCCAGCGTCCACGTACCGGGCTTTGGCCTGAACCTTGGGGGATCCTCAGCTGGCCCAACGAGACTACCTCCTGTTAAATCTCGGCATCCTAGCATCAAGGGGACCCGAGATAGGAGGGAAAGTCCTACTGTGGCTGCTGTGTCTTTTTGCATTATCCTACTTTGGTGACCACTGTCCGAAATAGCTTACCTGACCCGAGTTCAGTCCTGAGAGGGGTGCTACATTTTCTTCGATCGAGAGTCCTTGCAACAGTAATAGACACCAAACGGAGATCAGCTGGAACCTTCAACCCCTGTGAATCGAGGACTGCGACTTTCAGCAGGAAAGCAATGTCCGACACCTCTTCCTTTTGTTCTGACAAGTCTGGGTAAGAATCGGAGTACGGGGGTAAGTTACAGAGTTTCTAACCTACCCCTATACTCCCATTATAAGTCAGTGGGCTTATAAAAAAGTTTATTTATAACACTTTTGGCTTTGCCATTGATTGCTTGCGCAAGACATCTGACTTGTGGGGCTACTTTTGGACATTAGTCTAACTTGAACCCTAACCCTAAGAACCATTCACTGGATCCCAGAGACCCTACCTGCATTCTAACTTCTGTGGAACTAACCTGAACTATTGGGCAAAAGGCCCCAGGCAACATTTTAGTTGAGGGGGATAATCTCTGTGGACCATATGTGCATAATACGTGTCTAACCTTTCTTTTGTAGGAGTTTCTGATGTGTATTATGTTCTAAACCAAAGTGAACGTATAGATGTATTTAGTTTGATAGTGTTGTGTAATAAGTCTACCAGCTGGTACATTTTTCTATCGTGTGTTTTGGCACTGTATTGTTATACATCCTGTCTAAGTGTAGTCTGTGATTCCCACTGTGCAAGGCATAAATTAGTTTTCAAAAATTGATTAGCAGAGTTTGCTAATAAAAAATGTTTTGTTTACCAAACAGACCCATTTGATTAGCAATGTTGTGCTAATATTGTTAATGTCATCAGAAGTTATTAGTACCCAAGACATGAAATGAGCAACAATACACCAGCTTTGCATACCACTGAAATAAGACATTAGCTAGAGGAGTCGGGCCTTGCATATTCTTTAGAATTCAGCTAGACCTGCATGTTGGGTAACTTAGTTTCCCCGTTTAACCTAAGAGAAATACACTCGACTCGTAGCAATGGAGGACAACAAATTTAAAATGCGATTAGCGTACAATGGTGCTTGTCACTACAAATCCTCTTTGGCACACTAAAGCCACCCTGAGGCCAGCCATGCACAGTGAAACCTTTGTTTGACATTTACTGCAAACAAAGTAAATGTTACATAAAAGTTTCAAACATCTCTTGCAAATGCTACTGGCCCGTCATAAAATGTACTTGACTATGCGAATGGGCGAAAAGACTTTGTGAGCCACAGCCGAGTGTCTATAAAATGTAAAAGGTTAGCAGCATGAATAGACACAAATAAATAGATATGATAAAGTTCTGAAAACAGTTTGGCCAGCTGTCTCCTGCAGGTGGTAAGATATAATACAGTCACAATCATACGGCAAAGCGAGGTCTGGCGGTTAACTATAGTGTTTGGTATTGCAATAGATCTGTAGAAGTACAGATTGGATGGAACTGTTGATCACTCCTTTGCGTAAGCATTTAGTTTGCTTTTGTTTTTTCGTTATGTACGAGGAAAGAAAGAGACTTAGCAGAGTGGATTGCGTAGCAGGCCGAAAACTGGGCAATCTAGATGTAATATTGTAGTTTGTGGTCATCTCAATTTCAGGGTACCTTGTATAAAGCAACTGGGTGATAATATAGAATGTAAAGGAGTATGGGTTTGTGCCTGGGCTGAGCACCAGTTGCAAGATGCATGCAACCTGCAGGTTACAAAACTCAAAAGCATTCGATCATGTACATTTTCAAAAGTGTTCACTCGTCGACGTGATGCATCTTCCCCAACAAAATGAAATATAGCTGACATTGACATTTAGATGCACTAACCTAAACTTTACTGTAAAGCATGGAGATGATGTAGTGTTTTACAGTATCAATACTCTAATCATGCTTTATGTAACAACCTACATTTTAGGAATGGAATAGCAGGACTGTCTTTTAAAAAAAAAATATATATATAAAGTTGACACATGCTGGTCTTTGTCAGACAGCATATAGAAAGCTTAATTAAGTAGCCTCCTGATTATTTCTGGTTTGCAATTATTTGAAAATGAAATTCTTGCCTAGCACACCCAAACATGCCTTTGGCACTACTGAGTGGAGATGATTACTGCTGCACTTTCTCTCCATTAGGACTTTAAGAGAAAAGAGGGGGAAGAGGGCACAGAGTGAAAGAGGAAAGCAGGGCAAGCTGTGTTTTCATTGAAGAGGGTAACTTAAATGGCTATCTTTGCTACACAAGTGTCCATTTGATTAGCAAACTGACAGAATTGCATTGCAAATTGCTTTGCAACACCGTTTATTTTATGCCTTGTTGTGTGATCTCATTGTGTACCCCTTACAAGCTCACCACCTCTGAAGAGCTTAGCCCAGACTGCCTGTCACTGATACCTAAACTGGTTTGGCTACAGCTTCCCAGAGTTGTCCATGTCACTATATAGGTTGGTCTTCTATACATCTGTCTACCAGGCCAGAAAATCAGTCATAACAAATTTGGTGTACAGCTTTGGGATGACCCACTCCACATAACATCTCAGTGTTTTGTGAGAAAGATCTGTATTGGGTACCACAGTGCAGATCACTGATGGTGTGTCCAGATAATACTTACACTGAACACTATCGTTTTTGATTGCCTTGTAGATCCAAGTCACCTACCATAGTAAATATGTGAGACAATCACTTTCACCGCTTCGAGTGCCTCAAAAGTGGATCAGTTGAGAAAGTTGTGTGCTGAGAGGGGCTTGACAGCCTCTAGCAAAAAAGCTGAGTTTGTTTTAAAAATTCTGGACTTTGACAGAAACAAAGTTGTGCCTAACTTGACAAATGATCTTGATAGTGGAGCTGGGGCTGGATCCAGCACCAGTAATGTAATTGCTGCCACTTCAGTGGCTAATGTTGAGGAAGAGGAGGAAGAAAGTGCATCCTCTGGAATTCTGGCTGTGACCTCTTCGACTGCTGAGGCATTGGTCAATTTGAAAAGAGACACATTTAGGCTCAAAGAGAAAGAGCTTGAGTTTGAAATTGCCAAATTGGAAATTGAGTGGGTTGAAAGGCAGAAAGACAGGGATCACCTGCTGTAGCTTGCCAAGATTCAGGCTTCACAGGATTCTTCCAGAGGATCTGTAGATGGTTCTGGGTTCTCTTCACATCCTAGGTTTCCTAAAGATCTCTTGAGTATGTATGAAGAGAAGAATGACACAGTTGACCTGCTTGTAACTTTTGAGTATGCATGTGATGTACAAGGAATGGGTGATGCTGACAGGATTGCATAGTTGATCAGCAGATGGCCCCATTCTGGCTGCAGTGCCATTATGGAAATGTTAAAGGCTGATGGATTAGACTTTTTAAAACTGAAGCAATCTCTCATTCTCAAGTTTGGGAAGACTCCTGCCCAATACTTGAGGAGGTTTAGAGAATGCAAAAGAAAAGAATGTATGGCCTATGTAAGTATTGTTAGAGATTCTTTGAAAGACTTGTGTGGCTGGATAAAAGGCTGGATAGAATGCGATCAGGTAACCACCTTTGATGGCATCATCAATTTGGTCATGCTTGAACATATTTTTGCCTCTTGTTCCCCAGAGCCTAAGCAGCATTGGTCTGACTCAATGGAGATTAATCCAAATAAGCTATCCATTGCTGCAGACTTATGGGTATTACATAGAGTATCCTATAAGGACACACATGCTTCAGGCAAGCAGGAGAAAGGAAAGAAGCAGAAAGAGAAAAAGGGTGGGGGTACTGATAAAACATTTCCAAAAAGATCCACAAAAAGTTTAATAAGGGGAAGTCATCAGACTTGGGTCAGGGTGGTCAGGGTAGTGGGACTAACCCTCCGAAGAATGTGAGTGGATACTCTAAGCCCCCCTGTTTGTCAAGTGCCAGTGGGACTTGTTACACTTGTGGAGAAAGTGACCACAGGAAGGGGGACCCCAATTGTAAGGGTGCGCCCTTGCGGGTCCACTCTGCCAGTCTGGCCTCCCAGTATGAGGAAGAAGAGATGGCAGGGGTGTCCTTCTCTTTAGACTGCATTCCCTCAGAGGAAGAGTCTGAAGTTGCTCCAGCACTACTAGTTTTCTTGGAAACTAGTAGTGCTGGAGCATTGGCACCCATCCCAGTCCTGCTGCATAGTAATATCCCCCTTAAGTGAGTTACTGAAGCTGTTCCAAATAAACTGGCTTTCACTTACCAAGTTTGTGGCTTCTTTACAAATATTTCTTATCAGGATAGTGTTCAGGTAGAATTTGTAAATACCCTCTACTGTTAGGAACACTGGGCCCAGTCCTACTGATGGGTGGACAATGAAGCTAGACCACTGCCTATAGTTCCCCTGAAGACACCAGCTCTCTGCTATCAGCACAACGGAGATGAAGAGGTGGGGGAAAACGTAGGATGCCAAAGGATAGAAAAGATACAGAAAATGTGGGCAGGAACAGCAGGGCTGATGGACCACTACTGGGCATGTGGATCTAATGCGTATGGCAACCTGGCACCAAACTGGGGAGTAGTATGCTCCCTCCCTAGCACACAACATTCCTTCATTTTTTTTTTCTTTTTGCAGTTTTTTTATTGTTATATCAAAACATACGAGAATCAAAACTCAGCACCCCGAACAGGAAACAGCGGCCTCGGCCCCCCCAGCCGCCTCTCCACCCCTACCTTCCATTAAGCATATACATCCAAACAAAGGCAATTGCAGGACAAATATTAACAGTAGACTCTGCAGAGGTTGGGCACCCCTCTCGCCCGCGGCCCCAGGGACTATTTTTTCTGTGTCACTCGGGGCCGGTCAGGCAAACGCCCTCTCCACCATTCACAGTTCCTGTGGGGACTCCGCCAGATGAGTCACGGTAGAGAGCTTTGATGGGGCATCATGGCTCTGAGGGGTAGTTGGAGCGTCTGGCTCTCAGGTCACATGTCTCTGAAGGCAGCCCAGTAGTCCTTTGGCCTACAATGTGGTGGGACTGTCAGGTTGAATTGCGCCTCCTGCTGTTCACAGTTTGACATGTTGAACCAACGTTGGAAAGTTGGGGGTCTGGCCGCACCCCAAGCCTGGGCTATCAGTAATCTGGCTACCAGAGAGGCCATACCCACAAGCCGTTCTCTTCCACTGGATCCCTCCTCAACTAAGGCCAGCAGCCAAATCTCGGGGGATAGTGGTATGTGCATGTCAACCATTTTCAACATGACTTCGGCTATCTTTGTCCACAGGGGCTGGATCCGGGGGCACAGCCAGGCTACATGATAGAAGTCTGCCTGTGCCTGGTTACATCTGTTACAATTTGATGATCTATGTGGGTAAATCTTATTTAACTGAAGGGGGGAGTAGTATATCTGATGTAGGTATTTAAAGTGTATCAGTCAGAATTTATTGTTGAGAGATGGATTTAGAGTGGGCGCATATAATATTCCATTGTCTGTCGGTCAGCGAGTGGCCTAAATTGCCCTCCCATTTTTCACTATTCGGGGCTGCACAGTGGGATACCTGGGGTTGAGCCAGGCGGTATAGGGTTGATACCAGGTTCCCCTTGAGTGATGGCATGGTAACGTATGTCATGATCGGGGAAGTGGTGGGCGCGTTAGGGACATCCGACCAAGTGGCGCGTAGAGCCTCCCGCAGTCAAAAATACAGAAATAGCATTATCGGGGTCCATTTGCCCTTGGCTTTGAGATCTTCCCATGAAAGAATCTGCCCTGGGGGGGGCAATATCCCCCAGTTTCTCTATTGACAGGCATGTAAAATGTTGGATGAAGATCTCTTCGTGTGTGAGTGGTATGCCCCGTACATGGCAGAGGGCCATGGTGGGGGAGTACCCTTGCCCCTGTCCCGTCCGGTTAGCTAGTCGGTCCCAGGCCCTAAGAGTAATCGCCACCGACTGTACTTCGGCTCTATCACAGCGTTCCCACATGCCTACCCAAAGGTCCCTGAGATCATCCGGCCGAGCAAGGGCTTTCTCCATGGTCGTATGAGGTAAGTCGGTTGTGGGGGTCCACCACCAGACTGCGTATTGAGCCTGCGCTATAAGAAAATACAAGATTAAGTCGGGACCTCCAGTCCCCATTGGGAGGCCAGGCGGCATAGGGTGTCTAACGAGAGGCGGTCCGTCTACCAGTTCATATCAATTTGTTCAACATGGTTTTCAGTCTGCCCCAGAACTTCCCAGGAGGCCAGATCGGGATGTTATTGAAGACGTACAATATTTTGGGTAATACCATTTTGGAGAGTGAGATCCTAGCTACCTGGGAGATGGGAAGGCACGCCCATGTGTCCACCTTGTGTTCTAACAATTAGAGGGCCGTCATAAAGTTCTCCTCGTAGAGCCTGATGGGGGACGTGGACACCCGGATGCCTAGGTTGCGAATCCCCTGTGGGCACCAAGCGAGGTCGTTACTGACATCCTGCAAGGTTACACTTGGGGTGAGGGGGAGGACTTCAGATTTGGACCAGTTGATCCGTAGTCCGGACAGATCTCTGAATCTGGATATTTCTTCCACCACTGGTTGCAAGTTGGCTCGTGGGTGTTTGACATATATTAACATATAGTCAGCGTATAGGGAGATGATTGTGGTGTGTGAGTGAAGTGTTATCCCCCTGTGTGCATTAGGGGTGTCACGTATTAGTTTTATGACGGTACGATAACCTTATTGCCAAATGACGGTATATCATGGTTATCGCGGTATAGCAGGTGGAGGTAACTAATCTTAACAAATATTTTCTAAAAGTTCATAAATTGACAGATTTATCATCACAAACAAAACCAGGCACCCAGGGCCAGAATTGGGGTTTCAACATACTTTCCACTGAAATGCCTTGCTTCCACCAAACGCAAACGCACGTGTGGAGATGGGTTCGGGGGGCCTGCTGCAACTGGCAAAGCAAACTGAATAGCTTTTCTTAAGTGGTCATTTAGGCTTTTTGCTCCCCCACTGGCTACTGGTGAAGATGAACATGCTGCCATCTTGATAACCTGCATGCCACAGATCAATGGAGGCTGATGGTAGTATACGCTTTTGCGCATACATACACACACACACGCACTCTCTCTTTACGTTACAGCCTTTAGTTTACTTACGGGCCAAAAGGTGTTCAGTAATCACGGACATGTTACCCTTTGGTATGGCAGCAGGGAATACCGACAGATGAGTGAATTTCGCAGTGTGACTTATTATATGTAAATTCAATGATAGAACCAGGGAAATCCCCCATTGCCATATGTTTAGAGAACATTATCCATTATAAATATATAAACCCCAAAGTAAACCCTTTTCCTTCATAGCACTGTATCTATTATTCCTATTGCTAACATATTGATTTTGTGTCAGGCACGTGTGGCTTATGGAATGGCATTAAAAACTGCTCCAACTGAAACTACTTGGCAGACGGCACATCCAACAGTGCAAGACCAAGACTGCGCAGCACTTGCTTACTGCAGCCTTTTCCAAATCAGATTGAAAAGCACACTTAACGGTATGAACGGTATAACGTTATAAACAATGTGACGGTTATTATTGTTCAATTAAGTGGTTCACGGTATCTTTAACGGTATACCGTTACATCCCTAGTGTGCATGGTATTCCCTCAGGGCGCAGGCCACCGGCTCGATTGCTAGAGCAAATAGAATAGGGGAAAGGGGGCCGGCCTGCCTAGCAAGTCTCAGTCTCGATTTTGTACTGTTAGTGTACACCAAGGCTCTGGGAGCCGTGTAGAGCAGGCAAACCCAATGTAGGAGTGTCGTGCCCAGGCCGGCCCGGCAGAAGACCTCAATTAAAAACGCACATTCGACAGAGTCGAATGCTTTTTCAGCATACAAAGCGGCGATCGCCATGGGGACCAACTGGTTCACATTATGGTAAATAATGTACAGAGGTTGTTCTGGGTGGAGCGGCCCGGTATAAACCCTGCTTGGTCAGGGAGGACCAGGCTAGGCATATAGGGCAAGAACCTTTCTGCCAAATGTTTCGCAATGATTTTGTTGTCGGTGTTCACCAGGGAGAGGGGCCTATAGGACGAGCATTTACTGTTTATTTTATTTTATTTTTTACTTTTTTTCTGGTTTAAGCAGAACCGTCACTAGGGCTGTTCTGGTGGACTGCGGGAGGACGCCCTCTGAGCTGGCCGTTTCGAACATGCTCTTCAAGTGGAGAATAAGGAGGGTAGGGAAAGATTTGTGTAGTTCGACAGTGATGCCATCGGTACCGGGGGCCTTACCATTTGGGTGAAAGCAAATAACTTTAAGGAATTGTTCGTCTTAGAGGGGGTTGTTTAGTGAAGACCCATGCTCCGGGTCTAGCCAACCCAGGGCAACCCTATCCAGGTATCGGACTATATAGTCCTGCCCAGCCATGAACTGTGTGGAGTAAATTTTCCCATCATTTATTTTCCCTGAGTCCCTGGTGAGTTCCCCATCAGGGGACTCTATTTCCACTATAGTGTTGGGTGGTTGCTCCTGCCTAATGGCCCACGCCAAGGTCCTACTGGGGCGGTCGCCTTCCCCGTATCTGGCTGCTACAATGGGGTCTCCCAAGAACCGTTCCTTGTCGGACATCAGCACGTGGATCTCCTCCCTTTTGAGCTCCAGTTCGGAACGGATCTCTGGAGAATCTCTGTGTGCCTGCCTGGTCTCCATGTCTTTTAGTTTCATTTCGCTGGACGCTAGGGATCTGCGGATGCACTTCAGGACCCCACCCTCTTGGGAGATGCACCATCAGCAAGGTTTCCCATACTACCCTGGGGTCTGGGACTGAGTCGACGTTTATTTGAAAAACTCGGTAATAGATTTGCGTATATCCTCACGGAAAGCCGTGCCTTCCAATGTGCGGGCTCTGAAACGCCAATGCAGCTTTTTAGAAGGTAGTGCCGGGCCTGTGAAGTGTGCATGGACCGGGAAATGGTCTGACAGGGTCCGGGGCAGTATCTGGCGAACTCTGGGCACACATGTATATAGTCTATCCTGGATGAGCTCCCATGGACGCTTGAGTAGAATGTAAATTCACAACTGTGGGGTTGAAGGAGACGCCACACGTCAATAAGGGCATAGTCCGCCACCAAGGATTTCCCGTTATTAGCGCCCTTGGAAGGGTAGTGTGTACAGAGGAGGACCAGTCATGGAGCAACGCGAGTGCTAGGTTATAATTCCCCAGCCCACACCACCTCATATCCCGGGAAGAGGCGTAAGTGTTCTAAGCAGGAAGTGTGTGATGAGCCGTATCTGTGAATGCCCCAACCAGCCACTGGGGGGAGGGTGCATTATTTGCTCAAGTGTGTCTCCAGAAGACAGAGGACATTCACATGATGATTCTTGGCATAGTTGGAGATGAATCATTTTTTTTTTTAACCATACGTGAAGCCACGAATATTCCATGTCATTAGTGTTATTTCTGTATTAGTAAGTGTGTCTGCCCTGAGAGGATCCGTCATGTCAGAGCTAGGGTGAGATGTGTGACAAGGGTGCGGTTTGAGCCGGATATAAATTCTTGAGTGTACCAGGATTTCATAGAATGCTGGGTGTACCCGGTGTTGTGCGACCTTGGAAGGCTGTTCCCGTCCTCCCCCTATTTGGGCGCTGTGTTGCAACACATAATAAACTTGAAACTCCCCCACCCACCTCCCACGCCAGAAACCCCAATATACCACCAGCCCTGACCCAACCCCCACCCACACAACATTGAACCTCAACTCCAAACAGGAATACTTTGCCGCAGGGGAACGGGGAGTGCCGGCGGCCACTGAGCCTCCTTTTTGTCAAGAGGCCTGTTGCCATATCTAATGCTAGAATCCCCAGGGTCCGGAATTTCTGCAGCAAATCGCTCCGCCATATCTGGGGATGTGAAAAATAATATTTTGCCATCATGGACAACCCTGAGTTTGGCTGGGTATAACATTGTGTAACAGACTTCTTTGTTCCTAAGGATGGACTTTGCTTTTTGGAGTGGTTTCCTCTGGTCCTGTACCTATTGACTGAAGTATGGGAACAGGCGTATTGTTGCAGATTCCCACCTCAGGGTCTTTTTCTCTCTTGCAGTCCTTAGCAGAATGTCTCGATCTCGGTAGTTGAAGATGCGGGCAATGATGTCCCTCTCGGGGGTGGGGGAGCACGGGGGAGGTCTGGACACTAGCAAGCAGTGGGCCCGTTCCACCATAAACAGGTTTGTGACCAGCGGGTTGTCAAGAACTTCCAGCAGAAGTTTTTCGATGAACTTCTCCATATTGTCTATCGGGGTAGACTCGGGCACCCCTGTGATCCTTACATTGTTTCTCCTGGATCTCCCTTCAAGGTCTTCATTTTTGGCCACAACTTTTTGTACCGTTTGTTGTAGGGAGGCAACTTCATTTTATCCTCTCCGTCCCCAATTCTGTGTTCCGCTTCTGACATTCTACCACATAGCTTGTCAATTTGGATCTCTGAGACGTCAACTTTACAAGTTGAGACATCAATTTTGGGCCCAATGTTGTCCGTGCTGCTCTTCAGCGCAAGCAGGGTTTGGTTGAGGGCAGAAATGTCCATCTGGGAAGAGCCAGGGTTATTCTCCTGTTGTGGAGGATCTTGGTCTGACCTTGCAAACTGCTCCATCCTAGCTTGTCTCTTTTGGTTTCCCATTCCCTGGCGTCTCCCTGGAGGGTAGTGTGCAATGCGTGGTATCCTTACAGAGCTTGGGGGTGATGCTGGTGTGGGGCAGCCCATTTTTTGTTGAGGAGGGGCCCGGACCGGGGGGGCGGATTAAGGCACAGGTCACACAGGCCGCCAGGAAGCGAAGCCCTGGGAGGCCAGAGGTGGGGGTGCTGTCACATGGGGGGGGGTTGTCGTATGTGGGCAGGCGTTGGGGGCCACAGTTTGTAGTATCTTTACTGCACCAAGAAAGGTGTTCAGAGCGTCCCGGCAGAGAAGGCGGCGGATTGACCTCTGTGAGGGAGCGGGCCGGGACACCAATTTGTGCTGCAGAATACCTTGAAAGTGTTATGGCTGGGTGGGAGTTGGGCCTGTCGCACCTGGCTGATTAAGGATGGACGGGTTAGGGGGCCGTGTGACCAGCTCTAGTGCAGCCCCCGGGGGGTCTTCTCCAGCAGGTCGCCCCGCGGTCGGGGGAAGCCAGAGGTGGCTGTTGGATAATTGTCCCACCGTGTTGCTTTATATATTTATGTGGGGCTTTAAGCCGCCCGGCAGGTCTGGTTCCCTCCTACAAGTGCTGTTTCTGTGCTCCGGGGGCTGTGGTTAATGCAGGGTTTCAACAATGTGGTTCTGAGGTGCCACCGACCCAGTTCGCGGTGGGGGAGGCAGCCTGTGCTATGACACCCCCCCTCTCAGCACCCCTGACTCACCGTGGAGCTGAATGCGGGCCTCTGTCACTCTCCAGAGCGGCCCTCGTCTGAGTGTGGATGTGGCGCCCCGGTACACGGCACAGCTTGGCGTTGCTGGAGGTGGCTGGGGTGGATCTTCAGTCTGCGCCGGTTGGTCGGTGCCGGTCGGCTCCTACCGCCAAGGGTGGTGCGGCCACAGCTGGGTCGAGGAGTGGGGGTCTAGGCCTCCTTTAGCCCACGAGTCACGTTGGTACGGGCTCCAGGCCCACAAGCTTGGGGGGGATTATACTGCCGTGGTGCACCGGTGGGCTAAAGGGCGCCGCTGTGTGGTCTCCCGCCTAACGCGCTGGGCCGGTGGGTCCGTGTGTGTAGGGGCCGCAGGGTGGGCTGTGCGCCTCAGCCCCTGCGCCGAGTGTAGACAATACAAAATGATGCGTAGCAGCCAGGGCACCCAAGTCTCCCTCAGCATGCCCCGGGCATGTTCCGGTGGAGGTCTGGTCCCCTCCTGCAGGGGGGAGGATAATGGAGCCGTTTGGATCCAGAGGCCAGTGCTCCCGACGCCAGTCGGGTCCCAATCTGCACAATGCCGCGAGAGAAGCCACTGGGGGATGGGTTTCCTGCCACATTTCGGCTTGCCGAGGGTTTTTAGTGTATATCTCTGGAGCGGAGGAGTTGCACGGGACTGCAGTGGCACCCTGGGGAGCAGTGGGTGCTCAGCTTCAATGCCACATCGTCCTTCCAGGTGGTAGCTGCTCTGATTTGCAAGATGTTATCCCACATGTGCGGGCCTCTGATGGAGCTCCTTCAGCCTGCAGCCATTGTGCGTGCTGCGCAACAGCACCCCCCAACATGCCCTATTTAGTGGTGCGGAGGAAGGACGTTAGGCTTGATGAATTCCCAAAAATGCATACCAACAAGAGGAAGAAAAGATCGCTGAATACTGCAACAACCGAATGACGTCGACCAGCACAAAACACTCAGTAGGGTGAGGAGAGAGATGAATTACTTATGGGGAAGATCAGAAGCAACACTGGATGAAATACCAGCATCCCACAGATTGTTCAGCAGGGCACAAATTTTCTTTGCATCACTGATACCCGGAGTACAGATATATGCAAATGCCAAATGGTTGCAGATCACTCGCTAGGAGTTGATGGTAAACGGTACTCAACGGTAAACGGGTTCAACACAATAAAAGAAGAGCTTGGAGCGATAAGGTTAGTGGCGCTTCAGAATAGATCCATTCTGGACCTCCTCACAGCTATGGAAGGAAGAGTTTGTGCAAAAATAGGAAGTCCTTTTGCACATTCATACCTGCCAACACAAAGATAACGGAACACTCTCGGACGCAGTTACCCAATTGGCCTAGATGCATGCAAAGATGGAAGAAGAGGCGAAAGGAACAGGGAAGGACAAGAGCTGGTACGCATATCTCTCGTCGTGGATGCTGTCCTGGTTGGCGGATGGGCTGAAGGTTATAGTTGGAGCGCTAGCACTAGGAACAGCATCTCTGTGTGGTACCAAGATATGTATCGGCAGGTGCAAGAATACAACAGAAGAAGCGATAGGGATGCACATACTAATGTAAATTTAGACAGGAGAAGCAATGGACAATATTGTCTAGGAAAGGGAAAGACTAAGACAAAAAATAGCAGAATCTGACCTATTTCGACCTGGAATAAAGGTAGACAATCCACGCAATCCAAAGAAGTACGTAGGGAAATAGGTATGGTGCAAACCCGAAGGTGGATGCGTCTATATGTACTGGTCCTTTGAAGATCATGTCAACTACTATGGACACCTTGCAGGAATAACAAAGGTGTGGCGGTTGATGGACGATATTGCTCCTCTCCACAACGCCATTAGCCTGAGGGTGGTAAATTGAGCACTTTCGATGTTGTATGCCCAATAGTGCTGCGACATGCTGAAATAGCGCATTACAGAAATCTGTGCCATTATTCGATCTCAATATATCGCTTACGCCCCATCGTGGAAACCCCTCTCTGACCAGGAACCATGCTGCGCACTTCGCATCTGGGTGTCCACATTGTACTGCTTCCACCCACCCTGAAAAGGAGCAAACCACAACAATAAGCTACCTATATCCATTGGACCTTTCCCCCATATCTGCATAATCTATATGCAATTCATGGAACAGCCCCGTAGGGCGAGGCAATGTACCCCTTAATGTCCGTAATATCATCCCTGTGCTAAAGTTTTGACATGTCCGAGAGTGTATTGCTTTTTTCGAAATGTCTTTCTGGAGGTTTGGCACAAACCAATCCTCCTGGATATCTGCCACAATATGCTGTTTGTAGCTGTGGGAGGGGTAATGTTGCTCAAATGACACGGAGAGTAATTATTGGGGCATCACCACCTTCTCAGAACTCTCCTACCTCCACAATAAATCAGTGGGAGACTGTTTACATCTGCTGCACAACCATAGCTCCTTTTCATCCTCAAGCACTTTCCCTTGCAACTCTATGATCTGTGATATGAGCAATGCTGTGTACGAAACTGTGGTCTCGCATTCTACAGGCGGGGTCACTACACACTCTGTTAACATTGTATCTGGGAGATAGGCTGCCAACTTGGCCGCCTGGTCTGCAGCCGCGTTGCCCTTAGAGATTTCATTCGTGGCCTTGATCTGCCCTCTGAAACCCTCTCCTTTTCCACCGAGACAGACCCAGAGGCACTGTTGTCGTGACATATGCTGAGTCTGAGTAGATGGTAGAGGCTCTCAATGCAGTTCCGCTGCCTGAGCTGAGTACTGCATTGGTAATCTTTTCATGAGCAGAACTTCACGCTCTTCCCCCTTTACAGCACACCACTGCCGCCCCTGTGTGCCTCTGTCCTGTTTCCTGGTCAATTGTTGATGAGCCATCCACATAGAGTATATCTCTTTCTGTTAATGCACTGTCTCTAGCTTTAGATTTACCCTCCTCTTCACCCTCGTATGTAGCAAAGTCATGCGTTCACAGGTCATCATCAGTGGATACCTCTGTCAAAACTGTGGCGGGATTCACCGTCCTACACCTTACTATATGAATATGAGGTTTGGATATTATAATCTCATATGCAGAAGATCTCTGAGTCGTCAAGGTCAATTTAGACCTTTCCAAAATGGCGATTAGTAAATGTTCCACAAACAATGTAACGGAGCACCCCATGACAATTGCAGAACTGTTCTCTATTGCAAATCCAGCCGCTGCGAGGGCTTGTTCGCACGCAATCTGTCCCTGCATGACTGAGTCGAGTGTCCCACTATAGTAAGCCAATGGCTTGTGGCCCATTGTGCTCTTTTGAGTCAATACTGCAGTCCTGAGCCGTCCATCAGAGTGGGAAAATAAATAAAACTCCTGAGTTTAATCCGGAGTTGCTTAAACAGGTGCTGTGCAAATAGCTTCTTTCAAGTCCTCAAATTGTGTTTTCATTTCTTCAGTCCATTCGTATTTACCGTTTTTTTTGTCTTCTGTCCTTCTCTGAGACTTTGTAACAGCGGCCTTGTGTAGGCTGCGTAGTCTAAGATCCATGCCCTTCAATTATTACATCAACCAATAACTGCTGTATTTCCTTGACAGTACTGGGCCTAGGGGTGGCGCCTAGTGTCGCATCCCTATCTGGTAGTATTATTTTCCCTGTTTGCAGAGATAAGTTGACCCAAATATAGTACATCCTGTTGGCGGTATTGTAGCTTCTTCATATCTGCCTTGTACCCTTTGTGAGCCAGCAATTGTAATAATGCAATAGTATCCATCCTGCACTGCTGTTCATTTTGACTACATACCAGCAGACCATCCACATGATCGTGCTAGACACCAGAATATTTCGCAAGTTGGCATGCAGCGCTCTATTGAAAATACTCGACTTTCACAGTACCCTTAGGCAATTTCATGTGCTCAAAGCGCTGTTGACCATGCGTACACGCAGAGAGATACCATGAATCAGGGTGAGTAGGATTGAGAAGAACGCATTCTTCAGATCCACCACTGTGAAGTACGTCGCTGTTCTGTGAATGCTACATAGGATCGTTGCAGGATTCTGAACTACTGGAAACTCCTGCACCACGTCATTAAGAGGACGTAGAGCCTGGATCATCCTCCAATTAACCCCTGTTGCTTTCTTGACTGAGTATATGGGTGTATTAAACGGGGACGTGGAAAGCGCCACAGTCCCTTGCTCTATTAGAGCCTGAATAGTGCCTTTTATCCCTTCCTACGCTTCCCTTGACAATGGGTACTGCCGCACCCTCGATAGTACTGCTCCTGACTTCAACGTAATCTGTGCTGGGGTCACATCTCTCGGCAACCCAACATCATGTGAATTAACTCCCACAATTGTATATAGTTCCTTCTGGACCTCTTTGGGTAATACCCTCTTTATGATAAAGTGGAAAGAAAGTACTGAATGGTCCCATTGCCCTTCTGTCTCAACTCTCCACATTTCCTGTAACTTAAGACACATAACTGGGTCCTTGTCACCACCCATTGTGCACTGCATTAAAGAATGTAAGTCAGGTTTATCTGGGTACATTTTTCATAGGGTACCCGTACCCTTGCCCATACTTCATCAAAGGCTACTCCATCATGGTATTTGCAATAATTATAACAGGGTACCCAGCCCATACCCATATGTCCCCAGCCTGGTCTCCAACTATGGCAACCAGTAAACTCTTAAGGTCTCCTAGTGCTAATTCTACCTCTGCTGTTTGTTTCTCAAATTCATAGATCCATTTACTGGTTCCGGCTGTAAGCTGAGGGAGATCTTTAATCAAATTATTATTGTCCATTTGAGGCCATGGCACATACTGCGTTATTCCCTACTACTTTATGCATAAGAGGCATATGCATGTCTATTTTGTTTTCAACCCCTTTTTTAGTATTTTTCTGATCTTTTACTACCACCATTAAATCTTGTTGATTTCTCGGTCTGTCCCTTCCCCTGGCCTCTTGTGGCGGGGATGGGTTTCTTGCTGCCTCCTCTCCTCGATCTCGTTCTTCACCTTCATTATTTCTGCCATCTTGATCCTCCCATTTATTTTCCTTTCGCTGGTTTGACTTATTGTCCCAGAACCGTCCATACCCTCTCCCCATCATCTTTTTCAACACAAATATTTCTTATTGCACCAGGGTTAAATGTAACCAAAAAATCTCCTGACTGCCAATCCCCTATTTTCTGCACCATTACCCTTATTTCTGGTGGTACTTCTGCAGATTCCTCTAACCTGACCAACCTTGCCCGCAACACTCTTAACTCATCGTTCATATCTGCTTGTGAGTTTCTCCGTTACATGGTCCAATTACGGCCTCTCCTTCTCTCTGGAGCCACCCCCTGCTTCATGGAGCAGAGAGGATTTCTATTAAAATGGCTCCTTCTAAAACCGGTCAGGAAACGCGTGTTTTTTGATTTGGGGGACCGGTCACTGTAGGTGGGCGTGGCTCTTCCTGGAGAAGTGGACTGGAGCCTCCACAAAGTACGTGGAGAACTGGGATAACATTGTGATAGTCGCCACTTTTAAGGGTGTCCCTAATTATGCATTACGCTCACACCAGAATCAATACACACCTCTAGGGAAATAAGGCAAAAAGGCGATCTTGTAAGGATAAGGAGTTTAATCTTACAAATGAGGATGGTAGCAAAGGACTCTGCTGCTTGAACAGTCTTCTCCTGTCCCTCGTCTCGTTCCTTCCTTCCAAAGTGGTCTCAAGCAGGGGTTTATATAGGCCTGTCTTGCCATGGTGATGTCACTGGAGCTGGATTATGATTTCAGCCAAATCAGTCCTTCTTCCATAATAGGGATGCGCCAAAGCCTCCTTTCTTCATAGTCAGCAGTTTTGTCAAAACTTTGAGGCCTAGCCCAAAGAAGACTAAACATTATTTGTGTACACACATTTCCATGAATAGTATTCATATTTCACTCGTCCTAATCATGTTATCTGGGTCCAATTTTTAACCCGCATGGACCCTTGACGGACGGACAGTGGACACCTGGTGAGTCAGTTTGCATTGGCCATAGTGAAGAACACTGAACACTAAGCCTGCGGTCTATTTTGAATCCCACAGGCTACATTCCTTCTGGGAAGGAGTGGCAGTTTGACTCATCTACAGCACTAGTTAAGCTTTTAAAATGCTTGGGATTTGACATTACAAATCGATCCATCCCAACTAATAGGCAATTGTGCCTTATATTAGACAGTAACTACCTTCTTCAGTGCTTGCCTCTGTCTAGGTGCATTTTATTATGCTTGCATGAGAGAGCCTTCCCAGTCCCCCACCCCCTAGTCCATTATAGTGCCTTGGGTCTTGCTTAACTCTAAAGAGCTTGGGTGGGCCGGGAGGACCCTGGTTCCTTCCCAACGCGGGTATCTGCCAAATCCCAAAGTTGCAGGTCATTCAGTAGTTCTAATGTGAGTGGGGGTGGGGCATAGACAGCTACCACCCCCCATATTGCTCCCCAAAGCTCCCCTTTGATACATATCTAGCCCTGGGGTCAGATTTAACTTATGTGAGATGAAAGGGGATTCTCTTGTGGATCAGAATCATCGCCCCTCTCGCTCCCCTTGAGAAGCCAGCGTGGTAAGCCTTATTGTAGTTCGTTGTCTTAAACAGTTTGTATTCTGCCCAACTAGGTGTGTTTCGGTCAGGAGCTCTATGTCTAGGGCTTACCTGTTCAACAAATTGAGAACCAAGGCGAAGCTTAATTCTGGAACCCAGTCTGGCCACGGTGCGAGGGGTGGTGGAGAATAAGGAGGTGTGCATTGTAAACACGTACGCCCCTAACCAAAACACGGCGGAGTACTTCCGGACTATGTGCGCCAACTTGAGCTGTTGCGTGGGTGGCGCAGTGATTTGGGGAGGGGATTTCAATTGTGTGCTGAACCCCGTAGTGGACAGGTCAGATGACAAGATGGTCAAGCCTGCCCCAGCGGCTCGGGCGTTGCAGGTGTTGCTAGATGACTTCGGACTGGTAGATGTGTGGAGAATTAAGCACCCTAACGAGAGGCAGTATTCACAATACTCGGCCCCACAGCAGCTGCATACTAGACTTGATTATGTCTTTGCCACGTCGGATGTAACGGTAGAAATTTCTTGTATAGAATATAAAGCGAGGGTCCTGTCGGATCACTCGCCCTTGGTGGTGGGGTGGCAATACGGCCGCCCGAGGGCACGGATTCCGACGTGGCGCCTCCGTTTGGAGGCGCTTAAGGACCCGGCTTTTCGAGAAGATGTTAGAGAAGAAATCATTAGTTATTTTGAGGTGAATACAGGCAGTGTTGAATCGGGAGGGACTCTGTGGGAGGCTTTCAAGGTGGTGGTGCGAGTTGTGGCCATTGCTAAATCGAAAGGCCTGCAGGATGGGGTTCTGGCTGATTTACAAAGAGTGGAAAGCGAGTTAGAGAGAGAACTAAAAAGCGAGTGCATGGACACCGAGCTGGTGCTTAAACTACAGCAACAGTGCATGGTATACTGGGAAAGGCTCTGTAACCTCAATTACAAAAAGTACATTGAGAGACAACATGCAGGAGGGGATAAAACGGGCCGTCTCTTGGTGTGGCTATACAAAAGGGAAACCCCGAGACGCCCGATTACGTCAATAATTAAAGAAGATGGGGAGGTGGTAGAGACCCAGGAGGGAATAAATAGTGAATTTGCGGACTACTATAGAGAATTGTATGGGGAAGGAGGAGGAGGTAGCCGGGATGAAATGCTGGAAACTTTGCAAGACATTGGGTTGCCTAAGATAAGCACAGAGGAAAGGAAAGAACTAGATGCTCCAATTACGTTAGAGGAGTTGGAGGAGGTTGTTAGGCAGCTACCCACTACTAAGACCCCGGGAGCAGATGGATTACCTAGAGAATTTTACAAAGCATATGGGGCGGAAGTGCTCCCCCCTATGTTGGAAATGCTCAATGAGGCGTTTGAGGTGGGACGGTTGCCGGAGTCGCTCAGAGAGGCGGTCATAATACCGCTCCCTAAGCCCAATAAACCTGGGCATAGCTGTGGATCGTACAGGCCGTTGTCGATGTTGAACCAGGTTAGCAAGATATTAACGGCTGTCCTGGCGAATAGACTGCGGAAAGTAATAGGCAAGTTGATCCACCTGGACCAAACAGGCTATGTCCCGGACAGAAACATCACTCACAACCACAGGCGACTCCATCGGATGATCGAATGGGGATGTGTCAATGATGGTGAGATGGCAATCGTGTCGTTCGACGCGGTGAAAGCTTTTGATTCGGTCAGATGGGCGTGGCTGCTGGCGGCTTTGGGAGAGTATGGCATGGGACCTGGGTACATTAGATGGGCGGAGATGCTGTATAGTGCCCCATTGGCCAGAGTGCGGACGGTACAGTGATATCGGGGAGATGGCAACTTAGCAGGGGCACTAGACAGGGGTGCCCCTGGTCTCCGATGTTGTATATATTGGCTCTGGAACCTCTGGCGCTGTACCTGAGGCAGCAATACGATGCAATAGGTATCGAGGTTGGGAGGGAACGGCACCTGATATCCCTGTATGCGGATGATTTGTTATTATATTTGAGATACCTGGAAGAAAACCTGCAGTATATTCTGGAGGTCATGGGAAGGTATGCGAGGTTATCTGGAATAGCGGTGAACCCCCAGAAATCCAGCATTGTCCTGTTGTGTAGCTATAGAGGAATCCCTGTGGAAAGGTTACTGGTGCTGCAGGTACCATGGACTGTGAGTTCTTTCCGCTACCTGGGAATAGATGTGTGCCATACACAGGTGTAATACCGAGATGGCTGTTGAAAGAATCCGCAAATGCACGAGTTTTTGGGAAAAATTGCCCTTGGCTATGATGGGGCGGGTAGCGATGCTTAAGATGGTGGTTCTGCCTAGGCTCCTGCATTGTTTTAGCAATATCCCACACATGATTCCTAAGAGCTTTTTTGTTAAATTAGATGGGGTGTGCAGAGAGTTTTTGTGGCATGGTACCCAAAATAGAGTAGCGCTCTGGAAGTTGCAGAACTTTCACGAAAAAGGGGGTGTCAAGCTACCCAATTTTGAGGCCTATTATATGGCGTGTTAATTACAGTATGTGGCCAAATGGCTCTCCGATGAAGAGACCCCGGAATTTAGATTGTTCGGGCATGATTGTGCCCCGTTTTACCTGAAAGAAATTATCTGGTTGCCTGAGACAGTAATAAAGGAGTACCCGGGGATGATGAGGCTTGGGTGGAAAATGTGGCGAAGGGCATGTACAATGATGGGGGACCCGCTCCCGTGTTCCCCGCATGTGCCACTGGTTGCCTTGGCGGGGGGAGATGTTCAACTGAGGGTGATTATCAGAACCTATTGGGAGTCAGTGGGACTAGTTACGTTAGGTGATATATGGTATGAAGGGGCCATCAAGGAGTTTGAAGGACTTGGGGAGGAGGTGGGACTACATGGGGGCCAATACGTAACGCATCGCAGGTTGGTGCGGAAGATACGGTTAAGGTGGCCTGAGACAATTCTGGCAGAGGAGCCGGATGCCAACATTGGAGTGATATATGACATAACTGACGGGGGGCATGAAATCTCTAGATTGTATGAGATGGTAATGGCTAAGGTTGGAAAGGAATTGACACATTTGAGATTGGATTGGGAAACAGAGGTGGGAGCCCAAATGGAAGATGGGATGTGGGAGCGGGCCCTGGGATACCATAAGAAAGTATCTAGGAATGCCAGATTGCAGCAGGTACAGCTGTATGTAACGCATAGAGCGTACATGACCCCGCTGAGGATATCTAAATTCCAAAATGCTGGAAGACAAGCGTGCCCTAAGTGCGATGAAGAGAACGCTGATATGACACATATGTTTTGGGCGTGCCCAGTGATTGAGGGTTTTTGGAGAGAAGTTGCACAAAAGTTAACAGAGAAAGGGGTCACGCTTGCCGTTGATACGGCCTGGGCCTGCCTGTTGGGAGGGTTTCCCAGGCCTCGGAAGCTGAAACATGTGGGTAAATAGAAAGACTTAGCGTATGTGCTTTCTAAACGAAGGATAGCTATGGGATGGAAAATATGTTAGAAGCCACGGGTGGAGGTGTGGTGGAAGGAGTTACAGAAATGGGCGGAAGCTGAAACGATGGTGTGGCAGGAGGCAAGTAGCATGTCTTGGGAAGAGGAAATGGGTACCCTGATGGCATGGAAAACATTAATATCTGGTCTATTTGGAATAAGGTTAGATTCAGAGGAATCTGACGATAATGACGCTCATCCATGTGAGGCAGATGCTAGATGTGAAGGACAAACGGGCTCGCGGAGGGGGGAGGGAACAGGGGAGCAGTGAACAATGATCACTTGATGTTAAATGTAATGACTTTGGATTGCACTGCGTATTTGGTTTGTGTTGTTGGTTGTGTTGGAAATTTATTAAAATTCTTTAAAAAAAAAAAAAAAAATGCTGGCACCCAGTCGGTTGACAAACATGTGGGGCGTACCCAAGCAGAGGCCCTCCCCAACCCGGTTTCCCGCCAGCCCCCTCCGCTGCACTGCCTTTCTACATTTCTGAATTTCCCTGCAATTCACTGCTGTCCAGCCATTCCTGATATATCGTTTCATATCCCCCCAAACGTAATAACTTACCAAACTCCCCCCAAGAATGCCCCTGTCCACATTCCGTATCCCCTCCTCCCAAACTTGAAGCACCTGTCGCCCAAAATTGCACCAACTGGTGCTGAGTACAACACAAAACATCTACGGGGGTTCTCCTGGCACATTCACTACAACACACACTGCAGTCCTGTCGCTGCCTATGCCCGGTATTTCATAGCATTATCCGTCAGCTCTCTGTCGCTCCTTGTACAGCTGTATCTTGAGCTGTTTCCCCCTTTCTCGGGATCGGGCCTCAGTCTGTGCTAATTGCTCTGGGGTTTGGATGTCATTGGTGCGTGGCAGGAGATCTTGCAGTCGGTCACGTGGCTGCTTCTCATTTGTCGGTTAAGCATCTGATCCTGATGAGACCTGGGTCTCTAGCCAGGCCCATGCCTCCTTTGGGGCGTGGAACAGATGAATGGTCCCTTCATATTGGACCTTGAGTTGAACCGGAAAGAATAGGGCATACTTGATTCCCAATGAGTGCAGCTTTCTCTTGATTGAGTCATATGATTGACGTGCCTTCTGGACTTCTCTGGTGTAGTCTGTATGTAATGGACCCCTTGGCCCGCCCCATTTGCAGTAAGGCATCTCTGTCTCGGTAGTTCAATAGCCTCGCTATAATTGTCCAGGGGGCCGTCCCAAGGGTGGGCCGGCCCGTTGGGATCCTGTTTGTTCTTTGCACAGAGAGTTTTTTTAGGAGCAAACAGGTCTGCCAGCCTGTCTTAAAAAGAAGAGCTCCATCCTAGGGCCCTCCTCTTTCTCGGGCACCCCCAAGATGCGCAGGTTGTTACGGCGGGCCCTGCCTCCACTGTCTTGTTTTCCAGATGTGTGAGCTTCTGGGTGACCTTCGTGAGTTTCTGCTCCAGCCTCTTGATAGCGTCTTTGGTATCCGAGACACTTTGTTCACATTCCCCCTACCATTGTTGTCAGGTTCCGTAGGTCCTGAACCAGGATGGACACTTCCACTGCGAGGCTGTCTTCTTTGCTGTCTATGGTTGCACCAAAGTCCCTTACGGCCTTCATTATATCCCAGAGGGAGATCTGGGAGTCAGCAGTTTCCTCCTCCATTTCTTTGGCCTGTTGAGTTGAGATCATGGGTTGTTGGGCTGCACTGTAAATTGATCCATCTTGCTTTGTAGCCCAGACGTTTTACATTTGTCTTTGACCAGTTCTCCTAAGCGTGGCAGCCTGAGCAGCTTTCCTAGATACTGTGGTTTCACTTCTCTCCGCAGCCGTGATGGGTTTGCGCTGTCGGGGCAGTACCCCCTCTATGAAAGCAGCTTTATCTGCAGCAGGAGCTTTTATCTCTGCTTGCACTCACTGGGGGGTTCCTGCGTTTGTCTCCTTTGCAGGATGACACCTGCCTTTGTGTGGTATATTCCCCAAAGCTGTGGTTGCTGTGCTGTTGATTATTTTCTTGTTGCAGCCTCCTGCCTCAGGGCCAATGTGCTGTAGCAATAGCCCAGTCGTGTTCCCTTCTAAGGTCTCTGCCAAGTCTCCAGGGAGGCCACGGCCTGGCTACCTTCGAGCTTCCGTAGTGTGCCCCTTTACATGAGTGCCCTGCCCCTCCGCCACAGTACCATCAATGTAGGGGGGAAGAAGTGATTTGAGGGGTTGCAGTGAGGGTGGGTGGGCCACCCATTGTTAGGGGGTGATGGCCATCAGTGTTGATATATTGGGCTGGGGGAGAGCACCCACTGCAGTTATCTGGTGTCGCTGCTGTGTCCCACACCCGTTCTCGATGCATGTCTGTGCTGGTCTGCCCCGTTCCTTCCTGGTCGTTGCCGGGTCACAGATCCTGCTTGGGTGGCAGGTTCTGCCTTCAGTGTCTAAACGCCACTACCCGGGGGGGAAACTGGTTGTTCTTGTTCTGGTTGCCGGCAGGTGCCTCTGTCTGCCGGTCCAGAGAATGGCCTCCCTGACTCCATCCCTCAGCACGGTCTGTCTGGGTCCTCCCTGTACTAGAGTCTCTGCACAGTTCCCACAGGCACCCTAGACACAGGTGTCTGATATCCTCTTGGTCTCCCCCTTGGTCTCCCCCGGCTCAGCTATCTGGTCGGTCTGCTCTGATCCACAGGAGATGTCACGTGTGCCACCCTCTTCCAATGGCTCTTTGTTCCCGGCTCCGAAAGGGCACCAAAGCTGAGCCACCACTCGCCAGCAGCAGTATAACGTATTCACAGCCCCAAATTCAACGGGGGCTTCAACGTTATGGAGCCCGAGCCTTCGGAATGCTCGCTCCACTAAGGAAATCATTCAGCTGTCCCGAAAACAGGATGAAAAGGCAGGATGTTGGCAGCCCTAGCGGAGCAGCAAAAGCTCACGTCTCCATTTGTCTGCTGTGCAACAGCCCCCCCCCCGAGCCCCAGCATCGCTTATTGATTCCTTGTTCAAAATATCTGGAAGAGTGCTGCTGGGTAAAATTGAACTATGGATTGGGAGAAACCTGATGGTGTCTCACTCACTAGTCCCTGGGGATCTGTCATCCAGGTGGCCAGGACACGGCCATCGCTATTAGATCCAATCCAGTTCCTAGGAGCGGACCAGTGTGGAAGTGGGACACCGAAAGGTGAGAGACGGTACCCACCTCCTTATCACACCTTTGCCCCATCCTACCCCATAGGATATTTAGAAGCTCTACCCCCCCCCCACCCTTTCCTACACGGACACTATCTCACACTGCGAAAGACAACAGACTAACACCTGAGCCATTTATCTGACATGTTCCAACAGAAACCGAAAGGACGACACAGAGGCTATTGTCCTTTCAACCCAGAGCCGCAAAGCCTTTGATAAAAAGAACAGTAAGACCGGGAATGGAAGCTGGCGATTGGTGTGGCAGATGTCAATGGTACACAGGGCCCTCCTGCACTGATAGCCAGGGCCGGGAAAGAGCTTGCAGCTGTGGTACCGTCATTGACTCCAGTGGAAGAAAAGCCAATGAGTTCAGCACAGCCGGTGATCCGACAGACACAGCTCGGACTGTGTTAAGCTCAAAGTTGCACTGGCAACATTTGTGTAAACGAAAAGAAGATAATAGACAAAGGTCTTGTGTGAATAACTGAGGTATTAAGGTTAGAGTGGTCTAGCACTGCATGAGCGCTCATTAGAAAGACTGTAACGAATACCCCGCTCCTGAACCAGGAGGATATGCTGAATTGAGAAAACTACAAGAACCAAGAGGCCTTAGGGAAGGCCGGTAAGGTGGTCATACAAGGGTCAAGCCAAATCCCTTGTACCATCGAAAATCCTTGACACATTGCAGAACCTTTTATATTGTGGAAATGGCATTTGCTCCCCGATGAGAGGAACGCAGTGTAAATTGTGAGTGTGTGAAGCCTGAGTGTGCCGTAGGCTAACCGTAGGCTAACCGAGTGACCCAGTGAGATGAGATCGTCCGCCTGAAGTCTCTTTTGGAGGTTGGCAAGTGCTTTGGTAGGCCTGAGCCCGGATGAGGGTGACCTCATTTCACCAAAGGGGTTGTTTAAAAAGACATTAAGACTTTGTTGAATATTACAACTGTGCGAAGCCTGACTGGCTTTAGAGAAAGCATGACCGCGGGCTGAGACCCGGACTTGAGTAAAGGGAAGAACCGAAGGGGTCTAGAAAGACTTTTTGTTGAACTGGAAAAAAAGCTAAGTGAGCAGCATTGTGGTAACAAACGTGAACCCGACTGAGGGATGTCCACAGTGAGGTGTTGGTCTGAGCCCGATTGAGGGAGGCTGAGGTTCTGAAGGTTATCTGAGCCCGGGTTAGGGGGATCCTCTGGTGAAGAGTAATCGCCCAACGTGATGATTAATGGAAGGAACATTTGTTTGTGATACATCAGGCGCTCTGAAACAAGAGACTTTGCATAAAAGAGACTTGGGCACAGAAGGCCCTGAAATTGTAAAAAGGAACGGTAAACTCGGGTCGGAGAAGCCCAGAAGTGTGCTGTGCTTGAGAGTCCCGCCTTGTCCCGTGATTCAAACGTGGGGAAGGGAGACCCCAGCCATAACATCCTGACTTTTATAATTTTGTGAACACTTCTTTCTTTTCTTATGAACATTATCCCACACTATTTTGTACCAAAGCGGTACTGATTGCCAATAGGTTTCTTATTATTGGCCCTTTTTATTTGACTAGACTCCACTAGGACTGTCTTATTATTAATTGATGGTCATAGCTTGCTCGCATCTTAGATTTAGGTTTAGATTAGGTGTTTATCTCAACCATTTGTACAGTTTAATAAACACCCTTGAACTGTGATCACTTGCGTCTGTCTTGCTTTGATGCCATTCTTTCCTTAAAGGATTGATACCAATAGTATTCTTGTTGATTACAGCTGGGGTTCCGACCAGGTTTGGGTACCATTGAACACGTTTTAAATCTTTACTTCATATTGCCCAACTCAATTTACTGAAGGCGTGAACCAATATGTCTTGCTTTTATGGACCTGAGCACAGCTTTTGATATGGTCAATAGAAAGAAGCTGTTGGATGTGCTCGGTTCGCAGGGTTGCCCAGAATTACCCAAGCCTGTGTGAGGAGTGGAGCCGTTTGTCATTGTACATCCTATTATCAAGTCAAGGCTGGTGTATGCCAAGGATATGTAATGGCCCTGTCTTGTTCTCTTGGTACGTGTTTTGCTTTTAAGACACATGTAATGACCTCGCCACTTAGCCTATTTCACAGACTAAACGTTCTTGGACTCAGGAAGGCAATGATGTACACTTAGACCATCAGCTGGAAAATAATTGGCTCTTTACAGCCCCTTTATTCACATTCCATAAGTATACATATTACTATGAAATAAATGCAACTGGTTATGCATGAATACATGGACAAGCATAAACACAATCAGTGTACATTACCGTTAGTGCAGTTGTAGGAGAAAGCTTCATCTCGGCCACAACAATACTACCTAGTCCCGAGGCAGGTAGGCAGAGAGCTCAAGCATCAACTAACGGGGTCTGGTGCGGAGCGTCATCCCTCTCAGCGAGACTTCAACACCCAGGGTTCCAATCCTCTGTCACCTCGTGGGGATTGCACCTCTCTTCTTATGAGGACAAATCTCTGCTCCTCATAAGTTGAAGACTACCCCCGGCCGAAGGACAGATGGCAAGGATGGGAGGCAAGAGTGGAAGAATCCAGACAGTGGAAAAACCCAGCTCGTCTCTCGCGCTCTTGTTCCCAGCACCCCTAATCAATGCACCTGCACATCCCTGACTCCCCTCTTGGCTAGTCCTTGAGCAAACAATACAATAACTATCCTCCATGGTGAGCTCATCTGATTCATGCTACAACATCGCAAACTTTGCAGAAATCAATTATGCCTTCTAACTGAGCTCGCAAAAACGTTGCGGTTTGGAGGTGAATGTCCGAAATGGCTGCGCACCGGCGCCATCTTGTTTAGCTCATTTTCTCACTCGCACTACAGTATGTTTATGTGTTACGTGATGTATTGATGTAGGCCACCCCGATGTACCCAGATTGGATGGGAACTTGTAACCGGGTTTAGCATACGCCGATGACCGGGTCCCGATTGCTCATTCGCCACAGGCTCTGCAGGACCTTGCCACAGTGTATTCATATTTCATGACATCACTAGATCTGAAAGTTAATGCTGCTAAGTCAGTAGGAATGGCTTGTCCTGTCTCTAGAAAGTCCCAAGATGACACCAACGGTCCAGATTTTTAATTACCTGAGGATACATCTTACCCCTACCTTGAAACCAGGGTCACATATAGAGAAACAAGGTATCCGGTTTAAGCAAGCACTTGGTGGAGGTGGGTGGGAGGGCACAGAGATTTGTCGGTGCCTCATCACCAAGCCGCCGGACCTGATAAAGATGGTCTATGCCAGTTAAGCAAAGGCAGTGACCAAATATGGAGCCACACTATGGGGCTATGGTAATATGCAGGATATTAGAATTTCTTTAAATTAATTCTCAGCATTTCACAATCCGTCCCAAATAATGGTGTTCATACCGAATTAGGTATGCCGTTTCTGGGAAATGAAATGGTGCTGGAACCAGCCCTGTATTGGCTCAGAATATGGGCCAATCCTAAAGCAGGAGTAAAGCATTCCCATATCAGATATGGGGTGTTGTGAGTTGTGTTGGCTGTTTCATGTAAGGAACCTGCTGGTAAAATTGAATGCTGAACATTATTTTAACAGCCCTACACTTATTGCTCGAGTTGTGGCTACAAATTCTAAGCATCAGTTGTTGTCAATATCCAGAGCTGATGGAAAAACATATCGAAATCCAAAGAGGCATAAATAGAAATGTGGCTATCATCTCGTCTGATGCCATTCAAAATTATCTTTTACGGGCAAATAATCCTGCAGAAAGAAATCTCTTGACTCATGCAAGATTTAATTGCCTCGCCATTAAGAAGAACACTGTCTCACTGGTCAAAAGGCAGGCAGGGGAAGGGGTGTTCATTCGGTTGTGTGGCTGAGGGGGATCTCCTGCGTTCTGTGCTTTTTTTGTTAGTCTATAAAGACATCAAAGCTAGAACGCTGGTGCCAGCTCTGGGAGATGGACAGTTGGTGCAATGCTGTCCAGCATTGCTATATCTACTATGGTTGGAGAACCGGTTGGTGAGCTGGTCGCTGTTGATGGTGTCCTTTTTAACCTTTGTTTTTATCCTCCTCGAACATTAACCTAATCCAGATGGTCCATAATTGTATGGTGGGTGTGTCTGATATGTCATGGAACTATTCTTCATAGACTGTATATGTGGAGTTAGCAGCAAATTATGGGTATGGTGTTTTTAGTAATGTAAATTTTATCTGATATCCCAGAATGCTTGTCATTAAATTGTGTCATATTGGGATTTATCTATTGAGTCACTCGATGTTATGCCTAACGGGGCAAAATGAATGATTATACCGAGAACGTTTTAGGCTAATGGGCTGTATGGCATCATATTTATAACAAATTGTCATTGAGTGATTTCTTTTATTTTATTTTTTTAAGGTAAATTTAATGGAATCAGTTGCTATGAATAGTATTTGAGCATATTAGTGACTATTTCTTATATGTTGCTTTTAATGATTATAATGTTTGCAAAATCTTTTTTTAATTGTTTGTACATTATGTTGCTAAGATTTGGTATGCTTTCATGGCTTGACGCTGAAATAAACCTTGAAAAAAAGATAAAATATATATATATATATAGTTATTCACTGAAAACCTATGAAATTCACAGAAAAAAACGTTGTTAAAGGGACGTCATCAATGGGTGTTAGTCTTATCAGTGCACGGTGGTGACGTAAGTTATGGTTGCTTAGCTTACCATAACTGGCGAATTTCTGAGGTTTTTCAGTTTTAATTGTAACCATAACGTCCCTTTTTAACAATGTTTTTTCATGGTTTTTTACCAGTGCGCCCAAATTTACTACAACTTACTAATAGTCTTGGGAGTATAGCTCAGGGGTAACGTGCTTGCCTTGGAAGCAAGACGACAAGCATCACCGCAGGTTCGATCGCCGGGTCTGCGCTTAGAAACCTCTGGATATTAAGCGCGTTATAAATCACCTATCATGTCATATCATACTTGCTCCAATATAGCAACATTTTTGTCCAATTTACAAAGTTTCACTTTAAAACTCTGCCTTCTAGCATCATTTTTAACACTTCTACACACTTTGTGCAACTTTTTCCAGTTTTTGTGTTTGTCGACGTTCGCTAACGTCTGACTTCATCGCAGACTTTCGGACAGTATCACATGACCAGGTGTGTGCAGCATTTGTCTGCGAACGCGTCTGCACTTTGCGCTCTGGTCAGTGCTTTGCAAGCAGTTCGGAACTGGATTTTCTGCTGATCTAGGAACTTTCAAGCTAAAAATGTACCCTTGCACAGCTCCGACACCTATTCTTACTCATTATCCATTAACAATATAGCATAGAGCAAATACCCGGAAGAACATTAGCACAACTGCTATTTATCTTACAAATGGCATCCTCTATTGCCATCCCTCCTCCCCAAGAGCCAACACCACCACCAGCTGGAGGACCTACACAACAAAAAAAGCACAGTACTTCAAAAGACAATGAAGAGGACCAAGAAGATGAGGTAGAGGAAGTGCCTACCTCTAGCACCCAGAGAGAATCATGGGTATGGCAGTTCTTTACCACTGTTGGGGATGTACCAAAAGCTAAAGCTACCAAAGTGAAATGCACTGAGTACTCGGTCGTGGACTACCCGGACAGTAATCCTAAGGGACCACCTCCATGCGCCGCCTGCCCAAGTCCAACCACTGCAATGCTCTCAGAAAGGTTGTTCCTTTCTTAGGAAGTAGTAGGCTGTCTTCCTCCACCAATACTTTAACCACACAGCCTACTTCTGTGGGACACAAAATCCCACCAGCTACCTTGCAAGCGATAAGAAGCTGCTGATCCATATCTTTGGAAGACAACAGTACTCTGTATATACTGCAAAACACCACTCTGCAGGTGGGAGCAAATTCAAAGTGCCTTTAAACTGTGATCAAGGAGTATGAGAAGCACTGCCCCCTACCTTAGATCTAACACACACATCTTCCCCTGTCCACCTGCCCCTCCATATTTGTGGTTGGCGCCTCTTCCCTCATTTCCCTCCCCACCTTACTTTCTGACCTCTCCTGCAAAAAAGAAAAATCAAAAATCAACAAAGAAAAGGTTCCTTTAGGAACCACAATTCACAGTTAAAAAATAGAACTAAAAAAATAATCTAGTAGAATCCATCTGCTTTACATTTCTCAATATAGTACATACTTCCTTTTGCCTGTCCCTAACGCTAATATCACTATACGCTCAGGATGAGCTCCACCTATTTCAATGAAGTTAGTGGGCAGCGTAGCCAAGCGTACCCTGTCATCACCAATGTCATAAGGTTATCTAACGCAGAACCAGGAACTTAAACACAAACATCCACAACAAACACAACCTTTGGTTCTTTTTACAAAAATGATAGAAAAATGTTATTTTGAAGAAAGCAATAGTCGGGACCGTAATGAGTAGTTTTAATTTTGACACAACGATGAAAACTTTTAATTAAGTCCATGAAAATTTGGTTAACTTTTTCGAACACAGTTCACAGCTACCGAACTTCACAACATTCTTATTTTTAGTGCAACTGTTAACAGTGATCTTCTAATGCCAAATCTGATCATCGATCGATAAATACAAGTCTTTGCGTTCTTAACAAAGTTATTTTCCATGACCGACTATTAATCTACGCCCATGGCACTGCATTACAGAGGAGAAGTTAGTGCTTTAAAATTGAATTAAATGCAACACTTTCACATCCACATGTTTGTAGAACCTATATGCTCCCATGTTACTCCTTGTTACTGCAACCGCGAAAGGGCAGATTGTTGTCTGCCGATCGTCCGACATTATTATCCTCACAGATCCATTGTTGATAATTATTGTCCAAATACTATCTAAGAAGCAGTCTGCCGGTAGACTGTACGACACGCGCAAATCAGGATTATAGAACTATGTAAAATCGAGAATGCAAAAACATATTTTAGTAACAACTTTTATAATTGAATATACACAGTACATTCTTATTTTGGCTATGGGTTTAAGTTACTATTAACACATCCAATGTCTATTATTTGCATCAAATTAAACATTCATCCATCAGACTGTTCATCATATAGCACACAGCACGCTTTCAATCCACACTTCAATAAATATTATTTAAAATCTTGCTTACATTGCGTTTTACGAATCCATTCTTCCGATATAGCGGAAGACCAACTGATTCAAAACAGTTTTGTGAAATAGAAACTTTGCTTCCCGGCGCAAACTTTCAATATGGTGAATCTTACAATTAATTTGTGGATTTTCGACACATTTAGTCCTTTACATTCTTAGTGTTGTGTATTCAAGGACACATATCCTTCATCTAGTGTTCACAGCGCGCCCGCGTCAGTTTTGTTTTTGTTAACTCATGCCACAAAAATAAACAATATTACTGCCAATCGTTGTACTAAAAAACAACAAAATATATCCAGTAAACCACATATCACAATATTTACTTCCCTTTTAACGGTATCCATGCGCGTGTTCCCAATACATTTACATTTTCTTTAGGCACGGTCCACACAGCCATGGATTTCTCTATAAATCAATAGGGATCTGCTCCCTGCTCTCTGCTATGAGAAGCGTTTCCCCAGCAGAGAGTTGGAGCGACACGATATTGTACTTATATTTGTTCTATGTAAAGTGCTTAAGCGCAAGTGCTATATAATAACACATCATTATCATTTTGCTTTGGACGTCTGCTTGCATTCAGTCATTGGGTAATGTGGGCCTATACACACTGATATTAACTATACATATGGTTATCCATTCTTGTATGAAATGTATATCACATTACAATGATATTGTAACCATATTTGTTGTAGTGTACTGTGAGAAACCAGAAGGTGCCCCACCCACTAGTTCCCGGGGATCTGTCATCCAATTGGCCAGGACACGGCCATCGCATTTGGTTCCAGTTCCTGGGGGTGGACCAGTGCGGGAGGATCACCTGGGTGAGGGGTCTCCGGAGAGTGGGAGTGGGACATGGTGAGACGCGGTATCACCTTCCCTATAACACCTTTACCCCATCCTACCAGGTATGATATTTAAGAACTCCACCTGCCCCCTTTTGAAACACACTTTCTCACAGACAGTCCGATATGAGAGAAAACAGACTAACACCTGAGCTGTACACCTAACATGTCCCAATACAATGGTCGGGTGAGGTCAGGCAATTACTGACCATCACATACACCTGACTTCCATTAAGCTTCCCCCACAGATAAAAGGTGGAGCATGAAAGCACACTGAGCGAGGCAAAGCACACGAGGAAACAGCAGTTTCGAAACGGCAGCTGAAGAGAGAAGAAAGACGGCCTAACGAAAGGGGATCGCAGGGAGGGAAGTTCCCTTGAACTTTTCAACAAGGAACCATTACTTTCCAGAAACATTGAGAAAGTGTTAGACCAGGATCCAGGCTGAAGAATCATGCATTGTGTGTCAGAGACACACGGGCACTGCCGCATAATAATGAAGGCGGGGAGAAGCACAAGCAGCCGTGGTACTGACCTTGGCTGCAAGAACAAAGCAGCATCAGTGAAATCCACACAGCTGGTGAGTTGGGGAGACTGATACAAGACCAGTCTGTGTTGAAGCCAAGGTTGCAAGCAGCAACATTGTATGGCGAGCGCTGGAAGAAACATTGTCAAAAAGCGTGTGATAAAAGATGCAAGTAAAGTTGAAATGCTGATGGGTGATTGTCAAAAGGTATTGTATCTTGTTTTGAAAGTTCAGAGTGGTCTGGCACCGCGTGGGTGCTCAATTGAAGGTCTATGTAAGGTATTCAGCTGAGAAGTGGCAAAAGTGAAAGTGAGAAAGAGGTTATATCGAGAAGAGAAGAGTATTTGTGAATTGAAGTGGTCCTGCAATGGGTTGCGCAAAATCCTGCGCACATTCGAAAGTGTTTGATTTTGATGTAAAGAAAGCTTGGCAGAGTAGATGAAGTTGGTCCGATCCCGGCAGAGGGATATCAATTGAAAGCTTTGTGTTAAAGTGGGTCTCATCCCGGCAGAGGGGGACCCGGGATGAACAGGAAATCATCCGAGAATTTGTACATGTGTGAAATCCTAAGAAGAAAGGAACTTTGATGTTTGTCGTGTTGCATCAGGACCTCTTAAATAAGAGACTTTGAATGGCAAAGAGACTGTGACACAAAAGGCCATGATATTGAAGTTTTGAACTGCATCCTCGTGCTAGAGAAGCCAGAGACTGTGTTGAGCTAGAGTGTGCCACCTTGTCCCGTGTTGCAAACGTAGGGAAGTGAAGATAATGGCTTGAATATCCTGACATATAATTTCTTGAACACTTTTCTTTTGCATAACATTGTTTCCCACACTATTTGTATTTAGAAGTACTGTGATGCCACTTCGGGGTGTGGTCAAATGACCTCACTTACTGTGATGTAATCAGAGGTCAAGGGTCATCTGATGTCACTCCGCTACCCCTGCAATTTGATTCAATCCGCAGTTAGACTATACAGATAGTAATCCATGGTTGGAACCACTCCCTGCATAGTCTCAACTCATCGAAGGCAATCTCATATTAGTACAATATACAATGTGTCTACTTAATGTATTTGTTTGATTTTATGTATTTTTTGTTGTTCCTTTAATTGTTCTGCTGTTTTTTTCCACTCAATTATGTGCTATCACTGTTATGTCATGTATTGATGTACCAAGACACAATGAATAAATCCATATATTTTTTGACATGGGTAGATGGGGCGAATGGATGCAACGGATAAAAATAGATGGAATAAATGAAATGAATGGAATTGATGGACTAGGTGGAGTGAATAAGGTGGATGGAGTGGGTGTAGTGGACGGAATGGGTGGAGTAGAGCTGATTGAATGGATGGTGTGGGTAAAATGGTGGGTGAAATGGATGGAATAAATGAAGTGGATGAAGTAGATGGAATGGATGGAGTGGATAGGGTGCATAGAACGGATGAGTGGATAATGGGGATAATGGCGATAGAGTGTGTGGAATGGATCGAGTCGATGGAGAGGATAACATGGATAGAGTGGGTGAAAGGGATGGAGCGGTTGAACTAGATGGGAGGTATGTATGTATGGGTGGAGTGGACGTAAAAGAGGTCGGAGTGGACGGAGCGGATGGCGTGGATCGAATGAGGTGGACGGAATGGGTGGAAATTATGTAATGGATGGAACTGCTGTTACGGGATGGAATGGATGGGATGGAGTGGATGAGGTTGGATGGGTGGATGAAATGGGTGGAATGGAGAGAATGGATGGGATTGAGTGGATGGAATAGATGAAATGGATGAAATGGAGAGAATGGATGAAATGGAGAGAATGAAATAAACTGATAGAATAGGTGGATGGAATCGATGGAATAAACCGTGTGGATGGAATTGATTGAATGGGTGGAGTGGATGGAAAGGATGGAATAGATGCACGTGTGTCACTGTGTACCCTGCCCTCCTGTTCCCCATGCTGTTGCTATATATCAATATCCCTCCCCTGTCACTGTAAGCCCAGCCCCCTGTCTCTGGGTACGTGCGTCACTATGTTCCCTGCCATCCCGTTCACGTGCATGGTCTTGGGCGCTTCAAAGATAACCATCATATCACATCACTACGCTTACTCTCTACTGTACACCATCATTCATCTAGAGCACAGCTATACCCCTGATTAATTCGGGCTAACTGTTGACATACAAATACTACCCCATGGACACCTCATCACCATAATAAAGCGCAGCTATGCAGAGCACATTCCGGCCTAGTCGCTCACATATGCGTCCTTCAGGCCTAACGCAATCAGAGCTGAATCTGGGTGTCCACCCACCAGACTGCACACATCCAAATGATAGCTCCAGCACCACACCTAACGCCAGGATGCAGCTACCACCTGGCAATTACATCAGTTTCACACATATATGGTGCACCCATGCACCCTACGACACTATCTTCTCTCTCTACTGAACAGAACTACGGTTCCCGAGGGTGTTCAACCTACCAGGGCTCAATGATATATAGAGCGCTATATAAATGCCAAGTAACATAACATAACATGTATCCAGAGGAATGATTAGTCTCTCAGAAGTATTGTATCACGGCGGGAACGCTACATATAAGCCTCCCCCAGTGGTTCCAGGTTCTTTGTATATGTTAGTTTTACCTTTTTGTTTGAACATCTATGTACTGTTCTAAACACAGTAATAAATGTTGGGAGCCCACTTGGGTAATTTGACTTCCGCTACCCCTGGCATTTTGGTGAAATTACGTCCCTGCCATGTAAAGGAGGGAAATGCCACAAACCTGCGCCACTTGTGTTACAGATACAGACATAAATTACTGGAATGAAGGCATTAATTGCATTTTTGTTAATTGAACTACCTTGTAAAATGTACGGCATTGCTTTCATTTATAAAGTACCTTTTCATACAACATATTGACAGTACCTGTGTTTTGCGATCCACAAACAGAACACTCTGGTCCATTTAAATTCAGTAACACAAATGGAGTAATGCTAATGTAACATTGAATCTTCTCTTTCAATTGTCACCAACTGTTCACAACATTTACTTAAACGTCTCGGACCAGTTGTGTTTGCAAATGCTTGACTTTCATAGAAATGCCACAAACAATCCTGACAACACTTGCAGTGTCTCTGGTATAATCAACAATTGGAATACTGTGCAGGAATGGTAAAGTTTACCATAAACACAGAAGAAAATCCTTGAGCATTCCTTCCAACTTGTTTTTATTGACATTTTACAGTTAAACAAACAATCAACAGAAAATCAACAAGACCCCTCCCAACTCCCCTCCCCCAGATTCCAGGATTACACTGCTGTCTTTTCCTCTCTGAGGTGAACGTCCATAGGACCCCATTGGGCTACAGTTTATGGGACCTTTAAAAGCTTTACCCCTTAAAGTTTCTGCCTTTCTCCCTTATCATAGTTCAGACTCCTCCTGGGGAGCAATAATTCCTAGTAGTGTCATCGCCTTAGGGCATCAAGCTCTACGCGCCCCCTCCTTTAAGTATGCTAGGAGGGGGAAGCCCAATCGGTTACAAATTGCATGTGTTGGCCCTGGATTGAGTAACTGGATTGAATAAGAAAGCCATTCCAAGGCGATCACTGACCAGATTTTCGCTAGCCACTCGTTCTTGCGGGGGGTCCTCTTTCTCCATCGTCTCGCCAATACCATTGCTGCAGCCATCATCATTATGACAGAGCTTGCGGCCAGCTTTGGAGGGAATGTCCTGCAGAGTCCGGTTCAGGCCTAACATATTGAGCCCCCTATTTCCATCGCCCCTGGATCCGAGGACCTTGTCTATGGCCTGCTGAATGTGGCCCAAAAACATATTTAGTTTCGGACATTCCCACCATATGTGAGCCCATGTACCCGTACCCCCACAGTCCCTCCAGCAAGCCTGAGAGGTCCGGGGAAACATCTTTTTCAGTTTAACTGGAGTGAGATGCCACTGAAACATTAGCTTTAACCGGGCCTCTCTGATCTGAAGGGACCTAGTCGGCTTCGGAATCTGGGCCCACAAGTTTTGCCATTCCTCCTCATCAATAGCGGTTCCGGTATCTCTCTCCCAATTCTCGGTATATGTTCTGGTGGGCGGTGGTTCCCCCGCCTTAATATACTGGTATATTGCTGCCACCAGGCCCTTGTCCCCTGCATGTGTGTCTAAGTATTTTTCAAATGGGGTTAGGGGCTGCAAGCCTGCCTGCTTCATAGTGGGGTGGGATAGCCAGTGCCTCAGCTGGATATACCCGTATCTGTGTCTCTCCTCCAGGCCGAAATCTAATTTGCATTGTTCAAACTCTTTAACCTTTCCCCCCGTATACATATCCCAAACCATCCGGCAACCCCCCAGGAACCAATCATCAAAGGTTGCCGTTTCACAGCTTGGGGTGAATTGTGGGTTTTTGAATAAGGGGGTGAAGGGAGAGGGCAAGGACGTAAGTTGCACCCGAGAGGATGCCGTATCCCACGCCACACCCGTAGTTGAAGTAATTTGACTTATATACATTTGGGAAGATCTCTCTGACTTCGGTTTCCACAACACTCCCTCCAAATGTTCCGCTACTACCGCCCTTTCCATAGACCTCCATGGTATATCCCGACCCCCGCCCCCCACCTCTGCCAGTCCCTGAGAACTCTCAATTGAGCTGCTAAATAGTAGGCCCGAAAGTCAGGCTCTCCCATGCTGCCATGCGAGAACGGCGTTCTCATAAGGGCTGCCGCCACTCTGGGACGCTTAAAGTTCCAGATAAAGCGTGTAGTAATTTTCTGCAAGGCTTTGAAGAAGGGGCGTGGAACTTCTACAGGGAGGGCTGCAAAGTGATATGTGAGTTGTGGTAATACAATAATTTTAAGGACATTGATCCTCCCCAGCCATGAGATAAGAATTCCTAATATACTTACTACAATTACTGGAATCCAAAACCATCCCTATAAATAAAATGTTCCAGATTTCATACACATGCAAACATACATCTACTGCATGCAACCATGTTTCACAAGACCCCATCCCTTATCAACGATGTGTATATGTATCCATACAAAATTCTGAAGCCATTCTTTTTCACCAGCTTCAAATCATTGCATATTATGCCCTTTTTGCAATTCACACAATCGTTCCACCATACAAATGACCTGCAAGGAGAGAAAAGACACAGGTTAGCCATATAAAAGGCAAAACAGTGCTGCGCATCACGCATTACTCACCGGACAGCAGCGCGTACACCGCGCTTTCGCCTACCGGCCCATACTCCTCTTCAAACTGCATGACAACACCAAAATACCTTTCCATATCTAAAAGGAAAGAAGCAAGACATTATTATTCGAACTAAGAGGAACATAAGAACTGCATGTAAAGACTGTAAAGCAGCAAACCTACGTAGTCGCAGCATGCCTGGATTCCCACAGGGGGGGCTTGCACCAGTGATTTAACTTGGCCGCTGCTCGCCCCCCACATCTACGCGCCACTGCCATAAGGAGCAGGACAGATAATCTACCTTTTACAATATTAAGGGGAGGAGAAGGCCCAAGGGGGAGGAAGAAGTTGAGGCCAAGGGAGGTGGGAAAACATAAAGACAATCTGGTATTGAATCCAGCTCTCCTATATTGCAGACCCATCTTTAACCTGAGGCCTTACCAAGGGACCGGGATAGGATTCGAGAGTGCAAATCATCCAACCAGGGCTGGGTGGCGTCCCCGTGGATACCAGGTGAGTGTAACAGAACGCAAAGCCTCAATAATATTATCCACCTGGGCGTCATGGAGACTTCAGAGATTGACCAGTTACCTCAGTTGTTGGGGCAGTTGCGCGCTGAAGTACATTCAGCCAGGCAAGAAACCAATGCTCTTAGGAGGGATTTGATTGTTACTAAGGATCGTACCGACGAAATACGTAGACAATTGCTCCAATCACAGGCAGGACCGACCGCATTGCCTGGTAACATTCCGCCAGCACCTGTACCAACTTCTTCCACCAATCCACTACAAATAACCCTTCCTAGGGCAGTTCCTTTTGCTCCACCTGAACGATTTACAGGGGACCCCAAGAAGTATGCAACATTCATGAACCAGTGTCGTCTTCATTTCCTTTGCAGACCTGTGGCTTTTCCTAACGACCAAGCGTAGGTTGCTTTTGTTTTGTCATATCCGAGCGGCAGTGCTGCGGATTGGTCGGTACCATTGGTAAGTCAGGATGACCCGTTGTTACATGACTTTGGGGGTTTCCAGATGGAAATGGAAAAACTCTTTGCTCGTCATACCCAAGGCCAAGCATTAGACAACAAACTTTTGTCACTCCGTCAAGGAAGTCAAGACTTGCTTACATATATAGCAACATTTAACAGACTAGTCATTGAAGCTGGGTGGCCTGAGGAAAAAAGGAGCACACTATTTCATCGGGGTCTACGAGGGAAACTAAAGGATGTCCTTGCTCAAATGGTTAACCCACCTAAAGATTGTGCAGAATTTATCAAACTTGTGGTGCAATTAGATCACAGATTACAAGACTGAAAAGCGGACCGGATAAGGTTAGACACTCGAGCTGTGTAGGTCCGGTCAAAGGATAATGTACATTGGGAAACACGGTAGAACCCATGCAAATCAGAGGTGTACGGCCCCTTTAACTAAAACTGAAAGAGACAAGAGAAGGCAACAGCAATTATGCTTATATTGCGGAAAATCAGGCCACTTCCTCAAAGAATGTCCAGTGAAACCACCAAGGAGAACTGTTGGAGCCACAGAGAAGGAAGGTAATAACAAGGAGTCAGAAAACTACCAAGCCCGGCAAGTGTAGAGGTCCGCTTGTTGAGCGAGAAGGATGAGCCACAGACCTCACACTTTGCATTACCAGTAATTTTGATCAATCGCCAACAACCTTCTCGGATGCATGCTGTCGAAGCGTACATGGACAGCAGAGCAGTTGGGAATTATGTAGACCAAGATCTGGCAGCAGAGCTGGGGCTTCCCTTATGCTCTAAGTCGACTACTGAAAAAGTTACTACTGTTGATGGGACAGAAATAGCTTCCGGACCAGTAACCCAATGTACAGCAGCACTAACCCTACTGTGCCAGGATGGACACCGAGAATCTATTGCATTCGAGCTCATCAAAGCTCCTCAGTTTCGACTAATCTTAGGGATGCAATGGTTGGTAGCTCACAACCCTCTAATAGATTGGCGTGCCAAGACCAAGAAGTTGGCCTTTTCCGATGATTGTGCTCACACCTGTTATTACCAAGAAAAGGGGAAAACAGACTTATGTACATCTGCTACTCCCAGTATGGCGGCCATTGTACTAAGTGTGAGTAGTACTCTACCAAATGAATACCAAGATTTTCAAGACGTGTTCCAGAAAGAACAAGCCAGTACTCTACCACCGCACAGGCCCTACGATTGTCAGATCGACCTCATACTTGGTGCGCAAATTCCTTGTGGCCGAATCTATGCACTTACTGAACCAGATAACCTCCATTTGAAATCTTATCTTGATCAGTACCTGGCAAATGGATTTATCCGCCCGTCTAAATGACCGGCAGCCAGTCCCTTATTCTTCATACCTAAGAAGGAAGGAGATTTGAGGACTTGCATCGACTATCGCGCATTAAACCAGATCACAATAAAAAACCGTTAACCACTGCCCCATATTTAAGAATTATTGGATCAAGTCAAAGACGCCCAAATCTACACCAAACTGGACATTAGGGGGGCGTACCATCTTGTTCGAGTGAAGAAGGGAGACAAATGGAAAACCGCCTTTCATACCAAATATGGCTTGTATGAATACCAGGTAATGCCTTTCGGACTTTGCAACGCTCCTGCTGCATTTCAGTACTTTATGAATGATGTTTTGCGGGAGTTCATCGACGTTTGCGCCCTGGTTTACATTGATGACATCTTAGTGTATTCTGCTACAAAAGAAGACCATGTCAGGCATGTCCGCTCCGTCCTTACTAAACTCTGTCAACATAAACTGTATGCTAAACTCGAAAAATGCTCTTTTCATGTCACCGAAATGGAGTTCCTCGGTTTTATCCTCACACCAACAGGTATCGGAATGGATAGGCAACAGGTAGATGCCATTCTTAACTGCCCGTCACCAACTTCATTTACAGGAATCCAGAGTATGTTAGTCTTTACAAACTTTTACCGCCGATTCATCCCAGATTTTCCCAAATAGTGCATCCAATTACATCACTATTGAGAAAAAAAACCAAACAATACAAGTTCCATTGGACCGAAGAAGCAGAGAAGGCCTTTCAAGAATTTAAGAAAAAAATCACTTCTGCTCCAATTCTACGGCATCCTCACCCAGACCTCCCTTATATAGTTGAAACAGATGCCTCTAGCATGGCTATCGGAGCTGTTCTCTCGCAAAGGGACCCAGAAACTGGCCAGTTACACCCTGTGACCTTCTGGTCACGAAAATTCTCACCTCCCAAACTCAACTATGCTATCACAGACAAAGAACTCTTGGCTATAAAATCAGCTTTCAAGGCATGGCAACACTATCTCCTTGGTGCTAGACATACTGTGACGGTCGTAACTGATCATAGAAACCTGCAATACCCAAAAACAGCAAAGGCTCAATCATCCCGTCAACTGCGGTGGACTCTTTTCTTTGCTGAATATGACTATGTGATCACCTACCGGCCAGGAGTCCGAAACGGAAAGGCAGATGCCTTGTCCCGCATGGGTGTTGATGAAAAGGTATACATAACTCCAGATCCAGTAGCCATCATTCCAGAAGACACACTCCTGGATCTTGCGACAACATTGACACAGGGTGAACTCCAAAATAAGATCCAACTCTTAATGGATCCCACTTTCTCACAAGAGTGGTGTACTCAAGGAGAACATTACACCATTCAAGACCAGTTACCATATTTTAGGAACCGTCTATACCTGCCAAGTAAAGATTAACAAGAGCAGGTTATTTTGGGTTATCACGACTCCCTGATTGAAGGTCATCCTGGAATTTCCAAAACTCTAGCTAAAGTAAAATGAAACTATTGGTGGCCCACATGGCGTAAAGACATCATCCAATTTATCCAATCTTGCGGTGTGTGTGCACAAAACGAGTCCCAAAAGCAGAAACCAGCTGGTCTTCTTCAACCATTGGAAATTCCTCCCGCACCATGGCACACACTGTCCCTTGATTTCATTACAGATCTACCTCCCAGTCAAGGAATCAACACCATCTTAGTAATTGTAGACTTGTTCTGTAAAATGGCACACTTTATTCCTTTTAAGGGTCTTCCAAATGCATCCAGTTTAGCAAAAGTATTCCTGGAGGAAATCGTACGGCTATGTGGCTTTCCATCGTTCCTGATCTCAGATCGAGGTAGTCAGTGCGTATCCAACTTCTGGAGGAAATTCTGTTCAATGGCCCGAATTGACATTCGACTATCCACAAGTCACCATCCTCAAACAGATGGCCAAACAGAAAGAACAAACCAAACCCTTAAGCAATACTTGCGTTGCATGTTACATCAAGTGGAAAGAAATTGGAAAGACTTGTTATGGATAGCTGAATATGCCTATAATAATTCATTACACACCAGCACTGGACAAACCCCTTTGTACACTATATATGGTAGACATCCACGTACTTCAGAATTGGATCTCCCAACCCCTTTGGAAATGCCAGTGGTTAAAACCCTACATACGACTATTTCCCAGGCCTTCAAAGAAGCAGCAGAAGATTTACTCCAAGCCAAGAACAGACCAAAGAAATTTGCTGACCAACATCGTAGTAAAGCCCCCAACTATCAAATTGGAGACCAGGTCTGGTTAGCATCAAAATATGTGCCCATAAAAGGGACTCGGACCTTTCGTCCCCGATATCTAGGACTTTATTCTATTGAATCCATAATAAATCCAGTGGCAGTTAAATTAGCCTTACCACCCACTATGCAGATTCATCCTGTTTCACGTATCACTCCTGAAACCAGTACATCCTGGTACTCGGATTACAACACCACCAAAACCAGTATTAGTTGACGGAGAACCAGAGTTTGAAGTAAAGGATATCCTAGATTCAAAATACACCAGATCCAAACTATACTACTTAGTTGATTGGAAGGGATATGGCCCACAAGACAGATCATGGGAACCTAGTGAATACATCCATGCACCTCGCTTAATTAAAAGGTTCCATCAGAATTACCCAGCCAAACCAGGACCAAGCAGAAGTGCCACCATGATAGGGGCTTTGGGGGGGAGGAGGAATGCTGTCATGACCCTTACCCCTGGCCCTCACTGGCAAGTCAGCCTTCCAGTTAGGGCCAGGTCAAAGGCCTTAAAACCTCATCCAGGACTCTCTTGGGGTCAGTCCTGGCGCCAGGCTCATAACCATCATGAAGACCAACATTAGAATGGGGCTATTTACTTGGGACTATTTAACTTGGGGGGAGGGGGGTTCACCCAACATGGAGACACACACACAGCTCAGTTACAAGGAACTGAGCTATGCGGTCTAGTCTTTTGGGTGTGGCAGGCCTGGGACTATTTTACCTGGACTACTTTTGGGTGTGGCAGGCCTGGGACTATTTTAACTGGACTACTTTACCTGAGACTATTTAAACTGCACCCAAACAGCAGAACATGCTTTGCGTTATTCTGCCGTGGGCAGCGTAACGCGCACTGTGTCCAGTTCTTTGATGCCAGCTTACCTGAAACCAAGGAACTGCAGAGAGAGAAAGAACACTACGAAACTTACTTGGAACAGTATCCTGTATTCAATCCATCACCGACTTCAGTTCCACTCACCTGAAGGTACGAACTCCATCATCCGGCACCGCATGCATCCTGGAATACCATAACCTGGAAAGAGGAGAAAGAAAGACAGCATTAGTAAGCGTTTAATCACGTTTCCTCCTGATCCAAGAAAGCCACACAATTCTTACCTTGGTACTCATCTCCTGGTCAGTATCATCGCTGGAACATTACGGCGCTCGGCGAGGAACATCGTGACCTGCAAGGAGAGAAAAGACACAGGTTAGCAATATAAAAGGTGAAACAGCGCTGCGCATCGTGCATTACTCAACGGACAGCAGCACGCACACTGCGCTTTCGCCTACTGGCCCATGCTCATCTTCAAACTGCATGACAACACCAAAATACCTTTCCATACCTAAAAGGAAAGAAGCAAGACATTATTATTCGAACTAAGAGGAACATAAGAACTGCATATAAAGACTGTCAAGCAGCAAGCCTACGGAGTCGCAGTAGGCCTGGATTCCCACAGGGGGGGCTTGCACCAGTGATGTAACTTGGTCACTGCTCACCCCCCACATCTACGAGTCCCTGCCACAAGGAGCAGGACGGAGAATGTACCTTTTACAATATTAAGATGAGGGGAAGGCCCAAGTGGGAGGAAGGAGTTGAGGCCAAGGGAGGTGGGAAAACATAAAGACAATCTGGTATTGAATCCAGCTCTCCTATATTGCAGACCCATCTTTAACCAGAGGCCTTACCAATGGACCGGGATAGGGTTCGAGAGTGCAAATCATTCAACCAGGGCTGGGTGGCATCCCCGTGGATACCAGGTGGGCGTAACACCAACTAGACACAGTTCTGTGTGGAGATCCCACCCAACTGGCCAACCTGTAAAGTAAAGATATAGCACAAGCCCAGTCCATATATTGTTCTATAAGTCTTATTTCCTTCTATAATGTTTCTACCACCCCAATGTACCTGGAATAGCAGATTTTGACGACGAGTCGTAGACTGATCCTTCTTGAGCGGCTCTTTAAAGCAGGAGCCACGGATCGTCGAGATCCCTCGAAGAAAGAGAAATGGGCGTCGAGGCGGCAGCTTCGGTCCCAGCGGTGCTCGTCGACAATGGAGCGAAGACGTCCTGCAAGGAAGAGGCGTACGGGGCACCTTGATGTCTCGATAGTTCAGGACCACAAGAGATTGTGATGAACTGTGGCCCAGCAAGGGGGTCGAGTCATCTGGCGTCTCTACGGTCTTTGGGTGGCGGGAAACCCACCGGCGGATGCTCCTTGGTGTGTCGACAGCCTGGCCTTCTCTGGCGGGATAAGGCGGGTGGCGGTGCGAACGAGCGCGTCTGTGAAAATAAAAATGTAAGCTAAGGAGCGTGCGGTTCCGGTCGTCGATGGCACAGCGTCAAGCGGTCCCCGCTTCTGGGCAACACGGATCCGACGGGCCTCCAGCGGTTATGCGAACCTGCGAACCCTGGTCGATGGCGGTGGACAGAATGTCCGGTGCTTATCTTCGTTCTCCTCGGCGATCCCATTCTCCGGTCGCCAGCCTTTCGAGGGTCTGACTTCCAGGGCGCTTCGGCGAAGGTTAGCAGTGCTCGATGGTTCCTTGGAGCACGGGAAGAGGGCGTCTAACCAGGTCCTCTCTTGGATCAGTCTCATCGGCTTTCGGCGAAGGGAGACAGCAGTCAACCTTCTTCTTCAGGCTCGGCTTCGAGATTCAGCTTCAGTTTCAATGTTAGTTCAACTCCAGTTTCTGAATGATTTCTAGCAGTGAGAGGCCCCCAGATATACTAGTTGATCTCCCATTCATTCTGCTGGGTCACACTCGGGCAACCAATCACTCAGAAGGGCATTCAGCAGTCAGTCAGCCAATTAGGCATACAGTGCATTCAGGCCATACTCCTTCCTCTCAGACACTCACAACAAGGAATGTGTATTTACCCAGCTATTCAACACTACACATTGCATTCATGCCAGTTTCTGCAGGGCTGTCTCAGTCATTGTGTCAAACACCAGAAACCAGACATCCACAACAAGAAGTGCATATTGGTCACACACTCCATTTACCCAGGTCCCACCCACAGGGTGTACCCACAACATACACTCACTGGGAAGGCTCCAGCCAGTCTGGCCTGGACTTCACAACAACACCATATATGGAACTTCCACCCAACTGCCAGTCAGGGGCAGGACTTTGGGAAAACAAGGTAACGGGCAATAGAAAGCAAGAGGCCACAGGGGCCATCTTGTTTCCTATCAGGAATCAACTAATTCCACTGGCAGGGACTGGGTATCCCAAAATGGAGGATACTTGGAGCACCTGTCAAATTCAGCATGGAGCTGCCACCAGCCCATACCCTGTGCTGTGGGCCACACACAGGTGCCCAAAAACATACACTAGGGGCACAGGGTTGCACCCCCACCCATGGGTGCCATAAGGGCATCCCATGGGTGTGTACACCAAACCAAAAACAGGAAGAGCTACACTGCCAGGAGTCCCACATGGACTCCTGGGCAGAAAACAATACAGAACACAAATGAAAAAGGACTACAGGACAATGACAGGGAGGCCCGGTTCCTCCAATGCATTTCCAGCATCACAGTCACCCCCCCCCCCCAGACTGAGGTTAGGGTGCCTAATCTCCCACGAGATAGACACCCTCATCCAGATGTCAACATACCTTCTGGAAAGGCCATCTGCATTATCTTGACTCTTCCCTGGTCTATGCTCTATGGTGAAGTCTAGTTCTTGCAGGCTAATGGACCACCTGAGCAGTTTTGGGTTCTCACCCTTTATCTGCATAAGCTACTTCAGGGGCTTATGATCTGTTTGGACCTTGACGGTAGACCCCGTAAGGTAGGGCCTAAAATGCCTAAGGCTCCCAACTATACTGAAACATTCCTTTTCAACAGTAGCCCACCTAAATTCTCTACCCTTGAGTTGTCTACTGATGAATATGATCGGATGTTCCCTCTCTTTGTCATCTAACTGGGACAAGACCGCTCCAATTCCGGTGTTGCAGGCATCCGTCTGGGCGATAAAGGGTTTGCTGTAGTCGGGCGCACACAACACAGGTGCCCTACACAGACTTTACTTCAAGCCATCAAAGGCCCTCTGACGGTCTTCAGTCCAATTAACCTTCCTAGGCCGTTTGGGTGAAGTCAGAGCTGTCAGTGGGGCAGCTATGGTTCCATAGTCTGCCATGAAATTGCGATAGTACCCAGTGAGGCCCAAAAAGGCTCTCAGCTGGGTTTGAGTAGTGGGAGTCTCCCAGTCATGCACATCCTGTACTTTACTGGGGAGAGGTTGGATTTGACCCCCTCCTACCTCATGACCAAGATACGTGACTTTCCCCTGAGCTATCTGGCACTTGTTGGCGTTGATAGTGAGGTTAGCCCTTTTCAAGCCCTGCAACACCTTATCCAGATGTGTCAAATGTTCTTCCCAGGTGGAACTGTAGACGGCAATGACGTCTAAGTAGGCCACACAAAAGGTCTCCAGCCCACTGAGCGCATGATTGACCAATCTCTGGACGGTGGCCGGGGGCATTTTTCAACCCAAAACGCATGACCCTAAACTGGTAGAGTCCCTCTGGTGTTGAGAACACCATCTTTTCATTGGCATGGTCAGTCAGAGCTATTTGCCAATAGCCTGAGGTAAGGTCAAAGGTGCTCACAAATTTGGCAGCACCTATGGTGGTTAAGAAAAACAAGGACATAGGCTACCCCACCTGTCTACCACTTGCCGGCAGTAGATGCAGCACACATTTAACAAATCATAACATATGACAAGTACATAAGAGAGCAACCAATTTGCATATAACACATTAACACATTTTATTTTTCATGTGGTTTAAAAGTAGCCTCACAGGGCTATTATCGTAACATTTTGTTACCGTACAGACGCCCTATATAAGGCATCTTCAAAAACTCATACAATGACTGTTTGAATTTGGGTTTGCACAGTGTGGGTTAGTATAAAAAGTAACTTAGAATGTGGTCGTGATGACCAAACATCTGTCTAGTCGACACTGAATGGTGTTTCTTGCACGTGGTAGATAGCCGGTGTGCTCGTGCCGTCTTCAGGACTGTTGACGTTGGCTAAGTGGTGTCACTGATGTACCCCAGGAGTGGAACATCTAAAGGTAAGGAAGTTAAAATTAGAATGTGGGTGTGTCTCTACAGGGACATTGATACCTGAGAGGTGTGCTGCAACACATCCTACCTGGGCCATTGCTTTCCAGTGGGGCAGGTGTGGAGGGCAGAGGTGCCTTCTGTGCGCCTCGGATAGTTGGATCCTGTATGTCTAGGGTCTGGCCTTCAGCTGTGTAGCTGTAAGGGGAGAATAAATCTCTAGTTGTAATGCACAAAACTGTTGCTTTTGCATAGAACACCATTTCTGGTGGTGATGGCAGAATGTATTTTATCCGTGATAAGCATTAGCTGAATTGCCTATCATCTACTCTTTTTGCAAATTCGCCATTAGTGGTGGTGAACGGTTGCCTTGTGTCTAAAGCACACATCTACTTAAAGCTATGTGCGTGCTCGTGAATTTTGTGATTGACAAGGTTCTTTACCTAAACACCGTGATCGGCTACTATAGTGTTGCTATCGAAAACTATAGTGCAATGCGTGCTCCCCTGGCGTCTATGACTTGCACACGGGTGCCGCTCGAAAGCGGAGCTGTGAGTTTATCTGTTGCCACTCACTGCTGCTGCTGGCCATGTCTGTGCGGTGACTGTGGCTCCGCGCATGCATGGGGACTGTTTGTGGGCGCGTTGGTCGTATCTATGCGACCGTAGGTGGTGTACGCATGCGCGCGGTTAGTGTTACTTATTTGTGGAATCTACGCTATCCCGATGAGGTAGGATGCATGATACGTGTCTCTCGCGGAGAGGAGGGGACTGGGTATACTGGCAATAGCTGGCTAATCTCTCCTCACTGTGTTAAGGACATGTATTGGGCCCCGGTATGTGGGTGGAGTGAGGTACAACAAAAACCTCTTAAAGTACATGTTGGTAGTAACTCTCAATGATTCAATACAGCACATACGGCTGGATCTTGACATACTTGTAGCCATCGTGTGCATCATTACATTTGTAAATTATAAACATATCTTTGTATGTTATGCAACACATCCTTGTGTGATATTTAACACTTTAGGTACTTAGTGCATTAGAACCAAAAGACAGTAGAAGAAAAGTGCTTCTTCATAGCTTCTTCTGTGACACATTATGGACTCAATGCAGAGAAATTCAGAAAGGATTCAGATGAAATTCAGAATTTTTTTTAGAACCAATTCGGGAGAATTCAGAAGAACAGATACCACTCAATGGAAACATTCAAACCGTTTTTTACCGTATCTAAACGGTGTATCACTTTTTGCTCTAATTTTCTCAATTCTAAATCTGTCTCCCCCTCTGGTTTTGGCATTAATGGTTTGAATTACACACCAGCTCAATTCTGTATGTTTATGTTTTTTTAGGACAAAGTGTGCCACCATTGGTTTGTCCTCTATGGCGTTTTTAAGGCAGGACCTGTGCTCGCATATCCTCTGTCTGACCTGTTTACTTTTTCCTATGTATAATAGGTTGCAAGGGCATTTAATCATGTAGACGCTCCATTTCGTTTGGCAATTTGAGAAGGTTCTGTACTTCCAAATGGTGCCATTAAGAGATATCTCTTTCTGATCTTGTGTCAGGTGGCATGCTGAGCAGCGAAAATGTCCAACTACGGCTGGGAGATGCCAGAGTGTGGGTTGGAGTATAATGTTAGTTTTCTCTGTTGGGTACGTGTGTACCAGATGATCTTTCAGGTTTCTACTTCTTTTGAACGCGAAACGTCCCGTTTCTGGTGAGAAGGTGTCTGTTTGTAACAAATGCCAGTTAGTCAGGATGTTTTTTCTAAGTACGTTGCTGACAGGTTAGAAAGTAGTGACGCATGTCATCTTTTCTTTGTGTTCTACTCTGGTCCGTTTGGTCAGGCAGTCCGTTCTACTGGTATTTCTTGCAGATTTGCGCGCTTTTCTGATGATTGTTGCTGGGTATCCCCTAGTCTTCAGACGATTTTCTAGGTCTTTGCTGTTCCGGTCGTACTCTGGTAAGGTGGTGCAGTTCCTTCTTATTCTGAGGAACTGCCCGATTGGTACATTTTCTTTCAAACCTTGTGGGAGGAAACTGGAGAATTTTAGTAATGTGTTTTTGTCCGTGGGTTATCGTATAGAGTTTTTGTGATCGTCCCTTCATGTGTTCTGAGGATGTTGAGGTCCAGAAATGGCAGGTTGTTGGTGTCATAGTGCATTGTAAACTTAATGCATGCGTCCACGTTGTTGAGCCATGTATGAAATTCATGCAGTTCCGTGATGCTGCCTTTCCAGATGGTGAAAATGTCATCGATATACCTCACCCATCCGACTAGTTTGCTCCTGTATTTGTTGGTGTCATTTTATATGAAAAGGTTCTCCAACATCAATTTTACATCAATCAACAATTTTACACAACATTGTAAGTTTTGTTTAAATCCCCTAGATTTTTCAGGAAGGTTAAAGCACCTATTCTCAGTGCAGTCAGACGTTCACACATAATCATCAGCCACAATGTTTCAGGTGTGATTTCTCGGTAGTCTATGACAACTGGTCTTAAATAACTAGATCGAGCGTCACACAAGGCTTTACATTCAACTAGTAAGTGACGCAAGGTCTCTATTTGTGTTTCATCTTTACAATATCTACAGAATTTTTTATGTGGTGCAATGATTTTACGTCTGCCCATTATTTGGCCAGTAGGCCTCAAATTCAGCCTCAACCTCAAAGTGTGATCGATGTTGTTTAGATGGACATTTGATCAAGTAGGGTTCAGGCACTATGTACCTTTTGTGCAAGAAAACCTCCCCATTAAAGTCATGATACGATAGACGGGTATTTCTGTTACGAGCCCAATCCCATTTCAATAATTTGGTCTTGACGTGAGTTGGATTTTGAACAAGGGTCTCAACAGATACATCAGCATAAGCCAGACCATTAATGACTTCTTGACGCCACTTACGTGCAAATTCATCACCCGAGGTCAAAATGTAACAGGAAAGAGCATTCATAAGCATGTTGGATGAATCGGCTAAAAGGCATTTCCTACATAAAGCTATCAATTGCCATAAGTAACGAGCATAGAGAGAGGTTAAACCCAATTATTTACGAATCACAGCAATTGGAGTGCAGTCAGGCAACCCAAGCGTTTCTTTCCAAAATTTGGACACAAATTTACTCCAGATGTTCTCCGAAAGAATGGGAAAGGTTTCGGAGCCATATAAGAGTATTGGGGTGACTGTTTGCGGAAAGTAGGTTAGGGCTGGCTGGATAGAATTTTTACAAATTTTGCTTGTATGATGCTTGTCTGCGATATGGTCATGTCATGTTTATTATTTAAGTTGAGCAAATGCGCATCAATGCACGTAGCAGATATTGTGACTCCCAAGTACGTGTATATAGGGACACACTCCAGTCTTTCATTTTGGATTACCCATTTTGTTTTCGTGTTTTTGGCATTAGCATTGTGATTAAACACCATGATTTTAGTTTTATCTAAATTAATTGTCAAGGCATTTTCATTGACATATGTTGACAAAACATCTAGAAGATACTGGAGCCCCACTGGTGTTTTTGATATTGACACCAAGTCATCAGGGCATAATAATGCTGAGATCTTTTTAGTTGATAACTTGGGAGCCTCAGATGTAATATCTCCAAACCTTCCACAAATGTCTGCTATAAAAAAGCTAAACAATGCTGTTGTTAGAATACACCCTTGACGTAATCCTCTATAGGTCTTGATTGGGGAAGACAGGAGACCTTCTAAATTCAGTCTGATTGGATGCTGGTATCAGTATGGAGCGCTTTGATGAGTGCAACAATATAAGATGGGCATTTCTCAAGTACTAATTTTTCCCACAGTAAATTTCATGACACAGAGTCAAACGCATCGCGTAAGTCGACAAACACCAGAAACAAAGATTGTTTCATGTTCTGATGGTGTTTTATTAGAGATGTTATAGCTAAGAGGTTTATTGAGGTACCTAGACCCACAACAAAACCCGTTTTGACAGGGGTCGCGTTTACAATGTTCATTCACCCATTTGTTGAAATCTCTTAGAATAAATCTACTAAAGATCTTCCCAGGAGCATCCAAGAGGGCAATCGGCCTATAATTACCTGGACAAGACCGATTGCCCTTCTTGAATATTGGAACAATAACAGATTTCAGCCATGAGTCAGGAATAATATTAGACCGGAGGACCTGGGAGAAGACATTATACAGCATTTTGGACCAGAACTCTGGGTGTTGTTCAAACATGTGGTTATTTGACCCATCAGGCCCAGGAGCTCTTGAACTACTTGATTTCATTATGAATTGCAGAATGTACTCTTCCTGTATTTGCAAGCAATCAGCTTCCAATGTGTTGGTTATCAGAATGGAGTCCTCACAAATCAGTCTGGCATATAATGCTGTATAATATGAAACCCAATCGGCTTCTAGGACTCAATTTATTTGCACCGGCAACTGGTTTGCATGATTTGCTGTATTAAGCAGCATCCAAATTTCAGCAATGTTCTTGGAGCTAATCGCAGTCAGCATGGCCTCTCCATCACCTTGGTGAAGCCATGCTTTATGCGCCTTCATCCAGTTTCTGTATTGATTTTTCAAGGACTTAATAGCAAGGAATCTTATATCAACTGGTAGTAACAATGGCAGTTTTTTTTGTCTTCGAAAACAGGCTTTCCGTTCATGCACTTTTCTGTCCAAAACATGCCTAGGAGCAAAACAGCTGTAAGAGTAGGTGCTTGGGGACAGCTTGTATGTCTGTAGGGAGGGGGAGTAGGCTTCGCCAGACCAACCCACCTCACCACTGACCCCCAAGATGTCACTGTTGAATTTTTGCAAAAGTGAGGGGCTCCATCGAAATCGCATTCTGGAATTGTTAATTAATAACCTGTTGGTGTATTTAGAAGTATTTGCGTTTCGACCCACTTAATTAACACCCCAATGGACAGAGAGCAAATTTTGATCACTCTTAGTTTGTTGTACAATTTCAAACTTAGTTATCAAGTTCAAGGTGTTGGTATCAACATACATATAGTCAATTATTGACTTGGTGTAGCTCCTTTGCCAAGTGTGTTTAGGAGGCACATCACTTTCAAAAGAGCCATTCAACATAAACAATTTGCGATCTAGCATAAAGTTCATCCATTTGATGCATGTTCCATTGTTCTTGGTGCTCATTTTGGAGAAATAGTGCTAGTTTAGATCACCCATGATCATGATATTCGTTATTTCAGCAGTTGATACAGCAAGATTCAACAGTTCATTCATATCACTAAAAAATTCGAATCAGTCAATCCTACCAGGTTACGATAAACATTGATCAAGGCAATTGTACCAGAACCATACGAAATGTTCACCATTTGTAAAAAAGAGTTAGGTGATACCCACGGGAGAAGAAGCAGTCCCACACCACACTTTACCGCCCCCATCAACCCAGAGGCAGGTCTTCCTTGTGCCTCCTTAATGGCCGGCGACAATATGATATCGTAGCAGTCCCGCGTAGGTGTGTCTGTAAACCATGTCTCCTGAGGGCTATAATGTTATAGGATAATAACTGTGAGGAGTCTTCTAACAAATGTAAAAAACCACAGGGGTTCCAATTGGCAATAGAGATGTCAGTTGGCTGGGACCCTCGCCCCAGTTATGAGGGAATATATTGATTTGTTTGAGCTTTAGTACCTCAGCGCTGTTCGCCATTTGAGATGAGACTATGTTGAGATATTTCAATGGCGTTGTACGTTTTCAGTGTCGGAAGCTGCACAGAAGATATACATTTATTATCATTCACCACTTTTGGCCCATTATCATGGTTTTCCGGATCAATGGCCAGCAAGAAACCCAATGTAAACAGTTCCATCCTTGCTTGCCAAAACACATTGCGGACTTTGTTAGAAGATATCCACAATCTAACAACCGACAAGTTAACATCACTCAGAAATTCTACTTGGGTGATGTCACTCGAGTTGACATCACTAAGGCTAGGGAGATCACTACAAATAGCTAGAATGCTCGCTCTGCAGAGATTATGAAGTTGGAAAGGGTGCACCACGGCACTTTAAGATGAATCTATGATGGGTACTTGGATTAAGGTTGTGTCTTGACTCTTTACCACCAAACATTTGGTTGTTAGTTTGCAAGGAAGCCTTGGCTTTGTGGTTATTAAAAGGGTCATGATTAAGATCAGTTAGATCAGCACTCATCTTGACTCTCTTGTCCAGATTGGCGGTACCAGACTTACTAGTCAGGCGCTCTAATTTTCCTTGCAAGTAGCCATCATTGAATCTTTGATTATCAGCTTTCAGATCATCATCCACTTTATGTGCTGTGTTGGTAGATTTGCTGGTTTCAACAATTGATGTTGTCTCTGCAGTTGCTATTCACAGACAGACATGGCTGCAGAGTGTCTTTAGCTAAAGGGTGTGAGGTGCTAGGTGAGTTAATGGTTTTTATTTGCGGCTCTGAGCAGGGCGCCAGAGACATTATGGTTGTGTTCATAGCACTCAAGGTAATTTCAAGTAAGGGATTACATTTTAGCATGGGATCATTAACCATGGATGAAACGGAGGACATCCGAGGGCCCGGAATCTTCCGGGGAGTTGGTTGTGCATACGATCTTGAGCACACTATAGAAATGTCATTTGAGTGGTCAAACAAACTCGGTGACTGATATAAGCTTATTTCAACATCCTGTAACCCTGTAGCCTTTGGAGAAATGGGATCTATAGGGTAATTTACCTTGTCACGATTTCCAGACAAGTTATCTGAGGGTAATTGATTACAACCAGGAATAAACTCTGAGTCCAGCGGGCTATCACGTATGCTCAAGTTATCAGACATTTGAGCAGATGTGTATACATGCAGTTTGGTAGATGGAGAATCTTGTGATACCAAATTCACTGTTGGAATGACATTAAGCTCATCATCTGGGACGGTTATAATTTTGGTATCAGAAATGGTAACATTACAAGGGGGGACATTGCTGTTTTGTCCACAGTCATTGTTGGCGGCTTCATTGTTATGCATTGAGTCCAAAACAAGGTCTATTGGTACACGTAATGTGCAAAACGCACGTATATCTCCAGTTGTTATTTTTTTCTCCAGATGCAAAAACGGAAGTCCACTTATCTTTTTTCTAAAGCTGATAGAGGGCCATGGTTTGGGAGATGCAGGTTGTAAAGTTACTGACGCACGTGTTACCATAACACGTTGCGGCATGCCCATTTTTAAAGTATAAGTTATGCCTTTCGTCGACATTTGAAAATAATTGTCTCGCCCAACTAAACGTTTGGCAACCAATGCTCAACAGAAAAGGGGAAGAATAAATAAATAAATAAAATAGGGGAAGGCGTTCCGCTGTAAGCTGCTCAGCTGAACCGCTTAATGGCGTGACAGCGACTTCCCGTTTCACAGGACCAAAAAAATGAGGCTGGATAAAAATGCAGCCTGCGCGTGCCTATTTCTCCAGACCGCAAGGAGAAAAAACTGGTTCAAAAGATCCAAGGATCTAACGGTCACTGGTTAGCTCTTAAATCGATATACATGCAGTACTGCAGCCTGATAGTTGCCACCAGTCCAAGAAACGGGAACTGGCTCAAAGATTCTGAGATCCACAGTTGCCAGTTACCACCTGAGTGCAGGACCGATACAGCATATGCACTGAAGCCCAATTCCAAGCCAAGTGCAACCAGGCACCGACTGCCTCTTGACCAAAATCTGAGCGTGGTTCCCCATGGTTCCCCACATCCACTTTCATCCACTTACTAGAGATAATGGCGTAGCAAGGACAGAAGTGCAGAATTCCAGGCCTACCACCACCACACCTCACGACAATGTAATCACTTCTGCCCATGGGTGAAATTCGGGATGCAGAGGGGTGCAAGGGGCATGCAGCAGGTGTCCGAGGTGGCCCAGGCTCTGCGAAAGGCCTGCAGCTACAATCAGTGTTTCTCACAGTGTTTCACTCGAGCTCGGACGATCGGTCAGAGGATCAGAGGAAAGGACCCAGAATGTTGGAGAAGATGTGCAGAGCCGCACGTCAAGCCGCACCTCAACAAGCAGGCATCAGAGAGATCCGGAACCTGCAAGAGAGACCGCTTCCGACATCCAGCAAATTTCCCTCCCAGAGTGCAGGTTGGTCAAGACATGGTGGCCTTCTTGTTCTTCCGTCTTCTTGCCTTAGGCCTCGGCTTTGGCTCGGGTACCTGACTCGCAGCCAGACCCTGTGCCACCTGTGACCTAGTGACTGCAGCAGCCAAGGGGAGACCATCCGAGATCAACCCCAACTCCACTAGATCATTTACTAACAGAATGTTAGCAGGGACACTGTCCTAAACCAGGACAGGAAGCTTTGCTGTCTTGTCTCCAATCATGGGTCTGATGATGAGTCTGGTGGTTCTCAGAGGAGCACCTACATAGTTCTCTGGCTTGAGCAGGGTCCGGTCCACCACTGTCATGCTTGCCCCAGTGTCTCTCAAGCCAGAAGAAGGATGGCCATTTAAGAGGACACTTCTCAAAAACCTACGGGTGTTCTGTGGGATAGTCGCCAGTACTTCTGCGTACTGGTCCCTGTGGGATGTATTGACCCACTCTGCTATACTACGCGGCCTCACTCTGCTATCTGTGGTGCGAGAAACAGTAAACTGGCAGCAAAACCCTTGTGTGCGCGAAAACCTCCAAACCCGTGTTTTTCAACACACAAAAAGATGGCGGCACAACCTGCCACCCATGGTGCATGTGTGGTGGAACAGAGAACACGCTGCAGAAAAAGTACGTGTGGGCTCCATGACAAGTAAACATAGAGTGCAGAGGGGAGAAGCAGCGCTTTGCAAGTGAAACTCCAAAATGTGATTGTAAATGACATTTACTTTGCTGCTGAAACTTCAAAATGCCTGTACATAACACTTTCCATCACTCAAAATCTTGCTTGGCACTAAAATTCATTTAATCTAATGAAGCACTGTGAATTTCCAAGGTCCTGAAATGTTAAGAGCAAAACACCTTCTCAGCAAAACTGGATTGCCTGTGAATGACAACTCCTGTCAATCCTTGTGCAGCCACACTGGGCTACCTGTCTTGAGTAAAAGCATAATCCATATTTTAAACTGTAGTTCTTGTCCAAATTCACGTCTTTATTTTCAAAAACCCTCTCTCACTAAAACCTATATAACTCCCTCAGTTTTAAAGATAGAAACGAAATTTGAACTCTCACTGATACCTAACATCATTAGCTATCACCACAACAAATTGTGGTTCATATAATAGTCCACGCATGTTAAGATCTGATTAGTGTTGCTTTTTTTAGAATTTGTCTCCATTATTTTTTTATTTTTGACCATTTTGCAGTAATTGACCAAGCCATTTTGACCTGTCATTTCAAAGTGTCATTTGCCAAAATAAGGTTTTCTCTCTCGAGTGGGAGGGAGGATTGCCTATAACTCTAGGCATTGTATTTAATTCCTGAAAGCCTGCTTATTACTCACATTGGTGTAAGGTTGCTCATTTGTATTTAAACAAAACTTTGCAAGGGGGAACATTAACCCAAATGCTATCTGTGTGCAAAACAAACTGTTCTTTTTCCCGGTGTTTCTATTTTCCTCCTTATAAGTGAATTCAATTGCTTTGCTTATTTCTGAATTGTATTGTCACCCTTTGGGTGAGTGCTGCCCCATATATATCTCTATTAAACCTATGTGTGATTTGAATATTAAAATAAACCAATAAATATTTACCTTTGCAAACTAGCCTGATTCCTGGTTCAGTGTGACCTGGGGGGGTATTTTGAGAAGGGTGTGATATGAGTGGTACGTCATTCAGAATATTGAACTTATAGACAAAAATAAATAAGGGTTTCATTTGCGCATTTCATGCTAGGCGAAAATAAGGTGTGTGTCTGATTGAAATCCCTTACATCCCAGGCCCCAAGGGACACTAAGGAAATCTCTACAGGCGCACCAAATGTGATTCCTGTAGAGGAGGGGAGGACAGTGGCCTCCACCTCAGACATGGATGGCGTAAGGGTAGCTCAGGCCGACAGCCTGTACTCCAAGTGCCTTACCTTTACACTTGGAGTCCCCCTTCTTGTGATCCAGGGCCCAACATTCCCAACAAGTGCCAGGAATGCGGGGTATGGTACTGAAACCAGTGGGAGCCGGCTTTGCAGAAGGTGGACTACTACTCTTATTCCCACCCACAGATGACATATCCCCACTAGATCTTTGGGTCTTAGTAGAGGAAGGTTTTGGTTTACCCGACTGTGATTGCTTGTGGTCCTCCTCAGCTTTCTGAGAGGTCCCCTTTTCTTTGTCCTTGTCTTTCCCACTGGAGTCCTTAGGGGACACCTGGTGGGAGACCCACTTGTGAGCTAGCCTGGCCAGCTTAAAGGGATCCAAAATGTTCTGGTCAGCAACATACTGACGCAGATCTGGTGAACAGGCTTCAGAAAAACGCTCAAAAAACAAAAGGTGGGACAATTCAACAAAGGTTTCACCTTGTAACCATCAATCCGGCGCATCATGTTCATGTGCGCAGCACTCACCAAGTCAACTCAAGACTCATTCTCTCTTTTCTTAAAATCCCTGAACCTTTTAACGTATTGGGTAGGTGTCTTGCCAAACTTGGCAACCAAAGCAGACTTCATGCACTCATACTGACCCCTTTCTTCCACACTCAGTTTCAGAATACAGTCATACCCAGTCTGAGGCACTCTGCTTAATAAACACTTAGCCCAATCATTCTTATCAACATCATGAATTGCACAAGCCATTTCAAATGCTTCAATCCATTGGAGAATATCTGAACCCTCCACAAACACACCAACCAAATCTTTCATAAACTTGGTGGCTGGGGACCCAACACTCTCAACTGGTTTAGCTGAAGTCTCCACTCTAGCTTTCTCTAGCTGGATTCTCTGGTGCTCGGTGTCCCTATCTTTGAGTATCACTTGCTGTGCCAACTCCTCTTTCTTCAACTCAGCTTCTGTTGCCAACTTTTTTGTATTGAAAGGCTAACTGTTCCCGTTGTAGCTCCAATTTTAAAAGTTCAATCTTCAGGGCTTCCCCCTGAAGAGCAGTGCTGGGGTTGGGAACAGGCAGCAAGAATGGTGGCATTCCCAGAAACAAATTCAGCAACATCCCCAGGGGCAGAGTCCTCATTGGTCGTTTCCCCCCTTTCAAGAGTTTCACCATCAGTCTGGTAGTCCACCAGGGCAGCTATCATTTCAGGCCTAGACTTATGCACAAAGTCTAACTCCCTGGCTTCACAAGCACTCTGGAGAGCCTCTAAGCTCATCCTAGTCAATTTACCATTTGCAATAGACTCCATTTTCTTGTAATGCAGTTATCTGGTACACAACTAAACCTCAATTTAACAAAGTGCAGATATTCTGTTAGTGGCACGGTTATACACTGATTCCTAAAACCATAAGCATCCCATCGCTGCCACCAGTGTAAAGACTGGAGGGGGGTGTCTGTACTGCTGCTCTCTATATGCCAGAGGAGAGGCACAGAGGACCCCAGCCAAGATTCTCTATAGAGTAGTGCAGGTCGAGCAATCAAGGCCTAGCTTCTCAGGAGGTGATGAAGGCTGGTTCTTAAGTACAGTGTAGTACCCAAGCCCCCACAAAGGAATGTTCACACACTGTATTAGTTAAACCACAATCTTTATATAATTTAAGTTCAAGGTTATGTACACAATCACAATAACTCACTTTGTGCTCAGTAAATCTACAATGGCAAATGTTTACAGTTCTAAGTGGTACCACAATTATTATTAGATTCCATTAAAGTGCATCAACTGTACTCTGGTTAAATGCCACACAAATCACTTAATAAAGGTAACCAACAATATAATTGGGAGGAAAGTAGTTGGTTAGAACAATTGGCAGAATACTGGCTCCTACCAACTAGACACAGTTCTGTGTGGAGACCCCCCCCCGGGCAACCTATAAAGTAAAGATATATCACAAGCCCAGTCCATATATTGTCCCATAAGTCTTATTTCCTTCTATAATGTTTCTACCACCCCAATGTACCTGGAATAGCAGATTTCGACAACAAGGCGTGCGGGGCACCTTGATGTCGATAGTTCAGGACCGCAAAGTGATTGTGAAGTACTGTGGCCCAGCAAGGGCGTCGAGTCATCCAGCGTCTCTACGGTCTTTGGGTGGTGGGAAACCCACCGACTAATGCTACTCAGCGCGTCGACAGCCTGGCCTTCTCTGGCAGGATAAGGCAGGCGGCGGTGCGGATGAGCGTGTCCGTGAATCAAAATTCTTAGGCAAAAGAGCGTGTGGCTTCGGTCGTCGATGGCACGGCGTCAAGCGGTCCCCGCTTCTGGGCAACACGGCTTCGACGGGCCTCCAGCGGGTTATGTGAACCTGCAAACCCTGGTCGACAGCGGTGGACAGAATGTCCGTTGCTTATCTTCGTTCTCCTCGGCGGTACCAGTCTCCGGTCAGCAGCGTTTCGAGGGTCTGACTTCCAGGGCGCTTCGGCGAAGGTTAGCGGTGCTCAATTGTTCCTTGGAGCATGGGAAGAGGGCGCCTAACCAGGTCCTCTCTTGGATCAGTCTCGACGGCTTTCGGTGAAGGGAGACAGCAGTCAACCTTCTTCTTCAGGCTCGGCTTCGAGATTCAGCTTCAGTTTCAATGTTAGTTTCAACTCCAGCTTCTGAACGATTTCTAGCAGTGAGAGGCCTCCCAGATATACTAGTTGATCTCCCATTCATTCTGCTGGGTCACACTCAGGTAACCAATCACTCAGAAGGGCATTCAACAGTCAGTCAGCCAATCAGGCATACATTGCATTCAGGCCATACTCCTCCCTCGCACAACAAGGAATTTGTATTGGGACAAGTACCCAGCCATTCAACACTACACACTGCATTCATGCCAGTTTCGGGCAGGGCTGTCTTGGTCATTGTATCAAACACCAGAAACCAGACATCCACAACAAGAAGTGCATATTGGTCACACACTCCGTTCACCCAGGTCCCACCCACAGGGTGTACCCACAACATACAGTCACTGGGAAGGCTCCAGCCAGTCTGGCCTGGACTTCACAACAACACCATATATGGAACTTCTACCCAACCGCCAGTCAGGTGGAAGGGACAGAGTCAGGGCTTCCCAGGACTTTGGGAAAACAAGGTAACAGGCAATAGAAAGCAAGAGGCCACACAGGCCAAATTGTTTCCTATCAGGAATCAACTGATTCCACTGGCAGGGCCTGGGTATCCCAAAATGGAGGATACTCGGAGCACCTGTCAAATTCAGCATGGAGCTGCCACCATCCCATACCCTTCTCTGTGGGCCACACACAGGTGCCCAAAAACATACACTAGGGGCAGAGGCTTGCACCCGCACCCATGGGTGCCGTAAGGGTATCCCATGGCTCTGTACACCAAACCAAAAACAGGAAGAGCTACACTGCCAGGACTCCCATATGGACTCCTGGGCAGAAAACAATACAGAACACAAATGAAAAAGGACTACAGGACAAGGACAGGGAGGCCCTGTCCCTCCAATGCATTTCCCGCATCATACTGCTCACCATGGTACTCTGGGGGATCCGAGACTCTTTACCCCTCCAGATAAAGCACAATACTTTCCTTTGCAGGCACTGGAACAGGGGCCGTGGGATAGATTCATTTTACAATCCGTGATATGACCTAGGAGCGAGATCTCTTGTGGGAGCCATCGGTTGCGGTCCCTCCCTAAGTCCTTGAAGAGTGAGGGGAAGTTGATAGGTGTCTTCCGGGCGGGCGGGGATCTGGACCCCTAGTTAGGGAATAGATTTCTCGCTCAGTTGAATTGAGCATAGGGATCTGAAGGACTCCCGGTCCCCTGGTTCCATCCCGATCCCCAAAGCTGCCTATTTCCCAAAAGTTGATGGTAAAACCTTATACCCTCCCATATCTATGGATCTCCGCCAGGGCAGACCCCAGTGAAGCAGAAGTGTCCGTTATGGATTTCTTGGGTTGGGAGGGGCCTACTTGGAGGCCTTTGACCCAGGGGTTAAGACTGATTTGCTGGGCGAAGGGCTTCATGACTAGGGCGAAGAGTAGAGGGGAGAGGGGGCATCCCTGTCTAGTCCCACAGGTCAGTGGGATTGGGGCGGACAAAAGGCCACTGACCCTCGGAAGGGTTTTCAGGGCTTGGTAATTAGCTAATATCAGTGTTTGAAGGGTGGGCCCAAGGGTGAGTCGCAGGAATGCCCAGTACACTTTATTGAATGCCTTGGTTGCATCTAGGGCCAGCAAGGCTAACTTCTGCGAATCCTGATTTGACAGATGTTATCTGCGGTCGATCTATGCATTATGAATCCTGTCTGATGATGTCAGGGAGTACTCCCGCCAATCGGTTTGCTAGGACCTTCGAATATAAATTAGCATCGAGGTTCAGTAGCGAGATGGGCCTATATGAGGTGTTATCCCTGGGGTCTTTTTCCGGTTTTAGGGCGAGGACTGTGATCGATTCCTGCATCGAGGGGGTGATGGTCCCCAAGGAGGTGAAGGAGTTGAAAAGGGATGTCCAGGGGGTCAGCAATTGGGGGCAAAGATTTTTATAGAATTGGGTCGTATACCCGTCCGGGCCTGGGGCCCTGGGTTTGAGACTCTTGATGGCTGCGTTGACCTCTTCACTTGTAATAGGAGCCTCCAGGTTCTCTCTCGTCGTGCCTGTGAGGCGAGGGAGGGCAGCACCCCGTAGGTAGCTTTGTTGTTCCTCAAGCGACCGCAGGGATGCTGACATGGTGTCTGTGAGGTTGGCGGCTGCTAGTTGTAGCTTGTCCCGATCAGCAAATTGGACTCTGCCTTGGACATCATGCAGGCCCAGGATGGTATTTAGTTTCTTAGCCTTGGTGAGTTTCTCCACCAGGAGTTAGTTCACCTTATTACTTTTGGCATAATAGCTTTGCTTCGTTTTAGCTATTAGCTGGGCCGTGTCCTCGGCCTAGTGAACCTCGAGCCTCTTCCGAGCCACCTGTAGGACACGGTGGGTTCTCGGGGTCCAGCCTTTGGCCTTACAAACTGCCTCCGCCTCGTGGACTTTATCTACCAGAGACTGGCGGACCTGTCGCCTGCATTTGTGAAATGCTGCTCCTTCGGCAATTAGTGCTCCTCTCACCACAGCCTTCATTGCGTCCCAGGTATTAGCCGGGGAGGTATCCTCGTTCCTATTTTCCATAAAGACATTCTTGATTGACTACGCCATGGATTCCCTCAGTGACGTCTCCAAGAATAGGGTCGTGTAGGGTCCATCTGCATCTTGGGGGAGGGTCAAGGTCATGGCCCCGGAGTTTCAAGGTGACTGGGGCGTGATCGGAAGTCTTGGGGGAGGCCAGTAGGAGGTCAATTTGGGAATAAGTTCTATGAACATATGAGTAGAAGGAATAGTCTTGCTCATCGGAGTGAAGCACCCTCCACTTATCCACCACATTGAGGGTTCTGAACAGTTGGAGTAGGCTCACTGCCACCTTGAAGTCTTTCCGAGCGGGAGGATGCGATTTGTCTTTCAGTGGGTCCGGGACGCCATTGAAATCTCCCTCAATAATAGTTTGGCCCTCGATGAAATGCAGGAGGGCTTCCTCTAGGGCTGCAGAGAACTCTTCTTAATTTTCATTTGGAGCGTAGATCGAGATGAGGGAGTAAAGCTGGCCATAGATAGGCATTTGATCGCCATGAAACGGCCCTTGGGACAGAGCAATGTGTCGAAGATTTGTGGCCTGAGGCCCTTTGCAAAGAGAACAGCAGTGCCCCCTTTCTTGGTGCCATTGGACGCCAGGAATTGCAATGGGAAGTATCTGTCGTGGATCCGGGTGAAGTCCGGAGGATTCAAGTGTGTCTCTTGGAGGAAAACCACAAAGGCTTCCTCATAAGGCATTTCAATTTTTGGTGTGGAGTGGGTGTCTCCTGGGCTTCTGCAGATTCCCGGGATGGAGCTTGGGGGTGGAGGGGATGGAGCTCAGTAAACATTTGGAGGCTTAGTGAGGATGCAGTCATGTGGCTGGGTGTTTAACCACCTTCAATGGGAGGGTAAATATGTAGCGGGGCTCAGTGACTCCCATGACCAACGGGGCTAGGACAGTAAAAAGAAACTGAGTTTGCCTTCAAGGGGATTTTGATGGCATACGCCTTGGAGGAGGGCATGGGCCGCTCAGGGCCCGTAGCATCATTGAATTTGCTTCAGGTTCCACTGTCAATCTTCTCAGAAGGCGAGTCGCAGCTACTTCACATTTCGGCATCTCAGCACCTTCGACCAGACAGGGTGCCTCTGCTTAGGGGGAGACTGGCTTAGCACCTCCCGAGGGGGGTGCAGACTGGGGGAGGGTGAGCCCCTAGGAGAATTCGGGTGCAGGATTGTTGCGGCGTCCTCCAGATGACTGATTCTGCATTGGGCTCCCTGGTAGGAGAACTGCAAAGCTGTGTGGGAACAGCCACTGGTAACGGACTTGCTGGTCTTGCAGAAATAGAGTTCATGACCGAAGGGTTCTTCTCTTCTGTAATGTCACTAGGGAAAGGTCCTGATAGATCTGGAGCGGAGGGCCTTGGAAGGTCAAGTTATCTCAGGTGCGGCCGATTGCCGAGATGCCTACTTGGTGGTACAGAAGTGGATCCTCGTTATCACATCGGGGGTTGGGTTCCTGATTCTACCCCTTGGGCGCAGCCTGTGGGTGCGATCTAATGAGTTGGGTGGTGTCCAGTCAAAGGATCTAAAACAAAAGTATCGAATACAATAGGGTTGAGTCAAAAGGACCGAAAAAAAAGGTTGAATGCCTTTTTTTAAATGTGTATATATTTTTTGGGGTTTCCGTATAGGAAAAAAAGTGGTTTTTACACCGAAAACTGAGGTTTGGGGGAGGACCCCCCCAAAAAGAAAAAAAAATAATTAAATCTTTTTTTTCCAGTCCTTTTGACTCGAAACTATTGTATTTCGATCCTTTCACCTATAACCGAGTTGGGCCTTATCCATGTGCGGGAGCAAGGATTGAAAGAAGTCGCCCACATATTCGGCTAGGTCTTTGTCCAGCACTGTAGAGGGGACCCCACTTACGTCGGGCTCTATTTTCCAGGTCCTCCTGTTTAAACTCAAACACCTCACTCCTGTCCTGCAGGGCCTGGATCGAGCGTTGCATTTCCAACAGCATTGCGTCATGTCTCTGGGTTAGGTCTTTAACCTCTCCCAGCCTTTGTTCCGCTTCCATGACTCTCTGATCCGTTCGTTCCAGCTTCATGGAGAGCTCCGACATGTAGGATCTGAACTCCGCTTTAGTATCTAGCATGAAGGACTGAATGTCTTCTTTAGTTGCTAATCTCCCCTGCTCTTCTTAGGTCTTCTGTGGCGTGAATTTGGGGGGATCAGATTTCTTCCCTTTGTCCCCCGAAAGCAACATGGTTGAGATGTCTGAACTTTTGGGCGATTTAAGGTGTTTAGCCATTGCTCTCGGCCTCCGTTTCGGGGACCCCTAAGTCGGCTCCGGCAGAGCCAGCGTAAATGAGCAGATCAAAGAGGAGATTCACTAGGGCCACCGAGCGAGCTCCGCGGCTTCCACCACGTCTCGTATGGTGGAGCAAGGCAGCAGGTATTGGAAGCTGTGTTTAGGAGTGTTGCATCTTGGGCGAGGCAGGAGCTTAGGTTACTGGCAGGGACTCCGTTGAGGTCTCTCACATTAAAAGAGGAACGTGAAGAGAGGAACCTGGCCTCTCCCAGGAAGCAGACGCTGGGCCCAGGATCATCGATGCAGAGAGGGGAGTGGGCCGGGGCCCCCAGGAAGCAGCAGGTGGGGAGAACCTCTCAGAGAGCTGACTGCTGCAGAGGAAGCTTGACCGGGGGCACCCAGCAAGTTAGAGCTGTGGTATGGCTGGTATTGCCGCTGGCCTGTTGTGCCATGGAGGCACACCAGCGGAGAGGAGACCCAGGAAGTGCCTGGGGAGCCGAGAGTTTGGCTTTCAGTAGGCTGTGGCCAGAGTTAGGTGAGGCCGTGGGTTGAGTTGGAGCACTGCTGCTGGGGGTGGCTGCTTCGGGGACTCCGGGGTCAGGGCCCGACACCCTGGGGTCTACCCGGGTCTTATAGGCTGAGGCCGCGTGACCCTTCTTCTTTTTTGTTGGATTCATCACCTCTCCCGATCTCCAACCCTACAGAACCTGGGAGGCCTATCACGTGTGCCTGCAGGGGCTACTGGAGGAGTATGATTTGAGGCCTGTGGGTCTGGGTGAGCTTGGGGTTGGTGTCGCAGGGGCAGCACGTCCCTCTCAACCCCGGATAGTCTCTTGCGCCGACTGGTCACTGAGTCCCTGGGCTGCTTCTGGTGGGTGCCACGTCTCGAGAGCCTCAGGAGTACTCTGGCCGGTCCCGCCCCAGGGCCTGATGATCGTTCGGGGTGCCAGGGGCACTGCCTCTCGGTAGCTGCTTCCTTGCTTCGCGGAGTGGAAGGGGAGCCCCGTCCCCACTGCAATCCCTCCACTCCAGCTAGGCTTATCTCCACGCAGCATTGGCTATCGCTGCACTGGTCTGTCTCCCTTCGCAGGCACCCGCGCCGAGCCAGCCAGGAGTCTAATGACATGGTTTGATGCGGGCTCCGGGGGCTGATGAGTCTGCGGCGCCCACGTGTTCTGCGCCTTGATGTTCTCTCTCACCGGGGGTCGGGCCGCTCGTCTCCCAGCTTTGGGGTTGCCTCGAGTTTGGGGTTCAAAACACTTAGTCCTGAGCCTGCAGTCCCTCAGAGCGATTCACGGCGATGCCATGCTCGTTTGGAGCAGTCCGGCGAGTGTCTCTCTCCGTCGGGCTTCCTCACGGGTCTCCCCATCCACCATTTTGGACATGATATGGTGGGCCAGGGAGCTAGGTTCACCGGCTCCGTTTCGGGGCACCGAGGCACTTCAAGAGCCCATTCTGCCGTTGGAGGACGCTCCGTATCTTCCCACAGCTGTCGCTGTGGTAATACCTTCAGTTAGACAGTGGAAAGCTTATGTTTTTGACGTGTGCTGGGGGTCCGGAACGGCAGCCATCAGAGGAGCTGCCACATAGCTGGCGCTCCTGGCCACGCCCCCCTACAAAACATCTTCTAACCTCTAATGTAGTTAGAATAGGCCAACAGGTATCTAACTACTTCAAGCATTCCCTTAATCACAACATACTTCAAACAAACATACCATCACCCTTACACTGACATAACTTTAATCGTTTGTTTTTTAAAATCCACTATGAATTTATTTCCCAAAGTCCCAATGATTATGTAATGTCAAGACAACAGCAGTGTGTCATACATGTTGTACCAAACATAGTACTTATAATGTACTGTTTTTGAGGGTCTAAAAAAAAATGTATATGTAAAATGATATACAACTACAGCTGATAGCCAGTGACCAGAATCTGGCCACAACCACCACAACACAATGAACTATGTAACAAGTACGTACCATACACCATCAACTAATAAAACTCACCCTGACCCTGCCTGCAATCGAAATGTCGTCTGCGGACACCAAAATGGACAGCGGAATCGATAATTTCCTAACCCGTTTTTCCCTTTTAAAACAGCTTTAAAAACAGCTCCACGTTACCTTAATTCCACTTCCCACCATTTCTGCGCCCTCTTTGAGCCATCAAATAACCCTAAATGTCTTTTCCAATCTATTCGTTCACGGCACTGTCCGCGAACTACAGCGGCGTCCGTGGACTGCTACAACACCTACCTTACCTTTTTCAACCTACAAAAATAGCCCCATATCATCTTTTTCCACTCCCCCACCCTTCGCAGCCCCTCATTTCACCACCAAATAACCCCACATGTGTTTTCCAAACTTTTTCCCCACGGCTCTCCCCACCTCACTGTCTGCAGGCACCGGCGGTTAGCCGCGAATCCAACATGACGGGCGTTTCCAAAAATCAAAACCACCTTGAGCTTTTCGCTATCCGCTTAGTGGGCGTGTCTGATGCCCGCAGACCTCACGTCGGCCCCTTTACCAATCGGAGGCCCGTCCGTAGACTGAATAGGGAAGCAAACCCAGCTATCGCACACACTTCTTTTTACCTACTGTTTGGTCATTTGAAAAATAACTAGTGGACGGATTTGCACTAAATTTACAAAAGCATGCTTTCGGGACCAAGCTGCTGCAAAATTTGTGAAAATACTTCCTGCGGTTTAGGCTGTAGGCGTGAGCAAATTATTTTTTCAAATGGATTATGTCCTCCCACGTATTCCTCATCTTGTGATAAATCGTTATCTCCAGTTTACGTGGGAGGAACATCCAGTCGAAAGAATGTTACAGTTGGTAAGTAACTTGTTCTTCCATTGCGTCTATGGGAAAACCACACATTTTAGGACCCCCCATATAACTTTGCGACCCCCCTCCACCCCTAAGAGAACCTCACCAAAGTTTACGGAATCAATCTGACGGGGCCATACACTTTTTTTTGCAAAGTTTTGTGAGGATTCATCTGAGGGGATGTGGGGACAAAGTTATAAGCCGCCCAAAAAGTGCTCTTCCTATGGGTTGAGCAACTTGACCACAACCAAAATATATATATATATCATTTTTTACTGAAACAATGTATAAAAACCTATGGTTGCAAGGTAAAATCGAACAAACAAAGAAATTCGGCAGTTATGGTAAGCTATGCAGTCATAACTTGTGCCACCACCACGCACTGCTAAGACTAACACCCAGGACATCAAAGATTACATTACAAATGGCATCTCATCTTTGGGGAAGTAGCTTGAGGAGTACTTCCCCAAAGATGTGATTACCAATGAAGACTGTATTATTGGTAAATCTCCCTAGTATCGGGGATTTAACCATACCTTGGATCGCTTATGCAGATGATACGGTCTTGCTCAAGCTCACTCTGATCTGGCTTCAACGTTCCATTAATGCATTGTCCAGCTATGCCACTCGAAACAATATGGCAGTTAACATCTGTAAGACTAAAGTGAGGGAAAGCCAGTCCGGAAGCAAAAAACCCATTACTTGGGTGCCGGAGGGTGTGGCATTGGAGGTGGTGAACACCTACATCTGAACTGGTTATTCTTATTAAATTGCGCCCTACTACCCAATTTCTGGGTGACTATGTATCACGTAAGGTGCTTAAAAAGTGGTTGGTCATTCCGAGATTTATTGCCAATAAGGGAGGCTATAATGGGGAGTTTTTATTGGAGATATGCAAGGCTGAAATTGTCTCCAGTATACTTTATGGACTGGAGAACCTGCCATCACGGTTGATTAATTGGTGCGAGTGACTTGAAGGACAGGTTCTCCGCTCACTGCCAGAGTTGCTGAGTGCAGTACCCGTGTGTGCCCTGAGGTGTGAGCTTGGTGTATCCTCCCTGACGGCACTATGCTTGATCCAACACAGAGAATGTTTTCTTAAACTGCACTGGGTCTGCTGGTAGAGCAGTACCTTGTCGTGGCCACAGCACGAACCGAGTTAAACAACTTATCAAATCAAACTTACTGCGAACTGAAGCAGATGTCACTGTTCATCTCGATTCAATTGGCTTTACCATTCCTGACAATGTATACCCCTATCAATATTTTCAAGGACTAAAGACCAAAACTATGGTCTGGGACAGGTCTCAAAATATTGCTCAGCTGAGTGCTAAATGTGGATACTTTGAGTTTATCACGCAAGGCTTTCGTCCCAACGCTCCATGTTCCTACTTATTGAAACTGTGCCCTGTCGCCCTTAGGCTTTTAATATCATAACTTCACCTAAACATACTGCCAGCATTTGAGTATACCGGTGCATGGCGGGCCGTGTTATGCTGATAGGCACTGTCGCTTGTGTAGCTTTGAAATTGAGTCACCCAACATATCCTTACTTTATCTGACACTGTGTGCAAGATATGGCAAAGATCATCGGAATGCCATTAGTTCAGAGGCGGGTTGTGAGACTGACCAATTCTGGAATGCAGTGTATTCCTGCTGAAAGCATTGTCATTAGTGCTGCTGCTTATTTTATATGGAGGTAAGCCCTCATTTTAATTGGAGAAACTGAACATTAATGAAATTACTGTTTTTTACATTGACATTGCAATTTTGGAGTTTTTAGTTTTGTAACCTGATTTGTTCATAATCTCTATCTTGAAATGTTGTCTTTTTTGTAGTGCTGAAGGTTTTGTCTAAAGCCAATATGCACTTAAATAAAAAAATGTTTAATTTTATGGTAACTACACACATGCATTTATATATTCATTGAACATTTTTTGTTAAAGGGACTTTACGGTTAAGCTGCACTAATAAAAACCTATTAAATGCAATTAAAAAAACTTGTTAAAAGGACATTTTGTCTACTACTAAGACTGAAGACCCCCAGAAATGTGCCAGTTATGGTAAGCTAAACAACCGTAACTTGCGCCGCTGCTTAACTGATGACATCACAAATGAAATACATTTTTATGAAACACCCCTAGAAGGGGTTGTGTTTATAATGTTGGTATCGTGATGTCATGGATGATCGGGAGACCTATCATGAACTACTTAATGTATTAAAGAATTTACTGATCTAAACAAAACATATTTGAGTATTGTTGTTAATACAGGAACCTACTTAAAACACCAAACTTTGTAGAACCGTACAAAGTCAAGTCTAGAATGATAGTACTTCATTTCATGCAGTTTCATTGAGTTTCGCCAAAGTTATAAGCCATCCAAAAACTGCTTTTCACCAACGCTGTAATACAAAAATATGCATGAGTTCCCGAACATCTGAGATGTTTTCGGACTTCGTAGAAGAAAAAACACCTGTTCTTTTGGCTTAACACACACCATCCTCATCACCCCTCATGTCCCCAGATATTGTTTCATTAGTTTGACAAGTGCAATGTTGTGTATTTTAATATGTTTTTACCGCAATGTCCGCGGACTACGGGCACTGTTCGCAAATTCAACATGGCATCCGTTTCAAAATATCTTGCGCACCTCACGTTTTTCAACATTCAATCAGGGGGTGCGTCCGATGTCCGCGGACATCACACCAGACCCTAATTGGCATGGACACCTGTCTGTGGAGCGAATAGGGAAGTGAGTGCCGACCGAACCCAGATATCACTAATTTATTTTAACTACTTTTAGGCTGTTTGTAAATGAACCTCTGGGCAGATGTACACCAAAACTGTCAAAGTACACTTTTGGGACCAAAAGCAGCCACACCTGATGCAAATTGGATGGATTATGGTGAAAATCCATCCAGCGGTTTGTGCTGTAGGCGTGAGGAAATATTTTTTTCATTGCATCTGAGGACCCCCCTTATAATTGTACCCCCCCTGGACGGAACCTCACAAAACTTCTCAGAATCGAGGGGCCCATATACTTTATTTACAAAGTTTGGTGACGATTCGTCCACGGGGGGCAAAGTTATAAGACACCCAAAAGGTGCTCTTCCTCCTTTCGCTTGGAATCTCTCTGTATATTGTATTCCCTGGATCTCTCGACTTCATACTACTTCAGCCTCATTCATTGCCAGCAAACTGAATGGCCCGCACTCTCCACTTTGCTTGATAGAGGGTTTTTGTGCCTTTTGGGCTTTTCCCCTCAAGACTTTTGGCACGTCCTGCAAAACCCGCCACAGTGTCCAACCAGTAGTCATCTATAGGATGCCACTATGGCGTCCGGCGAGGATAGGCCCCATCTCTTCCAGGAGCGGCTTCGAGATAAGACCAAGACCAAGATTAAAACAAAGAAAGGAAAGGCCAGAACGTCCTGGAAGGATTCTGATTCTTCTGACTCGGGTGAGACTTACTTGGAGGGGATGGCTGGACTACCTTGGGTATGTCGCCAAAGATTTCTCTCACATATATTCAATATATTTTCATAAAAACCTTTATTCTTTGTGTATAAAAATAGATTGATATGTTTTTATTCAAATTCTTTTTATTGATTTTCAGTGAACAGTAAGAAAATATAACCCTTTACTTTGTGCATACAATTCATCACACACCTCTTAGACTTGATAACTCATTTATACAAGTGTTGATAGTTTCACATTATCTTTCGACGCACAGCTCATTATGTAACTCCTCTAAAGAATAAAGTGCTGAGTCAATGACCCATTCATGATCTCCTAAATCAACAATTGATTCTTTCTTTTATATATTGTGCCTGTTATTTGAACCCGAATTCAGTTAAAAACAATATATGTACTTAATTAGAAGAATATATTTTCGGTACCCATCTCTGTCACAAAGCTGAAGATGTTTCAGTTCCAAATAGATTTTTACAGACCTTTCATCAGGATTTTAGCTCGTTTCTAAACAGTTACAAGGATGGGTGGATGAATGGAGTGGTGTATGGGTGGGGTTTGGTGGATCGATGGGATTTGATAATATAGTTTGGATGGGTGGGCTGCTGATTGTATGGGGTTTGGTGGATTGAGTGGTGAATGTATGAATGGGATTTGGTGGATGAATGGGGTTTAGATGGATGTGTGCTATCTGGATAAATGGGGTTTGGTGGATAGATTTCACAGCACATTCAATCAGGCATGGTGCATAGTCTATATTTGTATATAACTATACATATTGATATTTCCAACAATCCAGTGCTGATTCATTACCCGTGCACTTCATGTGCTGCTTGCAAATCCTCCGAGAAGGTGCAATCTTTTTGGAAGTGCGGCAAAAACTTGGCATTTGAAAACATTTACTACTTATTAGAGTAATAATATAATTTTTGCAATTGTTTTCCCGTGCAATAATATCTATATCGGCAAAACCACCCGTATGGTACATCTCAGGATTAACAACCATTGTTCGAAGATTCGTAATAGGAAATTGTCTGCCCCTATACCTTTGCATTTTGCAGAGTATGGCCATACAGTTGGTGAGTTGGTATGGTTCAGTGTGGAGAAAGTTGGTGGTATCAATTATGATATGTTGCTTAGAAAATGGGCATATGAGGAACAGCTCTGGATGTTTAATCTGAAAAGCATTGAGCAAGTTCTTAATGTAGGAATTGCAATTTGCCACATGATTTTTCTACGCAGTCCTCTGCAACGGGGAGGTCACAATCTATACGTACATTAGGGCCCGTCTATCTTGGGTCCTTGGCCATCCCCCTCACCCCTTAGGGTTTCACATTTACTGGCTATTTTTGTCTGATACTATTGTTCCATATGTCTATACTCATTTATCTGTTATTCTTGGAATCACTCAGCAACCTAGGTTTATCAATTGGGACATGTGGTGGTGGTATTACAGTTTTCCCTAAACTGGGAGATTGTTTTGTTGTTAGTGGTTAATGACTTTTTTGTTAGGTCCCTCTTTTGTCATCTGGACTCCAAGGGTTGATTTAATTCTTAAAGGGTTTTGACAACCCGGAATTCGATTGTGGACTTTATGTAATGTTCATTACCTAATGCATGTTTCTGGTCTGCGCGCTTTTATTTTGGCTTAGTTCTATGATTGTGAAAGTTTTACACTTACACATTTCAAGATGACCGCCGACTTGGCTGTTCACATTTGGCCCTTCTTTTACTTTGGTTGGTATCCTTACTTGAGTTGCGGACACCCACTATTCACAGCGTTAGTTGGTGATTCATTCCCGTAGTCACTCTTTGTAATCTGCACGGTGGTAACATTCCGTGCCACAGGATGACATCCTTCCATGCGGAATGCGTGAAGTTTCCTTAACCAACTTTCATGTTGGTAGTGACCTATACTCCACCAACCCCTACAGGCAGAGATCTTTCCCAAACAAGTCCAATAAGTTGCTTTGAAGTACCTCCTGCTGGTTTCCCACGAGTCTGCACCTATTTGTTTGCCTTGGGATCCCTCCGAAAGCTATGGGATAAGGCTAGGACTAACAATAATCTTTTGCATTAATTCGGTTTACATGCTTTTCTAACAAATGGTTGTCTTTTAGTTATTTAGGCAACCCAAGTGATTTCATTTCACTTTTTATTTTAAATTGGTTCACTTTGATTATATGTTAACAAATATTGGTACCCTTACTGGAAAAGGATTCTTTGAGCAGAGAACAAATATTGGGGGGAAAGATACATATAGTTTAGGCCTGTCCAGGGAGTTTTCGAAGGTTGGCCTCCTAAGAGATCCAAGGAGTGAATCTAAAAGTAATAACCACTCACTGTGTTAATGTATAAGAGTGTTAGGTAACAATTGTTTATTTCCTAATCAAGTGAGACATGTAGTGCATAAATAAGACATGTAGAAGAATTGAAACATACATGTAGAAACCAACAATTCACAGTGACATCATAAAAAATATACAAACGAAAAACATGATAAACTGTATACCAAAAATGCGAATAAGTATCAATTATTACTTCATTGACACGAATAGTGTTAAATGCATAAGTACTTTGTGTTAAGTAATGGAAGAACAAAGTGCCTGTGAACTCGCTCTAAAAGGTGCAGTGGATCACCTGTACCGGTATGTTGGCTCCTTAATAGGGTTGTAATTATAATTTGAACAATAATATTCTATAGAGAACTAACTTAAATTGAACAATAAATGTTCCAGGGTGAAAGAGAGAGAGATATATATATATATATATATATATATATATTTTTTTTTTTAAAACATTTTTATTATTTTTTAAAACAAACAATACAAACCAAACTGGCAGCGCTTTTTGCAACAATCACATGAACATCAATTAGTCAAGACCGCTGCTCCCCCAATCCCTCCCCCCTCAAGAGCTTGTTCGTTCTTCTCATTCCGTATCTGCTGCGTGTGGCAGGGTATCACCTCCTTCTGAGACTGCAGAATCTGTTATTGTTCCAAACAGTCCTGCTATTAATACTCTCCATGCCAGCAGGGTACACACTTCTTCTTCCCCACACTTGCTACATGCCTCCTGCTATACCACCGTTTCAGCCTCCGCCCATTTCTGCAATTCCCGCCACCATACCTCCACCCGTGGCTTATGGCACTGCTTCCATCCCATGGCAATCCTTCGTTTTGCGAGCACATATGCCAAGTCCTTCAATTTCCCAACATGTTTAAGTTTCTGTGGTCTGGGAAACCCTCCCAACAGGCAGGCCCAGGCCGTATCTATAATGAGCGTGACCCCTTTGTCCGCTAGTTTTTGCACCAATTCTCCCCAGAAACTCTCAATCACTGGGCAAGACCAAAACATGTGTGTCATATCAGCATTTTCCTTATCGCATTTTGGGCACGCTTGTCGTCCCGCATTTACAAACTTCGATATTCTCATCGGGGTCATGTAAGCTCTGTGCGTTATATACAACTGTATTTGTTGTAATCTGGCATTTCTTGACCCCTTCTTGTGATATCCCATAGCACGCTCCCACATCCACATCCCATCTTCCATCTGTGCTCCCACCTCTGTTTCCCAATCCAACCTCAAATGCGTCAATTCCTTCCCAACCCGGGTCATCACCATCTCATACAATCTAGAGATCTCATGCCCCCCTTCTGATATGTCATATATTGTCCCCATCGTGGCGTCTGGTTCCTCCGCCAATACAGTCTCAGGCCAGATTTTACGAATATTCTGCACCAGCCTTAGGTATGTGACATACTGGCCCCTATGCAAGCCCGCCTCTTCCCCTAGTCCTTCAAAATCCTTAATGGCCCCCTCTTGCCAGACATCCCCCAATCTAACCAGCCCGACCGACTCCCAGTAGGTCCTGATTATCATCCTTAGTTGTTTGTCTTCCCCTGCCAAAGCAACCAACGGCACCTGCGGGGAACACGGGTACGGGTCATCCATCATTCGACATACTCTACGCCACATCTTCCACCCCAGCAACATCATTCCCTGGCGCTCCTTCATTTCTGACCTAGGCAACCAAATAATTTCCTTCAGGTAGAACGGAGTGCAGTCCTATCCAAACAGCCTAAATTCGGGAGTTACCTCATCAGAGAGCCATTTGAACACATATTGCAACTGACCAGCTACATAATAGGCCTCACAATTAGGCAGCTTAATACCCCCCTTTTCATAGAAATTCTGCAACTTCCATAGCGCCACTCTATTCCGAGTGCCATGCCATAGGAAGTCTCTGCACATACTATTCAGCTTGGTAAAAAACTTCTTAGGTATCATGTACGGAATATTGCTGAAAAAATGTAAGAGCCTGGGTAGGACCACCATTTTGAGCATCGCCCCCCGTCCCATCATCGCCAACGGCAACTTCTCCCAAAACTTCATGCTTATACAGATTTTTCCCACAGCCACCTCAGTGTTATGCAAATGTTCCTCCTCTACCGTGTGATACACATCTATTCCGAGGTAGCGGAAGGAACCAACCGCCCATGGTATCGGCAACACTGGCAACCGCTCCGGAAGGGTTCCTCTGTAGCTACCCAATGGGAAGATGCTCGATTTTTGGGGGCTCACTGCTATGCCAGACAGTTCTGCATACCTTTCCATTACCTCCAGAATATATTGAAGATTTTCCTCCGGATATTTCAAATATAATAGCAAATCGTCAGCATACAGGGATATTAGGCGTTTCTCTCCCCCTACCTCAATGCCTATCATGTCATATTGTTGCCGAAGGTACACTGCCAGGGGCTCCAGGACCAGAATATATAACATCGGGGACCAGGGGCACCCTTGTCTGGTGCCTCTGCTAAGTTGCCACCTCTCGGATATCACCGCTCCTGCACGTACCCTAGCCAGCGGATCACTGTACAGCAACTTCGCCCACCTAACATAGCCCGGCCCCATCCCGTATTCCTTCAGGGCCTCCAGCAACCATGACCACCTGACTGTGTCGAAAGCTTTGACTGCATCTAGGGACACAACCGCCATTTCACCCTCGCTCTTGCTCCCCCATTCAATCACCCGGTGGAATCGCCTATGGTTGTGGGTTATATTTCTGTTGGGAACATAACCTGTTTGGTCCCGATGTATCAATTTACTAATAACTCTCCGCAATCTATTGGCCAGGACCGCCGTCAATATCTTGCCGTCCTGGTTCAGCATTGACAAAGGCCTATAGGAGCCGCAGCTATGCCCTGGTTTGTTGGGCTTAGGGAGCGGTATTATTATCGCTTCTCTAAGCGATTCCGGCAGCCGGCCCACCTCAAACGATTCATTAAGCATTTCAAGCATGGGGGGGGGAGGGGAGTACCTCCTCCCTATATGCTTTATAAAATTCGCTAGGGAGTCCGTACGCACCCTGGGTCTTACTGGTGAGCAGCTGCCTCACCACCTCCTCCAATTCCTCCAAAGTAATCGGCGCATCCAGCTCCTCTCTTTCTTCGGCACTAATCTTAGGTAATCCCATATCTCTTAAAGTTTCCCTTATCTCCTCTCGGCTGCCCCAGTGCCCTGTAATAATCTAAGAATGCCTCATTGACTCCTTCTTGGGTGTTTGCTACCTCTCCATCCTCTCTTGTTATCGTCCTAATCGGAGGCTTGGGGGTTTCACTCTTGTATAGCCACGCCTAGAGACGGCCCGTTTTATCCCCACCTGCATGCAAGCCTTTCCCAAAGTTCCGCACACCGCAGCTGTAGTTTAAGTACTGGCTCTGCATCTCCCCCTCCCCTATTGAGTTCCCGTTCCAGTTCATCCTCAGCTTCCCATAACTCCGTTAGGACCCCACCCTGCAGGCCCTTTGATTTAGCAATGGCAGCACCCCGCAATACCACCTTAAAGGCTTCCCAGAGCGTGCCCGCCGAATCCACACTGCCGCGTTCTCTTCGAAATAATGTGTGATCTCGTCCCTGATATCCTCTCTGAAGACCGGATCCTTGAGCGCCTCAGCCCGGAGGCGCCACGTCGGTATACGCGCTCTGGGGCGGCAGTACTGCCATCCCAGGACCAGAGGCGAGTGGTCCGACAGGACCCTCGCTTTGTATTCTATTTGGGTGGTCTCTACCACCACATCTGGCGTGGCAAAAAAATAATCAAGTCTTGTATGCAGTTGTTGCGGAGCTGAGAAATGCGAATACTGTTCCTCATTAGGATGTTTCAGCCTCCAAACATCTGCCAGCCCGAAGTAGTCAAGCAGTGTCTGCAATGCCCTGGCCGCTGGGGTGGGCCTATCAATCTTATCATCAGATCTGTCTACCCTGGGGTTCAGCACACAATTAAAATTCCCTCCCCAAATAACCGCCCCACCCACACACGCACCCAGGTTGGTACACAGAGTCCTAAAATATGCCGCCGTGTTTTGATTGGGGGCATACCTATTTACAATGCACACCTCTTTATTCTCCACCAGTGCCTTCAATATGACCATCCTCCCCTCTGTATCCACCAACTCTTGTGTAAGTTGGAGCGCAACGTGCGGTGCCACCGAGACCAACACTCCCCTAGCGTAGGCAGAATACGGAGAGCCCACTACAATACCTCTCCACTTCTTCCCCACCAGTTCCAACTTTTCCCGAGTCAGATGCGTCTCCTGTAACAGTGCAATATCAATCTTCTGTCTTTTCAAATACATCATGACCTTGTTCCTCTTTAAGTAACTATTGAGTCCCCTGACATTCCACGTTACGATCTTAAGATCCCCCATAGCTCATAAGTATCCTCCCCCCTTTCGTGCAGCAAATCCCACCTGCCCACGCGATGCAGATACAGCCCTCTGGCTTTTTCTTGTAGCCTCATGTACAAACTCAAACGCCCCATAACTATACACACCCCAAACTCCCCACTTCCCTCCCCACCCTCTACCCATCCCTTCCCCAACACCACACTCCCCAACTGCTGCCCAGCTCCATCCATAGGACTCGGGCACCCCCACATCTAGCCCTGCAAGCACCAACCAATGCCCAGAGCTCAGTAGGGTGAAGTCGCCCTAATGGCCACTTACCTAAAGTTACTAAGTGGGGTAAAGAGATCCGCTCTGCAAGGCTCCCCTAAATACAGCAATAGTCACTAAGGCCACTCAAATGACTATAATCAAGTCCCAGGGACCTATGCCGCGCCATCTTGTAGCACCCTCCTCGTGCACTACTTATCTCCTCTTCCCGTCCGAACGTCAGGCTCCTGGGGACATCCCTGCGCATCGAGCCATTCCATGGCGTCCTCCGGAGTCTCAAAAAACAAAGTTTTGTGTTTGTGAAAAACCTTCAATTTCGCCGGGTAGAGCAACATGTATTTATGGCCCGCCTCTCTCAATCTCCGCTTTACCGTCCCAAAGTTCATGCGGCTACGCTGCACAGTCAGGGTATAGTCCGGGTAGGCCGTTATGTTTGCCGCTCCTCGTGTAATCGTTCCTCCCTTGCGGAAGTGTTCTAGTATCCTCTCCCGGTCCCGGTAATTAAGGATTTTGGCAATTACTGGCCTAGGTGGGTTTCCCGGCGGCGGCCTCCTTGTTAGAGCTCTATGCGCACGTTCCACCGCGAATCCTTGAGATAAGGCTCCTCCGGGTATCTCCTGCAACAGCATAGATTCGATGAACTCCGTGGGATCATGGCCCTACGATCCGATCCTTCTGGCAGGCCCACGATGCGAAGGTTATTCCGTCGTGCGCGTCCTTCCGCCTCCTCCTCCCTGTTCTCCAAGTTGCCCACTCTCTGCACCAGGGCATGCAGTTCGGCCTTATGGGAGGCACAATCCGCGGTGTTCGGGCTCACCTCTTTCTCGAGGGTCTCACTGCGCTCCGCCAAGGACCTGACGTCTTGCTGGAGTAAATTCACCTCCTCCTGCACCTCACCGACGTTAAGGTCCAATGCCGTTTTCAACTCAGTTACGGCCAGTTCAATCTTAGCCTCCCAGGCCGCCTTCAAGTCCGCAATCGCAGCCAGGACCTCTTGGTTAGTACCCGTCGCAGGCATGCCGCCTGTAGGCGACTTATCCTTGCTCTTGGAACTTTCCGGACCTGGGGACGTCTTGGCGAAGTCGTCCAACATGGGCTGCTTCGCCTTCGGTCTCACTGTTCTATTAGACATGACCCAGGGGACCTGCGTTCTGCGCTAGTTACAAATGCGCACACAGTTCGCTCCTATCGCCCGACCACCGTGCAGCCTGCTCCTTACTTTGTTCCGGTCGTTGATCGGCCATTTTGTTTTGTCTTCTGTCTCCGGCGCTCCTTATCTTTTTCGCACAAGACTCCACCACCGTTCCTCCCACGCCTTCCAAAAGTTCACCAAGCGCAGTCAGACCGCTCACACATCGACATGTGTGTTTTCAGCAGTCATAGGCACGTTGTTATGCACTATTTCGCCAGGATCATTTCAGGATCTCGGGAGCTCCTCCAGATCGCGTCCTCCTACATGGCCCTCGTAGCCACGCCCCCCAAAAAAAATGAAAGATCTTTGATTAAAGCCATCATCGTTTTAGGTGGAGTCAGTTTTGCCTGTGATAGCAAGCTAATTATTGGGATTTTTCCTTTCATTAACGCCTAGCACGTTGTAAGGCAGGTTCCTTTGTGGTGGTTTGCCCTTATTTAGGGCGTACCTTTTGAGTCATCTGCTGGTCAGGTTTTAAAATTTCTTTCACCGTTTATTGTTACTTCTCATTATCAGGAGGGTTTGGAGGATTCAACATTACTGTTGAACTTGTAGGTGTTCTGGCTTTCCATCAAGGTATCTCAATGTTTTTCAGTTTAAACACATTTGAATTTTTTAATTTTTGGACCACTTGTTTAATTGGTATCATACTCTGATGTAATTTCCAGACTTTTGGGTACACTGGTGTCATTCTGCCATTTTGTGGGCGCTGGTTTGAAGGGCACTTTCAGGGTGATCTGTCATGGTCCCTCAGGTATTATCCAGTAGGCCAAACCTTGACCAAAGTTATAAACCATTTAATGGTTATGGGCTCTATAATTGTATTGCTCTGTCAAACATTATTTGTGGGCTATTGACAGTATTTGTATTATTTGTTTTTGCATAGTTGTTTCTCCCCTGATGAAGACTTTGCAATTATATAGAACATCGAAACTGGTCAGTGTTTTTGTTGAAGTGGCCAGAAGATAAAGAATTTTAGAATTGACGCCATCTCCTCCGTTTTGGCCACTTGGATCATATTTCTATATATGTGTAGTTTAGCATGTCATTTATATGCTGTTTGTTTGTGTTTAGTGTGCGATTGCATTGTGTGATTGATGTGTCCTTCGTAGTGTCTTAGAATTGTTAGTTCTTCTTTTCTCCATTTTCATTGTCCTTGTTTGCCTACAATATTTAGTTTTTGATGTATGAATAATTCTGCTTTTATTGAAATACTAGCTGATATACCCGGCGTTACCCTGTATTTTCTTTTCTTATAGGTACTATTTGTCAGAAATACCTTAAGGTAGATTTATGCTTTTCGGAAAGGCTCCATAAGAAAGGTGAAAAGAAAAATTCACTACATTATTTGATTATTTCTCATTTTCTCGTAAAGAATGCACAGCACATTTTATTGTTTGTCTTAAAAACTCATTCTGAAACGTATAACTGTACGTGAGAACAACATGGTGATTTCTGAGCAGCAAGATAGGTGACATGATGCAGATGGTGCCAACAACTATGGACCTAAAGTTCAATATTACTAAAGTACATGTTAATTGTAAGGCTTGTTTATAAAGAACATTCTTTGTTTCCCTTCCCTGTGAAGACTGCCGATTCAATCACGTTGGGCAGCAATTCTTTAACTCACAGCCTTGTGCCATTACACAGCCTCGGTCGGTCGTGATTGCGAAGCACCATGATGGGCACCATGATGGGTGACCCAACTTTCAGTCATAGGGTCTTTTTGAGAAAAGCAGTTTGTTGAAAACCATGAAAAATTGCATCATAGCGGCATCATTTTAGAGGTGACATATTCCCTTTTTCAATGGGAATTGTGGGCTTGCAGCAAAGCAGCGCTGCTTTTTCACTCCCTTTCTTTAAGACAAACAAGAACACACCCTAGTAGCATTTCTTGGGGTGCTTCTTGTTCTATCTTGCCCAATGGCGCTTGGTAAAACAGTGCAGCCATCTTTGTGTTCCTGCAAAACGCAGTTTTGGTGCAATGGTGCTTACTGAAGCCAGCGCAACCATTTTGCTGTTTCTGCTGAAGCGCAGCTTGGTTGTGGAGAAATTCTGTTCAGTGGGTCAGTGTAGCCCACAACACCAGCATTAAGCTTATCTATTGTACTCCAAGCAATGAGTTGATACTAGTAATCGAAGCATGTCACAACCCAATTCTCTTACTACTGTCCCAAAAAGGTATGTAGTTCTTCGTCAATATTGTATCCTTGAAGTTATTTGTTTTCAAAATCAGTAATACACCGTGTCTATTTTTGGCACAGCATACGCTCTGTCTCCTCCACGTGGTCCAGTTTTCACTCCATAAATCCGAAGGAATGCAAAGCTTTCCATATTATTCTGATGGAAATCTAAGAAATGTTTTGCCACTGGATAATTTGCATCTTTGTTTATGATAACTCTAGCATGCTGTTGCACTCTGATCTTCAATTTACATTTAGTGCTTCCAATGTACCATTTCTGACATGCACAGGTTAAAACATATACCACATAGTCTGTTTCACATGTGATTCTGTCCATGATTGAAATCCTCTTTCCCGCTTTTAGGTGCTTAAATGATTCACAGTTTTTAGCATACTTGTAGATATTGCATTTCGGGCACTTGCAGAAGCCCTTTCCTTCATTTCGTAGCCAGCTTCCCATAGGACTTTCTTCTTTTTTTGCCACAAAGCTCTGAACTAATACATCCTTAATTGACTTATTTCTTCTGAAGCTTATGTCTGGGTTTTTATTGAGGCTTTTAGCAAGATCTTTGTCTGCAAGTCAAATCTTCCAATGTCTGCGCAGTATGTGCCTGATTTCAGTCGATTGGCTATCAAAGTTGAGTACAAGACGTGTAATGTAATTTTCTGATTTTTTTCTTTTCTGTTTGTCTTTGTGATTCTGATTCTGTGAGGAGATTTTGCCTATCTTGTTTTCTCGCTCTTATAAATGCTCATTCAGTGACTTTTTTGGGGGCTATGACTGTTTTAGAAAACCCATTGCTGTTATTTTACTGTGTTCATCATAGGCTTCAGAGTGCTGGTATTTCTTCTTAGTCTAATATATTCACTGCAGTGTTCTCCATACTAGACTTTTAGGGTGTCCGCTTGCCGCATGTAGTGGTGTATTTGACCCTGTTAGTTCGATGCAGCTCACACGTTAGTGTCTTGTCCACAATTCTCACATTCACATCCAAGAAGGTTATAAGATTTCTGCTATGAGTTTCAGTGAACTTCAGATTATCATTCTTATTAAGGTGTTAAACAAAGTTCAGCCACCCCTCTCCAGATCCTTTCCAATTCACAAACAGGTTGTCAATATACCTGAGCCATAGAATCACATTTTCAGTGCTCTCCTATATATTTATATTTCACCCGGCCCGCGGTAGCGGGTGTGTAGTTATGGTTAAGTTGCTAAACTCATAGGAAGAGCACTTTTTCGGCAGCTTATAACTTCGCTCCTCCTGGACGAATCCTCACCAAACTTTGCAAAAAAAGTATATGGGCAGCTCTGAATTTTTTCGCCAAGTTGGGCGAGGTTTCGTGCAGGGGGGACTGAAAGGGGAGTATAATTTTTTTCCCTATATACTGAATGGGTAAAACCTTTGCGCACGGCTACAGGTCGAACGGCTGGACGGATTTTCATCAAATTTGCGCCAGGAGTGGGGACTTGGTCCAGAAAGCGTGCTTTTGTGTGTTTGTTGGAAATCGGACCGGTAAATCTGTTACAAAACACTGAAATGTATGTCCCATTTCCCTGTTCGCTCTGCGGAAACAAGTGTCATTGGATTACGGTGTGGTGTCGGAGAAGTTTGGACGCGGCCGGTGGTTGACTGGAGGGAAGCGTGTTGTGCATCAACATTTTTTGGGAAAGCCGCTATGGTGTATCGGAGGACAGTGCGGCGCGGCAGGGTCTGGAAAATGTACTGTACGCATTGAGTCGGCGGCCATAAAGGAAGTAATGGCTGGGGGAGTGAGAAGTGGTTCATGTGATATACGTAGGCTAGTATTTTCTGCGGTGATTGGAGGCAGCCGTTGTCACGGTCCCTTAGTTTGTGCCGCAACCTGTTTGCGGCGAACTCTTTTCGTGGTGAATGATGGCAGGTCATTTGCAGATGGGTAGTGAATTGCACATGAGATAGGTTGGGTGGGATGCGGTAGTTGGCCACATGGAGGCATGCATGGGTGAATGAAGGTGCAGTGGGTCTGTGGAAGGATCACACTATTGGGTGCAAGGCCGAAGCCTGTAGGCTGTAGGGCATGCTCTGAGGAGCATAGGGCTGCAACATACACACCGCAGGAGGGCATGTTTCAGTCTGCATCCGGTACAGGCTGGTGCTTGCAAAGTGTGGTGTGTGCTGATTGGTTGCAGTAGCGTTAGTGCTGCAAACTGAATGTGGGTAGGGTGGCAGTGATACAGTACTTTGGGAATGGGTATGCCTATAGTATGTGAATGAAAGTGTATAGGGGTGCAGGAGAGAGTGTTTTCTTTCCACATTGTGTTACCTGTTGAAATGTGTTGCTGCATAGCTACGTGGTGGTGCGCAGGTTGGGTTGGAGTGCTGGTGGCAGTGGTGTGTATGTCGATGGTCATAGTTGGTGAAATGCATGATATGATATGATATGGAATTTGTAACATGCCTATACACAGTGTTTCAAGGTGCGACGAGGCAAGGGAGGGGGAACGAAGGGAGGACAGACAACGATCCTACTAGGCCAAGTGTCATTCAGATCGCGCAAATGCATGGGATGGGGGGGAGGGGAGAGTCCAGTACATGGGAATAGAATATTAACAATAAGTAACGGCCAGGAACTGGCAAGTGCAAAGGTAAGTGCAGAAATCAGGTGTCAAGTGCTGGTAGTGGGACTGTTGGGATACAGAAACGGTCCCCAAGTGCGGGGGTTGCCATGCAGGCAGTGCAGTTGTGTGACTCTGGCAGGGGGTGGGGACCTGGGCCTGAGATCAGAGGGTGACCAGGTAACCGGTGCAGTTTCAGTTCAGCCAGGAGGTCAGCAGGGGAGAGGTGGTGAAAAAACAGAAGCAAAGAGAAGGGTTTTGAGGTGCTTCCGGAACCGGAGATGGTTCTCCTCAAGTTTCAGGGAGGCTGTTCCAGAGGGAAGCTCCAGCCCAAGAAAGAGATCTACCACCAATTCTGTTTGGAGAAGCAACTGACCCTGAGGGAGTTGGAGGCAGATGAGCGAAGAGCTTGAGAAGGAAGATATTTAGAAAGAGAGAGTTGAAGGTATTGAGGCCCCAGGCCCCAGAAGGCCTTGTGGACGATGCAGAGGGTTTCAAACTTAATCCTCGCAGCCACTGGGAGCCAGTGCAGAGATTTCAGTCCTGGAGAGAAACGATCCCTGGGCTTGAAGTCAAGGACAAGTTCCACAGTCATGTTCTGGATTAGTTGCAGATGGCGTAGAGGAGAGGCAGGCAGATTTAGAAAGAGGCTGTTGCAATAGCCCAGCCTAGAGAGAACCAGAGCTCTGGAGACAGTGAGCTTCTGGGGGAAGGAGAGGAAAGGAAGAATACCTCTGAGGAGGTACAGCTGGTAGTGTGACTTCTTAGAGACATCAGAGATGTGAGGAGAGAAGGAGAGTGAAGAGTCGAAGATGACCCTGAGGTTTTTAGCCTCGCATGTGGGAGCAGGAAGAGGGCCAAAGGAGGCCGGCCAGAGAGTGACAGGAGAGGAGGGGATGGGGTGCCAATTAGGAGAATCTCAGTCTTACTGGCATTAGGACAGAGGTCATTGGCGGAACACCACTCCTGGATAGCAGACAGTCAGTGATGCGAGACGGAGAAAAGGTGGCCGAAAGTAGCCTGAAAATGAGTGTCATAAATTGGGGCAGAGGGCAGCAATGCGGTGGGCAAGAAGTGCCAGGTATTGGTTGAACAGCCAGGGAGAGAGGTTAGACCCCTGGGGGCCACCATATGTAGAGAAAAAGATAGCGGAGAGGAAGGACCCAAGTTGGACCTGGGAGGGTCGGTCAGAGAGGAAAGAAGTCAGCCACGCCAGGGCCTGACCATTGATACCCAGATTATCACAGAGACATTTGAGCAGGATGGCATGGTTGACCGTGTCAAAGGCAGAAGAGAGATCATGCAAGATGAGGACATGGGGTGTTAGAATTGAGGTTGGAGAGCAGGTCTTCACAGATGTTCAGGAGAGCAGTTTCCATGCTTCTTTTCAGCTCTGAAGCCAGACTGATGGTCATGAAGACAACCAGCAGATTCAGTGTGGAGATTAAGCTGGGAGATGGCCAGCTTTCCCAGGAGTTTGCCCTGGAAGGAGTGATGGAGATTGGGCTATAGTTAGCTGGGCAGGAGGGGTCGACAGATGGTTTCTTAAGAAGAGGGTGCACAAGGGAGTGCTTCAGGGGTGATGGGAAGACTGCAGTGGTGAAGGAGTAGTTACAGAAGTCGGCCAGGGCAGAAGCCAGGGTGTCAATGTGGTCCTTGATGGTTTTGGAGGAACAGGGGTGAACCTGTTTTGATGAGACTTTCATAGATCGGACTTGTCTAGAAACCTCATCTGCAGAGAACAGGGGGAAGGCAGAGAAGGAGGGAGGAGAGGTGGCTGCAAAAGGGCATAAGGAAGAGCAGGGAGTAGAGGGAGGGAGGGGAGAGTGAGGACAGGATGTCCTGAGATTTAGAGATGAAGTGAGAGGTAGAGACTGCAGCAGGGTTGGCCAGTTCCTTGCAGATTTTAAAGAGTTCAGCTGAGTTGTTAAATGCGCAGAGACGCGGACTTGGATATGAGCTCTCTTCTTGGTGAGGACAGAGAGCCGGTATTGCCTTTGGAGCAGGCGGCATGCCAGTCTATCAGAGGATGTACATGAAGCATGCCATTTTCTCTCAGCCACCTTGCACTTGCGTTTAAGGGTGACAAGGTCTGAGTCGCACCAGGAGTTGCACTTGGCTTTGGGCTTCAGGCGGATTCACATGACAGGGGCAAGAATATCAAGAGTATCAGATATGGCAGAGTGGAGCATGGAAAGTGCTGTGTTAGGGTGAGAGTCAGCCAAAGGTGGGTGGGGCTGAGAAAGTGGCGGCGAAAGCCTCAACTGACACACGCCTCATGGGTCGGATGACCGAGAAGGTGGGTGGCAATGATGGAAGTGGCTTGGCCTGGGGGATAAAGAGGGTGAGATGGGAGGAAATGAGAAAGTGATCACTCCAGGAGAGAGGAGTGGTGAGAGGGACAGAAAGGGGAAGGTCTGAGGAGATCAGAACATCCAGAGTGTACCCTGCAGAGTGAGTCGGGCCAGAGGGGAGAATAGAGAGTGAGAGAGTCATAGAGGTCACGAAAGAGTCCAGAGGGAGGACAGGAGGCATCCAGGTGGATGTTGAAGTCTCCAAGAAGGAGTTGAGTGTTCGAGACCAAAAGGGAAGAGGAGAGGTCCGCCCACTCGGAGAGGAAGGAGGAGATCTGACCAGGTGGCCGATAGATGGTAGCCACAGTAAGGGAATGGCTAGGGGAGAGCCTGCAGACGAGGCATTCGAAAGAGGAGTAGGCCTGCGTAGGAACGACAGCGGCAGGAATCCACTCGGGAAAGATCAGGCATACACCCCCTCCGGAACAGTTGGATCTGGGGGCAGAGAGGATCTTGTAGCCATCTGTGAGGAGCGTATCAAAGCTTGTGACAGAGCTGGCCGTGAACCATGTCTCGGTGAAACCGAGGACATCGAGGTCAAGTTCCTCCAGAAGGCAGCAGGTGTCGGAGGAGCATGGTGGCATTACGTTTCTGTAGGTGTGTTCAAGGCCTATGCTGTGTGCAGCATTGCTGAAGTAGGCCGAATTTTGTGAAGATGTTGTGGTTATAGTACACAATACTTTGTGAATGGCTGTGGGTAGAGGTGGTGGAGGATGTGGTATGTTTGTGCATTCTGGTAAGTGCGACCTGTTTTTGTGATTTGGTGTTTTATGGTGTGGGGGAGTTGAGGTGAAGTGCTGCTACCTACTTGTGGCACGTTTGTGCTAAATGGTAGCTGCCCACATGGTAATCATGTTAACTGTTGCCATTTGCTGCTGCATAGCGCCATGGGGGTGTACAGGTTGGGTAGGAGTGTTGGTGGCAGTGGTGTCTATGTGGATTGTCGCAGAGGCTTACATGGAGACATGCATGGTGGCATTACGTTGCCGTGACTGTGTTCAAGGCCTAGAATATTGGATGCATGGCCGAAGTCCTTGAGGACATGCACGCCAGTAATGCATTTCTCAATGTGCATGAGTTAGAGGGTGGTGACATGTAAGGAATGGGTGTGGAGTTAATTTCAGCTGGTATAGGCCACTGTTGCAAATAGATTGTGGGTAGGTTGGCAGTGAAACAATACTTTATGAATGATAGTGGGTACGCCCATAGTATGTGATTGAAAGTGCACAGGGATGCAGGAGAGAGTGTCTTGTTTGTACATGATGGTAATTGTTGCAATTTGTTAATGCATACCTCCATGGTGGTGCTCTGTGGTTGGATTTGCGGCAGAGAAAAGTCAGGCTGTGTGGGCACTGGGTGCAATGCCTGTTTACTGTCCGTATGTTACAGGGTGTGGTTGAAGGCCAGCTTATTTGTGCTTAGCTAGTGTGCTGTGTGCACAATGCTTGCAGTATGGGCAATGTTATAAACATGTGGTGCTTACGTTGCCAGTGAAACAATCTGAGTCGAAGTGGGTAAGAGAGTAGTATGTGAATGAAAGGGCATAGGGGTGCTGGAGACAGTATAATGTTTTTACATTATGTTAACAGTTATACGTAATGATGTGTATGTCCATTGCAGTGTCGTGGTTGGTTAGGAGTGCTGGTGCCAGTGGTGCATATGTCCATAGTGGTAGTTGCCGATTTGCTGACATGTATTGTTCAATTACGGTGGGGGGGAAATGTGTGCAAGGTGCAGACCCACTGGAGCAATGCAGGTTTGGCAGTGTATGCAGCGCAGGGTGGTGATCTTTGGGGAATGCGTGTGGAGGACATTGTCGATGTGCTACAGCAGGACAGATGAGTTGCAGAGGGTGAATTGTGCATTCTATGGTTGTGGTGATAGTTGGAACATGCCACGGTATTTGGTGTACAGCAGTTGATGGTGCAGTGAGAAGTTGATTAGTGTGGCCTCAGGTTGCAGTGCGTACGTAATGTGAGTATGGAAGTGGGTATGGTTGAACGGCAGCTTATATGTGGTTGGTTACTGGGCTGTGCGTACATTTATTGAAGTAGGCCCAATGTTTTGAAGGTGGTGTGCATGGGTTGGCAGTGACACAATAGCGTGTGAATGGTAGTACGTAGGGGTGGTGCAGTCTGCTCTATGGTTGTGGCTTCTACTAAGTGTGACACGGTTTCGTGAATGGGTGTTTGAGGGAGATGGGTAGAAATGGCGCTACATATGTAAAGTTTGTGCATAATGTTAGGTGCCCACATGGTCACTTGCTTGGGTGTGTAGTGTTGCAGCGGGTGTGGAAAGGGTTGCAATGTTGTGTGCATACCTAAAGGTGTGCTGGGGGCGTGTTAGGATGTTTATGGATGCTGCAATAGTGCCTTATTTAGCAGATATTTCTGGTGGAGGGGCTTTGCAAACAAGCAAAACGTGTACTGAGAGTGTTTCATGGTAAAAAGGAGTGGTGTATAGAAATGACAGTGTGTAATGCAGAGGTTTTGTATGCGATTGGTGCGTGCGTGTTTTGAAATGTGACAGCACCCAATTTGGGGAGTGTTGCAAAAAGTGACAGTCCAAAGGGAAGAAGTATCGTCGCAACTTTATTGGGCCGTGGCCCTCACTGTAGATGGGGAAAGCGCACATGTGCATCCTCCCATTATGATCAGTGTGGAAATGGAATTGTGGGAAATAGACAATTTGGAGTTTAGGGCGTGGTTCATAGGAAGGGGGGGTTACCATTTCGTCACAATACTGTGTCGTGAGGGTGGTCGACATGGAGAGACGCACAGTGCTGATCGTCGATGATATCTTTGTGCGCCATCTGCACAGGTGTTGCGTGTAAAGAGGCGTTACTGGTAATTTCAGGTTGGAAGGAGTGGACGCTTTCTGTACCTGTCAGGGTGACTGCAGTTTTGGCGGGATGGTTCGCCTTTGCAGATATGTGGCATCCATCACGAACGTGGACTGTGTCGTGGTGCACTATGGAAGTGCACATTTGGGTTACATGTCGTGTGGACAATTAATCCTTCTACTGATGAGGATGCTGACTGCAGTGATGCATATTTTTCCTACTGCCAAGGTGGTTTTCTCATGCATAACACCAAGAGCAGTGTGTGTCCATGACGGTGTAATTTGTCCCCAGCCAGCGGTCAGAAGGTGTCTTATAAACAGATTTATGCGTTGGTTTATGCAGACTGTTGGCATGTTCTCCACCCACTATGAGATCATGAGGTCACAAAATATGCAGTGGTTCCATAGAAATGGCATTTATTTGAGCGCCATTAGCAATGCCACTTTCTTTCACACTGTGCAAGAAGCATTGACCAGAATGTTGTAAAAATGTGAGGACAGGAAAACAGAAACGCATACAAAGAGAAAATAGTAAAATAATTTGCACGCATGTAAAACATTATTTTCTTTTTTTTAAAACCGTCATACATATATGCTGGAAGACTGAATCCCCTGCCTAGTTTCATATTGTTTAGCCCCCCACATCCCCCTCCTTCACTTTCACAAAAACATAGTGGATTACGCAGTACTTTCAGGATGGCACGTGCCACATCCTGGGTGGCCATGTAGATGGAGAAATCGGGCATACTTTCATTGAACTTTGCAGTAGACATACTTTGCAATTTGTATTTGTATTTTATTGAATTTATATAGCGTTTTAATCCAATCCGTTTTACAAGAGTAACAATCTAGATACAACAATAGAGGGATTTGAAGACTAGACAGAGGAACTTGAATTTAAGCTGGAAGTGGAATGGAAGCCAACCTAGAAAGGAGAGAGAAGAGGAGATGGAGTCATGAGGAGAGAGAAGGCAAAGGGAGCGGATGGCAGAGTGGTAGACACATTTCAGTGGGGAGAGGTGAGAGGAGGGGAGTCCAATTTGTACTGTGAATGTGTAACGGTACATTTCAAGTGTTGCAGCGCAGTGACAGTGTTCGATGATGGCATTTTTAATGCGATGGACGCGTGTGTGCCTATTTACCAGTAATCTAATGAAGTAAAGCTGCAGAGAAGACAGTGCAAAGGGAGGAATGACTATTCCAGTTTTACAGGTGTGCGGCCCACACGCTACTTTGGGAGGCGAACGTGGCAAAATCTGCCCTTTACACCTCCTTGCCCAACTGCCATGGCAGTGTGAGGATTAGCCAATCAGGTAGTGTGGGTGTGGTTAAAAGGAAGGGGAGGTGAAACGGTTGCACATTATACTCTGCGTACTGAGAGTGGCTGACATGGCGAAACGTATTGTGTTGCCTGTAGGTGCTCCCCTTGTAATAGATGTGCGCAACTGTGCTCTGCAAAGAAACTTTGACGGCAATTTTGGTTTGGAAGGAGTGGACGAATTGTGGAACGCTGTGCATGAGTGCCATTTCGTCGATATGCATGCACTTTGCAAAGACATTGCCATGTTTCCAGTAGTAGATGTTATCGGATTTTATTACGGCGGCATGCATATGGGTTACCTGCCTTGCTTACATTTGTCCCGTAGACTGAGGAGGTTGCTGGGTGTCTGACAACGCTTTTTCCCACCAGCAAGGTGCTTCTCTCATTTACAATACCGCAAAGAGTATGGCCTACTGCTCATGGACGTTGTTCTGAGACAGACGAAGAAAGTTGCCTCATCAACAGAAGGATGTACGCTTTTTTGTCCGCTCCTGGAATGACCTTATTACTTGTGGACGTGTAGAGTGTTTCCAAGAAAATGGCATTTTGTTGTCCTCCATTGGCAAAGCAGTTTTGTTTGCTCGTCTACAGGATGCGGTGAAGAGTTTACTGAACTAATATGCGTAGAAGAAAACACAATAGCTACTGCAAACAAACAAAAACGTTATTTTTGTAGAATGATCTACACCAAAAAAACCTCTTTTTAGAGTTGCCCCTTACTACGAACTCCCCCTGCCCTGGTTGCAAGTTATTCCCCCACACCCACACGCAGCACGAAAGTCACATGCAGGGATTTTGCGGGTGGCGGCCACGAAAATGCAACTGTGGGGATTGTCCAATAAGTTGCTTAGGATGTGCGACAATAGGAAGAGGGACTCCTCTGGTTTTACTGGGGCACGGCCCTGGCAGTGCTTGGAGAAAGGCATGTGACACATTCTGCGTTTCTGAGCATGCTGGTCAATAGAAATGGGATTGTGCCCTTTGGCCAATGAGGTGGTCAGGCCGTACGTTACAGAAAAGAGCACCAATAGGGAGAAGGAGGAGTCCTGCTTCACCGGGGCACCTCTCTTGCAGTGATTGGGGAAAGGCATGTGCCAGGTTTTGCCCTTCTCACCATGTTGGCCAATGGAAATGGGACTATGGCCTTTGGCCAATCAGGTGGTCTGGGTGTTCATCACAGGAAAGGGAGGCATTCACTTTTCCAGAACTTTGTGTACTGCAGCTGGCAAACATGGCAAGGTGCACAGTTTTCATCCTGGGTGATTACTTTGTGGAAGATCTGTGCGTGTATGCCCTCCAAGAAGACTTGTCTAGCAATTTAGGTTTGGAGGGATTGGACGTTTTGTGGAGTGGTATGGAATCGTGCTGTGTCGGCGGACTGCTTCTAGAATGTCGACGCGTGGCCTCTTCGGCAACTGTACATGTTGTGATCGTGCACTTTGGGGGCTTTTTTTTGGGTTCCATGCCTTGTTCCTGTGTGTTCAGTCAACTGAAGATTTTGATGAAAGCAGTGGAGTGCATTTTTCCTACTGTCAAGATGCTTTTCTCATGTACACTGCCGAGAATCGCGTGGCATTATTCCAATGCTTCCTGTCGCCAGCCAGAGATCGGAAGGGGTCTCATCAACAGAAGCATGTGTGACTTCTTGACTGCTGCTGGGATGTTCTCCTGTGAGAATGAGAACATTAGTTCCCGATACGTACACCTTTTCAAGGGAAATGGCATGTCTTTGTCGGCTAGTGACAATGAAATGTTCGTGCACAATCTACAGACTGCACTGAAGACCCTACTGTAAGAATGTGAGCTGCAGTTCAAAACACACCTATGAAAACTGCAAAGAAATTGTTTCTAGGAAAGCACCTTTTTAAAAAAAGAAAAAAAAGGTTCTTTTAAGAGCCACCTCAATCACCGACGTGCGCTCCCCTGGTGCAATGTTATACCCCCACTCCCATGCAGTACAAAAAGTCTGCAAATATCGCAATAGTTGCAGGGTGGCACATGGTACATACGCCCCTTTTGCAGATCACGCCCATAGAAATGGGCCTGCAGAGGCTATGGGATTGGGCAATCAAGTTTGTGGGTGTGGTGTCTACGGACCAACGGAGCTACACTGTGTATTTGTTCACAGAAATGCAGAGGGTGCTGTTATGGGTGTGTTTTTTACAAGGCACAGCGTGCAGATTTTAGGGTGTGCTGACATATATTCAGTGAAAATGAACGCAAAACACTTTGCACTCGCTACTCATTTACCAATCTATGATGTACATGTGAAGTGCTATGGACTAGGTACAATGAAGTGCCGGATTCTGTTGTGTGTTAGTACTTGCAGCGCACAGAGGTAGCGTGAGTTATGGTTGCGTACCTTACCATAACTGGCGAATTTCTGGGGTTTTTAGGTTTTACCTGTAACCATAATGTCCCTGTAGCAACGTTTTTCCATTGAATTTCATAGGTTTTTTAGTAGTGCAACTTAAACATTACGTCCCTTTTTTAACAACGTTTTTTGTTAGTGTATATGTATATAATGAGGGAGAATGAATGAATATGAATTATTTCTGGAAAACGTTCCTCAGAGCACTTTTCTGCTTATAGTTTTCATTGTCACTCGAGTCTGGTGAGGTAGGGACACCCTGCCGTTCTGAGAGATTGTGTTTAGCCTGCCATCATTTCACAAAAAATTCCACACTGGCCTTGGCTGCTGCAAACTAGTAACCTGTAGCCCTGCTGTCTACAAGAGCAGGGCTAGGGGGTCGACATGCAGCTGCACATGAAATGAGAAGCAACATAAGAGCATGAATGCTACTGCTGCTTCTTTTTATAGATGGGTCATCAAAGAGCAACCAATCTCTAACACAGATGCAACCACTGAAGCCTGATAACCCAGGAAAACAATAATTTCCCTTTGTAGACATAAAGTTTTGATTGCTGAGCCAATTATTAGACATGTTTGAATTCCTCCTTTCTCAAAGTAACTTGTCTTCTTTCTTGAACCACTTTCTTGGGCTATTTAGGCACCATAAAAACAGGTTTCCCACATTTTTAGATTCAATTGCCACTATGAAACCAGTTGGGGAAACAATCGCATGTGACTCCCTGGTACAACAGCTCACTTAAGAACCTCAAGGAAGAAGAAGGGCAGAACAACAATGGGTTAAAAATAAATGGTGGAAAAGGAAGCCTTATATTCTACAGCTTTGAGACTTAACAAATTAGTCATTGCACCTGCAAATCATTTCTGGACAAACAAAATAGATTCAGCAGCAAACAGAAGTAACTATCTTTTCAATTTGGTTTCACAACCCTATCTCATGTTTTTCGACCATTGCACCATCTTTGACTCCATTAATCTATGTTTAATTGAAACAAATAAGCATAACCTGGTTGTGATTGATAAGCGCCCAAATGTTAAGTTTATCTTTATCGCTTTTAACTCTTCATATTTACCCTCAGGTCTTTCATTAACTGTAATGTACATGAGATTGAAAACCGGATACAATTGTCATAATCTACTGATTGCAGCATGAATCCTTCCTCTGGTTGGCTTGTATTACAACGTCCATCTCTTTTTGCTAAGTACGTCTCTCAGCTTATTAGTGCCAGCTTTAACTCAGGAGTAGTTACCCTAGATCTTAAGGCGAGCATAATATCTCTATTCCTCAAGAAGCCATCTCTTCACTTTACCATATTAACCAACGTTAAACCCATTACCAAACTAAAGTTAGTATTCAAAATTATTGAAAAAGTGTTAGTTAAATAATAACCATCTTACCTGGACACATCCCACTGTCCCCTTGTCAATGAGCCTTTCACCTAGGTCATGGGGCAAAGAGAGCACTGCTGAACATTTGGAAGGACTCGGAGAATAGTGGATCAGGGTGGTACTGTGCTCTTAGTGATGCTAGATCCCTCCAGCACTTTCAATACAGTGGACCACATCACCCTACTCCACACCCTTCCTAATTTGTTTCATCCCGCTGGTAATACCTATGATTGGTTGCAGTCATTCATTACAGGTAGATTGCAGGTGGTTTAGATTGTCCCTTTCCATTCCTCTGTACATGAAATCAACTGTGGGGTTACTGCTCTCCGTAATTTGTCATTTCTAACATCTACCTGGCTCAGCTTTTCAACCTGTTACGGTCCTATCCAGTGTTGGGGCATTCATATGCCTTTGACAATCTGATCTATGTCAAGGCAGGATTGAGATCCAAAACCATTGATGGAGTGTCATAATATCATTTATAGCTGAATGTCAACAAAACAAAGTCATCTTGTTTGATGCAGATAAAAGAAAGGCCTTTAAGAATGTCCTTATTCCATCTCTGTTTGATCTGCAGCTTCCTGTGAGTACAAAGATAAAGAGCCTGTGAGTTTTACTTTGATGCATATCTTACTCTGAATCCCCAAATTAAAGCGGTCATAAGTAGTTGTTTACATCAAATTACACTACTTGAAAAGGTCATGGCCCTTCTGGTTTTGCACCATCTGGTTCTGGTAGTGGGTTTGGTTGTAAATTCCTGTCATGACTCTTTTAACACTCTCTGGCAGTTTCTTTCTTTATATGATTGTAGCAGATACAAAGTGATTTAGTTGTTTATGGTTGCCATAAAATAGATCATGTCGTGCTCAAGACAGTCCCTCCACTGGCTGAATGTTTAGCGAGAATCCAATTTAAACTAGTGAGTCCAGCAAGTAAACATATTTATAATCTGCTTTCTGAAAGACTTCCTCTTTACATGACTTCCTCATTACATGATCTCACGGCCAAGATGTTGTGTTCAGTTGCTCCTTAAGGCTCCTCCTTTCAAGCTTTCCTGCAAAGGATTTTGTTGATTTGCAGTTCAGGGTGGAACAAAATCTGTAACAAACTCGCCCCCCACCCCAGTTTCACATGCTACGGTCTTTAACCGTGTTTTGATCCAAATATAAATCTCTTCTTTTCGAACAACAGTTTCATGACCAATGTCTGGTGACCCTATAGAGTGCTGGAACACTATACAAATGTTAATAATCATTAGTACCCATTGAAGGACTATCAGATTGTTCCAAATGACGTTGTTACCTGACCGGGAAAAACTCACCTGAGGAGCTCCGTTTGGCACGCTGAGTCATGCTGAGTTCTTTTCCTTTCTAACAAGACTGCCATGGAAAGGGAGACGACTACATGTAGTCCCTTCACCCTGATCCCTAGCAGCCATTTTTTTGCTTTTCTTTCCTCTGCTTGAGAAAGTTTCAACCCTTTTTCTCAGTTCAAGAAAAAAATACTATTAGTACCCTGGTACGACGTGCCTGGGTGCTATTAGCAATAGAACCCTTGTATTGAGGGCATTACTGGTCTGGTAATGCCCCGGGCTGTAGTTACAAGCCAGAGTAAAGCAAGGGCTTTGACTTGGGCCCCCCTCCAAGGGTTTTGTTGCTTTATTCGCTCAATTACATACGATAATCCAAGAATCGGCTTCTACTGGATTTTTTAAAAACACCTATTTATTTGTATTTTGGTTAACAAGAAACCTTACACAGTTGTTTATCATAAATACATTCACAAAAAGAACAACATCAATTCATCAAATATACAAATACTTATGTAAAAACACAACAAACACAATCCTAGAATAAATAGCAATTCTATGTCCTCTTAATTCATCATATAAACACATTTCCCAAAAAGCACATGTCACAAATATCTCACCCCTTAATAAAATCCAAACATCAGTCAATTTTAAATCATATTCAGATGACATCCTAAAATAGGGGAATTTATCTTTTTTATTTTATCTATTTCACTAAAAATGTGCCTGATAATTCTTATGAGTGCCACTATATCGGAAATATGTCTACTCTCAGTAAGTCTAGACCACAAGTTAAAACTAATAACAGTAGAGGTTGAATTATCTCTAATGTATGTAGGCAATTCAACACAAAACCTCAAACTCTACCCTCATTTTTTGAGATGGGAATTGGATCATGAACGGTAGTAGATTTGTCCTTTTTGTGGACTGAGTGGCTAGTCCTCTATATAGGGATAGCCTTTGGATGTCGATCTCATCAAAAATTGTATCCCATTTTCGCATCCTCATTTTAGCCTTAAACCGCAAGGTATCCCCCTGGATATTGGCCTCCAGCAAATAAAGTTCACATTTGCCTTTCAGTTTCAATAATGTTGGCACGTCACCCTGCTCCAAATGTTTTATAAGACCAAACGGAGTTGACCGTACCTTCCATTATTTTATTGTAAAGGCCCAAACGTCTACAATGTTATATGGACCACCAGCACTATAAGTGGTAAGAAATGTGAGGCAGACAACTTTTGGATGATTTCTCAAAATATGCAATTTTATAAAATTATACATTTCAACAAACGCCTCACTATCCCTACCCAGACAAGGATTTTCCTGCCAATCAAAAAAGAAAGGAAATGTACATGACAATTCACAACAATATCAACAATTGTATTTCTAATGTATACAGTCTGTCTTTATAACCTAGGTGAACTCCCCTTCCCCAGATTTTAAGTTGGATTCATTTCCAGTGTTCAACAAAAAGAAACCCGGAAATCTGGGTTTGCAACTAAGATCCAACTCAGTTCTTGGCTCCTTCACTTTCTCAAAGAAAGGTCCTGTTAACCAATGTTCAACCAACAAAACAATTTCTCTTCTTCCTTGAGTAATAATTTCCACTTCATCAAACAGCATCAAGATTTTTCTGGCATTAAGATGCTTTGCCACAATTTACGAATGTCAAAGAAGAAATGCAACTCCTTGTCAGATTCAAAGAAACACAACTTCTGGCAAGATTAAAGAAACACAGCTTCTTGTTAGATTTTCTCAATTCTCTTTTATAGCATTATAAATCACAGTTTATATCTTTGTTGGAATGACTTCACAGCACCCCTGCTTCCTACTCGCCTGCCCAATAGTGTTTCACATTCAACTGTGCTTCTGACATTTTAAATCTACTGACAACCAAAAATGTTACCACAGCTTCAACAGTTTGCAACGTTGTGACTTTTAGCAATTTTCCAGAAAAGACAATATTCACATTAGTGCTCCCCAACACCTTCATGTAGGCAAGGCACTCTTCCTCTGGACAGTCACCTTTCAGAAGGGCAGCCTCTTCGCCACTCTAGTCTTTCTGCAACATCAACAACCAAAATGCCCTTAAGGATGTAATTCTAACTTTCCTCCTTGTGGCTTTGTCAATGTGAGTTATACCAATGTTTAGGGAACAATCGCAATCTGCATTCTTCACCTGTTTACAAGCTTTCATCCGCCGCTTCGCTTCCTGCCAACCATTGCACCTTAATTGTATGCCTTGTTATTAGTTTCTTTGGCTTTAGACAATGCTTCGACAACTCTTGTCTTTGGCAATACTTACATCCCCCGTGGCCTTGCGCAATGCTTGCACCACTCTTGGCTTTTCGAAATGCTTGTTTCACTCTTGGCTTGGGCGTTCTATTTTCATTCTTCGCCTGTTTCTTTTCATGCACTTTTTTCTGAAAAAGATTTCTGAAAAAAATAATCGAATTGTATTTTTTATTCGGGCCCCCCAAATCGTCCGTCCCTCTACTATTTATCCCTATACATTCTGCCACCCCCATATTTGTCGATGTTATTATTTTCTCGACAAAAATGTTTTGGTGAAAAGTGCAGTGGAAAAATAAAATGGGTGATTAATGAACGTCGTACCAGCTTGGGCAATGCTTGTTTCACTCTTGGCTTGGGCAATGCTTGTTCCCTAGAGCTCACAATTATCAATGTTCAGTCACTTGGCTTCAGTGCTACATTATTTTCAACTGCTTCATGATTGACTCTTCGTTTAACCTTTACCTCAGAATCACTTTTAAGCACACGCGGCAGTCTTTCATCTGTTTTCAGAAGTTTTAGTATTCAATTAACGTGGTTCCGAGTGTTTTACTCTTATGTGAGTGCTATTAAAGAAGTTCACTCAGATGCGAGTGCTACTTTTCTGACTTCCCATTGTCTGGTAACGAACGGTCGGTTTAATATTGCTTTCACTCGCACGCAAGTGATTCTGCTTGGTTACAGTTGCCTGCCTTTCTTCGCGCAAGGGATCAGAATGCTAGTTAACACTCACTGGCTTCTGTCTTGCTGCCTTCGTGTGCTGCAGGATTTGTACTGCTTCTGGCTCCGTTTGGACACACCCCCTTCCTCGGTGAAGCTATCTTCGATCCCGCCATGCAGTCACAAGCTCCTCTTGCTCCTGGGATCCTCGGCTGTACACCAACTTTCAGCCACGGTCTCTGCCACACTTCCTGTTCCGCAATCTCTGTAATCTGCTTCACATGGGGGAAAACAGTCTTCCTTCACGCTTTCCTCTGCGCTTGAGATTTAGAGAGGGTAGGACCTTCTCAGGACAGGCAGCTGGAAGCTGCTTGGTCAAAATCGTGGTGTCCCTTCTTTCCGCCAACTTCTGCTTGGATTGCCAACAACATGCTCTCCTGCTACTCCTGCAACTGCTCCATCTCCATCTAATGGCCTGCACCTGAGGGGATCTTTCCAGCCTCTCTGCTTCCCTCAGGTGTGGGCCATTAGGCTTACCAAACTGACTACTCCTGCAAAATTGCTCTGGAGCCCTCTTCCTCGTCCCAGCACTTGGGGAACTATGGGACTGTAGTCCCTAACAATAAAATTAGATTTTCTTATTTACTCTACTTGGCAATAAGCCATTAAAAGTGTGGGATTGCAGGGAGAGTTGAACAAGAGGGTTTCGAGGGGTTTGGGTCCTCCGACGTATTCCATATCTATGACATGTAATCACCACAGCTGTGCTGCTTTGGAAACTTTTTTCGGCGTCTGCGTCCTGCGTCGATGACGTCGATGCGCCGTCGTCGAGGACCTCCTCCGACGTCCGACGTCATCCGATGTGATAAGTAGGACGCACGACGCCCGTAGCCTCAGTTCTGTTTTTTCCGCGAACGTGTTGCTTCGTGATTCTCGGTTCACGCCTCGACTCTTTAGAGTTCTGTTCTTCTCGGTTCTTCGAACCTGTTCGTTTTGTGAAAATCCTTCGTGTGAAGATGTCTTCTACTTCGTCTTCGACCCCGCGTCCGGGTTTCAAGAAGTGCGGGGAGTGTGGGTCCAAGATGTCGGTGACGGACTCGCACGACGCCTGCCTCTGGTGCCTCGGGGAGGCCCACGACACGGATGACTGTATCGACTGCCAGTCGCTCACGTCCAAAGCCTTACGCGAACGTAAGAAGAAGTTGTCGGTAGGTCGGGTGTCCAAGCCCAGGAAGTCGAAGTCTGCGGGGCTTTCGACGGATGATTCGAGGGGTGACTCTCCGCGTCATCGTCGGAAGTCTCGTGGGTCTCCTTCTAGGAGTCGGTCTCGCTACTCCTCAGCCTCTTCGAGGCATTCTCGGAAGCGCCGACACCGGTCGTCTTCCAGGTCCTCTTCGGAGGACTCTGCCCGGCACGTCGCTTACCCCACCAGCCGTGCAAAGCCGGAGGAATGGGCTTCCTTCGGGAAGAAAATGCTGGCGATTCTTGAGTCGCAGGGTACTAAGCCGTCCGCGCCCCTGAGTGGGGTCGGTCGTGAGAGGTCGAGAGACACCGCTCGCAAGAGTGGTCGGCAGAAGTCACGGGAGAGGTCCCGTTCGGACAAGGAGACTCGTTCTCGACGTACCCGTTCCAGGTCCCGGTCCTCGACGCGTTCGAGACCGTGTGCACCTGTGAGGTCTTTGAGGAAGACATCGACGTCTGAGGCGTCGAGGGCGTCGACTGGCTTTCTCGAGGCTCTGGCTCCGAGGAAGTCGTCGAAGCCGTCGACGCTCAGGTCGTCGAGGGACACGCTCGGGGCTCCGGCCTCGAGGGCTGTGTCGACGACGCCGATGCTGGAGGCGCTGCATCTGACGTCGACGCCGATTTCCTCGACGCCGATCCTCTCGGCGCCGATGCCGGTTCTCTCGACGCCGGCGCCGATTCGCTCGACGCCATCGACGCCTTTTGTGTCGGAGGTACCCCGTGGCACGGGAGAACCCCCTAGGAAGGCTCTGGTTAAGAGCAAGCACTCTTGGGTGCCTTCTTTTCGCCACCTGGACTATATTTCAGAGGCGGATGAGGATTCTGATGGCCTGGTTCCTAGTCAGGTTCCAGATGAAATTGTCTCGGGCCATAGTCAGTTTGATGATTTGAGACAGTCACTGCATGATGCCAGTGGACTGGACACCTCTCCGGAGGTGGAGTTTTGTAGGCCTGAGCCTGGCTCTCATGCCGATTCCTCGTACCGGCACCTTATGGCTAGGGTTTCTGAGCACTTGGGATGGTCTGCTCCCCCAGGGGAGTTTGTGCAGGATGATCTGACGGACATCCTTGATGTTGGTCCCCCAACTGATCCGGTACTGCCGTTCCATATGGCTTTACAGAGAAGGGTGGCAGCGGGTTGGACTGCTCCGGAGAGTCTCCCGGCGGTGGGCAGATCCTTGTCGCGAAAATACCGTCCAGCCAGTAGCGACCCCTGCTACTTGACCAGGCACCCCACTCCGGAGAGTTTGGTGGTGCAGGCGGCCACGGCCCCGGCAAAGCAGGCGTCGTACCCTACCATCCCTCCTGATAGGGACGACATATGTTTTGATGGCTGGGCGAAGAAAGTGTTTTCTTCTGGTGGTATGGCGCTTCAGGCGGCCAACTCCATTTGTGCCTTGTCTCGTTTCACACACACTCTGTGGAACTGTGTTGCGTTAGCGGCTGAACATATTCCCGAAGGGGACGAACGGGATGGTTTCCTTGCTATGGTCCAGGATGGTAAGGATGCCATGTGTGAGGTGAGTCCGTCAGTCGGGTTTGGACTTAGCTGAATGCGTCAGTAGGTCCATGGCGGCGAGCACCGTGATACGCAGGTTTGCGTGGGTGCGGAAGTCGGGGTTTGCTCCTGATGTGCAGTCTCGGCTCCTCAACATGCCCTTTGACGGTGAACACCTTTTTGGCAGCAAGGCTGACGAGAGCCTTGAGAGGTTGCAGACCTCGAAAGCTGCGGCGAAGTCGTTGGGCGCTGCAGTTCGCCAACCTCTGCCTTTTTCGCCTAGGGGACAGCAGTGGAGGGGTGGTTCCTTTCACTATTAATCGTCCTTCAGTAAAGCGAGAGGAGCTGGCAGTCAAAGAGGCCAACGCAGGGGTACCGGAGGTGGACGACAGGGTACCCGTGGTGCCAAGGCCGCTCGGGCAGTTACCTCTTTGCCCTCAGGTAACGCCGCGGCCGTTCCCACTCAGTCATGAGGCCATGTCCCATGGTTCGCCGGTTGGGGGAAGGCTGGCGCAGCATCTTGTAGAGTGGCAAGCCATTACTTCAGATGTGTGGGTTCTGGAGATCATAACCCACGGCTCAGGCACAGGCCTCGCGACAATCCACCGGGGAACCTCTCTTTACAGAGTCCGGATCCGCTCCTTGCGCAGGAAATTCAAGCCCTGCTGGAGAAAGGCGCCATAGAACTGGTGCCTGTAGCGGAGAGGAACAAGGGATGGTATTCCCCTTATTTTTTGATTTCGAAGAAAGACGGGGGATTGAGACCCATCATGGACTTGCGCGGTTTGAACAAACTCCTCAGGAAGGACAAGTTCAAGATGGTTACTCTCTCTCAAGTCCTCCAGGCCCTTCAGCTTCAGGACTGGTTGGTGTCACTCGACCTCAAGGATGCTTACTTCCATGTGCCGATCCATCCCAAGCACAAGAAGTACCTGAGGTTCGCGGTTGGCGACTCGCACTTTCAGTTTCGGGTCCTGCCGTTCGGATTGACCTCCGCCCGAGGGTTTTCACCAAGCTCATGGTGGTGGTGGCAGCGCATCTCAGGCAAGGGGGGATTCACGTCTACCCCTACCTGGACGATTGGTTGATCAGGGGGAGCTCTCCCGAGCAAGTCCTGGATCATCTGTCCGTCACCTGCCACTCCCTTCACAGGCTGGGCTTCTCCCTCAATTTAAAGAAGTCCCATTTGACGCCAACACAGCGGCTCCAGTACATCGGAGCAGTGCTCGACACTTCCCTGGGGCAGTGTTTTCCTCCCCAGGTGAGGGCTCTTCACATTCAGCAGATGGTGCACATGTTTCAGCATGCCCAGACGCTCCCAGCGTTCGAGTTCTTGAGGTTGCTCGGCCTCATGGCATCCTGCATTTTTCTGGTGCCAGAGGTTCGCTTGCGGATGAGATCTTTGCAGTGGGCGCTCAAGACGCAATGGTCGCAGTCCTCCGGCAGGATGTCGGACCCGGTTCAGGTGCCGCCCTCGGTCGCCCGGGACCTTCTGTGGTGGGCCGTCGAAGGCAACTTGATGAAGGGGGCTCCATTTTGGCTTCCCTGGCCGGAGGTGACGATCGTGACGGATGCATCCCTCACGGGTTGGGGAGCTCATGCCAACGGGCTGACAGTCAGCGGTCATTGGTCTGCGTCGGAGTCCAGACTCCATATCAATCTGTTGGAGCTGAGGGACGTCAGGCTAGCCCTGAAGGCTTTTCTGCCGACTGTGCGAGGAAAGAGTGTCCTGATTCTGACGGACAACACAGTGGCCATGCACTACCTCAACAAAAAGGGGGGGGCAGGGTCACTTCCTCTGTGCAGGGAGGCAATGCAGCTCGAGTTCTGGGCCATCCAGCAGGAAGTTTCGATCTCGGCAGTTCATCTGGCCGGAGACGAAAACGTGACGGCGGATGCTCTGAGCAGGCAGAGCACGATCTCTCACGAGTGGGAGTTGGCTCCGGAGATTCTCCTGGAGATCTTCCCCCTTTGGGGGACCCCTCAAGTGGATCTCTTCGCCTCTAGTGTCAACCGGAAGTGCGAAAGGTTTTGCTCGCGGGAATTTCCTCCAAAGGGAGCCTTAGGAGACGCGTTCGTGGTGGAGTGGTCATTCCTGCTGCTGTACGCGTTTCCTCCAGTCCCCGTCATCCCGCAAGTGCTGCGGAGGTTACGTAAGTTCGGTTCCCGGATGATCCTCATTGCTCCAGCGTGGGCTCGGAGGATGTGGTACCCGGACCTTCTCGACTTGTCCATCTGCCCTCCGCGTCGTCTTCCCTACCGAGACGATCTGCTCTCGCGGGAGGGGGGTCAGGTTCTCCATCCAGAGGTCAGATCCCTCAACCTTCACGCTTGGCTTCTGAAAGGTTGAGGTATAAGGATTGGGACCTCCCTGAAGACGTGATGGAGGGGTTGCTTTCGGCCCGAAGGCCAGCAACAAAGTCTCTGTACCGTTGGCGTAAGTTCTGCGACTGGTGCCGAGTTCAGAATGTGGATCCTTTTGCATGTGACATCCCCATGGTTCTGTCCTTTTTACTTTCTTTGGCCCACAGGGGCTTGCAAGTGGGTACCATTAAAGGTTACCTGGCGGCGCTGTCCATCTTTAAGCGCTCGTCAGAAGAGTGTTCTTACTTTAAAATCCCTTTTAATTTCACAGTTTCTGAAAGGGCTCACTAATGTGTTCCCTCCGTCACCTTTCCTGGTGCCCGGTTGGGATTTAAACCTTGTTCTTAAGTTTCTTATGGGGGCTCCGTTTGAGCCTTTACATTCTTGCCCTTTGAGGCTGTGAACTCTGAAAACTGTGTTTTTAGTTGCGGTTACTTCCGCTCGCAGAGTGAGTGAGTTACAGGCACTTTCAGTTAAGCCACCCTTCACTGTATTTCACAAGGACAGGGTTGTCCTTAGAGTTCGTCCTTCTTTTCTTCCGAAGGTAGTGACGGAATTTCATTTGGCCCAGAAGGTTGTTCTTCCGGCATTCTATCCTCCTCCGCATCCTGGTAAGGAAGAGGAGAGGCTCCATAGGCTTGATCCTAGGAGAGCTTTAAGCTTTTATGTTTCACGCATGTCCCGGGTCAGAGTGGACGATCAACTCTTTATTGGTTACGCTGGAAAGCGTTTAGGGCAAGCTGTGACGAAACAGACTTTGTCTCGCTGGATTATTTTGGCCATCTCGGAGTGCTACCGCTTGGCGGGTAAGGACCCACCGGCTGGCTTGCGGGCCCATTCTACCAGGGGTATGGCTGCATCTACTGCCCTGCAGAGGGGTGTCCTATTCGCAACATCTGTGATGCAGCCACCTGGGCTTCAGTACATACATTTGTACGTCATTATACGTTACTATTCCCTCGATTCCATCCGAGCACAGGATCTGGCCTTTGGGAAGGCGGTCCTTTGCTCTGCTATTTGATTGGCTATTCTAGATTTTGATTCTAAATTCTTTCCCTCCTCCTTGCTCTGGTACTGCTTTGGGAGTCTGTCATAGATATGGAATACGTCGGAGGACCCAATCCCCTCGAAGAACAAGTTACTTTCTTACCTGGTAACGTTCTTTCGATGGGATGGTCCGACGACGTATTCCATATCGCTCCCGCCCTGCCTTCCCCGCTGCAGAATTTCTTTGCGATTGCAGCTTACGTTCCGCAAGGCTTTGTGTCTGACTGGCAGTTGGCTAGTGTCACACGTTCTGGGGGAAAAAACTACAACTGAGGCTACGGGCGTCGTGCGTCCTACTTATCACATCGGATGACGTCGGACGTCGGAGGAGGTCCTCGACGACGGCGCATCGACGTCATTGACGCAGGACGCAGACGCCGAAAAAAGTTTCCGAAGCAGCACAGCTGTGGTGATTACATGTCATAGATATGGAATACGTCGTCGGACCATCCCATCGAAAGAACGTTACCAGGTAAGAAAGTAACTTGTTCTTCTCAATCTTCCTGACCTGTATGCCCCCATGTGATCCTCCTGCAGAACACCACCACCAGGTTTGGGATCAGGAAGCGTTTGCCCTATCCTGGCCACAGGAGAAGGTTCTCTATACAGGTTTGGGGGGGAATCATTGCTGATTGATCGCACCCCGCACTTCCAAACTAATGGTGTCATAAAGGCGCACTAATCCCTGTAATGTCAAATTTAATGACATCCATGCGCTTCCATTATATGGAGACTCGGCGAACATAGTGTTCTCCCCTTGAGATGGGAGGTATGATGCCGTGCTTTCACAACCCCATTTGCTGTACTTGGGCCTTCTGGGACTTCAACTCCATCCTATGAAAACAATAGATTAGGCGATGCACTCAGCCGTTGGTGTTTGGAGTCCAGCTCCTGCATCTCACTGTCCTCCAGAATGACAGCATTCATGACTGGACTAATGCAGTAGCAAACTCGCCTAACTGTTCCAAATCAATTGCCCTCACTAGACCTCCTTACTGTTCTGAATGGTCTCCGATAGCTGCTCTTGAAAAGATTTGGCAGCTTCACTAAAGTTTTTGCGGTAAAGTCGGGGAAAAAAGCAGTAATTTGTCTAATGGGTGGGCCATTTCTCCTCCCCCGCCTCTGAAATTGAGGCCGATATTGAGGCAGAGATTTCTTGGTCTAATGGAGTAGCCCTATTCTCAAATCATATTGTTTGCTGCTTCCTTTCATTATAATTGCCCTCACGCACTATATTAATTACACGGACCGTTGACCACGGCTCGTCGTGAATGCGGAGACTGCAGGAGATTTGAGATTAAAATGTATTTAAAACTTAGATCAAGGATGCCATTGGAATGTTGATGCATGAATAATGAGCAGCTCAGGAAAATGTTGAGTGGGTCTGTGAGTGAGTGTTCCATGAATGTCAGTTGGAAGCCTGAACTGGGTGTGTAAGGATGGCTGGTGGGTCTCTCTGTCTATAGAACTACCTGTCCATGTTCCTGTGCTGTCTACTGTACTGCTGAACATATAAAGAGAAACTGGTTCCTGTACACTTGTAAATATGTACAATAAAGCGGACCTGTACAAAACCTTATGGCTCTGCAGCTGTGATGTTCAGAGCCCAACTATAATGACACATTCTATTTATAACGGTGCCCAAGCCATACTTCTCACCTGCTTCAACGGCCAGAACGGCACTCAACTCTGCGGCACTTCGCTTCCTAGGCGCTCCGAGCTGGTGCTGCATCTTTATCCAAGCAGTCGGTTTATGTCACAAGGGGTTGGAAAAACACGTCAGCTGACACAGATCTTCCACTCCACAGTGGCACTCGACTCTGCAGAACTTTCTACTGGATTGTACTGTTGCTGCTCAGGGACATTGCAACTCTGCACATGGATGTTTAGTTCAGACAGAAGCCGTTGTACAGCCTTGGTGAACCCCCACATGATGTACTAAACACTTGAAGCATTCAAGCACAGAAACATGTTCTCTGGAAATTGTAGCGCATTCTTTAGTCCTGAATCTGAAATGCACTTGACTGAGAGATCCGTTTCACCAGTAGAATATAGGCTCTGATCCTGTTTGGGCCAAGCAGGCCCTTCACAAAGCTACATGCTAGCATTTAAAAAACGTCTTTTCACTGAAATAGCAGTGGGCAGTCTCCAAGTAGATGCTGCAGAGACAAAGAGAAAAAAATCGTTTTTTTATTCTCTGCATCTTGCTTATCTGCACATATTGAGAGCAGTGGTGTGCCCAGACTCTTTTTTTTTTGTTGTCTGGGCTGGCCCAAGTGGGGCCCTGATTTATGCAGGAGTGGCATGAAGTATGAGCGCACACACACATAATGATCATAGTTTAGGATAATGGTGTGGCACCGGGATGGTCAATCGGAATCCAGGGGTAGCACGTGCCATCCCAGGCCACTCCGATGACACGCCACTGATTGAGAGGTAGCTTGCCCCAACTGGGCAACTGATGTCGTTGAGAATATTGATGTGGAAGACCCTTTCACATGCTCGAAAGGTCCTAAAGACCTGAATGACAATGGGTAATATAAGAGGTTGTTATAAATGACCCATTTTGTCATGTACAATTTCAAATTCCTGCACACGGCTAAAAATAATTTCTTGGAATTAATGTGGAGTGCTTGAAAAGATACAGCTTCTGCTGATTTTATTTTTTATACAAGCTTGTTTTCTATATTGTTCTGCACAGGATGTATGTCCTACTCGAGTTGAAGTACAACTACATTTAAATTCCCTATTCAATAAGCAGTTTCAAGGTTTTTTCAAACTAATTTATTGCTTTTTTTTAACAGGTCCTGTTGAAAACCACAGCTGGTGAAATTGACATTGAACTTTGGGCAAAAGAAGCACCAAAAGCATGCAGAAACTTCATCCAACTGTGTATGGAAGGTAATATTGACATGTGCTTCCTTTGAAAACAGTGGCGTAACACGAAATTTGGGGGCCCCGCTGCGAGCCATGATGTGGGCCCTCCCACCAGCTCAGCAACAAATCACGGGTTGCGCCACGCTCTGGGCCAACCTAGATTACCACGCGCTCGCAATACACAAGAATGTGCTGCTTCAGGGGTACACCGCACACTGTACTAGGAGAAGTAAATATATATGTGTTTTAATGCATTTTACAGCACACTTTCTGAGAAAATTTGTATTTGCAATTGTTTTGTAGGGTAATACCAGGCTGAAAATCCAATACATGCAAGTCATCAACAGTGCACAGGAACATTAATGCTTTAATTAATTTAATGCGTTGCTATTAAAAATGCCATTCCACAATGAAAACCTGTCCAACTGGCTGCACATTATAGACCCAGTCTAGACACAACATATTACAGTAAAGCATGCCAGACCACATTTAGACATACATAGACTGGTTGCACCAAAATGCCAGTCAAAGCAATAACGCTTATCATGGTTGTTTTATCACGGATGCCCATAAAAATATACAATGCCACCGTAAGAAATGGCTAGACTGGCAGCACCCAAATGCCAGTCTAGCCAGGTAATTACGCTTAGCAGGACTGCTTTATCAGGGATGCCCAGGTAAAAAGTCAAGCTAAACTAAGAAATGACTAGACTGGCTGCACCAAAATGCCTCTCTAGCCACTAATACCACATATCATGCCTGTTTAGCCTGGAGATGGATTACCATTCTGATTTTATCACACAATCCCTACCCCCCACATCCTACTCCCTCCAACCCCCTGGCCCAACCCCCAAAATCAGCACATCGGCCCAGAATTACTTCCACGTCCCTCTTCTTTGTGCCAGTGCCGATGTATGAGGCACCGTGTCTCATAGGCAATTACTAGGACGAGGAAGAGTGGGGCTCGGAGTAATGAAGATCACAGGTAACTATGCAGGCATTACCTCCATGTCCCGCTACCTCATCCCAGTACTTGTGTATGAGGCAAAGTGCCTCATACACAAGTACTGGGACGAGGAAGAATAGGGCTACGAGTAATGAAGATTACCAATAAGTAATCATGGCATTAAACACAAACAGTGGCACAACACCATTGATCTGACTGGGCTTCAGTCCTTTTCCCCCACCCCCTGACATTTTGGGCTATGTTGACTCGACTTGGATGACCTATAAAGCCATTGCCAGACAGAACAGGACACAGATGTTAACAAAGGCCCAGCAATTACTAATGTAAAGCATTTCACTGTTAGTTTTTAGGCAGTCGAAATCGTGATGTGGGTTTAGTACTTGCATGCCATGGAAGTGATTGGAAGGGTAGAGAGGGGGGACATGAGACTGATCATTCTCACAACAGTCCACAAGGGGGTGCTTTCAGACTTGAAGGCGTGAGTTAACTGCTTTTGAAGTTGCACTAGAAGAGTCTCATTTGAATGCCTAAAGAAGTTCGATGCCTCCACAAAATGTTTGCCCCTCCCCCACCTCCTGTGAAGTTAGCGCCTCTCCCAACATTTTAAGGGTTAGCTCCACGCCCCCTGAAATTTTGGTTTTGTTGAGCCCCTGAACACAAGCACACACCATTTAGCAAACACATACACCCTTTCACAATACAGCCACAACTAGGCAGCCATCCATACATTTAAGTGTGCACCTTTTCACCATACAGTACCGCAGGCATACCCAGGCCGCATCATGCACTCGCTCATTAATACACATTACGTTATACACACACACACACAAAACACACACAACGAAAATACATTTTCTTACCGTTAATCCGTTGGTGCAGGGAATGAGACTTTCAGCTCCATTCAGCAGCCAAGAATGCTTGTTCCTGTCGTCTGCAGAGGGCCTGGTTTCTTTTTTAAGTCACTCTGACTTCATAAAGAAATTAAGAAATTATTTCCGTTAAACGACCGAACTGGAACAGAAATAATGTCTTTATGAAGGGAGAGTTACTTTAAACAGAAACTATTTCTTTCTTTTTGAAGTCGTAGGGCTCCTCCCGCCCCATGACATGTAGGCTTCCATGTCATTGGGTGCGGGATCCCTCAGACTTCATAAAGAAATAGTATCTTTTTCTAGTCACTGCCTTCATAAGAAATGATTTATGTTAGCTGTAACAGAAAATCTATGGAGGCAGAGTGACTTCAAAAAGAAACTTTAATTTTTCTGTTTTTTTTTTTTTAATCTGAGGGACCCCCTCCCAGGACATGTGCGGGACCCCCCAACACCTGGACTGTGGGGACCCCGTAATGCCAGTGTTTAAAAATGTGTTGCATTGATGTCAAGGATCGGATTTAAAGCTCGCAAGTTGTTTTTTGCAAATGTGAAAACTTGATAGGTTGCAGGTACTTGCAATTAAATTTCGAGCTTCCAAAAGCTGCTGTGCTGTGCCCTTATGTGCAACTCTGCAGTACTTGGACTGCACTTGTTGTGGCTGTGGTCTGCTGAGATGGTAAGCCTTAGTTACGGGAGTCCCTTTATTTTCCTTAATGTCACCCCACTTTCAATCCTGTCCTCCCGAACTCTTAATTCTGGGCTGTACTCTTTGGATCCTCTTACGCAATTTCGTGACGTTTATTAGTCAAATGTGCTAAAATGTTTCATTTGGCACAGTAACTCGGGATGTAAAATGTCCTTGGGAGATCTGGACAAAGAAAGCTGTTAAACCATTAACACCACTGACCAGATCCAAATATATGGCAAATGAAGCTGTAAGGCCTAAGGAGGAAGTTAATTGCCTCAACAAAAACATTTTTCTTCTCTAGGATTTAAAAAAAAAGTTAATGATGCCAGGTATGCAGTGTGGCTACAGCATCCTGATTTCTGTTAGGCATTTCATGGAAATAAAGCAGCACATTGTTGGGTCCAGCTGGGGAGCGTGTGTTTCATTTCTTGCAGACCTAATGCATAGAGTTCTCACATGGACTCTGCTGAGAATTAGCAGAAAAATGATGCATAGAGTCAATCTGATTGGGCCACTGAACCTCAAGACTTGTTCCCCGATTGGAGTGACGACATGCCACTGTGTTTGCATCCATACAAGCAAAGGGTGCCTCCACTGAGGAAAACAAAGGACAAAAATATGAGATCATTTAGGTATTTAAACTTCTTTTGGGTGTGGGGCACGGGTGTGCCCTGGAAGCACGACGATGCCTGCAAGGAGGCCAGGTAACAAGGAGTTTGTAGAGACAGCATGGGCTGGGTTTTGGAGAGGTTGCAGAGGAGCACGATCTCCACAGGTACTTCGGCCCTTTATGGCCCACCCAGCCTGGTCTACTAGGCTTTTGAGATGACCCCACCGCATGGGATCACAAACAACCTCAGACTTGTTTCTGCTTGTTGTGGCACATCAATTATTCACTGCTTGATACCTTGAGTATGGCGAGCAAGTGACCCGTACCTGGTATAACCCTTCGCGCCCCTGATGATTTTCTTATGGTTGGTTCCCTTCTGTGATGGCATAGAAGGGTATGAAATGGAACTTCCCACAGTGGCTGTGATATACTTCCCCAGCGCTCCATCCATCGCTTTTTTGTATTTGCATAAAACACGTCTTCATATACGTTTGAGAGCACAGCCTTTCAAGACACGTGCTGTAGAACTCCGTGAGCAACTGGGTTATAAGCGCCAACACCAGTCTGATGACTTAATACCCCTGCTGTCGAAAACAGCAAGATGACTTGAAACCCTTAACCCAGAAGTCACAGGTTGTTTTCCTGGCAGCAATGACTTGCACCGACATCCCAAACTGGGTGTGTTTTATTTATATCATGTGCAACATTGCATGCACAATGTTTCCAAATACGTTGTGTTCTTTGGTAAATCATTGTCTATCAGCTATCTCCACTTGGACACATGGGGCCGAATTCACAGAGCGTTTTTCAATGGGAGTTTGCCATTATAAAACGCTCTGCGAATTAGGCGCATTTTTTTTTGCAGGGTAAATCTTCCCTGCTCAATACCTCTGTCCCACTATATCCCAGAATTGGAGGAGCCCATGTCCTACCTCTTTGCCAGATGTGATCTTGTTGACACGTCATCAACTTCTCCACTTGCCTGACAAAAGTAAATTCCTATGTTACAGCTTTCCTACTTAAACAACATGTATTATCCGGAACAATTCACTTTAAGTGGTAAGCATTTAGGCACCAACCATCTGCTTGCCTATTTATTTATTTTATTTGCTGGTAAATAAAGTGAAACCAGTGACACGTTGCTGGATATACCAAGTGTGAAACCTATCTGCGACGAAAAGACTACTTGCTCTGGAGGGGTGTAGGGATGAATATTGCTTTACAAATTTTAACTCTGCCCCAGGCTACTACTAAAGGATCTACGTTAGAAATCCACATTTGTTTTGGTTGAATGTAAATTGGTTGACATTTTTTGTTTTACTGCAAAATAAGAAGGGAGACCTTTCCATCCTCCGTGAAATGGAATCACCCATAACCTCACCTGATAACACTCCTAAAAACAAGTCCTGGTGCACTAATATACAAAATGCCCTGGCGGACAAAATTAGCTCTCTCCAATCTAAAATTGCTAACAAAAAAGCTTCCTTGCTCCTGCCAACTGAACCCATTTTGCAACCTCAGCTCCTCCCAAACCTATCTAACACCCCCCACCTATTTAGCTTCAGAAAGATTTCCATATTGGAGACAGAAAAAATCATACTATCTCTAAAACCCTCCAACTGTAAAGGTGACAACTGCCCGGCCCAAATTATAAAAGATGCAGCTCGAGACCTTGCACCCTTCATTTCAAAAATCATTAATGCATCCTTTAAGTCTAACCTAGTACCGAACAACCTCAAACAATCCTGGGTGCTTCCCTTGCTAAAAAAACAAACACTTGACCCTGCTATACCAACTAACTACAGACCCATCACTACTGTCCCTTTCTTACTTAAAATCATAGACAGAGCAGCATACCTGCAAATCCAGGCCCACTTAGAAACTAACAATTTACTAGGATCACGGCAATCTGGCTTCCGCCCCCTTCACGGCACCGAAACAGCCTTGATTGACCTCAAGACCCAAATTGACGAGCTGAAGGACAATGGTAAAACTGCAATGCTACTCCTCCTTGACCTATCCGCGGCCTTCGACTTGGTAGATCATGCAGTCTTATGCAATCACCTAAGTTCGGCCGCTCATTTCTCAAGTGATGCCATAATGTGGATACAATCCTTCCTTGCAAACCGGACAATGAGAGTCTTCTCACCCTTAGCAGCCGCTGACCCCATACAAGTTTCATGCGGTGTTCCCCAAGGATCATGTGTTTCTCCGACGATGTATAACATCTTTACTAAGCCCCTGTTTGACAAGTTGGACAGACTGGGTATTGTCTACACTAATTACGCAGATGACACTCAGATTCTAATCCCCCTTTCGGGCAACTTCTTGGAAGACACGGACTTAGTAAATAAGATATATCTCCTCATTCAGGCTTGGATGGCATCCCATGGCCTTTGCCTGAACGACGACAAGACGGAGCTACTGATCATTGGCTCAGCGTTGGCTATCAAAAAACTTGACCCTAACTATGCCTCATTCAACATTGACAATAACGTCATTAAAGTGATGCCTGCAGTCAAAACCCTCGGGGTCTATCTTGACTCAGCGCTCACCTTCAAAAAGCAAACGAACTCGCTAGCATCCTCCACAGCATATACTTGCAAATTGATCCGAGCATGTAGACCTTTTCTAACTGAGACCAGCTGCATCACATTAGCCAATGCTCTCATCATATCCAAGTTGGATTACTGTAATGCCCTTTATGCAGGTTCCAACAAGTATATCCTTGACAAACTACAAACTCTCCAAAATAACGCTATCAGAGCAGCTTTAAATATTCCTAACAGAGCCCACATCTCCACCTTTAGGAAAAATATCCATTGGCTAAAAATTAAAGACAGGATCACCCTCAAAATACTTTCCCTCACATCCAAATGCCTCAACAACATTGCCCCCCCCTATCTGGCCAACAGAATCCACAAGAGAACCTCTAACCGCCCTACTAGAATGACCAACGCCTCCACCTTAGTGATACCTAGATTTAAAAAGAGTACAGCAGGCGGCTCTAGTTTCCCTATCATAGCTGCGCAAACCTGGAACAAACTCCCCTTGGATCTCAGAATGGACCAACCCTACTCTAGCTTTAGACGTAAAGTCCTCACTTGGATCCGTGCCAATGACACTTAACTCGACCTCCCCACATAGACACTAGATGCCTGCAACCAGATGAATGACATCCGACCAACTTGACTGAACCGTAGTTCCGCACCTCTTTATTTTTCTTATTTCCTTTTTCCTCTCTTCCCCTTGCTCTCTCACTTTACCTACCGTTGACCCAACGTGAACTGTATAAACTATACTTTTCTTGATTTAACTGTGAACTGTATAATGCGTTTTCCTCCTGTAACCAAGTTCTCAAGCAATCTTGTACTGTTTGCGCCCAGCTACCCATTCGGGTTTGGTTTTTGCGCTATACCAAATAAACAAACAAACAAACAAACAAACAAACCCACCTAGAAGCCTCCCCATACAGATACCTTATACCAAACCACCCTTTTACCTCCTGTTTCTGTTAAAAAAAAAAATCTGTGAAAAAAGTAGGTCAATTGACCAAAGAGGGGAGTACCACTTCTAAACCAGCCTTGATCTCTATCATAAAGGTGAAACTGCCACACCTTGAAAGGGACGCCTCCTTCACCTTTTAAGGTAGCATGGGCTGGAGACAGGCTATCCTCTTCAAGAGGGGTGTGAGGCTGCAATGAATCACCCAACACAATTGTATTGATGAACTTAGATGCCAAATTATATACAAAGATACTGGAGGACAGGATAGTGAATCTGCTGCCAGAATTGGTTGCACTGGACTATTTTAAACAGGCCAGACAGACGTTTGACAACAGCTGTAGAGTGTGTCATCTAATCGAAAAAACGGCCAAGGTTCTAAATCCAGCAGTCCTGGTGTCACTGGATGCAGAAAAGGCCTTTGATAGGGTGGAATGGCACTGATGTTTCATATAATGAAACATATTGGGTTTGGCACAGTGTTCATTCAAATGGTTAGGGCCAATTATAATTCACTGTTGATTCGTATAGTGTTTAACAGGATGGTATCACAAAGGGTAACATTAGAGAGGGGTGACAAACAAGGGTGCCCATTATCTCCATTGCTATACGCTATTTATTTAGAACCCCTTGTTGGTCAGGATTAGGGAGGCGACCCAGATTAAAGGAATAGGAATGGCAGGAGAGGCACATAAGATAATCGAGTTTGCCGACGACATGTTGGTAGCACTGTCGGATCTGGAGTGTTAAACTTGTCAGTAAAGGGCGATCTGTTGGGCAGGCTGGGCTCCAATACACAATTAAAGATGGCAAAGGAAGGTAATACGTACTTCGGCATAATCCTTACAAGATCAATTGAACAGTTATATGGGGCTAACTACCCGCAACTTCTTCCGAGATTTAAAGTTGATCTCATGAAGTGGAATCCCCTCATAATCACATGGTGAGGGAAAATGTCAACAGTTAAGATGACAATATTGCAGAGGTTGTTTATATTACTTTCAAGCACTACCCATTCGGATACCAAAGAGTTTGTTTATATCCCTTTAAAAAATGTTAACGTTTATATGTAAGCATAAAGCCCTGATGGTGGCTATGAACACATTAATGGCTCCAAGGAATCCAGGGGGAGGGTGGTAGCATTTCCACATTTTCGTAGATACTTTGAGGTGGCCCAATTGAGGATCATAAAGGAGTGGTTGGCTGATACTCAACAAAAAATATGGGCTCGTCAGGACAGGGCAGTGGCAGGAACAGCCCTATCAGGAATCATGTAGATGAACAAGAAACATAGGCACCCCAACACTAGGATTGTGAAGTTCTTGGAGTGGGAGTGGATGGCTTGGGACGCAGCGGTCAAGCGAGGGGCACTGACAGAAACCCCTCCCCTTTTTAGCCAATGTTTGGGAACACATCTTCTACTGGGAATGGCACAGGGGGCATTTAAGGCTTTTGGATCGGGGCAGGGTGTCTTAAGATACGTGATATGTATTTGGGACATACCCTAAGGCCCTTTGAAGAGTGCATGCAGGATAAAGGGTTAACAGAGGGTGATCGGTTTAGATACATTCAGTTAAATCATTGGTTAATCGATCCAACAATTAAGGGTGCAGCAATAAGAGAATTGACCCTGTTCAAGGGATATATCGCGACCCACACGGCCTCCCGAAGATTAGTATCAACCATTTACAGATTCCTAAACAATAATGGGGAAGAGACTCAATAGAAATATATGAAAAAATCAGAAAGGACATTGCGGGTAGACAATGGCAATATCTATGGGCGGCTATCCCGAAGCTGACGCGTGCCATACAGTTAAGGGAGATGTGGATGAAAAATGCTTTTACAGTGGCACTATACACCCGAAAGGCTACATGCAATATTCCCAATGACATCAGATTTATGCTGGAGAGGTTGTCAAAAGGTGGGGGATTGGGTACACATATGGTGGGAGTGTCCAGGAATTCAAGCATTCTGGTTAGGGGTAAGAGAACAGATGCAAAAGATGTTTCAGGGAACGAAGCAACTGGGGGGAAAGGGTTTGGATGTGTGGTATGTGGGATTCAGGGTCGAAAGAATTCACTAAAGCACAGAAACAGGAATTTATGACCCTTTTTTATAGCAGCATGGCTGGGGATAGCACAACATTGGAAACATCAGGCGAGCCCTCAGATTCAGGACTAGTTGCAGAATGTTTGGAACTTTGTCTCAATGGAATGGGTGACATACCATATTCAGGGAAATTGAGAGGTTTTCAAGTAAGAATGGGGACAAGGTCTATCATACTTACAAAGTGACTATATGCTCCAGCGCTGCCCACACAAAATCAGAATATTGGACTTACTATGAACTTAACTGACTCTTGGATCCAGATACGAAATGGACACAACTGGTACGGGGGGGCGGGACGGGGGATATTGGGGGTTAAGGGTGGTTAAATATTGTATTTCTGTAATGTTGATGTTAAAATTAATGAACATATGAAAAAAAAATATATAAACACCTGTATTGATTATTCCCACTTTGAGAGCCTCCCCTGCAGCCGCACGCATTCCCTTTTGCATGTGCTGATAGATTTTCCTGAACCTGAATCGTTAGGGTAGGCATGCAAGCTGAACGTGCAGCTCCGCTGCCACTAGTTCTCTCTCGGCATCTCAGGTGAGGCATATTTGAACTCCTGCATTTCCTGGTCGTATTGATAAGACCCAATGGGCACTCGCAGAAGACTAGACTGCTCAGTATGGATCGATGGAATAATCTTCATACCCCTAGACCTCTTCTTCTTCCCACTACTGGTATTGGGACAGTATCAAAATAATGTCTGATTTCCTAGTAGGGAGGAAGAAGGACTTGGGACTTTCCCAGGGGTAGGTGTGTGGAAGAAAAGGAATATACTGCATTCTCTGAGAAAAGCTGTGCCTAATCCCCTAAAACGTTTTCTTTGCCTTTCAGTCCTTTCTACTTTCTTGGCTTTAGCACTCACAGAATGGTTACTTCAGACCTTGTCTTTCTCGTTATTCACAGCAGGCCCCTGCCAGACCTCAGACTTTTTATGCTTCCCCATTGGGTCTCTACAGGACCTTGGGTTAACAGCGGACTCTTCCAGACCTTTGAGTTTCTCATGTTTCGCAACTGGTCCCTTCCAGACCATTGGTTTCTCATTCTTCACAGCAGGTCTCTTTCGAGTCTTTTGTTTCTCAGACTGTACAAATTGACCTGTCCAGAACTTGCCTTTCTCAGGATTTTCAGCAATTAAGTTTCACATCCGCAATAATGGATATTCCCCTCCCCCCAACCTCTCATTGGGGTCATTTCCAGGCAGCTGATATTGTGTCCCTCTTGCCATGGGCATGCTCCTCTTGTCAACCTATGAATCGCTTGGCGATAGTCTTATGATTTGTCTTTCCAAATCATCCACGGTTTTACGAGGTGTGTTTCGAATACTCTGGTCTACTTCTCTCTTCATGGCTTCCAGGCCTGAATAATCTCCAGTCTGCTTTCTTCAATCCTCTGCCAGCAGTGCACTACCTCTTTACAAACACTGTCTCATGTTCCTCCACCTCAGTGTCTCTCCTTGTGTCAAGGGAACATAGATTATCAAGGCTGGCTTGGTATTGGTTTATTGCCTGATGTTCTTTATCGCCAGTACAGAGGGTTGGCAAGGCGCCAATCAAAGGATCTCTGGCATGTTGCACCATCTTGGATTTTCTTGTATCTGGCTGCAGGGGGTTCAACTGTCTCTGGTCTGCTGGGGCTCATGCTGCGGTAAGAGTGCTGGAGAGTGTACTGTATGATTTTTTTGGTCAATATAATATTACTACTTAAGGCGGACCCACTGGTCTAATGACACCCCAGAGTAATACAGTGCCACCCCACAATTCTGAGCAAGAAACTGGCAGTGTTCTTGTTACAAAAGATTTCATAATTGAATGTAATTTTACCTCCATGTGTACACCCTCAAACTTTTTGCTGCTGTTTAGACACCATTGACTGACTTTTCCAGAGCTGCACTCCTCTGGGCTTTTGCTCACTTTTTATGTGGAAATTGACAACGCCCTTAAGACAGTCGGTACTGGGAGACTTTGTTTCCCTTAGTCCTTTTCCCATGTTGCAACTTTTGTGCAACATGTAACAAGTGTGCAATGTATCTTACCATACGGGACACTTGGGTCTATAGTAATTTTCCAAAGGTCCTAGATACTCTCGCTGGACCTTTTATGAACTGTAAAGATGTGTCATCATGGACAGGAGTGGTGGCAGCTTTCTTTTTGCATTATTTTTAACACTTTCCTGCCATGTTAACCGCATTAACCGTGTTCGGCACGAATAGGTGGCCTGGCTTCAAAATGGCCATGCCACAAGGTTCTTTGTCCTGTCCTTTTGCCATCTTGCCCCTTCACCTTCCCCAGGTCGAGTCGACCCGGGTCAGTCCTTATTTGGTCATGCACTTTCCTGGGAAACACAATTCTTTCGCAGGCTTCTGCATGCCTTGTGTGTGTGCCTCCAGGATGTGGGCTGGAACGTCTGAGTCCAATACACATCCTGGGTGCCAGAGAGTCTGGAATGCTATGATTGACTGGAACCACTGTGGTCCGTGATTGGTCCACGTATAGCGTGTGTGTTTGTGAGCAGATCTCCCATTGGGCCCTCTTCGTTTTGGCATGAAGGGAACTTTGGATAAGAGAGGCCAAAAACACCCACACCATGTCGATCTCCTGAGTTCTCACTGAACAAAAGATAGGATCCAAGTATCCTTAAACTACAAAACCGAGTCGAGGAACCGCTGGTGACCCGCTGGAAGGTTTGCCATCCTGAGCCCACTGTCGTCCCGTGGGACCCCTCTGCTTTTTGTCGTCCTAGAAGGTCTGCGAAGAAGCTTCGACCCATTGGAATAGTGGGACAAACTATTCTCGGCACCGTCATCAAACCCTGCAAGTAAGCTTTCTCCCAAAAGTCCCTGGGCCAACCAGTGGGCTGACCAGCTTACCCAGTTGCTTTGCTCTGTCACCGCCGCTGTTTAGAGGAGGCCCTCGAAACTTGGTATACTGCTAGACCTGTGTCCCCGGCACCCTCGCACCTAATTTCGTACACTTGGCATTCCCAGGTCTGAAGTGAGACGAGTGCGCCAGGACCGGAGTTAACGCAGTTACCGTGTTACCCTGCCGCAGCAACGTCTTTTGCAAGTACGCTGCATTTGTGACCCTCTTACCCCTGAAGCCTGCTGCAGTGAAACTGGGTCGATTCATCCACCCGGAGCAGAGAAATCGGCACTGTCCCATTTGGGAATCATCGCTGTATCTCAGGACCTGAAAGCCGCAGAGACGTTCTTTTTGTTGCGTTCGAACCTGCAACCCGAGTGGACTGAACGTGTGAAGTTTGGGTCCGAGTGCGCCTGGGACCGGTGAGTACTTCCAACACTAACCGGTGGCCCATGGCACCAAGGGCCCCTTTTACTCACAAGTGGCCCCTGGGGGTCCCTCTCCTTTCCACTGCTAGTGCAAACTAGCGACCCCATCCCGCTCTCTGGAACTGCCTCTGCCTTCAAGTTGAGGTCCTCCCTGAATAGTGGGAACTTGTTCTGCATCGCCTCATCCACCTTCCCGAGCTGCTACAGACCCCTGAAGAGACCCTATTTTGCCCATTGGAACAACCGTGTGTGCTTGCATTGCATGTACTATTGAGCACAAGGCTCCTCTCTTCTTAGGGCTTGGACTGTCTCTTAGTAAGGTATGTTGTCGATGGGGCCTAAAAAGACTATCTGCACTGCCTGTTTTCTTCTCATCTAGGTTGTCAAAATATTTTGTGCATTTAACCCTTTAGACCCCAATGGTCTTGTATATACATTGTATTGATAGTGGTGTGTTGGTTTACTTAGTGTTACTGTGATTCTTTTGCTATGGTCTATGTAACAAAGGCCTTGTAATAAATGTGTCTATATTTTTGATATAACACCTATCTGGAATAATTTGTAACTGTCCTTGCTTTGTGTGCTCATTGAGGTCCTTCAGTCACCCTCACCCCTCCTGAGACTTAGTCTTGAGCGCCTGCCATAGCTACTCTGATTGGTCTGGCTTGTCCAGAGATTACCCTGTTCCAAAAAACTAACCTCTGCCCCTCCAGGTCAGAGTTCAGAAATCCATTTTAACAAATTGGTGTATAGCGGTGGGATAGGACTGACGGTATCCAGTGTTGCATACTAGTGAAGGCATTTCGAGTTATTCCTACTAGGACACATAGTGAATTGTTGTAGTAACTGAAAAAGGCCATAGTCCTATCTAACAATATGGAAACGAGTACCTTGTTAACTTTAAATGCTTCTAAATCTGAAACATTGAGAACAATGTGTGCTGAGAGAGGTGTCTTCTGCTCAAGGCACAAAAATGGAAATGATCCAAAGAATCATGGACTGGCAAGAAGCTCAGCTTAGTGCAATAGCTTCTGACGACAGTGCAGAAGGAGATGGGGCTGCTCCCACTGGTAGAACTGTGCAAGTTCTGCCGCTGCACTGTTTCATAGAGACCATGAGGATTTGGAGGATGTATTGTCTGTTTCCTCTGCCAGTGCTGAAGGTGAGACCATACTTGAATTCACGAAACAGCAACTGCTGTTTAGGCAGGAGCTTCAATTTAACATGGCCAAGCTGAAGAAATAGCAGGCAGAAAAACAGAAAGACAGGGATCACCAGTTGGAACTGGCCAAGCTTCAGGTTGCAATGGATCCAAGGGTCCTGGACATGGGTCTGGGTCCTCCTCTCATCCAAGGTTTCCTAAGGATCTGCTCAGTGTGTATGAGGAAAATAATGACATTATGGACTGGCTGAATGCATTTGAGTATGCATGTGAAGTTCAACCAGTTGACTGCTGATAAAATTGCCTGGTTACTTAACAGACTGCCCCATTCTGGCTGCAGTGCCATTATGGAAATGTCAAAAGCTGAGGGAGCAGATTTTGTAATGTTGAAGCAAACTCTCATTTTAAAGTTTGGAAAGTCTCCTGCCCAATACTTAAAAAGAGTCATAGAGTACAAAAAGAAAGAAGGTGGTACTTGGGCATCTTATGTCACTGAATCCTTAAAAAATCTTGATTGGCTGGGGTGAAGGTTATAAGGTCTCCACTTTTGAAGGTATGATTTGTCTTGTCATGCTTGAACATATTTCTGCATCTTCTTCCCCTGAGCTTAAGCAGCACTTGGCAGATTCAAATGAGATAGATCCTAAGAGGCTTGCCATAGCAGCAGATTTGTGGGTGCCACATAGAGTGTCCCATAAGGACAAGACTCATCCTGGTAAACAGGAGGGGAAAAAGTCCAAAGATAAGGAGGGTGGGGAATCTGATAAAACCTCCTCCAAGAAGGGCCACAACAGGAAAAATAAGGGTAGGACACACGAGAACTCACAGGGTAGTGGAGGTCAGCTCCAAAACAGAACTCTGGTTACAGTAAGCCTCCCTTTGTAAACAGACCCAGTGGATCTTGTTTTGCTTGTGGAGCAACTGACCATGTGAAGGGGGATCCCAGGTGTAAGGTCAAAACCTTGGGGGTCCACTCTGCTAATCTGGCCTTCTCCTCCTATGAGGAAGAAGAGATTACTGGGGCATCCTTCTCCTCAGACTCCTTCCCCAATGGAATAGAAGCTGAGGTCGTTTTAGTTTCCCTGGGTTCCTGGGAGCCTAAAGTCTGAGAGGCTTATGCTAGGATTCCAGATAATACCAAGCACTACTTTAAAGACAGTGTGCTGATCAATGGAGTAGATACTCTAGCTCTTAGGGATAGTGGGTGTAGTCAAACTGTAGTGGATTCTACCTTGGTAGACCCAGAGGAAGTTGCCAGAGCTCCTCTGTTACCCACTAAGGTGGCTGATGGCCCACCTCATGTTCCAGTAATACCTGTACATCTTACTACAAATGGTACAGCAGTCAGGATTCCAGTGAACATACAGAGGAGTGTCCCAGGAAATGTCTTGCTGGGAAATGATCTCGGAGCTTTAGGGCTTGTGGGAGATACAGCTGAAAGACCCTGCACAAGGTCTCAAACAAGGGCAGCACTGGCCATGACCAATGCGGTGCCCCAGCCAAAGGGGAAACCCAAGGCTAAAGGAGTCAGAAAAAACAAGAGGGAATGAAAACATTCCCCCTAACTCACCTACCACTGCGGTGGAGGTATTTGGTCAATCACCAGGACCTGAGGAGGAGGTGGTGATACCTGAAGTATTTGACCCAAATGACCATTCTGAACTAAAAGATTTGTTATTAGAAGGTGGTCCTGACCGGGAATAATTTAGTAAGGGCCAACGTGAGTGCCCATCTCTGGAAGGCCTAAGGAGACAGGCCTGCTCCCAGCTTGAGGGTGAACCTCCTGGGAAGCACAGGATATATTGGGAAGGTGGGCTCCTGTATAGTGAACCTACAGAGTCTACCGATGGAGACCATAGGAGGTTGGTGGTTCTCCTTGCTGTAAGACCCTTCCTCCTGCTGCTGGCGCATGAAGTGCCCCTTGCTGGTCACCTTGGAATCAAACGAACCAAGCAAAGGTTATCTATGCACTTCTACTGGCCCAAGATGGAGGTGCAAATAAAAAGTCACTGCAGGAGTTGTGCCTCCTGCCAGTTATCTGGTAAGAGTGGCTCAGCAATGCAAGCTCCATTGGTACCGATCCCAGTTGTGGGAGTACCATTTGAGAGGGTAGGGACCGACATAGTTGGTCCCATTGACCCCCAAACATCCTCAGGCAATAGGTTTATCCTGGTGCTGGTCGACCATGCCACCAGGTATCCTGAGGCCATCCCATTGAAAATTGTGACTGCCAAGTCAGTTGCAAAAGCTTTGCTTGGCATATTTACTAGAGGTGGCCTCCCTAAAGAAGTTGTGTCTGATAGGGACAGCCACTTTATGTCCAAGTATATGCAGGCCATGTGGAAGGAATGTGGTGTCGCCTATAAGTTATCCTCCGCATATCACCCCCAAACCAATCGTCTGGTTGAAAGGTTTAACAGGACCTTGAAAAGTATGATTGGGGCTCTGGAAGAACCCGAAAGAAGAAAATGGGATCTTATGTTACCATGCTTACTGTTTGCCTACAGAGAAGTACCACAAGAGGGTGTTAGCTTCAGCCCCTTTGAACTACTGTTTGGTCACCCTGTAAGGGGACCCTTAGCCATAGTCAAGGAGGGATGGGAGATGCCCACTTCCCCCATAACTACCAACATAGTGGACAATGTGCTAGGGCTCAGAACAAGGATGGTACTCCTGATGGGTCTGGCTAGTGAAAAGTTGAAGGCAGGGCACGCTCTGGTGAAACATTGGTATACCAGAAGGCTTCCCTCATCAATTTCACACCTGTTCAGCAAGTCCTGATCATGAATCCTATAAGGCCTACAGCTTTACAGGATAAATTGTCAGGCCCTTTCACAGTGGTGGAGTCACTGGGTGAGGTCAACTATTTAGTGGACCTTGGAAGGGCTGGACAGGTTCCCAAAGTGTTCCATGTAAATAGGCTGAAGGCTTTCATCCCAAGAGTTGAAACGCTGCACTGCTATTGGCTTCAGATGTTGAGGAAGAGGAGTCGGAACCTTTCCCTGACCTGCTCCAAAGCAGTCCTTCAGACAGCTCCATTGAGGGTGTCCAAGTGGCCCCTCACCTGACTTGTGATCAACAGGCTGAGGTGAAAAGTTTGCTTAGGCAATTTTCCCCCTTGTTTTCGCAGTCCCCTGGTTTGACACTTTGGTGCAAACATAACATTGACACAGGAGACAGTGTGCCTACCAAAATTAGGGGATACAAAATGTCTGACAATGTAAGGTCTTACATTAAGACGGAGGTCACAAAATGTTGGATCTTGGGGTGATTGAACACTCCAGTAGTCCTTGGTCCAGTCCAGTGGTTTTGGTTCCAAAGGCAGGTACTTCTGAATTGAGGTTCTGTGTGGATTACAGGGCTCTGAATGCTGTCACCAAGACAGATGCACACCCCTTGCCTAGAACAGATGACCTGGTGGATACTTGGGGTTCCTCCAAGTACCTCAGCACGTTTGACCTCACTGCAAGCTATTGGCAAATGGCCCTTGCAGAATATGCCAAGGAGAAGACAGCATTCTCAACACCAGAGGGTCTTTACCAGTTCAGGGTAATACTTTTTGGGTTGAAGAATGCCCATGCCACTTTCCAGAGGCTTGTGAATCATGTGTTGAATGGGTTGGATGAATTCTGTCTTGCATATCTGGATGATATAGCAGTTTTCAGTGCCACCTGGGAAGACCATGTGAAATGCCTTGGGATTGTGTTACAGGCTCTTCAGAAGACCCATTTAACAATAAAGGCCAGTAAGTGTCAGATTGGGCAAGGATCAGTGGTCTACCTTGGACATGAAGTAGGTGGAGGGAGGATACAGCCTCTATCCAGTAAAGTACAAGCAGTACAAGACTGGTCTACCCCCACTACACAGACCCAAGTGAGAGCTTTTTTGGGACTCAGTGGATACTACCGAAATTTCATGGCAGACTATGGTACCATAGCTGCCCCTCTGACTGCTCTCACCACTCCAAAGAAACCCAAGAAGGTAACTTGGTCTGAAGAGTGTGAGAAGGCCTTCAATGGCTTAAGACTCCTTGTGCCAGGCCCCTGTTCTCAGGGCCCCTGATTACCAAAGACCGTTTATTGTGCAGACAGATGCCTCTGACCCTAGGATACGAGCTGTACTATCACAAGTAGATGAGAAGGGTAAGGAACACCCTATTGGCTTCATTGGTCTCCTTCTTAAGGTAGGGCTCAGATGGTCCACAGTAGAGGAAGAGTGTTTCTCTGCTGTGTGGGCCCTAAGGAAGCTGAGGCCCTACCTCTATGGGACCCACTTCACTGTGCAAACTGACCATAAGCCCTTAAAGTGGCTAATGAACATGAAGGGAGAGAATCCAAAGTTGCTTAGGTGGTCCATAAATCTGCAAGGCTTTGACTTCACTATTGAGCATAGGCCAGGTGTCCAACATAGCAATGCTGATGGGTTGTTCAGAATGTGTAACCGACCTGAACAAGAAACTCATCCAGGGGTGGATTAGTTTCCCCTGTCCTTAGTCTGGGAGGGGCGAGTGTTAGGAAAGATTTCATAATTGTATGTAATTTTCCCTCCATGTGTACACCCCCAAACTTTTTGCTACTGTTTAGACACCATCGACTGACTTTGCCAGAGAAGTATAGCCTTCAGCTGCACTCCTCTGGGCTTTCGCTAACTTTTTATGGGGAAACTGACATGCCCTTAAGACAGTCAGTACTGGGAGACTTTGTTTACATTAGTCCTTTTCCTGTGTTGCAACTTTTGTGCAACATGTAACAAGTGTGCAATGTATCTTACCATACAGCACACTTGGGACTGTAGTCATTTCCCAAAGGCCCTAGATACTCTTGCTGGACTTTATGAACTGTGCAGATGTGTCATGGACAGGACTAGTGGCAGCTATCTTTTCGCATTATTTTTAACCCTTTCCTGCCGTGTTAACCGTTTCAACCGCGTCTGGCACAAATAGGTGGACTGGTTCCAAACTGGCCATGCCACGAGGTGCTTTGTCCTGTCCTTTGGCCATCTTGCCCCTTCACCTTCCCCAGGTCGAGCCGACCCGGGTCAAGCCTTATTTGGTCATGCACTTTGCCACGAAACCCAATGCTTTCGTGGGCTTCTGCATGCCTTGCGTGTGTGCCTCCCAGGATGTGGGCTGGAACGTCTGAGTCCTATACACATCCTGGGTGCCAGAGAGTCTGGAGTGCCATGACTGACTCGGACCACCGTGGTCTGTGATTGGTCCACATATGGAGTGTGTGTTTGGGAGCAGATCTCCAGGAGGCCAAAAACACCCATACCATGTCGATCTCCTGAGTTCTCACTGAACAAAGGATAGGATCCAAGTATCCTGCAACTACGAAGCCAAGTCGAGGAACCACTGGTGACCCGCTGGAAGGTTTGGCACCCTGTGCCCGCTGTCGTCCCGTGGTACCCCTCTGCATCTGGTCGTCCTAGAAGGTCTGCGAAGACACTTCGACCCATTGGAATAGTGGGACCAACTATTCTCGGCACCGTCATCAAACCCTGCAAGTAAGCTTTCTCGGAAGTGTCCCTGGGCCAACCAGTGGGCTGACCAGTTTACCCAGTTTTGCTCTGTCACCGCTGCCGTTTTGAGGAGGCCCTCGAAACTTGGTATACTGTTAGCCCTGTGTCCCCGGCACCATCACACCGAATTTCATACACTTGGCATTCCCAGGTCTGAAGTGAGACGAGTGGGCCAGGACAGGAGTGAACGCGGTTACCGTGTTGCCCTGCCGCGGCAACATCTTTTGCAAGTAGGCTGTATTTGTGACCCTGTTCCCCCTGAAGCCTGCTGCAGTGAAACTGGGTCGATTCATCCACCTGGAGCGGAGAAATCGCCACTGTCCCGTTTGGGAATCATCCCTGCATCTCGGGAACCGAAAGCCGAAGAGACGTCCATTTTGTTGTGTTCGAACCTGCAACCCGAGTGGACTGAATGGGCGAAGTTTGGGTCTGAGTGCGCCTGGGACTGGTGAGTACTTCCAGCACTAACCAGTGGCCCCTGGCACCAAGGGCCCCTTTTACACACAAATGGCCCCTGGGGGTCCCTCTCCTTTCCACTGCTAGTGCAAACTAGCGACTCCACCCCGCTCTCTGGAACTGCCTCTGCCTTCAAGTGGAGGTCCTCCCTGAATAGTGGGAACTTGTTCTGCATCGCCTCATCCACCTTCCCGAGCTGCTAGAGACCCCTGAAGAGACCATATTTTGCCCATTGGAAAAACCGAGTATGCTTGCATTGCATGTACTATTGAGCACAAGGCTCCTCTCTTCTTAGGGCTTGGACTGCCTCTTAGGTGTGTTGTGGATGTCGAAGGGGCCTAAAAGACTATCTGCACTGCCTGTTTCGTTCCCATCTAGGTTGTCGACATATTTCGTGAATGTAACACTTTAGACCCCAATGGTCTTGTATATACATTGTATTGATAGTGGTGTGTTGGTTTACTTAGTGTTACTGTGATTCTTTTGCTGTGGTCTGTGTTACGAAGGCCTTGTATTAAATGTGTCTATAGTTTTGATATAACACCTGTTTGGAGTAATTTTTAAGTGTCCTTGCTTTGTGTGCTCATTGAGGTCATTCAGTCACCCTCAACCCTCCTGAGACTTAGTCTTGAGCGTCTGCCATAGCTACCCTGATTGGTCTGGCTTGTCCAGTGGTTACCCTGTTTCAAGAAACTAGGCTGGCCTTCTGAACCTCTCCAGGTCAGAGTTCAGAAATCCATTTTAACAGTTCTCAAAACTCAAATGTATTTAAAGATGAAATGAAGACAAAGGTGGTCTCCAGCTTTTATGCAGGGGAAGTCACCACACTGTTGAACAATCAGATAGCTGGACTACAAAAATCAAATTGACCTGCCTGCATTAATCTCACTATTTCTCACACACTCATTTCCATAATCAGTTCTCTCCATCCCTAAGTTCTGAATAACACTACACATTCTAGTTAAACATCTACTGCTTGTTGGTCAATATTTCAAAATCTTTGACACCACAAAAACCTTTCCACATTACATATAAAGACACATTTGCATATTAATCAAAGACTTTGCCTTCCCCAATGACACCAACAATTCATAAAATCTGAGAACTGTTGCTTGTCATACATTTCCATGCATGAATGTGGTGCTTTAGGGTTTCTACCGTGTTTGCGGCATACACTATGCTTACTTAAACTTCTGCAGGTTTTTCGGTTAGGGAAGTCATGTTTTATATTTACAATGCACACAAGTTCAGTTCCCCCACCCAACCTGGAAGAATGTTTTAGATTTAACAAATACAAGCCACTCCACACCCGTTACCTGGGATTCCCATTCACATTTTTATGGGAATAGAATTAGTTTGTCTCAACTTCCTCTCAATTTCAAATTTATTTTAAATAAGTATGGGCTTCGCGAAACACATTATCAAACTGATCCTCATAAGACCATGGTAGGGGCCCCCTTTGAACAATTGTATAATGTTGACTATATCTGCAATAGCCTTTAATGTAACGTTTTAAATATCACTTCAGAATGCACGTTTGTAAATATAATCTCCCTCAACCTTGAATACAATGAAATCAGGATGTAACACACCCTAGCCAACCACAACATCAATATCCTAATATTTTTCCATGAAAACTATTTTGTCAATTCCTCACTCTTTGCGCATGGGTGTATGGTTTTCTATACACAATCAAGAGTAACGGAGTTCAATACAATGGGAAGCAGTGCTGCATTTCACACAATGTATTATGATTCTTCTATTTGGAAGGTTCTAGTCAGGGCAATCATTTCATGGGGCTTCTCTAATTATATTTGGGGAGCTATCCTGCTCTCCTTGAATTCATCTTTAATTTCATGGACTCAGGATAAACTATCTGATTTGTTCCCAGGGGAGTCTGCCAGCAAGCCTCACTTGGTCCCTTCCATGAAGTTAGGACTGCCTTACGTTAAGTTGGTTCCAATCCCTCCTGAACAAGGCCCAATTCTCCAGATTTATGTCCAGAATCAGTGCTTGTCTAACATGGGGCGGCTGTTCCTCTTCTCAGCAGCCCTTTCCGATGTCAGTCTTCTATTTCCTGTGCCCCAGAATTCTCAGGCTACATCCTAATTATGTTGCACTATGTGATTAGCCCAACCCTTTCATTGGCATACCCAACAGTCAAACTCTCCTATTGAATGCATTCACCCTGTCTTCATTGGATGATTTGAATGTTCATGTTTGTTGTCAGAAAACATTGGTGGTGGGTAAAACCACACCATGTGTTGACAGCTGATTTGTTTTTGACATCGCAACGAAACAAAGATTGTCCAAATCTGTTCTCTGAGATGCACAGGCAGTCATGTGGCTTGACCAAATGGCATATTTGGTATTAATTGCATAGTTATTAGTTTATCAATTATTAAAACGTCGAATTGGCTGTCAAATCACATAGAAGTCTTTTGTCTTTCAAGCACAATTGGCTTCATGCCTCTATGTCTTATAATTCAAAGGTTATGAACATTTTTTTTGCATTTAGTATCAATTCTACCATATAGGCTTATTTTACTCAAAATGAAAAATGCAATATTCGGACATGTGTTTTTTTCCACTCGGGCGCCCCAGTGCTGCAGCATAGCCACACAAGTCCTCCTGGGTGGTGTGACGTATCCTGAGATGTCGTCACTTCTCCCTGAGAGGGAGCCTCTTCCCATGAGGTGAGGCCACTACCCGATAGTTCCCCTGGGGGTGGTGCTCAGCAGGAGGATCTCATGGGAAGAGACTTCCCCCTCTGAGGACATGGGAGAATATCTCGTGAGAAAGAGGTATGCCAACCCACCAGCGACGGCCTACACGCCTTCATATCCCATAAAGCCCATCTCCCTATCCCATACTTCCATGTATGTCTGAGTCTGAAAACCTAATAACAAGTACGGAGATGAGGAAGAGCATGGACTGCTTAGGGGAGACCTACTTGATAAGTACTGGGACGAGCTGGAGGTGTGGATCAAGGAAAAGTAATGGTGAGAACTTGAATGAACCTTCTAGTTTTCTATGTCCAGTTGAAATAAAGACGAAAGAAGGACTTACCATTTTGTCAAGTGGGCTGTCAAACCCTCCCTGGCGGAACCCCAAGCACAGAAGTTGTCCGGCATGGAGAACAGAAGAGGCTTCTGACCGAGACGCTAGCGGGCAGGTGGAAACTTACCTACCCAGTCCGCCGTGGTCGCACCAACAGGAAAGACGGAGAAGCAGAAGTTCAGGCACACGACACAGGGGGGCGTATGGTTGATTGAAGAAACAAATTATGTGAGGGACCAAACACTGTGGAGTCCCCACAGCACAACGAAGAACGCAGGAAGCATGAGAAATCCAAAGCAGAGGAGCCCGAGACCGACTGGCGCACACCAGAGACAACCCTAAAGATACAGGGATTTCCGGGACGGTTGCTTGGGGCACACAAGAGTCATAGAAGACTCTTAACCCAGAGAGCAGGGGAGAGGAGGAAGCCCCTGGGGGAAAAAGAAAACTTTAAAAGTGGCAAAAACTGAACAAAAAGAAGTTTGGTCTGGGACCCGCACCCACAAAAGAAGATCCATACAATTCATCTTCTTTTTGGCAGTACCTGGAAGGGAAGTGAATCTGGTCTGCTAAATCAAAGCAGTGGAGAAACTTGGGTTTGGTACCCGCACCCGCACCCACAAAAGAAGATCTCAGCAAGTCATTTTCTTCATGGCACTACCTGGCAGGCAGGGAAGTGAATCGGGTCCTGCCAAATAAAAACAGGACAGTAATACCCGCACCCATAAGAGAAGAGAGTTACAAATCCTCTTCATCAAGGCAGTACTTGGCAGGAGAGTGAACCAAGTCTGCCCAAATCTGGAGAAGAGGAAGCCTGGGTCTGGGACCCTCAAACTGAAAGACTGAAAGTGCTGAACTGTAATACCAAAGTAAAACAGAGTCCAGGGGAAGGCAGTCATTCCCCCTGGTTGTGTTGAACTGTAAAATCAAGATACCTGGAGAAGGGAGTCATTTTCCTATGAAGGCGAGCGTCCCCAGATACCACGACCCTCCCCGCAATGAGAGGCAAGAATGGACTCTCCCACGAATGGGAATAAGGCTAGGACCAAGTGCGGGTGAGCTTAAGGGAAGCTTTATCTAAGTAAAAATAGGGCATGCAAAGAACTCTGAAAACTCTGAGAGCGCTCTGTCCGACAATAGCAAAGACAGGCGTTTTTATTTACAAAAAGTGTCATAGGCACCTACACACTATAGGGGGCACATGTACATGGGGATTGGGTGGCGTCTACTAACTATATGTGCAGCCGTGATGCGTCTCTCTGTGGTTGGTGGACACCGCCGGGTGCCAACGTGGGGTGGGCAGGTCAGCTGGGCTCATCCGGGAGGCACGGTCCGGTCAGGCGTGGTCAGTGTCATTGATGGACGTCTTTCTTGGCTTTCTGCCCTAAGGGCCAGGCACACCCCATTCATTCAATGCTGCAATGTCAGTTGTCCTGTAAATCCTACAATAGGTTATTCTACAGGTTAATATAACACAGGAGGAATGCGCATTAGGTGGGGTACTTTGGCGATACATCAATACAGGGTTGCTGTTATCCTGTTGACTAGGTATCATAGGCCACGGGGTCGGGTCTCAGGGCATGGGGTAAGCTGTCCAGGCTTTGGGTCTCGTTAGAAGTCATGACAGATGCTTTTACACAATGTTGGTGCAATATTAGATGTCTTCTTTTACAAGCGTCATTAATCTGGGGTGAGCTGATGGGTCGTGGGACCTATGAGGGGGTACCTCTGGCCTCTTGTTATGGCCGGATTTTACTGCTGGGCTGTAAATAATTCAGGTGGCTGTTCGTGGCTATGTGAGCTGCGGGGGAATCATGAATGCCTGAAACGGCTCCAGCCGAATTGGGGGAGGTGAGGCGGTGTCGCTCGGGCCTTTGCTTTCTCTGGCAGGCTTCAATGGAAAGGGAGGAGAGGTGGCCTTGGATATGCCCACAATGATAGTCTTCTAGCAAGCTGCAAACTGTAAAACGAAGGGATTTGCATAATATAAACTGGCTAAGGGGTCACACATCTATAGCATTTACAGCAGTATATATCCATTTCAGAATTCGTTAACTATATCTACAACTCCATTAGTCACTATAGGGTAAGTATTTGCAATATTAGCAGTTTTAGCATCACACTGTAAACATGATACGCGAGGTAGCATTAGGGTTGGTGGAGCACGCAGGAGCAACAGACCAACACTGTTGACAGCAGAAATACACATTAAACCTGTACATTTGCACTTGATGGCATTCTATGTATCTTATTTACATGAGCTCACAATACTGTCGCACTTGTGTTCCTTTGTACTCTAGCAGCATCAGGGTAGTCGTGACATAAGGACTTGGTATCATTCACTTTATATTACCCCTAGAGAGGCACATAGTAGGAAGCCAGGGACCCTGAGTGTATTGTGCATACTGAGGGGGTTTGGGTATTGTGACAATGTGGTCGCACAATGACACATTCTTTGGTTCGTACAGGGTTTGCAGATTTTTGACACGGAAGTCGTGCACGAGGGATACCATTGTAATGCAATATATGCATATATGTATATATGTATTGAGCAGTTTCCCGGTGTGGGGGTTAAGGCTTTTGTTTCATCGAGGGCGGTTTACAGTTATTTTCCAAGCTATCCCCGCTGCCCGGGTCACGCTGAGGATAATGATGCACTGCGGAAGGTGAAACATACAGTGTTTGCTCTAACACTAGCTCATGTCCGACTGGTCATGGGAACGGGCTTTCAGTGGATCTGCCAGGGAGCGGAGGCAACAGGGTAGACGAGGACTCTCTAAAGGTGGGGGCCGTGCTGCAGCGCACAAGGAGTCATGTCTTAAGATGGCGTTCTGGTTTTCAAAAATGGTTTCCTGGGCGTAGCCTAATACAGTATGTTTAGTCGATGTGTCGGCCAGTGGTCCACCCACCACCTGGGCCCTGGTGGCAGAGGGGCCCCTGATGAGTCATGGACATTACAAGGAGGGGACCGCAGGGGAGAGGTGGTCTCTTTGACCTGTCCTCCCATACATTTCCCCACTTTCTTTACTTAAGTAACGAATACCGTAATTCCCCCAACCGTTCATTCTTTTTCATCAGCCACAGCCTCATCCCACGCCGGGGTGCCCTTTATTGGCATCCAAGCCCTGCACACGCCCCTCAGGCTTTCCCCCCTTCTAGCATATTCGTCTGGGGTACAAGTTAGATACAATCCCTAGTTCCCTCCAAGTCTACCCACACCTCCTCATACCATTCCAGTTCCCGGGGCTCTCTAATTGTTGTGTGCCATAATCTATCTACTATATCCCCATTGCGGTATACCTGTACTATCTGGTATTTAGGCCCCGGCTCTTCACCTGTTTGCACTTGAGCTTCCTGCATAGCTTGCACTGTTGTGCCTCGAGCATTGCCCATCGTCACCATCATCAATGTACCATTTGGTACTGCGCCTGCACAGCATTGAAGGCCCATCTGGCACACACAAAAAATTAGAAGTAAAAACACTTCGAAGGGATTGTGTCCTCCGACGTATTCCTCATCTTAGATATATCCTTCCAGCTCTGCTGGCCTCGGAAAATTTTTTCTCCAGAGGGCGCTGCGCGTCGACGTCCCTCGAGTCGATGACCCTCGACAGCCGCCGTATCGACGCTCGACGTCATCCTGCCTATAAAGGCCGCGCGCAGCGTCCGTTGCTCAGTTCCGTTTTTCCGCGCTACTCGGTGCCTCGGAATACCGTTGCTCAGTCTTCAAGTTATTCGAATCGTACTCGATGGCTTCCTCGTCGGAACCGACAACCCCTCGATCCGGCTTCAAAAAATGTTGAGATTGTGGGAAAAAGATGTCGTTGACCGATCCTCACAGAAATTGTCTGTGGTGCTTGGGAGCCGAACACCATTGTTCGGAGTGCGAGGACTGTATGTCCATGACAGCTAAGGCCCTGAAGGAGCGTAGGGGGAAGCTGGAGAAAGGTAAGACTTTTAAAGCTTCTTCTTCTTCGACGAAGTCGAGACATTCGTCTCCTCGTCACCATTCACGCTCCAGATCTCGGAGTGGGTCTCATCACTCCTCGAGATCGAAACACTCGAAGAGGAAGCGTCGAAGATCCCCTTCTCCGTCTTCCTCTTCCTCTGTTTCGCCAAAAAGAATCCCTTGCCCCACGAAACTTAGTTCCCGGGCTGAATGGGAGGAATTCAGAAAAAACATGATGAGCGTCTTCGAGAAAGCGGCCTCGACCCCCTCGAAGACTGCCGAGAGCGATGCTCTGGTCGAAAGACCCAAAGGTCAAAAACGCCGCGAGTCGCAGTACCCGGCGAAAGAAACCTCTCGAGCGCGTCTCGAACCCTCGAGTAGGACTATGACCTCCAAACCTTCCTCGAAGGTTCCGTCGACGCCGTCGACGAGGGTTCCGTCGACGCCGTCGACGAAGGTTCCGTCGACGTCGAGGTCTTCGACGCCGTTGTCGAAGGGACCTTCGACACACAGGTCTGTCGACTCGACGCCGGCCTCGACACCGGCGTCGACGCCGAGAAAAGTCACGATGACCACACATCCAGTGACGATTCCCAGGCCCTCGACGTCGATGGCGTCGATATTGTCGAGTAAAATTCCAATTCTGTTGAGGTCCTCGAGGCCTCCACCTCTGTTTTCGACGCCACGCTCGAAGCATTCGGCGTCGACGACATCGACGTTTTCGAGGCCAATAATGACAAGTTCAGCACCCTCTGCCTTGGAAATGGGATTTACTCCCTTTATTAATTCAGAACAATTGAGAACTATATCCTCAATTTTAGAAGAGGGTGATTTGTCAGAACAAGATGAGTTACAGGGACCTGTAACCCCAGTTAGAGAGGAATTTTCCTCTGAAGAGCGCAGATTAAAGGATCTTCATGATTCTTTACATGAGGCAAGTGGTTTAGACACTTCCCCTGAGGTGGATTTTGCTAAACCAGACCCGGGGGAGCATGCTGAAACCCCCTACAGAGCCTTAATGGCCAGAATTACAGAGTTCATGGGGTGGTCTACACCTTCACAATCTTTCCAGCAAGATGACCTCACGGATATTCTTGACAAAGGCCCACAAGAGGATCCAGTGGTGCCCTTTCATAAAGCTCTTCAGAGAAAGATCATGACAAACTGGGAAACCCCAGATGTAATACCAGCAGTAAATAAAAAACTGTCTGCAAAGTACAGGGTATCTTCCACAGACCCAGAGTTCTTGTCTAAACATCCATCCCCAGAAAGTCTGGTGGTACAAGCAGCATCCTCTACCGACGTCAAGACAGCTTATCCTACTGTCCCACAGGACAGGGACGATAAAAAATATGATGCTATGGCTAAGAAAGTCTTTTCAGCATGTAGCATGGCGTTAAAGTCTGTTAATGCTACTTGCACCCTTGCTAGGTTCAGCCATACACTTTGGGAGTGTGCTTCTACAGCGGCTGACTGCATCCCGGAGGGAGAAGAAAGGGATGCGTTCCTGAATATTATACAGGACGGTAAAGACGCTATGTGCGAATCCCTCCAGACGGGCATTGATTCGGCTGACAGTATCAGCAGAGCAATGGCGGCAAGTACATCAACCAGGCGGTTCGCTTGGTTGAGAAAGTCGGGTTTTGCCCCAGATGTGCAAGCCAGGCTCTTGAACATGCCATTTGATGGCTCTTCTTTGTTCGGGAAAAAGGCGGATGACAGTTTAGAGAAACTGCAAACTTCAAAAGCAGCAGCAAAATCCCTAGGAGCTGCAATCCGTCAGACTCCTTTTCGTCCCACAGGAACCTCTGCGAGGGGCAAGTCCTTTCGCTTCTACTCCGCATTCGGAAGAGGTAGAGGACGACCGGCTCAAAGGGGTCAAAGAAGAACTACCCGAGGTGGACGGGGTAGATATTCTAAAGCCGCAGCAACAGCAGGTGCCTCTTTACCATCGGCATCTGCATCAGCCGCCCCAAAACCACTCTGAGGACTTCCCTCACAGGACACCTGTAGGAGGCAGGTTGACTCAACATCTGGCGGAATGGCAGGCTATCACGTCAGATGCTTGGGCATTGGAAACAGTTGCCCAAGGTTACTGCCTACCTTTCCTACGTATACCTCAGAGTCATCCACCGGGGATCAGCTCTCAGAAAGCTCCAGATCCGCTCCTCTTGCAGGAAATTATAGACCTGCTAGAGAAAGGTGCCATAGAACCGGTACCTGTAGCGGAGAGGAACAAGGGCTGGTACTCCCCTTACTTTCTCGTTCCAAAGAAAGACGGAGGACTGAGACCCATCTTGGACTTGCGAGAATTGAACAAATTCCTCAGGAAAGACAAATTCAAGATGGTCACTCTTTCTCAGATCCTCCAGGCCCTTCAGTTTCAGGACTGGTTGGTATCTCTGGACCTTCAGGACGCTTATTTCCATGTGCCTATCCATCTCAAACACAGGAAATACCTGAGGTTCGCAATTGGCAACTCTCACTATCAATTTCGAGTACTGCCTTTTGGGCTGACCTCCGCCCCGAGGGTCTTCACCAAGTTAATGTCGGTAGTGGCGGCAAGTCTATGGAGGGAAGGGATTCACGTCTACCCCTACCTGGACGATTGGCTGATCAGGGCTGTTTCTCCGGAGCAAGCTCAGATCCAGCTAAATCACGTATGCTACTCCCTTCACAAGCTGGGCTTCTCCCTCAATTTAAAGAAGTCTCAAATGATACCATCGCAGAGACTCCAGTTCATAGGAGCGATCCTGGATACTTCCCTGGGAAAAGCCTCGCCACCAGAGGTGAGGGCTCAAGATATTCTACAGATGGTTACCAAGTTCCAACTTGCCCAACGTCTCCCAGCTTTCGACTTTTTAAGGTTGCTAGGCCTCATGGCATCCTGCATTTTCCTTGTGCCAGAGGCTCGCCTGAGAATGAGATCCCTCCAGTGGGCACTGAGGACTCAGTGGTCACAATTCTCAGGGAGAATGACAGATCTTCTTCAGGTTCCCGGCAGGGTGGCTCGAGACCTTCAGTGGTGGGCCTGTCAGGAGAACATTCTGAAAGGAGAACAGTTTTGGCAACCCTGGCCGGAGATAACAGTAGTCACGGATGCCTCACTCACGGGGTGGGGAGCCCACGCCAACGACTTGACCATCAGCGGTCGTTGGTCTCCATCGGAGTCCAGACTACACATCAACCTGTTAGAGCTGAGAGCCATCAAACTTGCGTTGAAGGCTTTCCTGCCAGTTGTACAAGGGAAGAATGTCCTGATAATGACGGACAACACGATGGCCATGCATTACCTCAACAAAAGAGGAGGCGTAGGATCACTACCCCTGTGCAGAGAGGCGATGCAGCTCTGGTTTTGGGCAATCCAAGAAGGAATCTCTCTATCGGCAGTTCACCTAGCCGGAGAGAAGAACTTGACAGCGGACGCTCTGAGCAGGCAGAACACAGTCTCCCACGAGTGGGAGCTAGCTCAGGAAGTCCTTCAAGAGATCTTCGCCCTTTGGGGAACCCCTCAGGTAGATCTGTTCGCCACCAGCCTAAACAGGAAATGCGACCTGTTCTGCTCAAGGGAATTTCCTCCGAGAGGAGCTCTGGGAGACGCGTTCATAGTGGACTGGGAGTTTCCGCTTCTGTACGCGTTCCCACCGGTCCCTGTCATTCCTCAAATGATCAGGAGGTTGAGAAGATCCCGGCGAACCATGATCCTAATTGCCCCGGATTGGGCCAGGAGAACGTGGTACCCGGACCTTCTAGACTTGTCCATCTGCCCTCCAATTCGACTTCCTCTCAGAGAGAACCTACTCTCACAGAAGGGAGGTCAGGTTCTCCATCCAGACATCAAAACCCTCAACCTTCACGCTTGGCTTCTGAACGGCTGAGGTACAAGGATTGGGACCTCCCTGATGATGTTATGGAGGTGTTGCTTTCGGCAAGGAGGCCAGCAACAAAGTCTTTATACCGCTGCCGTTGGAACAGATTTTGCAGCTGGTGTAGAGAACAGAATATCGACCCATTTTCATGTGGTACACCAATGGTTTTGTCCTTCCTACTATATTTGGCAAATTCAGGCCTTCAAGTTGGCACCATTAAGGGCTATCTCGCAGCGCTATCTATCTTTAAGCGTACTGCGGAGGAACCATCCTATTTCAAATTACCCTTGGTAATACAGTTTCTAAAGGGGTTAACCAATGTTTATCCCCCAAGACCATTCCAAGTTCCCCTATGGGATTTAAACTTAGTATTAACTTTCCTGATGGGGACACCTTTCGAACCTCTCCATTCTTGTTCGTTAAGATTCCTTACCCTTAAGACTGTTTTATTAATAGCACTTACATCTGCTAGAAGGGTGAGCGAATTACAAGCTCTTTCTTGTAAACCTCCTCATACAATCTTTCACAAAGACAAAGTTGTCCTGCAAGTGAAGCCTAATTTCCTCCCAAAAGTAGTCTCTGAATTCCATATCTCTCAGAAGATTACCCTACCATCTTTCTATCCTCCTCCTCACCCGGGGAAAGAGGAAGAGAGGTTACACAGACTAGACCCTAGGAGGGTTTTAAGTTTTTACATTAGTAGACTAGCCAGGATAAGACAGGCAGACCAGCTGTTTGTAGGCTACGCAGGTCACAAGCTGGGGTTACCAATAACTAAGCAGACCATTTCCAGATGGATCATTCTAGCCATTCTGGAATGTTATAAACTGGCAGGGAAAGAGCCCCCTCAAAACCTTAGGGCTCATTCGACCAGAGGTATTGCAGCTTCATCGGCCCTCAAAAGAGGCGTGCCGATTAAAGACATATGTGCGGCCGCTACATGGTCGTCTGTCCATACCTTTACACGTTTTTACAATCTGGATTCCTCCTCTAGTCAAGAGACTAGGTTTGGAAGGGCTGTACTGCATTCTATTCACCAATAGAAGACAGCGTGAAGTCAGTACTCCCTCCTCCGAATATAGAATACTGCTATGGGAGCCTATCTAAGATGAGGAATACGTCGGAGGACACAATCCCTTCGAAGAACAAGTTACTTCTTACCTTGTAACGTTCTTTCGACGGGATGTTCCTCCGACGTATTCCTCATCGACCCTCCCATCCATCCCCGCAGTTTTACTTCCCTTGTTGTTGCAGCTTACGCTCCTTCAGGGCGATTAGTCTAGTCCAAACAGTAATACTGTGGGCTACAAAACGGAACTGAGCAACGGACGCTGCGCGCGGCCTTTATAGGCAGGATGACGTCGAGCGTCGATACGGCGGCTGTCGAGGGTCATCGACTCGAGGGACGTCGAGGCGCAGCGCCCTCTGGAGAAAAAAATTTCCGAGGCCAGCAGAGCTGGAAGGATATATCTAAGATGAGGAATACGTCGGAGGAACATCCCGTCGAAAGAACGTTACAAGGTAAGAAGTAACTTGTTCTACTGTTGGCATTAGTAGTTTAACAATCAATCCCAGCCATGATGGGACCCAGGAGAAGAGGTTATCGAACCACGTGCTTGCTTCTGTCCCGCCTTCCGTTTTCATTCTTTCACCTAGGTTGTGCACTGCTGCGATCACGTGGGACAATGTACCATTATCAGCGTCTTCAGAAGGTACGCAACATGCACTTCCAACTTTTCGGCAAACACCTCTGTCCATTGCTGTTAATAGGTCCATGACATACCTATTTTGCATTGTCATTAGCCGCAGGGCTCTCAATTCTACCTTGATCACGTTGAAACCTTCCTCTGTATCGTTTGCCAACTGGATCAGCTCCCAGCGTATTATTTGGAGCCACTTAGCATTTGCCCGTGCCTGGATGCTTGGAATGAGTGATTCGAAGAAGGTTTCTGCAGAGCTAAACAATCGATATCTGTCTGGGATCTGTGCCAATAGCTCTGAGGATGCCTTGGATATGTAGTTAGATGATTGTCTGTTTCGGGACAGCATTTCCTCCTTGTTGCCAGAGGACAAAACATACATATGCGGTTCTTCTGTCGGTTGGGCCTTATTTTCACGGGGGGCTTCTTGCCCCTTCCTGCCCCCGCTGATGTGGCTCTCTGGTATCACCATTAGCGCTGAATGTAGTGTGGCCAGTGAGCAACTGCCGCTCCATGATTGCGGGAGATGCAAGTATGCCTGGCGGCCACATACCCAGTAGGTGTCCATGAGTGCTGCTGTCCCCTTCCTCATGTCTGGGATGGTGAGAGTCCTGTTGCAATTTTTATTTATCCCCATTGCGGTCTTTCCTTCCCCCTGGAAGCATAGTTCATATGTTATTTCTTTCTGCAGTTTGAACGGTTTTTCAATGGCAGTCACCCACGTTAACTTTGTGATGTGCTCTTTCCAGATGGGTGTACATGTTCTTTCGATCCGCTGCATTTTTTCAGGTGACACTCCCCGCAGTCCCTCCGCTTTACACGTAACTTCTTCGTCTTTCCATCGGTTGTCTGTGAATAATGTCCCTTTTATTACAAAAAATGGTTCTTTCAGGCATATTACTCCTTCCACTTTCGGGTAGCATGTTTTCTCATTCTGCAGCATGCTAAAAGTTATTTCGTGTGCCTGAAAGGTGTTCTTAATTCTGCACAGCGTAAGATGAAGGAGACATTGGGCATTTATCAGAGGCAATTCTTTTGGTAGCAACACCTTCGGTGTTCCTGAGGCATGGGGGATAAGAGAGCAGGCATAGCAGATTTCATTTGTTGTTTGTTTAGCAGTCGCGCTCATGTCTGCATACCATTTATTAGTCTGGTGAGGGTGTCTTGGGTCTTCCATGTGTTCTAAACCCAGACCATAATATTCGTCATATTTCCTACTTCCCACCTCCCTTTTCCTCCTATTATTTCTAAGATATCTTGCAGCTTCATGGGCGATCTGTGCTCTATACCCCCCTTTTCCCACATCCCCCTCTGTCCATTCATCATACAGAGATGCAAACTTTTCTGCCATCCTTTTGTTCTCTTCAGTTGTTCTATGAAGTAAGTTACTGGCTGCTGTAGGGGTGGTTACTTGTGTGGGCGGGGTAGTGGGGGTATTATAAAGCCACGATATGACAGAGGGGTTGCGATCATTTAGACTAAGGGCATTGTAGTTAGAGACATTTGGCAGGGGACTTATGCTAGCATTTATTTCAGCACTGCTTTTCTTGGAATGGTTGGTTGTTTTGGGCGGTTTCGTGTTATACCCCCACACAAGCTGGTATCCGTTCCATACCAAAAAATCACCTTTTTTTGCATTTTCAGTAGTTATATTTTCATTTGCAATATTACTTCTGTTCCGTCGTCCCCCCTCATTCATCTCAAAAGAGATGAATGCTATGAACCAATATGTGCTTATACCAAACAGTATTACAAAAAATAATACGATACACACAGACAATCCACATTCATACGAATATCTACAACTTTCTACTATAGCATTTCTATATCTCGTTATTCTATTGCTCTCCGTTGCGGGCTGCCCGTTTGTTGACATGGTTGTTCCTATTTGAAACATAAAAGTGCATTAAGTACATACATGTAAACATTTTCATTTTGTACAGTAGCCACCATACAATTATAATGTGAGATAGAGGATGAGAGAGGGGATGGATGGAGAGAGAACGAGAGAGAAATATTCATATTCTCATTCATTTTTAATCACTTTTTCCATATTTCCTTTCATTTCTTAATGTTCTTCATTTATTTCTTTCTCGTACCTGTAAATCAATTTCTTTGTTAGCATATTAATATATCTGATACACTTATTTTTAGCTGCACCTTTTTTACTTTTTTATTTAATTTTTCATTTGTTATTGTTTGCTGTTGTCTGCGCCTCCTCATCCACTTCCTCCTGAACATTATTGTAGGCCCTTCGTACGTCTGTTAAATGTATCCAGTACCTCAGCCCTTTAACTTTGACTGCTGTGGGAGTACAAAAAACGACCTCGTATGGGCCATGGAATCTTGGGGCACTCCATCTGCGCACAAAGATTCTACATAAATAAAATCCCCTGGCATTAGTTGTCCTTGGGGGCTCTGTTCCACAAATGACAGTTTGGTTACCCTCTTCTCTTGTAAATGGCGGTGACAATTGTCTTGAGATTGCACGCGCTGCTCTAGTCAATTTTTTCAGATAATCAGTAAACTCATCTCCTAATATTGTTGCACTTCTATGTGCATCTGAGTTTCTACGCAGCGGGGAATGTGCGGTGTGCATTCTTCTCCCCGTCACAATCTTGTGCGGGAACAAGTGGTGGTCCTTACTTGGCTGGTTTCTCAACTCGAATAGTGCTAGGGGTAAGCAATACACCCAGTTCTTTTTGAGTGTGAAGCATAGTTTGGACAATCTTTCTTTTAATAGGCTGTTGATCTTCTCTACAACGCCATTGCTTTGAGGGTGATAAATCGAGCAAAGCTTGTGTTTGATCCCCAATAATGCAGTAACTTCCTTGAACAGTTAATTCACAAAATGAGTGCGATTGTCTGAGCGAATCACGTTGCAAATTCCCCAGCACGGGAATACTTCCCTCACTAGGAACTTTGCTGCGCACTTAGCATCTGGACGTGCACATGGACCAGCCTCAACCCATCTTGAAAATGGACATACAACTACTATCATGTAGTGTGCCCCGTTACACCTTTCCCCCATGTTTGCGTAATCAATATGGAGTTCCCGGAAGGGCCCTGTTGGCTTTGGAATTGTCCCTCTGAATGTCCGTAATGTCATTCCAGAATTGTATATCTGACATGTTGTGCACTCCATCGCTAACCTTGATATATGTTCCTGGAGCCCTGGCATGAACCAATCTTCCTGTATCTCTGCTGATATGTGTTGTTTGGCATTGTGTGCTGGAAAGTGTAGTTGCTGGAACGCTATCTCCATTAATTTAATGGGCATCACCACTTTACCTGTGTTATTTTGGCGCCATAGTAAATCTGTTGTCGACTGGCTGCAACCCTTTTTTTCCCCACAATGCCTTTTCTTCATTACTTGCTTCTTCCTGTAACTCTAGTATTTGTGATATGGGCATGGCATTGTACCCTTCTGGTAATTCCTCACTCGCTTCTTGCTGCAACATGTACTCACCTGCAATTTCCTTTTGGAAATCTGACGCCTCCTTGGCGGCAGGGTCCGCTGCCGCGTTTCCCAAAGATACAATATCTGTATTTGACGTATGTGCTTGGCACTTGACGATTGCCACAATTGTAGGTTCTTCAAGTGCCTCAATTAATTCCTGTAGCAACTCGGCATGCTGTACTGGGGTTCCATCCGCCCTGCGAAAACCTCTCCGACCCCACCGGGCCAGACCACTGTGTACCGTTGTAGTCATGTATGCTGAATCTGTGTATATTGTGACTGTGCATCCCTTGGCTGCACGTAAGGCTTCAAATAGGGCAACAAGCTCTGCGGCTTGTGCGGAACAGTGTGATGGTCGGCGATATTGTACTAGCACTTCATACTCACCTTCCTCTAGTCTCACTACCGCCATTCCTACATGTTTTTCATCTGTATCCATGTCAATTGATGCTTCTCCTTCCGTTAGGGCATTTTCACTTACCACCGGGCCCTCACCCTCTTCTCCTGTGTATGTTGCACAATCGTGTTTTTGCATGTCTTGTACTGTACACGGCTCTGTGATAAATGTCGCTGGATTTACTGTTCTACACTTCACTATGTGAATGTTGGCGCTGGATAATATTATCTCGTACGCTGTTGCTCGTTGTGTTGTTAGTGTGCTTTTTGATCTTTCCAGTATCGTGAAAAGGGAGTGTTCCACATATAATGTAACGTAGGATCCCATTACTATTGTGGCACTTTTCTCAATGGCGAACGCAGCGGCAGCGAGAGACTGTTCGCACACAAAGTGCCCTTGCATAACTGCGTCTAGTGTGCCACTGTAGTCAGCCGCTGCCTTGTGTCCCATGGATGTCTTTTGTGTCAGAACAGCTGTCATTAGTGTTCCCTTGCAGTGAGAAAACAGGTAAAATTCGCGCTCCTAGTCTGGGTTGGCGAGCACTGGAGCGCTTGAAATTAGTTGTTTGAGTGACGCAAGTGAGTCACTCATCTCTTTTGACCATTTTTTGTATTTATTCTCCCGCTGGCCTCTTTGAGTGCTTGTAGTAAAGGTCTTGTGTATTCTCCGTATTCTAGTATCCATCCTCTGCAATAGATGCACATTCCTAAAAACTTCTGCATTTCTTTTACCGTTTTTGGCTCTTTTATTGCTGTGATTGCTTATACTCTGTCAGGTATTATCTTTTTGCCATCCTTTGATATCAGCTGGCCCAGGTATAATACTTCTTGTTGGCAGTATTGCAGTTTCCCTTTATCCACTTTGTACCCCTTGTGGGCTAACAGTGTTAGGAGTGTAACTGAGTCCTTCCTGCACTCTTCCTCATTCTGTGCGCATATGAGCAAGTCATCCACATACTGAATGATTGTACTCTCAGCTGTTAAATTTCCCAAGTCTTCATGGAGGATACGATTGAATATACTGGGGCTCTCACAGTAACCCTGTGGTAACCTGCAATGCTCATATCTTTTCCCCCCCTAGTGTAAATGCTGTCAAGTATCTGCTCCCTTCTGCCAGGGGAATGGAGAAAAATGCATTTTTCAAATCCACTATTGTGAAATTTGATGCGTTCTTTGGGATACTGCAAAGTATTGATGCAGGGTTCGGGACTAGGGGAAACTCTTTTTGTATGACGTCATTTAGTGGGCGTAGGCCCTGGATCATCTTCCATGCCCCTCCCTTTGCTTTTTTGATCGGGTAAATGCAAGTATTACATGGGGAATTTGAGGGTACTATTATTCCCTGGGCCAATAAGGCACTTATCGTTTCTTTTATCCCTTCCTCAGCTTCACGGGACAATGGGTACTGTTTTACTCGGGGCAGGATTGCTCCTGGTTTTAGTTTTATCGTGACTGGGTAACTCCGTGCAACAACCCTACATCATGGGGACCTGTAGTCCACAAGTTGCTTGGCACTAATTTCATGTCATCATCAAAGAACGAAGGTGGTGCTCCCACCACAGCCATTAACTGTACAGGCACTTGTCTCATTTGTATCAAGATATCACATGGTATTGCTATTTCCATTATTATTTCTGCGTCACTTTCTGAGTCTGAGAAGAGATCCTCATCTGATAGATCACGTAAGGCAATGTCAGCATTGATGCACACATTCACACCCGTCTATGTCCATACCAATTTCTGCAATTCTTTTGGCTGATATCTGTACTGCATGCAAATCCAGAGATATCACTGACCCCGGTCTAATGTCTGTGCGTACTATTGGGCGGAAGATGAATTCTGCTGGTACCCTCCATTCTAACCTTTTTAGCTCAGGTACTACTTGTGCTAGAGTTTTCAACCCTTCAATGAACACACTTTCATCTACCGGCATGCCACGTATCTCTGGTGCTGTTGCTTGCGCATGTACTACTAGCATTACTCGCAGCGGGCATATTCCTGGGGTTGAGCAAACTTTCCCCCTTTCTGTGAAGGATATAGTCATATTGAGCTTGCTGAGAAGGTCCCTTCCAAGCAAGTTTATTGGGGAATGTTCGTAATACAGTAGGGGCGTCCTCACTGTCTTACCCTCCCACTGTCACATCCAACTCTTCTGTGTAAGGAACTTCGATGACAGCCCCAGAGAACCCCTGCGTCTCCAACCTACGGTTAGAAAGCGGAAACCGACCCTCACGTATGCATGACTTTTCGGCTCCCGAATCCACCATAAATATGAACTGCTTGTCTCCTATCTGCGCCCCCACTAATGGTTCCTCCGCTGCATTGTAGGTGGTAGATAGGATGGGACACGCAAGTGTTCCCTGTGGGCTGTCCTATGCTGGCTGCCTCATTGCTCCCCCCTGACTAAAAACATTGCCTGACAAAACCGCCACACCGCTATAGGGGGCTGGGGCAGGTGCCCCGTTCTCAACTGTGGCGAAGGGGTTTCCTGGTGTGTAGTGCATAGGTTCGTCGTTCTGCTGTGTTGAACGTGTCTTTGGTCCACATACCCTTGCTCCTCTGGCCTCTGTTGTATTCCCATTTGGAGGCCATATGGGCTCCCTGGGTGGGGGTTACCGTATTGCTCCACATCCTGAAAACCGTTGTTTAGTCTGTTTCTACATTCTCGTGAGAAGTGTCACCACCTCCCGCAATTCCAGCAGCTCCCTTGTGCACCTCTGGGGCCCTGCCCCCCATATCCTCCATTACCACCGTACCCCTGGCCCCCTCCTCTGCGACCCCTGTACCCACCTCGTCCCCCGCGAGGAGCCCAATCCTGCCACTGCAGACCTCTGTACTGCTCCTGTCAGTTCCACTGTGGTTGTCCCGCTCCTGCCCAATTCGCTGCCATCCTCCCCTGTATTGCTACTAGCCCCTCCTCCTCCTCGTCTCCCTCCCTGCTATGTGGGAGCGCCGCTACTGCTGCAGCAACCTTCACCAGTTTCGTTTGTACTAACTTGGCTTCATCTGCCAATCTTTTTTGTGCTATTTCTTTTTCTCGTTCCTTTATTCGTTTGCAGTGGTGTACTATTATACTTTGTATTTCGGGCCACCCCTTCGCTTCGATTCCTGCAATTTTGTCAAGTGCTTTTTGTACCTCTTTTGGCAATCCTCTCTTGATTATGAAATAAAATAATGATGTTGACTGGTACCAGGGCGTGCCCGTTTCCGCTCTCCACATCTCCTGTACCCGACAAATGTAATCCATAGCATCCTCCCCCTCGTTCATTGTGCATTGCATAACCGACTGTAAGTCTGGTGTGTCTGGAAATGTTTCTCTTAATGCGTCCCACAGTCGTGCTTGTACTGTGTCAAAGGAAGCACCATCATGCCGGTCACAATCTAATGTTATCCCCGGGAAACCGGCTTTTATCCACACTCTATCTGCTTGGTCCCCAACCGCTGATACTAGTAGGCTTTTTACATCCCCTACCGCCAGTGGGACCCCCGCTGTGTGTTTCTCAAATGCATAAATCCACTTACTTGCCCCTCCGAGCAGTGGTGGTAATAGTTTTAACAGATTGGCCTTATCCATTTGAGCCCAGGGTATGTAGTTTGGTCTCCCTCCTCCCCTGTGTATCAATGGGAGTTGTAACTTCCCCTTTGTTGCTTTGCTTGTACTCACCTTCGTTCCCTTCCTTCCTAGCGGGGCCATTCTCCCTAGCCTGTTTCTTAGTCGCCCAGTCGATTCCTCATCCATTGTTCTCCCCAGATGTGCGCTATCCATTCTCCCACTCTCTCCTCCCATTGCCACACTTAATCTCCCACCTTCTTCTTCATCATCCTCCACATCACACCACAAGTCCTCTCTTCCCCCTGTAACCAAAGCTCATCATCTGCATGTTCACTTGCCCCGTCTATTTCTATTATTCGCGTGGGCTCCTCTTGTATTCTGAACAATAATTTCCCCTTCTTCCACCCTTCCTCAATCGTCCTGTCATGGTTTTGTGCCCTTGGTGTTTGCTCTAATTGGGCAGCATTCGTCCCACTTTGCTCACAGATCTTTTTAATTCTAGATAGTTCATCTCTTGCTAATGAGAGCCTTGAATCTAAATCCTCAGTTAACTTCTCTATATCTACTGTGGGTGTACATATCTGTCCACGCTGTCTATGACCCTCGTATAGCGGGTGTGCAGTCGGGCCATGTGTTGTTGTAGCTTGAGTTGAGGGCACATATGTGGGGTCACTATACCCTTCTGCGGGCACCGGTTTATTAAGTATAGGGTACAACCGTGTCACTTCACCTGGTTTTTCTTCCTTAGTCAGTTCTTTATCGCTTTTGGGTATCAGTAACGGGTTGTCTGTGGTAGATGGCAAATTGGTAGTCGGCTCTATTTTTTTGATGGGAGGCACCTCTTCAAACAATCGCCAGAGATCTAATATCTCCCTCCTATTGTGGAACTGTTTCCCCTTATATTTCATGAAAATGCATGTAGCCACCATGTAAAGAACATTTTTATCAAAAGATCCTCCTTCGGGCCATATTTGGGGCAGACCTTCTCCCTTTACCTCTGTGACCCACTGATCGTGGTACTTTCTAATGCGTTCAGCATATCCAGGTAAACTCTTACAGATATGAGCCAGGGGTGTCTCTGTCCCCATTGTATGTGAGTGGCTTCTGTAACAAATTATGTATAGATATGTATCTCTAAAATTCTATGGTTTTCTGACACCTTGGCAATATGGGGGTCTGCGGTTGTGTACTTTATACTAGAAATTACTTAGGGGGCACATACAAGAGCAAACCACCTTCTGCACACTACCAATATTTCCAGCACAAATATTAAAAAGAAACAACTTAATTCCTTGGGCTTACCACCTTATAATGTTTCCTGGTCACACTTACCATGACCACACCATAATCATGCACATTTTACAATCCACTAAAATCATCATAACATGGTTTTGTGTCAACACATATAATGCATATACAATGATAGTTGGTACCCTGTTGGAAGGTTAACCTTTAATCTCTTTCCCCCCTCCCTTCTTTCCCCTAACCTTTTTTATTTGTTATGAGGTCCCCCTTTTTTACGCGAATCTCTTTTTGTCTTTACTAAGTATTTCACCAATTTTCATTTATAGACCCAGAAAGAATCAAAGCAAAGCGTTTACTAATATATTCACTGTCTCCTTTTTCTACCAGACACCTTTATCTTATTCTCCACTTATTCATATATTCCCAGTACTAGTCAAGATAGCACTATGCAGCGCCGCCTTCTACCCCCCTTGCAGAGCTAGGTTCCTGTCTCTTTATCTCTTTTCACCTTTTGATCCTAATGGCCATATGCAAAGAAAAAGGAAAGAAAGGATAGTATTGATTCTAGTGATCCCCACCGCATCCCCGTTTTAAATGACCTCATTTTATTTATTTATTTTTTTTTAATCCTGTTCCCTTCCCCTACTCCCCGTATCCCTTATGATCGCTCGCACTTAATACTCACGTGCCCGTCTTGAACCGAGAGTCTCCGAACTGGGTTCGTCTAGGCAGCGCTGCCTCACGCTCAACGTCCAGCCCCAACTCCGGCGAGCGGTACTCAAAGGGGATTTTTTGAAATGGGATCCCGTACCCTTTCTCTAATGAGTGCGCACTTCTGAGCATACCAGTCGCTGTAGGCGGGTAGTTTTCCGGAGCAGGCGTACCGTGCGTCTCCCCTTTCGGCCGTAGATTTTCGTGCCACAGGGGACGGAAAGGACGTACCAGGAGATGTAATCACGCAATCGGGGTCACCACTGAAGGCGAGCGTCCCCAGATAGCACGACCCTCCCCGCAATGAGAGGCAAGAATGGACTCTCCCATGAATGGGAATAAGGCTAGGACCAAGTGCGGGTGAGTTTAAGGGAAGTTTTATCTAAGTCAAAATAGGGCATGCAAAAACTCTGCAAACTCCGAGAGCGCTCTGTCCGACAATAGCAAAGAGAGGCGTTTTTATTTACAAAAAGTGTCATAGGCACCTACACACTATAGGGGGCACATGTACATGGGGATTGGGTGGCGTCGACTAACTATATGTGCAGCCGTGATGCGTCTCTCTGTGGTTGGTGGACACCGCCAGGTGCCAACATGGGGTGGGCAGGTCAGCTGGGCTCATCCGGGAGGCGCTGTCCGGTCAGGCGTGGTCAGTGTCATTGATGGACGTCTTTCTTGGCTTTCTGCCCTAAGGGCCAGGCACACCCCATTCATTCAATGCTGCAATGTCAGTTGTCCTGTAAATCCTACAATAGGTTATTCTACAGGTTAATATAACACAGGAGGAATGCGCAGTAGGTGGGGTACTTTGGCGATACATCAATACAGGGTTGCTGTTATCCTGTTGACTAGGTATCATAGGCCTCGGGGTCGGGTCTCAGGGCATGGGGTAAGCTGTCCAGGCTTTGGGTCTCGTTAGAAGTCATGACGGATGCTTTTACACAATGTTGGTGCAATATTAGGTGTCTTCTTTTACAAGCGTCATTAATCTGGGGTGAGCTGATGGGTCGTGGGACCTATGAGGGGGCACCTCTGGCCTCTGGTTATGGCCGGATTTTGCTGATGGGCTGTAAATAATTCAGGTGGCTCTTCGTGGCTATGTGAGCTGCGGGGGAATCATGAATGCCTGAAATGGCTCCAGCCGAATTCGGGGAGGTGAGGCGGTGTCGCTCAGGCCTTTGCTTTCTCTGGCAGGCTTCAATGGGAAGGGAGGTGAGGTGGCCTTGGATATGCCCACAATGATAGTCTTCTAGCAAGCTGCAAACTGTAAAACGAAGGAATTTGCATAATATAAACTGGCTAAGGGGTCACACATCTATAGCATTTACAGTAGTATATATTAATTTCAGAATTCGTTAACTATATCTACATCTCCATTAGTCACTATAGGGTAAGTATTTGCAATATTAGCAGTTTTAGCATCACACTGTAAACCTGATACGCGAGGTAGCATTAGGGTTGGTGGAGCACGCAGGAGCAACAGACCAACACGGTTGACAGCAGTAATACACATTAAACCTGTACATTTGCACTTGATGGCATTCTATGTATCTTATTTACATGAGCTCACAATACTGTCGCACTTGTGTTCCTTTGTACTCAAGCAGCATCAGGGTAGTCATGACATAAGGACTTGGTATCATTCACTTTATATTACCCCTAGAGAGGCACATAGTAGGAAGCCAGGGACCCTGAGTGTATTGTGCATATTGAGGGGGTTTGGGTATTGTGACAATGTGGTCGCACAATGACACATTCTTTGGTTTCGTACAGGATTTGCAGATTTTTGACACGGAAGTCGTGCATGAGGGATACCATTGTAATGCAATATATGCATATATGCATATATGTATATATGTATTGAGCAGTTTCCCGGTGTGGGGTTAAGGCTTTTGTTTCATCGAGGGCGGTTTACAGTTATTTTCCAAGCCATCCCCGCTGCCCGGGTCACGCTGAGGATAATGATGCACTGGGGAAGGTGAAAGATACAGTGTTTGCTCTAACACTAGCTCATGTCCGACTGGTCGTGGGAACGGGCTTTCAGCGGATCTGCCAGGGAGCGGAGGCACCAGGGTAGACAGCGACTTACATCATGTCAAGAAGCGCTGGGAGGACTTCAGGTCCAGGACCCTCAACAAGGCCCGGCGCCTCGCTAAGGCAGCGGATGCCAAGGGGCGCCGGGCCAGCTGTCGAACCATCAAATGAGGGTCCTGGAACGCATATGCCCAGCGCTCTACGTCCAGATCCTTGAGAGGCAGACCCGTCTGGAGTCGAGCGGTAAGTGTACATGCATGTTGATAGTACGCTGTGCGTGTCGTGGTGTGCCAGTAGTGTGCAAGTTGCCCATGTGTTTATGTAGGGCCATGTAGGGATGTGTATGAACATGGGCGTGAGGCTGCCACATGTGAGTCCTCTCAGTTGTGAGACACATTGATGGTGTATGTGTTGGTAAGCATGCTGGGCAAATGCAGGTGTGGGAGCACACATGTTTGAATTTCTGTGTATGTACATTGGCATGGTTGTGGCATGGATGGTGGTTCATAATGCATGTATCTGCACTGTGTACATGTGCATGTATGTGTATCTGACAAGTGTGCAACTGTGATGCAACATGGATGCACGTGAAACTGATATGTAGAAGGATGAATGGCAGATGTGACATGTATGACGATCTCATCACTGCAACAGTTGGAGGAGATATAGACATGCATACAAGTGTGGTGGCTCGTGTGTATGTTTAGTGCACTCCTTGTGTTTCATGTGATGTCAGGCTCACCTTTGGCTGTTCATGCTGTTGTATGTGTATGGATGGTGCTGCCTGGTGCAATATTGCTGTTGAAATGTTCATGTGTGTGAGTTAAGGAGTGTGATGCCGTGTCTGTAGTTAAACAATGCCACACGTGCAAATGTCATGTGTGTATCAGTCCATTGTACAGTGCCCGGATGCCTGTTTTATCTCTCCCTGTCTGCAGCGTCAACTGCAGAAGAGGGCGGAGAGGGTGCTGTGGAGCACAGCGGCAGGGAACATCCCGCCAGCCGGAGACGCAAGGCCCCTCCCAGGTTGTCATCTTGTCGGAGAGTGAGGAGTCTGGTGCCGCGTCCCAGGCAGCAGCTGCAGAGCGAGGGTCAAAGAGGCGGAGGTCGGAGTTGGACTTCTCGGCAGCAGAAGAGGCAGCTGAGACCCCACAGGGTCCGACGGAGGAAGATGGCACAGAGTCATCCAGGTTGGTGGGGGGGTTTGGTGGAGGAGGAGGCCGTGCAAGGGACAGGCACGGGGTCTGGAGGTGGGGATTCCACTGGTGCTAGTGGTGCAGTGCAGGGGCAGGGACAGGAGGCAGCACAGGCCACCGTGGAGGTGCCTGTGTGTAATCCTGTCCCCGATCCTGTGACTGCATCATCCCGCACCAGCAGGGATGCCTACGTCCAGACTCGTTTTCAGGGAGGGGATCCGCTTACAACAACTGGCCTTCTTCTCCCTGCGGACGTGGCTATCCGGGACCGGGTTGAGCCTGTCCTGGGTGGGGTGGCGTTGCGTCAACGGGCCATGCGAGGTGACCTGCAGTCTTTTCATGAGGAGACTGCACGTCATCTCGAATGGCTCGTTGACCTACTGGGACAGCTCACCAGGGCCGGATTCCTCCGTTTGCTGGACCTTGTTCCGACCCCCTCCTCAACTGAACCCCCTATGCGCCCGTCGCACTCCATGCCATCTTCCCACCCATGTATCACCTGGGTACCCTGTGGAGCTGCCTCTGACCCTGCGGCTGGGCTGGTGGAGGACACATCCCTGCCACAGTTGGGAGTCGGACGTCCAGCAGGGGTGGCCACATCAACAACTGCACCCCAGCCGGAGGAGGATGTGCAGGCAGCAAGAGCCAGGGCACAGGCAGAGGCGCAGCAGCAACAAGGTGGGAGCCATGATGGCTCGGGGCCTTCGTCATTGGAGGGGCAGGCATCGGCCTGAGGGCAGGAGGACCCAGGACTGGAAGTGTCTTCCGTGTGGCTGCGGTTAGGCCATGCTATAGATGCGGAGCGGGCAGAAGAGGCACGGCTCACGATGGTCAGGGCGCAAAACTCCATGCGGAGGGCCCTGAGGCGGGCCGAGTGCCTCGAGGCAATTCGCAGGGAGTTGGAGGAGAACATGTTGTCGTCCCTGCAAACCCTCGGGGCCATGGAAGAGGACCGCCTCCAGGACATTGAGCAGGAGTTCGATGATGCCCTGGCCCAGGACATCCAAAAGTGAGCCGTCGGACTAGCACACTGCCATTGTAAATAGTTTTTAGAGTTAGGTTTCCTTTTCGTTTTCCTTTTATTTGTTGTCAATGGACAATGCCACACACATTTGTATATAGTTATATTTTTAGGTAGTTTCTTAGGTAGGTTTCATTTGTTTAGTTGGGCTCATGGACCCTTTACATCGTTGGACAATGGATTGATTTATTTTTGGGATTTTTGCACATGGATTAATGGATTTTTATTTTGGACAATGGATTGTATATAGTTACATCATGGATTCATTTGGATTTTTTTTTTTCATTATGGACATGGAGTAATGGTTTTTTTTTCAGGACAATGTATTGTAAATAGTTGGACTATGGATTGATTTCGCATTTTTATTCATCATTATGAACATGAAACAATGGATATCTTTTTTTTTTACCTGTTTTTGGATTTGCGTTGGTGGAGGGAGAGTTTGGACTGTTTTTCTTTCATTTTTTTTTTGCATTGCTTATCATTTTCATTCACTCATCTTTTTCACATGCTTTTCATTTCATGTTTGATATTTTGGTATGCTTTCATTTCATTTATTTATTTATGTACATAATACATTTTCACATTTTAGTTCCATGTGTGGGATTTGATTATTGGGTTGATGCATGTGAAATTGTGGGTTTACACAAGCAATGCCAACCAGTGTATGTGTGTGATGGACATGTGTTGATGTACATAGTTGAGTTTTGGTTTGTGTCTTGAGATAGGCATGTCGGTGTGGGGTGGGGGGATTGGGAAATCATTGCGTCTCAAGAATGGGGTGGCATGATGTGGTATTTTTTGGTGTAGAAGTGGGCCACGACTGCATCTTTATTTCATGTAGGGGGGACATGAGTGGGGGCCTGATGGCAGGTGCCCCTGACTGCTGGGGGCTGGGGGCCAGAGGGACATGAGTGGGGGCCTGCTGGCAGGTGCCCCTGACTGCTGGGGGGTGGGGGTGCAGGGGGACATGAGTGGGGGCCTGCTGGCAGGTGCCCCTGACTGCTGGGGGGTGGGGGTGCAAAGGGACATGAGTGGGTGATCAGTAGTGCAAGCTGACATGTGGCTTGGCTGGGGGGCATGTCCCTGGTAGATGGGCTGCCTGCGGGACATGACCAGGGGTGCAGGGTAGTCCCCTGTGGTGTGGGCTGCCTGCAGGGGCCATGGAGGGTGTAGAGGGAACACCTTGGAGGACCCACACTGCCAATTCACGTGTAGGACTGCCCATTGCTCTACAGCCCAGCCCCAGGACCCAGGTGCCCAAACACTCCTGCCTCTGGGGTTGCCATGTCGGGCACATCCCCCATCTGGCACCACTGGCAACCCCCAGCCAGAGAGGCAGAGGTCCACCAGCTTCACTGCCACCGAAGTTGGTGTCCTGGTGGAGCATGTCCTGGGGCATTATGATGCCCTCTTCGGAACATCACGCGCCAACAAGGAAGGACGGGAGAGGATCTGGGACGACGTAGTGGTTGCCATCAATGCGGAGGGGGTGGCAACCCGCAACAACAAGCACGTCAAGAAACGCTGGGAGGACTTCAGGTCCAGGACCCTCCACAAGGCCCGGCACCTCGCGGAGGGTGGCCGGGCACGCATGAGTAACATCCAGATGAGTGTCCTGGAACGCGTAGGCCCAGCGCTCCACGCCCAGATCCTTCGGAGGCAGACCCGTCTCGAGTTGAGCAGTAAGTGGCCAAGCATTGTGCTGGCATGTTGCAGTGTGCTGGTAGTCTGATGCTTGCCTGTATGTGTGACATAGGCCATGTATGGATGTGTGTGTGCAGGGACATCATGGTCATGCATGTGAGACCAGTTATGTGTGAACCACATGGTTGGTGCATGTGTTTTAATGCAACATGGGGAGCTCTATGCGGAATGCACACATGAAAGCATGGCTGTCTCTGTTCCTGGACATGGAGGGGGGGTGAGGAATGGGTGCTGATGTCATGTACATGTATGGTGCACATGTGTGTGTGTGTGCCTGAGAAGTGTGTGTGTGACTTTGAAACGCCATGGATGCATGTGACTTTGAAGGCAACATCTTGGTTTACAGGGGCCCTTCTACATGGATGTTGATGTTGATTGCAGGCGCTGGGACTGTTTCTGCATGTGTGTTGTGTGCATTCACCCATGTGTTGTGTAATGACAGGATGGAAGTGACCTTTGACAGTGCCACTCATGTGTTATTGCTTCCTGTCTAGGGTATTTTGTACTGTCCCCTGATGCTTGTGTTTTATGTCTCCCTCTACGCAGCGTCAAGTGAAGAAGAGGGTGGAGACGGCGCTGTGGAGCCAAGCGGCGGGGATGCCTCCACTGGGCGGCGACGGAAGGCCCAGCCACCCTCCCAGGAATTACCATCATCCGGGAGCGAAGGGGCTGGTGCTGCTTCTGCCACAATGGCTGTGGCGGAAGGGCCGGGTGAGCCCCCACAGGGGCTTCCAATGGAGGAAGACGGTGTGGAGACATCCAGGTTGGTGGTCTCCACAGAGGAGGAGGAGCCCGCTACTGAGCCGCACATGGGGCCTGGTGGGGGTAGTACCACTGGTGCAAGTGGTGCAGTCCAGAGCCAGGGTCAGGAGGCAGCACAGGTCACTGCGGAGGGGCCTGTGCATGTCGCTGTCCCCGACCCTGTGACTGCACCACCATGCACCAGCAGGGAGGCCCCGTCCCTGGCCCATCCGCAGGTAGGGGAGAGTGCCATGTCATCTGCCTCTCCACTACCTGGGGACGAGGGGGTCCCACGAACGTATGGGCTCCCTCCTGGTTGGTGTCGCGTTGCGCACGCGTGTCACTTGTGATGACGTGCGTTCTTCCTGGGCGGAGAACGCACACCATCACGGAGAGCAGCGTTGTGACGTGGTACTGCTGGGAGGGGCCCTGGTTGGTGGGTTCCTACATGTGTCGCGCACTCTGGCTGACCTCTCCTCCTCTGTGGAGACTATGCGCCAGTCGTTGTCCACACTGTCTTCCGTCCCAGATTCCACCAAGGCCCCCTGTGGGCCTGGCCCGACCAACACAGCCAGCTTGGTGGAGCTCACATCCCTGCCACAGTCGGGAGTCGGCGGCCCAGCAGGGGTGGACACCACAACTGGAGACCAGCTGATGGAGGATGAGCAGGCACCATCAGACACGGCACATGGACAGCAGGAGCAGGCTCTAGGTGGGAGCAATGATGGCTCAGGGCCATCAACATCGGAGGGGCAGGCATAGGCCAGAGGGCAGGAGGACCCAGGAATGGGAGTGTCTTCCGTGTGGCACGGTTGGGCCAGCAGATAGGTGTGGAGCGGTGGCGGGCGGAAGAGGCGCGGCTCACCATGGTCGGGGCGGAGTTCTCCATGCGTCGGGCTTTGAGGCGGGCAGAGTGCCTCGAGGCAACTTGCAGGGAGTTGGAACAGGCCATGAGTGCCTCCCTGCAAAACCTCGGGGCCAGGACAGAGGCCCCCCTCCGGCAAATAGACATGGAGTTCGATGATGCCCTAGCCCGGGACACCACAGAGTGAGCCGCTGGACTTGCCCGCCGCCATTGTATATAGTTAGATAGTGTTAGGTTTCCTTTCATTTTTTCTTTATTTTGGTTGCGCTTGGACAATGCACCACGTTTTTGTATATAGTTTTTTATTAGGTAGTATTTTTGATAGGTTTCATTTCATCAGTTGGGCTCATGGACCCTGGATTGTTCATCTGTACATAGTTCACCATTGGAGTATTCTCTTTTTTTTTATTTTCACCATGGAGCAATGGTTTTCACTTTCTTTTTTCCCTTGGATTTGCTTTGTTGGACTGTGACTTTGGACACCATTTCTTTTGGATTTCTTTGGATTATGATTTCTTGTTTTTTATTATTTTACGGACATGCAGCTTTTCTTTTATTATTCCCATTGTTGTGTGTTGGATTTTAATTACATTCATTTTGTGTTTAATACATTTTTTTCTTCATACTTCGATGTGTGGTATTATCTCATTGGTTTCATGCATGTCATGATATGGGTTTTCACATTCACTTACACCCATTGTGTGAGTGTGATGGACATGTGTTCATTTACATACTTGCCATTGGGGTTGTATCATGTAATTGCCTTTTCTATGTGGGTGGATGCAATGCTTGGTTGGGTTTTTGGGCTGGGGAGGCTGGCCATAAGGGCCATGATTGAGGATCGTCATGACCTGGGGCAGGGGGACATGAGTGGGACATGAGTGGGGGCCTGCTGGCAGGTGCCCTGCACTGCTGGGGGGTGGGGGTGCAGGGGGACATGAGTGGGACATGAGTGGGGGCCTGCTGGCAGGTGCCCTGCACTGCTGGGGGGTGGGGGTGCAGGGGGACATGAGTGGGACATGAGTGGGGGCCTACTGGCAGGTGCCCTGCACTGCTGGGGGTGGGGGTGCAGGGGGACATGAGTGGGGGCCTGCTGGCAGGTGCCACTGACTGCTGGGGGTGGGGGTGCAAAGGGACATGAGTGGGGGCCTGCTGGCAGGTGCCCCTGACTGCTGGGGGGTGAGGGTGCAGCGGGACATGAGTGGGGGCCTGATGGCAGGTGCCCCTGACTGCTGGGGGGTGGGGGTGCAAAGGGACATGAGTAGGACATGAGTGCGGGCCTGCTGGCAGGTGCCCCTGACTGCGGGGGGGTGGGGGTGCAGGGAGACATGAGTGGGTGATCAGTAGTGCAAGCTGACATGTGGCTTGGCTGGGGGGCAGGCCCATGGTAGATGGGCTGTCTGCGGGACATGAGCAGGGGTGCAGGGTAGTCCCCTGTGGTGTGGGCTGCCTGCAGGGGCCGTGGAGGGTGTAGAGGGAACACCTTGGAGGACCCACACTGCCAATTCACGTGTAGGACTGCCCGCGCACCCCCGAAATTCAGTACACCACTCTGACAGCAAAATCTCGTGTGAAACTTCCCACGCACCCCAGGAATACATGTACCCTGCTCAAATCGCGTGTGAAACTTCCCGCGCACCCCAGTTATACATGTACCCTGCTCGCACAGGGCCAATCGCGTGTGAAACTTCCCGCAAACCCCAGTAATACACGTACCCCACTCGCACAGGCCCTTTCGCGTGTGAAACTTCCTGCGCACCCCCGAAATACAGGTACCTGGATCCAATCGCGTGTGAGCATTCCCGCAAACCCCAGTTATACTCGTACCCTACTCGCACAGGCCCTTTCGCGTGTGAAACTTCCCGCGAACCCCAGTAATACACATTCCCCGCTTGCCGTTTGCTGTTTGGCAGCCCTGTAAACTGGTCCAGGGTTAGCGCAGCCCTTTGCGCTGGATTGGGGTTTTTGATGGCTTTTCCTTGCACGAGGGCGTTCTTGGGGGCGTAACTGGCGCTGCTGCAGGGTCGCTGCGCCACGGCTGGTTTTGGAGGCTAAAATCCATGAATACGCTGTGCGCGGAAATCGATTTTAGCGCACGCGGTTGGCGCAGACATTCGCACGTGCACACTGTGCGCCAGCCGCGTGTGCCACTTGTGCGCAAAATTCTATGAATTACCCCCTTAGTCAAATGAACAAAGTACAATTTTAGATTAAACCATTCACTTTCAAATATCTTCTATTTTGCTAATCATTGGTAGACAGTTTTTTACAAAAGATTTTTAACAGTTTTCACATATAAATAGATGGACAAACTATGTGATGTGTTCAATCCTTGTGTATTTCTCTACGCGTTTCGGGGAAGTGGACCCCTTCAGGAGCTGTCTACCCAATTCTCTGCTTTCTTATTCATATCTACTATAGATAATTAATAACTATGATTTAGTATTTCTCATTTAAACTAAACCATCATTAATAGTCGGTCATGTTTCCATATTTCATAATCACCTGGATGTCTCCCTTTAGTGTATGTTCAACTTTTCTTCCTCCTATCGGTTTCTCATGAATCGTTATGTGATTCTTCCTCAAATATCAAATGTTCGTATGTAAAAAACATCTTTTAACCTCTACCCTTTTAAAAGAAGTGACTTGTCTGTTTCTAAGACAACAAATGGCATTTGGTTTAGGTAATCCGTTTGAAATTAGCAATACTTGGGTCCCTTCCTTTTTTAGGAAATTACTTGTATAGTATACAGAGTGTCCTTCACTTTAAAAGTGCTGAGTAGTACTTATTCGCAAAATCCCCCATGGCTGGAGGCCCTGTGGTCAGGCACCCTCACTTTGCGTTGTTCCTGTAAATACAAAGTTTCTATCATAAATGTGAAGATTATCTCCATCCCACTTATGTTGTCTTAACAGTGGCATCAAAAAATTGTCATCTTGTTAGTGGTAAAGAATGTTACATTGTAAAGAATATCAGTCGGGAGATCTTACCCCTGTCCAGCTTTCTAGGCATGTCCCCAGGGTGGTGGTGTAATCTGTAATGTTTTGGAACCTGAATTTTCAAAAAATGTCCAATTAAGTCCAAAGCTATTCCACCTGCCAATTCAAGCAGGAGGCTATATGTAATTATATCTTGTCCATAATTATTAGAAGGTTTCAACAATCGTAATAATGGTGTTACGTTTAGGATGCCAAAGCTTCCTATTCTCTAGATTCATTCAATTTCTTACCTTAAATACTGATGCCTGCAGCCGTATCTTCACTGGGAAACCGCGAGGAGCTCGATATCACAAAATAGCCGCTTTTTGTTTATACACGTCATCACGTCGTAGCATGATGTCATAATGTAGTTTCATTATGCACGGTAGCATTATTTTTGTAAACACTAAAATAACGTCAAGTCTAGTAAGTTGCTGGTTGCATTATTAATAAAGGATGGGAATACTCAGTGATAAATATTCCAGGTTACTAAGAGGAAACTTGGGAAATTCAAGTCCAATTCTGTAATAATGTTCTGCAACATACAATAGTGCTCTGAATTCTGTAATAATGTTCTGCAACAAACTATAACGTTCTGAATTGTCATTTCTAACGGACTGTTGTCTATTCCCAAGCACCTGTTTTAATATTATTAGAGGACATTTTGTATTGTTATATCCAGGTGTAAGCTGGAAGAATGTTATAGTATTCTAAAGCCCTTGATAGTATACTCAATCGGTACTTCATATTGCCCCAAGTTCTAAGATAGTTATAAGGTAATCAGTATGGTTTTATTTGATCTAAATAAATGGTATACTGCACTGAATCAAGTGTCTCAATATCCCCACGGGATATCGCCAAACAACTGGTCCACTTAATTTATGGGTTTATAAAGTAATATGTAGGTTAAGGAAATGTAGCCTCCCATTATACTGTGGTACTACACAGCCCACAGTGTTTTTGGATTTTGAAATGTGCAAACAATTTGTATAGAACTCAAATAATGGACATTTGGGGGTGACGTTATTCTAATGCATGTTTAGTATCTTAATAGTGTGACTGTGAATTGTCATAAATTTAAATTCCTAGTGTCCTCCATCCAGTTGTTCATCAAAAAGGATCATGCTCCCAATCTAATAGTGAATTTACTTCGAGATTCACAGCCAATTCCATATCCTTTTGTGAAACTGCTACACTTGCTAACGCTCTTGTATGCACAGACCTCTTATAATTCTATGTATTCCAACACAAGCATGTAACACAAGCATGTAGTAACCCAATATAAGTTTTCATAGGAAAGCCCCCAGTTTGTACTCCTCGTTCATGCCAATAGGTGTTAAGTTATTCAGTTTCTCAATCCAAAAGATTTCCCTTTGGTCCATGAATTTCACATGGTTACCCCCTCTCTGGGATTGCTCAACTATTTTCAGAATCACAACTTTAAGTTGGCCTATTTTGTGTCAGTTTTCAGCAAAATGTCCGGCAACTGGTGATCTTATATTGTTTGTCCTGATATTACTCTTATGTTCACTCCAGCGTTCTTTAGCTTTTCTATTAGTCTGGCCGACATAAAAGATTTGACGGATCTTCCAAATCTAACCACGCTATCTCTCTCCCTATTTCCATACTCTTGAATGTGGCCCTTGCAGCTTCCTCTTCTATGCCCTCTTCATCTTCATCCTCGAACATTGTATTTTCACTGTCTTCGTCTTGTTTGTCCTGTCTATCCCCAAACTCTAGTCTTCCAAGGGGATTTATCCTATATGTTCGACTCATTACTACTTCCAATATATTCCTTCCTTCGTTTTGCGGAGCCCCCACCCGGCTCCCTCTTGTGCTGGTGCTATCCCTCCTGCTCCTATACAGATTACCAATGTTCCTCTGCATAGTTGCTTCCTCTTCTCTGTCTGGAAGTGTATGCTTTCTAAGAATCTCATCAGCCTCCTTCCGGCACCTCGTCTTACTTCTTTCCTCGTCTTGTTGTCTCTCTCTGTCCCTCTCTTCCTCCTTTTTCCTTCCTCTTTCCCTTTCTGAATCTCTTTGTTTCCCCTTTTTCCTTCTCGTTTCTCCTCCCTTTCTGCGTCTTGTTTCTTTTTCCTTTCCCTTTCTTTGTCATCCCGTATTCCTTTCTCCCTCCTACCATACTATTTTCTTTCTTTAACAACAGGGAATGGGGTTCCAGCAGTAGCCCTGACTCTGAGGGAGAGTGGACTGTGGTTCAAAGATGCAAAAAGGGTAAATCCCAAAGGAATTTCATCAAAGACCCCATAAAACAAACATAATCCATCAAAGGTTTTAAGAACCTTATCACAAAAACCTGAAATATTTTGTGCAGGGACATCTACAGTTGTATGAACAAATGATGGCCTCATTTGGAATAAGGAATTATTTGAATAACATGGATTATCCAAAATGGACATTCTCTCCTGAGCTTTCGAGTTTCTTTCCAGAGCTGGAGGAACAAAACCAACATAAATTGTCTACCTTTCTATTTTCGGCACACAGAAACCCCCAATTGGCCTGTAAAGCTGCATATTTATTTATTTTTATTTATTGTGTATTTGTTAGGCGCTTATACAGTAGGTCAATTTTGTTTCAAAGCGCCCACAGGGCAACAGCGAGGAAACATGGGATTGATGATGTTGTGTGTGGCAAGGACCAATCTCCAAGAGATTTTGCAGAAGAGGTGAAGCGTGCATTCTCACAGACTTCACGACGGGTAAACGCGAACAGTAGTTATGACAACATAATCTCTACGCTAAGATGGAAACGTGCACATTTCATGTAACAGAGGTGGAATTCCTAGGTTTCATACTTTCGGTGCAAGAGATCAAGATGGACAACCGTGAAGTGGAAACCATCCTCCAATGGCCCTCTCCCACATTGGTCAAGATGGTCCAAAGCTTCTTGGGATTCGCCACCTTCTATCTGTGTTTCATTCCAGAGTTCTCAGACATTGTGCACCCCATCACATTGCTGCTCTGTAAGAGCAAGACCTTCTAGTGGGATGAAGATGTTAAGAGGGCCTTCGTAACCTTGAAAGATCGGTTCACTACCGCACCAGTCTTACAGCACCCGAACCCCGAGCTCTCTTACGTGGTTGAAACCAACACTTCCAATATGGCCATGGGAGCCATTCTGTCTCAACGGAATCCCGACACCCAACAGCTGCATCCCATCACGTTCTGGTCAAAGAAATTCATACTGTCCGAACAAAACTATGCCATCCCAGGGAAAAAGGAACTCCTCACCATCAAGGCTGCATTCAAAGAGTGGCAACACCATCTCTTGGGGGCCAAGCACCCTGTTATGGGTTTCACGGGCCATAGGAATCTGCAATACCGAAAGACAACACAGGCCCAATCCCCAGACAGCTGCGATGGGTGCTCTTCTCTGCAGAATTAAATTTTGTCATCACCTTTCACCCAGGAGGATGCAGTGATAAGGCAGATGCCCTGTGCAGGCCCGGGTGCGTAAAAGGTGAGGAAGAATGCACGTACACCACACCAGGATTGATGGCAATCATTCCGTTGCATAGGATCGTTGGAGCATTGAACACCTCTCCTACCAAGTTACAGCTATTACAAGACCTGGTACGAGAGACGTTTACGCAAGACGAGTTGCAGGCTTTGGCCGCAGAACATCCAGAACGAACAATCAAAAACAGCCTGCCCTACCAGCGCAATCGCATGCATATCCCAACCTCTCCAGTGTGCAAGCGAGTGCTCCAAAGTTATCATGACACCGAGTTGGAAGGACATCCAGGAATCGCAAAAACCCTTGACAAGGTTCAACATCATTACTGGTGGCGGTCGCTTTGGGAAGACGTGGCTTCTTATGTGAGACCCTGTGATGTCTACGCCCAGCACAAGACGGGAAAGAAGCAAACCTCAAGGCCTCCTCCAACTGCTTCCTTTACCCCCTTCACCATGGCACACAATATTATTTTACTTTATGACAAACCTACCTAGAAGCCACAGGTTTGACACCATCCTAGGATATGTAGACCTTCGGTCTAAAATAGCACACTTCATAGCCCTGAAAGGATCACCAAATGCCACCATACTGGCCCATACCTTTCTACACCAGATTGCTAGGCTACATGGATTTCCCTCTGTGGTAGTCTCTAACCGGGGGAGCCAGTTTGTCTTGCTTCTGGGAAAAGTGTTGTACCCTAGCCCGGATCGACATTCGTCGATCAACTAGTCACCACCCACAAACCGATGGCCAAACAGAGAGAACCAAATGGATGCTAGAACAATACCTTTGATGCATGTTCTCACACACAGATCAAGATTGGGTCGGTCTCCTCTGCATAGCAGAGTATTCCTACAACAACACCATGCACAGCTCTACTGAGGTTGGCTATTTTTTTTCCTTCCCTAAAAGGCATCCCTGTTCCTCGGTCTATGACCCCCTCAACCCGATGCTCTCAAGCGGCCTGCATTACAATCAGTACATAGATTGGAAGTGTTATGGGGTGGTTCTAAACAGGTCATGGGAACCAGTCTCCAATGTTCAACCCCCACGCTTAGCGCCTCGCTTTCATCAAGATCACCCCTTGAATGGGAGTCCTGTCATGATCAAAGGGCCCGAGGCCCCACTTACACTGTGAGTAAAGGGAGGCAAGACCATCTTAATTCATGACAGGCTCCAAACAGTCTATTCCAAGATGACTGCTGCCAAGAACCAAACTAGCTGTTCCCCCAAGATCTGGCGTGGCCAGAAAAATGGCACCTACATCTGGAAATAAAGGAAAAAGACCTTAAACAAAGCCTGCACAGCGTTCCTGGACAAGGAAAAAGGCAAGACGAGACAACACCATATACACAACTGTGCAGACCATCAACTGGTCACAGCAGGCCTAGACCAGGACCAGCCAAGTAATTGGTCAGCAACTGCAACTGCAAGCCTAAATGTCTTACGCTGTGTCCAGCCTCCATAGGGTTACGTCCCGGGTTTGGGGTGGGGAGTCCCGAGTCTATAGTAATCCCCAATCCTTATTTTAGGGTACATTGTTGCCATCATGCCATTCCAGTAGACGGCCATCGTTGCATCCACACCCTGCAACTTTACCCCAAACACGTCTGTGCACCATTGCAGAACATGCCATTCCAGTAGACGGCCATCGTTGCATCCACACCCTGCAACTTTACCCCAAACACGTCTGTGCACCATTGCAGAAGCGCCACACGTGATTGTGGTAGGAAGAGGTGAGGGACAGTCCACAAGGGATCCCAACGGCCCCGTGAGACATCGGATGAGAGTTCCAGAGGCAGAGAGAGGGGAAGAGAAGGGGAGATAGAAGGGGCGAAAGTGGGAGAGAAAGAGAAGGGCAAGGAGAGAGAGGAGAGAGAAAGAAGGGGGAGAGAGACAGAAAGGGAAGAAGAGAGATATATATATATAGCTTGGGAGCGGAGACAGGTGAGCATCACCTCGGGGAGGATAGTGAGGGTTACTATCTGGAAGGACTAAGGAGAGGGGAATATTGAGCAGGAGAGAAAACAGACTTGGAAGGAAAGAGCGTAGGAGTGTATTGGAGCCCGAATTGGAGATTTGGTCCTGGGGAGTAAGAGGAGAGTAGAGAGCTAGAAGGGGAGGTTTGTTGTGGAGAGGACAAAGGAGAAGACCTGCAGACAAGTGAAGATTACAGTGGGACGGAGAGGTTATCGCAGAGGAGGGAGTGGTGTTGGGAGGAGGAGGAAAGGGATATGATCGGGAGAGGGAAGAAGGGGCAGCCTAGCTGGAGAGATGCATGAAGCTGGACCACCTTGGTTAGGCAAAAGGAGGAGAAACCACCTCCCCTAGGTAGCAAGGCTAGGTAGGTTCTGGAGGAAGACATTGGTAAAGGAGAAAGTACATATGCAGTTAGAGAAATGAAATGGCTCAACTATCTCTGGGCACAGAAAGGACAGCCCAGGAGTAGCCATTGCAGAAAAAGGGCCTGGGGTAAATGGCAGGAGAAGCTGTGGGTAGAAGCTAAGAGTAGGGTGACGCATCATCAACAAACCCCAACAGGGCCCACCAGACCCACCCAGAAGCGCCACCCTTCGGCCATCCCGGCAGGCAGTCGTAGCCAGCCCTCCAGGTGAGTGCCCCAAATAAATCCCCAGGCGGTAGTGAGCAGGAAGGCCCCAAAAGCATGCGAATTCCTAACAGCCGTGGGGCCAGGACTTTCAAAAATCTACACCAATGGTCAGAGGACCATATGACAACCATTGGTCCTAAGCTGGGAGGAGAGATGAAATTCCACTTGAGGAGGAAGCTATTTGAGTTGGCCTTTTATCTATTTTTTGAATTGAAGCAATATTTTGAACACTTTGATTTACACCCTTAAGCCCATCAACTGGCCGGGATGGTTTTGGTTGGATTTCTGGCACTTTGAGCAACTGATCATGTCCCTGATGGAACCTCTTTGGAGGAAGATTTGGGAAGACCTGTTTTATTGGCCTGTTGTCAGAGAGACTGGCTTCGCTGTCACATTGCACCCTGACACTAGGAGACGGTTCATCCCTTGTTTGAGTGTTCCACCCTTTTAACACATTCGTTTTAGTTTGTATAAAAATGTGACTAAAAACCGTTAAAACATACTTGGTGTCGGAGTCATTCTACTAGCCTGCACAATCGCTTCATGCTGGATTCCTCGAGATCACTTCTAAGTGCTTTACTAATTGAGTGTATTATTACCCAGTTTACTGACAGATATTACATTTTGAAAAGAATGCTTTGAATCTATAAGGACATCATTATTTTATGTCATTCCCATCCTAGGTATCAAAGTCTGTGTACTATGATATGATACGATATTTTATTTGTATCGCGCTCATACACAAATGTTTCAGAGCGCTAAAAAGGGCTATACAGTCTATTGGGTGAATGATTGCCAATAGTATGCACTTTACCGTGTGAAATCTCCACGTGTTCATTGATGGGGTTTACAATATTTAAAATGTTCTTGTATGCACAAAGTGTGAAAATGTATGTTATGCTCAAATTTACTGGAACTGAAAAAGATTCTTATATCGCATCTAATATGTTGTCCCTTTCCTTCCATAACAGGATATTATGACAATACCGTATTTCACCGGGTTGTACCAGACTTTATAGTGCAAGGAGGTGATCCCACCGGCACCGGATTAGGTGGGGAATCGATATATGGACATCCGTTCAAGGTAGGAGAGTCTTAAAATTTGCTTCATTGGCCTGCAGTTGCCTCCTGTTGTAGTGGGCAGATACAGGATGTTTATGCCTGTGATCAGATGCTCTGTGCCTTGTTTACCGTTGCTTTGTCAGTGACCTTGTGTAAGATATCTTTGGTTAAGAGATTGGTATTTTGAAACATATAGTCTGAAAACTACTCCTATAGTTCTTCTGGGCCCTCTAGTAGGCATGTTAAAAGGAGTGATTGCCATTCTTAATATACAACATGAAATGAATTTTAGTTCTGTAATTGTAATGCCTAAAACTTAAACCAACTAGGGAACCCAGTCACTGTACAAGCAACGTGACTGTCAATTATAAGCCATTGCAGCACTTACTGGTTAATAATCTAACCAATCATAAAGATACCTACCTTAGAAACAAAACAGAGGTGGTATCATTGTACGCAAAGGACATGCTCTTACATAAAGCCAAAGACCAGTCTTGAATTGCAGACAAAGGACGTCATCATAAATGATACACAATCTGAGCTAAATGTGTGTTGATGAATATGATCACTTTGCACTACCCAGAAACAGGCCCCACAAACAATGCTACCTACCCGGATGTGTACATGTATGGTGCTACCACTTCCTTGCTCATGGGTGGTTATTATAAAGGTGGCAACATGGCTACATTTTCTATTGTCATTCCCTGGTAGACTATCTCTCATAAACATACCCACTTTCCTCCTGCTCCTGTATGTATTTCAGGATATCCCTTTTCAATTGCCTTAGTTTTGCTTATAGTGATTCAATATGGCATGAGTAACCTGTTCCACAGGCTGTACTGGGGGTGTAAAAGCCCGACAGCCTGAGTTAAACACCTGAGTGATGACACCACCATTCGCCGCCATATGCAAGATGTTTCATAGGGCTGACAGGTGTCCTACTTAAAGTTCACCTCAGATGAAAGATTTTGAAGGCAAACGTGTTGAAGAGAAACTCTGCAACCTTGTAAATGAAAACATTATTCAACATTAATAAACAGCAGCAACTGGAAACAGCTCAAAGGTGCACATAAAAGGATACACATGGATCCATTAACATAAGTTCAAAATCAAACTACTAATTCATTTGTGGTAAGGCTTTTATGGCAAAGGGGCATAAGCATCCAGTCCAACTGACTCTCCATGCCTGGCCAGACCATGATTGAAGGTTGACTGAGACCTATGGTCTGACAACCAAATAGTACAGGTTTCACTCAAAGCTTGGCTATAAAGTCTATCGGATCAATTAGTCGACATGTTTGACCAACACTCAATCCACTGACCCTGTGGAACTCTTGCATCAGCACAGTAGCATAACACCTAGTTGGGGCACTCACTTCTCCCTCTTTGAGCACCTGTGTGGCGCTGTTTATACAGCTCTGGAATAGTGTTTCAAAAAGATACACCTCTCTTTCCTACAGAACTCCTGCGTGGGCCACCAGTAGTGATGCTGTTATAATGCTTTAAAGACAGCAGCCACGCTTCCCTTCAGGAGCCTATGTGTTGCACTCATGTAATAGCCCTGTTATAGCTCTGTGAATAACACCAGCATTTCTGGCAGGCTCCCCTGTGCTGCGCTAAGGAGTGGCGCTATTATACACTTGTCTTATGGCTGGAACACTTTTGAGGGCTCTTTCAAAAACAAATAACTGGTTATCGGGGACACATAGGCAAGCTGATGGACTCCCAGGGTGACAATTTGAAACTCGCCCACGTCTGCTGAGACGAATTAGGTCACGTGGCATAAACGCAGTACAAATGGGGACTATTTAGGGGACTTGAAAACTCGCACCCTGTACTAATACAACAATGTAAAACCTATCGGTATAGGGACATCTAGGCAAATAAATTATCTAATTCCCTAAAATAACTAAAATCCAAACTGTTCTCTTTCTGTAAAGTCTGTCAGGTAACCTTATTACATCTACTAGCTAAGCTCGCATGGGGGGAAAGCCTGGCTAAAACTAAGGGTTTCTTCCTCTTGAATGGTTTACCTTTTTTCAGTACAATGTGCAACTGTGTTCTTTTATATTTTGTTATTTGATGTTGGGGAGATTCCTCTGCCACCAAGGTTTAGCAGCCCTGGGAATTTTAAAAAGAAAAACCTCCTAGTCATCGGATGTCGGATGTTCTCCTCCTACTACGACCTCTCCCAGGCTCCATTCACCAGCTTCCTCACTATTAGCAGAAGCTCCTTTCATCCTCAACTGACCAATGGTGACTAAAATGTATCCGTGATTGGTTCCCTGTATGTCAATTTGGCAAAATGATTTTCCGTGTTATATAACTTTAGCCAGACAGCACGACCCATACAGAAATAAAATATATTGCTAGGCATCCATAAATTGACTAATAGGAAGTTCCTGATGATAGTAATTTCAATTAGGTCACTGGTCAAATAGAAGGGAGAAGAGTTGAATCCTTAGCTCACCAGCAGTAGGCAACAAAGACCATACAAACAGGAAGCCTACCAAGCGGAGCTTAGATCCTACAAACAGTGGCTTAGAAGTAATAGAGTTTCACTCTATCAAGCCGATGCGGAAACCATGATGTCTACTATAGCCAACAAAAAAACAGGGGAATTCTGGAAACTGATAAATGACACGAATTACAACTTGAAATCGCCCATGATAAATGCTGTGTCTGAAGAAATTTGGCACAAACATTTCTACAAATTATTTGATTATCCTCCCTTGGTCAGCGAGAGGGTATTCTACCCAGTCATACTCAAAACGAACTGGATTGATCTGTCCGACCCTGACGATATTAAGGAAATCATAATGAATTTGAAATCTTCACAAGCACCAGGACCAGATGGTCTGGCTAACACAGACCTAAAGCAACACCCAGAAGAATGGTCATCACTTATTAGCCTGATTTTCAACCACTGTACAGAACAAAAAGCTATTCCCAGTTCATGGACGCGAGCAATTATCGTTCCGATATTTAAAAAGGGGACGAGGGAAGACCCCTCTAATTATCGCCCAATCGCCTTACTAGATGTTATCGGAAAAGTTTTCGCCGTCTCGCTGTTGAAACACTTTCGGAACTGGCAAATAACATCGCCAGCAATGGACATATTCCAAACAGGCTTCCTAAAAAACGCCAGTACTGCGGTGAATTTAATGATTCTAAACATTCTAAAAGAAAAAGTCCTACTTGGTTCTCCAAAAATCTACCTTGCCTTTGTCGACCTCTCTCAAGCTTTTGACAGAGTAGACAGAGACAAATTGTGGGCCAAGCTGAATTTGTGGAAGTGTCCCAGTCAGATCCTCGATCCTATCATGGCTTTGCATGGAGAAACTGAAATATCGGTCAGACTTAACAACAGCGGCCTACTTTATAAACCAATACCCGTAAACAGAGGAGTGAAACAAGGCTGTCCTTTGGCTCCAGCCCTCTTTATATCCTTTCTTGGAGACTTTCAAATTACACAAGATTTGATTAGATCGTTTCCTCCAAAAATAGGAACTACCAAGATTGCAAGACTCTTGTATGCAGATGACCTTATTATTTTAGACCAAACGAAGGTGGGTCTTCAACGACAATTGGACAACTTGCAAAAATACATGGATGGAAATAACTTGGATATAAACAACTCCAAAACCAAAATTCTGATCCTTCAAAAGCAAGGTTGTAAGAAAAAAGAATCTTTCAAGTGGTTCTTGAATCAATCTGAAATAGAAATAGTACCCTCATTCAAGTATCTGGGAATCACCATCGACAGCTCAAAAAAATCGCTTAGTATGCAAAAAATTCTGTGGTCCAAAACCAAAAATTTAACAGCCCAACTACGCGCAGTGGATGGAAAGTTTGGCAAATTTAGTCTGCTCCCCGCAATTCAGTTTTACAAGACCAAAATAGTGCCAGCCTTGACATACGGCATGGATGCGAATCTTTCCATCCCCGCGTCCATATGGGCCAAGCTGGAAGGTTTTATCTGGAGAACAACCCTAGGTTTACCCAAATCTACACCAGTTGCGCCAATAAGACGGGAACTCGGGCTGCTCTCTTTGGAGGTGGTGGTTGCCCAGAGTTCCATTCAGCTCTATAGAAAATTACGAATTCAAGACAGCTTAGAAATATATAAAGTAATATCTGAAGAAATATCCAACGGAACCAACAAAATCCTCTTCGAATGGGTAGAGAAACAAAAACATACGCTTCAAGAAATAGTCTGCTCAGAAGAGGAATTAATTCAGAACCCTATGCGAATAAAATCTAAAATGAAATGGTTAGACTGGATAAGGACAAACGATAGCGCAATCGCTAACAAGCTACTAATCCATCTGCCACCTATTTCGAATAAACTAAAACATCCAATGGAGTATTGCCTGAAATACCCGAATAAACGACTCATGAGAACCCTATTAAAAGCCCGGATGAATGTTCTACCGACTCGAGAAATCTTGGCAATTCGGAGCTCATCGAAAGAAAAATCTTGCAGACCTTGTAACGATCCTAGAACCATAGAAAATATTAGACATCATCTGATGATGTGCCCATCGATTGACCATGAAAGAGAAGCCTATCTTGGACATATAGTTAATCCATCTTCTTATGTTGTCGACTATAATACATGGTGGAACCGACTGATCACGGGGGCTAAAACTAGTTGGTTAATAGCAGCCTCCATGCTAATGAACATTGCTTTGGAAAAAATCTCGGTTAAACCAAAACAAATACCCGAAATTGATGAGCACCAACCTGCTGTGTTTTGAACACTTCTTTAAAACATAGGAGTCTGTTCGTCTGACCGCTCCCTTTAGCCGATGATTAAGTACGAAAGAAAAATCTCGACTTTTGTAAAAATCTAATTTTGATTATATACAAATAAATAAAAAAAATTAAAAAAAAGAAAGTCACTACTAACACCAGAGTTGTGTAGTGACTTCGACAGAGATTTCTTGAGGTAAGATGGGGGAACTTCTATTTACTGCAGAGAAAGACAGGATATGGTTGCATAATAAATGAGTATATCAATGAGCTTCCTCTGTTATATGGAAATGACAGAGACATTGAATGTATACATATGAGCTAACAAGTGTAGCTATGCAGAAACAATGATTTGTTTGAATAAGCTGAGAATAAGCCCCACTCTTAAAGCATGCCAAAATGTGTATATTTTGCCCTGGTTATGAAAGGTAGCCGAGTCTCAGCCAAACATGTTCATTGAAATGCTGACATTAAGTGCTGGTAGTTGTCCACAGTCTACACCATTTTTCTGGGTGTGACTCATCCAGCCCATGCTCTGGGTATCAGCCACCCCTCCACTCTTCCCTCTCCAAGTCTTTTTGATTCAGGTAGGTTGTCACGTCACCTCTGTGGCCCCAGCTGTGTGCCATCTTTCAGAGCTCGAAATTAGGATTGGATAAGCAGGAGCTGTAATCAGCTCCTGAGTATTCAGCAGTAACCGTCCTCCAGGAGCTACCACTGGGGAACAAGGAGCTAGTACATAGCGTTACGCAAATCTAACTGCCACATAAAATGCAAACATCTAATTGTATCCATTATTTATGAACCCCTAATGCTTTAAATGCCATATAGATGTGTCATAATGTTTATTTATAGATTGTTCGAAATGCACAGAATTAAATTCACATAGTTGTTTTTGTTGGAAATCAGTTGGCTGGGGAGCCAAAATGTAGCTCATGGTTACTGTTGGCTTTAAGCTAACCAGGCTTTTCTGGGCTATGAGCAGGAGCTAAATAGCTCCCAGCTACCCTTAATTTCAAACCCCTATCTTTGCTTCTATGGGCAGTACCTATTTACCTTATGCTCTCCTCTATCGCTGCTTTGAGTGGCTAGCTTTACTCGCTCTGCTCTCTGAATATTCTTCTCCGTCGGATTTGTCAATGTTTTTTTTATATACATTTTTTATTGTTTTATAGGTACAAACAAACATAACATTGACTAATTAACACTTGGTCAATACATTAAACACACAGGTATTCACTTCTTCGCAAAGCTTGAATTCTTTCTCCTATCCTTTTATACTGTAGATCTGTTATGCTCAGTGGCTTTTAGGATCGTCTCGATCACATGCATGAGTTCTATTCTGGTAGTTCATCAGATTCTAGGCTCCTTTTTTCATGCCTTCAAGTGTCTTCCCATCTTAGCCATATCTTGGCTGCTTTCTCTGGGCATCCTCTTGTGGTGTACACTCTCGTTTCCATCGGTACGCACATGTCCACATCCGTTACCCATTTCTCATATTGTGGGGGTCGGGGCCAAGCCCCATAATTGGGCTAGGTTCCTCTTTGCCAGTCCAGTGGATGTTGCAAACATTAGTTTTTCGTATCGAGATAGCTCTATCTCTGCATCGATCCCTAGTATCAGGAGTTTGGGGTCCATCGGTATCTCGCAGCCAACCACTATTGATAGCCTGTCGCAGCATTTTTGCCAGTAGTCTTGTATTTGTGGACATTCCCACAGGATATGGAAGAAGGTCCCTCTCGTTCGATGGCATCGTAGACAGTTGGGATCAGTCGCCCTTCCCCATTGATGCAAAGCCTCTCTGGGATAATATATTCTGTGCAAGATTTTTAGCTGGATCAGCCCGATTCTGGCATAGATTGCTGTCTCTTTGGGGTACATGAGGGCATTAGTCCAGTCCTCTGATTGAATTGGACCCACATCTCTCTCCCATTTCTCTTTGAGTTCTGTGAGTTCCATTGTAGCGAATGAGTTGATTGCATTGTACATTGTAGATGTTATTTTGTGATCAATTTGCTCCATCACTATGTTGCTCTCGATCGGGGTACACTCTGGTACATTAGGGAGGTCAATCTCACTTGCGATAAAGGCGTGTCTCATTTGCCTGTAGTGGAAGTGTTCTGAATCAGGGAGATTGAATTCGTCTTTTAGAGCTTGGAAAGATTTTATTTCACCTTCTGTTACCATGTCTTCTAGTCTCTGGATCCCAGCTTCACCCCAGGCCGACCACTTGGGGATACCTCTGAGCTCTGGAAGATGCTTATTATGCCACAGGGGCTGTTTCATTGTGACCTTCGCTTCCCATCCCAGGTGTTTGTGTGCGTCCGTCCAGATCTGCGTCCTCTGAGCGGCCATTGTGGATGTGTTCTGCGTGTTCTTTTTTGATAGAGGTTTTCCATCGGGGTGATCCCTTGCTCCGCCTGCGTATCTGCTCTGTTGTGCGGTAGGTTTGTGTCGTTGTGTAGGATGTCATTCACTACTGGCATCTGGGCTGCCCAATAATAAGTTTGTAGGTGCGGGAGTCCAATTCCTCCTTCCCGTACTGATCGCTGTAGGGTTTTCAGTGCGATACGAGGGTGCCCTCCTCCCCACAACAGTTTCCTAAGCGTCTCATCTATTTTGCGAAATTCTATTTTCGGTATGTATATCGGAGCGTTCTGCAGGATGTATATGAACCGGGGGAGGGCGAGCATCTTAAATAGAGCAGCTCTTCCCAGCAGTGTGAGTGGAAGAGTCATCCAGTGCCTCACATCATTCACAAATCTATCTCTTATTGGGTGTAGGTTCTTTTCTGTATATATTGTTAGATCTGTCGTGATTTTTATCCCGAGGTATCGGAACTGCTCTTTTTCTGTTTTGTACGGGCAGTTATTTAGAGTTGTCGGATCAAGTCCCTTGATCGGGAATAGCAGGGATTTATCATTGTTTAGCCTTAGCCCACTGAAGGTCCCATAGGTGGTTAACATATTTGTGACGATGGGGCAAGAGAAGCTGGGTCACTCGGGTAGATTAGAAGATCATCGGCGTATAGGGAAACCTTGTCTTCCCAGTCCTGTGCCCACTGGAAGCCTTTCCATTCCTGGGATTCTCTGAGCATTATCGCTAGTGGTTCAATCGCCAGTGCGAATAACATCGCCGATAGGGGCCATCCCTGTCTGGTGCCTTTTCCAAGTTTTATGCTTCTCGAGGACCACCCATTTACTCTGATTTCTGCTGTTGGGGCTTTGTATAGGAGTTTAACCCAGTTTGTGAATTGAGCTCCGAATTCCATTTTAGCCATTATGATCCACAGGGCCTCCCAGTGAACGGAATCAAAGGCTTTCTCAAAGTCAATAGTGAGGAGCGCCAGTTTGTCTTGTAGAGCCGGTGATCTTTCGATGGCAGTTTGTAGTCTATGAATATTCATTCGTTTGGATCTCTGTGGCATGAAGCCGCATTGGTCCGGATGGACCAAGCATGTTATCACTGTCTGTAGTCTGTTGGCTAGTATTTTCGCCAGTACTTTGGCTTCAGTGTTTGAGTGAGATTGGTCGGTAGGAGCTACATGCATCCGGAGGTTTGCCTTCTTTATGTATCACCACTATACTGGCCTTTCTTAAGTCCGACGGGAGTATACCCTTTTCCTTTGCATGCAAGAACATTTTAAGCATGTGTGGTGCCACTTCTGCGGTGCCAATTTTCTTCCAGATTTCCACAGGAAAGCTGTTGGGTCCCAGGGTTTTCCCATTTTGAAGCTGGGAGATGGCAGTCGTCAGTTCTTCCTCTGTTATTTCAGCTTCGAGTGCCAACCTCTGTGCTTCATTTAATGTCGGAATGGTCAACGTATCCAGTATGCTGGGGTCCGTAGGGGTCATCGGCGGGGCATATAGGTTTTCGTAATAGGTTGCAAAGGCTTCTGCAATATCTGGGTCCGTTGTGGCCGATTCGGTGTTTGTGGTTTTTATCCGGCGTACTTGTAGGTGGCCCTCTTCTCTCCTTTCTAGCCATGCAAGCATCTTGCTGGCCTTATCTCCCGTTTCGTATATTTTTGGCGCGTATGGTTTTGTGTGCATGTTTTGCGCACGTTAGCGCCACATTCTGTAGCTTCTTTTGCGCCACTTGTAAAGTTGTGTTGTCTCCTGCCGCTCCTGTGCTTATGTAATTTGCCTCAGCCCGTTTCACCTCTGCTTCTGCAGCTTCCACTTCGTGCTGGTGCGCTTTTTTGTATGCTGCTGTCCAGCTCAGGATATCACCCCTCAGCGTCGCCTTGTATGCTTCCCATATTACCCCCGCGTCATCCACTGAGTCCTGGTTCAGCTCAAAGTATGCTGCAGTTGCTTCCTGACTTTTTTCTGTTAGTTCCGGGAATCCCAGGTAGTATGCATTAATTCTCCACCTCGGTGGCGGCTGTGGTCTCTCTGTCTCAAGCAGCATTGTGAGTGGGGAGTGATCTGAGATCCCTCGGGGTTGTAGTGTCGCCTCTATTACTTTATGTATGCTTTCGCCTGGGAGGAAAAAATAGTCAAGTCTGGACATTGACGCATGTGCGCCCGAGTGGAAAGAGAATTGCCTCTCCTCTGGTTGAAGGTCTCTCCATGCATCCCTTAGGCCCAGTGCCACCGTGAAGGTAGCAAGCTTGGTTGGTAGTGCCGGGTTTCTACCCCTTTTATGCGTGCAGTCCTCACTGATGTTCATTACCTCATTGAAGTCTCTGCCTATTACCAAAGTATCCGTTGGATTATTTACTATTATCGGTGTAATCTCCTCGATTAAAGCTGTCATGAGTGTCGAGGGTGAAAAGACTGCCAGTATAGCTATGGTTTGGTTCCATAGTGTGCCTTGTATGAAAACAAATCTGCCTCCAGGGTCTTGGATTATGTTAGTTATGTTGATCGGGGTCCTTTTATTTATCAGTACTAGCACACCTCTCGAGCCCATGGAGAACCCTGCGTGAATTGCTGTCCTATACATGGTTCTCTTGAAGAATCGGCAGTTTGTGCCCGCCAGATGTGTTTCAGTTAGCATTACTATATCTGGGTCTTGTCCCTTTATGTATTGCATCACTAGCCTTCGTTTTATGCTGTTTCCCAGGTCGTTCACATTCCATGTCATAAAGGCTAACTTTTTAGTATTATTTCTTGATGTGGCCATTACTCCTTGGGTTTGGTGTTATGTGCGAGTGTCCTTCCCTTGCGATCTTCATGCATGCTGTGATTGTTGCAGCCCTGCTGAGCCATTTGATTAGCGAATACCTGTGTAACTCCCAACTCCCCCTCCCCATACTCCACCCCCAACTGAAGCATCTGTCGCCCATTGAACAAAACAATTAACCAATCAAACTAATCACAAGTGCGTAGCTGTCTTTGGTATTGGAAATACCTCGGTGCGCACTTGCTGCTGTGGGGGGGTGTGTTGTGCCGGTCTGTGGGCCGCCAGCAATCATTTTCCGGTTGCAATATGTGTCGAGCAAAGTTCGTTTGATTTCATGCCATATCTGTTTTCCTCTTTCATTCGCCGTCAGTCATTCGTCTTCTCTCTGTGGTATCGCATCCATTTCTTGATGGGGTGGCCTTTCTGGTGGTTCGTTTAGCCGTGACCTGTTTCTTCTCCCCTCTTGGTGTTTGCGTGGATTCCTGTCTCCTTTCAGATTTCTCTCTGCCTAGGTCCATGCCTCTTTAGGGTCAGTAAAGTGTATTGTCGTGCCATCTTCAGCTGAGCTGGGAACAGGAGACCATATTTCACATTCAGTGTTTGAAGGCATTTTTTGAGGGGGTCAAAGGATTGTCTCATTTTCTGCACTTCCCTAGTGAAGTCTGGGAAGAAGCCGATCTTGGAGCCGTTGTATGATATGTCACCTTTTGCCCTGGCCATCTGCAGCACTGCATCACGATCTCTGTAGTTAAGGATCTTCGCTACTACTGTTCGCAGTTGCCCACCAGGTATCGTCTTGCCCGTCGGTACTCGATGTGCCGTTTCTATCGAGAACAGTTTCGACAAAGTCTTGGGTTCAAACAGATGGGCAATCCATTGTTCTAGGAAGAGTTCCATGCTCTCTCCCTCAGCCTTTTCGGGCAGGCCAAGTATGAGGATGTTGTTTCGCCTTGACCTGCCTTCACCTTCTTCCACCCTACTTTGCAGTACGTTTATGCGTTCCAGTGCTCTATTCATTTGCTGACCCATGCCTCTCAGTTCGTCTTCTGCAACCGATATACAGGTCTCTGCCTCTCCAGTGCGGGATGAGAGCTTTTGAAGATTGTGGCGTAATAGGGAGACTTCTGTGGAAATGCCGTCCATTTTGACCTCCATAGAGGTGCGTGAGTTGGAGATGGCGTTCATCACATCCCGTAGGGACAGATTTTCTTCAGGGTTTTGTGCATCCTCAGATCTGCCCGCTTCCGTTGGTGGAAGCATGGCGGTGGTTGTGAATTGCTCCATCGTGCTCTGATTGGTCCCTTTTTTTGTTGTCGCTCTATCTTTGCCCATCGCAGTTGTCAGCTGTTGGCTTGCTTTTGCAGTGTAAGGTGCAGGCTTTAGTGTTTCGAGTCAGCTTGCGGGGTAGCCTGCGCAGTGGCACTCGTGTTTGTGTGAGAGTTAGTAACCAAAGCGTGTTGCGCTCCTGTGGGGTTCTGTTATCTATGTGGGGACTCTCCTTGTTGTGTGCCGCTGGCTACTGAGTTGGCTCATGGGTCTAGTCTTCCTTCTCCCCCCCCCCCCCTGGTTATAGAGGTTGTCGCAGCTCGAGTTCCGCTTGGAGGCTGAGCCCTGGGAAGTCCTGTTCGGTTGAATTAGTTGGGGGAGTTTACTCCCTAATTTTCCCTCCTGCGGCTTGTATGGGCTTGTATGACTTCCTCTGCCCTCTCAGTTTTATTGGGGCCCTTACCCTCGCGTTTCTTCTCGCTGTGCTGGTGGCGCGTAGTGGGGTTTGCTTTCTTATAGCTTTTATCCCTTAATTCAGGATCTACCTTCTGCACTCCTCTCTGTCCCAGCTCTTGTATGGCCAGTATTTTAGTTCATGTTGGGGAGGGAGGGGTGCCCTGCCTTTTCATCTACCCGCCCCCACTCCTTACCGGCTTGATTATGCATTATGTCAGCAGGCGCTCAACATTGTACGGAGTGCCCGCAAGCCGCGGTTTGGAGCAGGAGGCTGTGTTCCGGCTCCCGTCGTTCTCTCCAGGCGCCAGTCGCTGAGCAGGGGATCAGGTTGCAGCCGCTCGCCTCCACCGCAGGCCGCCCTGTTCTGTTTACGAGGTGCACTCGTTCCGGGCGTCTGTCGGTCGCTTCAGGAGTGGCGATGCGGGACGTCTCCAGCTTCACCAGGTTTCCCAGCGCTCCAGATTCGTTCTTCTCCGGGAGTGCTAGTTCGTTGCAACCGCTCCTCTGATTTGGCGCGTAGCGGCCATCTTGGATTCACTACAGTGCCGGTCGCAAAAACATTTTCTCCACAGATTTCTCGATATCTGTTCAGCGGAATGCTTCCCAGTTTCAGTCTATTGCAGCAGCAAATGTCTGCTTTTAATCGCTGTGATTGTTCGCCTCCGTTTCAACAGTTTTCTTCAGGATTTTGGAGGATTCTGCTGGCGACCCGGGAGCTCACACGGATCATGTCTGCATGCTGCGCCTGCTGGCCACGCCCCCGGATTTGTCAATGTTGACCTTGGAATTGGAAGGGCAGGATATCTCCTGTGTGTGATCCACTGCTTCTTTGGTTCCTTCCTGGTGGCCATCATTGACATTTTTGTTTTCTGTGGACACTGTTTTCTCTTTCCCACATGAAACTCATGGCATACAGTTCTCGCTGGTGTAAGTAAGGATCCAAACATCCTGCTTGGTTAACGTCCATAAACAGCCCTCATTGAGCTCTGGACTATTTTTTTATAACATGTTTGTATTGGTTTGTCTTCTAATCAAACAATATAACAAGATCCCTGTGGCACCCTCTTCTCCCACCGTACCCTCCTTCCATGGATCCAGTGTAATATCTAATTGCACTCTGTTTGTCTGGTATGATATGATATGGCATTTGTAACGCGCCTATACACAAGTGTTTCAAGGCGCGATGAGGCAGGGGAGGGGGGAACAAGGGGAAGACAGACAACGATCCTACTAGGCCAGGTGTCATTCAGATCGCGCAAGTGCAGGGGTAGGGGGAAGGGAAGAAGTGCTGGGGGAAGGGGAGGGGGGAAGTGCAGTACAAAGTAAGTAGAATAAAAATAAATAAATAGGGCCAGCTGGTGGCAAGTGCAAGGTAAGTGCAGACAAGAGCTGGGAAGGGGGGGCTGTAGGGATACAGAGACAGTCCCGCAGTGCAGGGGTTGCCAGGGAGGCAGTGCAAGTGGAGAGTGGCTGGGCCCAGGACCGAGGTCGCTGAGAGTGGTCCAGTTGCAGATTCAGTGCAGTTTCAGTGAAGAATTTAGCAGGGGAGAGGGAGAGAGAAAGCAGAAGCTAAGAGGAAGATTAAACACAACTGGTCACTCAGTTAATGAAATCCTCAAAATACGTAGCCTCTGTGGACACATGGGTTCTCGATAATCATTATTTAGAAACGTGAGCAAAAGGCCCCAGTCTGAATTTTGCTGCTGCCCCTGGATGGAATATGTTACCCATTCCAAGGCTACACAGTCCAAACCTTTGAAATACAGACTTATCTGCTGGGGGATACTTACGTTTCCAACTTTGCGTCTTTGAAACACATTGTGTAAAGGTGCATTATAAATACCCTATAAATAAATTAAATTTGTGCCACTATGAGGAAAGCAGCTATGTTAAGAATCATATATGCATTGTTTCCTGATACCACATCCCCAAAAGGCATTCTTCTATTTTCCTTCTGACGAGTTTGCCAAAAATGTCCTTCATTCATGTGTTCACTTTAGATCAAAAAGGTACTATCGCTGGACAATGCCACCAAATTTGATCCCAATCTCCCCTTTCCCCGAATCCTTTCCAACAATCTTGTGGGATCGTTGGGCAATATCTGTGTAGCATCTGATGTATAATGCCACTGTACCATCATTTTAATCCACATTTCTCAAATTTGTATGACCCTTGTTAGTTTAGTTCTATTTTCCCACAGCTTTAGCCAGTTATCTTCCGCCATGGGTTGCCCCACTGATTTTCCCCATTTCTTCATATAGATCCACTCTGTCTGTGTGGGGGTGTGTAGGAATATTTTGTAAAGGGCTGAACCCAAATTTCTATCCCCTGTGTTTGCAGTGATGTAGTTTTCAAAAGGGGTTAATTGCATTCCCGCTGGGGTTTATTGACAGGGTACATTAACCAATGTCTCAATTTCATGTACCTCATTCTTTCACCCTCACCTACCCTGAAGTTCTCCATACATTGTTCAAACATTTTTATTTCTTTCCCTCCCGCATATCCCTAATCTTGTTACATCCTACTTTTTCCCATTTTACGTATGCCTCCTGTTCTACTCCTGGTCCAAATTGTGGGTTTTGAGAATGCAGGGTGAACGGGTATGATGTAATCCCCATCTGCTTCACTGTCGTGTCCCAAGAATCTTCGACCCGTGCCGTTATTTTACTCATATGCATACTTCTTGTGCCAGATTTTCTTGTGATTTCCTGCACACTATTCCCTTATCACACAGATTTGTGAAGCTAAAAATTGCATGTAAAAATTCGGGATTGCCAGACGCCCCCTTTGTTTGTTGGTGTCATCATTGTCTTTAGTGCAATCCTCGTTTTGGATTTTTCCATATGAAGTTTAGCAGAGTTGTATATAGTGCCTTGAACAATTTTGTGGAATGGCTGTCTGGAGGGCTTGGAAGTAATAGAGTAGTTTTGGAAGGATTACCATTTTAATTGTGTTTACCTTACCCAACCAGGATATAATTAGGGACCCAATTGCTGAGATACTGTTTGACCAACTCGAGCAGTGGACTGTAGTTTGCATTGTATAACGAATCGAGCGATTCCATCGTTTTCACTTCTAGATACAGTATTTGTTTGTTAGCCCAATTAAATGGGGATATCCGCCAGATTTTAGCTAATTATTCCCCTTCTAAAGTTAGGTTCAACATCTCTTACTTATTAACGTTGATCTTGAGTCCTGCTAGGTCCCTGAAGGTTGCTAATTTTTGGGAAATCCTTGTTACCAACACCTTCAGTTCTGTAACTGTGAGGAGCATCTCATATGTCAAAACCATCACTTTATGCTCTTCCCCCCGGAATGTGATGCCCTTAATGTCGTCCATTACCCTTATTCTAGCTGGAAGCGGCTCTAAGTAGATTGCATATAGAAGCAGGGAAAGTGTGGATTTCTATTAGTTGAGAGAGACTTCTGTTTATTGTTGGCGTTATATAGTTTGCCTGTACCATTTGTGTGGAATAGGAAGGACCATTCGGCCCTGATGAATGCTTTTTCTGTGTCTAGCATGACAAGAAGGGCCTGGATATTCTTTTTGGTGACCTTTTACGTTAGATGACACACGCTTCTAATGTTATCAAAGGTTAGTCTATTTTTAATAAATCCTGAACGGTCTGGGTTTATCAAATTGGACAATATCTCTTCTATTCATCATACCAATAGTTTTGTGAATAATTGTGCATCAATGTTAATCAGGGCCATGGGCCACTATTAGCCCCAGTGTCTAGGGTCTTTATTAGGCTTTGGTAATTAAACAACTTCAGATTTCTCCATCGTTGGTGTGATTATTCCTGTTATTCTAAAGCAGTTAACTAGTGAGGCCAATATGGGGGGGCCAGAGTTGCTCTGTATGTTTTATAAAAAGCTGCTGTGTAACCATCTGGACCCGATGCTTTGTTGAGGGGTAATGATGTTTTCACTACTAGAACCTTTTCCAGCGTTATATCTGCTTCCAATCGCTCACTTTCTCCCAGGGTAATTTTTGCGATGGGGGTCAAATGTATGCATGGAATCTATGTGATCACTGCGCCGCCTGTAATTCCGCCGACGAAAATGTCGACTCCAGTTATGGCATGGAACAGTGATTAGAAAGATCACTTTTGCCTTCATACCCTGCCCACAATCCTCCAACCCACCACCCGCTTACCTTTACTGTGGCTCACATCTGTGTGCGCCGCCGACTGTCTTGTACCCCTGCAGCGTCAGTTCCTCCCACTTACGTGGGGCGGTGCTGATGCCGTTGGGTCCTTTTTTTAATTTGTTTTATTTCCTATCCGATGCTTACCGTAATGTTAAGCGGGGGACACCCCTGCTACCCCTGACCCCCATTACACCGACTAAGGGGAGAAGGGGAAACCCCCCCAAATCCCTGCTCAACTTAGTCTGTGTAATGGGGGGGTCAGGATTTAATGTTGCCACAATCATGGCAACATTTTGGTATGATTCCTATTTATGGAACCTCTGGGTCTGGCAAATACAAGGTGTATAGGGTAGTGTAATAATCCGTAAATATTTTATCATTTCTGACATGGACGTTTACCCATTTGCCTTGTTGTGTTTTCAACTGCACTGTTTGTGCTGCAACTTTTTTCCTAAACTGTCTGGCTAAGAGCTGGTCTGCTTTATTAGCTTTTAAATAGCAGGAAGTGGAGTATCGTAAAAAGGACATTGGCAGCGGGAGATAACTGTGTCTTGCAGAGCAGACATCCCTACAGTCCAATTGCCCCACCCATCTCCCTGGCACACTTGACCAGTGAATCATCTGGCAGGAGAAAGCAGGAATGCCGTCCTTCATTTCGGTTGGTACCCTCTCAGTGCCCGGGCATGGGAGTGCAGTGCAGCATCCCTGCTCTGTCACCTGTCCAGCCAATGCCTCTAATCTGCCCTCTGCAGTGGTATAAGGGCCTGAGTAGCTTTGGCTGGGCATGATTGGTAAGAGGGATGCTGCACTCCTCTCCTTTGCTGCCACTGGAGTGGTGTTGAGTTCCTGTCAAAGATGCTGATACTTAGCAAATATTACAAATATCATCTGATAGCCGACAATGGTTTTACTTTATTTGTTCTCATAAAAGCAGTGCCTTGCGAATAGTGCGAGGACCTAGGCGCATAAAGCTGATAATTGGCAAATGGTTTGTGAACCTAGTAACTTACTGGGCCGAGGACAATTGCTGGAAATGTGTTACTTTCTGTGACTGGGATGCTGACACCTGTCAGACTTGCCTATACTGATAGCACTGGTCCGGACCCCACTCCACCCCTGTGCATGGCGACTGGGTGGGGTTAATCCGATTTCACTATCGCCAGTTCACCCCAGACTAGTAAACCGACCACTGGCCGAAATGTAAGCCCACCAACTGTTGTGGGACAGGAGCCAAAAATCACAAAATCGGCAACCTCCTGAAACCGCCTATCCTGATAGCCCAGGGCCGAACCCCGCCCATGCAGGGCGAATGGGTGGGGTTGGTCAAATTTCACTATCGCCAGTACACCCCCGACTGCTATGCCGGCCATGGGCTAATATTTTAGCCTGCCAACTGTTAATGGCCTGGAGCCAACCCTGAAAATACAGACACACTTTCCCAAATTACAGGGCCTGCGGTAGCGGACCTGTAGTTATGGTTAAGTTGCTCAACCCATAGGAAGAGAACTTTAAGGGTGGCTTAGATCTTCGTCCCCTCATCCCCCCCCTCCGGATAAATCCTCACGAAATGTTGCAAAAAAAGTATGTGGCCGTCAGATTGATCCTGTGAAGTTTGGCAAGGTTTCGTAAAGGGGGAAGGGGAGGGCAAAGTTATAAGGGGGTCCCAAAATGTGTTTTTTTTCCCATAGACGGAATGGAAACAAAATTTTGATCACGCCTACAGCCCAAACCGCTGCATGGATTATTTGACAACATGACTTGTTCTCTACCTGCACCTCTCTTCCTCTCTGTCTGCCCCCCTCTTCCACTTATTAACCTTGCTTGCTGGATGCTTTGAAAATGATTATTTTTACCGAAATATTTGTTTTAATTGATCTAGTCAGTTCGAGCCGCCCTGCTATTCAACTATTCATGGTTGTTAAGGTTCTTCGTGATGTCGTAAAACTGCAACTGCCAGTATTGATGCCATCACTCTGTTGCAATGTTTATTTCTCGAAATTGCAGTATCTGAAAAAATGTTACATGCATGCTTTTAGCGACTACTAAAGAGAATGTGATGGATTTTTTTTTTAAAGATGATGTAAAGTACTACTTACTTTCTTTCTTGTGTGTTTGACAGGATGAATTCCATTCAAGATTGCGTTTTAATCGAAGAGGGTTGGTTGCCATGGCGAATGCGGGACCCCACGATAATGGAAGCCAGTTTTTCTTTACACTGGGTCGTGCAGATGAGCTTAATAATAAGCACACGATCTTTGGAAAGGTTAGAGGAAGTGAAACATTTTCTCGAATACTCACGTCTCCATGTTTAGATTACCTAATGATTTTTCTGTCGCTTTTATGTGTCTGACTGCTTCCTTCATGTTCAGTACATTCAAGTCTCCACTTCTACCAGTGATGCTAACTTTTTCATGCACCGGGACTGATCGTCTCCTTTGTGTCCCTCACAAGCAAACTGGGTGTACCAATATAAATCATGGTTGATCCAAGGAACAGAAGCAGATGTTGGGGATGGGCAATGGCCTGTAGCCTGACGTTACAACAATTGAGAAATCCTGCAAGTTCTTCCATCCCTCTGTAGTGCTACAAACGGATAGGTTATTATTAGATGTGGGAGACCAGTGAAACGGATCATGTATTTCAAACGTGTCTCCAGAAAGTAGTTTAGTGTGAGGTGACCCATAGTGGAGCCTTGATTTACGAAAGCTGTGGAATCCCACTTGGCTTTGGCAGGCTGGTTATGAACCCTGCCTAAGAGAATTTCTTATTGCACACCTAAATACAGAGGTGATTAGGGCTAGTTTAATGTGACATGGGGCCTCAGAATGGTGATTGTATTTGCCCTTTTTTTTTACATAGAACATAGCCAAAACGTATGCAATGTGAGACCCATTTCTTCAGCATGGGGTCTGGAATGAATATTCCCCGTCGTCCGGCTGGGAATCCTCTTTTGCTTTAAACTGAAAACTGCTTGTCCCCTCTACAACCAATCACTGTCTTTTGGGTCATACTGCCTCTAGCCATGATACGCGTCCTCCTAAGCTCCACCTCTGCTTGCCATCTTCAGATTTTTACAGCACGTTGCAGTGCTACTTGTCCTCTCCTTTTTTGACTTTTTGATCGTTTTCGATACGTTCCGATAGTTTTCTTCATCCCGTTACTAGTCAACTGTTGCACGTGGACTACCGGCAGCAAGGACCCTTTGCCGGTGAAGATAGAGTTCCATCGTTGGATCTTCTCTCCTCGAGTTTCGGCATGCCCATACTTGGGCCTACATCTCACCTCGATGATGTCCGAATCGAGCAAGAGAAGTCTCTTCAGGGCGCTGTGAATCCTTTGGACTGAATAACGTCTGTCGAGGATCGGCCTGTATTCTCTACACCCGGACCACGATGAAGATGGATGTGGGATCTGCTGTGGTTTCCCAGCGAAGACCAAGAGAGAACGCTATCACAGTTTGGTTGTGTGGCTGAAGGAGGAGAAGGCCTCAGACGCGGCCTCCAGGCGTAGTCATGCCTCGTTGAGAGGCCAGCAGATCCCACAAGCATGCTCCCTCTCAGAAGAAGAGGCTGAGGTCCTTTGAGGATGGCCCTTCCAAGGGTATCCAAAAGAAGGCGAACATCACGCTTCTGCTCCCACAAAGGTCCCTGCTGCTCCTAGTCTCTGGCTCAGTCTATGGTGAGTCTCAGTCTATCGGCTAGTGGGGTGCCTTTGGCGTGGACGTCCCTGACCCCTTTGAAACACCAGTCCTTTTCAAAGGACAAGTCTTCAAAGGCAAGACCTGCGGGAGACCCGTCGTCGGCTCCCTCGTCTTTATCAGCATCATACCAAGCACTCAGTGGATGGCGCTCTTGTCAACCAGGACCATAGCCTTGTCTATTACCACTTCACCTGCCAAGACCTCAATGGCCCCTTTTTCGTCGACCACCGCATATGTGACCACCTCATCCACAACCTCGTCAATGACCTCTACTATCACTTTGTCGACAAGCATTGTTTCCACAGTCACAAAGACAACAACGCCATCGGTGGCTTTGCCTCCACGTCCTCCGTCTGCTGTTCGGACCACGACTTCATCGGAGACTACACCGAATTTGCAGATTCCGATCGTCTCCTTCCCGAAAGACTCTGGTAGGGCGAGGGAGTTGCTACCTCCATCGGATGTTCTGCTCAGACCAGTGAGGGTGTTTTCACCGGCTCCAGTGGGGTCCCAAGGAAGTCCCCCCAAATCTACAGTAGTTCAGAGGATGAGCAGCTACCTGAGAACCTTTACTCAGACCATGAGGGGGGGCCAAGGGCCCATGTCACAGGAAGGTTCTCCACAGCAGAATCCATTCCTGCCTTTTGCTCCTCCAAGAGGTTTCAGCCCTGCTCCATTCCCGTTTGCACCCAGGGACATGTCGCTGAGAGCCCATTCCACCTGAGCCATCACAGCAACAACAGCGTTTCTCTCTGTTGTTCCCCTGCTTGATATCTACCGTGCTGCTACATGGATGTCACCCCACACCTTCATGAGATTCTACTGCATCAACAGGAACACGAAGTGAGATGGACCCCCAAGTTCTTGACCACGTTTACAGGAGTAGGTAAGACCCTGATATCAGTGGGCCAAAAAGAAGAGGACCAGAGAGAAGAATTGGGAGGAGAACCCCCCACTAGGATCTTCATCTTGTCCCCATTTAATTTCACCCAATTGCTGCCACCCAGCCCTTCACGACCAACGGGCACTTGCACAGCTAGGAAAACATCCGAGCCTGGTCAAAATCTAAACAGACCAGGTCATCGGCATAGGAGTAGCACCGGGAGCCGTGGGAGCGGATAAGAAGAATCATTGGCTGAATGCAGATGTTGAATATCATTGGGGACAAGGCGGACACCTGGGGGACACCACAAGAAAGTGAGCAGACAGAGGACTAGAATGGTGGAAGAGAGAGGGCTTGCCCGCTATCAGATAGAAAAGATGAAACTATACTAGGACGGGACCAGAGAGGCCTACTGATGCCATGCGGTACACAAGGATGTAACAGTATTAGCGTGCCCACTCCACCCAGGTTAACCAACATAGTGAGATCGTCAACCATGAGGTGGCTTCGGACCATGCCATCACGGTGGCCCTGGACATAGTGGGTTCTGCCAGATGGGCAATGGGGTGGCCCTCCGATGCCAGAGCTGGCTGAAGGCCACAAACCTCAGAGTAGATGTACAGTTCAAGGTTGTGGACATTCCTTTCGATGGGGACAACTTGTTTAGAAAGGCAGTGGACAAGACGCTCCAAGCTATCAAGACTGATACGGATACGGCATGCCCTCTGGGGACCTTGCAGCAGAGGACATCATTGTCCTTTCGTTCCTCCACATGGAAGGTCTCCAGGTCCTTCAAGGGGTACTCTGACCACTATCATCTGCCCTCCCGCTTCTCCACCCAGGAAGCCTACAGGAGCCGCGCCCTGGCCTACAGCAGCGGAAGCCAGCATCGCCCACAGGCCTGAACCAGCCGTGGATCTGGGCCCACACTTTCGCACCCCAGTGGGAGGCCGGCTAGCTAACTTTGTTGAACAGCAGAAGACCATCACCACAGACAAATGGGGGCTGGATGTTCCTCAAAAAGGGCACATCCTGGAATTTCAACGCAGGTGCCCTCGCATTCCTCCTGTAGCGCATCAAGAACTGCACATGGGCCAATGGTGGCAGGAGGTTCAGGCCATGTTAAGAAAAGGGGCAATAGAGCTCTCCCTCAATGACTCAGAGTTCAAGGCCGTGCCCCTCAGCCTGACATTGGCTTCAAGAGTGTTCACAAAGTGCTTAGCCCTGGTGGCGGTGCATTTATGTGGCAAGGGCATACTCATCGTGCACCCTTACCTGGGGGACTGGTTCCTTTGCTCCCGGTCACATGCCCTGGCAACCCAGCACACGCCAGACCATCTGATGGTTCTGGGATTCTCCATCAATTATCACACAGGATAGTTGTACGCCAAAGGGCTCTGGCTTCCGGAGGAGAACACCCTGCACATAAACGTCCTGGAGCTCTGGGAAATCTTCTGGACCCTCAAATCGTTCCACTCTCCGATGCAGGGAAAGGTGGTGTAGATCTTCACAGACAACACCACCATCATGTTCTACATCTGGTAGTAGGGTGGGACCCGCTCTACTGCACTCTCCCTGGAAGCCCAGTCACTGTGGCACTGGGCCATTTTTCAGAACATGTTCCTTGTTCCCTTTCACCTAGTAGGCACCAAGAACACCATTGCAGACTCGGGTATCCCTTTTCCACAGGTGGGGTCAACCCCTGATCGACCTCTTTGTGACGGTGGCCAACTCAAAGTTCCAGAGATTCACCAGCAGGTATCCTCAACCGAGGACCATGGGGGATGCCTTCTCGTTCCCATGGGGTGGCTCTGCCTGTACGCCTTCCTGACAATTCTGCTCCTGCTATGTTTGACCAACAGACTCAGACATTGCCAATGCAGGATGATTCTTATTGCTCCAACATGGCCATGGCAAATCTGGTACCTGGACCTGCTCCATCTGTCAGTGGCTCCACCCATCCGGCTGGCTCCAGTTCCTGATCTTCTCGGCAGAGAAAACTGATCAATACTGCACTGCGACCCAGCGTCACTGAGCCTCACAGCCAGTATCCTGCAGCCCTAGTGTTTGGGCATCATACCCTGTCCCTGGAGTGCAAGAAGATCCAAGGCCAGAGCTTCCTCTAAGCTGTCTTGTTACGTGCACAAATGGAAGCACTTCTCAGTGTGGTGTAGGACTCAAAAGATTACGCCTCTGCGAATCACAGCTCTGCAGCTCCTCCTGTACCTGCTCTCGCTGGCTAAGGCTGGCATGGCTCACGCCTCTATCAAGATGCATCTGGTTGCCATATCCCGGTACACCCGTGTACCTGGGAAGCCCTCCCTGTGGTCGCACAGGCTCATCAAGAAGTTCCTCAAAGTCCTTCTCAGGACTTTTCTGCCTTTTGAAGACTCCTGCTTCTGCTTCTGCTTGGGAGCTCAACATGGTTTTGACTAAACTCATGGGGCCTCCATTTGAACCGATGCATCAGGCCCATCTGAAGTTCCTCTTGAGGAAGACTGCTTTCCTATTGACCATCACCATGGCCAGGCAGGTTGGGGAGATCCAGGCCCTCTATTGCAAGCAGCCATACTTGACCTTGCATGCTGCACGGGTGGTGCTGCGAATTTATCCCACCTTTATGCCAAAGTTCCTGTCAGAGTTCCATCTCAATGAGCCTCTGGTTCAGCCTGTTTTCTTTCCGAACCCTTCTCGCCTGGTGAGAATGCTTTGCATTTGTTGGATGTTGCGCGTGCCTGAAAGTTTTTTGTGGCCCCCACAAAGGATTTTCAGAAGATTGTTCGTCAATTGTGGTTTGTGGGTCACGGGAAAGCCGTGTCTAGGGCTTCCATATCCAGGTGGCTTTCTGGCTTCACCATGCAGTGTAATTGTCTGGCCAACAGACCCCTTCCAAGCCGGCCGAGAGCCCATTCCACCAGAGCCATCACAGCAAAAACAGCCTTTCTCTCTAGTGTTCCCCTGCTCGATATCTACAGGGCTGCTACATGGATGTCAACCCACACCTTCATGAGATTCTACTGCTTCAACAGGAATTCTACGGAGGAGTCCCGCGATGGCCAATCGGTTCTGTGCAACCTGTTTGCCTCAGGTGAGTCTGTTCCAGTGGTACATGTTTTGCTTCTGTTGAGCCTTGCCACCCCCTGTAGTTGTGTGTATGTACTGCTTTATAATCGTATTCATGAGCATGTGGCTCCATGCCAGACTCCATTCTGAAGAAGGAACAAGTTACTTATCTTTAACTTCTGTTCTCCAGCATGGGTCTGGCATAGGGTCACATGCTAACCTTCCCTCCTTTCCCTCTGTGGCTCTTCTTGGTTTATTTATACTACCACTTTACATGCTCTATCAAATCTGAAGATGGCCACCAGGGGACAAGTATCATTTGCTAGCGGCAGTATGATCCAAAGGAGAGTGATTGGTTATAGAGGAGAAGAGCAGTTTTAAGTTTAAAGCAAAACTGCTTTCTTTTACTGAGGATTCCCATCCTGACGACAGGGAATATTCATGAGCATGTGAATCCATGCCAGACCCATGCTGGAGAACAGGAGTTACAGGTAATTAACTTGTTCTTTACTACCGCATGCATTTTTCAGTATCACTTAGCACAATTAGCAGTAGAGGAATTTTGAACATGTATCACATTCTTAGCACTGCAAAGGAAGGTGCAAGAACGTGACATAAACATTCTCACAATAGATGCTTGAAGCAAGCAATGTAAAATCTTGCATTATGCCCCTTATGCGCCCTAGACAGGCAGTGTTTCTTCGGCTGAGAACATAGGGAACATAAAGAGAAGGATTTCTTGCCTTGTTGACAAGAAAATCTGACATTATTTTATAACAAAACATAGGTGGTTGCGTTTTGGGCTCTGGTGATGCGCTCCAAGCTGACCATGTTTAAACTAGAACAAATGTATTCACAGGAAGTCACAGGCTCAGTGTGAGAATGTTATCAGTATGCTTTGGTCATGCCAAAAAAACAGTAGCTTTGCAGCTGGGGAGAGTATATAAATGATCTTTACTTTTTTGCAGGACACAAGTCTTAAGGTATTCCTGGGGACCTATTGCCTTATAAAACCTTCTCACTGAACACAATTTAACACCGATATGAACTGTATACAGGGAAATGCAATGACAAGACAATATCCGAAGAGTAACATGGGGATTTATCATGTTTTCTACGCTTTAGTATCAGAGCCAAAGTACAGGGATCTGGAGGTTTTACCCTGCTCCCTTCAAGACCTCAACATTGGAATTAAATTGGTTCTGGTTAGTAAACGCTTGTTTGCATGAGACCAGCATTTAATTTTAGAAATGGAAGATGAGGCTTGGGTAATCTTCTGTGCTTTTGGGGCTGGTAGCTGAGCTTCTATAGAAGGTTTAGAACTCATCCTGACCGCCATTGCAACTTCTAGCTGCTAAAATCTGAGTGTTGTTGAAAGTTGCTCTAAGGGGAAGCAACATGTATAAGAACATCCAGTGTAATGCAGGTTTTGATACCTTTTATTGGACTAACTGGCCATTTTATGCAAAGATGGAACAATCCATTTTACGAAGTTCCATAGATTTCTTTATCAGATGGTACAGGGTGAAATGGTTGGAAAAGGAGAACCCAATGGTCAGTTCATTTTCAAAGCAAAAAATCAGAACGAATTTTCAATTTAAATCCCATTCAGTGAATGAGAGTATGCATGTAATTCAGGTCTGCATTAATTGCCTCGTTTTAAGGACCATAACACCTCTAGAAGCTGGGAAAACACACATTTTCACTGAAAACAGTCCACGTTTCTTGCTGGTAATTTAAAGTTGGGCACAATCTTCATCCTCATAAGTCAATGAGGAAGAATTCCCCATAGTTAGGAATTCTTACTCCTTGCAAATTCTTTTGCTGCAACAACTCCTTCCACTTGAAAAGGTTTATTTTAAAACCTGTCTCGCCTCTAATGTATGCAAGGGGAAGGGGACCTCTCCCACATAGTGGGCAATCACCTCTACCTGCCACACATTCCTTAGCTTATATAGGCTTGGATTGATCTTAACCAGATCAGTTACCTTTCCCCCAGTGCTTCCAGGAAGCATCCCAATTGTATTTGCCCCATGCTTGCTGTTGACTAACCAGGCTAAGGACTTTCTGGGTCTCGACCTCTCCTTGCTGTAGTGCCCTTATACATATTTAATTTCACTACCGTTGCTTCATGAAATGCACACAGCTTGTCATGTATACATGCCTGCAAGCCTGGTTCCAGAGTTGCCTCACATTCCCATGGAAGTCACATATTTAATCTCTTTCAATATCTCGGCTTCCATGGCCATGCATGCACCCCAGGTATAGCTCTTAAAAGTATCCCACTCCACAGCCCTCAAACAGGTGGTGCCCTCATTACCGTCAAAATATGTCTCCATTTCTCTCTCGGTTGTCTGGCAAAAGAAGGGGTTGGTTGAATCCTGTGCTTTTGATGCACCACATCAAAAATGATCGGCTAGTTGTAGTGCAGATTGATACCATTTTAACCAGGCTGTGGTTTGAAAGCATTCATGCCAGAATATTTCAGCCCTTTACCACTCCAAGCAGACCCACAGACATCAACTTGCCAAGTGTGGTCGTGTGCCGAGGAATATTATGTGTACGTACAAAGCATATTATGGAGATGTCTAAATACTTGGGCAATTTGAAAGTGTAATGTTTTGCAAACAATGCAGAAAAGCTTAAACTTGATCCTGAATTCATCAGACAGCCAATGTAAATTCTTTAAAATAGGAGAGAGGTGGTCAAATCTCCTTGCCCCACAAACTAAATGAGCAGCTACATTAAGTACTGACTGCAGGGGGATCAGTGTTGTTTTAGGAAGCCAATTAACAAAGAATGTCCAGTGTCAATCCTTGAAAGGACTATTGATTGTTCTAGGGAATGAACAAGGGGACACTGGGATAAAAGGTTTCACTGATATTAGTGAGAAAAAATGGAAATTGGTTGATTGAACCAGTGAGTTTATCTGAGGGATCAAAGAAAGGTGGGTATCTAATGTAAAACCTAAATATTTTACTGAAATCGCAATCTGGGAGGGGTCGGGGGAACACGTTAAACAGTCAAAGATATTGGGCTCAAGCACTTTGATTACCACTTGAAGAACCTCCCCTATTCACTCTAAATCAACTAGCAACAATGACTCAATCCAACGGTAATTCATAACCTTTTAAAACGGAGCATCCTAAGTGATCATGTATAGAAAGGGTGCATCTGGTACCTCCACACCTCACAAATTAAACAACATACAGAGTGCATTACATCGGTGTCTAGTCAAATGGTCGACAGACAAATGGTCGACACAATTTGGTCGACAGGACAAATGATCAAATTTTTTTTTATTTATATATATATTTTTTAGGTTTTCGTTTAGGGAAAAAAGGGGTTTTTAGCAAAAAAAGGGGATTCAAGGGGGGGACCCCCCCAAAAAAATTTGAAAAAACAACAAAAAAACATTTGATCATTTGACCTGTCGACGTTTTGGTGTCGACCATTTGTCCTGTCGACCATTTATATTCGACCAATTGACCTACAACCCGTTACATCCACTTCAACATTTTCACCTAAACTCAATCTATACAATCATGCCATTATGAAACTTCCGACCAAATAATGAATTTACCCACATTAAACCCACAAAATATAGGTCAGTTACTGTGTATCCCTTGGGTAGCCCTACAAAATATCACAGACCATTACTGTGGCAATAAGACCCTCACAGGCGGGCAAATACCGCCCCAGGTAATGCCCCCGCGGCCGTAGTTACATGCCTGAGCGTAGCAGGCCGCGCCTGCTGTACACTTAGAGTAGGCAGGGCACTGCATGTGCCCTGGCCTTGGCCGCTCATGCTAATGTTCTCCTTTCTTCTGGACCGTTTGGCCGGGCCCTGCATTCACTGGCTGCAGCCTTCTATGGCGCGACGGCCCTGCCTGAGAGAGACAGGAAGAGGACATGCCTGGCTGAATAGCTAATTCAAGTAGCCCAGTTAGAAGTTACAAGGACCGGAAGGAAAGTACACTGCGTGCAGAACCCAGTAGCAGCACACAGTGACAGCAGCAGGTCATTCAGCCATGTAACAGGAATAATAGGGTTCATTCTGAGTCGGCCGGTCTGGTAAAAAAGTGCCTGTATTCATGGATACCGGCACTTTACCGGACCGGCCAACTCCGGGTTTGCCACTGGGGAGGCCAAGTGCCCTACCGGCAGAAAATGCCCTCATTACCGGCACCGGCACTGCCGGTTCCAGTAAGGAGGGCAAATCCCCTCATACAGTCCTATGGGACTCCAAGAATGGGGATTTACACCGTCACTCTGGCACCTGTAATCCCACGTCAATGCCACCGGACCCGGTGCCGGAAACAGTATTTACATTTGCCGGTATCCTGGCGACTCTACCGCCAGGATACCGGCAAACTCAGAATGAGGCCCAATGTAATGACCGTGCAGGTTTGCACTGTAACAGTGATTATAAGTGGGTGCACAGGGGAAGAATGGGCGGCGAGCAGGCTACTTAAATACCAGTTTCTGGATTAGAAGCTGGTTTGTGCATTCACCGTTCAGTAATTAAAGCCAAGCATGGTGTACGGACACTAGTACTCTGCCAGAAATTGTTCAGCGTTCTTAATGATAATCCACTGTAGGTTGCGGTGGCAGGGAAGATGTTAACCCAAATGGATAAGGGGTCCAATCCAGACAAGACGCCAGGGGATCGTGGGCGGAAATAGTTTCCAGTGTCTTTTGCCTCTGGCATTCGCAAATATGGTTGGCCCCATTTGCTGCTGTGCGTTTAAAAGTTCTGTGTGGATATGCTTCTGCAAAGCGCAAACCACCATTTTCCCCAGGCAGCCTTTTGACCAGTTCTACTGAATGGTGGGTCCCTATGTACGTAGTATAGTTATAACGCTCAATGGCCTTTGCCCATGCAGCTAGTAATAGGTGGGCAAGGCCACCATCATCATTCTTATTACAACAATCCTTGCTTGGCTCACCTGTCGAAGGGGCACAATCGTTGGAGCACTCATGTTGAGGGAAAGCACCACCAGGTCTGGATAAAAGATTTCTCGTGTCCACAATAATCTGCTGCTATAGTCCTGTTCCTGTGAGGAAAGGTCTGTCAGGTGCATTTGGCATGACTGAGTAGATAATGCTGCTCGCTCGGCCTCAGGTTGTGGCATCATTCCTATGGAGCAGCAACAAACAAACTATGAATCATCCCTCCAAGGCTTTTCCAGTAAGCGGACAAGGCCATACTTCCCTTTTCATAGAGTAGCACTCTTCAAAAGATTCATATAAATTAAAACAAAAGAGCTACTGGCGGAAGGAACAACATACATTTTGGGTGCCTATGATCCCCTCTAATGTAATGGGTAAAAACGCTGAGACAGGAAGGCACAGAACCAAGGAAACATAGACAACACCTTGGCCATTTCTGACCCATCATCCACGTCAAGGAAGTAGTCATGCAGAAGCACCTGAGCAGGCGCAGCTTTTGCGAAGGCGGAAGAGGGGTATTGCTCATGAGTGCGTACCAGGATTCCAAATGATTCATGGGTGTGCCCTCACGAGTGAAGGGCCTAAATATTTCCAGCATTGATTGAAAGTTCAGAAATGTTTCCAAAATAATGATCTGAAATTATGCATTTTGTAGAACCATTTTTGGGAATAAATTGGTGAAAACCGTATGATTTATAATTCGTTCTCTCAATAAAGTATCCAGTAAATTCCATGATTCACGGCCAGTCATGTCTGGTGAATGGTTTTCGTGGAGGGGACTAAATATTTTCTCAATTTAGCGTGAGCAACTGAGCTTAGCACGGGAGCCCAAAATAATTAAGTTAGGTTCCAGGCGTTAGCAGTGAGAAATCCCCATCAGGAAAATGTTTTAACAAATGTGTTTAGGAGGGGGTTAACCGGTGGGCATGACGAAAATAGCTAAATAAGCAGAGAGCTCCATCCTCATGCCTAGCTCCAAGACCTCCGCTCCCTCTAATACACAGCGAGAATTGACGGGATGAAATGGCGAGAGCTCACCCCAGTGCGGGCTCAACAAGGTTAGGTTGGGGTATGCGTAATGCCAATGCCATGTCACCAACAGTACACTACACAGGAGCATTTTTCACCATTTTCATGATGCTTCGGCCACAACCTATCTATGCCAGTAATGGTCACTTTAAATCTCTTGCATCTGCCTGAATGAGGTGTGACAAATCTGGGCAAGCCGTCCCTTCTTCCCACTCCTCCTGGACAATTAAACATGCCCCCCAAACCGGTTTCAATTATCTGCCTCCTTTTCACATGCTTATATTTATCACACCAAAAACCTTTTATTTTAGGTAGAATGTAACATTTTCCTCACGTTATATATGAAGCATGCCTTTGTCAAACATTGAAAAACAAACCGGTAACCTTTTCACACAATACATTTTGTTATGGTCTTTAAGTCTTGAAAGTGCATTTATGAAATCAACAGGCCATTATTTGCCTTCTGCTGAATTGCATAGTGGTATTTGTAGTGTTTCATTCAATGTTGAGGTGGGGGGGATAATGCTACAATTGAAAAGATATTGCTAGCATATTATTTACAAGGATTTATACGTTTTACGACAGGGAAAGTGAGTATTGACTATTTACCTGGCATGTGGCAAGAGAGGTTTCAATCCTGGAGACTGGAGGGGTTACTTTCGAAGGTTGTGGCCCTTTGTTGATTTTCAAGACACAATTCGAGGATGTATGTGGGTGGACCGCGTCTGCCCCCTTTTTTCGGGGATGGATTCAACCCGGAATCGGGGGCGCCAATCTGAGTTTGCCTAGCAAGCACAAGTTGATGTCAGGGAACCGCTCTGCAGTCTTGCTTCTATTACATGAGCCTGGATCTTATTGGGGGCCTGTCCGGGATCACCGGGCAGGCCCCATACATGTGTCGGGAACACCCGACAAAGACTTTCGGGGCGGCGATTACGCCGCAGACAATGGAGTGGGGGGTCACCCCACTCGCTCCAGGTCACTGGAGCCACACACGTGGCTGGGGGCACACGGCGGCCCCGGCCCTGGGGGCGCCCAGGGCGGGGTCGCCACCACAGCCGTGATCACATGGCTGCCGCATCGTTCATGAACAGCGTTGCCCAGCAGGGGCACCGTCCTCGTGCTGGGCCCCATCCCTGAGCCCATAGCACGCGGTATAGCACCAGCATGGTGCTGAACAATAAGTACACCGGAGTCTTGGTTGGTCTGACTGACGAGCCGAAAGCAGCTCGTACTTTTTATTAACTTGGTCACATGGTGAACCATGTGACTAAGACACACACACTGGGAGATACCATGTCCCCCTACAGGGGGTGACATGCACCAGATCTATGGGTGACTCATAGTTCTTTGTAGCGCTGCTCTGGAATGTTGCTGCTGTTCTGAACTGCAGCGCTCTCTCCATTCGGTGTCCGTACAATTTGACAGGCAAGAGGCATCTTGCTGAAGGCTCTGGTAGGCTGCCTTGTTGCATGTGATTCTCCAGGCCTTTTGAATCGCGTTGTTTTCTGCAATCGTAATAAAGAGACTGACCAGGATCTTTTTCAAGAGGTATGGGGTGATTAACAGTGGTATTGTTCACTCACATATACGCACTTATGAAGTGGACAGGAACTGGGGCCCTCCCAACTGCGACCCTCACCCTCTGGGTTAGGAATTGTTCTGGCTTCCATCTTGTTAGGCTCCCGATACCAGAATGTGTGGGGTCCCCATCACCTGCTGACAGTGTCAGCCAACTGTCATAATATGTAGCAGCTGTCCTAACACTTGGTGAACTAGCAAGGGCGCCCAGTCCTGGAAATGCTATTGAGCAGCACTCTCATTGTAGGATCCAGTCACTCTGGCTATCTGTCCTTGTCTTCTGGCTATTGGATGCATCCACTGTTAGTACAGGAGAATATTCTTGGGGGCAGAATAGGAGTGAAAGGCTGGGAAAATCTAATAATTTCCAAATTGTGCTGAATCCCTAGCAGAGTCCACTGCAGAAGCAATACAAGGCAGAAAGTGAGTTATGACCCAGTTATTCCAAAATGGGCATCACACCCTCCACATCACCACCATAAGTGACTGCTGTTGCCAGGCCCAAACACGTGGGACAAACTGCACAGTCCATATATTCTCCAGCATGGGGTCTGGCATGGATTCACATGCTCATGAATATTCCCCGTCGTCAGGCTGGGAATCCTCGGTAAAGAAAAAACCAGTATCAGTTTCGTTTCTGATCTGTCTTTCATAGTAATAACCAATCACTGGTCTCTGCGTCATACTGACCACAGCCAATGACTGCCCTCTACCTAAGCACCGCCTCTGGCAGCCATCTTCAGATTTTTACCGCACGTTCATGTGTTGGGATCCTCGTGCTATTGCTCTCGAGCGTTAGTGCTATTTTTTCACGTTTTTTCTCAAAAACTTCGTTTTTTTCGGTCAAAAGAGCCTCAAGCTCCACCGACTCTCCATCCGATCAACGGGGACCCGTGTCGGATTCGTCTGCGCCCCTCAAGGGTGAAGATTTCGTCGAGCTACCCTTTTGGAGGACTCCAGAAGCTTCTCAGGCCCGGACATGGCCCAGGAGAAGGGAAGCTCGACGCCCGGAAAGCTGTTCAGGGTCTGCCCTGGATGCCAGCTGCAGAACGTCTTTAAGGAGGACGAACACTCCTTTTGTCTCTACTGCTTACATGAGGACAAGACGCACGTGGAGAAGGACTGTGCGTTTTGCGGCAATATGTCGGAGCGGACCATGAAGGACCGCCATCAACGTCTCGCCAACTGGCTGGAAGGGAAGAGCCCGTCAGGCGAGAAGAAGAGGAAGAAATCCGAGCGGTCTTCTAAGACCTTTGAGGACGCCCCGGCGACGGGGGTCCAACACAAGGCCAAGCACCGCGAGTCCGCTGGCACCGGGAGCGCCGAACGGTCGGGCTCTACGGGCGCCAGGCAGGGCGCACCCTCCCCGGCACCTTCAGCCACGAGCCAACGCTCTGGGTCGGGTAAGAGGAAGGGCGAGCACCCGGCGAAGCTCCTGGAGAGGCCCCGGTCGAGCTCGAAGGCCCCATCGGAGGGGGAGCGAGGCAGTGTCCCCCCCCCCCTCAAGGATAAGGCGGTGAGCGCACCTAAGGTGGTGAAGGCCTTAATCCATCCAGCCAAGCCCTCTATCGATACTGTCGCGGCGGCCCTGGCTCAGCCTGTGGAGGCTACACCAGTGGTGGCGACCTCGGGGCTCAGAGTCTCCCTGCCACCTCGGAGGGAGTCCTCTTTTGTGCCCATCGATAGGACCCCCGTGAAATCCCCGGCGGGGAAGAAAAAGGGGGGGCAGGGCGTCGTCTTAGATTCGGCTTCAACCTCGGAGGAAGAGCTGATCGAGGTCTTAAGCCACGGCCTTGGCGTGGAAGAAGACCGGCCCGTCGGGATGGATCCCGACGCAGGTGACGACGGGGCCCCTGATCGCCCGTCGGATTCCCCTCTGCCAGCGCCGCAAGACAACTCGGCGGCCATTTTGTTGGCTATACAGTCCTTATGCTCAGAGATATTGACGAGACTACCGTTGCCGACGGAGGAACCTCTCCCGTCGGGGGATCCTGAACCGGGACCTTCTGGTGTTCCCCCGCCCAAGAAAAGAAGGATTCACCCTCCACCTCCTTTTCAGCCGTCGCGCCCCGTCCAGCCCTCCTCCCCGTCCACCCGAGGGGATGATACGGGGACTGACACGGCAGCGACGGGTACGGACGACGAGGATCTACCGTCATCACCTCCCACCAGGGCTTCTTCGCCCGACGAGATTGGATCGTTCCACTCCATGATCGCCAGGGCATCCGAGCTTTTCCAACTCTGCCCTGAGGAGAAGAAAAAGGAAGGATTCCTTTATCAACGGCGCGAGGCCAAGAGGAAGACGGTCCTCGCGGTGCCTCTACTGGACGACATTTGGGATGAGGGCCTCGCCCTCCTCAAGAACCCTTCCACGACGCCAGCTAGAAGAGACCGGTACGAGAAGAAGTACCGGGTCCCGGACGCGCCCCCCCTGTGCCTCCGGGCGCAGCCTACCCTGGACTCCGTCATCTCCGCGGCGGCCAGGAAGAAAGCGGGGGGGGGTGCGGCCTCCACATCGACTTCCCCACCGGACGGCGAGGGAAAGAAATTGGACGCTATGGGACGCAGGGTCATCTCGTCTGCAGCGACGACAATTAAAGCGGCCAACGCCTTGGCTATCGTGGCCCGCTACGACAGGGAGCTATGGTACAAACTGGCTCCCCTGCTGGACTTCCTACCGGACGACAAGAGGACGGATGCCCTGGAGATCCTACAGGAAGGTGAGGTGGCGTCGGACCACGCCATCACTATTGCGACGGACATCGCCGACACTGGGTTTCGCCAGTTGGGCAACGGCGTGTGCCTTAGGAGGCGTGGATGGCTCAAGGCTACGGACTTCCGTCAAGACGTACAGACCAGAGTCCTGGACATGCCGTTCGATGGGAACAACCTGTTTGGGAAAACAGTGGACGATTCCCTTCAGGCCATTAAAGCGGACACTGAGACGGCCCGGGCCCTTGGGGTTCTGCAGCAACGACGGACGCCCTTTCGGAGCAGCGGAGGCAAGGGCGCCTCCAAAGGTACCGGCGGCGGTTTCTCCACCTACCGTCAAGCGGCCCGCTCGTCGTCTCAGGAGGCCTACAGAGGACGAGGCAAGTCTGGCGGACCCCGCCGTCGTCGCCAAGGAGGTCAAGGCGGCAAAGCCTCGTCGAAACAGGATTGAACCGGCCGTGGGGTCGGGCCCCCACCGAAGCACCCCGGTGGGAGGCCGGCTGGCGAGCTTCGTCAGCGTGTGGGAGTCCATCTCCACCGACCGTTGGGTGCTGGACGCCTTAGCCCGGGGCCACGCGCTCGAGTTTCAAAGAAGGTGCCCGCGCGTCCCCCCCGTGGCCAGGAAAGAGCTTCACGTCCCTCAGCTTCTCCTGGAGGTAAAGGCGATGCTCAGGAAGGGCGCCATCGAACTCGTCCCAAAGAGGCGTCGGGGCTCCGGAGTTTACTCGAGATACTTCCTCGTGAAGAAGAAGACGGGAGGATGGCGCCCCATCCTAAACCTGCGACGTCTGAACAAGTTCATCAAGGCGCAGAAGTTCCGGATGGTCACCCTCCAGCACGTCCTGGGTCAGCTGGAGGAAGGAGACTTCCTGTCGTCGTTGGATTTGGAGGATGCCTACTTCCATATTCCCATCCTAAAGGGGCACCGAAAATTCCTCAGGTTTGTGGTCCAAGGGCGTCACTACCAGTTCAAAGCCCTCCCCTTCGGACTACGGTCGGCACCCAGGGTATTCACCAAGTGCCTTGCACCGGTGGCGGCGCAGCTGCGCCGCGAGGGGATCCACGTCTACCCCTACCTGGACGACTGGCTCATCCGAGCCAAGACGAGGGAGCTCGCCGTGGAGCACACGGCAAGGACCGTCCAACTTCTCACGGACCTGGGATTCTCCGTGAACTACGCCAAGTCCCACCTGGTACCCGCGCAAAACGCACTGTTTCTGGGAGCGAAGCTCGACACAGTGTCCCTTCTGGCCTCCCCGTCGGAGGAAAGGACCAGGTCCATCCTGGGCAAGGTACAGCGGATGTTGGTTTCCGACGCGGCCAAGGTGAGGTCCATCAAGTCCCTCCTCGGAATGATGTCTTCTTGCATCTACCTCATTCCCATGTGCAGGCTCCGGATGCGCCCGTTGCAGGAGTTCCTGGATGCGCGCTGGATCCAAACGACGGGCGGCTTCGAGGAGAGGATCACACTCGACGAGAGTTTCCGCCGAGCGGTCCGGTGGTGGGGCACCCGCGCGCATCTGACGGCGGGCATGGACTTCCAGACCCCAGACCACCAGGAGACCGTGACCACGGATGCCTCCCTGGAAGGGTGGGGAGCGCACACCGAAAATCTGCACGCGAGAGGCCTTTGGCTCCTGACGGAGAAGTCCCTCCATATCAACGTCCTGGAGCTCTGTGCAGTGTTCTGGGCCCTCAGGTCCTTCCTTCCGTCCCTCAAGGGCAAGGTGGTGAGGATCTTCACCGACAACACCACCACCATGTTTTACATCAGGAAACAGGGCGGAACCAGGTCCCCAGCACTGTCCAAGGAGGCGCAGGACCTGTGGCATTGGGCCGTCGCCAAAGGATGTTTCTGGTGCCAATTCATCTGGCAGGGATAAAAAACATCATCGCCGACTCACTCAGCAGGGAGCTGCGCTCGTGCCACGAGTGGGAACTACGGCAGGATCTAGTGGATCGCCTCTTCCGACGGTGGGGCACACCCTAGATCGACCTGTTCGCGACGGCGACGAACTCCAAGTGCCGGAGGTTCGCCAGCAGGTTTCCCTAGGCGAGGAGCATGGGCGATGCTTTCTCGTTCCCCTGGGAGGGCCTGTTCCTCTACGCGTTCCCTCCTTTGCCACTGCTAATCCGGCTCGTCAACCCGCTCAAGAGGTCACGGTGCAGGATGATCCTCGTCGCACCTGCGTGGCCGAGGCACATATGGTTCCCGGACCTTCTGGACTTGTCAGCATCCCCGCCAATCAAGCTGCCGGTGGACGCGGATCTACTCTCCAGGGAAGGAGGCGCCATCCTCCACCACGACCCGAAATCGCTGAACTTGCAGGCCTGGCTCCTGCAGCGCTAGAGTTTGGAGGATACGACATACCGGCCGACTGCAGAGAGGTTCTTGCAAAGGCCAGGGCGTCCTCGACTCTTAAATGCTACGGACACAAATGGAAGAGGTTCTCTGTCTGGTGCCACGCACAGAAGATTAACCCTCTACGGATTACGGCTCCCCAGGTACTGCCGTACCTGCTGACGCTGGCCAAAGCTGGACTGGCACACGCGTCCATCAAGATTCATCTTGCTGCGATCTCCCGATACACCAGAACCACGGGCCGGACGTCCTTGTGGTCTCATCGTCTGGTGAAAGAGTTCATGAAGGGACTGTTCAGATCGTTCCCGCCGGTGAAGGCTCCGGCCCCGGCGTGGGAGCTCAACGTGGTGCTGACCAAGCTCATGGGACCTCCGTTCGAGCCTCTGCACTCGGCCCCGTTGAAGTTTCTGTCGTGGAAAACAGCGTTTCTTGTGGCCATCACCTCCGCACGAGGGGTGGGAGAGATCCAGGCCCTTTCCTGCAAGGCCCCCTACTTGACTTTTCACGACACGAGGGTAGTGCTCAGGACGCACCCCTCCTTCATGCCCAAGGTACCGTCGGACTTCCATCTCAACGAACCCTTGGTGTTGCCTGTGTTCTTCCCGTCGCCTTCGTCGCCGGCTGAGAGGACTTTGCACTCGCTGGATGTGGCTAGAGCGCTGAAGTTCTACGTGGACCGCACGAAGTGTTTTCGGAAGACGTCACAACTCTTTATGAACTTTGGACCTGTCAATCAGGGGAAGGCTCTCTCGAAGGCTTCCATTTCCAGGTGGCTCTCCGGCTGTATCATGTACTGTCATCGGTTGGCAAACCGACCGCTGCCTGGCCGTCCGAGAGCCCATTCCACCAGAGCGATCGCAGCTACCACGGCGTTCCTTTCTGGTGTGCCCCTGCTGGACATATGCAGGGCTGCTACGTGGATGTCGACGCACACCTTCACGAAATTCTACTGCGTCGATCGGGATTCCAGGGAGGAGTCCAGGGTCGGCCAAGCAGTGCTGCGCAACCTGTTCGCCTGAGGTGAGCCTGGTGAGGAGGTAAGATGCTTAATGTTGAGTTTGATGTAATGCTTAATGTTGAGCCTTTGCCACCTCCCGTGGTTGTGCATGTGTGTACTGCTATGTATTCTTTATTCATGAGCATGTGAATCCATGCCAGACCCCATGCTGGAGAAGGAACAAGTTACTTACCTGTAACTGTTGTTCTCCAGCATGGGTCTGGCATGGATTCACATGCGAACCCTCCCGCCTACCCCTCTGCGGCTCTTCACTTGGTCATACTGCCACTTCACGTGCTTCCAAATCTGAAGATGGCTGCCAGAGGCGGTGCTTAGGTAGAGGGCAGTCATTGGCTGTGGTCAGTATGACGCAGAGACCAGTGATTGGTTATTACTACGAAAGACAGATCAGAAACGAAACTGATACTGGTTTTTTCTTTACCGAGGATTCCCAGCCTGACGACGGGGAATATTCATGAGCATGTGAATCCATGCCAGACCCATGCTGGAGAACAACAGTTACAGGTAAGTAACTTGTTCCTTATTAATGCACAACAGCAAAGGGATAGCAGAAAGTGGGGGATAGCCATACTCAGAACAGAACATCCTGAACTTGATTGACCATGTATAGATAGGATAATAATGCCAAAGCCTTTATTCAACAGGTTACACTTTGTTCACACCAATACAGAAAGTCTTCGATGGATATTTTGAACTCCCTGAATGGTAAATTCACTCCCATAGGTAAAACATAGAAGGTTGATATCTCTTGTTGTAGGACGGGACATTGGTGGACTTGCCCAAGCATGATTAGTAATACATCTAAAGAAGTCCTGAAGAATCACTCTGCCTAGTGAATTACTCTACCACTGCTAAACAATTATCAAAACAGTCTCCTGGCATCATATTTGCTTATAAAAGTTGAAAAATACTTAATTATATAAAGGAAGAACACTTAAGCATCTCATTGTTTAAACCTACAGCTGGCATACTGCCTTTATCTACATTAACTTGCATTTGGAAACCCTGCTAATCACAAATGTGTCCTGTCTGCTGTGAAGGGTCAGAAATGAGAGGGGGACACAAAGTTATAGTTTTCGCAATATCAGACATATTTATTAAACAGAAATAGGTTGGATGAATGCCTCTCTATCCCTATCCTAAAGAGAGTCTTCCTGCGTAGAAAACTAAAACTAGAGATCAGTTTGTGTCAAGTCTTTAAACATATATAAACTGTCCTTTTGACCAACATATTCTAATCTGGCTCTCACACTAGAAATGGACAACTAAGGGTGCAATGAAGTATCTCTGGCTTGTAATTGGCAAAAAGGGTTCATGATCAAAAGCAAATAAGAAAATCCAACAGAAAAGGTTTTTCCCAGGAGAATTCCTTGGCTCCAGAGGGTGACTCCCTTCCCCAGGACTTTTAGGTAGAACGTAAAAAATGTCTTTTCCAACCAACAGTTTCTTGATGTTCAAATAGAATGGCAAAGGTGTCTTTCAAACAACAGTTTCTTGATGTTCAGATAGAATGGCAAAGGTGTCCCTGTCAAACAATTTATTGATGTTCAGATAGGATGGAAAAAGTATCTTTAAAACAACAATCTCCTTAGATCTTTAACTCTGATTTAAATGGTTCTTGTGCAAACAATATATTCCATACCATGCAACTCTTTCTTGGTTCCCTTGTGTTGGATTCACACACAGGTTTTTTTGTAAAACATTCCGCTCTTCCTTAATTTCGTTAAACTGAGGTTATATGAGTTCTTATTCAGATAAGAAACTCCATTAATGGTTTTATTTTACTTCTTTTGTATTTTAATGGATTACCTGATGTATTTCATTATCAGGAATCGTGTGAGCTCTTCAGAATTCCTGGTGTACTCCCCTGCCAGGTATCTTGTCAATCTTTCTTTACCTTCACAACTTCAAATGTTTGGCGTACCTATTCACCAAGACCTCCTATGAAATCATAGACTTCCTGGTTTACATTTCTGACCGGTATTCTGTAATATGGGTACATTTCCTTTTTCAACTTGAGTGGGTCTCCTGGTATACTCCCTTGCCAGGAATCTGCTTATGGGTTTGTCAGATTCCTTGGTATACTCCCCTGCCAGTTTTTGGTTTCACTTTTAAACTGCCTGGTAGTTTGGTTGCCAGGGCTTTCTTTATAGGCTTCTTTGACCCCTAGTATACTCCCCTGCCAGGAATCCTTGTCTGTGGTCTTGCATATCCTCTGGTGTACTTCTCTGCCAGGTATCCTCCCCCCTTTAATGTCAACTGCCTTGTACACTCCTTTCACCAAGACTTCTCATAAATAGTGATGTCCTTTAAAACATCACAGTTGTATTACTTCGCTGTATTTTCATTTGTTTGCCTAAGATAATACTTGTTCCAACTTTCTCCACATTGAAATTTCACGCATATGGACTTGTTCAAGTTTTGTTGTTTTCTTTATCAGAATTTTCTGGCGTAGGATAACAATTGATCCAGCTTTCCCCACACTGACAGTTCACACATACATACTTTTTCAAGTGTTATCATTGCACTTTATTTGGTCGGTATTCAAATGTTCTTAATTCAATTATTGGGTTACACGCTTGTTGGTTTGTCCCGGCGTCCCCAGTGGCTCTGGGCTATCTCACTGGTACTCTGCAGTGTTCTCGACCTGTGGCGTGTCTTTGCCAGCCAGTTTCCTCTCTCGGATGGCCTCCTCTGTACTGCAGACCTTCCTCCATGGTTCTTGTCAGCTCTGCGCTTACCCGCCAGCTTCTCACCGTGACCTGGGCTGAAGACTGCTGCTTCTCGGCACAGCCGTATCTCAGGGAGATCCTCTGCAGCTCCCGATACTCTGGCGGTCCTCCAACGTTGCCCGCTGAGTCTCTTCTCCCTTCTCGCCACACCAGTAAGTGATTTTCACGTTTGCGAGCTGCCGCATGGATGTGCCTGGCCTCTTGATATCCTCTGGCATGTCCTCTCCCATTCCTCTCCCATTCTGCTTCTGATGCAGATGCCATTTCTAAATGTCCCGCGCATTCATAATCCCTCCTCCTCGTCTCAGTACTTGGGTCTTTATGGAAATTGGAGTCCCTAAAGTTTATAGGTTTTCAAAAATAATGTTGTTTATGAGTTGTACTTAGAAAGACATCAGCAACAGGAGATGTTAGGTGTGTGTGGGTTTGTTGGAGGTATAAAGGGGTTCTTCTTTAGAGTGTTTTAAGGGAAGGGGTTTTTGGGCTCTTCAAAAAGATGGATTTGTTGCGATCAAAACTCAGGGATTATAAGATCTTCATCAGGAGGGGGAGAATACTGCGTCTCATCCGGTGGAGTCCTACCCAGCTGTCACCTCCCATGTGATCCTCCCTCAAAATACCACCCGCAGAATCGGGAAGTGGCTGCCGTCCCCTGGCCACATGGGAGGAGATCCTTGCCAGGGAATACGTGATGACTGCACAAGATTCACCACACTGCTCTATTTTAAAATAAACTGTATATTGCGTCTTGTTTATAAGCCCTGCATACCTACAGATTAGACAAAGACATTTTGAATGGTGCCTATTAAATCATGAAGCAAAGGATAGACATAATGCAGAAAACCTCTGTAAAAGAATCGTGAATGAAGATGTGGTATTCACAGTGACACACTATCTTGGCAAAGCTTGGCACAAAAGGACAAAGTGCATTGGCACCCTAAATGTCACGAGATAGATCTGTAGTGGGTATGTGCAATAAATATGACAGTTATGCCAATTTTAGTGACCGTTACTAACAAAGAAATTACGATGGGTATGCATGACTTATAGTGGGCATTATAACACATTTTTACTGGATTCGTTCACAGTTTTATAATTGTTCTTTTATAACACGCTTAATACCAACGAGTGGTTTCTTAGCACGTGATCGGGATTCTAACCTGTTGCTCTACGTTGTCTTGCTTCCAAGACAAACGCGTTGCCACTGGGCTATCCTTCCTCCCCATTTTAACATGTACATTTGTCAATGTATTTTACATGATCATGTGCTTCGTGATAAATGTGGTATGAGGGAATGTTAATAACGTATGCACTGTCTAGAATAGGACTGTTTTCTATCGTTCCATTTTTTTTTAAATGATATACACAATTGTGAATGCATTTTGTTTTGATTATTTATATAGTCTTATGCTTTTATGACATTGTTGTCAAAATAAAGCTGAGATGATGTATTAACATGAACTGGCAATACTTTTGACTTTTTAAACGTATACTCTTAGTTTAAAGATACTGCTATTGTTTGTACTTTTGTTCTTTTCAACTACTTCATAATAGTTCTTTTGTTATCTTGGGAAGTTAAATCTGATGCTTACGGTGAGAAATGTTCATCCAATACTGTATCTTGCTGTTCTTTTCCATCATCAATATTCTCCGGATCCATAGCACTGGTAGGATCCTGCTCCTTTTTTCAAGAGAATGAAACAATAAACTTGCATGATCACTGCCAGACATTTTGACTGGAGTTGATATTTTGTTTGTTTATTTATTTGATAATGTGCTCCTAAACCTTGGGTAGCATAGGCGCAACATAGATAAGTATACTTTAAGCTTAGTTACAACAAATACAATAGGTACAACATAAAACAGAGGCCTTGGTCACCACGTGCGGGTTACAGAAGTGCAAGGGTGCTATGGACGCAAAGTGCAGTAGGACTAATGGCTAGGTTACACAAGATGCAGTAGGTACAGTGATACAAAGGTTAGACAGGGATAAGGTTATTAGAGAATGTCCTATACCATGGGACAGAGATGGGTCTGGTGTGAACTGGTCTTAGTGGTCATTAGTAGGTAGCCAATTTAGCATGTTGCGTCTGAATTTTCAGTAAGGTTGTTCAGATCTCAGGTTAGTGGGAAGTGCATTCCAGGATGTAGCCGCTTTGACCGGGAAGCTAGATCCGGCTGCTTTGGTTCGTTTGAATCTCGGTATCTTGAGAAGGTGGGCATTGTCTGATCTTGTAGGTCGTGTTGAAGTTATTCTCTTTATTCTGTCTGTAAGGTATGGGTGTGCTATATTGTTAAGGCATTTGGATGTGAGTAAAACTGTTTTGAGGAGAATCCTGTCATTTATTTTTAGCCAGCGGGCATCTCTTCTGAAGTTGGAGATGTGTTCTCTGTTAGGAATGTTTAGGGCTGCTCTTAGGGCGTTGTTTTGTAGTCTTTGAATTTTGTCTAAGATGAATTTATTGGCGCCCACGTACAAAGCGTTACAATAGTCTAGTTTGGACATTATTAGAGCATTGGCAAGTATGAGGCAGCTGGTTTCAGAGAGAAATGGTCGACAGGTTCCAATGAGTTTACAGGTATAAGTCGTTGAGGATGCTAGGGAGTTGACCCGTTTTTTGAGTGTTAAGGTGGAGTCCATCATTCAGGCAGAGGCCATGGGATGCCATCCATGCCTGAATGAGGAGGTATATCTTGTTTGGAGGAAGGCATGACGTGTACATCAATAACATACATTTAGAAAGCCAATCGGTCTGGAATGTTCTATATACTAAAGATCTTTGTCTGATGCACAATAATAAAAGTTGTGTGACTGTTTAATAAGAGTGTGAAAAGAACAGAGTACACTTGTTGCATGCATGGAGTGTGTTTGATTAAGGGTAATGCATTTGGTCTGCCCAGCAAAGTTTCCTTGGTGTCTCTATTTCTTTACCAGTTTTTAGCTGCTTTATAAGATAAATTGGTTAAGCACGAAAAATAGAATATAGTGATTTGTCCAGATCAAACAATTTGGTCAGTTGGGGAAGCTGGTAACCTGCCCTCTGGAGCACATGTGCGCCGGTCAGGATGACAATGAATGAGCCTGGACATTCTCAACCCAATATAATCCCTGTATGCTGTAGTTCCCAAGTGTTAATGCCATTCCATAGTCATACAGTATATTGCTAATGCTTGTATTCATTATGCTAGCAAGACAATCTGCCAAATTGTCACTACTATTCACTTTAATCTGGCATACGTCTTGACTGCTCTGCTTTTTGACTTGTAGCTGGTCAGCATTATGCCCGCTGGGCCTATGTATTTCTTTATTTATTGTTTGTTTGTTAGGCGCTTAGACAATAAGAAAATACTGTTTCAAAGCACCCACATGGCAGGTAGGGATGGAAGGTACATTACAACATTACAACACAATATTAAGAGCTGAGGGGAAGAGGAAGAGGGACAAACCTACTATGCCTTGTGAGTATTCAGAACATGCAAGTGCAGAAAGGAACTGGGAAGAGGCGGTAAGTGCTGGGGAGTACGAGCTCTTGGGAGAGCCATGGAGGAAGTGCTAGGAATGTTGAGTGCTACACGGCCAGAGCCGGGGGAGGGTGTGCGGATGCAAAGTGCTGTGGATAGACAGGAGCTGGGAGTAATCAGTGAGGGAGGTCAAGGCCCTGAAGATGCATAAGGGCCAAGGACACCGATTCAGCAACTGTGGGACTAGCAGAGGAGAGATGGTGGGAAGAAGGAGGAAAAGAGGAAAGCCTAGAGACCCAAGCTACTCCTCACTGATGATGCCACTGAGTGGGTCAGCATTATGATTGCTGTATCAAGATTTAATGTTTTAGCCACTTGGTTTACAGGGAATCGGTTTATTCTTTTGACCCTATAGCACCCATATTCTAGGTTTGGATCACAGCACTGTGTTGTCACGAAGTTCTAAAAGGCCTTGTCTGTCTTTGTACAAGGTAACAATCTGTTGATTAATTACTCATTAAGGACATGTTGGGTGTTTGGCCTTGGTTAAAAAGCAAGAAATCATGGAAAGTATATCATTGATATTTGGGTGTGAGCTTTGAGCATTGCTTGAGTTTGAAAAAACAGTTTTAAAGTATGGGGAGTGGGATCAGATGGCTAATGAATAAATGTGTACATTTGAATCTCCGCTTTAGACATTGTGGCATTGAAGCTTTTGTTAAGGACTAGAAGTTTAAAATTAATCCTGGCATTTGGCGCTGAGATTTTGGATCCAAGCTCAAGGACACTAAAATAAGCATTTATTCAAGATCTTTAAAAGTCTTGTTAGAAATCAGAATCAGATCTTCTTTCCAATATCATGACTTTGTTACAACACTAGCATAGTGTTAAAATATGAGTGAGATCAGCGTCTTTGCGCAACTCCTCATTCCCATTAAGGGGATTAACTTGGCGCGAGATTCAGACACAGCTAAAGGGAAGATCAAAGATGGTCTCGACTGAGCCTTAGCAGTTGAACATCTTAACCAGAAATGCAAATTAAATCTAATTGCATGTCATTCTTCATACATTTGTATTCATTGATGATCTCTTTTATCACTATGACAGATTACTGGTGATACAGTGTACAACATGCTGCGGTTGACTGAAGTAGACATTGATGCAAATGAAAGACCTGTTAATCCGCACAAAATTAAAACCTGTGAGGTGAGTTTGTTATGCCTTAAATTGCGAAGTTATGTCATTAGGCACTTATGGAGCACAGTGATGCCACACATCATGCCTGTAAGGATGAAAGCCAACTAAGGTTGATCATTATTGTTTGCATAGTTTTCTTTCGAAGGAACAGACACACAACCCTTACTCGTGTGTCTTTTACATGTAATATAGTACAATCATTTAAGATTATAGGGATACTGATGTCTCAACTGCAATAAAATGGAGATGTAACTGGTAAAGAGAAGTGTGATTTTGAGAATGTTATCTTGACATATGTCTGCTTCCTAGTTTAGCATTGATACCGTTGGGTGGAAGCTTTACACAATGCCAGTGGATCTAAAATGTGATGTGCCACCCTTATGTATTGAAGGCCATCACATGGTTAATCTAGCCTACTTAGTGGAGTATTCATATTTAGATGTTGGTGTGTCCCAAACCTGGAAATGCCAAATATATACATCTTTGTACAAATATAGAGAGAAATGTGAGATTTTCCAATCCTTTCGCCAACTTGAAAGAGTCCGTCAGCCAGATCCTAGAAGCAAAGTGGGATTCAGATTGCTCTAAGATAGAAACAGCAGTCAAGGCGATACATCAGAATCCAGGTTGTATGGCGCTCTGTTCGACCAGTGTCTGACAGATTGATTGAAAGTGACCGAACATTTTCCAGGGCATCTGGTGATCACTGAAGTGGTGCAATTGTGAAGAGGTTTTCTATAAGGGAGGATACAATTGCATCAAAATTCTGGGTAGAAATTTGAATTGGAGGTACAGCTATTCATTTTTGAGTGGCACAACCACGTGTTTTTTGCCCGATTTCAACTTCATGCTACTTTTTTTTTACTTCCTCCTTAAACATCAGAGGATGTATGCAAAGGTTCACCTGCTATGCACCATTCCCGGAAATGCTTCTGCTGTGATGCAACAGTGACTGTGTTATGAAATCTCTTGTTTGACTTTGTATCAGGGAGCCCTTTTTTGTTAAACTGTGATATCTCTTTCTAGATGCTGATAAGTTTGGAAGTTAGCAAAGGCTGTGACTGTCATAGGCTATTTGACATTATTTAGGGCAAAATGGTCCATTTGCAATTACCAAACTGTTCTGTGTTCTGTGTCCATCTGTTTTTTAGGTTAAAGCCAAACCTTTAAGCTTTTTTGAAGCTTCGAAATATAGATAGAATGCTCATACCAAGGTTGATAATTTAGAATTTTCACTGGGACATGCTAAGGTTGGTGCAATGGGAGTCAGACATTTGGCATTTTGGTGGAATTCGGGTAACCTCATTACTCCCATGAAATGTAAAATGATCTGTTTTGATGTATCCTCAACACATCCTCTACCCGTATCATGACAGTGAGTACCGGTAGAAAAAGGGATATGGGCCTTAACCCTGCCAGGGAATCATGCCAAGGGTTGCTGAGGAACACAACAGACACCAATCCATTAAATTATGACACATGCATATATTCCGTGTTTGTGACGGTGGTTTAAAAATCCATAATTCTCAGGCATGATGTCCTACACGTGAATTGTTTTCTATAATTCAGGGCATGTCCAGATTCCTTTGAATTCTGGATTTCAACCAGTGGGGTTGCTTAAAAAAAACCTAGTCAATTATATTGATTATTTTCCAAGTCTGACAATCACTTTACACTGGCTCTCCATGCAAATGTGCCCATTGCTGCTCATTACAAGCCAGAACATCCAGGGAGAAGAGTGAACGAATCCACTTTATTTAATCAGCAACCTACCTACACAGTTAAAGTTAAGTACACAAGTAAGTTTAATTAGTTTGGGATTTCCATTATCCGCTTCACACTGCAGATAGTGGCTGTGGAAAGCCAGTATTTCTGTACGAATATTGTGAAAACGGACAAATCTGTAAAACCTCACTAAATTAAAACATTATTTAGGTGTGTGCAATCTATTTTTTACAACATTATTCAACTTTTTGCTTTCATTAATTAAACAAAAGATGCCTTATTAAACCAAACTAAACTATGCACTATAGAATGTAAATGTGAAACACATTGTCTGTTCCTGAGTGACTTTCTCGATCCTCTAGATTGTCAAATTATGAATACTTGGCAGGGTTGGAATGAGGAGAATAAAGAATAAGAATGGAGTATGAGAAATTAGGTAAGAGCAGTAAGGAAGATGATGGAGGAGAATGAAGGGGAGGAATGAGGAGAATGAAGGGGAGGAATGAGAAAGAAGGATGATGTGTGAATACGTCAAATTTGAATGCCCTAAAATGTGCAATGTTTGACTAGTGAGTGGAAAGGTTGGTGAGGTTGGGAAGAATATGCATAATATGGTAGCAGTACAGTATGAGGCATAAGGAGGATGCCTGATAACTGAGAAGCATGGATGAGGAATGATGAGGAGAATTAAGGGTACGTGAGTACTAAGGAGGATGAAGGCTATTGGCTTACAATGTATAATGTCTAAAAAATTAAGGCCAGGGAAACGCAGGCGCTCTCTGATCCGACTCTGGGGGTGGTGTACTGCGGGAGGATCACATGGGGGTGAGGAGAAATCTGACCTTGAAGACTGGGAGATTCCCTTTTTTTACTTTCCCTGTAAACCTACCTTCTGATGGCCTTTTGCCATTTTGAGAAAATGAGAAAAACACATTTCTTTAAAATGGACTACATGTTCCAGAGTCCCTCGGGGACTGTGATGAGGAAGAGGGCTGGCGAGGCATGAATGAGCCAAGGACAGGCAGGTAGGCCTAATAACTTTTGGCAGTGTCAGGCATGTAGCTCTAAGAGCTTGTACCTGAAGCCAATAACCCACCTCATGGGCATTACAGGCTGCTACAGCAAGGAGCAGTAGAAAGAAACTGGAGCAGGAGCTGGAAGGTCGTCAGCAGTAGCAGAAGAAGTAGAGCATGAGGCTAGCAGTTCACTAGGAAGCGTGACCACAGAAGAGCAGATTTAACCTCCCGGCTCTGAGTTGGTCCTGTGCTCACAAACCCTGGTTGGCTGTGGCTGCATTGGAAAAGTCTGGGAGGAAGTGGCAGTCTTTCCAGGTGCGTCTAATTGCTGTCAATGCAGAGCATCCACCTGAGGCATGTGTACAGAAGCAAGCCGAGGGAAGCTGGTGAAAGGAAGACTCCATTATCGAGGCTGAATCTGAGACACCCGTGCTGCAGAGGGTTGTGGGTCCCAAGAGTGCCTGTGGCAGTAGTAGCACAAGAAATAACTTCGAGAACTAGAAGCAGCCCGCAACCGCTGTGATTGTGTCGCCAGAGAATGAAGCTTCGTACTCCAAATGATCAGGAATATCTTGCTGATAAACATCTTAATTGAGGCTTGCGTATAAGTAAAAGAGAGTAAAAGTTGTTCAGTCATGGGAAGTCACTCTAACAAGGGAATTGTATCACACACTTATTTCACCAAAGTTCATGTACTCGCTTTAAGAGAAATCCTTTCTTTTCCCCATTGTTAGATTTGAAATGTTGCTGAACGGGCAAGTGTCTCCTATTAAGTAGGAGAACGTTACTGATAAACCTTTATGAAGTAGAATCATTTGACTTTCCCAGAATGTTACAAGCCCATCTAACATCAAAGGGAGGTCATGCCTATGAAACTCTGTTTCCAGATTCCTATTAAAGCATAACGCTGCCAGAATAAGAGGGAACGCAAACCTTTAAGTGGATGTTTGTCTTCAAAATGAAATTTTGTGTACTTAAATTAGTGTCTACAGAGAAACCTACTTGTTGTAACATCTTGAACCATTATTTAGCAGTCATAAGAAGTTGCTGAAGTCACGAAAAGAACAAGCGTTACCCAAGCCAGTCGACCAAGCCCTTTCCAGTTAAAACCAGCCCAATTATGAACGGAACACAATTGTGTTAGAGTTGTCAAAGCTGTTGTAATCCCCGAGTCCTCTGATATAAGGGTGACAAGGTTATCCAAAGCTGAAAGAGGGGCACTATAGCTTTGGGTAACTACTGGAGATAAGGTGTACATGAAGCTGGTGAAGGGAGCTGGGTGCTGGTTAAAATAACTAATTTCATAATCTGTAGAGCTGAGACTGTTCAAGTTAAGAGAAAGACGTCGCCTGGAAGCGAAGACAGATTTTGTGGTAGCTGCAAGACCGAAAGGAAAGGCAGAGAGGCTGCCCTTTCTTACCATACAAGAAAGAAGAGTGACTTGCCAACGAATAGTCTTGTTGAAGTTGCCTAAAATACTTTATAATTTGCAAGCTGCAGCAGAAGCAGTAGAACTGTGGTTGTCTATCATTTTGTCAAAACATTATTATTTGAATGTAGTAGAAGCAGTAGTAGACTGTGGGGCAACAAAGCCTGCTCTCACAGAATCATTGGGAGAAGAGAGTTGTTAAGAAGAGAGCGATCCCTAAAAAGCAGTGTATTCAAGACGCTGTAGAAGTTACAAGAAGAATTGTTAAGCAGAAATGGTACTTTTGTTCTAAATTCTATCTTTTTTTATTTTTTTTTATTTGCTTTTGTTGATGAGTCAACTTTACAAATATATATGATTTCATCATTATTATTACTGTTCAATTACCATTTAAAAACATGAGTATGAACATAATTCTGTCCATAATTCTTAGCATAAAAGTTTTTCACAGTATTTCATACAACTTCCAATCGCGGAATATCATAATCATTACATCACAGCACTAAAAACAAATATTCTCAGTGTTTTCATGTTAGGGTTTGCAATAGAAAGAGAGGCAGCATCCAAGATGTTCATAGTCGCAATTCTAACTGAGATTTTGCAAGTAGCAAATATCTCAGACCACAGTTCATTATTACTCTGAATGAACACTGGCGACATGCGAGTTCTGAGTATTAAAGGTTGAGATGCAAAAGCTTTACATTTAGTGATGATATGGCATAGCGTTTCTTTATATGATTCAATTTTGAAAAACCGACAATGAGCTAGTTCTCTTTTGATTAAGCCTCGTCTGGCCAAGATTTCATTAACAGGCCATAAATTGAGGTGAAATCTCAAAATTTTCATTGTTAATTGGGATGATGGACGTTTAACAAGATAATCTGCCATAATGCGCAATCGTTTGTGACCAAATAAGTTTCTATCAACATCTCTTAATGTCAAACATTTTTCTTGCGTAAATAGCAAAACAACCTGATATAATTTAACCTTGGCTCGGTTTGGATTAGTAAGGAGAAGATCGATTGAAATATTCGCATTAACTAATGCATCCAAGGTATGTGTTCTCCATTTCAGTTGCAAGATCTGTTTCAAGGTCGAAAGGTGATTGGCTAAAATGGCAAGACTATTTCCATTACTCAGTCCTAATAAACATTTCCGAAGTAAGGCACACATTTTCCAAGTTACCTGAACATGTATAGATAATAGACCTAATTCAAATCTGAGTGGCATACATGGGGGGTGCTCTTTGGTAGGTTTAGTACATTTTTCCAGAATCCAGATTCTCCTCGATTCCAGAATTGTTGAGTTCTCGGTAGAGTTGCTTCCATGCCATAAGTAATAATGGGTATTACCTTTTGTTGATAAAAGGTCATAAGAGGCACACATGTGAACTTACCAAATTTGTGTAAAATAATTCTCGCTTGGGATGTTAATGTAAGAAGTTTAGAGGTCAATGTTACTTCGTAGGTTTGATCAGAAATGGAGTTATTAAAGTTCACTCCTAAATATCTGTATTCTGATACAACTTTTAACGTTTGATTTCCTATTGACCAATTAAACTTGTTTGAGAATTTTGATTTTGGTTTCCCAAGTTCGATAATTTGTGTTTTTTCATAGTTTATCGTTAAATTGTTATTAGATGCATATTGGGCAAGTTGATCTAAAAGTGTTTGTAGACCAGTAGGGGTCTGAGACAACAGCACCAAATCGTCAGCATAGAGTAGCCATGCTATTAATTGATGGTCTAGTTTTGGTGCATCAGCTGATACAGCAACAAACGTTTCTCCCATGTCCAATATAAAAAGATTAAATAGTGTAGAGGCAAGTATGCATCCCTGCTTGGGCCCCCTTTGGTCTTAATGATGTTAGATAGGAGGCCTTCCATATTGATCTTAATTTGGACTGAAGTAATTCGTATGGAGGAGAGTCACAATTTTCACCAAGGATTGAGGGCAACCATATTTGATCAGCTTAGCTTGAAGTAGCTCTCTATCTATCGAATCAAACGCCACCCGGAAGTCAACAAAAACCATATACATTGGCTGCTTCCGCGTGGCATAGGTCGACTTCAAGGCATTTAGTAGTGTTACATTGATTGCAGTGCCTAATCGGTCCACAAAGCCTGTTTGAAAGGGGTCTCTTCTGTGAGCTGCCAATGACCAAGCATTCAGATCTCGGAGAACAGGCCTGCAATATATTTTCCCCGGCACATCTAATAAAGCGATTGGCTGGTAGCTCATAGGATTCTGGCGATCTCCCTTCTTGTAGATAGGGACTATGATTGAGTGACACCATGATTTCGGTAGTTCCTGATAGTATTGTATCAGGAGGAACATGGTATAGAGAATCGATGCCCAAAGGTCCGGATTCTTTTTTAGGGTAGCATTAGATAAACCGTCCGGACCTGGTGCTCGAGACGAGCTAGCCTTATCAATGTAGAATTGAATGTCATCCTCATCAAAGTCCAAGTCAAATCTGGAAAATAATTCAGTTGAGCTTGTAGGAGAATGAGCCTTAGGAGCTGCATATAAAGATAGAAAGTGGGTTGTCCAATCTTGTTCCATCACCCCATTAATTTGAAAGGCTAGTTGTGAAGTGTTAGTAGTGGAATTTAGAAATTTCCAGATCTGGCTTGTATTTTTGTTCTGGATCTCTGTTGGCATTAATTCGCCAGCTTTCTGCTGTTAGCATTTTATGTTCATAGACCCAATTCTTATATGAGGTCTTTGCAGTACGGAGAGCAGTAGGTCTTGGTGCCATTGGTACTAGCAAAGCTGGTCTTTTTTGCTTTCTAAAGAGAGATTTTCTATTTTGGATCACATGATCGCAATCAAGTGTTGTATGCGATCTAGATTTATGAGCGGTAGCAAAGAGTTGCATTTGATCATAGTGCGTCATGTTGTTTGGATAACATGTTTCTGTGCAGGACTTCAGGCTGAGTTTTAGATAATCTTGATATTGTAAGAGGGACTTTTCTGTCCATTTTAATCTGTTTAGGGAATTGTTTTTCAATCATACCTGATAGCACATTTCTTTGTGGACGAGAAGCCATATCTTTAAATGTAAGAGGAGAGTGATCACTAAAGTCTGTTGGTATTACTGCAAAATCAGATACACGATTAAACAAATTTTGCATCACATAAACATAATCAATAGTAGCACTCTGAGTTCCTCAATGCCAAGTCGCATGTGGGTGTTAGGACGAGGTGGGGGGGTCTGTACTTCCGCTCTCTATATGGCAGAGGAAAGGCACAGAGGACCCCAGCCGAGATTCTCTGATATGGTAACGCTGGACGAGCAATCAAGGCCTAGCTTCTCAGGAGGTGATGCGGGCTGGTTCTTAAGTACAGTGTATCCCCAAGCCCCCACAAAGGAATGTCCACACACTGTATTACTGAAAACACAGTCTTTATATCATTAATATTCAAAGGTTATGTACACTTATCACAATAACGCACTTTGTGCTCCGGAAAATCAACAATGGTAAATATCTACAATTCTAAAGTGGTACCACTAATATTCGATTAGAGTGCATTCAACAAGGCTGTGAAAATGCCACACGGATCAATAGCAATGAAACCAGCAATAGAGAGAAGAGAGAAAGCAGACGGATGAAACAATAGGCAGACGACTGGTCCTCGCTACTGGACACAGCTCTGAGTGGAGATCCCCCCACCTGGGCAACCTGTAAAATAACGATATATAAAACAAGCCCAGTCCATATATTGTTCAAGAGTCTCGTTCTCTCCCCCAATGTTTTACCCCCCCAATGTACCTGGTGGAGTAGAGTTCGTCGGCGAGGCGTCGACCGATCCTTCTGGAGTGACTCCCTTTAAGGCAGGAGCCACGGATCGTCGAGAGGCGTCGCGGACCCGGGGTTCGGTGTCGGGGAATCGGCGGCCCTTCTTGAATGTCGCCCCTTTCAAGCGGGAGACACGGGGCGCCGAACGTCCGACCGTGAACCGGGTAGAACGACGTCGATGAGGCAGCAGGCTTTGATCCGAGCGGTGCTCGTCGACGACAGAGCGTTGGCGTCCTGCAAGGAAGAGGCGTGCGGGGCACCTCGGTGACGATGGTTCTGGACCGCAAAGAGATGAAGAAGAACTGTGGCCCAGCAAGGGCGTCGAGTCGTCGGCGTCTCTGCGGTCTTTGGGTGGCGGGAAACCCACCGGTGGATACTCCTCGGCGCGTCGACGGTCAGGCCTTCTCCCACAGGAGACGGCACGGCGATGCAGACGAGAGCGTCCGTTGATCAAGTTGAAGTTCTTAGGCAAACGGGAGCACGGCGGCTCCGGTCGGCGACGGCGGTCGTCGACAGTGGCGGACAACAGTCCGGGTGCTTCGGTTTGGGATTCCTCAGCAGTCCCCGTATCGGGTCGGCAGCCTGTCGTAGGTCTGTCTACCAGGGAGCGTTGGCAAAGGTCAGCTGTGCACGATGGTCCCTCGTAGCTCGGGAAGAGGGCGCCTTACCAGGTCCTCTCTGGGTCAGTCCTTGGAGACACAGCAGCCTTTAGATCGTGAAGGAGAGCCACGGCAATCCTTCTCCTCCAGCAGGGCCTCAAGGTCAAGCGTCAGTTACTCCAGTTACTCGTCGTAGTGGACTTCAGCTTCTGAACAATTTCCAGTGGTGAGAGGTCCCCAGATATACTATTTGGTCTCTCATCCACACTGCTGGCACACACTCAGCAGCCAATCGTACAGAAGGGCATTCATGCAGTCGGTCAGCCAATCAGGCACGCAGGGCATTCAGGCCACTCTTCTCCCGCTCAGACACTCACAACAAGGAATGTGGATTGAGACAAGTACTCAGCCATTCAACTCTACATACTGCACTCAGTCCAGTTTCGGGCAGGGCTGTCTCAGTCTTTGTCTCTCATGGCAGAAACCAGACAGCCACAACACGGAGTGCATATTGGTCACACTCCCCATTCACCCAGGTCCCACCCACAGGCGGTACCCACAACATACAGTCAGCGGGAAGGCTCCAGTAAGTCTAGCTGGGCCTTCACAACAACACCATATATGGAACTTCCACCCAACAGCCAGTCAGGGGGAAGGGACAGAGTCAGGGCTTCCCAGGACTTTGGGAAAACAAGGTATCAGGCGATAGAAAGCAAGAGGCCACCGGGGCCATCTTGTTTCCTATCAGGAATCAACTGATTCCAATGGCAGGGCCGAGGTACCCTAAAATGGCGGATACCCAGCGCACCTGTCAAATTCAGCATGTAGCTGCCACCAGCCCATACCCGGCTCTGTGGGCCACCCACGGGTGCCCAAAAACATACACGAGGGGCTCAGAGTTGCACCCCTACCCATGGGTGCCATAAGGGTATCCCATGGGTCTGTTCACCAAACCAAAAGAGAGCTGCACCGCCAGGAGTCCCGCATGGACTTCTGCGCGGAAAACACGACAGAACACACGATAAGAACAGAAAAAGGACAAGGATACGGAGGCCCTGTCCCTCCGATGCATTTCCAGCATCACAGTCGCCCCCCCCAGACTGAGGTTAGGGTGCCTGATCTCCCACGGGATAGACACCCTCATCCAGACGGTCAACATACCTTCTGGAAAGGCCATCTGCATTATCGTGACTCTTCCCTGGTCTGTGCTCTATGGTGAAGTCTAGCCCTTGCAGGCTAATGGACCACCTGAGCAGTTTCGGATTTTCACCCTTCATCTGCATAAGCCATTTCAGGGGCTTATGATCTGTTTGGACCTTGAAGGTGGACCCCGTAAGGTAGGGCCTAAAACGCCTAAGGCTCCAAACTATACTAAAACACTCCTTTTCAACAGTAGCCCACCTAAGTTCTCTACCCTTGAGTTGTCTACTGATGAATATGATAGGATGTTCTCTCCCTTTGTCATCTAACTGGGACAAGACAGCTCCAATTCCGGTGTCGCAGGCATCCGTCTGGACGATAAAGGGTCGGCTGTAGTCAGGTGCACACAACACGGGTGCCCTACACAGACTTTCTTTCAAGCCATCAAAGGCCCTCTGACAGTCTTCAGTCCAATTAACCTTCCTAGGCTGTTTGGGTGAAGTCAGAGCTGTCAGTGGTGCGGCTATGGTCCCATAGTCCGCCATGAAATTGCGATAATACCCAGTGAGGCCCAAAAAGGCTCTCACCTGGGTTTGAGTAGTGGGAGTCTCCCAGTCCTGTACGTCCTGTACCTTACTGGAAAGAGGCTGGATTTGACCCCCTCCTACCTCATGACCAAGATAGGTAACTTTCCCCTGAGCTATCTGGCACTTGGTAGCCTTGATAGTGAGGTTAGCCCTTTTCAAGGCCTGCAACACTTTATCCAGGTGTGTCAAATGCGCTTCCCAGGTGGAACTGTAGACGGCAATGTCGTCTAGGTAGGCCACACAAAAGGCCTCCAGCCCACTGAGCGCATGATTGACCAACCTCTGGAAAGTGGCAGGGGCATTCTTCAACCCAAAAGGCATGACCCTAAACTGGTAGAGTCCCTCTGGTGTGGAGAATGCCGTCTTTTCCTTGGCATGGTCCGTCAGAGCTATTTGCCAATAGCCTGAGGTGAGGTCAAAGGTGCTCACAAATTTGGCAGCACCTATGGTGTCCACGAGCTCATCAGCCCTGGGCAATGGGTGCGCGTCAGTTTTGGTGACGGCATTGACTCCTCGGTAGTCCACACAGAACCTCCAATCTTTGGTACCCGCCTGGGAACTTGCCTTGGGGACAAGGACCACTGGACTGGACCAGGGACTGGTTGAGGGTTCAATTACACCCAGATCCAACATCTTGGCGACCTCAGCCTGGATGTGGTTCTTAACGGTATCTGACATACGGTAGCACCTGCTCTTGACAGGCACGCTGTCACCAGTGTCAATTTCATGCCTACACCAAGGTGTAAGGCCCGGTGTCAGCGAAAACAGAGAGGCATACTTCTGGAGCAAAGCCCGGCAGGCCCTCTGCTGCTCTGTTGTCAAATCGGGAGAGAGCTGTACTCCCTCCACTGAGCCGTCCTGAGGGTTGCTATGCAGCAAATCAGGAAGGGGCTCACTCTCATCCTCTTCTTGCCCTGAAGCTAGCAAGAGACATGAGACTTCTGCTCGCCGGTGGAAAGGCTTGAGCCTGTTGACATGGAATACCTGAGGGGCTACCCCGGAGGCACCCAGGTCAACCAGATAATTGACTTCGCCCATCTTGGAGATTATCCTGAAGGGTCCAGTCCACTTGTCTGCCAAAGCCCTAGGCTTGGTAGGCTCCATCACGAGGACTTCCTGTCCCGGAGTCCAATCGACCTGCGAAGCTTTAAGGTCATGCCAATACTTATTCAGTTCTTGGCTGGCCTTGAGATTTGCTGTTGCCTGACCCATCATCTGTGTCATCCTCCGTCTGAGGCCTAACACATAGTCCCCCACTTGCTTGGCGGGACCTGGAGGGGTGGCTTCCAAGCCTTCTCGGATCAAGGCGAGGGGCCCCCTCACGGGATGTCCAAAGAGTAACTCAAAGGGGCTGAAACCAACACCCTCTTGAGGTACCTCTCTGTAAGCAAACAGCAGGCATGGCAGGAGGAGATCCCATTTCCTCCGTAGGGGCTCTTCCAAAGCACCTAGCATGCCCTTGAGAGTTTTGTTAAATCTCTCAACCAGACCATTGGTCTGGGGGTGGTAAGAGGTGGAGAACTTGTAGGTTACCCCGCACTCTTTCCACATGGTCTTCATGTAACTCGACATGAAGTTGGATCCTCGGTCGGAGACAACTTCCTTGGGGAATCCAACACGGGTAAAAATGCCCAGGAGAGCCCGGGCAACCACCTTGGCAGTAATAGTCCGAAGGGGTATAGCCTCAGGGTACCTGGTGGCATGATCAACCAAGACCAGGATGAACCGATGTCCACCTGAAGTGGGAGGGTCCAGGGGACCGACAATGTCGATGCCCACCCTCTCAAACGGTGTGCCGACCACTGGCAATGGCTGCAGTGGGGCAATGACCCTGCCTCCAGTCTTGCCAGATAACTGACAAGTGGGGCAGGTCCGGCAGTGGGACTCCACTTCCACTCCCATCCGAGGCCAGTAGAAGTGGGCAGAGAGCCTCTGCTTAGTCTTCTTGGTACCAAGATGTCCAGCCAAGGGCACCTCATGCGCCAACTGCAGTAGGAAGGGCCTGTAAACCTGGGGTACCACCAACCTCTTGAGGGCACCAGGTTCAGGCTTAGTGGGCTCACTAACAAGGAGCTCACCCTCCCAATAAATCTTGAATGTCCTAGGCACTTCACCTTGTGCCTGGGACAGGGCCTGCGTCCGCAGACCCTCGAGAGAGGGACACTCTCTCTGCCCTTTACAGAAGTCCGCCCGGGAGGGTCCCCCTTCAGCTAACAAGCATTGAAGGTCGGGATGATCCTCCGGGTTGAGAACCTCTCCCACAGGAGAGTCTTCTGTCTCTTCTCCCACATGAGTTGAGTCCGGGTTTTCCACTGGACCCAGCCCGTCCGGAGCATGGATCCCAATGGGTGCTGTCGGAACAGCAGGAAGAGAAGGTGTTCCTCCCACAGAGGTGGCCTTCTTGGTCTTCCTTCTTCGTGCCTTAGGCCTCGCCTTTGGCTCGGGTACCTGACTCACAGCCAGACCCGGTGTCACCTGTGACCTAGTGACCGCAGCAGCAGTCATGGGAAGACCATCCGAGATCAACCCCAACTCTACTAGATCATTACCTAACAGAATGTTAGCAGGGACATTGTCCTGAACCAGGACAGGAAGCTTTGCGGTCTTGTCTCCAATCATGAGTGTGACTAAGGCTATAGGCGATAATTTGGGAGGCCCACCAGCTAACCTGGTGGTTCTCAGAGGAGCACTTACATAGTCCTCTGGCTTGAGCAGGGTCCTGTCTACCACTGTCATGCTTGCCCCAGTGTCTCTCAAACCAGTAGAAGGCTGGCCATTCAAGAGGACACTTCTCAAAAACCTACGGGTGTTCTGCGGGATAGTCGCCAGTACTTCTGCGTACTGGTCCCAGGCCCCAAGGGACACTAAGGAAATCTCTACTGGAGCACCAAATGTGATTCCGGTAGAGGAGGGGAGGACGGTGGCCTCCACCTCAGACACGGGGTAAGGGTAGGTCAGGCTGACAGCCTGTACTCCAAGTGCCTTACCTTTACACTTGGAGTCACCCCTTCGGTGATCCAGAGCCCCACAATCCCAACAAGTGCTAGGGGTGCGAGGTACGGTACTGGAACCACTGGGAGCCTGCTTTGCAGCAGGTGGACCACTACTCTTATTCCCACCCACAGAGGACTTATCCCCACTAGATTTTTGGTTCTTAGGAGAGGAAGGTTTTGTTTTATTCGACTGTGACTGCTTGGGGGACTCCTCAGCTTTCTGAGAGGCCCCCTTCTCTTTATCCTTGTCCTTCCCACTGGAGTCCTTAGGGGACACCCGGTGGGAGACCCACTTGTCAGCCAACCTAGCCAGCTTAAAGGGGTCCAAAATGTTCTGGTCAGCAACATACTGACGCAGCTCTGGCGAACAGGCTTCAGAAAAATGCTCAAAAAACAACAGGTGGGATAATTCAGCAAAAGTTTTCACCTTGTACCCATCAATCCACCCCATCATGTTCATGTGCGCAGCACTCACCCAGTCAACCCAAGACACATTCTCTCGTTTCTTAAAATCCCTGAACCTTTTAAGATATTGGGTAGGTGTCTTGCCAAACTTGGCAATTAAAGCAGACTTCATACACTCATACTGACCCCTTTCTTCCACACTCAGTTTCAGAATACAGTCATATCCAGTTTGAGGCACTCTGCTTAACAAACACTTAGCCCAATCTCTTTTATCCACATCATGAATTGCACAAGCCATTTCAAACGCTTCAATCCATTGGAGGATATCTGAACCCTCCAAAAACACACCAACCAAATCTTTCATAAACTTGGTGGCTGGGGACCTGCCACTCTCAATTGGTTTAGCTGAAGTCTCCACTCGAGCTTTCTCTAACTGGATTCTCTGACATTCAGTGTCCTTATCTTTGAGCGCAAGATCCCTATCCTTGAGTTCCACTTGCTGTGCCAGCTCCTCTTTCTTAAGTTCAGCATCGATTTCCAACTTGCGATATTCAAAGGCTAACTTCATCCTTAATAACTCAAGTTCCATGGAATTGCTGGGGTTCGGAACAGAGGCAGCAGGAATGGCGGCATTCCCAGAAACAGATTCAGCGACAACCCCAGGGGCAGAGTCCTCACTGGTTGCATCCCCCCCTTCATCAAGAGTTTCACCATCAGTCTGGTAGTCCACCAGGGCAGCTATCAGCTCAGCCCTAGACTTATCCACAAAGTCTAACTCCCTGGCTTCACAAGCACTCTGGAGAGCCTCTAAGCTCATCCGAGTCAATTTACCATTCGCAATGGTCTCCATTGCTTGTAATGCAGTTATTTGGAACACACCTAAACCTTAATTCAATAAAGTGCAGATATTTTGTAAGTGGCACGGTTATACACTGATTCTTAAAACCATAAGCATCCCACCGCTGCCACCAAGCTTGTCAGGACGAGGTGGGGGGGTCTGTACTTCCGCTCTCTATATGGCAGAGGAAAGGCACAGAGGACCCCAGCCGAGATTCTCTGATATGGTAACGCTGGACGAGCAATCAAGGCCTAGCTTCTCAGGAGGTGATGCGGGCTGGTTCTTAAGTACAGTGTATCCCCAAGCCCCCACAAAGGAATGTCCACACACTGTATTACTGAAAACACAGTCTTTATATCATTAATATTCAAAGGTTATGTACACTTATCACAATAACGCACTTTGTGCTCCGGAAAATCAACAATGGTAAATATCTACAATTCTAAAGTGGTACCACTAATATTCGATTAGAGTGCATTCAACAAGGCTGTGAAAATGCCACACGGATCAATAGCAATGAAACCAGCAATAGAGAGAAGAGAGAAAGCAGACGGATGAAACAATAGGCAGACGACTGGTCCTCGCTACTGGACACAGCTCTGAGTGGAGATCCCCCCACCTGGGCAACCTGTAAAATAACGATATATAAAACAAGCCCAGTCCATATATTGTTCAAGAGTCTCGTTCTCTCCCCCAATGTTTTACCCCCCCAATGTACCTGGTGGAGTAGAGTTCGTCGGCGAGGCGTCGACCGATCCTTCTGGAGTGACTCCCTTTAAGGCAGGAGCCACGGATCCTCGAGAGGCGTCGCGGACCCGGGGTTCGGTGTCGGGGAATCGGCGGCCCTTCTTGAATGTCGCCCCTTTCAAGCGGGAGACACGGGGCGCCGAACGTCCGACCGTGAACCGGGTAGAACGACGTCGATGAGGCAGCAGGCTTTGATCCGAGCGGTGCTCGTCGACGACAGAGCGTTGGCGTCCTGCAAGGAAGAGGCGTGCGGGGCACCTCGGTGACGATGGTTCTGGACCGCAAAGAGATGAAGAAGAACTGTGGCCCAGCAAGGGCGTCGAGTCGTCGGCGTCTCTGCGGTCTTTGGGTGGCGGGAAACCCACCGGTGGATACTCCTCGGCGCGTCGACGGTCAGGCCTTCACCCACAGGAGACGGCACGGCGATGCAGACGAGAGCGTCCGTTGATCAAGTTGAAGTTCTTAGGCAAACGGGAGCACGGCGGCTCCGGTCGGCGACGGCGGTCGTCGACAGTGGCGGACAACAGTCCGGGTGCTTCGCTTTGGGATTCCTCAGCAGTCCCCGTATCGGGTCGGCAGCCTGTCGTAGGTCTGTCTACCAGGGAGCGTTGGCAAAGGTCAGCTGTGCACGATGGTCCCTCGTAGCTCGGGAAGAGGGCGCCTTACCAGGTCCTCTCTGGGTCAGTCCTTGGAGACACAGCAGCCTTTAGATCGTGAAGGAGAGCCACGGCAATCCTTCTCCTCCAGCAGGGCCTCAAGGTCAAGCGTCAGTTACTCCAGTTACTCGTCGTAGTGGACTTCAGCTTCTGAACAATTTCCAGTGGTGAGAGGTCCCCAGATATACTATTTGGTCTCTCATCCACACTGCTGGCACACACTCAGCAGCCAATCGTACAGAAGGGCATTCATGCAGTCGGTCAGCCAATCAGGCACGCAGGGCATTCAGGCCACTCTTCTCCCGCTCAGACACTCACAACAAGGAATGTGGATTGAGACAAGTACTCAGCCATTCAACTCTACATACTGCACTCAGTCCAGTTTCGGGCAGGGCTGTCTCAGTCTTTGTCTCTCATGGCAGAAACCAGACAGCCACAACACGGAGTGCATATTGGTCACACTCCCCATTCACCCAGGTCCCACCCACAGGCGGTACCCACAACATACAGTCAGCGGGAAGGCTCCAGTAAGTCTAGCTGGGCCTTCACAACAACACCATATACGGAACTTCCACCCAACAGCCAGTCAGGGGGAAGGGACAGAGTCAGGGCTTCCCAGGACTTTGGGAAAACAAGGTATCAGGCGATAGAAAGCAAGAGGCCACCGGGGCCATCTTGTTTCCTATCAGGAATCAACTGATTCCAATGGCAGGGCCGGGGTACCCTAAAATGGCGGATACCCAGCGCACCTGTCAAATTCAGCATGTAGCTGCCACCAGCCCATACCCGGCTCTGTGGGCCACCCACGGGTGCCCAAAAACATACACGAGGGGCTCAGAGTTGCACCCCTACCCATGGGTGCCATAAGGGTATCCCATGGGTCTGTTCACCAAACCAAAAGAGAGCTGCACCGCCAGGAGTCCCGCATGGACTTCTGCGCGGAAAACACGACAGAACACACGATAAGAACAGAAAAAGGACAAGGATACGGAGGCCCTGTCCCTCCGATGCATTTCCAGCATCACAGTGGGAGAGAATCAAGAACACTAGTGCCATTCAATAATATCAAGTTCCAAGATTTTACAAAATTGTTCCACACTTTTGCGCGTTCCTCGTTTTTTTGATGCTTTTTCTCAAATGAGTGCAAATTCAGATCTCCTGCAACAATAATATGTACAATGCCACAAGATATTGTGATATTCTCCATCACACTAGCTAATTCTTTGAGAAACAACAAGGTTGAAATAGCCAAGGGATTCCAGTAGAGGTTAACACATGCAATTCTCAATGAGCTAATGGTCAAGCATGTGAATTGTATGAAAGAATTGGAGACGGTTAGTGAGCTCGATTGGATGTTTGCTAATGAGTTTGTAGCCATTAATAATCCAGACATAGGTCTTCCTTTTGTCGCTCGTATGGCAGGTTCCAAATGAATATCATAGTTATCCCATGTGGGAGAAATTGTCAACCAAGATTCTTGGAGCAGTATGAGATCATAATCTCCTAGGATACTATGAGAGTTGTTCATTATATGACTAAATCCTTGAGTATTCCAGCTAATTACTGAGATAATCCGTTGATGTAATGAAGCTTCTAGTTACACTCTTGTAATATGGCTGTATTCTTGAAGACCATTGTCTTGTTCTAAGAAATTATGCTTTGACATTTTGTTCAGGTAACCCTGTGGGGTCTTAAGGCAGGATTTCAATGGGGTTTTCATGTCAATATCATTTGAGATAAAAAAAGCCTAAATCATATAACGCTGCTTTAGCCGCCCAAATGGTATTTTGTATAATAAGAGATTTAGTCCATATTAGGTCTATGCCAAGGTTGTGCTCATTAGGAAATTCAATTTGATCCAAATCATTTGATATGATTTCCTTGAGAGCAACAGTATCAGAAAAAAGCTTCAAAATGCTTTCTCTATTCATAATGTACAATGGAAAGGTACCAGTTCGGCATGTGAGTAGCAAGGAGTGTCTTGTTTCCGTTTTAAGTTAGACTTTTGTGGGGGTGCTATATAGCGCCTTGTATTCGTTGCATAGTGTGACATAGATGTATGTGGATCGGTGGTTTGCAAAACTTTTTGGTTATTAATTAAGTTATTGTGGGAAGTTATGGAAGGCCTATTTTTGGAATTCATTTCCCACATCCGTGCAATAGAATTCTTAATCTCATCTAGGTCGTCCCTGCAAAGATTGTTGGAGAATCTGGAGTGAATTAGGCGCTCAGATGAGTTAGTTTCTAAATCGGCAAAGGATACTCGTTTGAAAGTAGAGCCAAGAGTGTCATTGAGAGGAACCTGTAATGCAGGAAGGGTGGTAAGTAGAGGTGTACATTTAGCCAATCCATTTGCCGTGATGGGAAGACAAGGTGGTTCAAACGTGAACTGCTGCATATATAGATCAATTTCTCGACTTAAAGCTGCTCTTGAATCGGCCAGCTCTTCTGAAGCTAGATCTCCTTCTTTTTAGACATTATTTCGGGGACAATTCTGTGATGTTGGATTCACACCTGCGATCTGGGTTTCCTCCACTATCTTGACTAGTTCGAGTGGTGGATGAACTGGAATCATTTTAGTAGAGACATGGCAATCGGGTTGTTTGTTTTTCTTCATTTTTGCCAATGTCACATATTTTTTCATTATAGTGCTAGATGCAGATAATGATCTACTGTTTGATCTAGCCAAGTTATTAATAAAGTGTCTGGTAGAGGAACTTGCATCAAATTTCGAAGCTTTCATGTTTTTTTTATTTTTTTCCTGTATTTTTTTACCTTTTGGTTTTTGAGCTTGGGACTGATCTGAAGTTTTTTTATCGAATACAGGGTAAGGTGTCTTTGAGGCTCGAATGTTATTCTTAGTTTTGGCCATCTTGCGGGCATGTTGATCCTCATATATAGCGGAGCTAGTGTCTACCACAACAGTTTTATCCGTTATGCCGCTAACATAAAGCACTACAGAAGTTGACTTTGTGATTTGATTATGTAATGGAGAGATCACTGTAGAAGCAGGTTCGAATGCATTTTTTTCTACATCACATTCAGAAGGAGCATTATTTTCCACATTTATGATTTGATTCTGGGCCAGAGTTGAAGTTATCTCTTTCTGCGAAATAACTAAACTGTTAAATTGTTCGTTAATTCTAGCTTGATTTTGGTCGATAGTTGTGGACATATTTCTTTGTCCGTTTACTAAGTTGTGAAATTTAACCGTATAGCCATTTAGTTTGCTGTCTATCATTTCGCAATAGCTTGGCAAGAGCCATCAATGCAACATTCATTGCATCTAAGGTGATTTCTGTTGTTCTGTTGACTTAGTCAATTGTGAGGTTTTCAGTGGAGTAAGTGATTTCGTAGTTAGCTTGCGAGGAGTTGGAGCAATGTATGACACAGCTAAAGCTGAGATGTTACAGCTTGCATGTTGAAACATATCGGGTGAATTTGAGAGATCATAACTTTCTTCTCTGGCCGAGAAACAGGATTTAAGTGAGTCAAGATCAATCACTGCTTCTTCTATGGGAATTGACATGCCAGGAATTGGAATAACTGGCACACCTGATTGTGCATTGCGCAAAACCATGCTTTCTGTAATAGAGATGGCAACATTCACATTATTAAGACGTTGTATATTAGATTTCTTAAATTTGAGGCAATCTTAACCTATTCTTGTACAGATGTAGTTGACAGTATTTGAGGTATGGCGCCATCAATGGAAAGTAAAGGTGCCTTTTATAGGAAGCAGTGGGTTAGCTACAATATTCCCAAACCCATACGTGTTTGTTGATGCAGACTTCCTTTTTATGGATTTAGTTCTTGGATGAGACATAAAGGCAATTGGTGTTGAGCAAGTGTTTGCAGTCACGACTTCTTTAGGCAGTTCGTCATGATAGAGTTGGGATTCAGACATAATACGCTGCCGTATGTGAGATGGCATATCCGTAGTAAGTCTCTAAGGACCTCTTTCCTTAAGTGCCATGCGTACTCGCAACAGATTTGGATTAGCTTAACAAATCTATGAAGTGAACTCACCAAAACAACCAAATAGTGCATCGGGGAAGCACCGCACCCGAAGCCGCGGACACCGCGGCGAAGCAGCAAAGCGGTGCTTCACGGGTGCTTCCTCAGTGCGCGCGCTGGTGCGTGCGGGTTCCCAAATTTGTACGTTTGGCATTTGTGGACGTGGTTTACCAACAAAACAACGTAAAATGATCCGTTGAGGAAGTGATACGAAAGAAAGTTCTACCAGAAATCCAAGGGGAGCGGGCACAGCGGTGCTTCCTCTATCAATTCTTTCCTGAAAGGAAGCTATCCAGGAATACCTTTGGTGCTGTTGTTTTCTTTGTAGAACTTGGAAAATGAATCTTTTCATCAAGCGAAGAAGGAACTGTTACCAGGGCATTTTTGTTTGGCTGAACGTTTATTTCTTTGGAACTTTTCAAGAACTGTTTTAAGACTTTAATGTACTTGGAGGAAATTGACTGTGGGACATTCCTGGGTGAGCAAGATCTACCCAGGACAAGTAGAAGTCATCCAAGACACTGGTTATTTGGTAATCTTTTATTTGTGTTGTTTATTTCTTGTTTTGATTTTTCTGCTGTTTAGTGTGAGGGCCAGTTTGTGTATGCTAGGAGGTTTTCCCTTAGATCCTACACTAGGTAGGGAATACCCTGGTAGTGTAAGTTTATTTAGGATTTATTTACTGTGTTTGTTTAAAATAAAATTTCGAGGGGATTGGGTCCTCCGACGTATTCCATATCTATGACAGTTAATGTCCATAGCTGTGCTGCTTTGGAAAATCTTTGGTGTCTGCGTCCTGCGTCGATGACGTTGATGCGCCGTCCCCGAGGACCTCCTCCGACGGCCGACGTCACCCGATGTGATAAGTAGGACGCATGACGCCCATAGCCTCAGTTCCGTTTTTTCCGCGAATATGTTCGCTTCGTGAATCTCGGTACGCCTCGACTCGTTGGAATTTGGTGTTTTCAATTCTCGGTTCGTTGAACCTGTTCGGTTTGTTGTGAAGACCTGTTCGTGGCGATGTCTTCTTCGTCTTCAACCCTGCGTCCGGGCTTCAAGAAATGCGGGGACTGTGGGTCCAAGATGTCGGTCACGGACTCGCACGATGCCTGCCTCTGGTGCCTCGGGGAGGCCCACGATACGGACGACTGTGTCGACTGCCAGTCGCTCACGGCAAAGGCCTTGCGGGAACGCAAGAAGAAGCTGTCGGTAGGCCGGGTGTCTAAGCCCCGGAAGTCGAGGTCTGCGGGGCTTTCGACGGATGACTCGAGGGGCGACTCTCTGTGTTATCGTCGGAAGTCCAGTGGGTCTCCTTCCAGGAGTCGGTCTCACCACTCCTCCACCTCTTCGAGGCATTCCCGGAAGCGCTGGCATAGGTCGCCTTCCCCGTCCTCTTCCGAGGACTCCGCCCGTCGGCGGGTCGCTTATCCCTCCATGCAAGCGACACCGGAGGAATGGGCTTCCTTCGGGAAGCAGATGCTAGTGATTCCGGTCCGTCCGCGCCTCCGAGTGGGGTCGGTCGGCACCGGTCGAGAGACACCGCTCGTACGCCTTCGGGCTCGGGTGGTCGGCACGGCTCGCGGGAGAGGTCCCGCTCGGACAAGGGTAGCCGTTCTCGCCATGCCCGTTCCAGGTCCCGGTCCTCGACGCGCTCGAGACCGCGTGATCCTGTGCCGTCTTAGAAGAAGACGTCGACGCCTGGGGCGCCGAGGTCGTTGATGATTTCTCTCGAGGCTCCGCCTCCGAGGGGGTCGTCGGCGCCTAGGTCGTCGAGAGACACGCTCAGAGCTCCGGCTTTGAGGCCTGTGTCGACGCCGCCGATGCTGGCGGCGCTGCAGCTGACGCCGATGCAGATTTGCTCGACTTAGACGCCTTTTCCGTCGGCGCCGACTCGTTCGGAGCCCTCGACGCCTTTGGAGGCGGTGGTGTCGGAGGGGCCCCGTGGCACCGGGTTTGCCCCTAGAAAGGCTCTGGCTAAGTTCAGGCACTGCTTTGGTCCCCAGAGGTCTTCCTCTCCCCGTCTGGAGTACATTTCAGAGGGTGATGAAGACTCTGATGGCGGCTTGGTTCCGGTTCCCGATGAACTTATCTCAGGCCATAGCCAGTTTGATGTCCTGCGGCAGTCGCTGCATGATGCCAGTGGACTGGACAACTCTCCGGAGGTGGAGTTTTGTAGGCCGGAGCCTGGCACTCATGCCGATTCTTCATATCGGCGCCTTATGTCTCGGGTCACCGAGTACTTGGGTTGATCAGCTCCCCCAGGGGAGTTCGTTCAGGATGATCTCACAGACATCCTTGATCTCGGTCCCCCCACTGACCTGGTTTTGCCTTTTCATATGGCTCTGCAGAGAAGGGTGGCGGCGGCTTGGACTGCTCCGGAGAGTCTCCCGGCAGTGGGCAAGTCTTTGTCGCGAAAATACCGTCCAACCAGTAGCGACCCCTGCTACTTGTCTAGGCACCCCACTCCGGAGAGTTTGGTGGTGCAGGCAGCTACGACCCCGGCAAAGCAGGCGTCGTATCCTACCATCCCTCCGGATAGGGACGACAAACGTTTTGACGGCTGGGCGAAGAAAGTGTTTTCTTCGGGGGGTATGGCGCTTCAGGCTTGTCTCGTTTCACACACACTCTGTGGAACTGTGTTGCATTAGCGGCTGAGCATATTCCCGAAGGGGACGAACGGGATGGTTTCCTTTGCTATGGTTCAGGATGGCAAGGATGCCATGTGTGAGGCCGTTCAGTCGGGTTTGGACTTGGCGGATTGTGTCAGCCGGTCCATGGCGGCGAGCACCGTAATGCGCAGGTTTGAGTGGTTGCGGAGGTCTGGGTTCGCTCCTGATGTGCAGTCCCGGCTCCTCAACATGCCCTTTGATGGTGAACACCTTTTTGGCAGCAAGGCTGACTAGAGCCTTGAGAGGTTGCAGACCTCAAAAGCTGCTTCGAAGTCGTTGGGCGCTGCAGTTCGCCAACCTCCGCCTTTTCGTCCTAGGGTACCGCAATGGAGGGGAGGTTCCTTTCGCTATTACTCGTCCTTCAGTAAAGCGAGGGGAGCTAGCAGTCAAAGAGGCCATCGTAAGAGTGCCAGAGGTGGAAATAAAGGTACTAGAGGTGCCAAGGCCGCTCAGGCAGTTGCCTCTTTGCCCTCGGGCAACGCCGCAGCGGCTACCACTCGGTCATGAGGCCAGGTCCCATGGTTCGCCGGTTGGGGGAAGGCTGGCGCAGCATCTTGTAGAGTGGCAATCCATTACTTCGGATGTGTGGGTTCTGGAGATCATAACCCACGGCTACTGTCTTCCTTTTCGGCAGAGGCCTCACGACAATCCACCAGGGAGCCTCTCTTTGAAGAGTCCAGATCCGCTCCTTGCGCAGGAAATTCAAGCCCTGCTGGAGAAAGGCGCCATAGAACTGGTGTCTGTAGCGGAGAAGAACAAGGGATGGTATTCCCCTTATTTTTTGATATCGAAGAAAGACGGGGGATTGAGACCCATCATGGACTTGCGCGGTTTGAACAAACTCCTCAGGAAGGCCAAGTTCAAGATGGTGACTTTCTCAAGTCCTCCAGGCCCTTCAACTTGAGGACTGGTTGGTGTCTCTCGACCTCAAGGATGCTTACTTCCATGTGCCGATCCATCCCAAGCACAAGAAGTACCTGAGGTTCGTGGTTGGCGACTCGCACTTTCAGTTTCGGGTCCTGCCGGTCGGATTGACCTCCGCCCGAGGGTTTTCACCAAGCTCATGGTGGTGGTGGCAGCGCATCTCAGGCAAGGGGGGATTCACGTCTACCCCTACCTGGACGATTGGTTGATCAGGGGGGAGCTCTCCCGAGCAAGTCCTGGATCATCTGTCCGTCACCTGCCACTCCCTTCACAAGCTGGGCTTCTCCCTCAATTTAAAGAAGTCCCATTTGACACCAACGCAGCGGCTCCAGTACATCAGAGCAGTGCTCGCCACGTCCCTGGGGCAGTGTTTTCCTCCTCAGGTGAGGGCTCTTCACATTCAGCAGATGGTGCACAAGTTTTGTTTTGCCCAGGATCTCCCAGCGTCCGAGTTCTTGAGACTGCTCGGCCTCATGGCATCCTGCATTCTTCTGGTGCCAGAGGCTCGTCTGCGGATGAGATCTTTCCAGTGGGCACTCAAGCTCCAGTGGTCTGTCCTTCGGCAGGCTGTCGGACCCTGTTCAGGTGCCGTCCTCGGTTGCCCGGGACCTTCTTTGGTGGGCCGTCGAGGGCAATCTGATGAAGGGGGCCCCATTTTGGCTGCCCTGGCCGGAGGTGATGATCGTGACGGACGCATCCCTCACGGGATGGGGAGCTCATGCCAACGAGTTGACAGTCAGCGGTCGTTGGTCTCCGTCGGAGTCCAGACTCCATATCAATCTGTTGGAGCTGAGGGCCGTCAGGTTAGCCCTGAAGGCTTTTCTGCCGACTGTGCGCGGAAAGAGTGTCCTGATTCTAACGGACAACACGGTGGCCATGCACTACCTCAACAAAAAGGGGGGGCAGGGTCACTTCCGCTGTGCAGGGAGGCGATGCAGCTCGAATTCTGGGCCATCCAGCAGGAAGTTTCGATCTCGGCTGTTCATCTGGCCGGAGACGACAACGAGACGGCGGACGCTCTGAGCAGGCAGAGCTCGTTCTCTCACGAGTGGGAGCTGGCTCAGGAGATTCTCCTGGAGATCTTCGCCCTTTGTGGGACCCCTCAAGTGGATCTCTTCGCCTCCAGTGTCAACCGGAAGTGCGAAAGGTTTTGCTCGCGGGAATTTCCTCCAAAAGGAGCCTTAGGAGACGCGTTCGTGGTGGAGTGGTCATTCCCACTGCTGTACGCGTTTCCTCCAGTCCCCGTCATCCCGCAAGTGCTGCGGAGATTACGGAGGTTTGGTTCCCGGATGATCCTCATTGCTCCGGTGTGGGCCCGGAGGACGTGGTACCCGGACCTTCTAGACTTGTCCATCTGCCCTCCACGTCGTCTTCCCTACCGAGACGGTCTGCTCTGACGGGAGGGGGGTCAGGTTCTCCATCCAGAGGTCAGATCCCTCAATCTTCACGCTTGGCTTCTGAAAGGTTGAGGTATAAGGATTGGGACCTCCCTGAAGATGTGATGGAGGTGTTGCTCTCGGCCAGGCGGCCGGCAACTAAGTCTCTGTACCGTTGCCGTTGGAGAAGGTTCTGCGACTGGTGCAGAGTTCAGAATGTGGATCCTTTTGAATGTGACATTCCCATGGTTCTGTCTTTTTTGCTTTCTTTGGTCCACAGGGGCTTGCAAGTGGGGACCATTAAAGGTTACCTGGCGGCGTTGTCCATATTTAAGCGCTCGTCTGAAGAGTGTTCCTATTTTAAAATTCCTTTAATTTCTCAGTTTTTGATAGGGCTCACTAATGTGTTCCCTCTGTCACCTTTTCTGGTGCCAGGTTGGGATTTGAACCTTGTTTAAGTTTCTTATGGGTGCTCCGTTTGAGCCTTTACATTCTTGCCCTTTGAGGCTGTTAACTCTGAAAACTGTGTTTTTGGTTGCGGTTACTTCCGCTCGCAGAGTGAGTGAGTTACAGGCACTTTCAGTTAAGCCACCCTTCACTGTGTTTCATAAGGACAGGGTTGTCCTTAGAGTTTGTCCTTCTTTTCTTCCGAAGGTGGTTTCGGACTTTCATTTGAGCCAGAAGGTTGTTCTTCCGGCGTTCTATCCTCCTCCACATCCCGGTAAGGAAGAGGAGAGGCTCAATAGGCTTGATCATAGGAGAGCGTTGAGCTTTTATATTTCGCGCATGTCCCGGGTCAGAGTGGACGATCAACTTTTCATTGGTTATGCTGGAAAGCGTTTGGGACAAGCTGTGACGAAACAGACTTTGTCTCGTTGGATTATTTTAGCTGTCTCCGAGTGTTACCGCTTGGCGGGTAAGGATCCTCCAGCTGGCTTGCGGGCCCATTCTACCAGGGGAGTGGCTGCGTCTACTGCTCTGCAGAGGAGAGTTCCTATTCGTCACATCTGTGATGCAGCCACCTGGGCTTCAGTACATACTTTTGTACGTCACTACTCCCTCGATTCCATCAGAGGGCAAGATCTGGCCTTTGGAAAGGCAGTTCTCTATTCCGCAATTTGATTGGGCATGCTAAATTTGTATTCTAAATTCTTTCCCTCCTCCTTGCTTGGTACTGCTTTGGGAGTCTGTCGTAGATATGGAATACGTCGGAGGACCCAATCCCCTCGAAGAACAAGTTACTTTTTTACCTGGTAACGTTCTTTCGATGAAATGGTCCGACGACGTATTCCATATCGCTCCCTCCGTGCCTTCCCCGCTGCAGAATTTCTCCAGCATGGGGTCTGGCATGGATTCACATGCTCATGAATATTCCCCGTCGTCAGGCTGGGAATCCTCGGTAAAGAAAAAACCAGTATCCGTTTCGTTTCTGATCTGTCTTTCGTAGTAATAACCAATCACTGGTCTCTGCGTCATACTGACCACAGCCAATGACTGCCCTCTACCTAAGCACCGCCTCTGGCAGCCATCTTCAGATTTTTACCGCACGTTCATGTGTTGGGATCCTCGTGCTATTGCTCTCGAGCGTTAGTGCTATTTTTCACGCTTTTTCACAAAAAACTTCAATTCTTTCGGTCAAAAGAGCCTCAAGCTCCACCGATCCTACATCCGATCAACGGGGACCCGTGTCGGATTCGTCTGTGCCCCTCAAGGGTGAAGATTTCGTCGAGCTACACTTCGGAGGACTCCAGAAGCTTCTCAGGCCCGGTCTCGGAGATGGCCCAGGAGAAGGGAAGCTCGACGCCCGGAAAGCTGTTCAGGGTCTGCCCTGGATGCCAGCTGCAGAACGTCTTTAAGGAAGACGAACACTCTTTCTGCCTTTACTGCCTTCATGAGGACAAAACGCACGTGGAGAAGGACTGTGCGTTTTGCGGCAACATGTCGGAACGGACCATGAAGGACCGTCATCAACGTCTCGCCAACTGGCTGGAGGGTAAGAGCCCGTCTGGCGAGAAGAAGAAGAAATCCGAGCGGTCTTCTAAGACCTTTGAGGGCGCCCCGGCGACGGGGGCCCAACATAAGGCCAAGCACCGCGAGTCCGCTGGCACCGGGAGCGCCGAACGGTCGGGCTCTACGGGCGCCAGGCAGGGCGCACCCTCCCCGGCACCATCAACCACAAGCCAACGCTCTGGGTCGGGTAAGAGGAAGGCCGAGCACCCGGCGAAGCTCCTGGAGAGGCCCCGGTCGAGCTCTAAGGCAGAGGAGGAGCGTGGCAGTGCCCCCTCCCTCAAGGATAAGGCGGTGAGCGCACCTAAGGTGGTGAAGGCCTTGATCCATCCGACCAAGCCCTCTATCGAAACGGTCGCGGCGGCCCTGGCTCAGCCTGTGGAGGCTGCGCCAGTGGTGGCGACCTCAGGGCCCAGAATCTCCCTGCCTCCTCGGAGGGAGTCTTCTTTTGTGCCCATCGATAGGACCCCCGTGAAACCCTCCGTGGGGAAGAAGAAGGGGGGGCAGGGCGTCGTCGTAGATTCGGCCTCTACCTCAGAAGAGGAGCTGATCGAGGTCTTAAGCCACGGCCTAGGCGTGGAACAAGGCCAGCCCGTCGGAATGGACCCCGACGCGGGTGACGACGACGACATCGTCGAGGATACCGACGGGGCCCCTGCTCGCCCGTCGGATTCCCCTCTGCCAGCGCCGCGAGACAACTCGGCGGCCATTTTGTTGGCCATACAGTCCTTATGCACTGAGATAAGGACGAGGCTACCGTTACCGACGGAGGAACCTCTCCCGTCGGGGGATCCAGAACCGGGACCTTCTGGTGTTCCCCCTACCAAGAAAAGAAGGATCCATCCTCCACCTCCTTTTCAACCGTCGCGCCCCGTCCAGCCCTCCTCCCCGTCCACCCGAGGGGATGATACGGGGACTGACACGGCAGCGACGGGTACGGACGACGAGGCATACGACGAGGATTTTCCGTCGTCGCCCCCCACCAGGGCTTCTCCGCCCGACGAGATCGGATCTTTCCACTCCATGATCTCCAGGGCTTCCGAGCTTTTCCAACTCTGCCCTGAGGAGAAGAAAAAGGAAGGCTTCCTTTATCAGCGGCGCGAGGCCAAGAGGAAGACGGTCCTCGCAGTGCCTCTGTTGGACGACATTTGGGATGAGGGCCTTTCCCTCCTCAAGAACCCTTCCACTACGCCAGCTAGAAGAGACCGGTACGAGAAAAAGTACCGGGTCCCGGACACGGCCCCCCTATGCCTCCGGGCGCAGCCTACCCCGGACTCCGTCGTCTCCGCGGCAGCCAGGAAGAAAGCGGGGGGGGTGCGGCCTCCACATCGACTTCCCCGCCGGACGGCGAGGGAAAGAAATTGGACGCTATGGGACGTAGAGTCATCTCGTCGGCAGCGACGACGATTAAAGCGGCCAACGCCTTGGCTATCGTGGCCCGCTACGACAGGGAGCTCTGGTACAAGATAGCTCCCCTGCTGGATTTTCTGCCGGACGACAAGAGGGAGGAGGCCCTTGAGATCCTCCAGGAAGGTGAAGTGGCTTCGGACCACGCCATCACCGTGGCGACGGACATCGCCGACACTGGGTTCCGCCAGCTGGGCAACGGCGTTTGCCTTCGACGTCGTGGATGGCTCAAAGCTACGGACTTTCGGCAGGACGTCCAGACCAGAGTCCTGGACATGCCCTTCGACAGGAACAACCTGTTTGGGAAGACAGTGGACGATTCCCTTCAGGCCATCAAGGCGGATACTGAGACGGCCCGGGCCCTTGGAGTCCTGCAGCAACGACGGACGCCCTTTCGGAGCGGCGGAGGCAAGGGCGCCTCCAAAGGTTCCGGCGGCGGTTTCGCTTCCTACCGTCAAGCGGCCCGCTCGTCGTCGCAAGAGGCCTACAGAGGACGAGGCAAGTCTAGCGGACCCCGCCGTCGTCGCCAAGGAGGTCAAGGCGGCAAGGCCGCGTCCAAGCAGGATTGAACCGGCCGTGGGGTCGGGCCCCCACCGAAGCACCCCGGTGGGAGGCCGGCTGGCGGGCTTCGTCAGCGTGTGGGAGTCCATCTCCACCGACCGTTGGGTGCTGGACGCCCTGGCCCGGGGCCACGCGCTCGAGTTTCAAAGAAGGTGCCCGCGCGTCCCCCCCGTGGCCAGGAAAGAACTTCACGTCCCTCAACTTCTCCTGGAGGTAAAGGCGATGCTCAGAAAGGGCGCCATCGAACTCGTCCCAAAGAGGCTTCGGGGCTCCGGAGTCTACTCGCGATACTTCCTCGTGAAGAAGAAGACGGGAGGATGGCGCCCCATCCTGGACCTGCGACGGCTGAACAAGTTCATCAAGGCGCAGAAGTTCCGGATGGTCACCCTCCAGCACGTCCTGGGTCAACTGGAGGAAGGAGACTTCCTATCGTCGTTGGATTTGGAGGATGCCTACTTCCACATTCCCATCCTAAAGGGGCACCGGAAATTCCTCAGGTTCGTGGTCCAAGGGCGTCATTACCAGTTCAAAGCCCTTCCCTTCGGACTACGGTCGGCACCCAGGGTATTCACCAAGTGCCTCGCACCGGTGGCGGCGCAGCTGCACCGCGAGGGGATTCACGTCTACCCCTACCTGGACGACTGGCTCATCCGCGCCAAGACGAAGGAGCTCGCCGTGGTCCACACGGCAAGGACCGTCCAACTCCTCACGGACCTGGGATTCTCCGTGAACTACGCCAAATCCCACCTGGTGCCCGCGCAAGTCGCACTGTTTCTGGGAGCGAGGCTCGACACAGTGTCCCTTCTGGCCTCCCCGTCGGAGGAGAGGACCAGGACCATCTTGGGCAAGGTGCAACGGATGTTGGTGGCCGACGCGGCCAAAGTGAGATCCATCAAGTCCCTCCTCGGGATGATGTCTTCCTGCATCTACCTCATTCCCATGTGCAGGCTCCGGATGCGCCCGTTGCAAGAATTCCTGGATGCGTGCTGGATCCAGACGACGGGCAGCTTCGAGGAAAGGATCAAGCTCGACGAGAGTTTCCGACGAGCGATACGGTGGTGGGGCACCCGCGCGCATCTGACGGCGGGCATGGACTTCCAGACCCCAGCCCACCAGGAGACTGTGACCACGGATGCCTCCCTGGAAGGGTGGGGAGCGCACACCGAAAATCTGCACGCGAGGGGACTCTGGCTCCCGACGGAGAAGTCCCTGCATATCAACGTCCTGGAGCTCCGTGCAGTGTTTTGGGCCCTCAGGTCCTTCCTTCCGTCCCTCAAGGGCAAGGTGGTGAGGATCTTCACCGACAACACCACCACCATGTTTTACATCAGGAAACAGGGCGGAACCAGGTCCCCAGCGCTGTCCAAGGAGGCGCAGGACCTGTGGCATTGGGCCGTCGCCCAAGGGATTTTTCTGGTGCCGTTTCATCTGGCAGGGATAAAAAACACCATCGCCGACTCACTCAGCAGGGAGCTGCGCTCGTGCCACGAGTGGGAACTACGGCAGGATCTGGTGGATCGCCTCTTCCGACGGTGGGGCACACCCCAGATCGACCTGTTCGCGACGGCGACGAACGCCAAGTGCCGGAGGTTCGCCAGCAGGTTTCCCCAGACGAGGAGCATGGGCGATGCTTTCTCGTTCCCCTGGGAGGGCCTGTTCCTCTACGCGTTCCCTCCCTTGCCTCTGCTAATCCGGCTCGTCAACCAGCTCAAGAGGTCACGGTGCAGGATGATCCTCGTCGCACCTGCGTGGCCGAGGCAGATATGGTTCCCGGACCTTCTGGACTTGTCAGCGTCCCCGCCGATCAAGCTGCCGGCGGACGCGGATCTACTCTCCAGGGAAGGAGGCGCCATCCTCCACCACGACCCGAAGTCGCTGAACTTGCAGGCCTGGCTCCTGCAGCGCTAGAGTTTGGAGGATACGACATACCGGCCGATTGCAGAGAGGTTCTTGCAAAGGCCAGGGCGTCCTCGACTCTTAAATGCTACGGACACAAATGGAAGAGGTTCTCTGTCTGGTGCCACGCACAGAAGATTAACCCTCTACGGATTACGGCTCCCCAAGTACTGCCGTACCTGCTGACGCTGGCCAAAGCTGGTTTGGCACACGCGTCCATCAAGATTCATCTTGCTGCGATCTCCCGATACACCAGAACCACGGGGCGGACGTCCTTGTGGTCTCATCGTCTGGTGAAAGAGTTCATGAAGGGACTGTTCAGATCGTTCCCGCCGGTGAAGGCTCCGGCCCCGGCGTGGGAGCTCAACGTGGTGCTGACCAAGCTCATGGGACCTCCGTTCGAGCCTCTGCACTCGGCCCCGTTGAAGTTTCTATCGTGGAAAACAGCTTTTCTTGTGGCCATCACCTCCGCACGACGAGTGGGAGAGATCCAGGCCCTTTCCTGCAAGGCCCCGTACTTGACTTTCCACGACACGAGGGTAGTGCTCAGGACGCACCCCTCCTTCATGCCCAAGGTACCGTCGGACTTCCATCTCAACGAACCCTTGGTGTTACCTGTGTTCTTCCCGTCGCCTTCGTCGCCGGCTGAAAGGACTTTGCACTCGCTGGATGTAGCTAGAGCGCTGAAGTTCTACGTGGACCGCACGAAGGGGTTTCGGAAGACGTCACAACTCTTTGTGAACTTTGGACCTGTCAATCAGGGGAAGGCTCTCTCGAAGGCTTCAATCTCCAGATGGCTCTCCGGCTGTATCATGTACTGTCACCGGTTGGCAAACCGACCGCTGCCTGGCCGTCCGAGAGCCCATTCCACCAGAGCGATCGCAGCTACCACGGCGTTCCTATCTGGTGTGCCCCTGCTGGACATATGCAGGGCTGCTACGTGGAGGTCGACGCACACCTTCACGAAATTCTACTGCGTCGACCGGGATTCCAGGGAGGAGTCCAGGGTCGGCCAAGCAGTGCTGCGCAACCTGTTCGCCTGAGGTGAGCCTGGTGAGGAGGTAAGATGCTTAATGTTGAGTTGATGTGATGCTTAATGTTGAGCCTTTGCCACCTCCCGTGGTTGTGCATGTGTGTACTGCTATGTATTCTTTATTCATGAGCATGTGAATCCATGCCAGACCCCATGCTGGAGAAGGAACAAGTTACTTACCTGTAACTGTTGTTCTCCAGCATGGGTCTGGCATGGATTCACATGCGAACCCTCCCGCCTACCCCTCTGCGGCTCTTCACTTGGTCATACTGCCACTTCACGTGCTTCCAAATCTGAAGATGGCTGCCAGAGACGGTGCTTAGGTAGAGGGCAGTCATTGGCTGTGGTCAGTATGACGCAGAGACCAGTGATTGGTTATTACTGCGAAAGACAGATCAGAAACGAAACTGATACTGGTTTTTTCTTTACCGAGGATTCCCAGCCTGACGACGGGGAATATTCATGAGCATGTGAATCCATGCCAGACCCATGCTGGAGAACAACAGTTACAGGTAAGTAACTTGTTCCTTCTTTTGCGATTGCAGCTTGCGTTCCGCAAGGCCTTGTGCGTCTGACTGGCAGAAAACTGGTGGCACACGTTCTGGGAAAAAACTGTAACTGAGGCTATGGGCGTCGTGCGTCCTACTTATCACATCGGGTGACGTCGGCTGTCGGAGGAGGTCCTCGGGGACGGCGCATCAACTTCATCGACGCAGGACGCAGACGCCAAATATTTTCCGAAGCAGAACAGCTGTGGACATTACCTGTCATAGATATGGAATACGTCGTCGGACCATCCCATCGAAAAAACATTACCAGGTAAGAAAGTAACTTGTTTGTCAAACCTTGAGAAAAGTAAACACAGTTGTGAGCCTCACATTACTGACCCCTCACAGGAGGCTGTGGAGCAGGCATGAAATGGAAGAGTGAAATTTGAGTGCAGACGAGTAAGGAGCATAACTGAGAAAGGAGAATGACACATGAAAAGGAGAAATTATGATGTCCTAAAATGAATGCTAGCTTAGTTAGTCCATTACACTGAAACATTGATCCAAGATGTTAAATTGGTTTATGAAAAAACGTTTTTATTTGTTTTTCTTGTAGATTTTGTTTAATCCATTTGACGATATAATTCCCAGAGAGAATAAAACATTGAAAAAGGACAAGCAGGAGGATGGGGCAAAAAAATCGAAGACAAAAGGAACCAAGTAAATATAAATATTATTTGCAAGTGCTAGTAAGCGATTACAACAGATAGCTCTGCGAGTTCAGTGCTGGCTGCATTGATCTGTACTTAATCCACATGACAGAGGATTCAACCATGACACTTCAAATCAAGCCTTCATTCGACAGAGCTTAATAAATTACAATCAACATTAAACTGTGATATAGAAATACCTAGAAAATGACAAAATCTTGGGTGGCAAGTGTTGTATAGAAAAAGTACTTTATTTTTTCCTATTTGTTTACATTGGCATGGACTTGTTTCTTAACATCATTGTAAACCTTAAAGAAGCACTACTGAATCAGCTGGTCATAGGTGAAGGCTTAAGGATGATCTAAAATCTGATGAAGAAATATTACTGGTGTCGTCTTTGCTGGTCCTGAGCTTAGGGCGTCATCGGAAAACGTAATTCAGATATGCCAAAGAGATAGCACAAAGATTTGTTGGGCATGAGGGACCCTGGTTGGCATCCTGGCAGGGCTGATCCAGGTTGTCATCCTTCTGAGATCCATAAAATGGGGAAGAACCTGGCATTAAGAGCTTTATAAAGACATGACATTATTATTAGTTTCTCTCACCAGTATAGGGAATGGGACCTACATTGGGGATGACATTGGAGTACTCTACTGTATGGCAAAGAGATCACTAATCTGTAATTGGAAAACAAACATACCCCCCAACAAAGCCCCACACCCCCCCCCAACACACAGTCCGCCTCACACAGCACACCCCATACTACCCCAGGACCAAAAGGTAGACCACAGAAGGCAGGTATTTGAAACGCACAACACAAATGAGGGAAACCAGGTTATTATACACCACGGTCAGGGATTTGAAGACAGAATCCTATAAACCTATTATTAGACATGTTACAGAGACCGGGAATGCTGCAGGAAGTATTTTTAACAGTTATGACTTTCTTTCTATACAGAAAAATCTTGATGTTGAGATGGTTGGGTTTTTGATTGTAAGGGGATTCAATAGTTTAGTCTAGCAAGTGGGGGCTGGTCAGATGTATAGAAGAAAGACATGGTTATATTTTTATTTTATTTTATTTGCATTTGTTAAGCGCACTTGCAGCCCAAAAGGCATTGAGGCGCTGTTGCAGAGGATACACAGATTTAATATTAATACTGGTTCCAGAGGCTCTTAGTTACAATTTGGCAGGCATATAGTGGAGGATACAGATTTAAATCACACAAAGAGTCTTGTTTTGAAAGCCTTACGAAAGGCTAGGTGGGACTCAATGAGTCTTAGGTGAGGAGACAGGGCGTTCCAATGCGTGGCTGCTAGGCTAGGGAGAACAGTTGACTATTCTGCATGCAAAGTTCCTGAAGGAAAATGAGAGGGACTATATGTGATAAATGTGATTAGCTAAAACAGATGAGTCTAGCATTAGTCCCAGATTGTCCAATGAATTAAATATACGGGACTTGGGTAACCTAGCCATTCTCCTCCTTCTCAACCTCTCTGCAACATTCGACCTAGTGGACCATGTTAGGCTCTGTTATGTTATGTTGCACTTTTGCCCGAGGGCATCTTGGCTCGAGGAAAAGTAAGGATACCGCCAACCAATGTAGCCCTAAAACAGAAATGTTTTCAGCGCGCACCTAAACTGTAGGTGGTTCACAGTGCCCCGAGTGCCAATAGTAGCCCATTCCACAATTTACTGGCTGCATATGAGAAAGTTTGATCGCCCACACGGGCTAAACGGACCTTCCAAATTACCACTAGTTTGGCATTACCTGAAGGAAGTAACCGTCCCGGGATATAGGGGGGGGAGTTTATCCTGAAGATATTCTGGCCCCTGCCTATGGCACGATGCATCAGGCACATATAAATTTCAATTTAATCCTATGGGCCACCAGGAGCCAGTGAAGAGAATGAAGCACAGGATTTATGGGCTCCATAGGGGGAATTGGTTGCCATCCTAGCTGCTAGATTTTGCAGCAGTTGTAAACAGTGTATTGACCCTAATAGGTTGTGCCAAATAGAGTGCATTACAGTAGTCAATTGGACGAGTAATTAATTAAGCTACTACTATAGGTCACAGACGTTCAGGTAGGAAAGGACGTACTCTGCATAACACTCGGAGGAGAAAGTGTCCAGCACTAACTTGAGGTGACATTGATAGGTCAGATGACAAAAGGATCTCCAAGTTCCTAATCACCTTCACCGGGACAGGAAGTTTGGGGGCCAGAAGGAAGCAGATCACACAGCCGTAGCAGAGGGAGAGCCCACCACCATAATTTCAGTCTTGTCCCCATTCAGCTTCAGCCAGTTCATACTCATCCATTTCCCCACTGCCGACAAACACTCCCGCAGCTCATGGGCTGCAGTCACTTGGTCCCGATCAAGTCGGACAAGGATCCGAATGTCGTCTGCATAGGAATGACAGCGAAAGCCATAGGAATGGATGAGATGAATCAGCGGGTGACTAAAGATATTAAAAAGCATGGGGGACAAGGCCGAACCCTGTGGAACCCCACACAATAGTGTATGAGAAGAAGATAGGAAAGGAGGTAGCGAGTGTGACTGACATCTGTCACTGAGGAAAGATACGAACCGGGTCAGGACGGGCCCAGAGAGGCCCGCTGTCTGCAGGTGAGATAACAGGACATAGTGGTCGACCATGCCGAATGCCGCAGACAGATCTAACAGAATCAGGGCACCCACTCCGCCCTGATCCACCAGCATGGTGAGGTCATCGACCACCGATACCAGGCCACTGTCGGTACCCCGTCCCGGTCGAATCCCTGACTGAAAGGAGTAAAAAAAATAAAGGAGATTCCAGAAAAGAAGAGAGAAGGGGCACTATTTGACATTCTCAATATCCTCTGTATTACATATACCAACTTCGCTGACAACACCCAAATCCTCATTCCCATTACAGGCAATCACACCAGAAACAGCATTGCTATAACAGGGTGTACAGCATCATCCAAAGCTGGATGGTGACCCACTTTGCATTAATGATGACAAAACGGAGCTGCTCATTTTGGGCTCCCCTAGCGTCTCAAAAAACATGACACGGCCTACTCCTCCCTTTCCATTGATGGCACTGACATTCCCGTCCTAAAGCATGTCAAAATCCTAGGTGTCTTCTGGATGCAGAACTGTCCATGACCAAACACAATGCCCTGGCCTCATCCACAGCCTACATTGCTAAGCTCTTCTCATTGAGCAGACAATGTCTCTCTCCGTACAATTGCCTTATGCTTGCAAGAGGTATTTTCATTAGTAAACTAGACTACTGGGCACCTCTACAACAAACCTTGCCAAACTCCAACTTCTACAAAACAAAACCCTTTGTGCCACATTGGGCTTACGCTGTTCAGACCACATCCCAGCAACCAGGCGAGAGGCTCACTGGCTGCCCGCCAAAGCACACATTGAATTTAAAACCCTGACCGTTGCACACCGTTTAATCTATAATGAGGCCTCCCGCTACCTCAACAGCAGCATTGCTCAGATTCACCATGTGCACCCTTTCCGGTCATCTACCAGTCTCAACCCGGTTCACACTACGATACAAAAGCGAGAGAGCAGGTGGAGCGGGTTTCTGTGTCATAGCGCCCTCTCTTTGGAACTCTGTATCACCCTAAAGCAGAAATGAGCGTTATTACCCAACCTTCAGAAGGCTTGTGAAAACCTTGTTGTTTAACAAATATGATTGTCAAAATGTTGCTGTACCTTCCTCTGCCTACCACTATACAAACGCTGTGATACCCCAGGGGTTGGGTGTTACATAAATGTAATAAATAATCCACTCTATTGGATTTTGATGAAATTATGCTTTCTTAACTGGTAGTTAGGGGACAGTAAGGGTAATCAATGTGATGCAGCATTTCGATATTTTCATAGGTTTTAGGAGGACTTTGCTATGTGCTCCCTGAAGGCAGCTTTTGAGCTTGTATATGTTGTGACTCAATATTCAGTCACGATGGAAATCCCTTAAATGGAGAAACTACTTGTCAGTTGCAATGAGCAGAGCTCTGATGTTGAGCTTTTTTGTTTATTCTCTCCTAGCAACCAAGTGATTGTCTGCCAATCTGAGAAAAAAACGTAATGTGAGCTCTAGATATTGGGCTGCCAGTGTACATCCTGCTAATGTAACTTCCTTTTATTGTGGGGCCAGCATCTGCAGAGCTAATATGCATTTTTCCTCCCACATCTGGATGCACAGTAGACAGTGACTCAAACTCCAACCAACAACTCAGTAGCAGCCTTTTGAAGTCAGCCAGTTTGGGGATAGGTGTTCCCTATGATTAGTTTGAAGATGGCACTTGCTGATCTGTTGTGTATGTGCTTGTGTCATAATATGTTAGAAGACCAGCATATAGTGCATTACCGTAGTGCAGCCAAAGTAACCCAATCAATTTGACCCAAGATTTGACAATATTCTTCACATAGGAGAGTTACATTTTTGCCTACACAGATGTAATATTTGAAGGCTTTAGCAAATTATGGAAACTGTATTTTATTCAACCATTTATTTTATTGATGTTGTCCAATCATTTAAAAATAGATATGTTCTTTTGCTGCATAATATTCTTTATAAGGGAAAAAGGAACCATTACATGTGTTTCGCTGCACTGTGGCAGTTTCCTTCATTGCACACCTTTCCACCTTATATAGTAAGTTAACTAATTGAAATCCTCCTGAAGAAGCTCCTTTGTCGCAGGGAAACCTGTGTCGAAGTTCTCTCACAGATTTGCAAACTCAACAAAGCAACATATCTATGTTTGTGAAAAGGTGGCTAAGCTGCCATGCAGTAAGGCTGCTTATCTGCGGAGCTCCAGTTATGATCATTCTGAAAAGATAGTTTGATATGCCAGATTTATTCTGACTTTTAAAGGAAAAGGGGTCTGATGTTGTCTGGATCAATGTCACGGTTGTGCTACTATCGGACCACAGCAGCCGAGAGAGAACGGAGGGGCGGAAGGCTGAGACCGAGGCACCCAAGATGGCGGCGGCTGCTTGCCGGCAAACTGTATGAGAGCTGAGAGATCAAACTCTGTTAATGGGTAGGGCTCCCCTGTGATTGGAGAAGCCTAGATCTTGCCCACATGGTGACTGCAAAGCCAGCAGTGCTGCGGACTGAGCCCCGGGGCTGGCAAGGAGGTGCAGCATAGCAATCCTGAGGGACAATGCAGACTGCAGCCCGGCGAGAGCTACGTGTCGCAACATAGCGACCATGTTGGAGAGGTCGGGAGGGTAATATGGCCCGCCTGGAAGGCTGAGAAGGTGGCAGTCCCGCCTGGAGGCTGGGCTGCCCACCTGGGATCTGCCGGATATCCTTGTAGATGAACTGGCGCAGATGCTCAGGCCCTGGAGCACCCAACAGGCACGGCTCATCGGACGCGGCGGCTGAAGGGCCCCCTGAACACCGTGAGTGACCTAATCTGGGAGTGCGGTTCTGGGGTGTGCACCAGTGCCCTAGTCCACGTGGCATTCAGAGGCGGGTCCTGCGTGTGCTGGCAGCTGAGAGGCTGTGCTGGTGACTGCCCGCCGCACTGTTGGGTGAGGTGGGCTGGATGGAAACTGAAGCAGTCACGGCCCAGCGCCGGCACATGAGGAGAGTGGGCTTGTAGGTGGAACAGGAGGGCGCCCCCCTACAGTCACGGGAGACCCAGGCAACAGAGCCAGAGAAGGAAAGGTCGGGATTGACCCTGATGTATTGCAGGTAGAAGAGAGAGAGGTCGGCCGGTCGGCCTGGCTGATGAAATGCAAACTCTGTGCTTAACACCCCCAGGTCACGTTGAGCGGGCACCTAACATCCAGCGAAGCAGCTACCTGTGTGGGGATGCCACAGCGAGGGGCAGTGGCACACTGTCATCGCCCTAGGGGACGGCCCACGGTCTGGGGGTGTCTCCCCTGCTGGAATTGAGCTGTGGTGGCATAGAGAACGCTGTGCTGCCGCGGCAGGCTACACTGGCCTGGCTTGGACATTAACCTCAGATGCCAGACAAGAACTGTAAGGCGAGGGCCAGACAGATGGTAAGCAGCTACTTCGTTGCAGGTGCCTCCGCAGGAGGAATGCCCCATCCTAGCAGCAATAGCAACTATGGTGTTGGAGCGCAAGATCAATGCAGTCATTGTGGATGTCGGTCAAATTGCGACAGGATCTGCGAGCGCTAACGGATAGCTTGGGAACTGCTGAACTGCGAATGCAAGACAACACGACTAGTATTGCCAGCACTCAAACACAGGTAGCAGAAATGATTGACCAAGTGAAAGTCCTGGAACACCGCACAGAAGACGCAGAGGGGAGGCCCGCAGGAACAACATCCAAATTCTCAGCCTCCCAGAAGGCGAGCAAGGCAGAGATCCCACGGCATATGTCGAAAACATATTCCTGCAGTAGGTGGGTCCAGGCACGCTGACACTAGGATTTACTGTATAAAGAGCGCATAGATCACTGGCGAGGAAACCCCAACAAGGCACTCCCACCCTGTCCCCGCCCCCCCCCCGGGACCGCTGATAGCGAAGATTATGAACTATAAAGACAGAGAAAGGATTCTTGTCTTTTCCAGAGGGGGAGGAGGGAACTATCACCAGAGGGTCTTCAAAGCTGGCGATATACTATGATTATACTGCTTTAGTCCAGCAACGCAGAGCGATGTTTTGGCCTACCAATGAGCGATTACGGCAGGGACATTTACGATGCATGCTGATTTGTCCAGCCAAACTAAAGATCCTACATAATGGAAGATCACATTTCTTCAAAAACATGGCAGACACACACTCCTGGATGAATGCGCAAGGGATACTGCAGCTCCCAAGTAGAGGCAATAACGAGCCATAGACTGGTGGTGGTGAAACACATTAAGAATGGCGTCGCCTGTTTTTCTTTTCTTCCTTTTTTTTCTTTCTCCCCTTTCAGCCTGGATGGAAGGGCGCGGGGGATACGACAATGGATTGTGTGGTCCGATAGAATTGGGAAATTGGGACATAAGGCTGGTGCCCTGATGGTTGCAACTACGGGCATCTGCCACACACCCCATTTGTAAGTTCATATGGGTAGGCAGGTACGGGAGAGGCAGCTGAGCCTGAGCAGGCGAGTTACTGCTGGGCTGTTGTTTAGACAGGGGGGGTGGGGAGGAGTTGTTAATTTGTTGGGTTACCTCCATGTTCCGGGGGGAAAGGGAGGGTTGCTTGTTTGTTGACAGGTTGAAACATGATCAAAGTGACAATGGCAGGTGATGCATAGATATAGGTTGCTTCTCGACACCCAGTCCTTTTGCCTGGGTGGTAGACATTACTGCTGGGCTTGTGGGGGTAGCGGCTGGGAGGCACGATTGTTCTTGCTGGTTGGGGGCGACCTGAGGGAGGTGAAGGGGGAGATGAGACTGCAGGGTGGTAGGATGGGGGGGCCCTGGTAGGACTTTACACCGAGGGCATCAACCCTTGCCATGAAATCACCTGGAACGTAAGGGGACTTAATAGCTATGTTAAAAGGCTGCTGGTGCATGCGTATCTGATTAGGATGAGGATTCAAGTTGCGCTACTGCAGGAAACGCACCTCACGGCGGATAGACAAGCCACGCTAGCGAAGAAATGGGGCGGCAAACTGTATGGCTCTCCTTTTTCTGCATACGCCAGAGGTGTTCTCATTTAGGTGGCACCTACAGTCCCTTTTCAATTATTGGAGATTTAGAAGGATGACTAGGGTAGAATGGTCTTGGTACATGGGCTACTGGAAAATAAGGAGATAAGTTTGGTCTACAAATGCGCCCTGAATCACAATGCCACGGTATTCTTCCTGTCCCTATACTCAAGGTTGTCTACACTCAGGGGGGCTACATGGGTTTGGGGCAGGGGTTTTAACTGCTCTCTCAACCCGTGTCTGGATAGATAAGATAAGAAATACCGAAAAGCTGCACCACTGCCTAAAGCGCTCGGTTCCCTATTGCATCATCTGCAACTTGTTGATGTTTGGAGGTAGAGGCAAGATGAGGCGCGTGGCTATTCCCATTTTTCAGTTCCCCATAGATTACATACGCGTATAGACAATGTTTTCACTGGGAAAGGGACTTTGGGTGAGTGTGGCTATAGACTGCAAGGCTAGTGTCCTCTCCGACCGCGCCCCGTTGATCGCTATATGGCAGGGAACCTCTGATACCCACTTGGCGACTGAGGGATGATGCCCTGCTAGATGCAGATTTTAATAGGTATTTAGAAGATAAGATCGAGGAGTACTTCGACATTAATACGGGCAGTGTCGCAAGGGCTGGCACCTTGTGGGATGCCTTAAAGTAGTCATGCAGGGGGTGGCAATTGGGAAGGTGGGCGGCCTTAGAAAAGACATACTGCAGGCTTTAACGGATACAGAGAAAGCTATTGCATGGGAAGAGTGCGCTGAAGGTGAGTCAGTTGGGGGGGGGGGGGTCTAGGAGGTTGATGGAGTTGCACCAGAAATGCATTGCGGAATGAAAACGGTTGGGCAGATTGGACTTCGCTAAGTATACACATAGACTACACGCAGAGGGTGATAAACCTGGGCGACTTTTGCCATGGCTATATAGAAGGCAAGAACTGCGGGACATGATTAGTGTTATCACAGACGGGAGTGGTGATCAACACATTTTCTTTTTAGATTGTATTAATCTTTATACTCTGAGGCCATAATAATGGGCTATAGAGATACAAGTAAAGCCCTAGCTCAGTTATATTTACCCAGGTTGGACAGGGAGCAGGCGGACATGCTTGATGCTCCTCTGACACTAGGTGAAAACAGTGCAGTGATAGCAGATGTTTTACGACCACTAAGACCCCTGGCGGACTCCTTGTGGAATTTTATAAAACATATGCAGACCTATTGGCCCAGCTCTTGGAGGTCTTGGTAGAGGCATTTGAGTTGGTATTATTACCCAACAGCCTGAGATAATCCACTATAGTGCCTATCCTTAAACCTGGATATCTGGACAGAGTTGCGGTTCATATAGGCCTCTCTATGGTTAATCAGGATTGCAAGATCCTTCTGGCGGATAGATTCAAGATGGTGATAGGAAGCTTGATCCACGTCGATCAGACTGCTTATGTCCCGTGGCGTAGTACCTCGTGGAACTTGCAGAGGCTGCCTCATGTGATAGATAGCACTAACCACCTGAGGGTAGATTGCACAGTAGCCTCATTGGACGTGGTCAAGGCATTTGACTCGGTCCGATGGGGCTGACTGCTGGGGACCCTTGAGCGTTTTGAGATTGGAGCCAGTTTCCTGCGTTGGGTACAGCTGATTTACACTGCATTAAAGGCGAGGGTGAAAACCGGAAAGTAGATCGCAGAAGTATACAAGGGTACTAAGCAATGTTGCCCGTTGTCGCTGATGCTGTTCATCCTTGCACTGGAGCCATTGACTGCCTTTCTCCGAACTGACTATGTGGAGGCAGGTATTGTGTTAGACGAGTGGTATACTTGGTTTCTTTGTACGCAGACGATATGCTGCTGTATGTGAATCAACCTGAGCCCAATCCACTGTACTTACTGGGCATAAATGATCGATTTGCCATTTATTCAGGTGTTAGGGTCAAATGTGAGACATCCTGCTGGTGAAACTCCAGGGGTTTACCATGGAACAGCTGCCTGATCTAGGCCTGTAGTGGGCAGTCAACACCTTCCCATATCTGATTGTTAATGTGTGGCATGCCTGCCTCCTCCAACAGGCATAACATGACGAGAGCTTTGGATGGCATAGTCAACTCCATGAAGTTTTGGGGGAAACTGCTCCTGGGGATTCCGGGCAGGGCGGCTCTTCTAAAATTGGTTGTACGCCTGCGTCTCCTATATCATTTGATCAACATGCCCTACAATATACCTGGAAGATTCTTTCAGTTGTTGGACATGCTGACCCCAGACTGTCTATGGGGTGGTGGGGGGGTATAAACAGAAGCGCTTTATGCACTTTGCTGAGGGACTAAAGCGGTGGTGGAATTGGGATACCCCATTTGGAGCTGTAGTACTTAGCAGGGCAACTGCAATTTGTGGTGAATTGGTTGGTGGATGAGGCCTCACAAGACCCTTCACAGCTGCAACCACTATTGGGATAATACTTTTTGAAGGAAGGGTTATGAGTAAAAGGCACGCGCTATGCTACTATGGCCCTCTCGACTGCTGAAGCTCTGCAGGGACCTGTGGCGCAGGGCTTGGAAACTCTTGGGGACCACCAACCCTTTTTCTTTTGGTTGGCGTCATTGGGGAACAGCAGGGTGTGTGGAACAGTTCGGAAGGCATTGGTAAGGCAAGGGGATAGCCATAGCGGGTGACCTATTGCAGGACGGCAGGATGGTGGACTTCCCGACTCTTGTTAGTGATCATGGCATACATGAAGGTCAATTTCTACTGTACCTGGGCATGGTCGGGAGGATAGAAGAGAGATGGCTGGGTTTCCGAGAGGGCATGGAAGTTACCACAGTGCTAGACGCTACCTGTTTGAAGGGGGCCACATAGTCTCCAGACTGTATGACCTATTCTTGAGTAACCTCGGGAAAACGGAGCTGGTGGTGCGTAGGAGCAGGGAGGCGGATATGAGGAGAGTTTTCACAGACATGGAATGTAAGCGAGTGCTGTTATACACTAAGGGGGTCTTTAAGGAATGCCAGGTTCAAGCTCACTGAAATATATGTAATGCATAGGGCGTACCTAACCCCACACAGACTGATGCAGATTGACAGAGGAGGGGATAAGATCTGCCTGAGGTGTACTTATGCGGGGGCAGACATGATGCACATGTTCTGGACCTGTCGGGTGATTAGCGGAGGGATCCTAATGCAGCCATGGCACTTGTTGCTTGCTGGGACAGTTTCTGAGGTGGGGTGGACACACTGCACACTTCTCCAGAATGAAGGATTTCATTTGTGTGTTGTCAAAACGCAGAATTGCAATGGCCTGGAAATGAACTGAGGGACCCAAGGTGGAGCTTGCTGGGTGGACATAAAGTACTGATCGCTGGCAGAGACCGCAGTATGGCACAGGGCGCTACAGATAGGGATGCATGAGACGAGTATGGAAGTGGAAGCCGGAAAGCGCTCATGCAGACAATATTCACCCCTGATTCAGGGGGGCCCAACTGAATGCATAAACTGGAAGGTGGGGGCGGCAGTGGCAGTCTTGGGCTTGCAGAGAAACATGCACTCCCAAACAGACTAATGAGAGGGGAGGGAGTGGCCCACTGCTGCCGAAGTGGGGCAGGATGTGATGAACGTCTACAAAATGTACTGAAAGGAAGTGTACTTAAATGATTGTATTGAAACAGTGGACACCTGTCTGTTTTGAGTTTTTTTCGCCAATAAAAGTTTCCCAAAAAAAAAACTGTGAAAAACATTAATTGAATGCTAAATAAAATTGATCTTCATCTCATTTGAACTACTCAAGGAATATGCGCTAAAAGCAACCTTCTATACACGAAATTATTTTCCTATTGGAAGCACAGCAGAGGGGACTATATGCTATAAGCTTCAAAATTTCACTTATGATGTTGGTTTTAGAATTAGTTCAAAACCAAATACCTACTATGGATTTCTGCCTTAGGTATGGACTACTAACAGTGTCCCTTAGACCAACCATTCAAGGCATTACAGTAGCAGTTTGTGGCCCTTGGTATTTAAGGCAGCAACATAATCGATCTCCATCAGAACTCCCTACATAACTAACCTACTGGAGGCCTCCTCTGATATTCTGGAGGACAGTCTTCCTCCCAGGCCCTGTATGATTGGTGTCCAATCTCCTGTGTGCCTCTGAATGACCCTGAAGTTACAGATTGGCTATTTGATGTTTTTTCAGGAGAAATGTTGGACGCTGCACTTTCAAAGAATTTCAGGACATTATCCTTGACTAAAACATAGGTTTATAATTGAAGCTACATGAACAGGGCAGTCATGACCACTCCCAAGCAAGAGTGTGTTTATTGATTTTCCATGCTTTCAAAACAATTGCTTAATGTCAGCTCAGACTTTGCCTCAGTAATCTGGAAGAGGTTCAATTGGTCTTAGTGATGCCATTGGTCCAGAACTCGTTTTCCTGGTGCTTTGAATGTTTTCTTTAAAATATAAAAGAATAAAAGCATAGTTATTCACTAGTTTTAATTAAACGAATGAGACTGCAGACATTATGGAGATGGCAAACAATCTGAGAAGTGCAGTTAATTTCTTATCAAATTCCTATATTACCATTTGTTTATGCTTCAGATACTTTTCAGCTACACTTCAGGCTGCATTTTTTGTGAAAACTGCAGTTTTTTCTCATATCATCCAGGAGAGCAGCCTTTGGTGCACTTAGTGCTGATTGCTGAACTATTTTTGCTAGGATGCTATCTGCCTTTTCCTTGACCATTCCCTTACCCTTACCAAAATACAATGTGAACAAGAAGCGGCAGATTTTAAGGGTGTTCTTGCTGTCCAACATAGGAAGCAATATTGTACTGAGGGCATTGCAAAATTAAGATTATGGCGACACTTCCAGGCCTAAGGTCCAAGCCTTATGTCAGCACCCATTGAAACTGGAGACCCTGCATAAGGGTGGGCACTCTTATTTGCTGTGCAAAATGAATAACAGCTATTTCCTCAAGTGCATTTTGGCACATTCGGTCATCTGAAAAAAACTTTCACTTGTCAATATCCTCTATGATAACTTAGTTGCTTTTGGCAGTTGAAGCTCCAAATGTATGCGCAATTCTTCATGAAAAACGGGTAATTATATAGCAATGAGTCGCCGCCATAGCCCCAGGAATTCGGGCTGCTTCTACACCTTGCAACAAGGAATGAAGAGACCAAGTGGTGCCGTAGTGGTTGCTAAAGACTTTATTAAATGATAAACCAAAACTAGCTATCCCTAACTCTAAGGCGGTTTCCCTACCTAAATTAAAGAAACCAGGGTGCACGTCAGGAAGTCTGTGTGAGTCAAAACATAAAGGTGCCATCCCGGTCACAAAGGCTCTTACTCTATCCGTTAAACAAAGAGAGGGGAATGTTGCTGTGCCCAAAGAGGTGGACTGGGTTAAATATTTGGGATAACCACTCAAAGTCGAACTCTCTCTCTCCAGAAATCGAATTTATGCTCTGGAGTGTGACTTTTATTTTCATTGAAACCAATTGTATTCAAACCTATTCGACAGAAAAAACGAAACAATACGAAGACTGAAAACATGAAACAATTCTATTTGTAATTTTTTGTAAGTGAAGTAAATAGACATGTGTGCTCCAAAAGTAAAAAAACACAGAAATCCAACATCAAACAAACAAATATATAATTGTGATATACATGAGAAAAAATAAAAAAGTATATACTTTGTTCACATGCAGTTCTAAACTGATGAAGAAAATACCATGAATTGATTAAAAAAAAATACAAACTTCACTTTTCGTTGTATCCAGAGAAATGATGACATGAATTCAAAAACAATGCAAACATCAATTAGCGTTGTATAAGATACCGAGGTGAGGTAGAATGGAGGTACTTTATCCGTGTCACTACAACAAAACACCATAAAGAGCAGCTAGCAGCTACTGTTCGTAATCCAGGCGAATGACTCGCTTCGCCTGGATGCAAAGCGTCCAAACGCCTCTCAGGTTGTTCAAAGTAAAAGTTCCACCAAAGTTCTGGGTTCTCTGTAACACAACAGAAAATAAACAATCACACAAAGTTCTTGTGGGGGGTAGGAGAATGACTGTGTTCTCCTAGCTGGTTCCTTAATGTCTTTCACATTTCTTTATAAGGCTCGTAGCTCCTTTATGGAGGTTTTACAATCTCTAGGTTTTGCACAATTCTTGTACCGCCCCCACTGGGATGATTAAGCTGTTCCTCAGAGTGCCTCCTGACTCTCCAGCACCACAATCCTGTAGAACTGGACTGGGAACTGTATAACAAAAAGGTTTACAGTTTTCTCTATTTTCTAATAGTTTACAGTCTGAAAGGGTTTTCTATTTTCCTAGCTTTTCAAGCTTGAAGAAAATGACAACAATAATGTTTTCTTATCTTGAGGAAGGAAAGGTTAAGGTCATGAGCTGAAAAGACGGGACTTTTGGCATGAGCTGGTGTTGACCAATCAGCAATATGTAATAGACTTATGACAGAAGATGATTGGAGTATGCCTCGATGGACCAGCCCTGAATGATTCTAGGGTGTGCCAGGAGGACCTCTACATCTCTATCAATGATTACCCTCCTGGGATCTCTATTCTCATCGATGATTGTTCAGAAGACCCGTTTTGGTTTCTGTGGATTGTACTCAAGAAGGTAACCCCTTTAATACGGTTCAAGGGCATCTAGTTTCCAAAGCAATATGAACAGATTTTAATCACAAATGCCAAGTTGAGGGATAGCTTTTTGCTGTTCTTTATCTTTGTATGTGATCAGCAAACAGTCCTTTACACCCTCTTGTTATTACTAATGTTCTCTGATGCTCTCTTGGGTTTCCCTTGGCCCTCTGCCGGAGTTTACTAATTCTCGTTACCTGGTACTTTGTCAGTCGTCACCGGTTCGGGCTGGGTTTTCGTGACTGTCAATCGCCTTTCTCCAGCATGGGGTCTGGCATGGATTCACATGCTCATGAATATTCCCCGTCGTCAGGCCGGGAATCCTCGGTATAGAAAAAATCAGTATCAGTTTCGTTTCTGATCTGTCTTTCTCAGTAGTAACCAATCACTGGTCTCTGGGTCATACTGCCCCCAGCCAATGACTGCCCTCTTCCTAAGCCCCGCCCCTGGCAGCCATTCTCAGATTTTTACTGCACGTTCAAGTGTTGGGAGTCCTCGTGCTGTAGCTCTCGAGCTTTTGCTGCGTTTTCCCGCTTTTTTCAGGAGATTTTCTCATTTTTTCGGTTAAATAGAGCCTCAAGCTCCACTGTTTCTACATCCGACCAACGGGGATCCGTTTCGGAGTTTCTACTCCCCTCAAGGGTGAAGATTTCATCGAGTTACGCTTTTGGAGGATTCCAGAAGTTCCAAGGCCTTCCCGGACATGGCCCAGGAGAAAGGGAGCTCGACGCCCGGGAAGCTGTTCAGGACCTGCCCTGGATGCCAGCTTCAGAACGTTTTCAAGGAGGACGAGCATTCTTTATGCCTCTACTGTCTCCATGAGGACAAGACGCACAAGGAAAAGGACTGCGCGTTTTGTGGGAACATGTTGGAGCGGACCATGAAGGATCGCCACCTCCGTCTCGCCAACTGGCTGGAAGGTAAGAGCCCGCCAGGCGAGAAGAAGAAAAAGAAGTCCGAGCGGTCTTCTAAGTCCTGTGAGGGTGCCCCGGCGACGGGGGCCCAACAAAAGGCTAAGCACCGCGAGTCCGCGGGCACCGGGAGCGCCGAACGGTCGGGCTCCTCGGCTGCCAGGCAGGGCGCATCCTCCCCGGCGCCATCGACCACGAGCCAACGCTCTGGCTCGGGTAAGAGGAAGTCAGAGAACCCGACGAAGCTTCTGGAGAGGCCCCGGTCGATCTCGAAGATTCTGGCAGAGGGGGAGCGAGGCTCGGACCCACCCCCCAAGGTGAAGGCCCCAGGCGTACAGAAGGTGACGTTGGCCTTAATTCACCCTGCTAGGACCTCGATTGAGGATGTCGCCACGGCCCTGGTCCAGCCTGTGGAGGCTACACCAGTGGAGGCGCCCTCAGGTACCAGAGTCTCCCTGCCACCGCGGAGGGAGTCATCTTTCAGGCCCATCGAGAAGACCCCCACGAAGTCCTCATTGGAAAGGATGTGGGAGGGGCTGGAGGCCCTCGTGGATACGGACACGACCTTTGAAGAGGAGCTCATCCAAGTCGTGGAGGAGGGCCCAGCCCATCGGGAGGGACCCCGACGAGGGTGACGACGATGGCGACGGTGTCGCAGACGAGGCTCCTCAAGAGCCCTGGCTCCCGTCGTTTCCGGCGCCGCAGGACACCTCGGCGGCCATTTTGTCAGCCATCCAGTCCTTATGCTCGGAGATGAGGACTAGGTTGCCCCTTCCCCCGACGGAGGTACCTGAGCCAGTCCCGACGGGGGAACCGGAGCCAGGACCTTCGGAGAGCCCACCACTTAAGAGGAGGAGGACTCATCCTAGGCCTCCTCTACCGCCTCTGCGGCCTTCTCTGCCTTCCCCCCAGGTCCACTACCCACGGGGATGATACAGGCATGGACACGACTACGACGGGTATGGATGACGACGGAGGCAACGACGGGACGTGTCCCCCGTCGCCCCCTGCCCGGGCGTCCCCGCCCGACGAGATTGGATCCTTCCATGCTATGATTTCCAGGGCATCCAAGCTCTTCCAGCTCTGCCCCGAAGAAAAGAAGAAGGAAGAGTTCCTTTACCAAAGGCGTGAGGCTAAAAGGAAGACGGTCCTCGCTGTACCGCTTCTTGATGACATCTGGGATGAGGGGCTCGCCCTCCTCAAGAACCCTGCCACGGCTCCTGCGAAGAGGGACCGGTACGAGAAGAAGTACCGGGTCCCTGACGCTGCCCCCTTGTGCCTTAGGGCGCAACCTACGATCGTTTCGGCGGCGGCCAAGAAGAAAGCGGGGGGGGCATCGGCCTCGACTTCAACCTCCCCGCCGGACGGCGAGGGTAGGAAGCTGGATGCGATGGGACGACGGGTCATCTCATCTGCAGCGACGACCATCAAGACGGCCAACGCCCTGGCCATCTTAGCCCGCTACTACAGGGGGTTGTGGTTCAAGATCGCCCCTCTGTTGGACTTCCTTCCAGACGCCAAGAGGGCTGAGGCCCTGGAAATCTTACAGGAAGGTGAGATTGCCTCGGACAACGCCATTACGGTGGCTACGGACATCGCCGACACCGGTTTCCGTCAGTTGGGCAACAGCGTTTGCCTGAGACGACGAGGATGGCTGAAGGCGACGGATTTCCGCCAGGGCGTACAGACCAAGGTTTTGGACATGCCTTTCGATGGGAACAACCTTTTTGGCAAGGTGGTTGATGAGTCCCTTCAGGTGATCAAGACGGACACAGAGACGGCCCGTGCACTGGGTGTGCTCCAACAGCGACGGCCGTCCTTTCGGAGCTCCGGAGGCAGACAGGGTGCCTCCAAGGGAGCCGGCAGCAGCTCCTCTACGTACCGTCAAGCAGCAAGATCTTCATCGCAGGGGGCCTACAGGTGACGCGGCAAGTCAGGTGGATCCTGCCGTCATCACCAAGGTGGTTAAGGAGGCAAAGCGGCCTCCAAGCAAGATTGAACCGACCGTCGAGCCCCCGCCGAAGCACCCCGGTGGGAGGCCGGCTGACGAAGTTCATCGGCGTGTGGGAGTCCCTCTCCACCGACCGTTGGGTGCTGGACGCCCTGGCCCTGGGGCACGCCCTCGAGTTCCAGAAGAGGTGCCCCCGCATTCCTCCCGTGGCCAGGAAGGAAAATCACGTCCCTCAACTGCTGTTGGAAGTAAGGGCGATGCTCAGGAAAGGTGCCATTGAGCTCGTCCCGAAGAAGCTTCGGGGCTCCGGAGTTTACTCAAGATACTTCCTCGTAAAGAAGACGACAGGAGGATGGCGTCCCATCCTGGACCTGCGACGACTAAACAAATACATCAAGGCACAGAAGTTCCGGATGGTCACCCTCCAGCACGTGTTGGGACAGCTGGAGGAGGGCGATTTCCTGTCGTCGTTGGACTTGAAGGATGCTTACTTCCACATCCCTATTCTAAAGAGACACCGAAAGTTCCTGAGGTTCGTGGTCAAAGGGCGGCACTACCAGTTCAAGGCCCTCCCGTCCGGATTAAAATTGGCGCCCAGGGTGTTCACCAAGTGCCTAGCACCGGTGACGGCGCGGCTCCGCCTGCAGGGGATCAACATCTACCCCTACCTGGACGACTGGCTCATACGGGCAAGGACAAGGGAGCTCGCCGTGGAACACACTGTGAAGACCGTCCAGCTGCTCACGGACCTGGGGTTCTCCATCAACTTTCCAAAATCCCACCTGGTCCCGTCGCAAGTCGCCCTGTTTCTGGGAGCACAGCTCGACACAGTGGCACGGCGGGCCTCACCGTCAGAGGAAAGGATAAGGACCATCCTAGGAAGGGTGCAACGTCTGCTGGCCACGGACATGGCCAGAGTGAGGTCTATCAAGTCCCTCCTCGGAATGATGTCCTCCTGCATTTATCTGGTGCGCCACTGCAGACTTCTGATGCGGCCCTTGCAAGAATTCCTTGACGCCCACTGGATCCAGACGACGGGCAGCTTCGAGGACAGGATCCCGCTTGACAAAGCGTTCCGTCAGGCGATACGATGGTGGGGTGTTCGCTCTCATCTGATGGCGGGAACAGGTTTCCTAGCCCCGGCCCACCAGGTGACGGTGACGACGGATGCCTCCCTGGAAGGCTGGGGATCGCACACCGGGGGTCTCCACGCGAGAGGCCTTTGGCTCCCGGAGGAGAAGTCTCTCCACATCAACATCTTGGAGCTCCGTGCAGTGTTCTGGGCCCTCAGGTCCTTCCTTCCGTCCCTCAAGGGCAAGGTGGTGAGGATCTTCACCGACAACACCACCACAATGTTTTACATTCGGAAGCAGGGCGGAACCAGATCCCCTGCCCTATCCAAGGAAGCCCAGGATCTGTGGCATTGGGCCGTCGCCCAAGGGATGTTTCTGGTACCCTTTCATCTGGCGGGGATAAAAAACACCATTGCCGACTCACTCAGCAGAGAGCTGCGCTCGTGCCACGAGTGGGAACTGCGCCAGGATCAAGTGGACCGACTCTTCCGATGATGGGGCAAACCCCAGATCGATCTCTTTGCAACGGCGGCGAACTCCCAGTGCCGGAGGTTCGCCAGCAGGTTTCCCCAACCGAGGAGCATGGGCGATGCTTTCTCGTTCCCCTGGGACGGCCTGTTCCTTTATGCATTCCCGCCATTGCCATTACTACTCGGGCTCGTCAACCAGCTCAAGAGGTCCCGGTGCAGGATGATCCTCGTTGCACCGGCGTGGCCGAGGCAGATCTGGTTCCCGGACCTTCTGGACTTGTCAGCGTCCACACCAGTCAAGCTGCCGACGGACGCGGATCTTCTCTCCAGAGAAGGAGGCGCCATTCTTCATCACGAACCAGAGTCGCTGAACTTGCAGGCCTGGCTCCTGCATCACTAGAGTTTGGAGGATACGACATCCCGGCCGACTGCAGAGAGGTTCTCGCGAAGGCCAGGGCATCCTCAACTCGCAAGTGCTACGGACACAAATGGAAGAGGTTCTCTGTCTGGTGCCGTGCACAGAAGATTAACCCTCTGCGGATTACGGCCCCTCAAGTATTGCCGTACCTATTGTCCTTGGCCAAGGCTGGACTATCTCACGCTTCCATCAAGGTACATCTGGCTGCCGTCTCACGTTACACCAGGACTACAGGACGGGCGTCCTTGTAGTCTCATCGACTGGTGAAGGAATTTATGAAAGGACTGTTCCGATCATTCCCGCCGGTGAAGGCCCCTGCCCCGGCGTGGGAGCTCAACGTGGTGCTGACTAGGCTCATGGGGGCCCCATTCGAGCCTATGCATTCAGTGCCGTTGAAGTTTCTGTCATGGAAGACAGCTTTCCTCGTGGCCATCACCTCTGCACGACGAGTGGGAGAGATCCAGGCCCTGTCTTGCAAGCCTCCATACTTGACTTTTCACGACACAAGGGTGGAGCTGAGGACGCACCCCTGCTTCATGCACAAGGTGCCGTCGGACATCCACCTCAACGAGCCCTTGGTGTTGCCAGTTTTCTTCCCGTCGCCGGCTGAGAGGACTCTGCACTCGCTGGATGTAGCTAGAGCGCTGGAGTTCTACATGGACCACACGAAGAGTTTTCGGAAGACATCACAGCTGTTTGTGAACTTTGGACCTGTGAATCAAGGGAAGGCTCTCTCGAAGACTTCCATTTCCAGATGGCTCTCCGGCTGCATCATGCACTGTCACCGGTTGGCAAACCGACCGTTGCCAGGCCGTCCGAGGGCCCATTCGACCAGAGCGATCGCTGCTACTACGGCGTTCCTGTCTGGTGTGCCCCTGCTTGACATCTGCAGGGCTGCTACGTGGAGGTCGACGCACACCTTCACAAGGTTCTACTGCGTCGACTTGGATTCCAGGGAGGAGTCCAGAGTCGGCCAGGCAGTGCTGCGCAACCTGTTCGCCTAAGGTGAGCCTGATGAGGGGGTAAGAGTTGCTTAATGTTGAGTTGCTGTATTGCTTGATATTGAGCCTTTTGCCACCTCCCATGGTTGTGCATGTGTATACTGCTATGTATTCTTATATTCATGAGCATGTGAATCCATGCCAGACCCCATGCTGGAGAAGGAACAAGTTACTTACCTGTAACTGTTGTTCTCCAGCATGGGTCTGGCATGGATTCACATGCAAACCCTCCCGCCTACCCCTCTGCAGCTCTTCACTTGGTCATACTGCCACTTCACGTGCTACCAAATCTGAGGATGGCTGCCAGGGGCGGGGCTTAGGGAGAGGGCAGTCATTGGCTGGGGGCAGTATGACCCAGAGACCAGTGATTGGTTACTACTGAGAAAGACAGATCAGAAACGAAACTGATACTGATTTTTTTCTATACCGAGGATTCCCGGCCTGACGACGGGGAATATTCATGAGCATGTGAATCCATGCCAGACCCATGCTGGAGAACAACAGTTACAGGTAAGTAACTTGTTCCTTTCTGTCAGGTCTGTTAGTTGAATCAGTGCTCTCTTTGTCAGATGAATCAGATTCTGAAGTTACCCCCTCCCCTAACTCCTCACCTTCTTCTTCTTTCCAGGTACCCTTCTTTTCTCTTCTCCTGGAAGGTTCTTTTTTTTTATGGAGGTAAGGACGGCCCCGAAAGGAAGCCACCGTGTCTCCAAGGAGGAAGACCAGGGGGCTCCTCTCCCGGAACCGCCTAGGAGGGGAAAAAGCCTATAAGGCACAAAAAACCCCTAAATCCTATATTGTTCGTAGATTGGTCTCCGGAAAGGTGAGTAGAACTGTAGACCGGAAGTATCCCGTGGAGTGATGCCTTGGAAGGGCAGTAGTCCACAGACAACCAGGAACAAACACAGGCGTCTGAACTCAAATCGATAAACAAAGGCAGTCCAAATGCAGGCAGGAGTCTGGTACACGGTGAGTAATAGGCAGGTATCTTTAGGCGGCAAGAATAGGCAATCCGGAGAACAGGCAAGGGTCTGGTACACGGCAGGGCAAAAGTAGAGATACCCAAAGGAACAAGGAGTGAGAAAGGAAGGAAAGACCTGGTAAAAAGATATAAAAAAATAAGGAAAACAAGAAAGGGAAGACGGAAAAGGGTAGAACGTAGAAGGAAGGAAGGGGGGTAACAGACTGGAAGGAGGCGTAGAAGGTGGGTGTAAGAAAAGTTACGGGAAAAGGGAAAACAAAGAAAGGCTAGTTAAATAGGAAATATAGCTGGAAAAAAGCGGCGCCCAGAAAGGCGCAGTACTACAAAACAAAAAGGAATGGAAGTAGTAGCTGGCAAGGGGGAGGCGAACGGGAAACTAGCAGCAAGGCTCAGGGATACGAAAACCCGGAAGCGTTGCGACGCATCCCCGACCCGGAAGGAGCTGGTAAAGAGTCTGAGTCGGGGAGCGTCACAACCAATGAAATCAGGGCAGAGGGGAGAAAAACGTAGGAAAAGGGGGCGTGGCCAAAACGGAGGTAAATGAAAACGAAACTAGCGTTCGTGTCGCCATCGGTTCCACAAACGCCAGGTATTCCGTGATGTGACACTTTCCCACTCTTGTCAGGGTTCGCTTCTCAGGCCCTGTACAGCTGGCTGTCAGGAAGCAGACACGGGACTCGACCTTCCTTCCCTGTATAGAATGTTCAGCCACCGCCTCTCTGGATACTGTTCGGGTCTGTGTAGGCCTGTGGGAACGGGTAGGGTTATCAGTTTCGGCACTGTTGTTGGACCATCCGTCCACCCGCTACAGGTCACGCCACCATGACCCAATCTCCATCCTTCCGTAGGACCACCCTCGGCCGACTGGTATGGCACTTTCCCTGCATCTTATGAACAATGTACCTCTGGTTAACCAGGATGTTATACCACTCCTTCTCTTGTTCGTCTTGCCCCTCTCCCCCCACCAGCTTTTAGTTGTATAGCGTTTGGCGTTCTGCCTCATGCGGGACGCCTATTCCCTTCTTTGTTTTTGGCTTTCTCCATGGCCAAACAAGACGTCTGTGTACATTCCTTTCAACCACACCTTCCAAGTCTCTTGCTCGAGTTTCTCGGGCCTGCCTTTCGGGTGTTCTCTTGGCTTCGATCTCTCTCTGGTTCTTGATTTTTTTCGCCACCTTAAATGCACTCTCCATCGCGTTTTCTCTCTCCAGTTCTCTCTTCGGTACTCTGCTCTGTGTTCTTCCTGGTACCCTTCGACCTTCGTTTGTTTCTGATATCCTAGAGCCCGCCTGACATAACGTCCATCCTATTAATTACAGCTGTTCTGGTGTTTTCCCCGGTCGCTTGTAGTGTTCGCGAGAGCTTCTTCATCTCATTACCTAAACCATCCAGGTGGTTCAACGTTTCCCAGTAACACATGAGTTTAGACCCATAAGGTTCATGTTCTATCGTTAGCCTACCGGGTTGGGTTTAAAGGGGCTGGGTTTCCCAATTACGTCCTTATTCGCAGAAGGGGAGTCTCTCTCCGTGAGCTCCTCCCACATGTAAACACCGCTAGGGGGGACTATTGATTTGCTGCCTCACCTCCCTAGCCTAATGGAGATGGGTTCTCCACTGGGGAGAAGTGATGCCATCTGAAGGATCGTCAGACAGTCCATGAAGCAACTTCATTTACGGCAGGCAATAGAACAAGGTTTAAAACTATTATACCGCTAAAGTGAGCCCCTCTCCTTATTCTCCCTAGAGAAAGGGAGGTCGGCATTCTCATCCAGAGAACCAAGAGGTTTGTATCTAAACTAGTTTCTTATACTTTTTTGGCAATCCAAACAGTCATCCTGCATCAGAAGCCAAATGAACTGAGTTTCCTTTATGGAAGACTTTGCAGAAAGAGTCCTCCCTGTAGGTGTCCGTCCATTCACACTTAAGCTCTCTGCGGACTACCATTCTGCATGATTGCTTGATCATTACTGATTTGGATGGTGGCTCTACCTGTTGAGATGGTTGAATCCATCCTGCTTGTTATACTGTCTAGCATAAGATTACCATGTGGCAAATGCGATGAAGTAGAATAGTGAATTGAAATTCATTTTAGTACCCTTCCTTACTAGGATAAATGCTATTCTTCCTTACCTTCTCTTTTCCTTTGCCTGAACTTAATTGGCTATTTTCTAATCCATCAGTGGAAATATCTGCCTGATGTCCAGGAATGTGTTCAGGCCCAACCTCAACTGGTAACACGCAAATGGAGGAAAAATCAGCAGCCCCTCCCCCCGCACCTCACATGAAATGTGTTTTTGCATTACCTGGTACGCTCCCTGTAAGTGGCAAGGATTTTACTTTGCAACAAGATTATTTGAATGGCCCAGCTCCAATCTTTAGTGATGTCGTGTATTTTTACAAATGAAATGTAACATTTGGAGCTTATAAAGTAGTAAGGGCTAAGCAGATAAGTAAATGTACTTCATTTATTTCAGAAATTTTAAATTACTCTCATTTGGTGAGGAGGCTGAAGAGGAAGAAGTTGAAGTGAGCAAAGTCAGCCAGGTAAGGATAGCCTTCAGATGGTTTTTCATTTTTGTTTGCTAAAATCTACATTTTTCTGAGCTTTTGATCTTTCGTTCTTCTCTATCTGTAAAGCTGAACTCTGTTTGTGTTACATCAGTAGTACCTGGATACTGATCATGAGCATTGATGCTACATTTTAAAGTTGCAAGGAGAGGGTCCAGTCATAATATTACTTTGCAGTGCACAGCACATAATATATATTTTGGGAGGGTACATTTCAGTACATTATGTGAATAAACTGATCAGTCTGATGATATGCATACTGCAAGAGTATGTGGCTGTTTGCCCATGTGAATAATTCATTTCCTTCTTAATACTCCACAAAATTATTTTTAACCTAATATTTGAGATCTTTAACAATGCCTAGCACCTCCTTTTTATTTCAGTGAGATTTTTTTAAATTGTTTATTTTTTTCAAAACATTTTTAAATTGCACATCACAATGTATTTTGAAAGAAACATTTTGAACCAGATTACCTTTGCAGAAGGGAAGCTCTGCCTCTTTTATTTTACTGTGGGGCTTATTCTGACCCAGAACCATTTGTTATTGTTTTCTACTTTGCTAGGACTATTTCTTTCAATACAATACATTGGGCCTAATTACAACTGCGCCAGTCCGAAAAAACTGGTGCGGGTAAGCCTACTGGCACTGGTGTTTCCGGACCGGCACAGTACGTCTCTCCGGGCGGGTGCCATCCTGCCCGCCAGGGTCAGACCTGGCGGCCGGAACGACACCCGCCTGCAGAGTCTCACGAAAGCACCGGCACCATTGTTGCCGGTGCTTCCGAGGTCCCCATTCCCATGGAGTCCTTTTGGACTCCATGGGGACTTATAAAATTACCGGTGCCTGACTTCCAGGCCGCCTGGGTCGGAATACCTCGGTGTTACTGGGAAGTCGGGCACCAGTAATTCATTACGGGTCAGGTGGCAACCCAGACCCGTAATGAGGTCCATTGTGTTTTTTGTTTTAAGACAACATTCATTTTTGTCTTTCTGTCTTTTTATATTTTTTAAGATCAGATATTTTCTTTTTCCTTTTCATGCCATTTGTGTGGTAATGTTTCTTGATAAATAATCTGTGTGTTTAATGTAGTTAGAACTATTACTAGTCAGCCTATAGCTGTGAAACTATATCTTCCAGACAGTGTAAGACAATATTATTTTACTGCTTTTTTTTTATTCCTAACAATTTTGGTGCTACAGGCAATGCAGATACTTTAGCCATCCATAAACAAAAGAAGACACACTAGACTAACAGAACTTTCTTTTTTATAAGCAATACACCAGTATATGTGATGTTCAAGGATATTTATACTGCGCACTATCACCACCTGAATGGTCCCCTGGTGGATCTGAAAAGCAAGAGGGCAGGGTAAGTTCATAGGACTGAGCAGGAAAAAAGCGCAAGAGAGCTGCAATGTGCTATTGGCAGCTTCAGATCGGTTTACACCGTTAACTGAGCGTAGGTGTGATTTTTTTCAGTCGGTAGTTGTCATGTGCTGTTGTGCAAGGCATACATTCTTTTTCAAAAATTGATGAGCAGAGTTTGCTAATTACAATTTTTTTGTTTGGCAAACAAACTTATTTGATTAGCAATGTTGTACTAATATTTAATGTCACCAGAATTAGTTGTACCCCAAGACATAGAATTAGCAAGAATGCCGAAATGATTTATATGTACCTCTGAAGTATAACATTAGTGCAATGTCTGTAAAATGTGAAGGTTCGGATTCGAAAGATGGCCGCCAGGGCAGAGAGACGCATGTGAGGCGCTCTCCTGCCGGGCCACCACATGGAGGAACACTAATACAAGCCTGGATGCACCAAAATAAGAAATGAGACCCACGCCACCCTCGATACGCCGGCACGGGCTGCATGACGACTCCGACCCTGTGGAAGAGGCTCCAAAACGGTAATGGAGCGGTAACGAGCTGGCTGCCCCTCCCCCACCGAAGAATGTCGGAGATGTGTAACTGAAAGGAAGCCGGGCAGCTGAGAAGGAAAAAGTGAGTCGGGACGTAGGGGCAGAGGAACATGGCAGCAACCCCAGCGATCACGGACGGCCCCCTCCTGCCCCCATCAACGGCAGAGGGGCGGGGTTCTTGGGGGAGACTACAGCTCGGAGGTGACCTCCCACCCGAGCAGCTCCCGGCGGTGGGGAAGCGCCAACATACGCCGCACCGAATGACATTAAGGGAGGCCCGCTCCCTGGGACAACATCGGACCGGAGAACCAGACAAGGGGGGAGATCCATAACACAAGCTGGGTGGCACGGTAGGAGAGTCCTTCACATCCCCACTACCGGGAGGGCACGGGGACACCCACCCGGCATGGAACGCCCACCCCCACCAGGACACCCGTCAGAGCGGCTCCCCGCGGCGGGGAGAGCACAGCAGACCAGCAGATGCCGCAACATAAGAAAACTCGGGCGGTCCGCGACCGGTGTGCACTCCGGCCCAAGATCCAGACCAGGAGGAAAATCCACTACATACGCCGGGAGGCGCGGAAGGTGAGGACCACGCACCCCCACTGCCAAGAGGGCACAGGGACACCCTTCCCATGCATAATATTCCCCCCCCACCAAGACACCCACGGTGGGGTGGCCCCAGCCTCCACCCAACATCTGGGCACCTTAACGCGGGGCATATTATTGCAGCCTCTCACACACTGCGGAGGCCGGAACAGCAGGCTCACCGGATTTCCGTTGCCGGCGGGCAACGTACATAATGCTCCTGGCCCAATCTTAAAGACCCCCCCACTCCCTCAAGTGGTGGGCAACAAAAGGCGGGCCTAGACGCGATGAGATGCCCCGGCACTCCCAAAGGCAACGCGCTTCTTCAAGGAGAACATGTCAAAAGCAAAGGGGAAGGGGGCCACGTCTCAAACAACCTCCCAGGCCACCAAGAAGGACGCCAACATATTACAAATGTGGTCTACGGACACCCCAGTGCAAACCAGAGGCAGGACCCAGGAAGACCCCCCTGGGGACGGCAATCCTCCCATCCCTCTCCAACAACCGCCTTCAAGAGACGATATGCACACATGGTTCATGGAGCTTCAAGAGAAGTTCATGTCAACTGTACAGGAACAGTTTGCCTCGATAAGGAATGACATAAAGCAGGTGGTACATGATCTAAAGCAAGACGTGGCCAAACTGGAGGAACACACAGACACACTTGAGATGATCCTCCAGAATACAGAAGAAGCACAACAGAGCAACGAGACGCAGGAACATCTGGTGAGGCTAACCCACAACCTAGAGATACAATGTGAAGATCTTGAAAACCGCTCACGAAGATCCAACATCCGCATCAAAAATATGGCGGAGTCAGTACTCGACAAAGACCTCAAATTGGCGGTACAAGAGGTGTTCAGAGACATTCTAGATGCTCAAAAGGCGGATTCAATTGGGATCAACGGTGCACAGGGTGGGCCCGAAGAGATCGGGTGCGCCAGGGGAGAGACCACGAGACATACTGGTTGCCCTCTCTTCATACCCCAAAAAGAGCAAATCTTGAGGAGGGGGATGGACCATATAAGAATGAACGGTGAGGACATCCAGCTGTACCAAGATCTGGGCCAAGTTACTCTGCAAAAAAGAAGAGCGATGGCCCCTCTTGTCCCGGAATTAATGGCGAAGCATATTCGCTACAAATGTATGTTTCCCTTTGGGCTGCTGTTCACTTGGGAAGGCAAACCACGAAGAGTCACCACTTGGGAAGAAGGCCTCAGCACGATGGGGATACAAGTAGATGGAGCGGCTGAAAGGAACAAATATTCAAGGGGAGAACAGCAGAGAAAACCGAGGGGATGGGAAACGGTTCGGCAAAGGAAGAAGAACACTGGAAAAGGGAACCACAGTTCAGCTCCGGACGAGTAAAAAGGGAAATGAAAAGCACAATCTGGTCACGGGTGGCAGGTCTAACACCATGGGTGGAATGTGAGGTGTGAGCACTAAAGGGCATCCAGAAAAAAACCCGCAAGTGCGGCCCGGGGCACGCTCCCGGAATTGGAATCCGGTAAGGACAGTAGATGATGCGGGTTTAGGAACCCCTGCGAAGTTTACCCCGAGTTTAAGGAGGGCAGGGGCGATAGGCGCAACGCCCTAGCATCCTTAGGAACCTGACCTCACTCTGGTCAAAGTTTTGTTCAAAGGTTAATGTTGGGGGGGGTGTTAATGGGATTGGGGGAGGGGGGCGTTAATGGGATTGGGGGAGGGGGGTGGGCCGCCCGGAAAATGGAAAGGAACGCTGCAAGGGGGATCTCACGTCACTGAACAAGGGTTTAGATGCCATGGGGAAACTCAAAATTTTAAAATACAACCTAAGGGGCCTTAACTCCCCGGTGAAAAGGAAGAAAATGGAGAGCATGCTAAAGAGGGATAAGGCGGACATCTCACTACTCCAAGAAACACACATAAGAGCCCAGGATAAACAGAAAGCGCACATTAGAGGATATAAGATCTGGACTCAGTCTAATGCACCTGATAAAAGAGCGAGGGTGATGATAGTGGTGAAAGATGTTGGAGACTCCACACTAATAGACAAGCTAGTAGATGATAACGGGAGGTTTGCATTTGCAAACATTACGATTGAGGGATACAGCCTCACTCTGGCATCAATTTATGCTCCCAACTCGGGGCAAGATGGCTTCCTGCGGGACACTTTGGGGAAGTTAGAGGTCTTTGCAAAAGAAGAGGTGATTCTGGGGGGAGACTTAAACTTGGCTTGGCGCCCACAAACAGATAGGAGCAAGGGGGGATCTCAAGGCCAGGGGGCGCCATCTAAACACCTCAAGCAAAAGATGTAACATCTGGCTTTGTGCAATGTGTGGAGGGAACTCGAGGGCGAACAGAGAGGGTATACGTACTTCTCGCATGTACACAACACAATGTCGCAAATCCACTATTTCTGGGTGTCAGTGGGGCTGATGGGTAAAATCCAGGAAATGGACATTGGGTCAATCTTACTTTCAGACCATGCTCCGCTTTGGTTGGAGATGAATACCCCTGGAAAAAGAGGTGGGCTTTGGTGATGGAGGTTCCCGCAGGACTTACTTTAGGACCCCATAATGGGAGAATCGATAAGGGACATGGTCATAGACTATTTTGCCCAAAACGACACAGTGATCTGTGGCAAAATCATAGCTCTGAAGGCCTCCAGGGATAATCAGAGGCACAGGTGGAAAAGAGATCTGGAACACAAAATGGCAGACATACAAGAAAAACTTCTGACCCACCCAACCCGTAGCTTGCAGAAATCTTTGCGACATACCCAAGGCCAATTGGAAATGCTTTGCACCAAAAAAGCGGATAAAACACTCTTATACCTCAAACAACAATATTACATTAAGGCCAACAAGGCAGATAGATATTTGGCCAGACAACTCCGCGATAAACAAAAGGCAATGACAATCAAGAATATCAGAAACACGCACAGAGAGACCGTAACACGCACCCAAGATATGGGTAGGGCATTCAGAGAGTTCTGTCAAAAGCTGTACACCACGGAATATCCAGATAGCAGCGCCCAAGACTCATACCTACAAACCCTCCCCATCCCTCGAATAACGGAAGAAGACAGATTAGAACTAGAGGGCCTGATAAGGGAGAATGAAGTGAAAAAGGCCATAGCAGACCTCCCAAACAATAAGGCACCAAGCCCAGATGGGTTCACAGCCCCATTCTATAAAAAATGTGCAGACCTTATAGAGTCCTATATACCTTCAAAGAGAGCGGGAACGTGACCCCGACAATGAATGAAGCCAAGGTTCTAGTCTTTCATAAATCAGGAAAAGACCCTGCATACCCCGGCTCCTACCGCCCCATAGCCCTGATAACTTGGACTCGAAATTATACACAAACATTTTGGCATCTAGACTATCCCCACTTTTGCCCAATTTGATAAACCCAGACCAATCGGGCTTTATACTGGGCTGACAAACACACGACAACCTTAGACGTCTCATTCACCTTGTGGAGAAGATGGGCATCACACATACCCCGTCAATACTACTCTCATTAGACGCTGAGAAGGCATTTGACAGGGTAGAGTGGTCATTGTTATTCAAAATACTAAAGTGCATGGGGTTTGGCGAACACTACATAGACCTAAGAGCCAATTACAAGAGCCCATCAATTAGGATAGCCAGAAACTGGGAGGTTTCCGATAGGGTCGAGAAGGGTAGAGATTTCCAGGGGTACAAAACAGGGATGTCCGCTTTCCCCCCTCTTATATGCCATTTTTAATTAAAATCAGAGAATCCATACTCATAAAGGGGATTGAGATGGCAGGCAGACAACACAAAGTAATAGCATATGCTGATGACATGTTGATTGCCCTAGCGGACCCGGGGAAAAAAACATTGGCTGCCATAGTTAGAGAATTAGAGATATTCGGGGCTATCTCAGGCCTTGAAATCAACAGGAAAAAATCTGAAATTCTGATTCTGGCAGGAGAGTGGAGGGAGATGGAACGGGAGGCAGCTGCACTAGACCTCAAAATTGCAGAAAAAGGGATCAAGTACCTTGGAATAACTCTGACACACAGGGTTGAGCTACTGTACGAGGGAAACTATACCCCACTCCTAGAACACATAAGGAGGGATCTGGGGCGATGAAACCCCCTGACGGTATCATGGTGGGGCAGAATACAATTAGTAAAAATGAACATTCTCCCCAGGCTGTTATTCTACTTCCAGGCTCTCCCAATTAGGGTCCCCAGATAATTTTTCATGGCACTTCCAAAGGCAATTTGCTCCTACATTTGGAAAAGGAAGCCCCCGAGGGTCGCCAGAGCGGTCCTCACAGCACCTATTTGAATGGGGGGGGGGGGTGTCCCTTCCCCCATCAAAAATACTTCCAAGCTGCGCAACTAAGGGTGCTGAGGGAATGACTGGGGGAAGATCATCAAACAATTTGGGGGACACACGATAGGGCACTCGCCAGATCTCCTATGGAAAGCTGAACAACACAGGCACCCGAACCTCACCATCAGTGTAGTCATGAGAACCACGTTAGAGGCCTGGGATGAACAAACGCGAAGGGGAATCATGACCTCGGTGGAAGCTCCCTTCACACCCATCTGCGCCAACCCACAATCCCCGCTGGGAATGGAACAAGGGGCCTTCGAGAAATGGGAATCGGCAGGGTGTACGAAAATTGGGGAAATGTTTCAGGGCAAAGAAATTAGATCGTTCGAGGCATGCAAACTCCTACTAAACCTTACAGAAGGGGACAGGTATACATATGAGCAGCTCAGGCATTGGCTGGCTACACCTGAAGTCACAAGAGCGGCAACTAGGGATCACACTCCTTTTGAAAATTATCTAATAACCCACTTGGGGTCTAGGAGGCTAATCGTGTCGCTATACACCTTTATAAACTCTCAAGAGAAAGATGTGAAGGGGGCCTACATTGTCAAATGGGGGGAAAACCCTGGGGGAGGATATCCCAAAAAAAAACAATGGGAGGATGTGTGGATCAACATTCCAAAATTGACCCGGTCAGTTCAAATGAGGGAGATGTGGGTAAAAGTAATAACCCAATGGCACTACACGCCTGAGAGATTACATACAATATACCCACAAGCATATAACCTATGCTGGAGATGCTGTGCAGTAGTGGGTCTGTGGAAACGCATATGGTGGGACTGCCCGGGGATCAAGGGATTCTGGTCCGAGATAAAAACTGAGATGGGAAAATGTTTTCCGAATGCGGAACAGTTGGGGGAGAAGGTGTGGCTCTGCGGAATGAAAGACAATGCAGCCAGGAAATTCACAAAGGCACACTGGAGGAACTTCATGGGTCTGCTTATAGCGGCATGGGCAGCAATAGCCCAAAATTGGAAAAAGCGAGACCCTACACTTGTATTCACCTGGCTCCAGAAGATCTGGTCACAAATGACTATGGAAAAGATAACGCATACAATCCCGGGCTCAAGTGGAACATTTACAAAGGAATGGGGAACGGTCCAAGACTATTTGCAGTCAGACTATATGGAACAATGGTGCCCCCACAAAATCAAAATAACAGACATTTTCAGTGCATAAGACATTCCCTTTTTGAAATACATCAAGGTGGTCTTCCGGGCCTGGGGTGGGGGTATCGTTTAAATCCAAGTTCTTTCTATGAATTCGAAAATAATATTTAAAAAAAAAAAGTAAAAGTTCACTGCATGAATGGACAAACAATAAAATGATAAAGCTCTAAAAACATTTTCAGTTCAAGGCTCTGTGTGGCTGTATCATGCAGTCAGTGTTGCATCACAGTGCTGTGTCCTTCATATTGTTAACAAGACATCAATAAAGACTTAATAGTGTGCGTGTGCCGTTTTTATTTCATTATATTAAGTTACATATAGCTAGTGTTTAGCATAAACCGTTGCAAGCTACTTTACTGCTTGGTTTAAAATTGGGAAAACTTTTTTAAACGGAATGTAGGACTAAGAATCGTTGTCTTGAGACGTGCTTGGTGTGCATCTGTTCTTTTTGGGAGAGCTAGGTCTTAAGTCATCATCGACAACACCAGGACGTCTTGGTTTCATGCTAAGAAATAAATCGACGAGCCTTTTTGGATCCGAACTCTGCATGAGAAGGGCCCTGCTTCTTAATACGAATGAGTGTTTCAACGGCCTCTTCTGACAGGCATGCCCTCCAGTCAGTTTAAACTGTGTTCATGCAGGAAAAGCAGTGTTATACAACTGCATTGGACACAGGGAAAACCATCAAGATGTTTGAGCTTCACAAGCAGGGGATATGAGGTGCCGTAGAGGCTTGCCAGTTTCACTCAGATCTCTTTTGGTGCCAGTTTACAAAGGCTATTATTAGCCAATACTTTACACTCTTGCCACTAAGACAGAATTGTTCAGGACTTACTACTGAAAAACTACAGTCAACAATTGAATCAGAAAACTGCTCTGCCACTGTAATAATTTCATCCCGGATCCGCGCTTAGAAACCGAATTCGGGTATTAAGCGTGTTATAAAAAAACAATAAAAATAAATATATTATTTCCATATTTTTCCAACTGTTAACTCTGATGGCCATAATCTTGTGTCCAACAAGTTGCACAGTTATAGATACTGTCATCAGTAAAAGACAATCTATCTTCACAAGATTTGTCAATGTTTGTGACAAATGTTGTACACTGTTGCTTGACATTTTTCAGAACTTGTGCACTCACGTGTGTTAGTTCGACCCCACAATAGGAAACGGACTTGCAGGTTCCACACAATAATTTATTGGCCTCACTAGTAAGAGCATCAAGCTCACTTCCTACCAAGGCAGTCTCTCCCCTTAAGGTTTGCAGAGTCATTTTTAAAGTAGAAATGGAGGTAATGAGTTTCAATCGCTTCCTTCTAAAGTGCAAGAGAAAATCTAACAAGAGGTTGCAACATCTGCTAAAGAAAAAGCAGATGGCATACCATCTGAAACCCTCTTAAAATCTGCAATATTCCCATGGCATTTGACAGGTCATGGCTTGTATCAGCTGCCATACTTTCTAAATGTGCACAAACAACAGGGAAAGATTTATTCAGGGCCTGAGTAGCAAGTAATTTATGTTGCACCCCGCGGGTTCCATGAGCTTTCCTTGGTTTCTGAGAAACTGTTCCCTGGCTAATCCCAGAGCATACAATTCATGCAACCTTTTGGGGCTTTGATACAAATAAAACTATTGCATTAACATATTGGACACATCACTAAAATAGTCTTATCCAATGCATCCTTCACTGCCAATTCAAAACGGTGAAAAATACAATGCACAGACACCATCCATTTAAGGACTTGCCTGAGCAGTGCAGCAAGACCTTGTTTCACACCCAAGTTAACAGCTGCCTCAGCCCCAAAATCCACCATTTCTTTTTAAGGTGTGCCCCGTTTCATTTAGGACTTCCAATAGACATTTTTTCAACCCCTCCCTGCGACCATCACTAACTGATTGTACTTTGAGAAAAGAAACCTCCACTTCACCATTTTGTGGGTTTACGTATATAACGTACACTAACTCCTTTTCTGTTACACCACAATCTGCTACCATCCATTAAAACAGAAAAGGCAGCATCAGCAGTTTTGAGAACATTAAATAGTTCTTCCTCAAGGTAGCGTCCAATACAAATTGTAAGCTCTCATCCTGTTACAGAATTAGTGTACTTGGGGCTCAGGCCAACACCATGACGCTTCTCCTGCTCAGCCAACGCAGAAAACATTTTAATAGGAATGTCCTCCTTTGCCATTGTATAAAGTATATCCATTAGCTTGCCCACAGTGAGTCTATGCTTATCCTCTGCTGTAGCCTAAGCTCTCCCTGTTTTCACAAATAGAAATCATAAAAGCAGCTTGCAATTGCTTGAACTAAGCACAGCCCTAAGAAAAATCTTCACTAACCTACCAATTGGAGTGTGGTGATAAAGGTCCACAGCACAGCGTTGGTGTCCGAATTTCTTATAAATTCCGTCTTTTCGGTGTAGCTCTTTTTCCAGGTGCTTGCAGAGTGTCTACTTTCAGCTGGGAACCACTGATCCCAGAAATCAATGAGGTTCTGAAATTCCTCATAGAATGCAAATCTACTTGAAACTCTGCACAAAGTGCACATCTTGCTCACACAGTGTCTTCCTCTTCATAAATGTCTAGCCAGGTTTTCCCTGGGATGCATTTTCTCTGCCCCCCCCAAAGCTATGGTCAATTTCACAGTATGTGGTTTTGAGGTGTATTTGTATTTATTTGTGTTTTATAAAGTGCCTGAATCCAAGGCGCTGTACACAGAACCAGGAACAGTACAATAAAATGAATAAACAAACATTCAGAAAAACAATCCAGGATGTTGCAGCAAGTGAGACTTCAGTGACCTACAAAATAAAGAATAGACAGAGATAGAACAAAGAGAGTAAGGAAGAGCATTCCAGTGAAAAGGGGCTAAAAGCGTGAAAGTACGAAAACGAGACTTACTGAAAAAAATTAAACTTTAAAGGTGCATCAGATGACTGAAGACAGCAGCTACAAGGAGTTTGTGACAAACTGGGGGCAACAACTTGGGGCCCGACATAATTAGTTCTCATTCTGCAGCACTAAAACCACAGTAGATGGCCAGATTTCAGTCTCTTGGTCTGCACGTGTTGGTGCGGCCATAATGCTGCACAAGCCTGTTAGTGCCAGAAATTCTCATTTGTGAGACAATAACCGGCTTAGAAAGTTAACATCATGTAATCATCCATTTGTGACCTGGCTTATTGCAAGCCAGAAAAAACTCTCTAAAAGATCAAAATAAATGATCTGAATAGGGCATGCAGCCGTCCCAAATACCACTTAATTCCAATTTTTAAAAAAAGATCCGGGTGCCCAAGAAATCAGAAATCTGTTCTCTGAACCTATGGGTCACAGATGCATTTTGTGACCCGACAACATTGTGGGAAGTACTGAGTGGCAACCGTTAGCAGCACATTGTGCAATGTGATGCCCATCTACACCACCCAGTGCTCCAGATAGGATTTGGAAGTAGGAGTATTTAACTCCCTATTTTTTAAAGTTGGGAGTAAAATGACTTTTTAGGGAGTAAAAATGCAATTTGAATTCTGAATGTGACTATTTTATAAGTGAGAAAAAAATGTTTAAACTGGAAAATGAAACTGTAATAATATTTCTTTGCAAATGCACAATACAAACTACAGCTTTACTTCTGATCAGGCAGTTGTGCCCATAGTTTCTTTCTGTGGTACTACTTGCATTACTGGTCCAAACATATACATCGAGCTGTATGCCTGAAAGCAGGGGCACAAGGTCTATTTCCTATTTTTTGTTGGGAGTATTTGTACTCCCTATTTATATTTTTTGGGAATCAAATTTGCCTTTTTTTAGGGAGTAAAAGTGCCCATACACCTCTTATCTCTAGGGCCGAAGCTACCAACACTGCCTAGGGATAAAATGCACATTTCTGTTCTTGCCAGCACTGGTGTCGTTGGGTTGGGTCAAATGGTTTGCCCAATATCACATATTTGGTTAAGCAGTGAACCCAGCAATTTAACTTACCTGCCACAAACTTCCATGCTCTAATTAGTAACATTTTTTGGGGGGGTTTCAGGAACCACATCGGTCTTGTTTATTTGCAAAGCGCACCCAAAGCAACCTCCTTGGAGCATTTACACCACCCTGAGGAGAAGGCTACAAATTTTAGAATGCAAAACCACGTTTGACCTCATGGATGAACGCAGCTTTAAAATAAATTGATTTGTGTCACGTTCTGTGCAAATGTGGGGTTTAAGACATTAAACTTCTTTACACATTGTGAGACTCTTCACAGTTAGCTTTAATGTTAAATCAGCTTGAACTCCTGGGTCTCCAGTTTCCTCTTGCTTCTAAGCACTATTCTGATGCAAGTGCTGACATCCCATGATCACAAATCAATTATTGCAAGTCGTAGTTGCTGCTGACAAGTTTACAGCAGTAATCGCCGGGCCTTTATCTGTGCAGTGGGCCAACAGGAAAGAATACATTATTTAGCCTTCTGCAGGCTTTATCAGTGTTGCATGCTAGCAAAGGGCTCTTGGACTAATATTTGGCCCACCCAATGCATATAGCCCTGTAATTTTAACACAGCCTGCTAGCTTTCTGCCTGACCACAAAAGTGATGGGTGGAAGGTTTCGAATGAATCTAAACCACTGGCAATTGCTCTGGGCAAACTTCCACACCACCGTTTTTTAGCCCGTCTGGGCCATTGCAAAAGGGGACTAGCCGTGTGCAAATCAGTCAGCAGCTGCAGCCACCGACGGTAGCAGCCCAGCCCGAACTGCTAGGCCAGGTCCCCTCTGCACAGAAAACCAAGCAACCCCAGACATGTTTCGGCCTTGTTGGACCTCCTCAGTGAGGTGCAGCCTGGTTCCCTGTGGCGCAGTGAGCAAGGGACCCACGTCTGGGCATACCCTCTCTCACAAGGAGAAACAAACTGACCACAAAAGTGATGGGTGGAAGGTTTCGAATTAATCTAAACCACTGGCAATTGCTCTGGGCAACCTTCCACACCACTGTTTTTTAGCCCGTCTGCGCATTGCAAAAGGGGACCAGCCGTGTGCAAATCAGTCAGCAGCTGCCACCACCGAAGGTAGCAGCCCAGCCCGAACTGCTAGGCCAGGTCCCCTCTGCACAGAAAACCAAGCAACCCCAGACATGTTTCGGCCTTGTTGGACCTCCTCAGTGAGGTGCAGCCTGGTTCCCTGTGGCGCAGCGAGCAAGGGACCCACGGCTGGGCATACCCTCTCTCACAAGGAGAAACAAACTGACCACAAAAGTGATGGGTGGAAGGTTTCGAATGAATCTAAACCACTGGCAATTGCTCTGGGCAACCTTCCACACCACTGTTTTCTGCCAGCACTGGCTGTGGTTTTAGAGGTTATCCATGGCTTACAGGGGATGTCATTGTGTGCTTCCTCTACTAGCAATTGTATAGGTCTTCACTTTGTGTGCCTAGCCCACCCCTTCCGGGCCTGCGTGCAGTACATGCCCCCTCAAGGTCCGGTAAATTATGCAACGCTCATCTGTGTCCTGTAATGTCCCTGCTCTTTGTGGCAGCAAAGATCAGCATCTTATATACTGCTATTGGTATGGCCCCAATGCTTGTCACTTGTGGGCTGTTTACCTATTGCAAGAGGTGAGTTTATTGCAGGCAGTATCGCATTTGCATTTTGTGGTTCTCTGACGAGAGAGGGCCCCGTTTAATATGAAATAAGGGCTCAGCCGTCACCCCGAACCCCCCCCCACCCTGACGCTGTTTTCCTTTGGGTTTTGCGGGGTTGAGCGCACGCGAGCGCTGTGCCACACGCTCTGCTCTGGCAGAGTTTGGCTTTAACGGGTGCAACCGATTCTCTCGCAAATTTCACTACTTCACCCCTTCTGTCTCGGATTTTTGGTGTGCCCCCCGTTACAATGGGGGCTTCAGAAATGTCGGGTGTCACAGATCAGGATGTCACTTCTACGCACCTTGCAAGGGCGGGCAGCCTAGATCTTCTCCGCTCGACGCTGGCAGTCCCGCCTGCCTCTGGGATGACTCTCGGACCGGGGCCGAGGGGGCAACCGGTTTCTGCCAGTCTCTACTCTGTGTCTGGTGTAAGGGCGCCCAGCTTTCATTGCTCTGCACACTCGGCTCCCGATCCATCACTAGGCACCGTGGTGTGGTGCAGAGGCCGTGTAGCGAGCCCAGGGCCGCGTAGGATAACCAACGGCCGTTTATGTGCTTGCCCCTTGCGTTTTGTTGGTAAACTTGCTCCGATGCTGCTCGTGATTCACAGCGGTCGGAATCTGCTATTCTTGCATGTAGAGGTTCCGTTGATGCGCAGGATATTTCTGAAAGGATTTATGGGTTGCAGAGCTCAGCCTTCAGGTGGCCATCTTTGTCCGCGTACCACAGCGCCCCCCTTGGTTGTGGTTTTAGTGCACGGCTGAGTGCAAAGAAGTGGCTGGTATTTATATTTCTCCCTCCCGAACATGCGGGAGAAAATGAATTCCCAAAGCACCCACATGATAACAGCCCTGCACCAATAACACATCCTGCTTGCAGAAGGCCTTTGAATAGTCTTCCATTCTCATGATTAAAGCGTTATTCGTGGCACCAAACACAAAAGGTATTTTCTTTTAGAATGGGCTAGGCTCTGCTTACCTGTCGGGCTCGTTGTTATCGAAGTCACAGTGGAAAGGTCCACTGTGCCTATTCTTTCTCTAAACTGCAGCCAAATTCCAATTCCTACAAAATAGGCAAAAAAAACCAACTGATTAGCCAAAGCAATGCACAGACTCATTATGGGGGGCGGGACTCGAGAATCGATAGGGTCCCTCAGCACCCGCGATAGAGTAGAAATCAACCCTTAAAAACAAAAGAGGCCTTCAGCCTCTGGGGGGAGGAGGCCCAGCAACTGCCAATGTTTCCAGTCTGCAGTCACTTAAGCACAGAAAAAGTCTCAATTTACAGTCTCAGACTTAAAATATGCGCTTTGCAGTGCTCGCATTAAAGCATTGGCCAGTTAATGTAATGCTCCCTGCTAGCTGGCTGACTGTCTCGTGATATTCGGCAGCTATTAACCTCCATGCACACTACAGGTGCCTTGCACTGTTTTGGCTCTGAGCAGGCGGGGCCAGCGGGGCACACATCTTCAGCCTTTTGAAAGGCCTTCTGCAAGTAGCAGGCTGTATTATTACTGCAGGGCTTGGCTGTTAGAAAGTGCCTGGAAATAATATTTCTAACACCCAGCCCCGCATTCAGTGACAGCATCAGGGCCTATCGACTCTTACAAACAAAAGAGGCCTCGAGCCTCTGGTGGGCGGGTGGACCAGCAACTGCCCCCATGTTTCCAGTCTGCAAAGCACAGCAAATAGTCTTCATTTTCGTTCTGGGGCTTTAATATTTGGTTTGCAGTGCTCACATTAAAGTTATGGCCAGTGTAAAGCTTCCTGCTGGCTATGGCTGCCTGTCTCATTATAAATTTGGCAGCTATCCTCCATGCACCACTGTTTTCGCTCTCAGCATGGAGGTGCAGGGCCCACACATCTTCAGCCGGGCTTGTTTGCTGCTCATAGAAGCCCTATTGAAAGGCCTTCTGCAAACAGCTGGCTGCGTTATTACTGCAGGTCCTGGGTGTTAGAAATATTGATTCCAGTAATACTGCATAACGCAATAATGCAGGCTGCTCGCAGAAGGCCTTACATTTTCTTTCATTCACGTGATTAAAGCCGCAATTGTCATGGGAATGAAAGAATATTTGAAAGCCTTCTACCAGCATGCTGTGTTATTACTGAGGGGCTGGGTACTAGCAAGTATGGCTGGAATAAATATTTCTCCCACCCAAACGCGAGCGAGAAATATTTCTTCCCAGCACAACCACTGGGTAACACCCAGCCCCACATTTGTTTGCTGAAGGTGCCCCTTACCCCAACCTCTCCTAAACACCCCACCTTACCTCGGAAGAAGCCCAAACCGAGTGTGAGAGCGGGGCTGAGGTTCTCCTCTCCATGTGATCACCTGCACATGGGCGGGGCTCATTACATTGATACAATGTTTGTAGCCCAGCCCGGGTGCTTTTGCCTTGCCTGCAGTGCACACTGTGCACTGAGGCAGAGGTTAAAGGAACAATCTCAATTTAATCTGCTCTGGAAATCATATCGCAGTTGGTGCAAAATGATTGTTCAAGTAAACAGCAAAACAGCAGTATTATATCGCAAATTGTGATGCAGTACCACTTATTTTATGCCTTGTGAGGCTATGTGTAGTTTGTTTCATTGTTGCGAGTTATTGAAATGTATGCGGTTTGTTGTGCTGTATAGGTATGGTTGTGTTATGTTTAGAGTTTGAAAGGTGTAAGCAGAAGGATGAGTTTTTTAGTGGGTTGGTTAGTGGTGGCACTCCATCGTACCCCCTCCGGTTTGTCCGATGTCTACACCGCTTTGTCCCCTGGCATATCCTTGTGTGCAGCCACCATCACCTCCCTGGGCCCTTTCAAGGAGGTGAGGGGGACTTCTTCCCTTGAGCTCCCTGCGCCCATGGTTAATCTGTTCGGTTGTCACTCTTTCCCCTTCAACTCTAATGCCCTCTGTCTGTCGTTCAACTTGGACGCTCTCATCTCTCTCCCAATCCTGGGGTAGGGCCCTCCATGGGAATGGGTGCACCCGCCTCTCCCTCGGACGTCTCTCCACTGCCCTGCACCTTGTTGTGGTTCAGTCTAGTCCTCTGTCTTGCCATTTGTGTGTTAATTCTGAGGTTTGTGGGTGTTGCTCATCATTTTCATCTGGTTCTGAGTTGAAGAGCCAGGTTTTTAGGAGTTTTCAGAATTTTAGATGGTCCTTCATGTTTTGTATTTCTCTTGGGAGGCGGTTCCAACATTTAACAGCTAGGCAAGAGAATGTTGATCCACCACGTTTTTTCATTTTGTATGGTTTAGGTTCCAGGCGGATGTCTTTGCTGGATCAGAGTGTTCTGGTCGGCTGGTAAATGGTGATTTTGTTTTGTAAGAATACTGCTCCTTGGCTGTGGATGCTCTGTGTGTTATGCACATTGTTTTGAATGTGATTCGTTTTTTTTGACTGGCAGCCAATGTAGCATCGTCCCTTCGGGAGAGTTTGAGGAGACGTCTGGCCGCTGTGTTCTGTTTAAGTTGCAGTTTTTTCATTAGATAATCCAGCTGCCTGGACATGATGAGAGAGATGATGGGCCAGTGTTTTGTGAGTGAAGGATAGGAATGGTAGGATCTTTTTGATTGTTTGCAGGTGGAAGAAGCATTTCTTGATTATTGCATTTGTTCTAGGGTAAGCACGTTGTCCATTGGATTCCAAGGTTTTTCACAATTTTGGATGGCGTGTGCACTGTTCCTATTTCTGTAGGCCATGGAATGTATTGGTTGCTTCCCTGGATTTTAGATATAATCATGATTCTTCAGCATGGGGTCAAGCATGGATTCACATGCTCATGAATATTCCCAGTCATCAGGCTGGGAAACCTTGGTAAAAGAAAAAACAGTTTCACTTACAAACTGTATTTCTCCTTTAAACCAATCACTGACCTCTGGGTCATACTGCCCCCATCCAATGACAGCCCTCTCCCTAAGCCCATCCTCTGGCAGCCATCTTCAGATCTTTACTGCACACTTCAGTGTTGGAAGTCCTTGAGCTTGCTGTGCAAGCTACTTCTATGTTTTTTCGTGTTTTCGATGGAAAAAGGTTCTATTTTTGTTCTGAAAGAGCCTGTGTGCTCTCTTCTCCACCTACCAGCAGCAGGGATCTATTGTCGGTGAATTTCAGCGCCCCTCAAGGAGGAAGATCGTCGTGATTCCAGAAGGCCAGCTGGCCTACTTTGCACCCTCCGGCCATGATGGAGGAGAAGTAGGGAAGATCCCTCTTCAAGTCCTGCGGGCTACGGAATATGTTTGTTGAAGACAAGCACCTGCAATGCCTCTACTGCCTGCATCCAGACCACAAGGAAGGAGAGTGCGAGATATGCCTCGGTTTCTCCAAGAAGACGAGAAAGGATAGGCACAGTAGATTGGCGGTGTGGCTGAACGCCAAGAGCCTCTGCCCCTTGCTCCGAGCTGGGTCATGCCTCACCCAGGACCGGCCGTTCCAAGGAGCAGTCTTCAAAGTCCTTTAAGGGTGCCTCATTTGTGGGGGCCCAAGCCAAGGCCAAGAACCGCAAGTCCGATTCCACCGGGGTCACCGTGGAACCAGCTCCCGCGGTGGACAGGGCACGATCGACATCACCCTCCACTTCCAATGCCAGCCGGCAATCAAGCTCCTCCTCAAAAAGGAAATTGTCCAACCCAGCTAAACTGCGGAAGAAGCCCGAGAAGCCGTGGATGGAGGAGGAGAATGCCGAACTGCCCAAGCTCCCCATCCGTGCCGGGCCCTCTCTCCCCCAGCAGACACGGGTACGGGGACGGATACAGCATGACAATGACATTGTCGCAACGGGCGACGGGTCTTCGCTCCATTCCATGATCGCCCGAGCCTCCGAGCTATTCCAGCTTGGGCCCGAAGAAACCAGGAAGGAGAGTAGCAGAGGCGCGAGGCCAAGAGGAAGACAATCATGGCAGTGCCCCTTCTGGATGACGTGTGGGAGGAGGGCATGGCCCCCTTGAAGAACCCTTGCATGGCTCCGGCCAAACAGGATAGGCTGGAGAAGAAGTACTGGTTGCCGTAATCCGCACCTAAGTGCCCAAGGTTGCAACCATAGCCGGAATCAGTGGTTTTCGGTGGCCACGAGGAAATGGTCAGCTAACCTGTCCTCGTCTTCAGTCTCTCCGGACAGCGAGGGGAAGAAAATGGACGCCATGGGAAGGACGATGATTTACAATGCGGCGTCCACCATCAAGGTTGCCAATGCACTGGTGATCCTAGCCAGGTACGACAGGGACCTGTGATACAAGCCTGGTCAGATCTTGGAATTCCTCCTGACAAGATGATGGAGGCAATCTCTCTCTTCCAGGAAGGAGAGGTAGTGTCAGATCACGGCATCAGTGTCTCTGAACGTTGCCGACACAAGGCTGGATGAAGGCCACGAATTTCCACCAGGAGGTCCAAGCAAAGGTACTGGACATGCTTTTCGATGGAGATAACCTTTTCGGGAAGGTCATCGACGAGTCCCTACAGGCCATCAAGGCGGATACGGAGACGGCCAGTTCCTTTGGCACCCTCCAGCAGCACTGCTCTTCCAGAGGACAGTCGAACAGGTCTTCCAGAGGCTCCTCCTCATTGTACCTTTCAGATCCACGACTAAGGAAGCCTACAGAGGCCATTCCCAGGCCTACGGTGATGGACAGTGTCGCTGTCGCCCGTAGGGTACAACGCTGACGTCAAAGCAAGCCTGAACAGACCAGGAGGCCCACACCCGTGCACCCCAGTGGGAGGCTGGCTGACGGGGTTCATCAGCAGGTGGAAAAAGATCACCACCGACAGATAGGTGCTGGCCGCTCTCGCCCAAGGACATACCCTGGAGTTTCAGCGCAGGTGTCCACGGATCCCACCAGTGGCCCGTCGGGAGCAACACATCCCTCAGCTCTTGGAGGCAGTACGGGCCATACTGCAAAAATGGCCGATAGAGCTAGTTCCATAGCGACTCTATGGCTCTGGTGTCTATTCCAAATACTTTTTGGTCAGAAAGAAAACAGGCGGCTGGCGAGCCATTCTAGACCTACGACGTCTTAACAAATACCTCAAGTCCCAAAAATTCAGGATGGTCACGTTGCAATATGTGCTCGGGCAACTGGAAAAAGGATACTTCTTGACGTTGCTGGACCCGGAGGACTCCTACTTCCACGTCCCCATTCACAGGAAACACCAAAGGTTTCTATGCTTTGTAGTGCAGGGACAGCACTACCAGTTCAAGGCCCTACCTTTTGGCTTGAAGTTGGCCCCCAGAGTGTTCACAAAGTGCCTGGCACTGGTGGCGGCCCATCTGCATCTAAGGGCTATACACGTATACTCGTACCTCCATGACTGGCCCGCTTGCAAGAGTTGCCAGTCGGCCACACGTAGACGGCCATCCAGCTGCTGACAGATCTGGGATTCTCCATCAACTATCCAAAGTCCTGCGTCACACCATCGCAGAACGTGCTGTTCCTAGGAGCCAAACTGAATACATTGTCCTGTCTGGCATCACCCTCGGAGGAGTGGGTAGCGGCCATTCAAGGGAAGGTGCAGCGGTGGTTGTTGGTGAAGACCACCACGGTGCGGACCATCAAGTCGTTGCTCGGCATGATGTCGTCCTGCATCTACCTCATCCGGCTCTGCAGGTTACAGATGGGAACTCTTCAGGAGTTCCTGGACGCTCGCTGGATACAGGTGTGAGGAAGCTTCGCTGACAAGATTCCACTCAAAGAGGAGTTCTGTTGGGTGATAAGATGGTGGGGTGTCCTCTTCAACATCACCCAGGGCACAGGGTTTCAAAACCCTCCATACCAGGAGACGGTGGTTAGGGAGAATTCTCAATTTATGGCTAATTTCCCTCACCTAGTGAGTCCCCCAGCAGCTTTGCTGGACTTCAGGAATATTTTTTTTTCACTTGGTAAGAGGGTGAGCTTCTCCCCCACTCTTACCCATTTTTTGCCATGTGTATTTACTCTGTTTTTGTGATTGTGGACTCTGGAGTACACCACTTCAGTAGCCCCCTTCTTTTGTGTGTTACACAGCACCTTCAGTGCAGTGACACAGGGTTGTCTTTTAGACTTCCCACCAACTCCATTTCTGAGGCTGACTACTGTCCCCCAGAAAAGGGTAAAGTTGCCATTAACTTTAATTAGTCATTTAACAACCGATCCAGTACACCCCATCTTACATGGAGTACTGGAAAGGGTTACTCCGTATCCCTTTGTATCTGTACCTCCTAGAGCATTGTTTCGCTCTTTTAACATTTAGACTTGGCTGGTGGCAGTGGTATCTACCCTAACTTTTCTACCGCGATTATACTATATAAATGTGGTATTGTTTTAGGCTATTATATTAGCCTCGAACTTAAACCTGCTTGACCAAATACTTTTTCTTTTGGCTCCGGTCGGGTTTAGTTGCCATTTCTTGTTGTTAAAATCCTTCTTGTGTTTTACTTTGTGCGGCAAACCAGGTTTGCCTCCTTTGTTCAATGTCCTTTGGCGGGCTTCTGCCAAGAAGCCCTCCTCTGGGCGCCTGTGTGTCTAGGTGGGCTGAATGTGAGGGAGGGGCGTAGTCATCCCCTGCACAGGGTATCCTAGGAAACCCAAGTCGCACTTTGTCGTGATTGGCTGAGGTGGTTGTCAGGGTTGGACAACCCCCCTGCTGGGTAATTGACAGCCAGGCTGTGTGAATGGGGGATTTTCGCATAAAAGGCAGGTCGTTTGGGCTAGGAGTCAGTCGCCACTGGAACTACAAAGAACCGAAGAGAAGCAGAGAAGAAGACGGTTGCTGCAACTACCCCATCCCGGTGAAGCCCTGCTACAGTCCTGAGCTATCTACCCTTCGACGACCAGAGAAGATCCAGTCCAGAGTCTTCTTTCCTTGAGCCTGGTGGGGATAACCAGCTCATCTTCCACAGCCAGACGATCCTCTTCTTGGTCGAAATCGCTGCACACTGCTGTAGTGGTCCGCATAGCCATCTGAAGAGCCTCTCCTGTTTTTAAGTAGCGCACCTTTTATTCAAAGTTGCTGCTGCCGGCCTCATCCCTGTGTGGTGCAGACCCCTCCAGACGTCCTCCTACACTCCGAAGCTTCAGGAACCGTGGGTCTGCAGGAAACTACCAGGATCAACTGCCGTGGCACCAGCTTTTTCATTGAATAAGGTACTGTGTTCTGCTTGAAGAATTAGGGTGAACCCCTTTTCTTCGCCTCCAAGGCTTGCCCTTGTTTTCCCTCCTTCTTATAATTTTTGCTTCCTATGTTGACAATATCGAAGTACTCCTGGCAACATTGAATCTTGAACTATCCGACTGTGTGATCCTCGACAACAGGAACTCCCCAACAGGATTCCACTTGACACTGGCTCTGGCCTATTGACTCTTGAATTTCTGTCTGAGTGTTCTCTGATTCTGCCTGCCTTGACAAAAGTATTGCCTATGATTTTTGCCCCCAACTCTACCTGGTTAACTCAGGTGCTAAGTGTGTTTTGGCCCGGTAACATTTCTTGCTGCGGATACGCGTTTCTTTAGTAAGACCAAACTGTCATTACTGTCAAAAAGTGATTGCAAGTGCATTCCCGGTAACGTCTTTTGTTTCATAACAGCGGTCCGTTAAAACATAGGGTACTTACCTTGAGTTAGAGTGTACCAAAGTGAATTGGTTGGTTGTAGTGTAACTATCGTTATTAGCGCCACTTCATGTGCTAAATAGATGCCTGCATTTTGCATAGGATAGTAATCATATTGAAGAGCCTGTATATGCATGCTGGCATCATGTTAAACATATACAACTTGTGCTCACATTCTAATTGTGAGATCCTAGGTAAATCACTTTGCCCTCTTGTTCCCAATTTCCCTTCTTATTAGCCAAAAAGTAGGAATGCCTAGAAAACAGCAAAAGGCCACTATATGACGGTATTAAGAAAAGTGGACATCTATATTGCACTTATGTTCAGTGTGTAATCTGTTCTAAAAAGAGGTGATTCTTACTGGCAATTGCATGAGATACACGTCAATGTTGGGGGTATTTCCTCTGATTCAATGAAAAATTACTAAGAATATGAACGTTTAAAATGTGCTTTTGACTTAACATTTCCTGGTTGTGGACAAAATGTATGATCTGCATTATTAATAATCAGCTATTTAGGCCGTTTGAGATGTTCGGGGATTTTCGCAGACTCATTTTTTTTCTGTTTGTTTTGAAGACCATGAAGGGGAAAAGTAAGAGCAGCCATGATTTGTTGAAAGACGACCCACGCCTGAGCTCTGTTCCTGCTGTGAAAAGGTTAGTGTGGAGCTATTAAATTCGCCAGTACAATGTAAATTATTGTGAGACCGAAGGACGTTGTTGGAGAGGACCAATTTCAGTTACCAGATAGCGCTGTGTCACCTTCATCCCACCAGAACCTTCCGCCTGTGTGTCTAAGTGCCAGCACATTCACACCTTCTTCGTCAATAAGATAGTTCAGTTATGCTTTACATGTGAATTGTATTAAATTGTTGCCTTTTGAATTTGAACCTTTCCATCATCCATTCAGTGCTGGAACCAGCAGCGTTGCTGCCCCTTGGTTCCTGGTTTGCCTACCATTGTTATATTTAGTTTTCTATTTAAAAAAACAGTCTGTGTGTGGAACAGGTGCGTGGAGCAGTGTGTGTTTGGTGTCACAGTGTTGGCAGGAGCTCGTGAAAATCTATGCTGCAATTGCAGTCTGTCTACGCTTTCTGTTGGCAAGCAGAGCGTGTAGTTTCATGAAACCACCACACTGGCGCGCATCGCGATGTGTGGAGCAGTGTGTGTTTGCTGGTTGGTGCGTTGGGCCTGAGACCAAGTTGCTGCCCTCTGTGTAATGTGTAATCAATGAATTGCCAACTTGTACTTCGTGGACATTTGGGAGTGTGAGTCAGAGAAACTGATTCATAGCCCTAATTTGTTCTTTCTTCGTTTCCTAACTGTGGCATTGTTTGATGAATTAATTGCTCTGAAAAACTCTGGGAGTTTGAGTCTTGGAACTTGACTGAAAGCTTTTTTTTCCACCCTCCTGCAAGTTACACGTCGCTACAGACATTGCTTTTTATCCGGCAATCATTGGACTATCTTGGTAGTCAAAGAAACTTTGCAGTTTGGGGCTGTGGGGGCCTGGGCTTTAGTCTTTGTCTGTAGTGTGTGGAGTGCTGTGTGTTTTAGACTTTCGTGGCCTAGCTAGCCAAGGAAACTAAGTCGGTGGACAAAACCTAGTTTTGATAAGGTTCTTTTTTTCTTTCATCTATCCATGGTAGCTGCTCTCTGAAGCAAGTTTCAGGGATGGGGGGTGGTGGGCTTGGGGTTGATCATCCCTCACTCCCCATGATTTCTTCCATTGATTTTGTCTGTTAATCTAGAACTTGAGGCTCCTTTGTCCTCGCTTAATAACTTCAACCAGACTGCAATCAATCCTTTGACATCGATAACTGAAATTGTGGACATGAGCCCGATTCCGCCCCCTATAGTGGCATTTGATTCTATTCAATCAGTGATCACATATGACCAGGTATTGACCTCAGAGGTTTTGAATGCGGTTGCTGTACCTCTGTCACTGGCACCCCATGCGTTCACCCCTGGGGGACCTAATGGGGTTGCAAGCAATCCCAAGGGTATTACAGCTTGTCTTCTGCAATCTCCCTCTCCATCTTTGGAGAATTCTGTAATCCTGGATGAATCTTTCTTAAGATTATGCGTGGACATGGAAGTCTCACAGGTCAATAATGTTTGCCAACTCCTTTAAAGGATCCATTGGGGGGCACATCAACTGCACTCTTCACATGTGGCCAAGTAGGGGTCTTTGAAGCTGTAAAATTGCACAACCAACAGGACCTGGGTTGTTTTACTCCTAAAAATATTCAACTAAGAAGGCAATCGGAGGCGTTACCAAATGTGGACTCTTTGGGCCCTGCTTCCATGTCTGCCCTAAATTTGGTTTGAGAGTCTCTTTTGAGACTCTATGACAAGATAAAGCACATTGTCTCTACCAACGCTGACAAACTTTCCTTGATGGAGAAAAACATACAAAGGCTCAATGACTTGTGTACATTGGGGAATGTGGCGCAGTCGGTCTTCGCTGGTAACGAGGCGAATGTGACCCCCCCCATCCCAATGTTACATTTGGCAAAAGGGGTATTTTAATGTCTGACAGTTGGTTCTTAGTCAAATTCCTAGCAGTCCTAATCCATTGGTTGAATGTATCTCTAGACGGATTGTTTCTCCAGTCCTTTTTGACTCACCTGACCCCCCACGAGTAGAGGAGATATGAATGAGAATATGGAGGTTACTATTGTTTTTTCTATTATTAATCAACCTTGTAAAAAGAATACCAGGAAAAAAAATCGGAAAACTGCCGGCAACCAAATTAAATCGCCATAATTCCTCTCTAAAATTCATACGCAGCTTCCCACGTCTGACATAATAGATCTCAATACACACGTTACCTCAGACCGGGCATAAATATTGTGAACCTATTACATAGGGGTGTACAGGATGGGTCCATTAGAGCACGGGTATCCCTTATGAATTTCTCTAACATGAATGTTGACCACATCACTATTCCAACTCCCACAACTATAGACCACATGACAGAAGTGAGGGCTCGGGACCGAGACACTGCCTCACTCTTGTTTGATTCCTTGCCCTCCACCTCAAGGTCGGCACTGAGACAAATGAAGGGCCAACAGACCTAAATAACTTCCTTTTTGCGATCATCCATTAAATCTACATCAGTTAATATTGAAACTAATTCAGCTACCAACCATAAGGCAAATATAGGAGTAGTTGTAGTCAGTAATATCATAATGGCATAAGGCGCACAGGCATTCGAGTATTTGGAACTTCCAAACGAATAACTGCCCTTGAAGTGGCCCCTAAATCTAATGGGGACCTCCACTCTATGGGCCGGACTCACGATAGAAACAAACGCTACACTTCGAAGATAGTGGGATGGAAATGCTCCACTCAAATTAACGGTTTGAGGCATTTGAACAGTATTAAATTATTGGTTATTTTTAAACATCACTCTGCTGAGGTCCTTACAGTCGGAGGACATTGACTTTATACCACCCCTACTATTACCCAATAATCGTATGGTTTCACATTTCCATTCAGAAATAATTTCCAACATGGTATGGGACCAACACCTTAACCTACATTCCTCGGGTTTTGAACAACACAAAATGAAATCCCCAGAGGAAGCGACGTCTTTCGTATCTACTCCTCCGCAAGGGGTGTGTGTGGTGCCAGAACCCTTACTTCCCAACTTTACTGACGGCAACTCCTCTCTCACTGCGGTAGCTCAAAATTCGAATATGTTTAAAAAGAGTCAGTATTGGTCCTGGATTGAATCCGCATTTAAAACCTTTGCACTTTTAAGGCAGGTTCTGACTCAACCCTAACCTTATTTCAATTAAGGTACTTTCATGGAAAGTATGTGGGTTAGCAAATTTGAACAAAATGTTTAACAACTCAGATTTTACGTGAATAGCTAATATTCTTATGTTTCAGGAAACAATGGCAATCTACATTTTGATCTGAAGGGATATCTTTAGCTCTCCTGCCACTCAAACCGACATGGATCTAGTTATAGCTGTGGATGGTATCTTGGACCTAGAATCTGAGTTAATCCATATTTCTGAGGAGTTATGGCCAAATCTATTACTGCAAACACAACACAATCCAAATTGCTCTTGGTAAATGTATATTGGAATCCAGCCAGACAAACTATGACATTGTTGCATTTAGTTTTGTCCAAGTTGTTTAAGGCTTGGTTATTGGAGGGATATGATCACGCCATAATTGTAGGGGGTGATTTTAACTCTAATTGTGTGGAAGGGTCTAAGCTGAATGCATCTACCGTTATTCCTCATGTATATCAGATTAGTTTTACTAGGGATGCAGCGTGGGATGCATTTTTGGTCGATTGGGAATTAGTACAACTGGAAGTGGTGTCTTAAACGGCTTCCCCCATAATTGCATGGCATAGGGGTTCGGCATCCTCATATCTTCTCTATTAAAATCTAAAAGTGGGCCCCTGAGATTTTACGATCCACATGTAGGAGATCATCTTGTTGTATACTTTGAAATTCAACTTGACTATTCCGCACACAAGTTGAAACCTGCCCAGGCATACGTTTCTAAAAGAGGGAGCACTGTTGCCACGAGTGAAGCAGTACCCCCTCTCAGGAAAAGCAGATGAGGGCATTTATGAGACACTGCATGCCCTATGCCAGCAAGGCATAATACAGGTGAGCTCATCACCTTGCAACGCAGCCATCTATCCGATTAAGAAAGCAAAGGGAGGGGCGTGGCATTTTATACAGGATTTCTGCCCTCTGAATGACATAATTGAGGTACAGTATCCATTAGTTCCTAACCCAGCCTCCTTTTTTCTCCATTGCACTACACCCAGACATCAGGTATCTCACTTCCTTAACATATCGCTGGATGCAGTTTGAACATAGCAGAATGCCTCGGGTACTGCGACGGGCCTAGTATCTTCAACAGAGTAATACAAATGGATTGTGCAGCGTGGACTCAGTGACATTACTGACTTTACTAACAGACAAAGGATACAGAGTGAACTTACAATACTGTCAAAAAGAGGTGGTGTACTTGGGTCAGATTGTATCAGCAGACGGGAGAAAAAGAATCCCAGAGAGAGTAGAAGCCATACACAAGACCCCACGACCAAAGACGGTGAAAGAGATGCAGCAATTTCTGGGTCTGTGCAAGTATTGCAGATCATAGGTGTTTTACTACTCTACATATACCAGGCCATTTTTGCAAGCACTAAAAGAAGCACAGAAAAACAAAACACATGGACAGCTAAAATGGGTGAAAGTCTTGATGAGCTAAAACATGAGTTAACACACGCACCAGTGTGTAGCAACTCTCAATTGCAAATAGCAATTTCACCTCTTTTCACACTCAGATGGAAAAGTAATGACTGCAGTACTGTCACAGAAAAATGGACAAGCACACAAGTCACTTGCATATTACAGTGGGTCATTGGATGTAGTTATGTAGGGACACTTGTGAGCAGGCACTTGCTGATGCTGCATTCGCTATTGACAAGGCTTTCACAATAAACATGGGGTGCCCAGTAGTTTTATATGTGGAGCATACATTGCTTGCCATACTGGAAAAATACAAAATCAACACTGACAACTCGGTGGTCTTCAGGGTACGAGGTAATACTAACTAACCCAACAATAGAAGTGGTGAGATGCAGGACAGTAAACCCAGTACAGTTCATTTCAGTAAAAGTAGAAGGAGACTATGTGCATGACTGTGTAGCATGCATCTCCAAAGTTTTTTTTACATGTAGCCCTCCTTCTCGCAATAGTGGTAGTTAGGGTTGGTTATGGTTTTACTTAGATCTTTTAAATATAGTTGTTTATAGCTTCAGGTGCAGAGGAGAAGAAAATCAACTCTGGCATATGGGTTAACACAAAAATGAACAATAAAAGTTCCCTATTTGGGAACTCCCGTCCCCTGCACGCTGTCTGTCTTACAAGAAAGCCAAACTGTTAGAAAGACCATTGGTCACTTATTTCTCATGAATATTGTTTCACAGTATTAAGTTTACACACTTTTCAGTCGTATATATAGATCACAATTCTATCAGAAATTTAAACAAACACATTTTTTATTTTCAAATGGCCCAACACGTTTCGAGAAACTCTCTTCATCAGGGGCTTGTCAATGTTTTCTTGTTTTTAGTCCACAGGACTTAATGGTTGTCTGGAGTGGTCTACAGTTGGTCTTAATAAGCTCGGAATCCAGGCAGTCTGGAAATAGTTGCAACTTTCTTGTTAATAGTCCACAGGATTTACTGGTTATCTGCTGTTTATTCATTTAGAGGGAATAGGTATAAGTAATCTTGTGATCCAGGCCATCAGGAAATGGTTGCAACTTTCAAGTTCGGCACGAGATCTGGAGCTCCTGCAGACTTCTACTTATGTGCTCTGTGCAGGTTGACACTTCTTGTTACTCACTGGAAAGTGAACCAAATAGCATGGACCAGAAATCCCCATCCGTTGAGGAAAGTTGAAACCATTTCCAAACTGCCTGGCTCATGAGATTACTTAGACTATTCTAAAATGGACTGACAAGCCCCTGATGAAGAGAGTTTTCCGAAACTCGTTGGGCCACTTGAAAATGTAAAATGTGTTTGTTTAAATTTCTGATTGAATTGTGATCTATATATACAGCATAAAGGTGTGTAAACTTAATACTGTGGAACAATATTTATGATACATAAGTGACCAATGGTCTTTCTAACAGTTTGGCTTTCTTGTGAGCCATAGACAGCGTGCAGGGGACAGGAGTTCCCAAATAGGGAACCTTCATTGTTCATTTGTGAGGCATGCATCGACAGGAGTGAAGATGACCCTGTAGTTGAGGAAGACGTGATTGAAGCATAGGATATGATTTTCATTGACGGGTATTCCAGCATTGATTAATCCATGGGATAACGGCACTCTGGGTGTGCTGTGGTAGGGTCTGGATGAGGAACACAAAAAGGGGAGGAATTGATAGTGTACTCACAGACACAACTACCAAACCATTACTTTGCACAAGCAGCAGAGCTAGTAGGTTCCATGTGTTAAAATCGCGGCAAAAATTGCTGTGGTTACAAAATATTGCGGCAAAAATGCTGTGGTTTTGCCGCCACAATCCATGTAAAGGATGCGGGGGACACCCCCGCGCAACCCCTCGACCCATTATACTATTTAACGGGAGTGGGGGACACCCCCGCAACCCCCGCACACCTTAAATGGTATAACAGGGTTCACCTTTACCAGGTCAAACCACTGCATTTGTGCCGCAACTTTTTGTATAGGCAACATTTTTACCGCGATTTTATCACTGCATACCAGCTAGTAGCCTTGATTGAAGTATTAAATGTGTCAGAAGGCAAAGCAGTCAACATCTTCTCTGATTCGGCCTATGTTAAGTCTACAGTGCACATAGGACTAGCAAGGGGGGAAAAGAGAGGCTTCAAAAGAAATGATGGCACTCCCGTCCAGCATGCATCACTATTGAGTGACATATTAGAAATGTTACCACTCCCATTAGAACTTGCAGTAATAAAGTCCAAAGCCTCCAGATTCACTGCAGAGCAGAAGACCCAAACCAAAGTGTTTTGTAATGTATGCATGTTTGCGAGTGTGAATGCAATGCATGTATGTATGGTGGGGAGCAGCAGCAATGCTCATTTCTATTGAGGTCTCGGCCACAGCCCTATGCATTTACAGGGACCATTATTACTGCCATCGAGAGATTGTGTTCGCACATTATTGGCATGGACAGGTTATGGCTGCAGCCTCATGAAACTAATTTACAGTGATCATTATTAAAGGCATTGATCTTGGCCGCCACCAGTATACTCATGCTGCAGAGTGAACATCTAAACTGTCACAGATAGATTGTAGCCGCAGCCTCATGCAAATGAATTACAGTGACCCTTACTGGCATAGATTGTGGCTGTATGTTGTAAAATGCTCCTCTGTGCTGTTGGCGGCATGGCATTTACTGCATTTTTTTGTGTTAACCCAGACAATTATTTTGTGAAAATAAAAAATTTGTGAAGTAAAATTTACCATTTCAACACATTTAAAATGTTCTTGAGGGGGAGGCAGAACTCCCCGAACCACTCTACACTATCGGCCTGATTCACAAAAGCATTTTATGATGGCACAATCCCATAGGAAAACGTTCTGTGAATCAGGCCCTATGTGTGGCACCCTTGCTACGCTCACCCTAATTCAGGAAAATATTTGGGGCCCTCCAATGAAAGTATTCACTAGTCAGACGTGACTCGGCATGAATAATGTATATTCCTAGTGACCCCTCAGAAGGCATCTGCCCCTCCCTGCTTGGCACCAAAAGCTGCCTGTGCCAGTGCTCCCTATTTTGTATCCTAGAATGCGTCTGTCTATCCTGTGCAGCTTTACTTTTCCTTGCAATGTATAAATATTTAAGGTTGTTTTCAGTGTCCCATATTTCATCTCTTCTATTCTGTCATCTTGTCCTATCACACTTTCATTTTGGTCACATAAGTGCATTAATGTGGTTTATTACTCTGAACCTATTCATAGTGTTACTATGATTTATTACCCAAATTGCAAAGCACTTTGCTGCTCAGCAGCGGCTGTATTCTATTAAACCACCACGAATCTTGTCTGACCTTATATTCATTAATTTCAGCTTGAAATTAAAATAATAACGCACAGGCATTATTTGCAGCAGCATACAAATATTGCTTGGGAAAGTCGAAAGGGAACAACGTGGGTATAATTATCGAACCATATGTAAAATATATGTACAACAGCTATTGGCATACAGGCCATTTAGGGAAAATTGTGGCCTAGCTCTGGTTTTGATTTTATTGTATATGTGGAGTCAAGGAATAATAGACCAATTTCTTATTAAAAAACTAGTGGTATATTGTGTTAGAAAAAAAGCATCTTAATGAGTCTTTCTCGTCAGCTAGACGCCAGAGTCTGACATTTGACAAGACAGATCCTTTTTGTAAGGTGTTTGTAAGGTCAAAACATCATTTTCCAATAGAGATCAAATGCCACTCTGTGTAGTATGGTGGTAGCTAGTACTAGAACATTCTACAGTCTTCTCAGTCTTTACTAGACCATGCATCACATGCGTGTTCTCAGAGTGGACTGACCATATTATCTGGTTCTGCAGAAATTACAGGTTTTTTAAGTACCACCAGACACATTGTCAATGACAAGTGATGCTTATCTATAGTCACGCAATTCACACAAGCTCATGTACATGCCGTGACCCGCTTAAGACGAGAATAACCTAGGTAATCCATCACATGGAATATGGTCACTGGCTCAGCCCAGAGAATGTCTTGGTGCACAGCAAAACCACATGATGCCTTCTGTATTTCTAAAAGTTAACATAAAAAACAGCATTCGAATATATATGCTGCACATTCATTTATAAAGGGTAATATTTATGATTAAATACGTATAATGAAATACTGAAAATGTTGTGCACCAGCCAAACTGTCAAATGGAGCTACTCAGGAAAATGGAGCCAAATCCATCTGACAAACATTACAATATAAACCAGAATTAAAAAAACCTTGTATTAAATAAAAAGCAATAATTTGCCTGCCCTGTACAACCCTCTATAGCTTCAAACCTCAAATGTTTCTCAGTCCCTTTCCAAAATACGGTTATTAAAATGTTTTTAGTTTTCAGCAGAACAAAAATCACATAATGGAAAAACCCTACAACATTTTAAAAGGTTTTCTAGAATGTGTTGGCTGCTGTGTAGTAGGCTTGAGTAGAAGTGTCTTCCTTTCCACATTTGGAATGTCAGACGAGGCAATACTCGAACTGCAACACAGGCTCACATAACACCAGAACCCTCCAGCGATGTCAGAAGCAAGGTGAGATTGTTTAAGGAATAGTGGTTTTATAATTTGGGCAATTTAATTTGTACCAGATTTGGTACTCCAAAGACACCCACTCTATCGCAAAACAAATGGTAATGCGACAGAAGAGCGTTGTTTTGTAAGGGCAGTTGGATTACAGGCACCCGTTATAACCGTAATTTACGTGCTGCTGGTAATCTTCCTTTAGAAGCCCCTTACCTGAGATTATTACTTTCTCTCCAGATGGGTGCATCAACCTCCTACCTGAAAGATTTCCTGGGGCCAGGCTCCTAAAGGATAAATAGATGGCCAGGTGAACAAAAGTTTTGACCATCTGGGGTTTAACTATCCATGCCCCTATTTCTACTTGCTCCCTCTTACTCCTGGATTAATTTCCATGTCCTCTTTAATCAGAGGACACATTTCTCTCCTTAACCACTCCCGTTCCTACACCTCTATTAAAATGGATCTCTTCCCAGTCTTCCTGGCTCTGCTGAGCCAATGTCACTGGTTAACCAGTTCTCATGCTGGCAACTCTCCCCTTTTTATGGCAGCCCTAGAGTATGGCCCAGTGTGCTACCACTGTCCAGCATGGTTCCGGTGTTATACTCTTCTTTTCGGCACCATTCTCTGACACTCCCTATCACCTAGGCAGGGGTATCTTCAGAAGATGACCGCTGTTCCCATGCCCCACGACCAATGGCAATGCAGTGTTTTGGGTCAGGAGGTAGAGTGGCTCTTTTAGGCAAAGGGTACAGGTTCCGGGGCGAATAGAATGGAGGGAATTAGAGCAAGTGGTGAAATGCTGCCTCACCCGTTGTGTCTTATCCCAGCAGGGTGAATGAGATTTTAGGAGGGGACAAGCCCTTTTAAGGTTATCAGTATGTATCCTTGGAAGATGTTAGGAAATATTTCATATGTGTAGGTAATTTTCCCACCATGTGTCAACCCCCAAACGTTTTGCTGCTGTTTAGGCACCACTGACTGACTTTGCCAGAGAAGCACAGCCTTCTGCTAGCTCTGTGTCCACGGCAACCTCACACTGAATTTCGTACACTTGGTATTCCCAGGTCTGAAGTGAGACGAGTGCGCCCGGACCGGAGTAAACGCGGTTACCGTGTTGCCCTGCTGCGGCAAGTCCGCTGCACTTGTGACCCTCTTGCCCCTGAAGCCTGCTGCAGTGAAACTGGGGCGACTTGTCCACCCTGAGCGGAGTAATCGCCACTGTCCCATTTGGGAATCCTCACTAGATCTCAGGAACTAAAAGGTGCTGAGACGTCCTTTTTGCTGCCGTCGAACCTGCAACCGAATTGGACTAATCTGCCGAAGCTTGGTTCTCCTTGCCTCAGGGACCGGTGAGTAATCATTACTCCAACTGGTGGCCCCTAGCGCCAGAGCCCAACTTTACGCACGAGTGGCCCCTGGGGGGCCCCTCTCCTGACCACTGCTATTGCGAAATAGCAACTCCATCCCGAACTCTCGGACTGCCTCTACCTTCAAGTGGAGGTTCTTCTTGAATAGTGGGAACTTATTTTTCATCGCCTTATCCACCTTCTCGAGCTGCGAGAGCCCCCTGAAGACACCCTGCTTTGCCCATTGGAACAACCGCGTGCGTTTGCATTACATGTCCTATTGAGCACAAGTCTCCCCTTTTCTCAGGGCTTGGACTGCCTCTTAGGTGTCAATCTGATGTTAAATTGGGCCTAAAGACTAACTGCACTACCTGTTTCCTTCCCCTCTAGGTTGTCAACATATTTCGTGCAGTCACCCCTTTAGACCCCCCCTGGTCTTGTGTGTATATATATATATATATATACACATATATATATATATATATATATATATACATATATATATATATGTATATATATATATATATATATATATTGTATTGAGTGTGATGTATTGGTTTACTTAGTTTTACTGTGATTCTTTGCTATAGTCTGTGTTACAAAGGCCTTGTAATAAATGTGTCTATATTTTTAATATGACACCTTTCTGGAGTAATTTGTAAGTGTCCTTGCTCTGTGTGCTCATTGCGGTCCTTCAGTCACCCTCACCCCTCCTGAGACTTAGTCTTGACCGCCTGCCATAGCTACCCTGATTGGTCTGGCTTGTCCAGAGGTTACCCTGTTCCAAGAAACTAGGTTGGCCTTCTGAACCTCTGCCCCTCCAGGTCAGAGTTCAGAAATCCATCTTAACAGAAGACACAGCATGCTTCATAATAAAACAGCAGTTCTGATTTTGATCCGATTTTAAAATATCTTTAGGCAAGTTAATATAAATGGCCTTGCCTTTATTGTTGTGGGAATTGAACTTTGATAAGAACCACGTAGATGATATTAAGCCATGTATTTAAAAGTAGGTTTAACACTGAGGGGACATTTAGACAGATATTTGACTAGAAATGATTTTTAAAAAATCAAAAAAAAAGGTTGATAGATATTGGGAGAAAGTAACTATTAAATAATAGGCTAGGAATTACAGCTATTGGCTGATTTTTATCATGTTTCATGTCTTATTCTACAAGAAGAGAATTTTGCCAAGGATATGATGACAAATGTGCAATACCACACACTATGAATTCAAATGTATAAGGTAATTAATTACTGTCACTAGCTGTTCCTTTGTTAACGTTTCATGTTGAAGTCGATCAGAAGTGAAATTACAAAGGATAATTAAAAAAAATATAAAATGTGATATGAAATTATTGCAGGGATGCAATCATATGAAATGTAATGTATGGTTTAAAAAAAATTATATTATGTACTCCTCACGGTTCCTGTGAATGGGGAACAATATTATGAATTCTGATTTATTGTATCTAGAAAAGTTCATGGAAACTGTCCACGGTGAGAGATTCTACAAGAAATGATAAACCAATACCATCAAAATTCACATTTTTTGAATATTTGCTTATAAAAGTAATACTTCAATAGGAGTAGGGACATTACGCTTGGACATTCTATTTTTTTATGGACAAATCAAACCATGGTAATTTGGTTTCTCTGACATTTCCAAGTCTTTTGTTCATGCTACACTCACACTCTAGATATCAAAGAAAGAACTAGTGGTGCATTACAAAGCATTCAAACCCCAGTTTATTCAAATTATACCTTACACCTACCTGCTCTTTAGTCTTGGAGAGAAAAGCTGACCATGCACCAGTCACTGAAGCCTCCTTCTGCAGAGATCCCAATAGATCAAATGCAAGAGGATTTTATGCAAATATGGTGATCCATCACATTGTAATGGAGACCCCTGTGTGTCGTGGGAGACTTGGATGGTCTGCCGCAGCAACCTCAACCTTCCTGGAACCTCAGCCACCAAGAAAACCAGGGATACTCTTCATGGACTGCTACACATCATGGACGTGAAGCAACACATAACAGAATTGGTAAAAACAAAAGCATCGCACTAGACTTTGAAATCTCTCCAGCCATCAGATATTTCTTTCCCCTTCACCAAACCACACACCTGATCCCCCACTGGGGCCAAACAAGACTTCCCACTGCTCCTCGAAGAACTTCCTCATGGATGCACCTGAAGGCTTGAAGGATAACCCACCATCTTGGCATCTTTTTTTCAACCTACCAGAGAATGTCAGTGCCCAACTCAGCATGGTCAGCCAGGCCCTAATTGAGACCACCAACCCCTATGCACCACTGAAACTTCAACATAACCTACATAAGCCTGCCACATCATAGGTATTACAGGAAGTCATCAACAGCAATGAGTCACCAGCAGGCAAGTAAAGATCTGGAAAAAAAGCCAGGGGCTTTCTTGCAGCTGCTGACTGGAGGCTGCAGGAGGCTGAACACCTGCAAAGCTAACATGAGGTAGGCCCAGCAGGGTTTATGGCATTATTTTGTTTTTATTACATCTTGCACGATGAAGCGTGCTAAATATGTTGTGCCTGCACCAATGGACTTTACATAATTGATCAAGCGCTTCCCCTTCACCATCCAGGTTTGGAGGCTTTTATTTCTGCTTATGCTCAGGCTTGCTAACCACATGGTGCTGCTTTGGCTGCACCTTCCATGATGGCAGCCCTGGGCACCGGAGTGCTCTGCTGCCTGCCTATGTCTCCTGTAAGGAACGCATGGTGGCAATAGTAAGACAGACACATGTGACAATAGTTCAAGGGTGTTTATTGAACTTTTGCAAGGGTGTGATGAACCCTTATCTAAACCTAAAATCTACAGATGAGAGCAAGCTACAACCATCAAATAATAATAATGCAATTTTGGTGGAGTCTTGACAAATTAAAAGGGCCTATACTAAAAAAAAACTATTGCCAATCCTTACAACTAAGTTAAAAAATAATGTGGTGGTAATGTTCATGAAAAAGAAAGAAGTGTTCACAAAATAATATATCGGGGTGCTCGGGCTGTTGATCTCCATTCCCCATGTTTTCAGCACGGGGCAAGGTCGGGTCACCCGAGTAAAGCAAAGCACACACTATGGCTTCTGCTGCACAAGGATACAATTCCAATTTCCCAGTTCAGGACCTTCTGTGCAAGTCTCTTGATGCAGAGGGCCTGCTGTACCAGAATCAACACATAAATGTTCTCTTCAATATTCAACTTGGGTGTACACCCTGGATCCCCCTCTGCTGGGATCAGATCCTTGTCAAACAAGATTCAATTAGTCTCCCTCAGCTGGGTTTGGACCAATTTGGACTTACTTTAAACTCTCAAAGACTTTGAAATGTGCACAGGGTTAAGCTTGACCCGCTGCAGGACCACTTCGATCTCTCTCACACTCAGCATCCGTTGGATACCTAACAGAGATCTTCGAATGAGCACCCACGTGGTGCCAGAACACTCTCTGCATGGTATCTTCTCTTGGTTTCCCAAAGTTCAGTGACAAAGTTCAACTATTTCTTTTGGCTGTCAATTGTATTCGCGTCGCTTATCCCAAATGCTCACACACGGTTCTCTTTATACAATGTTGCTGCTTGCTACCTTGGTTCAAAATACAAGCTGGTTTGGTATCAGTCTCTTCGACTCACCGGCTGTGTTTTCTTTTTGGACGCTGCTTTGTTGTAGGAGCCAAGGACAGTACCACGGCGGCAGTCGCTCCTTCGGTTATCGATGCGGGAGAGCCCTGGGTACCTCCGACACACTGTGCAGGTTTGATCAGCCTTAGTTCCTGGTCTCGGTTTTCGTACTTTGCAAGGTTCATGAAAGTAATGGTCTTTATAGGTTAAGGGTGTTTCCCTCCTTGCAACCCTCTCTGGTCTCACCGTCTTTCTCTTTGTATTAAACTGCCATCTTGAAACTGCTGTTTCCTCGTGTGTTTTGCCTCGCTCAGCGTGTGCTTTCGTTCTCTGCCTTTTATCTGTGTGGGGAAGTGTGATGGAAGTCAGGTGTGTGTAGTAATCCGTAATTGCCTGACGTTGCCTGACTATGGTGTTGGGACATGTCAGGTTTGGTGTTAGTGCGTTATCGCTCACTGTTAACTGTCTGTGAGAAAGTGTTGGTGTCGGGAAGGGGGGGGGGGTTGAGTTCCTAGGTATCCTACCTGGTAGGATGAGGAAAAGGTGTTACAAGAAAGGGGGACATCGTCTCACCCTCCAGTGTCTCACTTCCACTCCTGGAAGACCCCTCATCTAGGTGATCTTCCAGCACTGGTCCACCCTCAGGAACTGGATCCAAAAGTGATGGTCATGTCCTGGCCACCTGGATGACCGATCCCCGGGGACTAGCGTGTGAGACACCTTCAGGTTTCTCATACTCTGCTGATTGGCCACTCTCCAATTCTTATGGGCCAACGGAATGCCGGCAGATGAATAGCCGCCCCCCTGACGCCAAGCCCCACAAACTAAAGCCCTGTCTGAGCCTGTCCGGGCATGGAGGGTGCTGATCTCCCCCCCTCTTACTTCTTTACGGCATCAGCACACCACAACAAAGTCTTCTGGACTCTGAAGTACCTGGCCCCAACAACCTCTTGCACCCCTACAGTTTTACTGTGAGTTGGCAGCTCACCTAACTCGATTTCTGTGATTATTCTCCTGTTGCCACTTTAGTTTCTGTGCTCCCAATGTGCCTCTGATAGAAATCTAATTTAGGTTTCCTTTACATCTACTGCCATTTTCATTTCTGTGCTCCGAGTGTGCCTCTGCTAAAAATCGAATTTGGGTTTCCTTTACATCTGTTGCCACTCTTGTTTTTTGTGCTCTTAGTGAGTGTGCCACCTCCCCTCACACTAATACACCGACTATAAAGTCAACATCCTTTCCTTCGCCAATGTGAAGGCTATCATAGGAGAAGAACTTGCACTGTTCCTTAATATCATTAAAACGTCACTCAAGGAAAGCTGCTTTTTCACACACACTGAAAATGGCATAGTTTTTTCTTCCATCCCTCGCTGAAGAAATACACTCTTTAACTGGAGAACTTGATCAACTAACACCCCATCATGCATATACACCTCCTCTGCAAAGTGATTGAGATGACATTTTCTATCCAGCTGCATGAAAGGATCAGAGACTGCCACTATCCAAGTTATCAGTGACTCTCTCTGCATTCAGGACAAACTGGAACCCTGTCTGTCATATATTACGTTGTGCTGCCCCCAATACCATTGACCATGAAGCCCTCCTCCACATCCTCGCAAAATGCATTTGATGTTTTTTTCCTGCAAAGGTTTGTCTCATTCCTCTCCAACAATCATCAACTAATTCAGATTGTGCCCAATAGATCCCAGCACAGCCAAGTAACCTGCAGACTTCCGCAAAGATCCATCCTGTGCCTGCCTTGCCATAGCCAGCCTCGACGTGGAAACTCTGGGGTGACTTCTTGCCAACACCAACACTTATACACAGATGACATGAAGCTTTACCTAGAGATCAAGCGCCATCTGTCTATGTACACTGCTCTATTGCTTCCCAGCTAGGTTTGTGCTTTATAAATCCCATACATACAGGCTCAACCTGACAAAGCCAAAGTCATTCTCCTTGGAAACCTGACCATGCCCAACCCAAGAATGGGCTTATGGAAATTAATCTCAATCCATTTTTGCCTCAGCTCTCACCTGGGCAAAATCTCTTGACTTTACTTTTGACTGTCGAAACAAACATTACCAAGAACACTATGGGCCTCATTCCGAGGTTGGTGGTAGTCATGGCGCTATTTGCGCCATGATTGCCACCAATAACGGGTCCGGCACCGGTCTAGTTCAATGGGGACTTACCGTTGTAGTCCGACCTTTGCGGGACCGGTAAGTCCCCATTGGAAATGCCATTCTCCATTCTAATTTGAGCCCCCATAGGGCTCAATGGGAATGGGGAGGGTGCAAATAATGTGCTCGCGTATGTCAAGCCTGTTATTTGCGCCCTGCTCCCTTAACGGGTCACGTCCATAACGCCAGGTCTGACCAGGCGTTAAAGGAGGGTCCTGCTAAGGGACCATGTAGTAGGGCGGTAAGGGATTACCGGCACCGGTCTCCTTACCGGTGCCCGGTATCCCTTACCGCCCACCTTATAATGACCCCCAATGTCGGTATGGTGCCCATTCATGCTCCCCCACCTCTGACCCCCCCATTCCCTCTCCCGCAAAGTCAAGGGGCCTCATTATGAGAAACGCGGTGAAAACACAGTCATTACGAGCATGGTGTTAGTAGCGCGTCCGTGTTCCCTCGAAGCCGCTAATAGCAGCTGATTACGAGAGCATGAGCACGCACGAACGCCCATGCCAGTAATGGCTGCACCACCATGCCGCGAAAGACACCCCAACCCCCGATAGCGCCATCACGGAACCCGCTGATATCGCCTCTGCCCAGGAGCAACCCCTTAATAATTGACCCAGCAATACCATCATGTAAATGCTGGGTTCGTAATACCGGACCCGGAAGTAATATCATTACGCCGGAATGGGAAATGCGCCGGCGGCCATCTCAAAAAACACAATCCATTGCAATCCTCCGAACACAGCACTGGTGCAGAGTGGCGAGAAGGCCGAATCAAGTAACAGTGTCCAAGGCTACTAGGAAATCCACTCCCGCATGCGCAAGTAGAGGTTCTCGGACTAGGAGCTGAATATGTTAGCGGACAAGCTGGTAGCCATGCCGATTAGGTCTTTGCTAATGACCTAAAGCGCGCAGCCCAACTGCGTAAAAAAGAAATATGGGAGGAGGTGGCAAGGAAGCTAAGTGCGGTTGACACCACCACCTGCACGGTGAAGGATGTTTATAGAAAGGTAGGACGATCTACGTCTCAGCGTTCGCAACATCCTTTCTGCCAACCGCAGGGAGGCCATGGCAACAGGCGGCGGGGACCACTATCCCACCAAATTGACAAGGCGGGAGGTGATATGCAGCACCACAATCAGCATGGAGTCCATAGAGGGATTCGGAGACATGGAGGCGGGTGCGCCGCCATCGGCAGATGGAGGTGAGTGTCCCCACAAACCACAGAGAACCAAAGCATGACGTAGTACAACTGATGTGAAAGTGAACCAAGTCAATGCATGGCCCAACATACACACATAAACAGATCCATGTCCAGATGGTGGCTCAAACCCTGGCACATTTATCTGCATGCTGCATGCCAATCCCATTACCAACAGACACCCAACACACAGAAAAACCTCACCTGTCACACATCACGCAAACTGCAATACAACGGTATGCCACATAGCACACATCAGTCCAAAAAGGAGAGTCCACGACGTATGCCAATATGTGCCCCCACTTTGCAAGTACCCTGTGCGTTACACCTACAAGTATGCAATGCATGAAACGTGAACTACAGAACACCACCAATGTATGCTTCCATGGGATTGTGTCCTCCGACGTATTCCTTATCTTTGATGTTACCCATTCCAGCTTGCTGGCCTCGGAAATATTTTCAATAGAGGGCGCTGCGCGTCGACGTCATACGAGTCGGTGTCCCTCGACAGCCTCTGTACCGGTGCTGACGTCATTGTGCGTATGAATAGAGTCGCGCAGCGTCCGTTGCTCAGTTCCATTTTTCCGTGCTTCGTGGGCCTCGGAAACGTAACGCTCGGTTCCTTTCTTCAGGAAAAACCTTCTTATTCTTTGAAGATTATTACCTTAATACGATGGCTTCTTCATCCGAACCATCAACTCCACGGTCTGGTTTCAAAAAATGTTGTGACTGTGGGAAGAAAATGTCGTTAACGGATCCTCACAGGATCTGTTTGTGGTGCCTGGGATCGGAGCATCACTGTTCGGAATGCGAGGACTGTATGTCCATGACGGCGAAAGCCTTGAAGGAGCGTAAGGGGAAGTTAGAAAGAGGTAAGGGCTTTCAAACTTCTACTCCTTCGAAAGTTTCTTCGGCTGAGTCGAGACATTTGTCTCCTCATCGACAAAGGAAACATTCCCATTAAAGATCTTGAAGTCTTCGAGATCAAAACACTCTAAGAAGAGGCGTCGTAGATCTCCCTCTTCTTCTTCTTCTTCTTCCTCTACCTCCCCAGAAAGGGTCACCTGCCCCACGAAACACCACTCTCCAGCTAAGTGGGAGGAATTCCATAAAAATATGCTTAGCGCGTTTGAGAAAGCGGCCTCGACCCCCTCTGAGACGTATAAAGGTGATACCCTGGGTGAAAGACCCAAAAAATCAAAACGCTGCGAGTCGTTGAACTCGGCGCGAGAAACTACTTGAGAGCGTCATGAACCCTAGAGTAAAAGCAGTAAGACTGTGTCATCGACGCCGTCGTCGAAGGTTTCTTCGACTCACAAATCTGCATCATCAACGCCTTTGTCGAAGGGTCCTTCGCATAAATCGGTTGCATCAACGCCGTCTTCGACGCCACTGTCGACTCAGATAAAAGACAAATCTACAACTGTCACTACGTCACAGACAGTAGAGGTGTTGAAAGCTTCGACCATGACGTCAAGAATGCCTTCGACAATCTCGACACCGCTGAGTAGGAGTCCGATCCTCTCGAGTGCATCGAGGTCCATTCAAACTTTTTCAATACCTTTTTCAGGATTGTCGAAGCCTATGACTTCCACGTCGACAACCTCGACTTTTTCTCAGCCAGTGACAACCAATTTGATTCCTTCTGCTCTAGAAATGGGTTTTAATACCATATCCTAGGTCTGACTACTTTAGAGCCTTGTCCTCTATATATGAGGAAGGGGAGGATTCTGACCATGAGAGACCCTTTGGTTTACAAAGGACTACAATACACATGCCAGAGGAATGAATCTTTGAGGAGAACCGGTTAAAAGGCCTTCAGGACTCTCTACATGAGGCAAGTGGTTTAGATACTTCTCCAGAAGTAGAGTTTGCTAAACCAGACCCTGGAGAGCATGCTGAGACCCCTTATATGATTCTGATGGCCAGAATAATTGAATTCATGGGGTGGACTACACCTACTCCTTCTTTTCAGCAGGATGACCTTACTGATATTTTAGATAAAGGTCCACAGGAGCATCCTGTTGTTCCTTTTGATACTGCTCTGCAAAGAAACATTTCTGCAAATTGGGAAACTCCTGAAGTTATCCCTGCAGTAAATAAAAAAACTTTCTGCTAAATACAGGGTATCGGCTTCAGATCCTGAATGTCTGAGCAAGCATCCAACTCCAGAGAGTTTAGTTGTACAAGCAGCAACTTCATCTAACAGTAGGTCGGCATACCCTACTACTCCACAGGACAGGGATGATAAAAGATTTGATGCCATGTCAAAAAAAGTATTTTTTGCATGTAGCATGGCACTTACGTCTATCAACGCCACTTGCACGCTAGCAAGATTCAGCCATACACTTTGGGAGTGTGCTTCATCTGTGGCTGACTGTCTCCCAGAAGGAGAAGAAAGGGAAGCATTCTTAAACATCATCAGGGATGGAAAGGATAAAATGTGCGAGTCCCTCCAAACAGGCATTGATTCTGCTGACAGCATCAGCAGGGCCATGGCGGCAAGTACCACAATCCGCAGATTTGCGTGGTTGCGGAAGTCTGGTTTTGCTCCAGATGTACAAGCCAGACTTCTGAACATGCCCTTTGACGGCACTTCTTTATTTGGTAAGAAGGCTGATGACAGCCTGGAGAGATTACAAACATCAAGGCAGCAGCGAAATCTCTTGGGGCTGCAATCCGGCAGACTCCGAATCGCCCCTCAGGAGCTTCCTGGAGGGGTAGGTCTTTTCGCTTTTACTCCGCATTCGGAAAAGGCAGAGGACAGCCAGCTCAAAGGGGCCAGAAACGATTCATCCGTGGTGGACGGGTCAAAGATACAAAAGCTGCACCAGCAGGTGCCACTTTACCTTCGGCATCTGCGTCAGCCGCTTCTAAACCCCTCTGAGGTCTCCCCTCACAAGACACCAGTAGGGGGCAGGTTAACTCAACATCTGGCAGAATGGCAGATTACATCAGATGCTTGGGCATTGGAGACAGTTGCCCAAGGTTACTGCCTGCCCTTCCTACAGATTCCTCAGAGCCGTCCACCGGGGAACAACTCTTTGAAGTTTCCAGACCAGCTCCTTATGCAAGAGATTGTAGACCTGCTAGAGAAGGGTGCCATATAACCGGTACCCGTAGCGGAGAGGAACAAGGGTTGGTATTCCCCCTACTTCCTAGTACCAAAGAAGGACGGAGGACTGAGACCCATCTTGGACTTGCGAGAATTGAACAAATTCCTCAGGAGAGACAAGTTCAAGATGGTAACCCTTTCTCAGATCCTTCAGGCCCTCCAGCTTCAGGACTGGTTGGTATATCTAGACCTTCAGGATGCTTATTTCCATGTGCCAATCCATCTCAAACACAGGAAATACCTGAGGTTCGCAATTGGCAACTCTCAATATCAATTTCGAGTTCTGCCATTCGGGCTGACCTCCGCCCCAAGGGTCTTTACCAAGCTAATGTCGGTAGTGGCTGCAAGTCTAAGGAGGGGGAAGGATCCACGTCTACCCCTACATGGACGATTGGTTGATCAGTGCAAACTCAGATCCAGCTAGATTATGTCTGCCACTTCCTTCACAAGCTGGGCTTATCCCTCAACGTAAGGAAGTCACAGATGATACCATCACAGAGACTCCAGTTCCTTGGAGCAGTCCTGGACACTTCGCTGGGAAAAGCCTCGCCACCAGAGGTGAGGGCTCAAGATATTCTACAGATGGTCACCAAGTTTCAAAATGCCCCACGTCTACCAGCCTTCGACTTTTTGAGGTTGCTAGGCCTCCTGGCATCCTGCGTCTTCCTAGTGCCAGAAGCTCGTCTGAGAATGAGATCCCTCCAGTGGGCACTAAGAACCCAATGGTCAGTTTTCAGAAGAATGTCAGATCTCCTTCAAGTCCCGGACAGAGTAGCTCGAGACCTTCAGTGGTGGGCCTGTCAGGAGAACATCTTGAAAGGTGAACAGTTTTGGCAACCATGGCCGGAGATAACTGTAGTCACGGATGCCTCACTCACGGGGTGGGGAGCCCATGCCAACAACTTGACCATCAGCGGTCGTTGGTCTCCATTGGAGTCCAGACTACATATCAACCTGTTGGAGCTGAGAGCAATCAGACTAGCGCTGAAAGCTTTTCTGCCATCTGTACAGGGAAAGAATGTCCTGATAATGACGGACAACACAGTGGCCGTACAATACCTCAACAAAAGAGGAGGAGTAGGGTCACTGCCACTGTGCAGAGAGGCAATGCAGCTCTGGTTTTGGGCAATTCAAGAAGGAATCTCTCTATCAGCAGTTCACCTAGCCGGAGAGAAGAACTTGACGGCGGACGCTCTGAGTAGGCAGAGCACAATTTCCCACAAGTGGGTGCTAGCTCAGGAAGTCCTTCAAGATATCTTCACCCTTTGGGGAACCACTCAAGTGGATCAGTTCGCCACCAGCATCAACAGGAAGCGCAATCAGTTTTGTTCAAGGGAATTTCCCCCGACAGGAGCTCTAGGAGATGCGTTCGTAGTGGACTGGGAGTTTCCACTCCTGTACGCGTTTCCTCCAGTCCCTGTCATTCCTCAAATGATCAGGAGGTTGAGAAGGTTCCGGAAAACCGTGATCCTAATTGCCCCGGTTTGGGCCAGGAGAACGTGGTACCCGGACCTTCTGGACATGTCCATCTGCCCTTCAATTCATCTTCCGCAATGAGAGGACCTTCTCTCGCAGAAGGGAGGTCAGGTTCTCCAACCATTACAGCAGCAGATCCCCCGATGACGCACGTTGCTCTCACGGCTCGCGACGAGGGACCTTTTTAGGCCCTCCTCTTGCCAATAGGATCCTGACCAAATCGATAGCTCAGGAACCCACGGCTCCCCCAAGTGCAGTTTCGCACCAACCATCCAGCACTAATCCTTGGATGGTCCTGTACAGCATCACCACTGCTACCACAGCAGCAGATAAAACGGACTACACCACATTTGGTGCTCATCCTGAAGAAGGCCAACACCATCCAGGCAACAATTCTGCCTTCCTGGCCGAAACACACCTGTGTCGATCCCCAGTGACACAACTGCAAATACCCTTTTTCGTGTATGTCTTGTAGATTATGTTGTGTACACCCCATGTTCACGATGCCCCGGACCACCCTATGTCCCGGGTGCACTACTGTATAAATATATGTTCTTCTAACTGTTGTATACCACTGTGCCCTTAGGTGGAACTCTGTACCCCAACACAAGAGGTTAATACTCATTCTGTATTTCCACCAAACTCAATCACTCTTGTCCGTTCTTTTTGAGCCTTTCGTGCTTATCGAAAGCTATGTAAACTAATTGAACAATAACACGTGTGGTTTTCTGAAATAAACTCATTTGTTCAGAACCGTAGCTTGCTTTTTGTAGGATCTCACATTCTGATATTTTTGATTATTATATAGGTTCTCCATCCAGACATCAGAACCCTCAACCTTCACGCTTGGTTTCTGAAAGGTTGAGATACAAGGATTGGGATCTCCCGGATGACGTCATGGAGGTGTTGCTTTCAGCCAGAAGGCCAGCAAAAACAACTTTATACCGCTGCCGTTGGAACAAGTTTTGCAGCTGGTGTAGAGAAAAGAATATTGAACCCTTTTCATGCAATACACCAATGGCGTTATCGTTCTTGCTTTACTTAGCAAATTCAGGTCTTCAAATTGGTACTATCACGGGCTATCTCGCAGTGCTGTCAATCTTTAAGCGTACTGCTGAGGAGCCTTCATATTTCAAATTACCCTTGGTAATCCAATTTCTGAAAGGGTTAACTAATGTTTATCCCCCAAAGCCTTTTCAAGTTCCATTGTGGGACCTAAATCTGGTCTTAAAATTTCCGATGGGTACTCCTTTTGAACCACTCCATTCCTGTTCATTAAGATTTCTCACTCTTAAAACAGTCTTTCTAGTGGCTCTTACATCTGCCAGAAGAGTGAGCGAATTACAAGCTCTATCTTTCAAACCTCCTCATACAATCTTTCATAAAGACAAGGTTGTTTTACAAGTGAGGCCTAATTTTCTCCCAAAGGTGGTCTCTGAATTCCACATTACTCTGAAAATAACTTTACCATCGTTCTATCCTCCCCCCATGCAGGGAAAGAGGAAGAACGTTACCAGATAAGAAGTAACTTGTTCTACTTGCACGCACCTCCATCACTGATGCCCCGCTTCTCTTGGTCCCCCACAGGCGCAGATGCTGACAGTGAAGGCCAGGAGCCTGCCGCACAGGCCACAACATCCTCCAAGGGGTCCAGGGCCAGTCAAGAAGGCTTCTACCTCCAGGGCAATACCAACGCCCAGACTGCAACACAGGCCAGCACCAGCAGTACAGGGCAGGCCAGCAGAGAAGGAAAAAACATGTGAGACACCACCCGACGACACAGCCACAACGGAGTTGCCCACTGTTGTAGAGGCAGAAGGTGATGGCACACATTCTGCTGCCACCAGTTCCATTGGGGAGGTAGCTGCCTCAGCCCCCTCAGCGATGTGGAGGGCCACGTCGAGGAAACTTTCAACATGGACGACAACCTCCATGTGGTATGGTATGTCCTCATACCCTGAGCCCCTAGCCCACCCCCCTGCACTCCACACAGGGCACACCAGCCAGCCCCATGCAAGAACATGCCGGAGTACTGGGGAGTCCACATCTGTCGTCCCCATCAGAGGGCAGTCCAGCATTGGCCCGCCCTGCCACTGCACCGTCCACCTCCACAGCCACCACTAACATGGAGGCCAGCTTGACGAGGATTGAGGCCCGTCAGGATAGCATGATAGAGCTGGTCCCGCAGTATGTGGCGGAGGGGGAACTAACCCGCCGGTAAATACGTGAAGCAAATGCAGCTCACATCATATCCATGAACACTAACATTATGGTCATCCGCGACAGTTTAGCTGCAGTAACCCAGGTCCTTGGCAGGATTGTTGAACAATTGCAGCAGCAACGACCTGCACCGTCGGTTGCACAGCCAGCCACCTCTACCACATCCACACCTGCCAGCTCGGCTCCAACAAGCCCTGTGCGCCAGACCAGACGCAGCGCACGCCACAGAGACATGCTGCCCCCAGACCCAAAGAGAGGCCGCCACTAGCAGGGCCACCCTGCATGTGCTAACTGCATCCTGGGGAAAACCATGATAGGCACATCATGTGTGGGATGTCAATGGGGGAGGTGGTGTTGGGGGTTTTGGGGGAAGCGGGAGGTGGTCTTGGGGGGGGTATGGGGTTTTGGGGGTGTTGGGGACAGGGGGAGGGTGTGTGTGAGGTGGAGGGTTCAACCACAATAATGTTAAATATACAATACAGCCGTTGTGTTCAAAATCACTTCATGACTGGACATTGTTCATTTCGTGTGTGTTTATTCAAATCATGACAGCGCACAGTTCCCCAACTGCCCACACACCCTGTGTCCATATGCACACGATCCCAGTGCCGAGTGTAGTACTAACAGAGAACCATCAGCATCCCAGTGATTTAGAAGAAATCATCAATCACTGATTGGCGTACAGCACGGCCATCTTGTGCATAGCGAACTGGCAGGGGTGATGCTTCTCCTCCATCATCCTCACCCGGTGCATGCAGGTCAATGTCTGGTGGCAGTGGTATGTTTCGCCGGATGCACATGTTGTGCAGCATGGCACAGACCATGGTGATCTTTCCCACCTTCTCAGGCCTGTAAAGAAGTGCTCCACCAGACCTGCTGAGGCAGCGGAAACGTGCCTTCAACAGGCCAAAGGTCTGCTCGATCACAACACAGGTACAAGTATGAACACGATTGTACTCCTCTTCGTGCCTGTTCTGTGGGTTCTGTACAGGGTTAAGTAGCCACGGCTTCAAGGGATAGCCACCGTCACCTGCATGGGAGCACAATGAGGTATGTGTGAGTCAATATCTGACATGACACCTTTAGAAATGGCTGTCATGGCTGCAGCTATTTGGTGTTGACATGCACTTGTCCCTGGATGTATGCACACAGGTTAATTTGACACAATGTGTGCTGTACTGTGGTCTGCAGGTGTGGATTGCGTTGTCCAGATGATGCAGGGTGTTCACTTGCATGCTGATCCAGATGTACTGTGGATGCAGAACATGTTTTTGCACCCATATTGGTGATGTATAGTACTCTGTATGTATTCCCACTAGCGGCATTGGCACTGGTGTATTCATGTGTTGTCATCCATCGCTTGACATTTCCATGGTGGTGCGCAAGTACGACTGGGGTGGTGGGCCAGTGACAATCAGTGTATACCCTCAGTGGGATTTCTTTATTACCACTCATGGGTGCATGTCCTGTGTTGTGCTTTGCTGCAGTCATCTCTGTTACGCATACTCACTGCATGTTACTGGATTGTGATGCAGAAGGTATGCTAATTTGATGTGCAGTCGACATGTTGAGGTATGTGGCCTGCTTGTACGTCTGGCATATTGTCATTGGTGTGCAGCATTGGTCTCATGTATGGCATTGCTGTGTCATGTTCAGGTTGGGATGTTCAGGGCCACAGTGTTTTTCTGTATGTGCATTGTCCACTCACCACACACTCTTACCCAGCTGGAGTATGCATCCCTCCCCCCAATCTCACCCAGCTGGGGTATGCATCCCCCCCCCCAATCTCACCCAGCTGGGGTATGCATCCCCCCATCTCGCCCAGCTGGAGTATGCATCCTCCCCTACTGCACTGCCATGGGCCTGTCAGGCAACTTACCGAGCAGCCAGGCACATCGTCCAGCATGTCGCTCCATGTAGCGGGGTAGCAAGGAGTTGCACAGCACCATAGCATCATGTGTGGATCGGGGAAATCGGGCACAACAATGTGTGATGATCTTGCTGGAGTCACATTCCATCTGCACATTGATGGAGTGCTATTGCTTACGATAGCGGTACACCACCTCCATGGCATGAGGGACCACCAATTCTATATGGGTGCAGTCGAGGGCACTCATGCAATTGGGCATGCCTGGCACTGCATGGAAGCCAACTTTAGTGTCAGCGAGATCCTTGCCAGTCCATGGTAGGGATATGTGGTTGCTTGCGTGCTTCAGGAGGGCATCCAGCACTTGGGTCAGCATGCGTGAGAAGAGAGGTTGTGATATGCCATGCAGCTGGCCCACTGTGTGCTGGTAGGTGCCTATGTCCAGGAAGTGGAGCACAGACAATACCTTAAGTAGAGGGGGGGGATGGCAGTGCAGATTTCTATCAGGCTGGCGATGTCGTTGTGTATCATGTCCACTATGGTGGCGATGGTGTCACGGTCCAACCGGTACAGGGTGTGGATCTGCACAGGGGTTAGGTTGAATGGACTGGCTCTGATGCAAGTGATTGGTGGCTGCCTACGTGCTACCACTGCCTGCACTGGTGGAACTTGCTGGGCCTGTCTCACCCTCCTTCTCCTCCTGCGTCTCTTCTGTGCTGCCTGTTGTTGTTGTTGCTGGTGTAGCAGTACACGCATATCCTCCAGCCCCATAATTGCAACAGCAAGTTGGATAATTTTGGTGTACAAAGGGGTGTTGTGTGTGTGTGGGTGTGCTCCTTTTGTGCTGGGACAGGCTCCATTGCCTCCACCTGTGGTGATTGTGTGCACCTGTGGCTGTTGGGTACACAGCCGGTTGCTATTTACGGGTGATCCGTGATGCCTGTAATAACGCCATCGTCCTGCCCCTATTTACCGCCTTCGGGATGCTGGTAGGTGCCTGGCCGGGTGACTTGTGATGTCCTCCTGTTAGCAGCATCCCGGTATTGCCTCCACGAAGGGCGCGTGTACGTGCGCATGCCGGTATGAAGGGGCACGGTACAGGCGGTGGCGGTATTGCTGGATTTGCAGCGCGTAATGGCCCGGACCCGTACTTGTTCCTGGTATTACCATTCTGCCTTCCTTTTTTGCTTACCTCCATGCTTGTAATGAGGCTCAAGGCCTTTGTCTAAGCCCATGTCATCTACAAGCTGGATGGAGCAACATACTACTTGCGGGTGTGCCATATGCCACCTTGGCCTCACTCAAGTCATGACCGGACTAAGAAAATTCAAGCATACAATAATCTCCCACCCTCATCACCAACAAACTAGTCACAAAGCAAAACTCTATGTAATCAAGAAACTCACCATCTTCAGAGGTCAGCGCACCACAAGAACCAAAAATATTGCCAACATGGAAGCAAGGACATGCAAGACAGAAAAAACTAGGAAACTGGCCTTTCCCGCTACACATCCCATCTCTGGAACAAGGTGCCTCTCTGATCAGATCTATCTCTCTCCATCTTACACTTAAGGAAGGACCTGGAGACCCTTGCCAATTGATCTTGCCAATGAATGATCTCTCTACGCAACCCTACTTCTCCTTTTTTCTGAGCTCATACCATACTACTAAATATCACAAATAAAGGGACAGAAGTGCCCCTCCTTTTCTCCACAAAATACAGTTGCGCTTATTGGAGTGAGGAGATGTAGGTGTGAAGCAGCATCAATGGAACACACTATATATATAACTATGATTTTGTCGGGATGGGCGGAAGTAATACTTTTAAGGTCTAGCAGAATAAAGCAAGAAGTAGTAAGGCTTACTCCAATACCGGTTTCTGGTTGGATTAACTCACTGTCTCAAGGCCCTTACTAAGTGCATAGTACTCTTCCCAAGGTTCCCTACTCTTGATTATCTTGATAAATTAATACATATTTATTTTGGTTAATTTGTCTCACTTTACTATTAGGACACAATGGTTATTTTCCCCTCTCGCTTGTTCCTCTTCATGCATGTTCTTCCTTGTAGTAAGACCTATTCTGCCGACATATTCTGCCCCTGTAGCTAATTCTATCTGATTTAATTACGTGGTAGATGTCCCTTGTCCCCAGAGCCCCATTAGGGTCGGAAGTAGAATATTACAATGTGCATGTCAAATTCTGAATGACTGATTGAATGCATTGAGATCTGACAGCGAGGTAGGGATTCAAATCACCCGAGCTTTGCCCCATCTGCCCTAAAACTATGCATAGAAGTGGGAGAGATGCAGTCTTCTTTGTCTAATCTTAACAAGAGATCAACCAATAGGTGCAAACAGACACCCTCTCAACAGCACCTGAGGTTTTTCGTGCATGAGCTTAATTGTGAAGGAAACTCATATATATTGAAACTTCATATGTTGTAGCTGAGTGGCAGCAGGTTCTCAATAATCAGTAGTCAATACACCCTTGGGAAAGAAGCATAGTGTGTAAACCGTTTCTCGACTCGATAAAAAGAGGAACGAAAATGGCTGCCAGGTATCGGGGAGAAGAGACTAGGTGTAGTTCTTTCTCCCTTTCCATGGCGGCCATTAAATCAAATGTAAAATAAAAAAGTAAACAAAAAAAATGGCCACTCGTGGAGAGAACTCCGGGACACAGCAGGACTCGGAGCCTTGTCGTTCCAGTTAGGACCGGGCGAGGGCCAATGGACTTGCTTTTTTCAAGCTCATTGTCCCTCGCCGGCTGCTAATAGTTATTATTCCTGTTTACTTTGTTTTTGCAAGAAAATGGCCCTCTTAATATTGTTTGGATTGTGATTTCGCTCCCACAAGTGTATGAGCTATTTGGGAAATAACTATAATTGATCAGATCAAAGGTCTAAGTTTTTGAATCAAAAGTGTTATTATTTATGCATTTCATTGAAATGTGTTACTATTGATTTTATCAGCTTTTGTCATCAGCTCATCATCAAAGTAGTAAAATGGTTGTTATTTGACAAAACATAACCAAAGTAACATCACCTAGAACAATCTCCCTTTTGCAGCACTTCAGCTATATGCATTTTGTTGCAATTTCACAGTCCGGAAGTAGATGTTCTTTCCATTGGGTTTTCAGATGCTTTTGCATCTGGAGCTTAAGGTAGCTGGGCATATGCTCTTAAAGCCTAGCTAGGAGGCTTGAGGGGGTGGAGGATGTGGCTATTAGTTGGAGCTGACCTGCATTTGTCATTTTAGTGTGTGTTCTTGGAATTCTTCCGAAACGTCTCTCAGATTTCTCTTTGTTGGCTGACCATCGCAGTACTCTGTTTCAATCTCTTAGAACTGTGTCATCTCTTTGAGCCTGGCTTCCACTAGTGGAGAGCAGTGTTGCATCCATCTTAATGCAATGCACCTCCAGACCAGGAGCATGGCCAGCCTAGCGAAATGATGATTAAATGTCTTGCACACTCCATCAAATCCATGGATGGTGCCATATTCTGACATGTTCCCACTGTTCCCTCCCAGAACTCTGCCCGTTTGGTGCAGAGCCAAGTCATGTGCAGAATGTCAGCCAGAGCAGATCCACACTTGTGGGGCATTCATCAGACTTATTTGGGTAAAATGTCTTTATCCTGGCTGGGGTGTAGTACAGCCTGTGTATGAACTTGTACTTTATCATTGCTAGCCGGTATTACCCACATTTAACTATTACAATTGACCTTTTGTCCTAATTGACCTAATAGTGGTCCTAATTGACATTCTGCACAATTGACCTTTATGCCATAATCTGTGCTTGGCCTGATTATGGCTATGAGTGCTGTGATGGTGGTGATGTCACTGACATTCTAGGTGGAGTGTTGGTGTGGTGACGTCACTGGACTCTAGGTGGAGTGTTGATGGTTGTTTGGAGTTCAGGGTTCTACTGGTGTCAGTTGGACCTAATGTGCTGGGCTATATGGATGTCCCAGTGCTTTCTCTACTTTATATCTAAGAGAATAAACCTACATGTAAATTACTTACCTTCTGGTGTTCCTGATTGGGAAGGAGGTTTAGTTTACCTCACTGGCGACGAGGATGGTTCCTGGGCTGCTGGGAAGGGGCAGCTGGTGAGAAGCGCTGCCTTCCAGGGTGACATCCATCTTGCAGGAATAAGCTGCTAGCCGGGTGGAGCAGCGCAAGTCCAGGGCAGGGTCCAGGTCGAGGATCCTGAAGGTTGGATTCCACGTGGTGCTGGGCTGAGGAGGTCGGCGTGCCATTTATGAGAATCAGCATACTGGTCTTTGCAGCACAGCTGTGAAGTCTGCCTGTGGCTGAGGTGGCCCTAGTGTGCCCTCTCGGGGCACAGAAGATGTTGGAGTGCAGCTTTGCATTTGATGTCCGTCGGCTCTGCTCGGAGCAGAGGTTCCCACTGCGAGTCGGAGCGGGCATGGTGAGCGCTGCATAACTGAGCGGGTCAACTCCGAATTGGCCCGAAGGCGTCTTTGTGTGGCACAGAAGCTGTGCGGTGCAGCTTAGGTCCGGTGCTCCGGAGGGGTGTGCCCGATTCCTGAGCGGGTGTGACAGGAGGCATCGGCAGGTGGAGGCCATCGTTGGAGGTCCGGTGTAAGGATGAATGCAGCCGTGTCCACACTACACCTAGAGCCGGTCATCGAGGAGGTTACACGGTGTGGCGTTGGAGAAAGGCGTTCAGCTGGTGCACGGCACGGCGGGCGCCGTAGACGCGAGGGTTGCTGGTGCAGCTAGGCCAGGCAGCGACATTGGTCCCATGGTGTCGGGAGCAGCCATGATGATGTCGGCTGGAGGAGGGCCGACGCCGGTTGCAGGAAGACTGGCGTTCCAGCAACGTAAGCTAGAACGCAACGTTGTCTGCCACAGCTGTGTCTATTTAGAACGCAGTGTGGGCGGCGCAGTGAGCGCATGCACGCCGACTGGGGAAGCAAAAACTGAATTTTTCCTTGCCGCAGAGAGTTTCCAGGGGTGTTCATGCATGGGGAATGGCAAGGCCAGCCTATCGTTGGTATTGCTCAGGAAAGTTACATTGTTTGTGGGTGTCAAGGTGTGGCAGCGGCAACAGATTTCCTGCAACAACCGGAGGGGCTTTGCAGATGGCCTGAGAGAGTTAGACCGGGATCTATGGGGTTTATACGTCAGGGCAACAGAGTTTGCTAGCACTGAGGATTAAAATAAGGTAGGTGTCGGGGGAGGCCGGTGTCTTTATTATGCTGTTGTATTTATGTTGTGGCCTCCGGGGTTAGTAAATATATGGTTTGGGTCATGGGTCAATGTTAGTTGTTTAAGGCCCGTTATGGTTTATATTATGTTGTTGTGTTTATGTATGTGGCTTGCTGTTAGGACATGTCCTTTGGGTTTTCGGTATGGACTCGTGGGTGTGGGGTCCATGGGAAATGGTAATGTTTGTTTTTACAATGTTTTCTTTGCAGGTTGGTTCAAGTGGACATGTGGGTGGGGGTATGGCGCAGGGACTTTAGCGCCATGTCACTTGCATCCATTTTGCATTTACAATTACTTGCCGTGCATTTTGTTGTTTTGCATTTCAGGGACATGTTGGGGTTTGGCGCAGGGACTTTAGCGCCATGGACTTGATCTGGTTATCGCTTACTGTGGGGTTTTACATGTTGTCCTGCAATGTTTGTCTGTCATGTTTGTAGGGGCATGTCCCCTGGTTATGTGTGGATAATGCCAGTATTTTTAGGGGCAGTGAGGTGCTGTCTGGGTCATTTTTGGGGGCAGTGAGGTGCTGTCTAGTGGGCAGTGAGGTGCTGTCTGGGTCATTATAAGGGGGCAGTGAGGTGCTGTCTAGCGGGCAGTGAGGTGCTGCCTGGGTCATTTTAGGGGGCAGTGAGGTGCTGTCTGGGTTGATAAGGGCAGTGAGGGGCTGTCTGGGTCATTTTAGTGAGCAGTGAGGTTGTGTCTGGTGTTTTTAAGGGCAGTGATGTGCTGTCTGGATTTTTAAAGGAATGGTGCGGTCAACATTTTGTATTGCCCCTTCGGGTCGGCCATTTGTTTTAAAGCCTAAGTAGCTCGATTTTAGAAAAATTTCCTATGGACCTTACCCGAGTTTTCGTCCATTAAACGCACGCGAAAACAGGCATCCGGGAGCTGCCATTTTGTGATAATCCTATCATTTCCCCCATCGCCCTGGCTGACCTGCTTTTGCGGCACTAAATCATATCCCCCGCCCCTGAGCCTGTCATCAGCAGATGCGTACTGCCCATTTCACAACGCCAAAGCACGTCTCGTGTCAACATTCGCTGCGCGTCAGCTAATGACGTGTTGCCATGGAAATGGCAGGACGCCTCTTTCCTCAATAAGTATAAACAGACCGTTTCACAACACACAGCAGCAGATTTTCAATTCCATTGCTCTCTCTGTGTTACTTTGAGTATTCTGTGACTCGTTTCTGTGCTCTGGCCAGCTACCTTCGTTGCTTGTAGCCCGTGTGAACAGATACCAGTACCACCGCTATAAATTATTTTAGTTTGTTTAACACACAATGGCTACAATAATGCCCTACATGTACGAGCCCGAGTATACCGAGGAGGAACTACTGGAAAGGGAAACGCGCGAAAACGATGGGTCTTCGGACGGCAGTTGGGAGGACGATTCAACAGCTGAAGAGCCTGGACCTAGTCGCATGGACAGTGTTTCCACCTGGTGCACATGCAATCAGTGCAAGCTAATGCCAACCGAGGACGAGAACTGCTGCTGCTGTGAAAACTCGGGATGCGTGGCCTACATTTCGGAAGGCAAGCCACGACCGCAATGCATCACCAAGCTGCCAGACTTCAGGGCAGCCTGCCTCACACGGTCTGTGTTGATGATAATGATGGTGCTTATGCACGAACTTCGCGCAACTGTTCGTCCTCGTAATCCGAGTAACGAGTAAGTATACTCTGCTTGTCATGCCACTCCTATTTCATGGTCTTCTACTATATCCAAAATTACATATACATATCATTGTAACGCATGAAAGTCGTTCAATAGTGTGCAGTGTCTAGATAGCATTTGTCCGAGCAGAATGCCATTAGTTACAAGAATTGTCATTGACAAAAAACGTTTATTAAACTTATCTTGGTCATTTAAAAACAGTTTGTTTCATTCCTTTTCACAGGTGGTACAGGCTGGTGGCCTATCGTTCCTTTACATGGTGGCTTCACGGGAGGCTTGGACACCGCGTTCGAAGAGTAATACCCGCCTGTGCTGTTCGTGCCATAAGAGAAGCGTTCCCGAGTGACAGCGGTCAGTACAGGGGATTTTCTCTCACTGTGCTGCAACCTGACCTGTACAATGTGTAAAGTCTTGTATTTTTGTGTCATCAAAATAAGATACAAAATAAAACACCACATATATTTTAACAACGGTTGTTTCGATTTTTTAAATGAATCAAGTGTCTCCATTCAAGGATGGACGTCAGACATCTGTGCTCCGAATGGGTGAAGGTCAGGTCGCTGTGAAGTAGTGTGGTCACTATCTAAGCTAACATAATATATTCTCAATAATGCATGCAGGTATTGAGGACACGTTTGTGGAGATGAACGAGCTACGTGCTTAGTTCAGGCTGGTTCACATGCAGGACAGTGATCAAAGAGGAAAAGTGATGTGTTACAGTTATTAGCTGTTGCAAATTCCTCCGGAGTTTTCCAGTCAGAGTGGGAACGAGGGTGGGGGCCATGTGCTGTGCGCAGTGAGGCCTGGTCACCAAGATGGATTGGAAAGGGGGTACAAAAATGGATGCCCCGTGTCCTGCTCAGTGGTCCCATCTACGCGAATGTCAACCAAAGTTAACATCACATAAGGGCAAGGGGCGAACCCACTACTGGAGGCACTTGGTCCAAGTTTCTACTGAGAAGTAAAGGATGAGAGGGGCCTGATGGACCCTCGCTCCCACACACTTGCCTGCATGCCCACCAGCCCATCCATCCCACCCCCTCTATCAAAGGCGTTCGGTTCGCACCCGGGGATGAGCGCTGGCATGGGGGGCTGTCACTGGCGCAAACGGCCAAGGTGCCAAACAGCATGTACACTTCAAAAGGTATCCCACGCCCGGGGGGGCATCGCTCACATGGCCTCCTCAGACCCCGTGTCTCCAGGCAGGCCTCCCCTAAGGAAGGCCGCCCCCCCTGCAATCTACATAATACCACGACATTCACACGTCATTCATTCACAAACACACCCCTGTTTCTAATACTTTATAAACCACTTGATATGTCTCATGAGAACATCTTTGTGCTTTGCAAGTCAAACCCCGAACTTTCTACCTGAGAAGCACTGAGATCTATGCTAATCTGCTCGTTGTCGTGCTATCTGTGACCGCTTCCAGCAAACTCGTCAGTGTGCTACCTGTGGCCATCTACCTGTTCTCCTGCAACATACTGCTCTGCCTGCTGAATCCAACTGTTTGTTGGTTAAGGTAAGGCCATGTATCCTAGTCATATTTCGGTCATTTTTACATTTCTATCTATTTGCGATTACAGTACCCAATAGAGCTATGGTCATTGGTCTCATTGCTATTGACTTGAGTTTCAATTGTTATGCTATCAATAGATTTATTTATTTTCATCTGTGTCAATTGTCATCGAATTGCATCCTTCGGGGGTCCAGTCTATAATGTAAGCATGTTTCCTTTTCGTACAAGACAGAACATCCAAGGGACGAGTCACATGTTCAGAGTTTAGTCACATAATTTAAAACATTTCTGTAATTTATGCAAATACTAAGCCGCACATGATGAACTGGTATAGTTCCGGCGGCCAAAACAAACCTTGCATTGAGCATTGTATGGTTCATTTACTTTTTTATGACATTTTTATTCATCAAGGTTTTATAATAATCTTGATATTTACTTTTCTGAATTTTCAACAATGCCTGCCTGTTCGATTAGCGATTGCCCTTTCGAAGACCCATGCTAAATCTGAAGGCACTGCAATGCATCTATTCCCGAAAACTGTTGATCGAATAAGAGAATGGGTCAGACATTGCGCATATCCACTGGATGAGCTGGAAAGTAGAGTCCAACAAGTCTTAGAGGACAAGAGGGGTGATCGATACCGCATCTGCAGCCGGCACTTTTCCTCAAACATGTACACCACATCTTGGGTAACAAAGAAGAATAAACGGCGAACGACACGAAAATTGCTCGCAAACGCTATTCCAACTCTATTCGTCCACATTCCGCCACTGGTCAGTCAAGTGTCCGGATTTAGCTTTAGGCCTAGCGGTAGTGTGTAGGTAGCCGAATGGATTAATTGATATTTTAGGTGCTGTGTCCCTTGTAATACTTTCGATATTGATATGAGTGTATAGCTTTTTGAATAATGACATTTATCAATAAATTATTTTTCGATTTTATAACCCCCAAAGGAAATCTATTTATGGGCACAGGGAACTGTACTATATTGCGCATTTTCAATAGCATTATTCTCAAGTATTCTGTCGGTTTACATGGCAATTTTTTAATATTTGCATTTCATCATCAAACAATAATTTACCTTTACAACTGCTTGACTATCCACTGAATCTGAAGCAAGAACATTCTACATCCGTGACGTGCCTGCAGTTATCAACCACTTCTAGCGCGTATCAGGTAATCATACTTGGCTATTCCGCTACAGACTTGTTTTATGCATGTCAAGTAATAGTTTTTATGTATCGTGTGATTATTTTACAAATTGTTTGGTTAGTGCTTTCCAATTGATATACACCTTAGTTGTCGTCCCCTGGTGTTTGTTTTCAGTTATAATTAGTGTTATCCATACTAATGCAAGTACTGTCTTGCAGGGAGATGCTGAAGCGTCCACCACATTGACAACAGCCCTACATGTTCTTCAGCAGCACGAGGTATGGATACGGACAGCTCCATCGACCGTGATCATCAGGACTGGAACACCTGTCGTTTGATTGTTCTACACCATGTTTCATTCGTGGTTAGCCATTGATATGTACCTGTGCGGTCGACCCAAAGTGTGTGTTGTATTTTCAATATTGTAATCCTTACTAATGCAAATACTATGTTTCAGGCAGTTGTTGAAGCGTCAACCCACATACTTGATGCGGAGCCTGACATTCAAGTAATTCCAGGGGAAGCGGATACGAATCGGCGCAACAGCCTTCGGAAGTGCGCACCACATTCACAACATCCATAGATATTCTTCAGCAGCACGAGGTATGGATACTGACAGCTCCATCAAGCGTGATCATATAACGTGATTCCATTTGCTATACTTTCTTCCCTATTAATGCAAGTACTGTGTTTCAGGGAGACGATGGAGCTTCCACTACAATCACAAAATCCCATTTATATGATGCAGATGTAAAGAAATCTGAGAAATAAGTCGATTAAATCTGATCATATTTAAATATTCTTTGATTCTTTTAGACAATGCAACATTTGTGGTCATCTCTTTATATGTACCTGTGCCGTCGACCCCAAGTGTGTGTTATGTTTACAATATTGAAAACCATACTAACGCAAGTACTGTCTTTCAGGGAGTTGCTGATGCCTCCTCTTCAATACAATCATTCGTGGCAGTCCATGCAGAGCCAGAGGTATGGATACTGACAGCTCCATCAAACTAGGTCATCAGAGCTCGAATACTTGTCGTTTGATTGTTCCACACAATGCTTAAATCGTGTTTGGCTATTGAGATGTACCTGTGTGTTCGTCCTCACGTGTGTTTTATGCTAACAATATTTTGATACACAGTAATGAAAATACTATGTTTCAGGGAGTCGATGGAGCCTCATTCCGTGCTGTCTATGCGGATACAGAAATTATAGTCGTTGCAGCTCAAGAGGAAGGGGAGACATGCAGATACGAATCGGAGAAACAGCATGCAGATGTTGAAGGTCGAGTCAAAAAAGTTCCAAAGAAAAGAAACAAAAATAAGGTTAGTTGCAAACAGTTCATAACTTTAGAAATTTATTTGTGCTGGGGACTATTTTATGTTTTTTTCCAGTCAATTGTACTATACTTTATCTTGTGTTTAAACTGAACATCCCTTTTCCAATCTGTCCTCTAGTTACCTGTGGGTCTACGAACTATACATACACAGACAGTGAAGCGAATGAGAGATGTTGCTTGCCAGACCATTTACACTATGGAGGAACTATTAATTCCGACGCGGCGTGTTGAGACTCGGGATGCTCATGTCCAATGGCCAGAACATGAAATGAATGTGTCCGGAGAATCCAGCAAAGTTGTATTGGACCATTGCTACAGTTTGACCGCACCACCACAACAACATGATACTGGATGTATTGAAGATAGCTCTGAAGTAGTCGCAGATCAATTCACACAATCTACACCCACCAAAAAATTGCCACCAAAAAAGCTGTCAACATTTTTGTGTTCTCCCATCAATGTAGAAGTAGCAGATGTTGAAATGACAGAGAATGAACCAGCAGCAGCATTCACCGACGCATCAGAACTTGATAGCAGTGATATTTCTTTCAAATGTGGTGATATGTCCTCAACGTCACAGGCCGAAACAACTTTGACGCAGGATGCCAGTCTAATGAAAGAGGGCAAATACTTAGTATTCGACAGTTGTTTGATGGATATTATAAGTATGCTGAAATGTGGGCATTCCGTCAGAGGGAAAGTATGTGGGAAGCCATTGATTCATGTGACTCGTCAAAAACAAGGCAGTAACGTCACAATACATGCCGCCTGTAGATTAAATCATACGTTCTCATGGTCTACACAACCGATGCTGGGGAAACTGCCAGCAGGCAATCTACTGTGTGCAGCTGCATCACTTTTTAGTGGCTCCAGTTTTAGAAAGTTAGTCTTTCTTTCAGTTTGTGGGACTCCATTTCATTTAAAAAACACAGTACTACAAATACAAACATGATTATCTGTTTCCGGCCATTAGTGATGCTTGGAAAATTAAACAATTGTCTCTAGCAAGTACATTCAAAGGCAAACAATTCAGGTTAGCCGGCGAAGGACAGTGCGACAGCCCTGGATTTTCTGCCAAGTACTGCACCTACCACTTTCAGGACATGGATAGTAAGAAAATTGTGAGTTCGGTGGTCGTGCAGGTAACACAATGTACATCCTCAGTGGCCATGGAGAAACTAGGATTTATAAAATCAGTGGAATATCTACAATCGAGGGGAATGCACATCGACCTCATAGCAACGGACAGACACGTTTCAATTGCCAAGACAATGAGAGAGCAGTTCCCACATATTAAACATCAATTTGATGTATGGCATCTTGCTAAATCAATCAATAAGAAAATCTCGGCTGCAGGGGAAAAAAAAGGTTTGGAAAGTATTTCAGAGTGGTCCCAGTCTATCAGCAACCATCTTTGGTGGAGCTCCAAAACTTGTGAAGGGTCAGTGGAAATACTACTTGAAAAATGGCGGTCACTGATGCACCACTGTACCAACGTGCACTGCTGGTCAGAAAACCTACATTTCCACCAATGTGAACATGGCCCTTTGTCCCCAGTGGAGGCACGGAAGAAGAAGTGGTTGAATCCATCTTCACCGACACACAAAGCCATTGAGAAGATTGTTTTCGATAAAACTCTATCCGGAGATTTGAGGGGACTGACAGAATTCTGTCACACAGGAGGTTTGGAGGTGTTCCACAATATGTGCCTAAAGTACAGGCCAAAGCGCTTGCTTTTCAGCATACAGGGCATGAGACATAGGACTCTACTTGCCGTCTTGGCCCATAACGAGAATCTCGGCCGTGAACAATCTAAGAATACGGGTAATGTATGCCTCGCTACACTAAGGCCTTTTCAAAAAGTAGTAAGCAATGGGTGATCAAACCAGTCTATGAGGAAATGGAGTTCGACTTTGTCAAAAGCCTTATTGTTGCTGTATTAGAGAAGCACAGATATGGAATTTTGAACGTTTCTGTGCAGAGCACTGATCCATTGCCACCCAACATTGCCACTATGCCATGTCCACCCAAAGGAGAGCAGGTTGTGAAGTACAAATCCCGGTTTAAATAAGTGTAATACGATTGTCTTTTTGTAAATAAATGTTATTGTACAGTGTACATACAAAGTACGCTAACCCTAACCCCTACCTTCACCATCCTGGGTGGCGAACAACCTGGGTTTCCTCTTTGAATTCTCTCTCTATTCACCTCATATTGCTGACCTTGTCTATATGTGTATGTATATATTTTTGTTGATGTAACTAATTTTCGCAATCTCATGTAAATGCTGCGCACTGTTAACCGAGGAGAGGCTTGCGTATTACAAATAATAAAACAAACAAATAAATCTCACTTTCAACTCAACTCCTCGGGTACTTTGCCTGACCTTCCCCAAAAAATGTAAAGTCTCAATAGTCATTGTTATTTGGGGGTTCAAAGCTCGCAGACAACGAGGACAAAATTGGGGGCCTTAGAACGCGCCAAGCGAGCCGTTGCAGATGGGAAAGAAGCCAATTCGCATTTGCACATTGAGGCGCAGTACATAGATGGATTCGAAACTCCAAGTTCTCACAGATGGCTTTACTACGGGATGTTTCAAAGAAAGAATGTATGCTCATTTCTAGTGAAGGTCAGCGGCTTTGATTTTCAGCTTGCGCCATGAAGAGGCCCACAACTCGCACTGGCAGTATAAGGTTCTATTGTTTTTTGACCTTGAGAGTGTTACTCACCGGTGAGATGAGTGCGTGGAACCGGGGAGTATCCAAAACCCAGGAAGTTGCTTGAAGAGCTTTGGGTAGGGCCTCTACCCAAACCTCCTCTCTGTGAGGGAATAAGACCTTCAAAATGATATGACCACTTGCTGTATTTAACCAGACAAGGGGACTGATCACCCAGAAGGGCGGGGAGAAAGCGCACCGCCACGAACCAGGCTGTAAAGGAAGAACAACAAGTAAGTAATACGAAGGTAACAGTTGTCCCCTGTAATCCTTACTAACTGATGGAATACCTGGGCTTTTTCCCCCCGTAGGATAGAAGAACAGCACAACCCGGGAATCACCTAGGAATATAACAAGACTTAGTATCTAACTGGCTTAAACTATGACACAATTCAAGAGGTGGACAGGATCTTACCAGTGGAGAATGAATGGAGGATTTGAGTAGTTTAGAACACAACGACAGGGATAAAATAAGAAAAAGGAAATGTTAGTAGTAGGATGCTAATACCCGGGCGGCACGAGAGTCGCACTGGATTCGGGATGGTGCACAGCTGCAGAGCGTCCTTGAGTGCACGGATTAAACGGGTGCATTCCAAATGTTCCGTTTGTGAAGCAAAAAGTCTTACCACTGATGAACGAAGAATGATGATAACAACCAGTCGGGATGGTAGTTCCAGGGAAGGTAAGTGGAAGGCAGGTAAGGTCTGGCGCGATGCAGAACAACCAATCGGGATGGCTATTCCTGAGATAGGTAAGTCGAAGGCAGGCAAGGTCTGGTACACTAGCGGACAGGGACTATGGCAAAAGCGCGTAGAAAAGAAGTCCAGCAGAAAATCAGATTTCGGTACACAGGCAGGCAATAACAAAGACAAACTTTTTCTAGCGGGGTCCGTGAAGAAAAAAACAGGTTCGGTACACGGGAAGGCAGTTCAATAAGGGTATTCCAAAAATAGAGGGTCCAGTAAACAGTCCGAGTCCAATCCGTAAGAACAAGGAGGTTTAGCAATTGAAGATGGAACTTCTAAATGCCGGGAGTAGCTGTAAACAGAAGCGGCGCCCTGGCTGCCTCCATGGACTACATCAGTGAGAGAGGCGGGGCAAGCCAATGCGAGGCTCTACCGGCAGACTACCGTACGGAGCCAGGTTTTCTGGGGAATGTAGTTTCCGATTTGCTAACTTCCACGGCAGCTGCCATCGCGCATGAAATGGGACAGCATAATGCCGAATTCTTTTGGGGAGCGCTACAAATCTCCCCTTCATTCTGGTAGTTGCACTAGGAAGTCGAAGTGCTAGAGGTGCAGGTGGCTGGGTTTTGCACACAGAGGGGGGTGAACGACGACCCATAACAGAGAGATAGGGACCATGCAGAAAGAACTTCATTTGAAGGGGGGGTGCAATAACGTAAGGGATGATAAGGCAGAAAATTCAGAAACTAGACGGAGTTTCATTTTAGTTCAGTATACGAAAAATCGTTGTCAAGAGCACAGTGGGATTTACGGACTGCATTACACAGAGACACAATGGAAATTGCAAATATAATGTAAGTAACTCTTTAGACGCTTTTATAACGGAATGAAGAATTAATGAATGGATGCATGAATAAATGAATGAATGAAGAGCTAGGAAAACGTTTGTGGGATCGTCCTTGTAGCGGGCACATGGGCATGCAGGTCCACATTCAACACGCATGTAGACAAACAGTTGTTTCTCATTGTGTGCTAACCTCGATTTATTTCGTTACTTTTCGCATTGATTTTAGAGCCGAATATACTCCATTGCACTATCCTTGAAAGCAAATAGTTTCAGCTCGGCCGTAATAAATAAAAAGAATAATATTAATAAAGATCAGCTGGCGAGACTAATTATAAATTTTATGTTTTCAAAACAGGTATATCCTTCCCTACTGCTACTGCCACCAGTTTCAGACCCCGGCAGATGGTTTTTTCAACCGCCAGCTGCAGCTTCTTGTAAACAGCTGCACCTATTTGATTATTTTATGGGACGATCGCCAAGGGCCCATATGCCCTTACGCGGTACTTGCGGCTACAAGCAACATATCAACCTATAGGCTGGCCTAGTGCCTACTTGATGGAACAGCCTTGCGGTTCAACGTGCGACCAAAGTGCTTCTTTTAACGAAAAACAACACCCTGTGTACCATAAAGGAACAGCGCGTGACTCACGATAAACTTTTACGGATTTGCGGATAGAGATAAAAGAAAATAAATGGCATTCCAAGTTCATATGGCAATTGCTGAATATTCTATAAACATTTAATGTCAAATAAATGTACTTTACCAAATGTACCGTGTTGCTGTTTGATTTTAAAGTACAGTTTCATATTCCGAATTGTGGCGCGCTGAGTTGTGAGTTGATCTGTGTTGGTTTCCGGGTTCTGTGTGAAGTCGCGTAGAAGACGACTGGGCGCGTTTGCCTACGCAGAACAGAAACATCACGGAGAGAGGCGGGGAATATGAATGTTTTGATAATGTCAGGCTCAGGGGCGGGGGATATGATTTAGTGCCACAAAAGCAGGTCAGCCAGGGCGATGGGGGAAATGATAGGATTATCACAAAATGGCAGGTCCCTGATGCCTGTTTTCGCGTGCGTTTAATGGACGAAAACTCTGGTAAGGTCCAAAGGAAATTTTTCTAAAATCGAGCGACTTAGGCTTAAAAACACATGGCCGACCCATAGGGGCAATAAAAAATGTTGACCGAACCATAAGTGTAGTGAGGTGCTGTTTGAGTAAGTCATGGGGACAGTGTATGTTGTGAGTTTAGTGGTAGGATCAAAGTTTGGTTGGAGTTTTTGGTGTTGGACATAGACATGGTGGCCACATGTCTGTGTGGGGATTAGATGGTGAGTGGGTTAGTTTTGGTTGCTGTGCAAGGGGTCTCCGCGGTGAATGACTTATTGTTGGTTCTTCCATTGTTGTGGTTCATTCAGCGGGTTTGTAGCCGAGTGGGTTCAGGTTCCGGGGAGAGTCTGTGGTTTGAGTTAGTTCTTGTGTTTTCCATTTTAAGATCTTGGTTAGATGTTGGGCTTCAGCGGTTCGGCTCAGGGGGAGTAGAAAATGGTTTTTGGGCTGTAACTTTTCTGGTAATATTGCACTTGTGATGGGTCTCTACCAGGGGTCTAATGTTGTGTTAGTTGAAGAGAGGGAGATATGTCATAATCTGTGCTGGGCCTGGTTATGGATATGAGTGCTGTGATGGTGGTGATGTCACTGACATTCTAGGTGGAGTGTTGGTGTGGTGATGTCACTGGACTCTAGGTGGAGTGTTGATGGATGTTTGGAGTGCAGGGTTCTACTGGTGTCAGTTGGACCTAATGTGCTGGGCTAGATGGATGTCCCAGTGCTTTCTCTACTTTATAGCTAAGAGAATAAACCTACATGTAAACTACTTATCTTCTGGTGTTCCTGATTGGGAAGGAGGTTTAGTTTACCACATTTTACCTTTATTTTACTTTTATATATACATATGTGGGGTGGTTTTGGGGTAATAAATAATATAATGGGATTGGGTAGGTGGCTGTGGGGGGATTTTAATTGAGTGGGAGGGGCACGGGGGGGGGGCTCCCCCGCATATATGTCCTAATTGACCTTCATTTCACGATGAATTGTCAAAAGGTCAATTCTCCTGTGATCAATTGTGAAAAGGTCAATTAGTATACATCCTTGCTAGCCTAGTACTGAGTGAAATATTCCTCATCATCCTGCATATCTGAGACCATTGTTCATCTTCCATCTCCCTATTCCACTCTGCGAATGCGGTGTGTGGCTGTATCTGTCTTTTCTGCTAGATGTTGGAATATATTTTAGAGATCACCCAGCATCATCAGCTATTCTGTCTGTTATATCTCATTTAGGTGGTGGTAGTGGGAAAAGTGTCCATGCTTTCTTGAGATCGGATCAGACTATATGGTAGGATAGATTGTGTGTTCACTTACAGTGCCATTAACTTTTTGAGTGAGAAGAATGTTTACAAGTTTTGTGTATTTTTTTAATTAAGTCAGGTTAAAAACGAACCTGAAAAGGGGAGTAAAAAACCTCTCAGAAAAATAAAACTATTGCCAATTTGCTCCACCCAGGCATCCTCACGTGCCTCAAAAGTTGTTGCATTTAGTGCTATTGGCATTTAGTACTTCCTGCATGTGAAAACGCCTGCTGGAGACCTGCGTTGGCGTGGAGGGTCCAACACTGGGGCGGCAGAGGCGACACTCCCATCATTTGCACCAGATGAAGTTGATGGAAGCGATCCAGCAAATGACACAGCTGGTGATGATGGTCCTGCTTCCTTCTGTGGCGTTACGCAACCAATGCCGATTGCCTGTTGCCAGAACGTGCTGCTGAAACATTCATTCAATTGCCGCCAGTGGCAACAGATCAGGTAGTTGACAAACACTCTGGCGCCCAGGCTTTATGCAAGAACCGTGGGAAATCCTGTATTTCAGACCTCACCTCAAAATGTCCACTGTCCCTTCTCGACGTCCGATAGTGGAGTATCTTTAGGCAACTAATATACTGCCAGCACAGAGAAGGTGCTCTACACACTCCATCTTCCAGGAATGGTGACAAGGTCGATCTCTTAATCGGTGTAGGGTGCCTCTGTATGTGTTGCCATCTCCAGAAAATGATGAAAAAGAAAAAGCAAAAGAAAAACAACGAAAGCTAAAAGGAAAAGGATCAAAACATCCTTAACAAGGAATAAAAAAATAAAATCAAATTATAAAACGGACTGAAAACAAGGTACAACAATGGGAAAACACAAAGGGAAATGCTGTATCCACCTTTATATGGAGAAACACGTTTTTCAGATGTTGTATCTGTTTCTTGCGCGTGTAATCTGCTGTACCAGTGATGTCACTCATGATCCCATAAGTGATGGCATATGTGATGTTAGTTGTGGTGACATCAGTGTGCTTAGGGCCACACAATGGGGCATCATAGTTAAGGTGGTGCAGCTTCACCACCTGCCGAATTTCAGGGGTTTTGTTGCATTAAATCAGCACCTAAACGTTACTTCAACTTAAGTTCTTTCACTGAATAGCAAGGGTTTTGTTGCACTGAACGTATTCACCTTAACTGTGGGTAATAATAAGCAGCGCTCAGATACCTGAGGGTTCGTAGCGCTATATAAATGCCAAATTATTATTAATTATTAACTGTCCCTTAACTAAAGTTTTTTTGCTGAAAAGAAATATATATATAATATATTCCTGAGGCTTGTGGATCTGCTTTGGGTGTCCGCCTATGCAAAGCATGGGGCTTTGCGTAGGCGGATATATAGTGGTTGGTGCAGAGTATTGCATGGCTTATTTTCAAAATCGGAAAGGAATTTTGACAGGGCATGTCTGTAATGCTATCCCTACTATGATGTTTACTGTACTTGTACTTCACTCGTCAGTCTAAAGATTGTTTTTTTTCCACCATTAGTGTTGGTCACATTTCACAGAGTTCCTCACTATAGTGACAATTATTCTTTGTGGCAATTTGTTTTTATTATTTTATAGAATTTTATTGCTACCGCTACTTTGATGCACTTTATCGACGACCCCAGCTTTGCTCGACAAAGTCCCAACCATTCAGACTCGACGATCCTTCTCAATGTCCCCGTTTCAGACTTCCGCCTACACAGTAGGGGAGAGTAGGTGTGAAGAACATATTGTTTTCATACTTGGAGAATGTCTCCATTCACATTTGCCATTCACCTTCCTGTCTCGCCGTCTTTCGGCATATACCATGGAGAAAACTCCATTTAAATTGTGTCTGCAACTGGACGTTTCCTTGGAAGGGCACGTACAACATGTGTAAACTTTGTCTCCCTCAGTACCACCAGGAAACTATGTGCAAATCTTGTTAACTTTTTCGACCTAAGACCCTTAAGGATCAATGGTCGAAGCGTTAAGTGGCCTATGCTCTGCAAGTGGAAGCATCCTCGGAATCTGAGGCAGAGCAAGACCGCATTGGCACTAGTAGTGTCACTAAAGACACCTTACGGGAGTCAGAGGAGTCCCGAGTGCTCGGCCACAGCTCCGAAAGGCTGGCAGCTCGCATTGTTATGGAGGCTTCTCCTGGCGACAAGAGCAGACATAAACACAAACACTGAGTCACGCATGACAAGGCGCAGACATATATATATATATACACACACACACACACAAACAAAGCACACACTCCAGCCACAGTTCGGCGAAACTGCCGAAAAGTATCAAGTCAGTTACTGAAACTTGCCTTTCAGCAAGCAGATCAGTGCTAATCAAGACCACGCACCTGTTGCTCAGCCTTCAGCACATGTTCCCAAAGCGTAAACAGATGTCAGCCAGTACCAGTACTGCACCAAATGTCTCTTCGCAGACATCTACGCAGGCACAGCTTGCAGATATAGTTTCTCAGGGATCAGGATACAATAGAGCTAACTCCCCTTTATCACAGGCACTCCATGGGAAGTGTTGCCCATCAGAGGAAATAGTTTTCCCACTTAGAGACCCCTTCTACTGGCTCATGGACCAAACAGAGGTTTGTTTGTTTATTGATTTATATCGCGCACCAAACCCAGAGGTATCTGGGCGCGTTGCAAGTAAATTTTAATTTTTAAGTTACACATAGGAATAGTACATTATGTGCAGACATTATAGGCGTGAGTGTACTATCGACAAGGTAGCATAATTTGTAGAATTCCTAGGTAAAAACCCTATTAAACAGAAGTACATCTCACAAGGGGAGTGGGAACCCCCAGCTAAAAGCCCTACAACAAACTCATCTTAGCCCTATGAAGAGTCACTTTTAGCTCTTGATGAAGATGATGAGGTGGACGTCTTTTTACAAGACGATCCTGGGAACGACCCTGATGAACGACACACACCTCTTTTTTTCAATACAAAAACTCCCTGCTGACGCACTTGCACCCTCCATCATCCCTGACTGCCTATCTGCCACCCAGACCTGGTGCGCCTCCAGCGATCTCTGCCTCAACACCTGTAAAACTGAGATCTTCCTATCGGGATCTCCGCTTTCTCCTTCTTCCCCTCACTCTGGCCTTCCTCCTTGGCCTCTCCCCCTCCGCCTTCCACTGAAGCCACAAACCTTGGAGTCAACTTCGACTCCTCTCTCCTCCCTCCCTCACACTCAGAACATTGCCAAGAAGGACCACTTTCAGATCTTCATTCTTAAAGGAATTTTACCTTTTGTCACTTTCCCTGAGATGCTCAATGTGACCCAAGCCCTGGTTCTCTCTAGGCTTGACTACTGTAATAGCCTCCTCCTGAATCTGCCATCTTCCACTCTGTACCCCCTCCAGCTAATCCAAAATAGGGCAGCAAGACTTATCCTTGGCCTTAAGCCCAGGGACCGCATCTCTCCGCACTAAATAGTCTTCACTGACTCCCGGTTGCTGCACGGATTAAATTCAAATCCCTCTGCATCATCCACAAGGCTGTCTGGCCCCGGGGACCACACTATCTTCAACTTTATTTCACTAAATACTCTCCCTCTAGACCACTACGTTCCTCTGTCACCAACTCTTTGTGTGTAAAGCGTTTTGCTAAACGGAGGGCTGGTGGTCGTTTACGTTCCTCAGCGGGCTCCCTCTTATGGAAGAGCCTCCCCCTCCGTCTGCATCTTGAGCAGGATCTTCTCAAATTCCGGAAGCTCCTTAAGACTTTCCTCTTTTCCTCCTCCTTCCCTTCTTCTGTCCTCTGCTACTCCCACAGTTACTGTGTTTGGTGTGCTGGGCCCTTATGCATCCTCTCGGCCCTGACCTCTCACACCAATTCTTACCAGCTCCTGTGTATCCACAGCACTTGCATCTGTACACCCTCCACCCAGGAGGTTCGCACTTACACCTCCTGCGGCCCCAGTCTGTGTGGCACTCAACATCCCTAGCACTTCATCTGTGGCCCACCCATGAGCTCGTACTTCCCAGCACTTACCCCCGCTTCCCAAATCCTTGCTTCACTTTCACATTCTGAATACTCACAAGGCATAGTAGGTTTGTCCCTTCTACCTTCTCCCCCAGCCCCCCACTGCTCTTAAATATTGTGTTTTTAATGTATTTCCCAGCCTTGATCCCTCCGTGCCCTATGGGTAGTTTGAAACAGTATTTTCTTATTGTATAAGTGCCTAACAAGCCAACTATAAATAAATAAATAAATACTTTTCATGCAATCTACAGATGTACCTGACGAACCAGTGGCAAACTCCCCTATTGATAACCAGCTACTTTATAATGACCTTTTGGAAAGTGCTGCAGACCACTTTAAAATTGATACACAGGAGTCGGAAGAAAAGACTGACTTAGTCAACAATATATTAAATGGGAAGAAGCGAGTGTGATGATACATCCCACTGTTGCAGCCTTTTTTAAAAGACGTCTTCTTCCATCTTTATCTACTCCCGCCCTTGCTACACCGGTTAACACGCGCATTGAAAAGCATTTCAAGCCCACACCAACAGACCCCCTTTTCATTAAATGTCACCTGAAACCCGACTTCCTGGTAGTCACAAATACAAGCAAGAGGGCTGGCACTCCTCTAGCCATTTCAGAATCCCCACCTAATGGAGAGCAAAACAATATACTCTCTGCCAAAAAGGTAGCTACTTTAGCAGCCTTCCAGATGCAAATAGATCATAACACCACACTTATTGCTGGTTTCAATAGGGCACAGTGGGATCAGGTGGATAAACAAGTTAATGGGCTTCCAGAGCTTTTATAGTCCTGAATTCTTAAAACACTAGCTGATGGAAGCAAATGCTAATGACATCATTAAAAACTCCCTAGATGCAGCAGTCACTGCATGAAGGATGGTGGCTGAGGGTAAACCTATGAAGTGCCACGCATGGCTAAGAAACTCAGGACTTAAATCTGAGACACAGGCGACTCTCATAAATATGCCCATAGAGGATAACATGCTATTTAGGAAAGCTGTATGTGATTTTCGAAACAGTAAAAAAAGAGCACAAGACTCTTAAAAGTTTAAGACAGATTGCCAATAAGCAGTTTATGCTCCTCTGACATCTGCCACCTCCTTGAAGAACTAGACCTTGATGTCCTTGGTCTTACTGAGACATGGTTCACGGCCAGCTCTGTCACAAGCTTTTACACTCTCCTCCCTGATAGCTACAAGATCCTCTCAGCACCCAGATCCTCCCGGTCCGGTGGGGGGTAGTCCTGATCTTTCCTGAGTGGATTCCTACCTCTATCATTCCCACTCCTCTTTTGAATGCCTTGTCTGTAGGCTTTCTCTCTCGCCTACCCATTCTCTTACAGTGGTTACCAGCTACTGGTCAAATCACCTAATTTCTCTCTGAGTGGGCAGACCTCTCCTCCTCCCTCCTGGGCTCTACCACTCAACTCCTCCTCCTCCTCCTCGGTGACCTAAATATACATTTAGACTCTCCTTGCTCCTCCTCCTGTACTCTTCCGTGACCTCGGCGACTCCCTCTCCCTGTCCATCCTCCCCTCTGGCCCGACTCACTCTGCAGGGCACACACTTGATGTCTTGATCTCATCTGACCTCCCCCTCTCCATCCCTCTGACCACTCCTCTCTCCTGGAGCGATCACTCCCTCCTCTCATCTCATCTCTCCCTCTCTTCCCCCCAAGCCAACCCCACCCCAACACTGCCACCTACCTTCTCGGACATCCGGCCCATGAAGCGTGTGTCAGTTGAGGCTTTTGCCGCCACTTTCTCCCCCCCCACCCCCTCCACCTTTGGCTGTCTCACATCCTGACACAGCCCTGTCTTTGCTCTACTCTTTAATTTCTGATAAGCCTGATGCTCTTGCCCCTGTCATGAGGATCAGTTTGAAGTCCAAAGCAAAGTGCAATTCCTGGTATGACTCTGACCTAGCTACACTTAAAAGTAAGTGTAGGGCAGCTGAGAGGAAATGGAGCACTTCTTGTTCATCCTCTGACAAACTAGCCTGTCGCCTGCTACAAAGGCAATACCGACTCGCTGTGCTCACCAAGAAGAGAGTCCACATTCAAGCCCGTGTCTCTGCGGCATCTAACAACTCGGCCGAACTCTTTAAAATCTGCAAGGAGCTTGCCAAGCCTGCTGCAGTCTCTATCCCTCCTGTTGCCTCCCAGGCTCTTTGCAATGCCCTTGCCTCTCACTTCATTTAAAAAACCCAGGACATCCTATCCACCCTCTCCACCTACACCCCTCCAATCCCCTCTCCATCTGTGCTTGCTGACCCTCCTTTAGCCACCCTCCCACCATCCTTCTCGTCCTTTCCTCTTTTCACCCCTGACGAGGTCGATAGACAAGTCCGATCTATGAAAGCCTCGTCAAAACAGGTTCAGCCCTGTTCCTCCAACACCATGAAGGACCACATTGACACCCTGTCCCTTGCTGATTTTTGCAATCACTCCTTTGCCTCGGGATCCTTCCCCTCCCCTCCGAAGCACTCCTTTGTGCATCCTCTTCTCAAGAAACCCACAGCTGATCCTTCTTGTCCAGCTTACTATCGCCCAATTTCCATTACTCCCTTTCTTGGCAAACTCCTGGAAAAGTTGGCCATCTCTCAGCTTAACCTTCATTCCAATTCTGTTGGCTGTCTACATTTCCACCAGTCTGGATTCAGAGCTGCCAGACGCACAGAGACTGCTCCCCTGAACATCCGTGAAGATCTGCTCTCCAACCTTGACTCTTACATTCCCTCTGTACTCACCCTCCTCGATCTCTCTCCTGCCTTCGAAACGGTCAACCATACCATCCTGCTCAACCGTCTCTGTGAAAACCTGGGCATCACTGACCAGGCTCTGGCCTAGCTGACCTCTTTCCTCTCAGATCGACCCACCCTGGTCCAACTTGGGTCCTTCCTTTCATCTATCTTCCTCTCTACCTGTGGTGTTCCCCAGGAGTCTAACCTCTTGCCCTGGCTTTTCAACCAATACCTGGCAACTCTCGCCCACTGCATTGCCACTTTCTGCTCAAATTTCCAGTGCTACACTGGCGACACTCAACTCATTTTCAGGCTGCCTTCTGCCACCTCCTCTCCCTCTCTCATCTCTGATTGCCCAACTGCCATTCAAGATTGGTGTTCCGCTAATGATCTTTGTCTGAATGCCAGCAAGACGGAGATCCTCCTCATCGGCACACCTTCACCATCCTTTCCCCTCACTCTCTGGCCGGCCTCCCTTGGCCCTCCTCCTACCCCCACCTGCGAGGCTAAGAACCTCGGGGTCATCTTTGACTCAACCCTTTCCTTCTCCGCCCACATCTCTCAGGTCTCCAAAAAGTCAAATTTCTGACTGCACCTCCTCAGAGGTACTCTGCCTTTCCTCTACTTCCCCCAGAAGCTCATGGTATCCCAAGCTCTGGTTCTCTCTAGCTTGGACTATTGTAACAGCCTCTTTCTAAATCTACCTGCCTCTACTCTCTGCCCTCTGCAACTAATCCAGAACAGGACTGCGAGACTTGTCCTTGGCCTCAAGCCCTGGGATCGTATCTCTCCAGCTCTGAACTCTCTCCACTGGCTCCCAGTGGATGCAAGGATTAAATTCAAAACCCTCTGCATTGGCTTTTTGGGGCCTGGGTCCAGAATACCTTCAGCTATCCCTCTGCAAATACCTCCCCTCTCGAGCTCTTCGCTCCTCTACCTCCAACTCCCTCAGGGTCAGTCGTTTTTCAAAGAAATGAGCTGGGGATAGATCTGTCTTTGGCTGCGGCCTCCCTCTGGAATATCCTCCCTGCCACTCTAAAACTTGAGGAGAACCATCTCTGGTTCCGGAAGCACCTCAAGACCTTCCTCTTTTCTTCTGCCTTCGCTCCCCCTCTCCCCTGCTGATCTGTTCTCTCTTGGCACTGTGCACCTGGCCACCTTCTGCCCTTCGGGCCCAGGTACCTGCTCACCCTGCCACCCTCCCGCACTGCCTCCGGGCCACCCCTTGCACTGGGGTCTGTATCTGTACCCATACTGCCCCCACTTTTTCTCCCTGCACTTATCAGACCAACCCTGTCTGCTGCCTTAAACCTAGCACTTGCAAATTGCTGGCTGCATTACCACTGTTTGTTGCCTTTATTATTTATTTATTGTTATTTATCTATTTCTCCTCTGCTTCACACTTTCCACTTCTCCCTCCCTCCATGCACTTTTCCCCTACCCCGGTCCCATGTACTAGCGCGTTCTTGATGTTACTGGCCCTAGTAAGATCGCTGTTTTGTTCTCCTCTGTTCCCCTTCCTTGCCTTGTCGCGCTCTGAAACACTTGTGTACGAGTGCGATAGAAATAAAATATCAACCAATCAATCAGTCAATGCAGTGAGGAGTTTATAGCACTCATCACACATTTTGTGCCCAAGGGTGCGCAAGTACATCGCAGTCCACATATTCTTCAAGTGCTGCCACTAGTTCATGGTATACCAGCCAGGAGCAACCGTCATCCTATCAGTCCTCTTTCCAAAGATCGTTCAGAAGAGGACATAGGGTAGAGGCCAAGCTGCTAGAGGCTCAGCCTCCGCTCTAAACAATGACTCCAACATACAGATCCCCTCCCTTGTTTCCCCAGTTGTGGGTCGTATTTCTCTCTTTGCCCACACATGGGGGGGAATCACGCCAGACAAGTGGGTACTTTCAACAGTTACAGACGAATATAGCATCGAGTTCCTAGAAACACCACATAATCATCCAGCAAGATCAAGGAACATGTCTCTGAAGAATTAATCCTCCAAGTGGAGATGCAGTTGTTACTGGAAAAAGGTACTCCCTTTACAAGTAAATGAGGGTGTTTATTCTCTGTACATCGTTGTGCAAAAGACAGACAAGACAAAACACCCAGTAATCGATCTAAGACCTGAAAATACTTCTGTCAAGCCTCAAAAGTTCAGGATGACAACCTTACAGGAAGTCATTCTTCTACTGGAAAAGGGAGACTGCATGGCAACAGTAGACATGGAAGATGCATACTTTCATATTTCAATGTTGCCAGCTCACCTAAATTACCTAAGGTTTCTAGATGCAATTATTCAGACAGAAGGGATTCTAGTCTTTCCCTCCAGCGAGAGGGTCCAAAACATGCTGCTTCAAGTACTTTGCTATACAGCCGGTCGACTGTCCGGAGGGTTTTCTGCCTTCTTAGTGTGAGGGCTTCCTGCAGCTTCTAGTGCCACAAGCAAAGTTGTGCATGCTTCCAATACAGACATGGCTAGCAAAACAATGGTCTCAAGCAGATGGGCAACGGGACAATCTGGTGGTAGTTTTGCAGACTGTGGTGGTGGCACTTCACTGGTGGGCAGAGGAAAACCTGCTAAAGGGAAAACCTTTGTGAATCTTCCAACCCAAGCCACTCGAACAGCAGACCCATTTGGGGAGCTCGTTCTTTCCACAAGACAGCACACGGCATGTGCATGTGAACACAAACACAATCAAGTCGACATATCAACATCCTAGAATTTCTAGCAATGTTCAAAGCCCTAAAAGCTTTTCAACAACAATTGACAGGGAAGACCGTACTAGTTCTCACAGACAGCCAACAACCATGTTCTGTATCAACAAACGGGGCAGGAACGTTCAATAAGTCTATCCAGACTGGCACAGAGGATTTGGTAGTGGCATCTCCAGAGGGGAATTTACTTTGTGTCAGAACACGTTCCAGGGGAACACATCTGGCTGGCAGACATGCTAAGCAGAAACACAAAACTTCCCTAAGAACACGAGTGGGAGTTACATATGGACATTGTGACCATCATTTTCATAAAATGGGTTCAAACAGACATGGATCTGTTTTCCATACAGGAAAACACAAGATGCTATGCCTACACCTCCAGGTTTCCCCTGAAAGGGTCCAAGGGCAACACACTGTGGTTTAGAAAGTGATGCACAAGATGCGTTAGGCACATTTAACAATGATCCTAGTTGCCCAAATGTGGGCACGACAATCGTGGTTCTCCCACCCCTCAAAATGTCGGTTTGCCCATCAATGAAACTACCCAGCCCTTACATGTTGCCACATCAAGGAACAACACTCAATCCCCGCCCTCAGACAATCAACTTGAAGTCTTAGAATTCAGACACTTTAATTTACCTGACAAATGCATGGACATTTTAAAAGTGGCATGCAAACCTAATACTAGACACTGCTACTTTAACAAGTGAAAGCGATTGGTAATATGGTGTAGAAAGTCTAATGTTAATGTCATTGATTCTTCACCTTCCAACATAGTGCACTACCTTCTACACTTGTTGGACTCTGGTTTAGTGTACTTAAAGTCCATTTAGCTGTACGTTTTGCTTACACTACTTCACAAAGCAAGTATCATGGTGGAAGATTCCAGTCATAAAATCCTTCATGGAAGGGGTGAAGAGAAAGTATCCCCCAATTACACATCCACCCAAAGGGTGAGATTTAAACATTGTGTTAAGTAAGCTCATGGGCCCTCTCTTTGAATCAATACATAAAGCAAGCCTCTCTTACCTACAAGGCCGCTTTTCTTATAACCATCTCCTATATAAGAAGAGGAAGTGAGCTACAAGCATTACCAGTCTCAGAACCTTTTGTCATGGTGCACAAACACAAAGTGGTCTTAAGAACACATCCACGGTTCTTGCCCAAGTTCATTTCTAAATTCCATTTCAACCAATCTATTGAACTGCCAGCCTTTTTCCAAACTCCACTAACTCTGGAGAGCACACACTCCATACACTAGATTTTAGCTGAGCAGTTATGTACTATCTCAACAAGACTAAACCAATAAGGAAAACCGAACAATTCTTGGTTCCCTTAGCTGCAGGAATAGAGAGTAGCCCTGTCTCCAACCGCAATGTCTAAATGGATAGTAAACTGCATACAACAATGCTACAGATTATCCAACAAAGTACTCCCATTTACACCCAGAGCACACTCTACTCGTGGTACTGGTGCAGCATTAGCCTTCATCGTAAATGCTCCCCTAGATGTAATTTGTAAGGCAGCAACATGGAGCTCAGTTCACGTGTTCACCCAACATTTCTGTGTGAATACACAAGCAAGGAGTGATTCTCAAATGGTACAAGCGGTCTTAAAACATCTTTTTTCCTCTATTCCTTCTAACTCCCCACGTTTTCTCCTGGTACTACTTGCTAGTCTATGCAAAGCATGTGACTTTAACCACATCCACATCCAAAAGCCTCAGAAGACAAATATTACATACCTGTAATCGTCTTTCTGATGCTTGTATCTGCTGTGAGGAACCAGGAATGAGACACGGGCACAGAGGACTCAATGGTGATTGGTACAACCAAACTTTTATTAACCTTTGTCTAAATCCTATCCTAGCCCTCTCATTCTTGAAGTATCTCTGTGTTAAGGGTATCATATTTCGCTTGCAAAGTGCACAAGTTCAACAAAAAGGTATAAATCCAACAAAAGTTCCAAATGGATCATGTTCAAAATACCAGGGAATGACTCCCTTCCCCAGGTATCTCCACCAAAACAAAAGTTCAAAAGAATAACCAAGTTCTTTGTAGCCCAAGAGGATAATCCCCTCCTCTTGGTGTTGCAATTCACTTCAGGGGAAATGACGCCCTTCCCCAGGTCTTTTCCATATTCAATGCAATTCAAAATCCTAAGGGCATAAATCATCCTTGGGTTTCTCTGATTCACAAAATACCTGGTATACTCTCCTGCCAGGTTCTCTCATATAGTTCCATGATACAATGTGGGTGCGGGTCCCAGACTCGCAAAACACCTGCTATACTCTCCTGCCAGGTTCTTCATTTTCAAGATCTGATTTTATATGCTTTTCCCCCAAGTTATCACTGGTGTATTTGTATCTCCCCAAATACACCGTCTGTGAAACTCAGTTTGTGATGTAAGTCATAGGGAATTGCCTCCCGTTCCAGTTAGGCACCAGGAATGCCTTTTCTAGCTCCCTCCCAGGGCCCCAACCTTCTATTGTGGACTCACCAGCTTTAGGATGAGTAGGTTGGCTTCTCCGGCCCAGTTCATGTCCTGGTCTGCTTCTGCTCTCTCTCTCTCTCCAGTTTAGATGAAATGTCTCTGCGGCTGGTGGGGGTCTGCATGTCGCTTCGGATTCCCTTGTTGGCACAAAGCTTCTTTGCCTCACATCCCGCTTTGGCGTCTCTCTTGACTATGGGAATGCATCTCCAGTCCAGACATTGTATCTCCCTTTCTCTGTACTATTCCCGTTCCTCGCTCGGCGCCTCATGGATTCTCTCGCGTCTCCTCACTCATGTGCACACCAGACAGCTTAGCATCCCTGGCAGTTAGTAGCCGGTTGGATCCCTCTGCATTTCTCCATGGCTTCATCTTTGAACTCCCACGTTACTGAAGGTAGCAGTTTGTAGCCAATTGGATTTCTCTAGCAGCTAGATGTTCACTTCGGTCTAGCTGAGCAACCTTCATTCTGGTCGCTCTTTCTTGTGTCAGTCTTTCTTACTGATGTAAATACATGACGTTTAAAAGTTCTATGACTAAGCGTTGGAGAATATTGAGGGTTACTGCCACAATATGCCATGAGGGCCTGAGGTACTGAAGGGGTGTCCCTAAAAGGGAATGGGGGATACCATGTCTCACCTGATGAAGTCGTGTCAACTCCTTAGGGTCACCTGCCCCGATGTGGTCCTCCCTCAAGTAGCCACTGCCAGGGTCAGGATCGGGTAGCAGCTGCAGTCCCCTGGCCACACGAGGAGCGGCACCTTGAGAAAGGAATGAGGACACCATCAGATTCTTCACACTGCTTAGATTCACATGCGCCCACACCTCCTCCCCACTTTGGTAGTAGAAGGTACATAAACAAACTGCACCTTTTAATTTAACTGTACTATAATACATACTTCATGTATCCTCATGTCGGCAACAAAACAATCTGAGGACCTCAACGCATTTAGGACCTTGTGTATAGTACACGTCACAGTAGGGATAGTATTACAGATGCACTCTTTTAACATCCCATTTCGATTTCAAAACAAGTCATGCAATACTCCTCAACAACCACTAGATCTCGGCCTATGCAAAGCATGTGAATCTGATGATTACAGGTATGTAACATATGTTATATTTCTGAGGCTTGTGGTCTCCTTAGATCACATGCTATACATAGGGCAACATCTAGTGGTAGTCTGGTTGTATTACATGATTTGTTTCCGAAACTCGAAAAAGAACATCTTGTGGGCATGTTAGTAATACTATCCGTAGTGTGACGTCTACTGTACACATAGTCCTTCACACGTCGAGGTCCCTCAGGTTGTTTTTTTCCACCACCGTGGTTGGTCGCTAGTTGTGGAGTTCCTTTCTGGCTAACGGCTTTGATTAGACAAGTTTAATTTTAGACTTTCATTCTATCCTTGATCTAACCGCCCGTTGCCTGCTGCACTACTAACTGCTCCGGCGGCATTCGACAGACTGCTCCTGCGAAAGAAGACTGCGGCCTAAACAGGCTTCACCAGACTTCGGCCATTCACAGTAGAGAGAGTGGGGGCAAGGCTACATACTTTGTACCCTTAAGAGAATGCCTATTCTGACCCCTTATGTTCCCCTCTGTCGCTGAGCTGCCTTCTCCATTAGCAATGGAGAATACTCATTTTAAATGTTGCCCTTCATGCAATAAGAAGTTCCCTTGGAAAGACATGCACACAGTGCGCAACCACTGTCTACCAAGGGACCACCTTGAGAAAAGCTGTAAATCCTGCAAACTTTTCCGCCCAAAAACACTAAGGGGCCGCCGAACCAAACACTGGGCCGCACACGCCATGCAGGCTGAGGTCTCCATAGACGTGGCAGGAGAATTCAGCATGGTGCAGCATCGACATCCCTAGTGACTTGCAGGGTGACCGGGGTTCGATGAAATCTCATGTGCGGGCCCCTGGCTTCAAGAAGCAGGCCAGTGGCGGCCCTGTGATAGAGACACCACATGGCGGACCAGGGATACACACATCCAAACCCACAAAGCACATACCTCACGGTCGACCGTCAAAAGCCATGCAGTGTCAAAGGAGAGGTCCTCCAAATTATACCAGTCCTCTAGGCCATCGAGCTCGCCACACAACAGGCCTTTGAAACAGGCGCAGAAATCCGTTTCAGACACTGTGCCAAAAAAAGCCCTCCTTTCGCTTTGGCCCCCCAGCCCCCTCTTCATAAATGAGGGAACTTATCAAGAAACACGTCCCTGTCACCCTTTTAATGATGAAATGTCAAAAACATCTAAATCTTTGACACCCTTAATGTCCAAGCCTCCTATTTCCCAATATAGTTACCCTTCTACCACTGTAGACATGCTTTCAGAGATCATGCACCACAAAATACAAACTCTCTTTCATGGCGCACCTGCCCCCTCAGTACTTCCCATATCAACTGAGTGGAACCCAGAGTACTTTGTTCGCATCATGAGGAAAATGTCCAGCTTTGTAGACCCAATGGACAGTCACCCTGAAGAACTTAAAAAATCTCCAAGACCCTAAGCTGGCAAAGGAGAGACCAGGGATGAACCATCAGCTAAAAGGTCACGTCTGGACGTTTCACAGCCCACCACTTCCACCCAAACCCAGTCCACCCCCCGGGTACCTGGATTCCTCTCAAGATCTATACTTTATAGACCCCTCAGGGTCTCAGGACCATGGTTCTCAGGGAGACCAAGACGACCAGGACCATAATTATGATGGTGACAATGATGACCTCTACGTCATCCAGTCACCGACCATCAAGACTAGCAAGAGACTGACTCGCCAGTAGACAACCAACTTCAATATAATGAGCTCCTTCTCAAAGTTGCTCAGCATTTTAAAATAGACCTCTAGGAGGCACAGGTTAACAAAGACTTTGTGGAAGACATTCTGTGTAACAAGAAGTCCACCACTCAATTTATTCCCCTCTTACAATCCATCCAAGGCGTATCCACCTTCTCTCCTCACACCTAACCTTACATGGGCGGTAAACCCTTGTATCGAAAAAGTATTCAGACCAGCACCTACAGACCCCTTGTACATCAGGAGTCAGCTTAAACCAGATTCCTTTTTTGTTACTACTACAAGGAAGTGGGTAGGCCCCCCGCTGGCCTTCACGGAGGCCTCACCAGATAAAGGGAGTAAAAAGATGTACACCTTTCGCAGGAAGGTGCCTTCCTCGGCCGCCTACCAAACTAGAATACATAACAACCCCACTCTCTTGGCTAGCTATGGTTGTATAAGTGGAACCAGCTTGAACCAATCAAAGCAGTCCCAGAACCCCTAAAGTTTCAATTTCTAAAAACTGTGTCGGAGGGCAAGCAAGTATCCAATTACATATTAAATAATAACCTAGATGCTGCAGACAATGCATGCTGCATCATAGCCGAAGGCACCCTAATGAAATGCTATGCCGAGCTTAGGCACTCCGGTTTCAAACTGGAAATGCAGTCCACGTTACTGAACATGCCCATCGAGCCTAATGCCCTATTTGGCAAGGCAGTGTAAGACTCCCTGAAAAGTGCCAAGTACGTATATGAAACCCTCAAATCTCTTGGTCAACTTACCAACAAGCCGTTTGGCCAAAGGGGTTCTTCCAACTCAAGAAGGGTTCATGGTCAGGGCCCTCAATGCTCCTCTGGCTACAACCAAGGCAAACAATCATCATCCTGGGGCATCTCACAGGGACAATCCTCCTCCTCGAATTTTCCAAGACGCTATAAAACGTCCAGAATATGAGGAAGAGCCTCCTCACCCAGCGGCTCTGCCCCACCCAAACAATGATGCCCTGCTCCAGGTCCCCTCCCATGCCACTCCAGTAGGAGGTTGCATCTCACAATTCACTCACGCATGGGAGGGGATCACATCAGTCAAATAGGTGTTATCCACCGTGGCAGGCGAATATTGTATAGAACTTCTACAAAAGCCATCCAACCACCCACCAAGACACAGAAAAATGACACCGGAAGAAAGGCGCATATTACAGGAGGAAGTAAAAGCCCTGCTGGAAAAGGATGCCATAGAAATAGTCACAGCAGACCAGTTATTTATTCAACGTACTTCCCTGTGCCAATAAAGATCTAGCAATGCACCCGGTACTAGACCTGCGCCCAGCGAACACGTAGGTCAAGCCTAAAAAATGTCACATGACAACGCTTCAGGAAGTAATTTCCCTCTTAAAACGGGATTACATGGCAACATTGGACATTAAAGAAGCATACTTTCATGTTTCAATGTTCCCAGCGCACAAAGTACCTGCGCTTCCAAGTAGCAGGAGAATACTATCAGTTCAAAGTGCTCCCTTTCGGCATGGCCTCAGCCCCAAGTGTATTCACAAAGGTACTAACAGAAGTAGCGGTGCACCTACGCAAAGAGTCAATCTCGGGCTACCCTTATTTGGACGACTGGCTAATAACCGGGTAGTACCCTCAAATTTGCAAATACAACACCCAAAGAACAATCCACCTTCTGTTCCATTTGGGATTCTCCATCAACGAGAATAAATTAAGTCTCGTACCCAGTCAAACAAAACAATTCCTGGGAGCAATCATAAAAACGTCTTCCCTCTCAAACGACAGAATTCAAAACATACTGCTGCAAATACCTCCAAAACCTAGGTGGTCGTAGGTTAGCCGTACGCAAGGTAATGCACCTGCTGGGAATGATGAAATCATGCATTTATCCAGCCCCAAATAACCAATCTAGTGGTTGTTTCACTAACCTTGGTACAGGCTCTTCGCTGGTGGTCACAGGACAACCTGCTAAAAGGAAAAACTCTTCACAATCCATTAATTCAAGCAATACTATTTACAGAGGCCTCACTCTCTGGATGGGGAGCCCATTGCCTTCACCACACAGCTCACGGCCTATGGACACACACCACAGCCCAAAACCACATCAACCTCCTAGAACTTCTGTCAGTTCTCAAGGCTCTATAGGTTATTCAGCAGCATCTAGCAGTTCAGACAGTGCAAGTCCTTGCAGACTGCGCCACTGCCATGGTTTACATAAACAAACAAGCGGGCACACACTCTCCAAGTCTGTCCAGGCTATCCCCATAAATGTGGAAGTGGGCACTGAAGTAGAACATGTTCCTAGTCTCCATGTTCCAGGGGAACGCAGTGCTCTAGCAGACTCTCTAAGCAGAAACCCTCTACCTCAAGAACACGAGTGGCAAATCAACAAAGATATTCTGAACTAAATCTTTTCCCAGTGGGGTTATCCTTCCTTAGACATGTTCACCACAAGCCAAAAACGCACTTTGCGTGCAGGTTTCCCCAACCAGGATCCAAGGGGGGGGGGGGGGACGCCCTGTGGGTGAATAGGTCAGAGAAATTTGCTTTTCCACTGACACCATTCCTGAGGAGATTAGTTCACCAGATGCACCAGGAACAAATTACCCTAATCCTGATCGCTCCAATGTGGGCAAGACAACTGTTAAGGATTTCAAAGGCACGGTACACTCTAGACCAGGACTCTTTCTACTGGCTGGGGGATGCAGCGCACAATTAAAAAAAAATATTTTATTTATTACAAGTTCATTTTGAGAAGGCACTCAACCTGTCTCACACCCACCTTTACAAACACCTCGGGTCACAATGGACCATGAACCAGGGGTTCCATGTCATTTCATCGCAGGATGTTTTTTCGCTGTTTTTTTTTACTGCGATTTATTTTATGAAAAAACCTATCGAATTTAAAAAATATATATTTTTGTGGGTAGTTTCACCCCCAACTCCCAATTTTCTTTAATTTGTATTTATTCCCAAACACCCACACCCCATATATATAATTTACTATCCCCTCCCCTAAAAAATGCAATGATTTTTAAAAAAATAAAACGGTAAAAAAAAAACACGAAAAAACATCCTGCAACAAAAGGGCGTTGTACCAAACCAAGCCGCTGTGTAATAATACAATATTTATTTATTTTTGAATTCCAATGAAAATCACATAAATTTAAAATAGAGCAGCAATGCAATCACCAGTGGGGTGATAATTACACTGTACATTGATAGAATACACTTAGATTGACCTTGTTATATAAAATATATAATGCACAATTGAATAAAGGCAATAATTTTTTAGAGGTATTTGCTGATAGAACCACAATTAATGTTTCCCGCTGCAACACTCCTTCAAACCCCTGTTAACCAAATATTTTGTGGGTAGCAAGGAGTCGGGTATACTAGGCAACAGCAGAATACAAATCCAACCTTCCCCTCTGAATGGGAGGCAAAATCGGATTAAAAACTTTTGAAATTTAGCAAAATAGCACTCGGAATTACTCAATATTTGTTTTACATGTGCAGTGGAATGAATGAGGTAGAAATGAGTATAGCAGTATCAAAGAAGTAAGTACACTAGCAAACTGCAAGGCAACGTATAACAATGGGAATACAGTTCAGTAAAACGACTTTGGAAGGAAAAACACAGTGCAGCAAAATCACACGTGGAGAAATCGCATTTGCTTAGTTTCACAGGTTGAAAATGACAAAACATCTTGGAAAATGGGTTAAACAGACAAAATCGGAAATCGGTCTTGATGCTAAGGTACAAAGACACCTCACAGGTAGTATATGAAAGTGAAATGGTAATTCTGAATGAAATGACAGGATGGGATGCTTAAAGAGGAAGGAAAAATCGGTTTTAAAATGAAAGCAGTGGCACAGGTGAAATCGGTTTCAAAAGGGAAATGACCAGTTCTACTAAAACTATATTTTCGTGACTTGATTATCAAGAAGAGAAACGCTGCCCGTGAAAAGGGTTAAGCTGCAGTTTTAACCCTGACACGCCGTGTGTCTCTTTATGTGGGAATTAAATACTTTATTCAAAATAGTACTAGGGGCTTACACCACGTACAAAAAGGATTGGAAAGAACAGCGCTAACACATGAGATCACTACAGAATTTCCTAAGAACAAGGTACACAGAGGATTCTGACAATTTTAACGATTTTGCTAGGGTATTTATAGGCTCTCTATGGGACTGGACCTAATACAAGGTAACAAAGCAAGGGATGCAGTTTGGGGTTGCTGGGGAAGGGAAATACTCACAATAAGCACTTGAATGGGGTAGCTTGGACAGCGGACCAGGTTTTTGCACAGCAAAGCAAGATCTGGTCACTGCAAACCGCGGCGGGCTCTACTGGAGGGGACAGCTGGGCATAGTCTGCCCACTGGATAGCGAGGTGCATCAGCTGGTCTCTCCTTGAATTATTGGGATTTTTGTGGGGTTTTTCTGGATGAGAAGTCCAGCCTGGATAGGGTCAGCTAGCTCTGGCCTGGCAGTGGAATCTGGCAGGGTGAATCTGGAATGTCTGGATCTCTGTGTTAGGGCTCCAGTCTTCAGATTTAGGAGTGGCACGAACCAACCATCCCCTCCGCAGTCTGGGCACTTGCAAGTTTTACCTTACACAAGACACCGAGACTCCAGCGGGAAAAGAGGGTTAGGAACACGATGGTTGGATGGGTTCAGCAGTTGGGTAACCGGAGAGAGGGTTAGGAGAGGGGAGGTGGATAGGAAAGGGGACAATGGATAACACAACAATCATACATTTCACATTATACAATGCACATCAGAGAATTAGCAAGAGATAGAAAGAGACTTAGCTCTGGGCTGAGTACTGGCCTCCTGCCTGCGTACTCTCTGGTCCGGTGTCTGTCTGGAGTGTATTACCGCTGCAAGAGAGCAATGAGTTACTATATTGTGTGTTACTTCACACACCCAAAACAACACTTTGCCAGCATGCAATTGGTTAATCTTCACCCTGTTGCGTGTGCTAGCAGTGTGGAGCACTAGGAATTAGTGCGCAGGTTAATGCTGTTAACGAACCGACACAGCTTGTTCGGTAGCAGGGGGACAGTGGAGTGTGGGCAGAGCCCCCCGCGTGTGCCCCAGGCTGCCTTCACGGGTCGTGCTGGCCCTGCGGTATGGCAGCGTTATTCTGTGCACTCTTCCCCATGCCGCTGCAGTTCCCCTAGCGCGAGCGCTACTTAGCTTTTTCAGGCGAGGGGCCTGGGTAGAGGTTGGTTGAGGCGTGGCCCCTTGTACTGATCCACGTACACGGAGCTCTTCGGGACACGTCCTCTCCCATCGAGAGGTTAAGCACAAGCCCTGTGCTTTGGTTGTTCTTGCGCATGCGATTCCCGCCCCTTTTGGGCTTGTCCTTGTAGTCCTGAACCAAGGGTAGTCTGGGTAATGTAGTTTTTGTGGCCTTTCTCCTGCAAATAGGACTTAAAAGTCTCCTATAAGGATAGAATCTGTTTCTAGTGTTGCCTGCCCGCATAACCTCTTTGGGTTCTTCTGGTTTTGCCCCCTTACTGGGTGCATAATAGAAGAGTTTACGCCTTGTCCCATGACACGCTGGATTCGCATGAGCTGGAAAAGTCAGAAGAGAGTCCAGAGCTCCCGATTCCTCCCCTTTTATATAAGGAGCATGACATCAAAGGATATTTTACTATGTGGGCTGAACTAAGCTAGACATACATCTAAATGAGACAGGTCAGCTGTGGATGTCACTGCCTCCCTGTCAGCTGGTTGGACTGAAGGAGGTGACTGTTTTATGGAAGGTGGTTTTTTACAATGTGCTTTGTTCTACCAAAGGTACTTTTGCCAAAATCAGTTATGGAGCAAAACACTTATTTTTTACACATGTCATCAGCAGGAAAATTATACGAGCAGACTACATGTTTTACAAGACACATGCTGATCCAAATCCCAAGGCGGTGCGATGCTGTTTAGTCATTCTAGCAATCTTTCACCATTCCCATGGAAAATATTTCGCCTAAAATTCTCCAATTTTATATATGTATACATATTATCACTGGTCATGTCCAGATTATATTTCAAAGTTGTACCATGTATGTTTTCCCCAGAATTGACATTTTCCTGATGTTTGCGTCTCCAACATGCTAGGAAAACCTATAATGTCTTATTTTAATGGTGCCAACATGACATTTAAATGGTCATAATTTCACATTAATAAGACTTTTGATATAAATGAAATATTTGATATGAAATAAATAACATGTTCTGAATAGTCTCTGAAACCAAAAGGGCTGGCTTTGTTTTCCGAATATGGGCATTCCTTCCAACCCCCTTCCAAATGTCAGGCTCTGGTCAGTTGGCCCAGTGTTGCCATGGATTTGCCTTTGAAGTCCTACAGTTTGAGTTGAGGGGAGGTGTCTCCAGGAATTCACACCTTTGTGCCCTGGCAGTCCATTTTCTCATGCTGGAGCAGTGCTGCGTTGTCTGACGAAGGTGCTAGATTCTCCCCCTTGGCCCATTCATAGTTTCCAGGGGGCTGGTCCACTTGGGGAAGGTGAACCTGTTCCCCTGGGAGGCAGGGCCTTTTGAAGCCAGGGCCTGCCAAACTTGTTCTGCTGGCCTCCAAGTACTTGTATTTCTTTATTTATTTTTCTTTCTTTACCAAAAAGCAAGTCTTTTGGGAATAAATATCATATATATATATATATATATATATGTGTGTGTGTTTTAAAGCAAACCCCATCTCCCCTCACATTTCTATGCCAGCACAGGGCCTTAGTTTAACATTTCACCTTTAAAAGGCATTTTCTTGTTCTTGTTTGGCAAAAGCATCATTTTACACGTGGGTTAATGTTTCTTGGATGTCACTTTACAAATGCAGTTTTTCCTAGCATCTGTATTCTGAGCATTTCCATGGCCCTAGTCAATTTCTAATGCACAGAAATCTGTTCAATGCAAGGGTCCTTTGAAACTGACATAAGCCAAGAGAGAGAGAGTTTCTTGTGTCTAGTTTGCCTGTCTTATTTTGTAGCAAAAAGTAAAACGCTTGTACGGCCTGGAGTGAAGTTCTCTGCTCTTTCACAGATTTTGCCTGACACAACATGCCATTCAGTGAGGAATGCCCCCATTTGCTGGTGTACACCCTGAATATGGATGAACATGGATGTGTCTTTCTGGAACCAAACTGTGTAATGTTGAAAAGATGGAAAGGGCATCAGTACGCAGTCATTTCAAATGCAGAACATTTTCTTTTTCAGTGGGAAGTTTTGAGCTGGCAGCATAGCAGTAGTGCCTTTGAATTCTTTTCTTTGGTGCACATGAAGAAAACACTGGCATCCATTCTCGGGGTGTTCCATGTTCCATCTCGCCCCATATGTGCTTGGCAAAGACAGCGCGGCCATTATTTTTGTAACTGCAAAACACTGTTTTAATGCAAGGGAATAGTGCTCAGCCGAGCCAGTGCAGCCATTCTGCTTGTAACTGCTGGAATGCAGTTTGGTGATGTAGGGGAGTTCTGCTGGGCTGGTAAATGTACCCCACGCAACCTTGGTTCCCGCATCTGCGTAAACTGGCGATGTGCAATCCAATCAAGCTTCAGTGCACCTCCAACATGCTGTCCCACACGAGGGGAAAACACCCCACCCACATTCTCAGTCTAACTTGGCCGCTTGGCTCCTGAAGGCATAGAGTTTGGTCACTTAAATCTTCCTCAAAGGTGTATGGCTATTCTAAAGGAGGCACGAAAACCCAACGCCAGACACTGTTACTTTAGTAAGTAGAAGAGGTTTGTGGTATGGTGCATATCGGTCTTTAAATCCGATTGAATGTTCACCATCCAACGTTCTACACTACATGCTTTATCTACTAGACTATGGCCTAGTATTTAACAGCATCAAAGTACACCTAGCGGCTTTGTCCGCATACACTGCTTCGCAGAACAGGGTGTCTTGGTGGAAAGTCCCTGTTATCAAGGCTTTCATGGAGGGAATGAAGAGATTATACCCTCCCATTTATAACCCTCCACCAGGTTGGGACATTAATGTTGTGCTCTCAAAGCTCATGGGTTCGCCCTTTGAGTCTATGCACAAGGCCAGCCTAAAACACTTAATATTTAAAACTGCCTTTCTAGTAGCCATCACCTTGATAAGACGAGTCAGTAAGCTTACAAGCATTATCTGTACAAGACCCTTTCTTTGTAATCCACAAGGACAAGTCCTTAGAACACATCCTACGTGTTCACCTAAATTCATCTCCAAGTGCCATGTCAACCAATTCCTTGAACTACTTACTTTTTTCCAAAATCCATCTAAATCAGCTGAAAAAAGCCTTGATATATTAGATGTAAGGAGAGTGGTCGTGTACTACGTAAACAAACAAAGCCTCTAAGGAAAATCGACCAGCTCTTTGTTTCTGTAGCACCGGGTAGTGAAGGTGATCACATTTCGTAAAAATGCCATCTCCAAATGGATAGTCAAATGCATACTTGCGCGATCTGAATTACAGAAGGTCTAGTAAGATTGTTGTTTGTCTTCCTTCTGTTTCCCCCTCCTTGTCTTGTCGTGCCTTGAAACACTTGTGTACAGGCGCATTATAAAGGACTTGTCATGTCATACAACTATGCTATTCGCTATCCAAAAAGACCCTCCCTTTCACTCCTAGAACTCAGTCTACTAGAGGTACAGGGGCTGCTGTAGCATTTATTGCAAATGTCCCCCTAGATGCTATTTGCAAAGCAGTTACTTGAGTTGCATCCATACCTTTACGCAGCATTACTGGACTGACACACTCTAAAGCAGATTCACAGGTGGGACAAGCAGTCTAAAACATCCATTTGTCGCTGTACCTTCTCACTACCCACCTCCTTCTCCAAACACCGCTAACCTATGCATAGCATGTGATCTAAGCACATCCACAAGCTTCAGAAGGCATACATTACTCACTGTAATCGTATTTCTGACACTTGTGTCTGCTTAGATTGACATGCACCCACCCCTGTGCATAGATGTTTCTTGCTCTAGCACTATTGTCTGCTTTATTACATCTGTACTCACGTTACACTTCATGCAACCTCATGTCAGAAACAAAACAGTCTGAGGGACCTCGACGCGTGACGGACCATGGGTACAGTAGACGTCACACTAGGGATAGAATTACTAACCCGCCCAGTCGACAGTTTGGAAAACAAATCATGTAATTCTCTGCGACTACCACTGGATGTCGGCCTATGCAGAATATGTGAATCTAAGCAGATACTAGCATCAGAAATATGATTAAGTTGAGTAATGTATGCCATATATACGGTGGAGAGAAAAAACGATGTAAAGAGAGCCAATCACACAAGCATTCAGTAAAATTGAAGTAAACAAAAAGAAAGCCACTAAATCGGAGTGATTGGTTGGAGCACACACGTGAATATTATGGGATTTGCCTAAGGTAGGCAGTATTGAAGGCCAAGCAGAAAGACCTTCACATAACACATGCTCCATAACCTCTGTATAATGCACTTTGTAAACTCCAGCTCAGGTGAGGCTTTTTGTCTGTATAATAGAACATGCCTTTTCTAATGCAGTATTGCTGTTGTGTGCATGCTGTATATGTAGACCTGTTGGCGACCTTGCCTTTAGTGAGACAACATGTATTCTAGGAAATATGGTCTTGCAATGTGCCTTCTTTCCTGAGAAAGGCACAGCACATTACTGTACACCTTGGGTCCACTGCATATAGAGCTGTACAGAATGCACTGTGGACGTGTTTTCCCATGAGGACATCTACAATGAATGTGTCAGAATGGATTCTGGAAAATGTAGTCCTTTGGGTCCTCTGAAGTGAATGAAGCAGCATGCCTTCTTGCATTTGGTAGGATATCCTTGCCAATTGAGGCCTTTATTCAAGAGATGCTGGCCCTCAAGAACTCTGCAATTTCTCCAGATTCCTAATCCTGGCATTACCACTGTTTTCCGAACAGCACCTCAGAGATCACACATGTGCTAAGCGGGCTCCAGTCCTGTGCGACCCTCTCCCCACCATCTCTGAACCAATTACTAACAAGTACCTGTTTTGCTTTACCTACTGGCCCAACACTGTTTTGAACACCTTAGGGTTCAAGCGTAACTGGCAGGTAACTGTTTCTTGCAGTTGTTAGATTTCCCCACTTTAATTTGTGAAAAAGCATAGCATATTCCCAAACGAAACTCTTATCACATTTTAACTCCACGTGCAACAATAATTTCTGGGGATCTTGGAGCAAATATGTAATTACAGTAGCATTGCCTTTTTGTATGCGTTCAAAGGACAGAGATCGGACAGAGATCGTCATATGCTGTTTCCAGAATGTTATAGCAATTTCTTGCTATTAATTTCTTTTTGCCTTTTTTTTTCTTTAGGAAAAAGGAAAAAGAAAGTAAAAGGCATTCAGATGAAGTGAGTAACCGTTATGTACTTGTTTGAACCTGCATAATTTCCTGTTCCTCGATAGCTAACTTGGCAGGGTTTCTAAAGTTGTATTTGCTGACATGCCAAAACAAATGATTTGAACGTTTCTTTGATTTCTTATAATAATAATGTTCTCATAGAGCCTTGATGCCAGACTCTTCCCGCATCTAAGCCCTGTAAGGACAGTTTTTATTACTGCCCTATGTTGAATGATACTTAATTTAGCGACCGTGGAGGATTAGCCCTGCTGTGGTATTTGAACTTGTGTAGAATGCCCTCATATTGGAGGCTCGTGTAGCCATCTACCCCAGACTGACAAAAAACTGTCCCCTTTTGCCGAGAAATTAGCCTACCAACCAGCTACCTTTCCTCATTCCTAAATTGTGATAATTTTGTCATGTGACTGTTACTTAACTTTCAGAAGAAGTTTAATTGTTCGGTCCTAGTTAGTGGCCTGTCCGATATGACATGGCATGGCATGACATGGCATGTTACGACCTTCATTTGCAAAATAATTGGCTTCCATGTGGTCTTCTTCAGGGACTGTAGTAGCAGGTCACTACCATTGTTTCACTATTTTTTATCAATGTTCTGTTTTCATTGTTCAGTAGTTCCTTTTATCTGCTTTCTGTTTACTCCATTCAAAGACCATATATTCTGTTCAGATCTTATCAATTTTAAAGTTCCTCCATTGATTCCTTCAAACAGAATTGTGGTGCAGACCTTGCTCACAGCATATACTCATGGAAAAGTCTTTTTAGGTGTCTACATTTTGGCCGCTGTGTGCTAAAATGTTATTAAAGCCTTATAGACTGAGGAAGGCCATGGCTCGTGGCCCTGGAATAAAATGTGGTATAACAAAACCCTTGACATTCATTGAAAAAGCTTTCATTAAGGGACAGTTAATGTGATCAGATTTAACGCAACAAAACCACTCGAATTCAGCGGATGTGAGGGAAGTGATGATCATCTTAACTTGGCATCCCTCCTGTTGCAAAGCCCATGAGAACATGCATAACAGATGGGATTCACAATGACAAACAAAATTGGAGACTGGCAAGATAGCTCAGTGGTTCAAGTGCTCGCTGCTGCAATCTGTTTGTGAATCCCGGCAAGGCCAACTCTGCCTTTCATCCTTCCAAAGTCGATAAATAAGTACCATCTCGGGTTGGGTGACATCGCGTGTGTGTGTGTGTGTGTGTGTGTGTGTGTGTGTGTGTGTGTGTGTGTGTGTGTGTGTGTGTATATATATATATATATATATATATATTCTATGTTAAGTGCTTGGGCGTAAGCGCTATAGAAATAACGTATCGTTATATGCTAGGGGTCATCAATGGGGGGGATTATGAGTTAAGATCATCACTTCCCACATCCTCTGAATTTCAAGGGTTTTGTTGTGTCAAATCTGATCCCTTTAACTGTCACTTACCTAAAGTTTTTTTCAATTAAAATTACATGGCCACGATAGCGGCCATGTAGTTATGGTTAAGGTGCTAAACCCATAGGAAGAGCACTTTTTGGGCGGCTTATAACTTCGCTCCCCCTTGACGAACCCACACCAAACTTTGCAAAAGTATAAAGCCCACTCTGAATTCTTTTGCAAAATGTGGTGAGGTTTGGTCAAGGGGGGGGGGTAAAGTTACAGCGGGGTTCCCAAAATTGCCTACAGCCCAAACCGCTGGACGGATTTTCACCAAATGTGCACCAAAAAGTAGGTCTAAAGAAATTAGTGATATCTATGTCCGCTCAGCGGACACACTTCCCTGTTCGCGCTGCGGACAGGACACCGATTTGGCCAATTGGCTTATGTCATGTCCGCGGACAGACAACGTGTTCGCTGATTGGTTGGAGTGAAGCGTGAGGTGCGTCACATTTTCTCGATGCACCCGCCATCTTGGATTCGCGGACAGCGGCCACTGTCCGCGAACATCATGTAAAAATTCTAATATTCTGATTGCCAGTGCATAAAACCACCTGGCCTAGATTTTTCAGTGAACCAAAATAAGTGAGCCAGATATGTGATGTCATCAATGACATTTGTGATGTCATCTTTGATGTCCTGTGTGTTAGTCTTAGCAGTGCACGGCGGTGGTGCGAGTTATGGTTGCTTAGCTTACCATAACTGGTGAATTTCTGAGGTTTTTCGGTTTTACTTGTAACCATAACGTCCCTGTAAAAATGTTTTTCCATTGAATTTCATAGGTTTTTATTAGTGCAACTTAAGCATAACGTCCCTTTAACAAAGTTTTTTCAGTGAATATATACATACATACATATGGAATTTATCTGCTTTCTTGTTTTTGCTTTCTCTTTCTTGCTTGTTATTTGCCTTTTTAACAAAGTGGTCATTGTACCATCTGTTATCAATATTCAATTGTGGCGATTAGATTGGGAGAGCACTTTTTGAGCAGCTTATAACTTTGGAGATCCTTAGTGTTTACATTCTCAATTGACAAAAAGTAGTTGGAAAAATTAGTCATTCTGTTTCCTGCCACACCATCTTCTCATCACATCTTAACGTTCCGTTCACTTCCATCTTTCAAAAAAGGTGCCTGGAGATGATTCATATAGATTTCAATTCACATACTTAATATAGTATAATGGGTGGTTAATTCAATACATTTCAAATATTGTCAGTATATTTCCAGCTTCAGCAATACAGTGATACCAAATATGCATTTTACACGAATGGTGCTAGTGAAAACTCTTAATTCATCCCATGTGGATCTAACGTGTCTAATTAATGAATCAAAAACATTTCTCTTTTTAGCATCAGATTATTCAGATTTCCCCCTGGGAGTTGTGCTTTGATAGTTTCTATAATTACAAATCGCAGTTGTGCTATGGCATATCTCATTGTTGTAAAGTGTCTGGCCACTGGAGATTTTTCATTCTTTGTGCGAATGTTAGATTTATGTTAAGTTATTCGTTCCTTAAGTTTGCGCGAGGTTTTGCCTATGTATAGTTTTCCACAAGGACAAATACGTGCATAAATCACATTTTTTTAATCACATGTCGTGTGATCTCTTAGTGTTATCTTTTTGCTCGTATTTGGGTGACTAATATTGGTTAACGTACTTAGATGTTCGCGAACATCTCAGATGTTCGGGCACATCCATGCATATTTCTACATTACAAGGTCGGTGAAAAGCCGTTTTTGGATGGCTTATAACTTTCGCACCACCCAATGGAACAGCATGACATTTTGTAATATCATTATAGACATTGCCCTCAATGGTTCTACAAAGTTGGGGGCTGTATCGCCAAGAGAGAGTAAAATTAGAGGGGGGCAAAATATTTGAAAGGCTTATACATTTGGTGACGTTTTACAAATCTGCACAAAGGTTTGCAGACAGATTATAGACCCAACCTTAAATGTTTGTGCAAAGTCTGAATGGATGTTGTCAAAGCATAGACTTGACTCACTGACCGATCTATGATTGGCAGGTTCAGGATTGTGGTCTAGAAGCATTGAGTCTATATATTTATTATTATTATTATTATTATTATTATTATTGTATTTATTGCACTCAGACCTAGCTTTGAGAAGGAACGGAGCGCTTTACAGAGGTATACAACAATACATATGCACAATTAAGCGCTTTACAGAGGTACAGAACAGTACAGATGCATAACGGAGCACTTTTCAGAGTATAAGGAGCCAGGAATGAGATGCGGAAACAGAAGACTCATAGCTTTGGTTATAAACGTTTATTCAAATCAGGCAGGGGTTGGAAAATGCCTTACTATCCCAAACCTAGGAGGTATTTCCCTAACTCAACCAAAAACAAGGGGGTCTTTCCTTTGTCAAGATGTCCAAAGCAAAATATGTCCTGTGTCCGTAATCCGTTTCTGGCACTCACACTCTAAACTAACTCTAAGGTGCAAAGGATATTGTCTCTGAGTCTCAAAAGTGTTAAAATAGACCCTAAAGGTATGATTCAAACCAAAATGTGCCGAATGGACAAGACAAGGTTTATAGCTCCAGGGAATGGCTCCCTTCCAGCTTCTTTTTCATCAATATGCAAAAGTTCAATCAATTAATAATCATGTTCCTTTTAACCCCTTTAAAGAGGGTAACTGCCTCCTCTCTGTGTGCTGACAGTTCCAGGGAATGGTTCCGTTCCCCAGATTCCTCCTTATATTCAAGACAACTCAAAATCCCAAAGGCTTGAATCCTCCTTGGGTTTCTTTTTCCAATATTCACAATTTGTGTGTGGGTCCCAGACTTGCAGGTCCCTGCCAGGTTTTCTCTCCACCTTGAAAACAACTCGCAATCTCAAGGGCATGGGTCTTCCTTGTTATTCTCTTCCCCTGTAGTTTATTGCAGACCTTTTTTACTTTGCATGGTATACTCTCCTGCCAGGACGTATGTGATGTTATCTTTCCTTTTGCCCTGTAAGTGATATTTGCCCACTGCTGGCTTATCACCCCTGGTTTCACAAAGTTCGTTTCAACATTTGTACTTGGACCTATTGTATTTCCTCTTTTCAGGTATGGGCTCAGCGACCCGTTTGTGGTACGGTTTAAGACCATGTTAAACCTTTCACAGGTTTTATTCAGCATTTCTCTTGTTACTTTCATGGAGCTGCATGCATTCTTAGGCACCCAGCTAAACCGGTCTGCCTTCCCTGGGCTTCGGGTGCTATTAATTCTTCTTTCACCTCTTCATTTCTTCTCCATGCAGCTTGTTGGCTCAGACGCTGTAGCTTTACCGCATTTGGTTCCACTCTGTGCGGCTCCTGATGCCTCTCTGACACAGGCGGTGAGCCCTCTGTCACTCGGTTTCCTCTCACGCTGTCGGGGTTCGCCTCGGCTTCGCTTCCCAAGGCGTTCTCTGCTGTAGTGTGTTGTCTGCTCTCTGCTTGGCTTGCAGCATTACCCAGCTTCCCGGCAGAATGCAGCAACTTCCATAAGACTAGACAGCTAAGTTTGCTTATTGGTCCGAGTCATCTTCATTGTTCTTTTCCTCTTTTTCATCTTAGTTGTGGTCACAGTGTCTTTAGTATAATCTTGAGGAACTGGCAATCGATCTCACTGGGAGTAATCTCTACTGCTCCCTACCTCTTCCTCGTGTCAGTTATTAACATATCACTTCCTGTCCTATGTTGGGTACTGTATGACGTAGTCCTGGGAAGGGTTTGAGGAAGAGGGTTACAATATGCCATTAAGGCATGAGGAAGAGAAGGAACATCCCTGAAAGGGAAGGGGGGTGACTTCCTCTAACGATGCCATCCCCCTGAGGGTCACCCTTTGACCCCAATGTGGTCTTCCCTCATATAGCCACCTCCAGGGTCAGGATCAGGTAGCAACTGCTGTGCCCTGGCCACATCAGAAGAGGCTATCCCAGGGAAAGGAGTGATAACATCAGATTCATCATATAAGGTAACAGTAACAAATATACAGTGGGGGTAGGATACAGAGTGGCATAGATGAGGGGTACAGCTGTAGAGGGCGGCGGGAGGAGAGGGACAGATGGCATCTAGCTAGTTAGATGGTGCTGGGGTGACGTGATGGCCTTGGTGTTGAGGAGAGACTCCTTGAAGAGGTGAGTCTTGAGGTATTTTGTGAATTGTAAGAGAGTGGGGGTTCCTGATGCTAACAGGAAGGAGGTTCCACAGTCTTTGTTTGTAGGCAGAGAAGGCTTGTTTTCTGGTCCTTTCCTTTTTGCAGTGGCAGATTTCAAATCTGCACATGTCCTGGCTTCTGGTGGTGCACTGTCGGAGATGCTGAGTTTCTCCGCAAGGTAGCTGGGTGACTTTGACTTAAGGGCGAATGCCTTATGGATGATGCAGCAAGACTTGAAGGTGATTTGTCCGTGCAGTTTGCACAAGTGAAGGTCGATGAGGACCGGTGGGATGTTTTTGTATCTGCGTAGACCCTTGATGAGGCGTGCAGTCCGCGTGTAGGTCATTTCTCAGGGGTCCAAGGGAGGACGATGGGAGGCCTTCAGGGAGGCATTGCCCCCATCCAGGTGGGATAGGACCAGTGCTTGAAGGGTGGATCTAAAGGTGTCTGGAGGGAGGAAGGGTTGACTTTCTGCCAGAGAGAGAGCTGTCACCAAACTGTCTGAGTTTACACTAGGAGGAGAGGTACATTGTTTTGCTATCACAGGGTGTGGGTTTTCAGAAACCTCCAAAGAGCCCCTTGATTTAGTGTCTCCTTGCCTTTTGCCAATGTGGGTCTCAGCAGACTCAAATTATAGTGCCTCTGGTTGTGAATGATTTGTTCATAGTGAGTCTAACAGTTATACCTGTGTGTCTCTGGCAGACCGAATTTGATCCTGCAGGAGTGCCTCCACACGTGCTCCTATCATAATGAGTTGTTGTACTTAAAAGCTATGTATAAGTGCTGCTTCTTGAGTGCCTTGACATTTACGTCTTTTATATAGTGATGTGTTCCACAAAGCAACGCTATCATCGCGCCGCTCGACCAGTGCTATGCTGATACTCATAAGGTAAAGGTGGTGGTGATCATTATATAAGGGTGGTGTTGAAGCACTATGATAGCACTATAGGCAGAGTGCCACATAGGTGCTCTGGAGGCAAAATCTGCCCAGCCAGAGGCACCTATTTAAGGAGATTTGGTTTGCAGGTTATTGTATTGGTTCGGCAGGTTAGTGTATTGGTGTGCCCAGTAGTTGAGTGCCCCAAAGAACGTTATAGTACTTCTTCCACCTCACACACATGGCCAGACAAGAGTAAAAAACAACCAGCTATGCTGGGACCAAATAATGTATGAATTTCCAGTACATCACTCCAGTGAACTGCTCTTCTTTGCCCCTTACAAAGAAATGTGCACGTTTCCTTGTGGATGGCCTGGGGCTGATGCCGCTGCGCAGCTGAAGGCAGTCTCCCTCACCCAGACTGCTGTTTGCCTTGGCATGTCGGTGAACATGTCACCCCACCTGAGAGGTTGGCTGTCTGCTCTGTTTAAGTAAGATCCACAGGCAATAGCCAGGGACCTCAGTTTGTCTTTGGGAGAATCCTGTTCTCACACAGCATGGACTGAGGGGTGCCATCCACATAGTATTTTTTACAAAAGTACACAGGTAGACTTATTGGGCGAACTCGGGGACAAAGCACAAACTCTACGTAAAATGAGGCCCGTTAAAAACAAATATGGACTTCCAGTTGTGATACTTTAGCAGGGACTCTCTCAAAAATATTGATGTGATGCAGTCTTGGAGAAGATGGCAGGCCACAGGTCTTGGAGAAGATGGCAGGTCACATGTTCCGGGGATTTGTAAGCGTCAGTCCTCTGGGTTGAAAACCATTGTAAAGTGTTCTGGTGTGGCTGAAAACAGTGTTCCTGGCAGAGGGGTTTGTGGGGTTATGGAACTTTATTCTTGGGTCGTTCTCCTCTGTCTCGGTCCTGTCCTCAATCCAGCACACATGGGCTTTTTTTGAGTAGGTGCTGCAGGGAGTTTGTTGAGGGTTTGGGTGCCCCAGTGAAGCAATGGTGGAAAGTCTTGGAGATGACTGTTATGGAGCATGCATAGACTGACATGCATGGTCTCAAGGAGAACATGGATTGGTGCCCCTAGTTTTGGAGTTTTGCTGGCAGTAAAGTGGTGGGCAGGATACCCGAGGGGAGGATGTGTTTCATCAATGGTATGCTCTTTTATCAATCTTGCTCTGGGAATGGAGGAGATTGCACATCGAAAAGCGAGAGGACAGAGAACACTTGTCCCAAATTTTTCAGTGGAGCACCCATCCACAACAAAAGGAAGGAGGCTGTTTTGGAGACTCGGGAGAGTGGGTTTTTTGTGGGGTTTGGATTTGGCTGGGATTTTTCGTGTCATCCTGGGGAGGGCTTCCAGTGTGGTCGCAAGTGGGCACCGCCAATAGCAGACGTTTGCGAGGAATCCTCATGAATGGTTAATTGCATGTTGTATGCTTCTGGGACCGCATGGGGTTGGGGGGATCCTGCCTGTGCTCTGCCATGATGCATCATTATCATTTGTAGGGTTTTGAGCCGAGGCTCCCATTTTACTTCTGTGGCTGTGACGGGCTGGGGTGAAATGCCAGGCAGTGGCCAGTAGGGGGAAGAGAAGTGAGCTGCGGTGAGTGTGGGACAATGGTGGATTTTGGATGTGCTGGCAGCTGCTTGTCTATTGTAGACACGACTGTCAGAGCTTTACACCACAAGTCATCAGGTGGAATGTTTCCACATGATAGATGATGCTGCTGGGTGAAGGTGGAAGTTGTTCCACATGAATTTGATTAGAAACTTTTTAAGCCTGGAGTGTCATCTGGGGGTCACATTAAGGGGCCGTCCTCCTATTCTCATCAATTTTAAAAATTCCTTTTCTTAATTGGCATGAGAAGCCAAAGATGTTCATTCACCTAGATGCACTTCTAGATCCCCTGACCAAAACTCGTATGCCCAGACGAAGGCTTGGCCAAAGATCATTAGGCCATTAAATCCAAAACTTAAGTCGCAAGCAACAGTAAAAATAAGTGCGAAAAAGATAATTCTTATAAATAAGGGAGACTTGCTGTGCTTCCCATTCTCTGTAGTTGGGGGCGACACACAGCAAAGTCATGAGTGTCTAGGTTTACATTCTTCTGTAACCTTGATTGGCATTTGTGTACACGATATGTATGTTACATGTCTGTTTTTAATAGTCTGTTCTGTAAGTATTCTTTTGTTTTATGTAGGATGACTTTGTCTTCTTTTCAGTGGAGATTTTCTATGGTGTTCATATGTACATGCAGGCATATTTTGTGCACTATTCTTGAACTATTGTATGTCAATATTTAAAAAAACAGCAATATCACAACAACATACAAAATCTTAATAAAAGATAGACGAAAGCGACATCAAAATATCTCTGTGTATAGTGCGTCCATTTCAATCTTAAAAACACTGCACCAGACCTCAGAACACCAGCTCATTTCCGATGTGGCAGCACTGATTGAAAACATCCAGGCAGTTTTTATTCTCAATCCACATTTTATTTAAATGATAGATAAGGGTGTATGATCTCCTTTCATAAATTCTTTCCAAATATGCACACCTAATCTAAGATTCAGCTCCATGTATGAAATACCAGCTGCTAGCATGACATATTTTATTTTGTCCTCGTAGTTAGGACAGTATATGAACATATGTCTCCCGGTTTCAATATCACTCTGCTGCCAAAATCTGCAACAACATTCACTCCTAGGCATGCCTTTCAGACATCTACAATCTCCAAGGTGTTGACTATATTGAATTTGAGACACATATATTCAATTCGTACATAGGAATTCGGGAATGCCGTCAGGTATACGGGCATACTTTTTGTTGTTGAATTTGCAATAAAATAATGTGAATGCCGAGATTTGGTGGCTGGGTTAACTCGGTTCTGATTTCTATCAATTAAGAATAGTTCTTCCTTTGTAGTGCTTTTTAAACTTGGCACTGTTATCTCTCTAAAATCGATTTCTAGTCTAGATTCCCAGATGCAGTCTCTTCCAAAATATGCTAATCAGAAATTGTTTGTCCTTCGATGCTTCCTTATTAAGTAGGCAAAGCAAAGTGCCCTTTTCTCCTCGTTGGCCAATCTCCACCCATATCTCAGTTTGTTATATTTAAGGGTATGATCCACTGATTTAATGCCCATCTCCGCTCTCAAATACTCTATTGGAGAGTCATTTAGTAGATTTAACACTGATCGAAGTGCACAAGCTTCCATCCTTCCAAGTTCAATGTTTTTTTTGCAGACCCATATTTCTGCCCCATAGAGCAGTTTTGGAGTGTCCTTAGCTTGGAATACTTTGATTACAGAATCTAGGGAGTATCCATCATGATGCTTGGAGAATATCTCAATACCAAATACTTGTTGTCTAATGACGGGTTCCAGCTGTTCTACATGCCTATTCCAGTTAAGTCGATTGTCAATACCTACTGCCAGATACTTGTAGGTTGTCGCACATTCCATGGTAACATCATCAAGGGTTCAATTAAATTTGTATTTTTTAGATTTCTTTTTCGGGTTTTTAAATATCATGACCTTAGATTTGTTAATATTGATTTTTAGTTTATGCAATTTGGGAAATTCCACCAGTTTGTCTAAGAGCACTTGTAATCCGCCAGGTGTCTTATCCAGCAATAAGAGATCATCTGCATAACCTAACCCTGATACCTTTGTGGGTGGATAAACGTTCGCCTCATGTAAGTAGGTGGACAAATCTGCAAGATAAAGGTTAAACAACGGGGGTGCCAAATACTCCCCAAAATGCACCCCTGTTTTAATCCTGTGTATGTCAAGAGATCCTCAGTAAGAGTCCCTGCTTGGTTCAGTCTGACCCTCACCAATGAATTTTGGTATAGGGCTATGACCATATTTAATGTTAAGAGCCGTGCCAACACAAGGAACCTTCATTCCTCGATCGCTCCTACTCTCATCTTGCCCAAATATAAACCGGTACGCTTAGGAGGGACCTCTTTTGACGTTCAGGCTTCCCTAGAATGGAATTTTCTTCCCGGTCCTAAACGTTCGGCCGTCAACCTGCCATCCTTTCAAAAGGCAATAAAAACACATCTGTTCAATCTCAAACCAGGCTAATTGTTAGCACAGTGTTCCGGTTTCCTATTCACCTCTTCTGAGCCTGCTGCCTTATCCCTTATTGTTGTCTGTCTTGTCTGTGTCCTTTTTGTGCGCTCTCAGGCCTACTAACGTGTAGCGCTTTTCAAAAATTAAAATAAATACATAAAATAAATAATGCATCAAGCAATTTTTCCCAAAGAGAATTCCTATCCACAACGTCGCATGTTGCGGCGAAATCAATATAATTGCTGTACATGTTTTGTACATGCATATACCAAGATCTGTCTATAATGGTGGCCAATGCAGAGAAGGTTTTTCAAAATCAGGTTTCATTAAATGGTTGGACCTTTTTCTCGGCCTCCCATTCAGACAGCTCCATCAAAATAATTCTAGCAAGCAGATTTGATGGAGCATCTAACATCGCCAGAATGCGATAATTCCTAGGCTCTGTACATCATCTTGTTTGCATGCAGGGAGTAATATGCTTTCTTGCCAAGTGGCAGTAATCCTATTAGTTCTTCCAATTTCCTTAAATATTGGCTTCAACATTTTACTGCATAAAATTGGGTTAATCTTCAAGTCATCCGGTTCCGAAGCCCGAGAGCTCTTACTAGATCAAATAATGGTTGCCATATCCTCTACTCTAGTGTTGCAAGTCCACTGAGTGGTCTTGTCGTAAGACTGCAGCACAACATTGGAGGGTCTTCCAATAGTGTCTTTAATGTAAGAGACCCTTCATTTTGCAGAGGCTCTGACCAGCATGCTACAGGATACAAAGGGCCCATTAACTAATTTCCAGAACTCCAGTGAATTTCGTGAGACACTATATTTAATAAGATACTGCCATCGTTTCAATCTTTTGGCTGTGTCAAAATCTTTTGAGCCATCCTCTGTACCCAGATTTTGCTTGCTTTGTATATGAAATAATTGCATCAATGGGTAGGTCACTCTGCCTTACCCCTCTTAGCTCCTTCCTAAGCAGCTGTTTTGTTTCTCCAACTCTAGAATCATCGTTATGTTTGTGTCTCCTAAACCTATTGGAAGAATGTGTGCAACATACATGCTTCCTCAATGGCCTAGATGGAAAGCAGAGAGCTGAAATGTGGGCTGCCAATGTCATTAATATGCCAGTTGCATACAGTGCCTGCTCTAGTCCAGCACCAAGCTGCCCTTCTATATGGGACCTATTTCTAATGAGGTCTGCTGCATTCTCTCTTATGAGCATATTGGCTTTGTTAATCTAAATGGGTTCCATCTTATTCGATTAGCAGCTTCATTGGTTTCTTGCTCTATGGGATAGTCACATTCAACATCAGTAGTGTATCTAAAGCTGATGGTCAAAGGGTAGTCATCACTCTCTACTCTATTCTATCATCAATCGCATCATGAAAGAAACGCGCGAGAATAAAGCAGTAATCTAAAGTAGAACAAGAGGTCTGGATAACTCTAGTGTAGGCCCACGGTATGTCCCCTATTTTCCTGCAATTGACCATAGCAAAACTATGGCCATGCATAAAATTAGCCCACTTTATTAAACAAGCCCTTTAATATTATTCACTACCTGTTCATATTGCAGCGGGTATCCCCCAGTTTAGTTCTAATTCAGTTGGATCAGTGGAATCAATATTTACATAAAAATCCCCCACAATAATAATTGGCATATCCAATGACGTGGGGTTGATATTACGGATATCAGCAGTGATTCACATGAGTTCTCCCATATTTCTGAGGTCTGGAGGATCCTAAATATTAATCAGGATCAGCTTTTTTAAATCTGCTCCAAAGTTCCCCTTAATCGGGCAACATGGTTTTGATCATTATTTGTCTCCATTTTAGTGACCTCCAATAAGTTAATGAAACTAATAATGAGGCCACCCGTAGGTTGCCCTTTTGGGCCATGTTTAGCCAGAGTGCTGATGTTATTTCTACCACCGAATAAAATTGGCTCCTAAGCCTGTGTCTCCTGTAACATGACTATAGAACAGTTCTCGAGCGAATCAGCCAATCCCCCCATCTCTGAGTAATGGGCATTCCCTTTTGCGTTCCACGAACAAATCGTTAAGATGTCGGTAGGGTCTACACAGAATGCATGGGTGCTAACCAGGACCAGTCTTCAGATTCAGCATTCCGCTCTTGCAGTGCCTGTCTGGATTGGTGTACATATGTGTGTCTTTTTCCTTTTTGCGTTATGGTTACAGTAATGGTTTCCTCTTGATGCCTCAGATGCTTCCCTACTCTATTCCTCAGACTGTTTTTGTTAGTGAAATGAATTTGTCTTTTATTTTCTATGTTGGCCTTTGAGGCATTGTGACCAAGCCTATTTAAGGCATGTTGGTAGGTCATAGCCACCAAGGCCACAGCATCCATTTGAAAGTGGACTAAAGCCACTGCACGTGGTACATTCTCTGGTTGTTCAACTAACATTTTATCCCCAGAATCTATAAGGTGAAGGGGTAAGATCATATATAATAAAATTATTTAGAGTACACTGTCCTAAGGAGCAGCACAAACGTCTATTTTGATAACCTTAACCAATACCTGGCCTCCTCCCCCCACTCTTGGTTTAGGGTCAACATTTAAAAGGCCCAAGTTATTTTCACATCCCCCTGAAGTCCAACTTCCCCCACTCTTCGCCAAGTCCATGCCCACACAGGGTTCTCATGCCCCATGGCCTGGATTCAACCCCATTATTGTTGTGAACTTAAAATGATTTTTGGTGTCAGGCCATCCTGGTCGGAAAAGAGTCTCAATCTCTTCGAAGTTCATGGAATCTTTGCCTGCTTCCATTTACTAGAAATGTTGTGATGTCTTCATCATCCACCATGATTATTTCTGGGATGTTACATGCCACATTGGTTATGAGAGCTTTTATCTCAAACATTTTACAAATGTTCTGCAGTACCTTTGTATGCTCATTTAAAATCTTAATAGCGTTCTCACTACGATTTACTAAAGAAGTGAGCAAAAAGTAAGCGCCTAAAGTTTTAAAGTGGACCAGAGTGAGAGTGATTAATGAGGCGAGGATTTCCGTCGGAGAGCCCCTCAACAATTCACTGTCGTAAAAGGCTCCGTTCAACAGACTCTTCATACCTATTCCTAGGTTGGCTATTTAATAGCAAAGCCTTGTGTTTATCATCAGATCCCCCACTTCTTGGACGGGGTTAGCGTCTCGTTCTTCCAGTATGGTGGAACTCATTAGCTGATCATTTGGAGTAATTAGCCTACTATGCTCTGTACAATCCCCCACTTCTTTATGGACCTGAATAGAGGTCCACAGCTCTGTGAGCTCAGTACCATAAGGGTTCACTAATGATAGAGCAACTTCTCTGTTCTCCATGTCCACTACTGGGTTTAGCACCCCCTACTCAAAATAGGTTGGGAGGATAGCTGTGGAGCAATGCGTTTGTTTAGAAAGCAAGACAACGCATAGCAACACAGGTTCGAATCCAGGTCTCGTGCTTCGAAACTGGTCTCCAGTATTAAAAAGGAACAATTATACTTATCTGGTGGAGGCCGAAAACACGGACGCATCAAAGTCAGAATTTAGTGCCCTAATGATTGATACTGTTAATTTAGAGCCTAGACAGACACAAAGTTACTCACCAATATTTGGTCCCAAGGCACTGGTAATTGTTTGTGTGGGTAAGTTCTGAGAAGGCCCTTTAGATAATGTTCTCAAGCTATAACTATGTGTATTTCCCACTAGTGGTGGCCTCTTTGGGGTTTAAGATTTACCTTCAGTTGGCTGTGAGAAACCTGAAGGTGTCTCCCTGACTTGTCACTGGGATCTGTCATCCAGGTGGCAAGGACACAACCATCGCTATTAGATCCAGTTCCTGGGGGTGGACCAGTGAGGGAGGATCACCTGGATAGGAGGAGGTCCTCAAGGAGTGGAAGTGGGACACCGATGGGTGAGAAGCGGTATCCTCCTTCATATACATTTTCACCATCCTACCCCGTAGGATAATTAAACACTCTACGCACCATCCCTTTTCCGACACAAACAGTTTCGCACACCCCGAAAAACGACGGACAAACACCAGAGACATTTACCTGACCTATCCCAACGCCAGGATCAGGCAAAGTCAGCAATTGACCAGAAACACGCACACCTGCCTGCCCTTTCCCTTCCCCAGAGGGATAAAAGGTAGAGCATGAGCGCACAATACGAGCAAGGCAGACTGCACAGCGAGAGAGCTAACTCCGCACGGCAGTTCAAGAGGAGGAGAAAGACGAGGCGAACCGAAAGGCGGACAAAAAGAAGCAACCTTGCCCTTTTCAGCCCGGCCCGTGACACCTACACAGAAGGAATTGTAAGATCGCAAACAATAGCCAGCTTGTGTTGGAGCAGATGTCGAAGGTACACAAGGCCCTACTAGGCTGATAACCAAGCCGAGGGGAGACGCTTGCCACCGTGGTGCCAGCCTTTACGCCAGAGACTAGGAGAAACCGAACTGTGTTTGAACAAAAGTAGCAAAAGGGCTAATTGAACAAATAACGATTTGTTTGATACGAGAAGGGAAAACCAGCTACAGAGGAGTCCGACACCATGTGGGTGTTCACTTGAGAAACTCTGGGTGATTACCCTGTTGTTAAAATGCAAGAAGGGGGTCAAAGTAGTCATACAGGGATCTAGTAAAATCCTCTGTACTGTTAAAGATGTGAAGTGAATCCCACATCATAAAGTTGGCAAGAGTGAACCCGATGGAGGGATGCCTATAAATAATGAGCGAAGCTAAAAGTCCTGATTAACAGTGTGTTGACAAGAGTGAACCTGGCAGAGGGATGTCCACAGTAAACTGTTTAAAAGGAAATAAGATTTGTGAAAGGCACAGAGAAAATTGTGTTTAAAGTCGTAGTGAACTCGACGGAGGATGGTTGACATTCGAGACGGGACTGAGCCCGGAAGAGGGGATTCAGGGGTGAAAAAACATCACCTAACATGTAAGCAGAAAAGAACTTTTGATAATTATTTTGGTACACATCAGATCCTCGGAGGCAAGAGATTTTTTTGTAGAAAAAGAGACTTAACCACTGAAGGCTCTGATATTTGAAAGAGGAACTGTTATCTCCTGCTGGGAAAGCTCAAGCGTGTGCTGTGCTCCAGAGTCCTACCTTGCTCCTGTGCTCACAATGTGTGGAACAGGGCCCCCCCGACAACTGCATCCTGATTTATTATTCGTGAACACTTTTTTCTTTCCTGTGAACCCTGTCCCACACTCTTTATTTGCATTTAGCGTAAGGATTGGCAATAGGTTTTTCTTAATATAGGCCTTTTTATTTGATAAGACGCCACTAGGACTGCCTTGTTGTTATTTGATGGTCGTTGCTTGCTCCCATCTTAGATTTAGGTATAGATTAGGTGATTTTCCAACCCGCATATACAGTTTAATAACCACCCTTGAACTCTGATCACTTATTGTTGCCACCATAAGTTCCTTGAATATGGTGTCAGCAGTGGGATGTGACTCATTTGAAACTAATTGGTGAACCCAACAATTTCAAAAATGTAGTCAGAGAGCCTCTAACCCTTCCATCGCCACCAAGGAATCAATAGGGTTTGATATCTGCAGTAGTAGGTAAGCTATTATCCCTCCTGGGAAGAGAGGAATAATGCCTACAAACTTGGTCCTGATACCCCCTCTGTGGTGTTACATACGATTTACCCCAAAATCGGGCTTAGCATGGAAATTCGTGATAGACGGCTTTGCAGGAATTATTGATCCCGATTACCAGGGAGATGTGAAGGTTCTCTTACAGAATCATGGTGAAATCCCTTTTGAGATATGTCAGGGAGATCAAATTGCCCAGGGAATTTCCTCAGTTTAAAGAAAGTTAAACAGATAAAACAGAAAGAGGTAAATTAGGCTTTGGAGAGCTGATAAATCTATGAACATCGAAGAAAGGAAGGGAGAAGAACTCACCATCCATCCCGACCCATCCTTCGCCCAGTGAAATAATGCAGCTCTCGCTGAAGCTTTTCTATAAGCCATTCCAGAAGGAGAGGGCTTAGAGAAGGGAAGTCCCCTTTTTTCTTTTTAAAACATTGCTTTATAGAAGGGGAGACATCTACGGAAGGTTTTAAGTAGTGACGGCATCAGTTACCATTACATGCCTGCAAATGCATTCAGTATCACAGCATATCAAACGTTACTAGAGTACTAAACACTTCACATCATAATACTCTATGAACATCAAATATTCAACATACATCAATGCTCACGTACGAGGTGTGGGATTAGAAGTCTTTACACCCGTTTACCCCACAGGCGCAAGCGACCAGATTGATGACAGTAATACAGATCAACGCCTCTGTATCTAGTCCCATTCCTACTGGGACTAATATCTGGTTCTCAGTGGATTCATCCCCATGCATCTCCCATCATGGTAGGCATAAATCCGGAGTATTCATCAGTTCATTTAACATTTGTCGCCAGTCCGTACTACTATCCGCCTCTGCTTCTACCGGGGTCTAATCCTTGATTAACTCCATCTTTGCCATCCCCCATCGATGTGCATCCTTCAACCAGAACTGAGTCGATGGGCCCGACTGGTTTTTCCACGAGATCGCAACCCTATGTTTGGTTATTATGAGCAGGAAATCCACTATTTTCCATTTGGTCTTAGTTCTTTTCCCACCGGGTAGTATCCCCCATAAACACATTTCGGGTGTGCAAGTGTGTTCGCAATGTGCCTAGGAGTTGGTCTTACTCATTACTTCCTCCCAGAATGTTCTGATCACTGGGCAGTCCCAAATCATATGCCATAAGCCTGCTGTGGCCTCTTTACATCTGGGGCAGGTGTGTGTATGTGTTGTGGGTTGATTTTGTGGAATCTGGATGGTGTCCTATATATTCTATGGGTAAAATGGTATTGTATGAGCCTGAACCTGGCATTTCTTGACACCTTACGAGTTTGTTCCCATATTTTAGCCCACTGTTCTTCAGGTATCTCTCTTGCGACGTACCGTTCCCATTTTGCCTTTACGGCTAATTCAGGAAGTTTCTTTTGTTCCCTCATCTGCCGATACAAGCATGAGATTAGACCTCTACTATGTTTAGTGTGTAGCATCTGATGCATTAGGGATCTATGCTATGGTTCCTCCGGGGTCTCCTACGATAGGGCAGCTATTCTATTCACGATTCAGGCATAACTTAAGAAAGCCCCTTCGGGCATGTCATACTGTCGGCGCCATTCTTGGAATGGCAGCAGTTTTCCTTCTTCATAGAGATCCCCCAGTTTCGTGCACCCTTTATGCCGTAATATGGACCAATCTAGGTTAGTCGATATTCCGCCTAGCACTGGGTCAAAGTTTAACGGTAGGTCTGAATTATACAGGTGGGAGCTCTGTGATTTCCCAAACACCTGTTTCCAGGTTTCCCTTGGTACTGCGTAAACATCGCTCTTTCCCATATTTCCCATCGGATCCAACAGTAGTTTGATCTCCTTCTTGTGTTTTGGAAAATTTGCAGTTGGGCTGCTGCGTAGTAAACCTCATAATCTGGCAAAGTAACCCCCCCTCCATGTATGACTGCCGCAGAGTGGTTAACGCCATCCTTCTCCTATTCGAACCCCAGAGCAGTTCCCCTAAGTTGGTATCCAACTTTTTAAAGAATACTTTCTTGATCTTATACAGAATATTGATCAAATAATACAGCAACCTGGGTAGTATCACCATTTTGCACAGGGCTATTTTGCCCCTCAGAGAGAGCGGTGGGAATTTCCCAAATGTTATAGAGTCCCGTATGCTGGATATTGCTCTCACTGTGTTAAACTAAGTCTCCACAAATTAGTCGAAAATTGTGATTTCCCAGATAGTGGAAGGACTCCAGTTCCCAGCGAATCCCCCATTGCGTAAGTGAATCCACAGGTTGTGTGCACATTGTTCCTAGTGGGAGCACCATGGATTTTTCCTCATTCACGCTGTAGCCCGATAACTTCCTAAAGTTGGCTAGTACCTCTAAAATTACCGGGACATATACCCTGGGGTTGCTCACATATATTAACGTGTCACTGTGCATATAGTGATATATTGTGCATTATACCACAGACTCTAATCCTGGTCTCCTGTATATAGTGCCTAAAGTATCCTGCCAGAGGTTCTAGTGCTAGGGCGAATAGTATTGGTGATGCTGGGCATCCTTAACGGGAGGCCCTCTCTAGAGTCCATTTCCCAGATATCCAATTGCCCGTTTTGACCCTTGCCTGGGGGCTTGCGTATAGTAGTTGAATAAACTGCAGTATTTGGGGTCCCATCCCTATCTCAAGACTTTCAATAGCCACTTCCACTCCAAGGCCTTTGTTGCGTTTAAAACCATCAAGGCCGTTTCCTCTTCTGAATGTCGGACATGTGCCATTATAAAATGCAACCTCCTGATGTTCATGGAGGTATTCCGCCCCCCTATTAAGCCACATTGGTCCGATGTACGATATTGATGACAATTTTCTCCAGGTTCAGTCCTATAATCTTCCCCAATATTTTCGTATCAACATTTAAAAGCGATTTGGGACTGTATGATCTGCAGTGGGTAGGGTCTTTTCAGGGTTTCAAAATAACTGTGATCAGTGCTTCTCTCATCGAATCGGGAAGAAAACCCTGAGTGAAGGCCTCCCCATATACTGTCTTTAATATCGGAAGCAATATATCAGCATATTCCAAGTAGTATTCTACTGGGATGCCATCTGTCCCCGGGGATTTACCTTTCTGCATTGTTTTAATGCCCACTCAATTTCCTCAACCTCTATGGGTGCTTCCAACATTTCCCTCTGGGGTGCCGTCAATCTAGACATGTGTGCTATTTCTAGCAGATCTGAGGCCTCCTCTTACGAATATGTTTCCTCGCTACTCTGGATCCTCTACTATCATTGATTTGCGTGATTGCTCCTCTCGGCTGCTCTTTCCGGATCAGCCATGCTAGTAGCCGACCCGCTTTGGCCCCCTTCACCATGTATTCTTTTTGTGTAATGGTTCCTGTCAAATTTGGACAGGGCTTCTTGGTGTGAATTTTGAGTTGTAATTGTGTTTGCTAGATTATGTGCCACCTCCTTTCCCATCCCCAAGTTGATCTCCAGGCATCTAATTATACTCTTTGACTCTTTCAGTTTTTGGGACAGTTTTCCTAATTCCCACCATTGTTGATATGCACACTGCTCTCGCTGTTACCTTAAGGGCTTCCCATATGACACTCACCTTGTCTACCGATTTCTCATTATTCGTCAGAAAACGGACAATCTCGTCCCTCAAAGTTGCATTGAAAGCTCTATCTTTGGGCTGCTCTACTCCTAATTTCCAAGTTGGTATCGCTGGGCGGCATTGCCCTATCTGTAATGACTTAACCAGGGGGGCATGGTCGGAGAGCACCATCCCTAGGTATTCTGTCTGGGAAAATCTATGTGTGCCCGTAAATAAGTAATCCAGGCAAGAGTGTGTCCCGTGCACCGTGAGTAAAATGAATAGGCCCTATCATCCCCGTGTGATCTCATCCATAGTTCCTGCAAGTATAATTCCTGCATCATTCTTTTGAGGGAGCATGTTGATCGGGGATGTTGGTAGGCCCCTGTTCCCGTCCGGTCTATGTTTATATGTTTATATAGCGCCGCAGCCCGTGGGCATCAGGGTGCTTAACATGAAGACAAGGACAACAGATAGAAACACGGGACTTTCAGGCCCTATGGATCAGAAAAGGAGGGGGTCCTAGGCTACAAGCTTATCTGAAAAGGACTGTATTCATGTTCTTTCTGAACTTCAGATAGTTTAGTTCCTGCCTAAGAGGGAATGGGAGTTCATTCCATCTTGTGGAATGGGTCCAAGTAACAACTGAAATCCCCCACTCCCCCGATGAGAATATCTCTGCCCATTAATTCACCCACCTTTTGGAAGTAGTCCTCATTATCAGTATTGGGCGCATACAAATTTACCTTACATAAGTTGTGCCCTTGAAAGGTGCCCTGTATTATAAACATGCGTCCTTCATTGTCCCCCTTGGTAGCTTCCAACTGTCATAGTATTTTGGCGTCCACCCAGATCAGCACCCCCCTGGAGTATGATGAGTGTGATGTTCCCACTAATATGCCTCCCCAACTCCTTTGCAGAGCTATAAGATGAGCTTCGATCAAGTGTGTCTCCTGTAATAATGCCACTTGGATGCCATGTCTATGTAAGAATTGCAGGACCCGGGAGCACTTGGATCTCTTGCCCAGGCCATGTGTGTTCCAGGTTCCTATCTTTTATTGACATCTAAACTGCTTTGGTATACCATTCCCCTGAGCCCCCCCCATTGGACTTGCCACAGTTGCCCTTTGTGTTCTTGATCGTGCCCTCTACTATCCGACTTGGCTACCCTTATATTTAAACAACTGACCACAGGTCATACTGACCGTTTTTATCATTTATCTGCCGCTGGTCTGCTGTCACAGATAGATTTGTGCTGTCTCCTCCACTCATTTTCCCTTTTCCCCCTTCTCCCTCTCCCGGTCCCACCCTCTCTGATTGCCCGTACTCCCACATTCTTCTTGCAGGTACTAATTCCTGCTTTAAACTGTGACGGATCCCCGTCACTGAGCATCAATAAAAAGATGCTTGTTGGACTGCTCGGTACTTCGGTCTCGCTTGTGTCTGAAAGGATAACAGGACCACAGTCAGGAGCTCGGCCTCACCGTTGGTTGTAGACTCTCCCTCCTCAGTGATTTGGTGTCTTAATCCATGTTCTCAGAAAGTTTTTCCATGTCCGCTGCAATCTTCTCTTCTTTTCCCCACTTTTCCTCCTTTCATTGTTACTTCCATTAGTCTTTTTTCCCTGTAGTGTTTCCGTTCTTTGGATCTTCATCACTTTTGGTTTTCCCTGTTGCTCTGTGCTCCTGGGTTTTTGATCTGTCCATACTTGGATTCCATCCAGGTCCAGATTTGTGCGCTGCGAGGAAGAAGTGCGACTGGTTATCTGCCAGCACCTTCGGCTTGGCTGGCAAAAACATCATGTATCTTAGGCCATGTTCCCGGAGCTTCCGTTTTACCGAGTCAAAGGACTGTCTCGGTCTCTGTACTTGCGTAAAGTCCCGGAATATCAGGATCCATGCATTCTCTATCTGCATACTCTCCAGTTAACGTGCCTCCTACAGGATTGCGTCCGGTCCCTGAAGTTAAGTAGCTTAGCTATTATGGCCCGAGGTGGAGCTCTTGTGGGTGGCGCACGACCGGACACCCTATGTGCCCTCTCCACTGTAAACAACTTGGAGAGGCCACGGGCCGCAGTGTGTCCAGTACTATTTTTTCCACGAAGAGTTCTGTGCTGTCCCCTTCCATCCGTTCCGGCACTCCCACCAACCGTATGTTGCATCTTCTAGAACATCCTTCGGCGTCCTGCACTCTATCTTTTTCGGGTCTTTGTTGCCCCCACGAGGCCCTGAATTTTGTTGCGCATGGTTTCCACCACGTCTTCCAGGTCACTTGTTCGCTGCTCTGTTGACACCACTCTTTCAGTCACTTTCGCCAAGTCGGCCCGCACCAGCGACACATCTGCGCCTACATCTTGGATCCTAGTTTCCAGTGCCTTCCTTGCCTCTTGTATAGCTGTCATGAGGTTCTTCAAAGTCACACCACCTGTCTGTCGGTGTGTTTGGCTCTCCTGCTGCTTGGCTGTTTTGCGTTTGGCGCCTACGTATCTGTCCATCCTCTGCTGGCCTTTCACAATTGTGCAAAAGGTTGTTTGAATGACTATGGTGGGTATGTCCTCGTCCTGCTCGGTCAGTTCGATTGCTAAATTCCTTTTGGCGTCTTACTGGTCATGCGCCCCCTTTGGTTCTCTGTCTCCCTATTGTTCCTTCCAATGTGCGCCAATCTGTTCCTCAATGTGTGTCTTGGGCTTTATGCTGGCCCGTTTATCTGTGTTCCCACCACAATGGATACAGGCTGCGCTTGGTCTCGCTCTGTTGCCTCTCCCTCCACTTGGCACTCTGGGGAGTGCTCCACTATCTGCTTTCACAATATTTAGTAGTCATCTGACCCTCTATTGCACCCTAGGTGTCTGATTATGTTCACACTGTATGGCCCTGGAGATCCCATTAAGAAAACCTTCAAATGGCTCCCCTCATGTCGGTCTACCTCGTGGGTTTCTTGTCGTGGGATGGTATCGGTTTGTTTTCAATCTGGGCCTTTGATTGTCCTGGTGTGTGGTTTTCACTGTGTCAGCTATGCCTGCCGTGTGCTGTGGCCCGTTAGAAGTACAATCTTGGATCCCTCTGTTTAATAGCCAGGGATCACTTCCCTCACTCCTCTGTGCCAGGCCCTTCTCCGCTCCATTCCAGGCCCTGTGCGGTAACTGTTTTCTCCTTGCGGTTTCCTGTCTGAGGTTCCCCCTCTGGTCCGGCTGCCGTGTTCACTTTTTTAACTGAGAGTCACCTCTCTGATGTCTCCTCCCGCCGAACCGCGCGATTCAGCTTGTGCAGGCTCCTCGTTTCTAGGTCCCACTTAGGTCGTCCATCTATGTGGCAAGTCTCTCTGACGAGTCGGGGGCCCATCCTCTATTGTCCCCCGAGTGTCTCTCTCACCGCAGATCACATTGAGCAATCATCGGCAGAGGCGAGGGGCTCCGGTCTGGAGAATGGACGGTACGCTTCCGTTATGGTGCCCGCAGTGCTGTCCCTCATGTGCCCATATGTTGCTTCCTGTGTGCCGGGGTGTAGGTTCTGCTTCCGTTCGGTGATCTTGCTGGGTGCGCTTCGCTCCGAGCCAATATGTACTCAGATGTGCCTCTTTTTCAGTCTGTCAAATAGCATGTTACACGGAAGAGACCTTTCGATCATGTATTCAGTGGAGTTTTTGGTGAAAAACAGCCAATTTCAGAATGTATTGCTTCAGGATAATGGCGGCCACAGCGGAGCGATGAGGCTTAGGTTCTCATCCTCACGATGCTCAACAGCACCCCCACGGAAGGTTTAATAAAAAACAGCTGGTAATACCTAAGAGTCACCGAAAGGTTGTACTGGAGATCGCACATTTTCATCTCACCGGGGGACATTTAGGACAATCTAAAACCCAGTCGCATATTAGTGGGAAGTTTTATTGGTATCCACGCTGATATAAAAACCTATATTCCAACGTGCAAAATATGCCAAAAGACCAGCATGCACCTCCCATTACCTGCCCATCTGAATCCGTTGCCGATCATAGAAGTCCCCTTTTCAATAATCGGCATTGACATAATTTGACCCCTAGAAACATCCAGGTTAGGCAATAAATATGTCCTTGTAATTGTAGATTATGCGACTTGATAGCCTGAGGCATTCCCAATGTGAAATAATACCACATAGTAGATCCTTAAACACCTTCTACTGTACTTCTCCAGGGTTGGTTTCCCCAAGGAAATGTTTGCAGACCAAGGTTCGAATTTTATGAGTAAGCTTATGGCAGAAGTCAAAGAGCTACTCCACATTACTACCTTGCGAACTTCCGTGTGCCATCCCCAAACCGATGGCGTAGTGGAAAGATTCAATAAAACCCTGAAGCTAATTTTATGAAAATTAGCAGACAAGGATGGAAAAGACTGGGACCGAATGATACCTTGGGCAATATTTGCAGTGAAGAAAACCCCTCAGGGTTCCAGAGGTATCTCTCCTTTCGAGCTGCCCTACGGTAGAGAGCCCAGAGATGTCTTAGACATTCTGTGGGAAACCTGGGAAGAACGAGAGGAGGCCCCCATTCCGGTCTCGCAAACCGCTACCAGAATGCAACAACATATACATTTGGTTAAAGACTTAGTTTGTATGCATAAGGAAAAGGCCCAGAGTCGTCAAAAATCTGCTTATGATAAAATGGTGAATTTAAGATCATTCTCCATAGGACAAAAAGTACTGGTCCTCTTGCCCATCTAAAAAAACAAACTGGTCTCCAAATGGCACAGGCCTTATGAGATAGAATGAATGGGAACCTGCACTTATAAAGTAGCCCAACTAGACAGAAAACAGAAGGTCCATTTGTATCACATAAATCTCTTGAGCGGAAAGAGAACCCTGCAGTGACCCATGCCAAAGTACTAGTCTGTCTAGTTCCCGAAAAGAAAGGTGACTTTGAATGAATCCCTCCCGAGCTATCTATCCAACAACAAGAAGATTTAAAAGACATAGTGGTCTAATTTCCTGATGTATTCTCAGAAAAACCAGGAAGAGTAAACGGCACATACCACTATATAAGAACACCTAATGGTTCATTTAAAACTGTATCGGCTCCCAGAAGCCCGTAAACAGATAGTGATTGAGGAAGTCAACAAAATGTTGAAAGCTAATATCATTGAACCACCTTCAAGCCCATGGTCCTCTCCTATCGTGTTGGTCACTAAACATGACCCTTGATGGAGATTCTGCATAGACTTCCATCAAGCTAATGGCATCTTGGACTTCGAGGCATATATCCCATGCCGCGCATCGATGACGTTATTTATGAACTCGGAGCAGCCACCTTTCTATCTACCCTAGATTTAACCAAAGGGTACTGGCAAGTTCCCATTTGCGGGCCAGATAAGGAAAGAAACATGTTTTCAACGACTCTAGTACTATTTCAATTTAAAGTCCTGCTGTTTGGCTTACACAGTGCGCCAGCTACTTTCCAATGCTTCATGGATCAAATTTTATACCCCTACTCTGATTTCTGTGGAGCTTATATTGACGATATCGTAATTTATAGTAAAACCCGGGAGTACCATTTCTTTCATCTTTATACCATCATGAAAGTCCTCACAAACGCTGGCCTAACTGTAAATCCAGCTAAGTGCAGATTAGCCCAGTCAGCCATAAAGTACTTAGGCTTCTTCATAGGGAATGGAAATGTACAGCCCCAACATGAGAACGTAAAAGCTGTCTTAGATAAACCAACCCCCAAGACCAAAAGAGATCTTAGAGCTTTTCTTGGCTTAATAGTATATGACTGTAGCTTTAGCCCCAACTTTTCAGATAAAATAGTCCGGCTAACAGATGAACTTAAGAATGCTGCACCCCAGAAACTTCATTGGAATCACGAGGATGAGATATGCTATAACACCCTCAAAGACTTTTCTGAAGAATTCATCTTAAAAACGGATGCCTCCCTTGCAGGGTTAGGAGCAGTCCTGCCCCAGGTTTACAATGGATTGGAACATCCCATATTATGCACCAGCCGCAAACTGTTCCCACGTGAAAATAATTACACTTTTTTTTTTTTTTTTCTGAAACCAGGCTACTTTTTATTGGTTTTTACTTACAATCAACATAGCCTCATTATGAGGCAACAATAAACAACAAATTAAGAAGGTGATCTATGTACTTTCCATTGTCACATAACTGTTCCCATTGCCTGCATGTCTCAAGCAGATACAATGCAGAGTGCAGCTCGTTCTTTGAACCACTAATGGTCCACAGATGAACGACCACAGATGCACAACCCTAGCTATATGCAGGGGCGGTACATGGGACATGGGTAAAGAACTGGCTAACAATGGGCACTGTCAGTGCTCATCAGGATGGAGCACTGTCACACCCATCAAACAGTATATATAGAGGTAATTAGTAAAGAGGCAGGTGAGCTCAGCTTCATTACCTCCTGCAGAGATGAAGGATAATGTCTTCTGCAATGTCTTTTCAATTGCAGGTGTGGTTATGTTACACTAAATCATTGTGCACATTGTGTGGAAGTTGCAGTGCAACAGTGACTGGGGTAGGCAAAATTGTTGTTTTTATAGGGATTCCTAACTAACTTTGTTAAACAAGGTTATATTTATGATCATGGAAAACAGCCTTGTAAAACAGGGAACCCTATTTCGTCCTTAATGCAGTATTCATCATAGGACACTCTTTTAGCACAAGTACTTGATGTCTCATATCTCAATATCTACATTTCCATCTTCAATTTCAACCCTGGTGCAGCTCTTTTGTGAAATGTGCCTCTCCACTCCAGCCCTTGCGTGTCTACAAAGTCCCCCTCACCTTCCAGTTTATTTTCATTGAAGTTGCCTGTGTACTTTGCGCCGTTGGGAAATGTGTAGGTCCCTCTTCCATGAAATTTGTTGTCCCTGAACTCGCCTTCATAAACTGCCCCAGAGGGATGCTCCAGCCGCCCAGTCCCGTTCATCCGATCTTCTCTCCAAATGCCTGTGTAGATGATCCCATTGGGTGTAATGTGAGTCCCCATTCCATTTCTCTCCAAAGCTCCAGATGGGGATCTTGTACATTCACCCTCGGACTTATCTCCATTTGGGAAAACAAAGGCGATTGTAAACACTGCAGGATCCGCCATGGCTCTGGAACAGGGTCCTGTTGATTCTTTCTGCCATGTACGCTACCCTGCGAGGCGAGAACTTCTAAAAAAAAAAAAAAAGAAGAAAATAATTACTCTGTGTTGGAACTAGAGGCCTTGGCCATCAAGTCGGCCATAATCCATCTTAGATACTACCTTTTATGATGACAATTCACACTTGTCACAGATCACTCACCCCTAGTTTGGAATAGCCAACGCAAAGACTCCAACCTTCGGGTCATGCAATGGTTTCTAGACCTACAACCCTATTGTTTCACTGTGGAACACTGAAAAGAAAATGGCCAGGGAAACAAATGTGGCTATATCGCATGGAGGAAGGGTATGTGAGAAACTTGAAGGTGTCTCCCTGACTAGTCCCCGGGGATCTGTCATCCAGGTGGCCAGGACACAGCCATCCACAGCTATTGGATCCAGTTCCTGAGGTGGACCAGTGAGAGAGGATCATCAAGATGGTGGGTCCTTGGGGAGTGGAAGTGGGACACCGACGGGTGAGACGCGGTATCCCCCTTCTTATACCTTTTCCCTATCCTACCCCGTAGGATCCTCAAACACTCTGCCCCCCCTCCCTTTTCTGACACAAACACTTTCGCACACCACGGAAGATGACGGACAAACACCAGAGCCGTTTACCTGACCTGTTCCAACGCCAGGGTCAGGCAAAGTCAGGCAATTGACCAGAATCACACACACCTGATTGCTCTTTCCCTTCCCACGGGATAAAAGTTGGAGCACCCGAGCACAATGCGAGCAAGGCAGACTGCACGACGAGAGAGCTGACTTAGCACAGCAGTTCAAGAGGGGTAGAAAGACACAGCGAACCGAGAGAGTCACAAGGAGAGAAGCGACCTTGCCCTTTCCGAGCCAGGCCCGTGAAACCTCCGGAGAAGGAATTGCAAGACAACGAACAATAGCCAGCGTGGGTTGCAGCAGGTGTCAATGGTATACAAAGCCCTCCTCCGCTGATAACCAAGCCGAGTGGAGACGTATGCCACCATGGTACCGGCCTCGACTCCAGAGATAAGGAAAAGCCAATCGTTACGTCACAGCCAGTGAGTCGAGGGGAGAGCCGATAAGAAACAAAACTATGTTTGAACAAAAGTAGCAAAGCGGCTAATTGAAGAAAGTACAAAGAACTGTTTGATACGAGAGGGGAAAACTATCTACAGAGGAGTCTGACACCACGTGTGTATTCACTTGAGAAACCCTGGGTGATTACCCTTGTTAAAACTACCATTACCAGAATGCCTTGAGAGAAAGGCGAGAAGGGGTCAAAGTGGTCATACAGGGGTCTAGTAAAATCCTCTGTACAGTCGAAAGCTTTTGACCGACAGATGATTGTGAAGCTTAGGGAAGAGCATCCTGCATCGTAAAGTTGGTAAGAGTGAATCCGATGCCAATAAAGAAGGAGCAAAGCCAAAAGTCCCGATTAACAGTATGTTGACAAGAGTGACTCAGGCAGAGGGATGTCCACAATTAACTGTTTCAAAATACATTAAGATTTGTGAACGGCACAGAGAAGATAGTGTTGAAAGCCGTAATGAACCAGACGGAGGGAGGCTGATATTCGAGAGTGGTGTGAGCCCGGAAGAGGTGGATCCAGGGGTGAAAAGACATCACCCAAAGTTTAAGCAGAAAGGAACTTTTGTTTATTTTGGAACACCTCAGATCCTCGGAGGCAAGAGACTTTTTGTAGAAAAGAGACTTAACCACCGAAAGCTCTGATAGTTGAGAGCAGAACTGTTAACTTGTGCTGGGAAAGCACGAGCGTGTGCTGTCCTCTGGTGTTCTACCTTGTCCTGTGCTCAAAATGTGGGGAAGGGAGACCCCGACAACTGCATCCTCATTTATTATTTGTGAACACTTCTTTCTTTCCTATGAACCCTATCCCACACTCTTTCTTTTTATTTAGCATAAGTATTGCCAATATGATTTTCTCAGTAGAGGCCCTTTTAGTAGACAAGGTGCCACTAGGGCTGTCTTATTATTATTTGATGGTCGTAGCTTGCTCCTATCTTAGATTTAGGTTTAGATCAGGCTTTTTTCCAACCTGCATATACAGTTAAATAAAGACCCTTGGCCTGTGATCACTTGTCTGTCTTTACTGTTGCCACCATGAGTTCCTTACATGGCCCATTCTCCAAGTTTCCTCCGCCTTGTTCAGCATAGTCGAAATCGTTGCCTTCACTGCCAATGCCGACTCCGGTCTCCCGGATGACGGTGTGACAGCAACGTGCTTTGCGTCCCTCAGTGAAGTTTAGCAGCAGTTACCCCCTGTAGTTCTAGGCTCCTATTTCCCTTTAAACCCGGAACATACGTGCCGGCGCGCACGGGCAGGCACAGTCTTTTCCTGTATAAAAGACAGAGTGCCAGGGGACCTCGGTTAGAACTGGAATTTTTAATTTACATTTTACTTTCTTTTAACAACATATTTTAGCCTGTATTTAAATTGCCCGTTCAATATTTGGAATTTTAGCATTGTGGTGCTTAACTTGCTCTAGTTGTTGGGGAGATACCAGAATTGAACTGCAATTGTGATCCAGTGTTCAAATTGATAAGAATTTGTGTATCAAGAGACGCGAGTAAAAGCAGAGAGGTACTTCCTCCCTGCACGTGTCTTCATAGGTAAAGTACTACATTCCCCAGAAGGATTGTAGTTCTAGGCTCCTATTTCCCTGCAAACTTTGCGCGAACGTGCTGGCGCGCACGGGCAGGCATATTCTGTTCCAGTCTGTGCAAGGAGGTGAAAGGTGCTTCTTCCACGTAAGTGCTTTAGAATCTTATTCTTTTAGAATCATACTCTTGTTGAACCAGTAACTAGGGGGATGCTTGCTGTGGTAGATTACGCCTGCTCGAACAACATTAGCACACACAATGCCCATCATATGGATCAGTAAATAAATGGATGAAAACACCAGTCATTCGAACATAGCAGAAAAGATTAGGAGCCCTACGGCTGAGGCTCACATAATCGTACCTAGTAACCAAAATAGTAGAGGGAACCTAGTATTGATAAATAGTTGTCCTAGACAGCCAAATTGGGAAGAAAGAGAGAGAAAACCTGACCGCATTTGTAATACTGCAACGCTGAAAGTGGGGCTGTTAAGCACGCTGTCTTTAAACAAACACGCATACAATGTTCATGACCTCATTAAAGAGAGGGACTTAGACCTACTATGCATCACAGAAACCTGTCTGAAAGACCCAATAGGTCCAGTGTGCGTTAATGCTGTACCTGAAGGGTACATAATGTACCACAAAAACAGAGAGAGTGGAGTAGGCGGAGGAGTAGCCGTCATAGCCAGAGATTCCTTAAAATTATTTAAGGCTGACTTTGCACGCACAGGCTGTGAGGAAATCCAACTAAAACTAAAATCTACTCCAAACGATTGTCTTAATATCATTGTTTTATACAGACCACCTTCCCTAGTCTCGGATTTTGACCATGAAGTCACTTGCAAGTAACCCAGCTCATATCGACTAATACTTCCACCTTGTTAGTGGGAGACATGAATAGATGGAGAGGGAACATGGGTGACAAAGAGGCACTAATACTTGAAAATTCCATGAAGAACTTGGGATTTCCAGTAATAAATAACCAACAACTCCCCAAGGGAATCAGCTAGACTGAGTCTTCACTAACAATTTGAAATCCCAAAATGTCGTCACAGAGCCATGTATATGGTCAGATCATTATCTAGTCACTCTTGAGTTACAACTTCACACCCCAGCCATACAAACTGAGAACCCCCACATTAAGGTTTGGAGTAGAAACTTCAGAAAACATAGGGCCTGAGATACTAAAGCCATGCTTACAGAAGATATCCGAGTCTTTTCATGCCCCATTGAAACTCAAATTGGTGAGAAAAAATAATAACCACTGCAAATGGTACAGTGGAGATTTAAACAAACTTAAACAGGATAAACGAGCCAAAGAAAGAAAATGGCGTCAGAATCCAACCCAGGAAAATATAGATAACTGGAAACGCTCAGATCACAGTTATAGGAAAGGTGTTAAAGAAGCGAAGAAAAACTATTATAATAAAGAAATAGAGGCAGCCTCAAATACTTCTAGCAACATTTTTGAGATAGTTAAAGGGATTAAAAAACCCAAGACGCTCTCACCAACCCCTTCCCCTCCCCCCCCATACCTTCCAGGGAAGACTGTGATAAGGTTCAAGAAGCTTTCGCAGCTATGGATCAGAAAGCCAGAAACAACATTATGGCCAGAACAGATGGAGACACATTAGTTCTCCCAGTATAAACCCCTAAATTGGAAGAAAGAGAGAGTTTTAGTTTCACACTCATCTCAGAGGAAGATCTATGCCAGGTAATGGCCAAAATGAAACCAACCTCATGTGCAGAAAATATTCTACCCACAAAAATTATATTGGAGCACAAAGAACTTTTCTCCCCAGTTCTGACTTGGATGGTTAATGCATCATTTAGGGAGGGCGTGGTGCCCAAGGAGATTAGGGAGGTAACAATCACACCATTAGTCAAAAAAGTAGGGCTGGATCCTAAAGATCCCAGCAACCTACATCCCATTACCAATTCAAATTTTATTTGGAAAATTCTTGATAAAATTGCGACAAACCAATTGCAAAAGCATGTGGAAGTCCAGAAGCTACTGCATGAACAACAATCCGGGTTTAGGGCTTCCCATAGCACCGAATCCGCCATGTTGGATCTTTAGACCCACATGCTAGATTTGGTAGACAAAGGCAAAACCGGGATTCTCATGCTATTGGACCTCAGCGCCCCTTTTGATCTGGTGGACCACCAGCTTCTTCAAGCGGTGCTGGACAAAATAGCAGGTTGCTCTCCAAAGGCTCTGGACTGGCTGTGCTAATTTCTGAAGGACCGGAGTGCCAGAGTACATTGGGGCCACACATTTTCTGAAGCTGCCCCCATTATTTTTGGAGTCCCTCAGGAATCATGTTTGTCCCCCTTATTGTTCATTCTCTACATGAGAAGCCTCTGTGAGCTCCTAGAGCACATTGGCGTATTCTTTACGAATTACGCCGATGATACACAGCTCATTTTTTAACTTAAGGGCGACTATACCATTGATAATGCAAAAATAGTAGAGGTCTACCATATCATAGACACCTGGATGCAACATCACTGGATGTGTTTAAATAATACAAAGACTAAATTGATGATTTTCAGAACACGACAGGCCAGATCTAAGTTGGGGGTGGAATATGGGGCCTTCTCCATCAAAGAGGCTATTATCCCGGTAATGCCCTATGTTAAAACCCTCCGGATGATGGTTGAAGCATCAGTGGGCTCCGAAGTACAGGTGAACTATCTGCATAATAATGCCTACTGCCTGTGTTTTCTGAGAGCTATAAGACCTTACATTAATGAAGCAAACACAGCGACCATTGCTAGAGCAACCATATTGTCACGCCTAGACTATGGTAATGCCCTATTGCTTGGAGCCACTAAGAGGGAAGTGGAAAAGTGTCAAGTAATGAAAAACGATGCAGTTTGCATAGTTAAGAGTATCAAAAATAGAGAACATTTATCAACAATGAGAAGAGCTTTACATTGGCTCCGAGTGGAAGACAGAGTTAACTTCAAAGCTATGACGATCATTCATGGGTGGTTATATGGAGAGGCCTCGAGCTATTTAAAAAAACAATTCTCTTTTTATACACCTCAGAGACGCCTAAGATCAGCTGTTGGGGGTTTACTGAATATACCCAGTGCAAATCGAGCACAAGGACGAGGGAGATCTTTTCCAGTCAAGGCAGCAAAATATTGGAACAAATTGCCAATGGCCCTACGGCAAGAGGAGAACTATCAGAGTTGCAGTAAATTGCTGAAAACCTTTTTTTTTCAATAATACATGGCAGCCCAGGCTATTTCTCTGACCGAGTCTAAACTGCTATTTGAGACAAATATGTGAATTTATCCTTTCTGGTTTTCGGCGCATTAGAAGTATGTACATAAACATAACAAACGAGAACAATCCCACAAACTTGGAAAGTGGCCCTAATCGTTCCAATCCTCAACAAAGGGGACCCTGCAAACCCCAGGAACTACAGGCCAATTGCCCTTCTCGACTCTATTGGAAAGTTGTTCTCCTCTATCCTCCTCAGAGACCTAAAAAGCTGGGCTATAAGGACAGGAGTCCTAGACAAGCGCCAAACAGCATTTATGAGTGGCGTTGGTACTTCCTTGAACTTATTCATCCTGAACATGTTAAAACTTCGTGCACTGGAAACTAAAAGGATCATATACCTTGGTTTCATTGATCTCAAACAGGCCTTTGATGGAATTAGTAGAGAACTGCTCTGGACCAAGTTAAAAAAAATTGAATTGTCTGGAAGATTTGCTCGAAGCCATCCAAGAACTTTACACCAACACCTCAAATCAAATTCTGGTCTTCAAAGGAGATGATGTAACAGAAAAGATCATGACGTCTAAAGGTATCAAGCAAGGATGTGCATTGGCACCTTTTTTGTTCGTCCTTTACATAGCTGACATGAAGGAGTCCCAGGAACAAATTTGAGCATTTCCACCAGTATTTTCCCAGATGAGGACCTGCCTTGGATCCTATACGCTGACGATGTTGTATTCATGGACCAAACACCTATAGGTCTCCAAAGACGTATTGCTGAATTTAAGATCTATCTAAGCAACAATAATATGAAGATCAACATAAAAAATCGATGATCTTGATAATGCAGTCGGCTCGAGGATCCACGGAAATAAAAAAATAATGTTTTAAATGTATTTACTTCGTCAATAGATAACCAGCCCTTAGAAATAGTAGACTCAATTTTCTACCTGGGAGTCCGAATCAATAAAAACGTTAATGAACAGGCACAAGATAGTTTCATTAGAGAGAGACTGATCAAACTATCCAATCAAGGCCGAGTCCTCCACCGGAGATATGGAACTTTTTCAAAAATGCCACTAATTTTATTCTATAAACAAAAGGTTGTGGCGATCCTGACTTATGGTGCCGAGTCTCTATTAAACCTCCATTGGAAAACCTGAGGGGTGTTTGAGGCTCTCTTCTGGAGAAAGGTCCTTAGGCTTTCTAACTGCCTTTCAGTCTCGACGATAAGACACAAACTGAGGCTGCAATCTCTGGTATCGGTAGTGCTGTGGAAGACTATTTCCTTATATCAGAAATGTATTCTGGACAAACCGCCTATCCCCTTTGAAGTTCTGGCAAATAAAGATGTAAGAAAGGTAGATATCAACTTCCAGGCCTGGAAACAGAATTGCCAAGAAATACTAAAGTAATACAATATCAAAATGGACACGTTGAAAGAAAATCTGATATAGTAATGACAATTCTTCGTGAAAAAGATTGGGAGGAAACGGTTATCTTGAAGAGGCAGAATAAAAATGTCCATAACATCATATGGGAACGAAAGACATTGAACGATCCCCCTCCCTACTTGCGAAGGTTTCCCTCATCTCGCTATAGGGACCCCTTGATGAGATGTAGGTTAAACATCCTGCCAACTAGGGAGGTACAATATTTAAGAAAACAAATCACAGCCCAAGATGCTAGATGTCGGTTTTGTGACAATTCGGAAACGTTAGAATCGGTAAAACACTGGATGTTATCATGCCCGAAATTGATCACCCAAAGAAAGCAAAATTTGGGAGAGTGGGTGGCCAAAGTAAATACGATGACGGAAGAGGACTATTGGGAAAGAATATTGACGGCCGATAGAATCGGCACAACTTTGGATGTCCTCAAACTTGTAGAACTGATTCTCACAGTGATTAATGGAGGACAGTGAAGAACATTCAGGGATGTGTCACAGTTTCACTGGGAGATATTGGAAAGAGAATGACATCATTCGCGAGTTATATGTTAAAGGTTGAAATTTAGTTTAACCAATAAAACATTTTAAAAAATACATAAATATAAACAGTCAGTGCACCAACCTCAGGGGCCTCTGGGGGATGAAGTGCCTTCCAAGAATGCACGGTGAGTAAGCTCCAGCAACAACAATGTCCAAATGAGACAAGCACTTAACCTTCCTAAAAAAAGAATAAAAATGTTTGTACATATTTAATATTCTAAATGAGAAATTGTTTTAATTGTTTTTGCCGTCTCTTGATGTAAAATGAATTGTTTATAACAAATTACATGCTTGAAAATTAGGCACAAAGATGTACCGGGGATCCATCCCCAAATTATCATCCGACAGATGCACTTTAGGGCTACCTCAGTTCAGATGTGTTAGCTTGTTTAGGCAGGATCTGGGATAAATGATAGTAGGCTGTGTACAGGATTTAAGAGTACTTTAATGTTTGTTTGACTCCAGTACTCTATGTGCATTGATGTTTACCTTTTCCCTTCATTGTGGGGTCCCATGCATTGGGTAGCAGGTGAGATGCATGCCAACTCTGTGTTGAATTCTAGCTACACTACTAGTTGTCTTTCTACTGGGCCCTGGGATGTTGGGTAGCTTACGCATATGGGGCCTTGGTTGCACCACTGGATTATTGTTTGGGCCATTTACCAGGGCCAGTCTGTAGAACATGAAAGAAAAGCCACTGGGTTGGTCATTACTCACGGACACCCTTGTCTGTGTTGGACTCGTTTCCTATCTACTATGACTCTTGGCTACTCATTCCACCTTGCTTCGCCAACTGTTACCAATGTCACCAGATTTTAAAGGTATAGCAGGTATAAATGACTCTTCTTGAGAATGACATGCAAAACTCTCATACTAGCAAAGGTACTTTGGGCTCCCTCGCCAGAGGTAAGCCCACCAAAGTGGCGAACATCCATTATCATCTGTTCTCAGAAAAGGAGCGTTTCAAGATGGTCACCTTTGCATGGATCTTCCAGGCACTTTTAGAGAAGGACCTCTAGTTTTCCCTACGTCCATAATTCCTATTTACATGTGCAACATAAGTATCACTGAAACATGTTGTTTGTCAGTAGAGGGTTGCATTTCAGGTTTACTTTGCACAGACCTACAGGGTCAGCCAGGAAGACAGCAAAGGTCCTGTTTGAGGATAGGAGCCATGCACCTGCATAGGAAAAATGGGCCTTATGATGGATAATTGGTTCCAAAAGGTTAACTTTCCAGAGTTTCAGAAACTCACTTCAGGACATGTACCATCCTCCACTGTCTGTCTAGGTTTTTCACAGAGATGAGCCCTCTCCCCCGCCCCGAAGCAGCCAGCAGCACAGACGAGGCCCACAGAGACCGCCTGACTAGGTCTGAGAGGCCTGCCTGACCTCTCCATGCCGGGCGCAGCGCGGCGCCAAAACGAGGCTGAGACCGCCTCTTAGCTCGAACGAGCATCCGCCGGCAGGCGGATTCGCCGGCCCTCACAAAGGCCACACTAAGGCCTGTTGGGTGCCCGTGCCTCCGCACTCCACATCTTCTGCCCAGGGAAGAGGGCAGGAGCCCTCTCCCCCGCCCCGAAGCAGCCAGCAGCACAGACGAGGCCCACAGAGACCGCCTGACTAGGTCTGAGAGGCCTGCCTGACCTCTCCATGCCGGGCGCAGCGCGGCGCCAAAACGAGGCTGAGACCGCCTCTTAGCTCGAACGAGCATCCGCCGGCAGGCGGATTCGCCGGCCCTCACAAAGGCAACACTAAGGCCTGTTGGGTGCCTAAGGAGCCAGGCACCAGGAACTCTGCCCCTACCACTCCAGAGCCACCATGAGCAGGAGCTCCTTCCATCTACTGCTGGAGCAGTAGCCAGCCCTGCCTGACACCAGGTATGTCACGAGTCCCTAGCCGCAGCACGAGCGTGCGTCTTGAAGGCAACACGCGGCGGATTATTTAATAATATCCGCGCCGCTCAAGCGTGTGGCCTTCTCCAGCCAGGATCTGCCCCATTATTGCACTCAGAGTGCATCCAGCCACCAATTGAAGCCTCTAGGTCCACACCATTTAAAGATGGCTGACCGTCGCATCTTCAGCCCTCCACCCGGCCCCGCAACCCTGCAAACATTGTGATTGGCCCCTCTCCTCTACTGGGAGCCTACCACAAGCCAGCAGGCTTCGAACCGGCCCACCTCGAAGGCACTGTACACGGTGCCTATCTCTAGCCTGTATACGCCATCGAGCATAGGGCTAGATCCCCTGCCCATCTCCTCTGGGGCAAGCATACTGCCCCTTACAGCAACCTTTTTTCCACTGCTCCAGCCAGCAACCTGAACTGCTTCAAGCCTTCACTGAACCCTGTTTTTGCACTACGGTCTAACACAAACTACTTTCACATTGTGTTGTGCCTTATGGTCGCTTAGAGACCACTGTGACATTGTGTTGTGCCTTATGGTCGCTTAGAGACCACTGTGACATAGTGTTGTGCCTTATGGTCGCTTAGAGACCACTGTGACATTGTGTAGTGCCTCATGGTCGCTTAGAGTACACTGTGTATTAGCACTGTGTATTAGAACTGTGTATTAGCACTGTGTACTAGCATTTCTCTGATTCTCTGCGTCAGTACCCTCACTGCAGCACCATTGTGCACTTACATTGCGTACTAGCTTCTCTCTGATGATTTTGTGCGCCAGTTCCCTCTAAATTCAGATATGATAACCTGGACCTTCCTCATTATGTTCCCATTCTGCCTGGTCCCCCATGACACCCCTTGTACAGGGCCACACTTTCGCTTACACCCCAATGGCCTCAGCAGACTAGCCTGCCCCAGACATTATCCCATACCCTGCCCCACCCCCTTCCTACCCAACATCAACCCCTTCCAACCTACCTCCTCCATCGACTCTCATCGCACAGCAGACACCTCCAGCCCCCAAGAAGCATCACAAACTACTCCCATCGGCCAATCCACTATCACGAACCTCACTACCAGCAAATCCTATCCCTGCTCAGGCTTATCGAGACTCACCCGACTCAGATCCAGAACACACACACCCGTATCCTTCCTCAATCTAGGCAACAAACAAAATATAACCTTAACCAAATCTGCCCCTTCCTGCACACGCCCTACACTTCCGTCAGACCAGATATCACACGGCCTGAACGCACCCTCCCCCCGCACCCACATCAAAAAATCACGCATCACCACCGAAACCATCAAAGGTGCACTCATCAATGCGAGATCTGTAGTCGCCCATGCCCTAGACATAGCCGACATTATTTCCTTCAATGATCTCGACTTCATAGCTATTACAGAGACCTGGCTCCACCCAGCGTCTGGCCCCTCTCTATCACTTGCTATACCCAATGACTATACCATCTACCGTGCAGACAGACAAACAGCTAAAGGTGGTGGAGTAGCCATTATTGCAAAAAGCTCCATCAACATAAGACACATACAAAACCAATCACTGCCATCAGCGGAACTACTCACCCTCAAACTACACACAACGCACACAAGCACTATCACCATCCACCTCATTTACAGACCGCCAGGCCCTATACTATCCTTTAATGACGACATAGCCCTTTTACTCTCTGACAATATCAAACCTAACTCTCGACTACTCATCCTAGGAGACTTTAATCTAGGTCTCAATGATGAGAAAGATGACAAAGCTCACACTGTCGCCAACACAATTTCAGAATTAGGACTCACCCACCATATCACACAACCCACACACAACAAAGGCCGCATCCTTGACTGGATAGCTGACCTCAACTGCAACACTACCATCCTTTCCAACACTCCATGCGCTTGGACTGATCACCACCTTATTACCTTCACCATCAACAAAGGCAATCGAACACCAGGGCCTTCCTCCAATGCCCCACCCACACTCACAAGAAACAACAAAAATATCACACTAGAGAAACTCCTCCCGTTACTCCAACCCATCATCGACTTCTCACCCACCATGACCAACCCTACTGAACTAGTAGAGTTATACAACACAATTATCCTTAAGGCCATAAACACCATAGCACCACTCAAGCTTCGGAAAGCCAAACCACGAGCACACCTCAATTCTTGGTTCACCCCCAAACTAAAAACACTCCGCAAATCCAAAAGACAAGCTGAATTAGCATGGAAACAGTCACCATCCACTATTAATAAGACATCTTACGCACTGGCATCGAACATCTATAAATCAGCCATCATCCAGTCTAAAAAAAACATGTACAATGAAAGAATCAGCAACGCCAAATCTAATACCAAAGAGCTATTCAATATCCTGAGAGAACTCGAATCACCCTCCCCCACTCCAGACACTTGTAACAAAGACATCCACTGGTGCACGAGCATCCAGGAAGCACTCCTAGGCAAAATTGCCACACTACAAGCCAAAATCCTGACAAAGAAAGAAAGCCTCACCCTCACTGATAACATCACCCCCTCTACACACACCCACACCACCCCCCAAAATGATGACAATAACCTCTTTGAGTTTTCCACCATAACCATCAAAGAGGTTGAAGAAATAATCTACTCTCTTAAACCGTCCAAATGCCAAGGCGATACCTGCCCAGCCCCAGTCATTAAAGATGCAGCCAAACAACTTGCTCCCTTCATCACTTCCCTCATCAACTCATCTTTCACCTCCAACATAGTGCCCAACAACCTCAAGGACTCCTGGGTTCTTCCTTTACTTAAGAAGCCCACCCTTGACCCTAATGTCCCCACCAACTACAGACCCATTACGACCGTACCCTTCCTACTAAAAATCCTCGACAGAGCTGCCTATCTTCAGATACAGAACCACCTTGAGAAAAATAACTTACTAGGACTCAGACAATCGGGATTCCGCCCCAAACACGGCACTGAGACCGCCCTGATTGACCTTAAGATACAGATGGACAACATTAAAGACAATGGTAAACTAGCCATCCTTCTCCTTCTCCTTCTTGACTTATCGGCCGCCTTCGACCTGGTCAACCACGACATCCTCTGCAAACATCTATCCTCAGCAGCCAAATTTTCAGATAACGCCAACGCATGGATCCATTCCTTCCTTAACAACAGATCCATGAGAGTCTACGCACCCACAGCCTCTGCCATCCCAGCCCCAGTCACTTGCGGTGTCCCCCAGGGCTCCTGCGTCTCCCCCACTCTATATAATGTGTTCACGAAACCCCTCTTTGACATATTGGACCGCTTGGGTGTCATCTACACCAACTACGCAGATGACACCCAAATACTGATCCCTTTAACAGGCGACTACTCCACCGACCTCACTGCTCTCAACAACATTTATTCCATTATCCAAGAATGGATGGCCAAGCATGGCCTATGCCTCAATGACGACAAGACCGAACTTCTTCTCCTAGGTTCCCAACCCAGACTTAATAAACTCGACAAACTCTATCAAGCATTCACTATAGACGGCAATAACATCATCGTCTCTAACAGCGTCAAAACCCTAGGAATCTACCTCGACTCCTCCCTCACACTGACAAGACAGATCAATTCCATATCATCAGCCACTGCTTACTGTAACACTCACCTGATTCTCGCAGAGGCGCCGGTCTTGACTGGGCGACTACTGTATCTTCAAAGGTGATGTGTAGCACCCGGTTGGCTCTTTGGGCTGGACCTCTGTGCACTGTATGCCTGACGTGTAGAGTAAGATGTCTTAGGTAAGTGAATGCCGAGCTCTCCATCTGCCTCAGGGCAGGGTGCTGTAACCAGTTTCTTCACTGGATAGGTAGCGCAGGCCTCTTGACTTCAGAGGACTGCTGTCCGTCGTTTACTGCACGAACGGTAAGTTTCGAGTCATTCAAATGTCTTTAAAGTCTTTAGTAATGATGTCTCTTGTTTTGCAGGGTTCCGGCGATGGCGGATGACGGGCTGAAGTGAGTTGAAGATGGAGCCCGTGTGATGAATAGAAGCGCCTGGAAGCACCTAAGTAAGCGCTTGTTGCCTGCTTCACTATGCGCTCTAACTGTCTTTTTATTTTGCAGGTACGAGTTCGGAGCGGCTGCAGGGTGCCGGAATACCCACTGGATTAGATGTGGAAAGGAGTAATGGCACGTGAGTATTAAAGTTCCCCAATGTCTTTAAACGCACCTTGTTTTGTCTTTTAGATGCGGGATGCAGTGCCGAAGGCCTCCGGAGCGTGCGAAGAGTAGGTAAGCCTTTGCCTTTCAGATGCCGGAATGCTAACCTGTTCTTTCTTGTCTTTATAGGTGTTGCTGAAGACTGGATTCAGGATGGTAAGCCTTTGCCTTTCAGATGCCGGAATGCTAACCTGTTCTTTCTTGTCTTTATAGGTGTTGCTGAAGACTGGATTCAGGATGGTAAGCCTTTTTCCTTAGGCCCAGGACCGGATGCAGAAGACACGATGAGCGTTCTGCTGCAGAGGTTGCAGAATAACGCAAAGCAAGATTCATCCACCGGGTGTGGTTTAAATAGCCTCCTGTAGTGCTTAGGTGTCTCCTTCCACAGCCACGCCCAAGTAAGAAAAGAGTTCCTGGTAAGAAAAGAGTTCCTGCCTTCCAGAAGAGTTCCAGTGTTCTGAATCTAGGGAGTGGCTCCAGCCCCACCCAACAGGAAAAGTAGTTCCAAACAGAAGAGGATCAGAGGCTCAACTGGCAGGCAAGTAAGCAGCATGGTCTGCTGAAGGTAAGTCCACCCAAGCATTATGAGCCCGGCGCTTCCAGCGCTGGGACTGGGCATATTTATGAGCCTGGTGCCACTGGCGCCAGGACTGGGTCCAAAAGGTCCCAATTGGGACTGGTTGGCACTCGGAACCTGGGTTATGGATCTGCTTCCAAGGGAGTTGGGAAAACCCTGACCTTTTGGAAGCAGAGATCATGACACTTACACCTGTAAACTCATCAATGCCAGCAGACCTTACCTCTCACCATCCAACAGCATCACCTTAGCCAGAGCGCTAGTCCTTTCCAAAGTTGACTACTGCAATGCGTTATACTTGGGAACCAGTCAGAAAAACATCAACAAACTACAAGTCATACAAAACAACGCCTTGCGAGCAGCCCAGAACATACCCAAACATGAACACATTTCGGACGCCAGACGCACCTGCCATTGGCTATCCATACCAAAAAGAATTGAATATAAAACCATCTCACTCACACACAAATGCCTAGCTAACCAAGCACCCAGATACCTATCCGACAATCTCAATCACCACACCCCAGCGCGCCCTACCAGATCAGCTCAAACACATTGCTTAAATATCCCAAGATTTAAGCTCCAAAAAGCAGGTGGCTCCAGCTTCCCCGTGCTTGCCTCCAAACTTTGGAATTCACTTCCACTCGAGCTGAGATCAGAACCTTCCTTTCACAGATTTAGACACAACACCAAAATTTGGCTTCTATCCAAAGAAACGTAAACTGCCTAGCCCTACCTTACTAGCATGCACCAAGACTGTAAATTTGTAAATATGTAATCGGTTTGTACATTTCTGTTGTATTATTCTTGTTGTATTCATCGCAAGCGCCTGGATGCCCTAGGGCCAGGCGGCGCTATACAAATAATAAACTAAACTAAACTAAACCTGTTTCCTCTCGAACCACATTTCCTGGTTTCAGCAGTTATTTCTGTGTCTTGGATTCTTGCATTTTTCCTGGTGCCTGGACCTTTGTTTCAGATTGGGTTTCACCTGTGGAGTTTTCAGCTTTAGTGGACCCAGTTTTAGGGCCATCTCTAGAATCTGTTTCAGGCTGCTCAGGATTTATTTCTGTCACCTTGCATGGTACCCTACTGAGTGAACTCCTCTGTCAGAAAGCCTTCCCTAAAGATGAACGTGTGATGGTTGGGTGGATCAACCACCTTGCACACCTTTCAGAGAGTAGCCACTGGGATGAAGTAGACCGACCGGGACTGTCACATCAACCTTTTTGAGCTCAGCACCATCAAGTGTACGCTTCTAGTCTTCCTCTGATCCTTCAAGGTGATATTTATCATGATTCTCATAGGCAACACTCCCACCATGCACCCTCTTAGCAAGGAGGTTGGTGTAGGATCATTTACTCGTAGGGCAGGCCCTTTTGGTCTGTTTCTTAGTGTTGCAGACCAAATCCTCCTCAGTTCCTCATCTTGAAGGAAAGCACAACACTCTAGGGGCTACCTTAAGCAGGCAGGAGACAAAATCTGACAAATGACATTTGCACCAAGAGGTTGTAGACCTGTTCTTGGTCCGGTGTCTCTGATAGAATAGGAAGTGCCATGTGTTCACTTCCAGGGAGTTAACTGCACAGTGATTTTGGGGATCCTATGATGTGTAGATTGAGAGATCAATCTTCTTTATGCTTTCCAATAATATCTTGTAATTCCCTTAACCCTGAAAGAGCCCCACGTTTGGAACTCTGTCTGCAATCTCGGTCTACCCTAGGTGAGAGCTCGCTTTTCAAGAAGAATCGACTGTGGCAGGCTTGCAGTTAGATTCCGGACCACGATGTTGGACTTTTTCTTGTCTCTGTCCATGAGAGGCCTTAATGTCGGCACTACTTCAGAATCTACAACAGGGGCCATACCTCTGTGTACCTAAGGTTTTACAGATTTTGGAGGGCCGAGTGAAACATTTTCCACTTCAGCCTTTTGGTACTCTTTACTTGGATTTAAATGTATATGTTATGATAATGATATTTTATTTATATCGTGCTCGTACACAAGTGTTTCAGAGTGCGACCAGGCAAAAGGGAGGGAATAAGGGAGAAAGCAAATACAAATAAACGGCGATCTTACTAGGCCCAGTGAACTCTAAGAAAGCGCAAGTGCAAGGAAAAGGGAAACAAAGGGAAAGTGCATGTAAGGGGGGGTGGAAAATGCAGAGCAGATGAGAGGAAAAACAGAATAAACATTCAATAAAATAAATAAGTAGCGGTAGTGCAGCCAGCAAGTGGCAGGTGAAGATTGGTCAGATAAGGTATATCTGATAAGTGCAGAAGAAAAGTGGGAGGTGAACTGTATGGGTACAGATACAGAACCCTAGTGCAGAGGGTGGCCTGGAGGCAGTGCAGGAGGGTGGCAGGGTGAGCAGGTACCTTGGCCCAAATTACCGTGAATGGCCAGGAGCACAATGCCAAGAGAAGAAAACAGATCAACAGGGGAGAAGGGGGGGAAAAGGCAGAGGCAAAGAGGAAGGTCTTGAGATGTTTCCGGAACTGGAGATTGTTTCCCTCAAGTTTCAGGATGGCCGAGAGGCTGTTCCAAGACAGAGATCTACCCCCGACTTGTTTCTTTGCATAACGACTAACCCTGAGGGAGTTAGATGTAGAGGAGCGAAGGGCTCGAGAGGGGAGGTATTTACAGATGGATTGTTGAAGGTATGTTGGACACAGGCCCCAGAAAGCCCTGTGGATGATGCAGAGGGTTTTAAATTTAGTTGTTGCATCCACTGGGAGCCACTGAAGGGATTTCAGGGCTGGAGAGATACGATTGCAGGGCTTGAGGCCAAGGGCAAGTCTTGCAGTCCTGTTCTGGATTAGTTGTAAAGGGCGAAGAGTGGAGACAGGAAGATTTAGGAAGAGGCTGTTATAGTAATCCAGTGTGAAGAGAACCAGAGCTTGGGAGACAGTGAGCTTTTCAGGTAAGGAGAGGAAAGGCAGGAGCTGCAATCAAAAGTTTGACTTTTTGGAGTCTTCAGAGATGTGTGCGGAGAAGGAGAGTGTAGAGTCAAAGATAACCCCAAGGTTCTTGGCCTTGCAGGTAGGGGTAGGCGGAGGACCAAGGGAGGCTGGCCAGAGTGAGAAGAAAGGATGGAGATGGTGTACCAATAAAAAGGATCTCGTCTTGTTGGCATTTAGACATAGATCATTGGCGGCAGTGGCGTAACACTAGATCTGGGGGCCCCCCTGCGAGCATTACGGAGCCCCCCCCTTAACTTGGCAACACATCACGGGTCGTGCCACACTCTGGGCCGGCCTAGATTACCACGCTTGCGCAATACGCTCAAACGTACTGCAGAAGGGGTATGCTGCACACTGCACTAGGAAAAAGATATAAATGTCTTTTAACAGCACACTTTCTGAGAAAAATTGGGTAGCAAACCACAGGGTTTGCTATTGTTTTGTAGGGTAACACCAATCCAATACATGCAAGTCACCAACAGTGCACATGAACATTAATGCTTTATATAAAACTGGTTGCTTGGCTACCCTCAGTCTCACTGAGTCCAGGCTCTTTTTTGATCAGTCACCCTTGCACTGCCTCCGGGCCTACCAGGCAGTTAGGGGTTGTAACTGTAACCCTACAGTCCCTTGTTCTCCTTGCACTACCCAGACCTGCCCTGGCTGCACTTACTCAGAGCATTGCTGCCCTGTTTTCCCCTACCCTCTCCCCTGCTCTCCCCCCCCCCTTTCCCCTTGCACTTCTCGTTCTCGCACTTGCACGATCTGAGTGGGACCCTGGTGGATTGCACTGGAACAGGAAATGGTGAACTTGATATTCGTGCCTGACCACAAACCATTGCTCAATACTATAGTTGAATATCACAAAACTATGGGTGTTTAACATCAATGAAATACTCGACTGGAATTTACTTGTGCTAACTACTACCTCACTTACCCATACATGCATTTCAGGCCCGCGTAGTTTAGGTATCTCGTATGATGCTTGTTTTGCTTGTTTTTTCAGTTCTTGGTCCCTCCAACCTAGTCAGCTGAGAATGGCTAGACAAGGCAAACCAGGCCCGCATCGACCGCACCCCCCCCCCCCGCCACATTTCCCGATCCAGTGTCAAGAAAAATCACATTGTTGACGTGTCAAAAGTTAGCAAATGGTCCACAGAAACCAAAATACACTCTGACCAAGTCACTTGTTTAACCAGATGTACGGAGGACTAAGGGGCACTGTGAGCGGGGTGGGGGGTGGGGGGGCACCCACACTCGGGAGGGGGCACCCACACTGTGATGCAAGTCGACTACTGAAGAAGGTATATGGACAACGCTCCACAGCGCTTGGTCCTTAATGGAAGAGAATCCAAATGCCATTTGAGATCCACAGAAGACCCCACAGTGTTATGATCCACTGGGCTATGGGGCGAGGCCCCCCGCGTGCCATGTTACACTGGTATGGAACTTTGAGCGCGGGGAGTCAGTTGGTCATTGGGGTGGAAGCTATCGGTGGCGGCTGCTTTGTGATCCTTTGTACAGGTCCCTAATAAAGTAGTTATACAACTTACTTGCATGCAGGTTTCATCATCGCTACAAGTGGTGAGATGCGACTACGTCGTGTGACGGCCTGTCCTGTCAATTGAAGGCTGGTCGGCATGTGGAGACTAGAGACTAAGGCACGGCGGCGAGGCCCTGCAGATCCCATTCCTCCGATGGTGCCCAATATGTTATTACGTTGGTGTGGTTAGAGGGAAACCCTGAGGTGCATGTAAAACGGACATTGGCCACACGAGGGCGCCAAGAGACCAGTTAAAAGACTTTGCAATAGATTTTGCGAGTTGTTTCTGCCAAAATGGTCTGCAATGGGCAGGTTTAGCCGCAACCACCGTTTTTAGCTACGCCAGGGAAATGGGGGCGGGGGTGGGGGGAGGGTGGATCCGGGCATTGGAAATGTATCTAGCAGCTAGGGATGGAGCAGCATATACACCCGAGAAGAAGGCTGCATTGTTCGTTAATGCCCTGCAGACAAATGTTACCTTAGAGAGGCAGCATTTTTCCGTTCGCCAGCATGGTGCTGATGAGTCAGTGGCGAAGTATGTGGCTGATCTGAGGATATTGGCAGCGGACTGTGAGTTTTGTCAATTAATTGACCTGCATTTGAGAGACCAGATTGTGGTGCATCGCAACAATAAACGAATTCCAGAAAGATTGATAAGCTTGTAGGGATCTGACGTTGGATCAGGCGGTGTATGTTGTAAAGAGCATGGAAGTGTCTGCCGGTGGTGTAAAGGCATTGGACAAGCAAAATGGCGAAAATCGGTCGTGCTATGTGAATGAGAGATCTACAAAAGGAAGAGGAATGAGTACTAGAAGAGGTGTAAGAGGCGCCATGCGTGACACTAGAGAGTGCTACCGTTGCAGAAGTGCTGGTCATGTTGCATCCGGCAGGATCTGCCCAGGAAGGAATGTAGCGTGTGTAAACGCGCTCCTCACTTTGTGAAGACATGACGTTGTGGCAGAGGGGGTCTTGTAAACTTTGCAGCGGTGGGCGAGGCAGAAGACACCAGCAATGCAGAGAACATGGTCAGATCGTCGGGTGTAACTCCTAAAATGAGTAAATGACTGCAATGCAATCTGGTCGCAGACTCCGGTGCCACAGTCAGTATAATATCCCCAGAGACTTAGCTGATGTACTTCGGCCACATTGGTTTGACCAGAGCCCGAATTGTACCTGAGCACTTTCAAGGAGTAAGAGTAGCATTACAGGGTTATTTCCATTCAGCAATGGAATTCTAGGGATGCTATGCCGAAGACAAGATCTATGTGGCCAGCAAAGGCATTAATGTGCTGGGATCGGGAACTCTGCACGTTTCAGGTGATGAGCAGGTTTTATCTATATCCCATTCTCAAACTGTGTTTAGCATATATATATATATATATTGCTGAGGCTTGTGGAATCTGCTTAGATCACATGCTGTGCATAGGCCGACATCTAGTGGAAGCTGCGGAGTATTACAGTTTGTTTTTCGAAACTCGAAAATGGGCGTCGACACAGGGCGTGCCAGTAATACTATCCCTAGTGTGACGTCCACTGTACCCAAGATCCCTCACGCGTCTAGGATCCTCAGATTGTTTTTTTCCGCCATACTGGTCGGAAGAATCTTGCGGAGTCCCCTGGCCTTAGCCATACTTTTGCTAAAATTATAAAATATTAATAATCTATTGACATCCTTCCCCACCCCAACGTCGAACTTCGACACTCGACGCCGGCTGGAGAAGAAATCGACCGTCGGCTGCTGCACGACGGATTTGGGCCTCGGAAGGCCGCTGGCCTCGGCCCGGGCCTGGTAGGCCGCTGGCCTCGGCCCTGCAAGTAGGGAGAGTGGGGGGTGGTACATACTCTACACTCTTGGTATATAGGTACACCTTATATATTTCCTACACTTAACAGCCCGCTGCCTCAAGGTGCGTATGGAGGGTACCCCTTTTCAATTCTGCCCCAAGTGCAACCGCAAATACCTTTGGGTCGACAGGCATGCCACGTGCAATCTCTGCTTGCCCAGGGACCACCCCGAAGCGAACTGCAGAGCGTGTAGTAGGTTTAAACCTAAGACACTTAAGGACCGTTCGACGAAGCGTTGGGCCCACCACGCCAGGCAGGCGGCCATGGCAGCGGAGGGCGCCTTCAGCGATGGCAGCGACGCCGTACTTTCGGACGGCGAGGGCATTACGGCGTCGAAAGACAGCCGAGCGCAGGTCCCCGACCTCGGAAGGTCGTCCGGCAGGACGGCTATGGGGAAGACCCCCGGCGACGCAAGCGCTTCACATACTACACACACTAAACACACTAAGTCCAACCGAGACTCGACGACGTCGAGTCCTCGGAAAGAGGCACAGACAGAACGGTCCGACTCGGTGTCCTCTGGGCGCTCTCGATCGAGATCGCCGCATGACGCCAGGCAATCATCCACTCTTGCCAAGAGTGCCTCGCTCCCTAGGCTAACAGAAGTTCGATCGTCGGAAGACGAAGACGAAGACGACTTCCACCCCCAGGCCGCGCTCCAGGAGGCAGAGCCCGCAATTAAAACCAGCGAGGCCCCACGCTCTAAGGACAGGGACACCTCTCCTGATCCTCGACGCCGGCGTCGAAGAACTCCAGAGCCACTAAGGGACAGGGGAAACATTTTTCTACGCACGGGGAGGGGGGAATAACAGCAGAAAAAACTACCTGTACATTCTTCTACACCTGTGAGACAACCCAACCCCCCTAAACAGACAGACAAGTCCAGGTCTGCTGATAGGTCCACAACCAGCAAGGCTACTCAGGATAAATCCCATAGACTTGCTGAGAAAGTCATTCCCAGTTCCAAAAAATGGTCCAGTGAAGACATAGATAGTCATGTCAAGAATGTCTTCCTTGGCTGATCTTTATGATAAAAAACCTGAACATTTCCTCTCGTATGATCCACAAGGGGCCACACCCTCAGGCTCTACTGATCCTATCCCCCCGAGTAAGAAGGCCCGGTTTGAAAGCCCGATGAGGTCTGAACCCTTCGAGGTACAACCTTACGTAACACCATACTCTCGGTATCAAGGAGAGGCTTCCTTTGGTGGAGACCAAGAGTTTGATATGATAGAAGAGCAAACCGGGACGGATACTATGGGGATGATGAGGACCAGGAAGAAGAAGAGGATGACCTGGAAAAATACAGAGTAGATTCCCCGGTAGAGAACGAAGCCCCGGTTACCGACTCCCCGGTCGATAACCAGCCCCTCCTAAATGAGGTTCTCGCTCGCGCAGCAGAACATTTTCACATTGACACCCACGGTGTACAGGAGGAAAGGGACTTCGCAGAAGAGTTAGTGGGAGAAAGGAGGCCGGTTGCCCAGACCATCCCTATCCTTAAATCCATTCAGCGGAGAATAGATCCGTCCCTGGTGAACCCAAACCTCACCAGAGCAGTCAATCCCAGGGTTGAAAAACTTTTCAGGGCAGCTCAGTCTGACCCTCTCTATATAAGAGGACATCTGAAGCCAGACTCCCTAGTTGTTACCAACACTCGTAAGAGGGCTGGAACACCCTTGTCTTCGTCAGAAGCTCCTCCCGACAAGGAGAGCAAAAAACTATACGGTTTCGGCAGGAAGGTAGCCTCAACGTCCGCCTATCAAGCAAGGATTGCTAACTCCACCACCCTGTTGGCCAGCTACAACTGCCATCAGTGGGAAGTAGTCGCGGCTCTCATAGCCTCTGCTCCTGAACCGTTAAAGGGCCAATTAGCTTGGATTTCCGCAGAGGGTAGAGCCCTGTCTGGTTGCATTTTGAAAGCAACCTTCGACGCCGCGGACAACGCAGGCAGATTGATAGCAGAAGGTACTGTTATCAAGAGACATGCGTGGTTACGGCAATCTGGTTTTAAGACAGAAACTCAGGCATCATTGTTGGACAAACCGGTGGAAGCCGATCTGTTGTTTGGGAAGGCGGTCGAGGACGCACTGAAAAATGCCAAGGACGAATACGAGACACTCAAATCCCTTGGCCAGTTAACCAATAAACCGCCCAACCAGAGAGGGAATAGTAATTTTCGTCGCCCATGCGGCCAAAATTCCCAGAGAGGATCTAACTATTCCCAGGGGCAGGGTACACAGTGGAACAACAACTAACAGTCTACCCAGGGTTACGGCAGAGGTAATAGGAGAGGTCGTGGTAAAGGCAGAGGCAGCCCCAGCAAGGGAGGCGGCACGCCCCCACCAAAGCAGTGACGCTCAGTTCAGGGTCCCTTCTCACGCTACCCCAGTAGGGGGATGCATTTTAAACTTCGCCCAGGCTTGGGAAGGGATCACATCAGACAGATGGGTGCTGTCAACAGTATCCACAGCGTACTGTATAGAACTACTGCAGCGTCCCCGGAACCATCCTCCACGACAAAAAGTACACTCCCTAGAACATCAGAAGATTCTCCTCGAGGAGATCGCCAAACTTCTACAAAAGGACGCGATAGAACTCGTCCCAGGACACCAGGTAAACAAGGGTATCTATTCAACTTACTTCCTTGTGCCAAAGAAAGACTTGACAATGCGCCCAGTATTGGACTTACGGCCTGCCAACAAATATGTCAAGCCCCAAAAATTTCGTATGACCACGCTACAAGAGGTAATCCCCCTCCTAAAAAAGGGGGATTACATGGCAACCTTGGATATGAAAGATGCTTATTTTCATATTTCCATGTTCCCAGCGTGCAGAAAGTACTTGTGCTTCAAGGTGGACAGTCGCCACTACCAATTCAAGGTACTGCCCTTCGGGATAGCTTCAGCACCAAGGGTATTCACCAAGGTACTGGCGGTGGCAGCTGCACACCTACGCAGGGAGGCAATCCCAGTGTACCCTTATCTGGACGACTGGCTCATAACGGGGGAAACCCCAGGAATTTGCAGGACAAATATTCAAAGGACTATCGACCTCCTCCACGAATTAGGCTTCTCAATCAACAAGAAGAAGTCAAGCCTAGTGCCAAGCACCTCAAAACAATTCCTAGGGGCAATCCTGGATACCCAGGAGGGGTTGACCTTTCCTTCAGAATAAAGAATTTGGAATTTACTACTGCAAATTCCGCATTATCACTCCGGTCAACAAATAACGGTACGCAAAGCAATGCGGTTACTGGGCATGATGGCGTCATGCATTTACCTGGTCCCCCACGCGCGCCTGCGCATGCGTCCCATGCAGGAATGGTTGGCGGAACAGTGGTCTCAGCAAGTGGTCAGTGGGACGATCTAGTGGTCGTTTCGCCAAAACTGGTACAAAGCCTCCACTGGTGGACAAGAGAGAATCTTGCAAAGGGGAAACCCTTTTACGATCCCGAAGTACAGGCAGTAGTCACTACAGATGCATGTCTGACGGGGTGGGGAGCTCACCATCTCCACCACACAGCACAGGGTCTCTGGTCTCACTCAGTGGCCAAGAACCACATCAACCTGCTAGAGCTTTTGGCAGTATTCAGAGCGCTTCAGGCGTTCGAGCCCCATCTACTAAACCTGTCAGTGCAAATCCGGACGGACAGCACTACAGCCATGTTCTACCTGAACAAGCAAGGAGGGACTCGCTCGCCAAATCTGTCAAAGCTTGCCCAGAAAATCTGGATATGGGCACTCAGATGGAACATCTTCCTGTCATCGCAACATGTTCAAGGGGAGCTCAATTCCCTAGCGGATGCTCTGAGCAGAGACTCCCTCCCAGAGGAACACGAATGGGTTCTACACAGAGAGGTCATAGAAGATCTCTTCTCTCAGTGGGGTTTCCCCACTATAGACTTATTCGCCACAAGCGAAAACAAACAATGCCCAGGATTTGCATCCAGGTTCCCCCAACCAGACTCCCAGGGGAACGCCCTGTGGATGAACTGGTCAGGGATGTTTGCGTACGCTTTTCCACCAACTCCTCATCAGGAAAGTGGTGAACAAGATGAACAAGGAATCGATGACGCTCGTCCTAGTTGCTCCCATGTGGGCAAGACAACCGTGGTTCCCACACCTACGCAGGATGGCAGTGTGTGAGCCCATCAAACTTCCAGCCTGGTACAACCTACTGTCCCAGCACCAAGGTCAAACAGTGCACCAGCAACCCAACTCAATGAGGTCATAGAGTTTGGACATCTCAATTTGCCACAGAGGTGTATGGACATCCTAAAGGAATCTAGGAAACCAAACACAAGGCACTGTTACTTTGACAAGTGGAAGAGGTTCGTTGTCTGGTGCCAGAGTAGACAAATCAACCCGGTTGATTGCACTCCTTCCAACATTGTTACATACATGCTCCACCTGCTAGATGCAGCATTGGTTTTTAACTCACTGAAAGTACACCTAGCAGCCCTCTCGGCTTACACCACTTCCCATAGCAAGGTGTCGTGGTGGAAAGTACCAGTAGTTAAAGCCTTCATGGAAGGAGTAAAGAGACTTCACCCTCCTATTTCAAACCCACCACCGGGGTGGGACCTTAATGTGGTGCTAGCCAAGCTCATGGGCCCCCCTTTCGAACCCATGCATAAAAGCAGTCTCAAACACCTGACTTATAAAACGGCCTTCTTAGTAGCTATTACTTCTATAAGAAGGGTCAGTGAAATTCAGGCTCTGTCAGTGCAGGATCCCTTCTTTACTATCCATAAAGACAAACTGGTTTTACCTACACACCCTAGGTTCTCACCTAAATTTATATCAAAATTCCATGTAAACCAGTCCATAGAGCTTCCGGCTTTCTTCCAGAACCCGCAAAGCTCTGCTGAGGTGAAACTACACACCCTAGATGTGCGTAGGGCGGTCCTCTACTATGTAAATAAAACAAGACCGCTAAGGAAAACAGATCAACTGTTTGTCTCCGTAGCTGCAGGCAGAGAGGGGGATCGCGTCTCTAAAGGTGCCATCTCGAAGTGGATTATTAACTGTATCCAGCTGTGTTACTCACTCTCTGAAAAGACTCTGCCTTTTACGCCAAGAGCCCACTCTACTAGAGGCATTGGGGCCACTCTGGCTTTCATTGCAAATGTTCCCCTTGACACCTTTTGCAAAGCAGCTACTTGGAGCTCTATTCACACTTTTACTCAGCATTACTGCATTGACACTCATTCCAAGGCAGATAGACAAGTGGGACAAGCGGTTCTAAGACACTTATTTGCCATGACCTTTCTCACATCCCACCTCCTTCTTCTGGTACTGCTCGCTAATCTATGCACAGTATGTGATCTAAGCAGATTCCACAAGCCTCAGAAGGGATACATTACTCACCGTAATCGTATTTCTGATGCTTGTATCTGCTTAGATTCACATGCAACCCACCCTTCCTCCCCTCCGAGAGAAGGCGCATGATTGCTTGTAGTCTTACCTTTCTGTCTATCTGCTTGGATCATCTGTACTCGCGCTACTCCTCATGCTACCTCATGTCAGAAGAAATACAATCTGAGGATCCTAGACGCGCAAGGGATCTTGGGTACAGTGGACGTCACACTAGGGATAGTATTACTGGCACGCCCTGTGTCGATGCCCATTTTCGAGTTTCGAAAAACAAACTGTAATACTCCGTAGCTTCCACTAGATGTCGGCCTATGCACAGCATGTGAATCTAAGCAGATACAAGCATCAGAAATACGATTACGGTGAGTAATGTATCCCATATATATATATATATATATATATATATATATATATATATATATATATATATATATATATATATATATATTTCTGAGGCTTGTGGAATCTGCTTAGATCACATGCTGTGCATAGGCCGACATCTAGTGGAAGCTGCGGAGTATTACAGTTTGTTTTTCGAAACTCGAAAATGGGCGTCGACACAGGCGTGCCAGTAATACTATCCCTAGTGTGACGTCCACTGTACCCAAGATCCCTCACGCGTCTAGGATCCTCAGATTGTTTTTTTCCGCCATACTGGTCGAAAGCATCTTGCGGAGTCCCCTGGCCTTAGCCATACTTTTGCTAATTATTGAAGTTTAAAATTATTTATTGACATCCTTCCCCACCCCAACGTCGACCCTCGACACTCGACGACGGCTGGAGAAGACATCGACCGTCGGCTGCTGCACGACGGATCTGGGCCTCGGAAGGCCGCTGGCCTCGGCCCGGGCCTAGTAGGCCGCTGGCCTCGGCCCTGCAAGTAGGGAGAGTGGGGGGTGGTACATACTCTTCACTCTTGGTATATAGGTACACCTTATATATTTCCTACACTTACCAGCCCGCTGCCTCAAGGTGCGTATGGAGGGTACCCCTTTCCAATTCTGTCCCAAGTGCAACCGCAAATACCCTTGGGTCGACAGGCACGCCACGTGCAATCTCTGCTTGCCGAGGGACCACCCCGAAGCGAACTGCAGAGCGTGTAGTAGGTTTAAGCCTAAGACACTTAAGGACCTTTCGACAAAGCGTTGGGCCCACCACGCCAGGCAGGCGGCCATGGCAGCGGAGGGCGCCTTCAGCGATGGCAGCGACGCCGTACTTTCGGACGGCGAGGGCATTACGGCGTCGAAAGACTGCCGAGCGCAGGTCCCCGACCTCGGAAGGTTGTCCTGCAGGGCGGCTATGGGGAAGACCCCCGGCGACGCAAGCGCTACACACCCTACACACACTAAGCACACTAAGTCCAACCGAACCTCGACGACGTCGACTTCTCGGAAAGAGGCACAGATAGAACGGTCCGACTCGGTGTCCTCTGGGCGCTCTCGATCGAGATCGCCTCATGACGCAAGGCAATCATCCACTCTTGCCAAGAGTTCCTCGCTCCCTAGATTAACGGAAGTTCGATCGTCGGAAGACGAAGACGACTTCCACCCCCAGGCCGCGCTCCAGGAGACCGAGGCCGCAGTTAACACCAGCGAGGCCCCACGCTCGAAACACACAGATACCTCTCCCGACCCTCGACGCCAGGCGTCGAAAGTCTCTGGGGCCTCCAAGGGGCAGGGAAAACATTTTTCCACGCACGGGGAGGGGGGAAACAGCGGAAAGCACAGCCTTCCACTCCTGTAAGACCATCCTTCCACCCTAAGCAGACAGACAAACACAAATCTACTGGGACATCAACTTCCAGCAAGGGTACCCTTGATAAGTCCCCTAAGTTGCCTACTAAAGTCATACCCTGTTCCAAAGAATGGTCCAGTGAAGACATAGACAGGGTCATGTCAAGGATGTCTTCGTTAGCTGATTTTTATGACAAAAACCCTGAACATTTCCTCTCGTATGACCCTCAAGGGGCCACACCCTCAGGCTCCTCTGATCCTATCCCCCTAAGTAAGAAGGCCCGGTTCGAAAGACCTGAACCCTTCGAGGTGCAGCCTTACTCTAGTCCATACTCTACTCCACACCCCAGATACCAAGGACAGCCTTTCCCTGAAGGGGACCAGGATTTTGAAATTATGGAGGAACAAACCGGGACTGAATACTATGCGGATGATGAGGACCTGGAGGAGGTAGGAGATGAGCAGGAAATTTACAGAATAGATTCCCCGGTAGAGAGCGAAGCCCCAGTTACCGACTCGCCAGTTGATAACCAGCCCCTCCTTAATGAAGTTCTCGCTCGCGCAGCAGAACATTTTCACATCGACACCCACGGTGTACAGGAGGAAAGGGACTTCGCAGAAGAGTTGGTGGGAGAGAGGAGGCCGGTCGCTCAGACCATCCCTATCCTTAAATCCATCCAACGTAGAATAGATCCATCCCTGGTGAATCCTAACCTCACCAGAGCCGTCAACCCCAGAGTCGAAAAACTTTTTCGGGCAGCCCAGTCTGACCCTCTTTATATAAGAGGACATCTTAAACCAGACTCCCTAGTGGTTACCAACACTCGGAAGAGGGCTGGGACACCCTTATCGTCGTCAGAAGCTCCTCCCGACAAGGAGAGCAAAAAACTGTACGGGTTTGGCAGGAAGGTAGCCTCAACGTCCGCCTACCAAGCAAGGATTGCAAACTCCACCACCCTGTTAGCAAGTTACAACTGCCATCAATGGGAAGAGGTCGCGGCGCTCATAGCCTCTGCTCCTGAACCGTTAAAGGGCCAGTTGGCTCGGATCTCGGCAGAAGGGAGAGCCGTGTCTGGTTGCATATTAAAAGCAACTTTCGACGCTGCGGACAACGCAGGAAGATTGATAGCAGAAGGTACTGTTATCAAGAGACATGTGTGGTTAAGGCAGTCGGGGTTCAAAACAGAAACCCAGGCTTCATTAATAGACAAGCCGGTGGAACCCGATCTATTGTTTGGGAAAGCGGTCGAAGACGCACTTAAGAATGCCAAGGACGAATACGAGACTCTCAAATCCCTTGGCCAGCTTACCAACAAACCCCCTAACCAGAGGGGGAACAGTAATTTTCGTCACCCACGCGGCCAAAATTCACAAAGAGGCAACTATGTCCAAGGACAGGGTACACAATGGAACAACAACCAGCAGTCTACCCAAAGTTACGGCAGGGGTAACAAGAGAGGTCGTGGAAGAGGCAGAGGCAGCCCCAACAAGGGAGGTGGCACGCCTCCACCAAAGCAGTGACGCTCAGTTCAGGGTCCCTTCTCACGCAACCCCAGTAGGGGGACGCATTTCCAACTTCACCCAGGCTTGGGAAGGGATCACCTCAGACAGATGGGTGCTGTCAACAGTGTCCACAGGGTATTGTATAGAATTACTGCAGCGTCCCCGGAACCACCCTCCACGACAAAGAATACACTCCTTAGAACATCAGAAGATCCTTCTCGAGGAGATCGCCATTCTGCTAGAAAAGGACGCGATAGAACTCGTCCCAGGACACCAGGTAAACAAGGGTATCTATTCAACTTACTTCCTTGTGCCAAAGAAAGATTTGACAATGCGCCCAGTATTGGACTTACGGCCTGCCAACAAGTATGTCAAGCCCCAAAAATTCCGTATGACCACGCTACAAGAGGTAATCCCCCTCCTAAAAAAGGGGGATTACATGGCAACCTTGGATATGAAAGATACTTATTTTCATATTTCCATGCTCCCAGCGCACAGAAAATACTTGCGCTTCAAGGTGGACAGTCGCCACTACCAATTCAAGGTACTGCCCTTTGGGATAGCTTCAGCACCAAGGGTATTCTCCAAGGTACTGGCGGTGGCAGCTGCACACCTACGCAGGGAGGCAATCCCAGTGTACCCTTATCTGGACGACTGGCTCATAACGGGGGAAACCCCAGGAATTTGCAGGTCAAACATTCAGAGGACTATCGACCTCCTCCACGAATTAGGCTTCTCTATCAACGAGAAGAAGTCAAGTCTGGTGCCAAGCACCTCAAAACAGTTCCTAGGAGCAATCCTAGATACTCAGAAAGGGTTGACCTTCCCTTCGGAAGAGAGAATTCGGAATATACTACTGCAAATTCCACATTATCAGTCAGGTCAACAAATAACGGTACGCAAAGCAATGCCGTTACTGGGCATGATGGCGTCATGCATTTACCTGGTCCCCCACGCGCGTCTGCGCATGCGTCCCATGCAGGAATGGTTGACGAAACAGTGGTCTCAGGCAAGTGGTCAGTGGGACGATCTAGTGGTCGTTTCGCCAACACTCGTACAGAGCTTACACTGGTGGACAAGAGAGAATCTCACAAGGGGAAAACCCTTTTACGATCCCGAAGTACAGGCAGTGGTAACTACAGATGCATGCCTAACTGGGTGGGGAGCCCACCATCTCCACCACACAGCTCAGGGTCTCTGGTCTCACTCAGTAGCCAAGAACCACATCAACCTGCTAGAGCTTCTGGCAGTATTCCGAGCGCTTCAGGCGTTCGAGCCCCATCTGCTAAACTTGTCGGTGCAGATCCGGACGGACAGCACGACAGCCATGTTCTATCTGAACAAACAAGGAGGGACTCGTTCGCCAAATCTGTCCAAGCTTGCCCAGAAAATCTGGATATGGGCACTCAGACGGAACATCTTCCTGTCATCACAACATGTTCCAGGGGAGCTCAATTCCCTAGCGGATGCCCTAAGCAGAGACTCCCTTCCAGAAGAACACGAATGGGTCCTTCACAAAGATATCGTAGAAGATCTCTTCTCTCAGTGGGGTTTCCCCACTATAGACCTATTCGCCACAAGCGAAAACAAACAATGCCCAGGATTTGCATCCAGGTTCCCCCAGCCAGACTCCCAAGGGAACGCCCTGTGGATGAACTGGTCAGGGATGTTTGCGTACGCTTTTCCACCAACTCCTCTCATCAGGAAGGTGGTGTACAAGATGAACAAGGAATCGATGACGCTCATCCTAGTTGCTCCCATGTGGGCGAGACAACCATGGTTTCCACACCTACGCAGGATGGCGGTGTGCGAGCCCATCAAACTCCCAGCCTGGTACAACCTACTGTCCCAGCAACAAGGTCAAACAGTGCACCAGAAACCCAACTCAATGAACCTGGCAGCATGGCTCCTGAGGTCATAGAGTTTGGCTATCTCAATTTACCACAGAGGTGTATGGACATCCTAAAAGAATCCAGGAAACCAAACACAAGGCACTGTTACTTTGACAAGTGGAAGAGATTCGTTATTTGGTGCCAGAATAAACAAATCAACCCGGTTGATTGCACTCCTTCTAATGTTGTAACATACATGCTCCACCTGCTGGACGCAGGTTTGGTTTTTAACTCTCTGAAGGTACACCTGGCAGCCCTCTCGGCTTACACCACATCCCATAACAAAGTATCGTGGTGGAAAGTACCAGTAGTTAAAGCCTTCATGGAAGGAGTAAAGAGACTTCACCCTCCTATTTCGAACCCACCGCCAGGATGGGACCTCAATGTGGTGCTAGCTAAGCTCATGGGCCCCCCTTTCGAACCCATGCATAAAAGTAGTCTCAAACACCTGACTTATAAAACGGCCTTCTTAGTAGCCATTACCTCTATAAGAAGGGTCAGTGAAATTCAGGCTCTGTCAGTGCAGGATCCTTTCTTCACTATCCACAAAGACAAACTGGTTTTACGCACACACCCTAGGTTCTCACCTAAATTTATATCTAAGTTCCATGTAAACCAGTCCATCGAGCTTCCGGCTTTCTTCCAGAACCCGCAAAGCTCAGCTGAGGTGAAACTACACACCCTTGATGTGCGTAGGGCGGTCCTCTACTATGTAAATAAAACCAGACCGCTAAGGAAAACAGATCAACTGTTTGTCTCCGTAGCTACAGGCAGAGAGGGGGATCGCGTCTCTAAAGGCGCGATCTCGAAGTGGATTATCAACTGTATACAGCTGTGTTACTCTCTTTCTGAAAAAACTCTGCCTTTTACGCCAAGGGCCCATTCTACTAGAGGCATTGGGGCCACTCTGGCTTTCATTGCAAATGTTCCCCTCGACACCATTTGCAAAGCAGCTACTTGGAGCTCTATTCACACTTTTACTCAGCATTACTGCATTGACACTCATTCCAAGACAGATACACAAGTGGGACAAGCGGTTCTAAGACACCTGTTTGCTCATGACCCTTCTCACATCCCACCTCCATCTTATGGTACTGCTCGCTAATCTATGCACAGCATGTGATCTAAGCAGATTCCACAAGCCTCAGAAGGGATACATTACTCACCGTAATCGTATTTCTGATGCTTGTATCTGCTTAGATTCACATGCGACCCACCCTTCCTCCCCTCCGAGAGAAGGCGCATGATTGCTTGTAGTCTTACCTTTCTGTCTATCTGCTTGGATTATCTATACTCACGCTACTCCTCATGCTTCCTCATGTCAGAAAAAATACAATCTGAGGATCCCAGACGCGTGAGGGATCTTGGGTACAGTGGACGTCACACTAGGGATAGTATTACTGGCACGCCTGTGTCGACGCCCATTTTCGAGTTTCGAAAAACAAACTGTAATACTCCGCAGCTTCCACTAGATGTCGGCCTATGCACAGCATGTGAATCTAAGCAGATACAAGCATCAGAAATACGATTACGGTGAGTAATGTATCCCATATATCACATACTCAATTTGTGAATCTGATACAAATGTGATTATCACACGTGTTGACATTAGGACAACGATTTAAATACCAAGGGACAGAAGGTATGAATTATATATATATATATATATATATCTATATATAGATATATATAGATATATATACTGATTATTAGACTCAGTGGATTCGACTCCAGGACATTTGTTGCAAGCTTATTGTATACATTGGTACACAAAAACCATGTCATACACCAAATAAGTAGGAGTGCCGATGAAGTAAATAGAGCGTTCACAGTGCTCCCGAACCTGTCTGGTCATATTAGGCTCTTCTTGATCCAATGAATAGAACTTAAATTGTCAATACTACCGGACATTGCGCATGGTGTATGGTGTAATATGTAAATGTTTTCTAGGTTACTACTGGCTTTAGGCTAGCCGTGGTACACTGTCCCAAGCAGCACACACATACAATATTTAATAATCATTGCACAGAACCTACTGACTTTATTTTATTTGTAACGTGTTGGAACTAGGCCCTTAGGCATGGAAGCACAAGACTAGATGGGCATACAGTAGACAAAAGGTGTCCTAACTGTCAAGGGACAATTAGCTTGGGAAGGTTATCATTCAAAGAAGACAGTTTTGAGTCTGTGTTTGAACGATGCCATGCGGAACAGGACTTTGGGTCGGGCGGTAGTGCATTCCAAAGGCGAGGGGCTGCCATTGGGAAACATCCATCCAATAGCATAGTCAGTTTAGCCTTTGGGGTCAGAAGGAGTCCTGAATTGTTGGACCTCAAGATGCGTCTAGCTGGCTAGTCATCCCAGCAGAGATGAAGGGTAGATTGGACTCTTTCCAAAGAGACACGAGTGTGCAATACACAGAGTGCGAAACAAAATGTAGCTTTACTCCTTTTTTGCTTAGTCTTTGAAGATAGGCTTGTTAGCCTAAGAGGATTTATGCATCTGACAAAGTTGAAGCGCAATGTGGAGCCTGTCGGGCAAGGTGTAAGGGCTGTACCTTTCAGTGTGAGGAAGGAACTTGCAGCTCACATGGACAGCATGATAAAGGAACAAATAATCAAAACAATTGAGTCATTGTTGGGGGTTATCCCCAGTGGTGGCGCAAGAAAGAAAAACATAGACATTTGGCTTTGCGTAGACTTGAGTGAATTAAATGCAGCGATATGGGTGACTGCCATCCACTGCCAAAACCTTACATCAAAGGTGGTGAATGCTAAACTCTGGATTTGAGGGCTGCATACTGTGAGAAACTCATGGTGATCAAAGGTAAGACAGGCACAAGTGATCACGGTTCAAGGGTGTTTATTGAACAATGAAAGAGGTTTGCAGGTTGGAAAAACGCCTAATCTGAACCTAAAATTAAGTTGGGGACAGGCGTCGACCATCAAATGAAATCAGACAGTCCTAGTGGTGTCAAGTCAAAATATAAAGGACCTATACTAAGAAACCTATTGCCAAATCTCACAACTAATATAAAAAGGAGTGTGGGATAATTGTTTTAAGAAGTGTTCTTAAATAAGTCAGGATGCGGTGGCGTAGGTCTCCCTTCCCCATGTTTTGGCACGAGATAGGTTGGAGCTTGGAACACAGTAGTCTCGGGCCTCTCCAGCACAAGACGATGGTCCAATAACAGTTCTCAGGACGTCGATGGCCAAGTCTCGTTTCTTTAGAAAAGACTCTGGCCTCGGGGCCTGAAGTGTTCAGACAAATAAAACAAAATTCCTTTAACAAATGAAAGTTTGTTAGGGTACGTACGATTCACCCGTTGAATCCCCCTCTTCTAGACTGACCCCTCTTCTGTAGTTCACAGTTCAAATAGTTCAAACAGGGTGATGGCTACACCCGGGGTCCCACTCTTCCGGGCTGACCCTTCTCAATTTTATTCCTTTTACAGTTCAAATAGGGTGAGGACTTCACCCTTGGGTCCCCCTCTTCTGGGGCCGACCCTTGCTAATTCAAATCTTTGGATGATAGCTTAACTCCTTGGATCTCCTCATTCGAACTTGGTCCTCTGTCAACTATCAGCCCCTCAGTGACTTCACCTCTGGGTCTCCCTCGTGTCAGGCTTGGAACTTTCTCGACTGTCAGTGTTTGAGTTTAGCTTCATCCCAGCTCAGACCGTTCTTAACTTAACAATGTCTTTATTTAGAGCAGTTCAGTGGACCACCCTTCTCTGGGTTCACTTTACCAATCTCTCCTTTGGCATCCCTCCTCAGGGCGAACTATTGCCTTTCCTTTTCTTGCCTTCAATTTAGTTCAAATGGTCACAGGAATCACCTCCCTTACTTTACTTTTATTTACCAGGTGGGATTCACTTCCCTTATTTCTCACTAACTTGTGGAACAAAGTCTTTCGATTCTACAGGGCTTTTGTTCGACCCTCATGTTTGAGCACTTTGCTTCCTATTTGGCTGGCCCTCCTATGGCCTTCTGGTTATTGTAGTTTCTCAATATGGGTCTCGACCAGTGTCTCTTGAGTTCACACCCACGTGGTGTCGCTTTGCTTCTGTCGCTGGTCTCTCCCTTCAATTCAAGCAGTTCACTCAAAGTTCATTTGCCTTATTTCAAAAAGTTTCCACTTGCGATTCTCACGCAACACAGCTCAGTGTTTATCGGATCTCCCCTCGACTCACCGGCTGTGATGAACCGCTTGGCCCTTTAGCTTCTCTGGAGTCGAGGCCGGTACCACGGGCGGGGGAGCTTCCCTCACTCCAGCTTATCAACACAAGCTAGCCGACTGTACCTCTGACATCTGCTGCAGGACGCTTGATCCTTTGTTCGCAGACTTATACTTTCCTCCATGAAGCTTCATTGGTTTGGGACGAAAAGGGCAAGGTCAATTCTCTCCTCGCCGTCCTCTCAACTTCCGCCGCCTTTCTCCTTCGCCTGAACTTAACAGCCGCCTTGGATAAGCCATCTCGTTATGCTGTATTTCCGTCATGCTCCACCTTTTATCCCTGTGGGGAAAGGGAAGGGCCGTCAGGTGTGTGTGATTTGAGTCAATTGCCTGACCCTCACGTTGGGACATGTCAGGTAGATAGATTTAACATTATTCTGCTGTTGTGAGTGTGAAGCCGTATTTGGGTAACAAAAAGTGGGGTTTAGCATATCCGAATGTTCTACGGGACGGGATAGGGAAGGTTGGTTCAATGAATTAAAGTGACCAAGATGTACAACAGAAGGGATTGTGAGATGAACAAGAGGATTTATGGGAACTATAGTAGTTTGTCTGAACCAAAGGGGGAGGCGGAAAATGATAATCAGAGGGACAGGATTGGTAGGGTTTGTAGGGCAAGCGGGAATAGCTGGGGTTATGACATGGACAAAGGGGATTGTGGGAATTGTAGAGTTTTGTTTGATCCGATTGGGAATGCGGAAAATGATAATCAGAGGAACGGAAAGAAGACAGGTAGGGAGTATTTGAAGGGAAACCAGTGAAACCAGTATTCTGGAAGTTATGGTTTTTGGCTGTAACTGGGTTTGAGACTTTAGATGATTGCTTTCGTACAGAAGGGTTGTTGGATCTGGGCCCGAGAGTTCTAATAGGAGGATGGGAGGCAGATGTAATACAACCTATGAAGGCCTCAGTCATCTCATCCTTCTCCCCTTCTCTGGCACCATTCCGCATCTCACCTAGGGTGATTCCCTGATTATAACCCTGCGTTCCCCCATTCAGGTGAACCTCCCCCACTGGCCCACCCCCAGGAACTAGATCCAACAGCGATGGCCATGTCCTGGCCACCTGAATAAGGGAGTCCCGAGGTCTTACTGGGAGAGTACCCTCAGAATTCTCACAATACCAACAGATCCAGTTGCTTCCAGAGTCCAGACCATTGACAGCTTTTGTGATGCCTTAAAGGGCATATCGGTTCAAGCACATGCCTGTTGTACTAGAGTCTGCCTTCCGTTTTTCAATGTGTGATGCATGAAAGGTTCAGAGCTGGCGTTTCAAGACAATTTGTTGATCTATGGGCGGAATGAGATTGAACATAATAGGGCCCTGACAGAGATGTTGGATAGGTTGCGTGAGAGAGGCATGACGTTGGGGGGGTAAAACGGAGGGAGGGATTGGTTACAGCCATTATGCTGGTGCCAAGACCAGAGGATAAGTACAGTGTGTTATCATTTATGGGGTTGAGTGCGTATTATTCTGGATTTGTTCCTGGATACGCCACGTTGGTGGAACTTTTGCGAGAGTTGTTGCGCAAGTGTGTGAGTTAGGAATGGACTGAAGAGAGAGAAAAATGTTTCATGGCGATTACAGGGTGTATTGGTGAGGTACCTATTTTGAATGTGTTCCGAGAAGGTAGGCCATGTTTAATAACTGTGGATGCAAGCACATGTGGTTTGGGTGCAGTGTTGGGGCAAGTAAGTGCGGGGAAGGAGTGTACTGTGGTGTTTTCCTTACACACATTGTGCAAAGCTGAACGACAATACTCTGTAATGGAGCGTGAATCTCTTGCTTGTGTATGGGCCGTGCAACATTTCAAGGCCTACGTGTGGGGTACAGTTTTTACTTTGAGAACAGATCTTAAACCCTTGTTGAATGTTTTAAAAGCTTGGGGTTCTGGTAAAATGACTCTGAGGTTAGCACGACTAGCTTCTTAGTTACATGAGTATGTATATATGATGGAATATGTACCTGGGAACAGGAATGTGAGAGCTGATGTTTTGTCGCGATTGCCATTACTGGATGTTGGGGGCAAGTATGATGCAGAAGAAGATATGGAGATGGTAGCGTTTATAAGTGATGGAAAGTATGTGATTGTGAGTGATGAGTGGAAGAGTGTGATGGAGCATGATGAGGTGTTGATGCGAGTGGTACATCATGTGCTGAATGGGTGGCCTAGACAGCAGGTCTTGGGCAGAGAGATGCAAGTGTATGCAAAGATTCAGGAGATGCTGTCGGTAGAAGATGGAGTGCTGATACGTGATCACAGAGTAGTGCCTCCGGTTCGTATATGAGCTAGGTTGTTCAAAATGGCACATGCAGGCTAGGGGGGTCTACTCAAACGAACCAGTGTTTTCAGGAATGTTATTTGTGGCCAGGAGTGGACAAAGACATTGGTTGGATGGTGGACCAGTGCAGTGTCTGCTGTGCTGCTGATCAGGGGCGTTGCTAGGGGGGGGGGGCTAAGTGGGCTATAGCCCCTGATCTTTTGGTTGTAGCCCCGGATAAAATCTCAGGAGCTACAGCCAAAAGACTAGCTAGCCCCCAGTGCCAACAGTTCCGACATTAGCTTAGCCCCAAATCTCAGGAGCTACAGCCAAAAGACTAGCTAGCCCCCAGTGCCAACAGTTCCGACATTAGCTTAGCCCCGGGTCTTTTCCAGACTTAGCAACTCCCCTGCTGCTGATAGAGGCATGCACTGTAGAAAGGTACCTTTGCAGATTGTGACCTGGCCTAGTACACCGTGGGTCAAGTTAGCTGTTAACTTTATAAGTCGTAAACACAAGTTGAATCCAGAGGAGCGTTATGCGCTGGTTGTTGTGGATTATCACACCCTATGGTGTGAGGTGGAGTTCATGGCGATGCCAACTACGACCAGTGTGATCAAGTATTTGTGTGATCTATTTGATAGAGAAGGGACTCCTGAGACATTAGTGAAGGATAACGGGGTTCAGTTTACCTCAAGAAAAATGCAGATGTTTCTGAATGAGATGGGAATCAAGAGATGGAGAACAGCTCTTTACCACCCACAGGCAAACGGATTGGTGCAAAGGGTTAACAGGACAGTTGAGCAATTGTAAACATGTGTCAGTGCAGAAGGCTTTGGGTAACATGTTATGGGCGTTTTGCTAAGACGAAGGAAGGCAGTGTCAAAGTTGGTGACTTTCTGGATTGGTTGATTGTTGTGGGAAGGCATGCTTCCGGTGGGTGTGGAAGAAATTCATGAAAGTCACAGTGGAAGAACAAGATGTGTTTTGACAGCCGGAAGTGCGTCAAGCAGTGTGACATTCAAGCAGGAGATGTGGTACGGTTAAACAAAAACGTTCAAGGTGACCCAGGGAAATATTCTCAATATTTCGAACCAGATGTGGTTACTGAAACTAGCTTCAGTGCTGCTAAGCTTGCAAAAAACGGATGGTGAGACGAGGAAAGAATGGTCAAGTTGAATAGGAGAGCAGGAGCGGATGAAGATGAGCATAGTAGCAAAGAAGCTATACTTTTGCACAATAATGTGGTGAGTACCCAGTGGTGTATATGTTGATTACTTGAACCTTTCAGTGCCTTGTGTGGGTGAAGGAGAAGGACGTGATGTTGGTGGTACAGGGGTGAGTGAGTGAGCGGCAATGTGACATGATAATGAATGAAGATGCACATGAGAAAAGTCAAGGGAGAAGAGATCATTTTAGGATCACTTTTAGTGGTCCAAGCAAGTTCAAAGATTGTGTGTTATGATTCGTACTGTTTGTCAAATTCACAAACCTGTTGTTAATGTGCTTATGTTCTGTTGAAAAGGAGATGAGTTACGATCCACTAGACCATTGCGCTTGTCGCTCCGCGCCGCACGGCATGGAACACTGGCTGCAGGAAGTTTCTCTGTTGTTCATTGGGGTGGAAGCTATCGGTGGCGGCTGCTTTATGATCATGTGTACAGGCCCCTGATACAGGAGTTAGATAACTTACTTACTATACATAGCTACCCCCTCATCCTATTTTTCTACCCTGTGAGGAGATAATTTGGTTTATCCAAAGTGGTGAAGCCAGCAAACTCCGGGAAACGGAAACCCTGAAATAGACCACTCGTAATAGCTGTTGGAAGAACTCACAAGTCTGACACTTGTGATGGTTAACCCAACACAGAAGATGGCAATTCCCCATGAACCTCTCAGTGGGAACGCGGGCAGAAGTCTGGAGTAGCAAGCCACGCACATGGCACGTTTCCTGAACCATGTAGGCAGCTGGAGAGAGATACTCGAGGGCTGAGGTTGCCGCTTTGTGTCTAGCTGATCCCAAGATGGCAGCCTTCATCTTTGAGCCCTTAGGCAGGAGAACCGGCAGCGTATTATGCGAATACATGCACAGTTATTACACGCAATGCTCCTCACATGAGATCAATCCCATATTCAGCGTCACTTGGCGATGAGGTGGTCCTAGTTTGACAAAGCAGTCACGGGCCCAGAAACGCACCCACACACTGGGTCTCAGATTGATGAATCAAGTCCAGCCTCTGATGTATAAAAGGGGAGGGATAACTACTGCCATGGCGGTTGTTGAGTTAGAGGTTGGTAGTGGGTGGGAGAGGCGCCCGATGGGAGAGAGTTGTTAGAAGTGTGCAATGTGAATGTAAAGAGAGAGACATACTGCAGCCCTGCAGAGTGCTAGAGGGCTGCTTTTGGGCTAAGATGCCCCCCCCCCCCCGGCTCCCCAGAGGGACAGATGATGAAGGAAAGGCTATATCAGTAGAGCCATAGCCTTGAAGGAGGCTTGTACTATACAGGCCAGCCAGAGGAGAAGCCTGTTGTCCATAGCTCATAGACTGGTGGCAGAGAATACTTATTGGCACTGGAGAAAATCTTGAGGCAAATGTTATGTGACATGGATTTATACGGCACACGGCTGCCATTGGTTATAGGTCATTCTAATGCTGCAAAAATACCGTTTTAATGAAATAACGAAAATTACATTTCTCTAAAAAAAAAATAACGATTTCTCTTTTTGCTCTTTTTTTAGCGATCTAAAAGTCACCCTTTATCACAGTTATCTCCCTTTTTATTTACCTTTCTTTTTCATTTGTCGGAAACAAATTGTTTCTCATACTTCGATCATATGCTGCCATCTAGTGGATTTTTAAAACATCACAACACAGGGAAACTACGTTTATCTTTACAAATAATCCTTTGACATTTCCGAAAACATATTAATATAAATGGACAGGGCGGCGTGGGGGCTGGCTGGTATTTGGGGGGTGCGAGGGCTTACGAGGACCTACCTTCGGCCCTTGTTCTTGCCCCATTCCACCACCCCACCACCCTACGTTTAGCTTTTATAATAATGGTATTTCCTTAACTATCCTTCCACATGACAGTTTTCCCTAACGTACATTTAAAAAAGGTATATTTTGTTCACTTTGTTGATATCGATAATATGACTGGATGCCGCTGCCATTTGCATGGTGTCCAGTCGCTGTGGTAGATCCAAAAGAAAGGAGGTGGGTTAGGTTAGGGGGGAGAGTGGAGAAATTCAAGATAGCTTTGCTGTGGAATTGATGCATGCAGACTGAAAGTACACTGACCTCTGAGTGCGTGTCTTTTTCTAGTTGTCGTGTGTCGGGACTTTGTCTCCAGAGGGGCTGCTTGCATGCCCATGGTGCTAGGATGCATTGGTTAGAACTGTGATATGTAAGATGATTGTAGATGTTATTCAAATGCTGTTGGATAGTGGCTTAGTCAGTATGTGTATAGTGGGTTTGAGTGTAGAGGCTGAGAATGTTAGCATGGGGAGGTTAGTTGAGGACCTGGTGGGCATTTTGAAGCATCCATCCAGCTCAGGCAAGTCGACACTCACAGTAGTGGTGCCCTTCAGGTAAGGTACTTGTGGGGAAATGTCAGGAGGCACCTAGGAGTGTTCTGGGAACACAGAAAGGAGTGGAATGAAGTAGCGTGCATGCAGCAGGTAGGTACTGAGAGAAACCTGAAGGTGTCTCACCCGCTAGTCCCCGGAGGATCTGTCATCCAGGTGGCCAGGACATGGCCATCGCTTTTGGATCCAGTTCCTTGGGGTGGACCACTGCAGAAGGATCACCTGAATGAGGGGCCTTCGGGGAGTGGGAGTGGGACAGCGGATGGTGAGACGCCGTATTTCCTTCCTTGTAACACCTTTTCCCCATTTTACTAGGATGATTAGGAACTCAATCCTCCCACCCCCTTTCCCGACACAATCACTTTCTCACAGACAGCTCACCGTGGGCGATAACGGACTAACACCAGAGCTGTATACCTGACGTGTCCCAATACAATGTTCAGGCAATTACTGATCAACTTCCATCACACTTCCCCACACCGATAAAAGGCGGAGCACAAAAGCACACTCTGGGCAAGGCAAAGCACACGCGGAAGCAGCAGTTCCAAGATGGCAGTTTAATATGAGGAGAAAGACAGCGAGATTAGAAAGGGTTGCAAGGAGGGAAGTGCCCTTGACCTTTTCAGACCATTACTTTTGTGAACCTTGGAAAAGAGGAAACCTAAGACCTGCGACTAAAGCTGAACAAACCTGCATTGTGTGTCAGAGGTACTCGGGGCTCTCCTGCGTCGAAAATTAAGGCAGGGTCGACCGTTTGCTGCTGTGGTACTGTCCTTGGCTCCTACAACAAAGCAGCGCCAATAAAGACCGCACAGCCGGAGAGACTGATACCAGACCAGCCTGTCTTAGAACCAAGGTTGCAAGCTGCAACAATGTATGCAGAAATCTAAAGAGAACAGTGTGTGAAACGTATGTGATGAGCGACCCAAATATAATTGAAAACTAGAAGAGTGACTGAATTTTGGAGGCCAAGAAAGATACTGTAGACGGTGGCCCGGCGCCACATGGGTGCTCATTTGAAGGTCTCTGTTAGGTATCCAACTGGTTGGCAGCTGTTAAAAGGGAATTTTGAGATCGAAATAAACCTGCAACGGGTCAAGCCAAACCCTGGGTACATTCGAAAGACTTCGATAGTTTAATGCCAAATCTAGATGTATTTTTTTGCTGTGTGCTTTTTAAGTCACTGCTAGGTCTGCCAAAGTTAGATGCCTCCTATTGTGTGCATTTTAGGCACTGATAGGACTATCAAATCTAGATGTCCCTGCTGTGTGCATCTTAGTCAATGTTAGGATTGCCAAACTCTGAAGCCCTTTGCTGCGCACACCCCAGGCACTACTGAACTGTGAAACCCAGAGGCCCCTTTGTTCACTGCCACTGTCCATGATGTGCACCTCTAAAACCTGCCCCATATACGCACTTTGCTCCCTCCTCTGGACCATACTAACTATTACAATAACAATGGCCCAGACCAACACCACTCCATGTAACCTGCAAGAGAGAAACGTGCAGCTCAGAGCTAGACTGCCATGTCTATATGACGTTAAAAATAAAAGAACTATGCTTCCAGGGTCTAGTCCAATCCTAACTGCTCCCAACTGTAACTTGCCCGCCCTAACTGCAGATAGACGACCCAAAATACAAATAGACCGCCCACAGGTCCAGAAGAAGCCAAACCTTCCCTTTCCTAGAATCATACAAGGAAAAACTATATCCTCCACCTTGTCAGGAGCCCTCATCAACGCGAGATCCCTCGTAGAACACAACACGGAAATCGCTGACATACTTTCCTCGGATGACTTAGATCTTTTTGCGATCACTGAGACATGGCTCCATGATGCCGCAGGACCTGCACTCAAAATTGCCATACCTGACAATTACAATATACTAAGAGTCGATCGCCCCAAATCTAGGGGAGGTGGCCTGGCCATAATCGCCAAAACTAAATTAGCTGCTAGACTTTGCCCTCACCCTGAATTCACATCCTGTGAACTTCTCTCAGCTAAAATTTCTATCTCAAATAACAGCACTCTAAGGGTCCTCTTGGTATACAGACCAACAGGCCCACTAGGTAGCTTCGAAGAAGACCTATCCAGCCTCTTCAGTAACATCATCAAAGACTCCACCCAGCTCCTTCTGCTAGGCGACTTTAATCTGAGCTTCAATGATGCTGAGGATAAACAGGCCTACTCTATCCAATCTATTTTAACCGATCATGGCCTTACCCAAAAAGTCTTAGCACCCACACACATGAAAGGTCGCACATTAGACTGGATAGCCAACAGAAACTGCACTACTACTATCTCTAACATACTACCACAAACTTGGACTAACCACCACCTTATCTGCTTCTCATCCACTATAGAGCCTCCTAAAGCAGCCAATTTGGAAACAGCACCACCTATGCCTACTAGAAGCAAAAAAGATATTACGGCTGAAAAATTACTTATGCTTCTCATACCAGACCTTAGAGCCAGTACCACCAACACCGACCCAAATACGCTAGTTGAGACATTCAACAATACTATGTCCAAAGCATTGGACGTCATCGCCCCTGTCAAAGAACGCAAAAGTAAACGAAAAGCCCACCTTAACTCATGGTTTACCCCCCATCTTAAAGAATTACGAACCCAAAAACGTAAACTTCAAGCTATTTGGAGGCACACTCCGTCAATTGAGAACAAAACACTACTTCACAACCTTGCCAAAAATTACAAGAAGGAAATAATTCAAACCAAAAAAGACACATTCAACGAGAGAATCAGCAAAGCGAATCCCAACTCGAAAGAACTCTTCTCCAACCTTCGGGAAATGGAAAATCTGATCGCTCCCATTGACAATGCTCCCAAGGACAAACGATGGTGCACGAGTATCCAAAATGCCTTAGCCAACAAAATTACAACTCTTCAATCTAAAATCGCGAAGAAAAAAGCTTCCCTGAGCGCCACTGCAACTCAGTCCACCCAATTGCCTGATACACCTAGAATAGTCACCCAATTAAATTGTGAACCATTCAGCTTTACCAACATATCCATAGTGGAAACTGTAAAGGTGATATCCTCCCTGAAACCCTCCAACTGTCAAGGCGATAGCTGCCCTGCACAAGTCATCAAGGACGCAGCCAGAGACTTAGCACCTCTCATAGCTAAGCTAATTAACGCATCCTTTAGAAGAACTAGCACTGTACCCACCAACCTCAAATATCTTGGGTACTGCCCCTCCTTAAAAAACAGACCCTTGACCCAACCATCCCCACTAATTACAGGCCCATCACTACGGTACCATTTCTCCTTAAAATTATCGACAGAGTAGCCTACCTCCAGATACAAAACGATCTAGAGACGAACCAATTACTAGGAACGCGCCAATCTGGTTTCAGACCACTACACGGCACTGAAACGGCCCTAATTGACCTTCAGACTCAAATCGAAGAGTTGAAGGATAAAGGTAAAACAGCTATGCTCCTCCTCCTTGACTTATCGGCGGTCTTTGATTTGGTGTACCATGCAGTGTTATGCAACCACCTAGCGTCTGCCGCCTACTTCTCAAGTGAAGCGATAGCTTGGGTACAATCCTTCCTGGCCAACCGGACGATGAGTGTTCTCCCCTTCAGCTTCAGCAGACCCAATACATATCACCTGTGGTGTCCCACAAGGTTCATGTGTCTCCCCCACCATGTACAATATCTTCACTAAGCCACTCTTTGACAAACATGACAGACTGGGGATAACATACACCAACTATGCGGACGATACGCAGATCCTCATACCACTTTCTGGCAACTTTGTCTAAGATACAGCTCTAGTAAATAAGATTTATCTCCTCATTCAGGCATGGATGGCCTCCAACGGCCTCTGCCTGAATGACGACAAAACAGAGATACTGATCCTGGGTTCCGACTCCAACCTCAAAAAACTTAGCCCCAACTACTGTGCCTTTAATATTGACGGCAACTTAATCAAAGTGGTAACTGAGGTAAAAACTCTGTTTCTACCTTGATGCCTCACTATCTCTCAAAAAACAAACTAACACCCTTGCATCCTCAACGGCCTACACCTGCAAATTAATCAGGGCTTGCAGGCCTTTCTTCTCCAAAACCAACTGCATCATGCCAGCCAACGCCCTAGTAATGTCTAAATTAAACTACTGTAACGCCCTCTATTCGGGCGCCAGCAAGTCTATCATAAACAAAATGCAAACACTACAAAATAATGCCCTTAGAGCAGCTCTGGACATACCCCGTAGAGCACACATTTCCAACACTAGGAAAGATCATCACTGGTTAAAAATTAGCAACAGAGTCCTCTTCAAAACACTATCCCTCACCCATAAAGGACTGAACAACACCGCTCCTCCATACATTTCGGCTAGACTAAATAGAAAATCTTTCACATACCACACGAGAGCATCTAACCACCTCTTACTTGAAATTCCCAAATTTAAACTAAAAAAAACAGGCGGAGCCAGTTTCCCTGTGAAAGCCGCCTGTGCACGGAACATCCTCCTCTCTGCATTGAGAGCAAACCTACCATACTCGAGTTTTAGACGCCACGTGAAAAAGTGGCTTTGGTCTAACGACAACTAACCAACTAATTCTCTTGGCCTGGATTCACCACTAGCTAACCACTGTGAATAACCACTGTGTCATTCCTGATCCCTGATCTGACTTCCCCGTTGTATAGGAACACCTCTCTTCCTATACCCACACACTTGCTTGTTAATTTGTTAATAACACCTGTACTGTATCTTCTTTATGCATTATTGTATGTAACTAAGCTTAAGTATTCTTGTAACGGCTACGCCCGGCTACCCCTGGGTTTGGAGCGCATTTTTTTTATTTTTTTATTTATTGTTCTTTTAATCAAGAAAAGAACTTGATTTTTTCAACATTACATCATATAAAATTTCTACGATAACAAAGAAAAAACATCATTTATACACGATGATCAACGGCAGTAAAATTTGGATATTTAAGATATTACTGGTAGATATATTTAACATAACATAAAAGTTAAATTAAGTGATACATTTCTTCTTCTCTTGTTTAAGCAGTTTTAACCCATACAGAAAATTTAGAATAGCATATCTAACTTGATGTGTGATATAGCAAGTTCCATAATTCATTGGCTGACTCAATGAATGATCCTTCAAATAAAGGTTTAAAAAGTGAAATCCTCTGGGGAAGTAACACTACACATTCTGCACAAAGATGGCTCAGCGTTTCTGGAGCAGATAGACAGAATCAGCAGGATATAGCTTCTGGTGGTAATATTTTTCTTCTGCATAATATTTCGTGAGTGGGCCATATGTTTAAACGAAAGCGCAGGAAATCATCCCTTTGGCAAGAGTTTGGGAAAAGCATTATATATGGTTCTGCCATGCCATATCGTTTCAGATTAAATGGATTATCTTTGAACGATTGATACATGGTGCCAGCCTTCCTTGTCTTGATCCAATCTAGCTTCCATAATTGCTTTTTAACAACATTGGGCTTCTCAATCGGTGAAAGATTAGAGATCTTCAATTGTATTAGGATTCCCTGTGCCTTCGTTCGCCATATGGTAGGAAATACATCTTTCAATTTTAGTAAGTAATTCGCTACAATATGCATTAATCCTTTATGGCTTCCATCACTTGCTATTAAACATTTTCTATATATTGCACAGAATTTCCATTTATAAATTGCATACAACGACAATAGACCTAACTCATGTCTTATTAATGCTATGGATATTGACATTGGCAAATTCAGGACTTGTTTCCAAAAACAGCCTTCTAGAGTAGTCCAGTAGCCATAGGTTTTTATCTTAAAGGTTTCACTGCCATATGTAACCACGGGTACAAATTTCTGTTTATAATAAATTATGATGGGCTTCAAGGAAAATTTGCAAAACTTGGCTTTAATCAATCGGGCCTGGGAGAGAGTCATACTTGCTTTTGTTCTTATATGATTTTCATAACCCAGAGAACTTATTTGTTGTGTTATCAGCGTTCCCAAGTAAACCTAGGAGTCTACTGTATCCAGATCTGTTGATTGTAATGGCCATTGATGGGGTTTGGTCCTCTGCCTAAGTGTGCCAAACTGGATAACCTTGGTTTTTGCAACGTTTATTGAGATGTAATTTTCGTCGCAATAGGTCTCTAAGGTGTTCAATAGGGCGCGTAGGCCATTAGGGGTTTTGGAAAGTAAGACCATGTCATCCGCATATAACAAATGTTGCACTGGAATGCTATCTATTTTTGTGGAGTCTGTCACAATTAATTCAAATCGTGCTTTGATGTCTGCGATGAAAAAATTGAATAGGGCTGACGCCAAGAGGCATCCTTGCTTCAGTCCACGAGCGGTCTTAATCGGCTCGGAAAGGAGCGCATTATCAAATAATAAACTAAACTAAACTAAATGTGAACTGAGATTGGTCCGAGCCCGGCTGACGGAGACTAATTGTTTAAGAGGAGGATCTGAGTCCGGCTGAGGGGATCTGGGGTAAACCGTGAGTCACCCAAGAAAGAATATTCTCCAAACATTGTAAAAAGGGGGATCTGAGCACGTAAGAGGGGGGTCCACAGTATTGATCGTGATATAAAAGGGATTTGAGCCCAGCTGAGGGGGATCCAGGGTGAATCACCTGAATTGGGTACTTATAAGAGGAAAGGAACTTTGTGTCTTGTTTTGGTACATCAGGCCCTCTGAATCAAGTGACTTTGATAAATAAGCAGACTTGGCACAGAAGGTCCTGATGCTGGTAATGGAACTGTATCCTCCTGTCGAAGAAGCCAGAGTGTTTGCTTTGATCGAGTGAACTGCCTTGTCCCGTGCTGAAAATGTGGGAAGGGAGGCCAACGGCCTCAACATCCTGACATAATGTTTTGAACACTTCTTTCTTGTTCGTGAACACTACCCCACACCATTTGTATTTAGCAGTAAGGATTGGCAATAGGTTTTTTAGTATAGGCCCTTTTATTTTGATGAGACTCCACTAGGACTGCATTATTATTATTTGATGGTAGTAGCTTTCTCCCATCTGTAGAATTAGGATTATATAGGCCTTTATCACACCCTTGTTGAAGTTCAATAAACACCCTTGAACTGGGGTCACTTGTGTCTATCTTACTGTTAATACCATCCCTTCCTTACAGTACCAAGTACACAGGGATTGAAAAGAGTTCCTGCAGAGAGTTCTAACTGGGGATTTCTGACAGGGCTGCGTCCTGATGGGGGTCCCGTAGGAACAACTCTGTCTGCAAAGAGGCCACAAACTGATGTCTGGAAGCAAGACACTTGAAATACATTTAGCATTGGAGAGTAAAAACACAGTAAGACACTAATTGCATTGGGCACCAGGTAGAAAAACGCCAGAGGTGCACAATTAAAGTGAGACTCATGGGTGCAAATCCCAGTGGGGCTCCTGAGAGCAATATAGTATAGGGTAGGAAGTAGAATGGTGATTCAAAGTTAGATTATTGTAATGCCCTGTATATGGGCATCCCCAAAAACCAAATATAGAGACTACAAGTTGCCCAGCATTCAGCTGCTAGGCTCATTTTCTCTTTGCCCAGAAAATAGTCTGTTTCCCAGTTTCGTAGGAACCTCCACTGGCTCCCAGTAAAGCAGAGAGTCCTGTTTAAGATCTTCTGCCTGGTTTTTAAATGCATATATGGCCTGGCTCTCAAGTACTTTCTTCACAGATTGCAGTCTATCACCCACATCGGTCACTTTGATCTTTGGGACAATGTCTTTTAGTGGTTCCATCATCTAGGTCTGTCTCTTGGGGAGATAGAAGTTTCTCCTCTGTAGGTTGCCGGACCTGGAAATATGTTGCCAACTGACCTCCGAAAAATCAATGTTCTCAGTATCTTCAGGAAAAGTCTTAAAACAGTCCTTTTTGAATAACTCTTCTGATGTGTCTTAGCTCCCTGTTCAGCTACTTTTATCATCTGCGCCTAGATGTAGACGCTGCATGGGTCCAAGTGATATGCGGTACACTAGTTAAAAAATCAAATCGGTCAGCAAAGGGAAGAATCATTCACACCCGGTGAAGGGCGCACAACCAACGAGGTTGCTGGAAACCCAGTGAGAACTGCCAGTGTGCCGCTTGTGTTTTACCAGCCACCCGAGGCCCTACTGCATTTTTGTTAGCACCCATCCCCAAACCCTTCCTGTATGTCACACATAAACCCCCAAACACCACTCCACCCCACCCCACTTGTCTGCTGGAGCTCCCGGCACCGCTGCCCCATCCCGTCATGCCACCGTTAAAGATTTTTCTATAGCTCAGCCATCTCGTTTTTTTCCACGGGAGATTGGGCTCGGGCAAAATGCCCAGAGCCATCTCCCTCTAAAAAAATCAAATAAAACTATTTACATCCTGGACTGAACCCCGGTGTGCGAATAGCTGTCCCCCCTTGTTGGCGGGCCCACCTGGCCGGTAATGGCTCATCTCCTGCTGAGGCTCTTGCTTCACTCGTGCCTGCCGAGGCTCAGGCTGGCAGGCCATTACTGGTCGGGCACACCCCCTGACTCGAGGGTGATTTTTACAGTCTGATCCTCATATATACCAAACACAAGTACCTCAGCAGGTAAGATAGCTCAGCCGGCTGAGCGCTCTTTGCTGTGATCAGCGTTTGATCTGAAAGTCGTAGGTTCGAATCCTGGCTACGTGAACTCGGCCTTTTCATTTGTCCGAGGATGATAAAGTGAGTACCAATTTCTATTGGGTAATAATAATGTGTGTAATTATGTTCTATGTAAAGCGCTTTGTTCTTATTTATAATAATATACATTATTTTAGCCAAAGCATTGTAAGTTGTAGCACAAACCGAGATTGAGGCAAGTGATATGGAACCAGATGACGCTAGACCTTAGTGGAGAGAGCCAGGCCATCAGCCCAAAGTGAAGATAGGGTTGCTAGACCTAGGTAGAAGGTAAAGACATTTCACTGGACCAACCCCGCTAGTGGGTGAAAACCTACTGCTACTTCGGTTGGGCATTGGCTACGGGGTGCAAAGTCTTGACTTGAAAGCTGTTGCCTCATCCTGAGGGTGGCAAAGGCATCTCCACTGTCCAGGTGACTCTCGTCTAGTCCCAGCATAACAACGCCAACTCAAGGACACTACCAAGGCCACAACTGCACCGTGTATGACGAACCAGTCATGCAAACCATCTAGACAAGTGTAAAAGATACACCACTCTCTGTAACTAAGTCTGGCTGAACAGTGTCCTGGGCGGATGCCTGAGAACCATTTCTTCTCCATTATTGGCATGAACTTTCGGGTCTTTGGTCCTAAAGAATACGGACTAGGGACCCATCAGAGACATGGTATTAGTCCCATAACCTGGCACTATTTTCTTAGATATCACCCTCCGTTGAGTTAGGTTTCTTCTATACGCGGTCCTCTTACCCATCCTAAAGAAGCCAGATAGAGCTTCACCAAAGTTCTGGGAACATTGATGCTGGGAAGCACATTAAGAGCCTGCAATGTTTGATGTGCATTAGTATACACCACTAGGGAAGTACCCAACTGTGGCAAATGTCTTGGGGGCCAGACATCCTTTATATTGTTATGTTATAGTGGGGGTTCTTCCACTGACGTTCTGTTTTCTCAAGGCCCCTTGCCAAGAATTGCCTTTTATGTTGTTTACCTTGTTTTGTAGCTTCCTGATGTATTCAATGAAACCTTGTTGAATCAGTTGAACATGTGTCCACGTATTGTGTTCCTTTTTGTTTTGTGACAGCAAGCACTTCTGACATCCAGCATGCAAAGCATGTCATCCATCGCTTGCAGTGCTGTGATTTCCGAGTTATTGGTCCAAAAGGATGCCGTTCTTGAATCTGTATCATATTTACACTTTGGACATTACAGTTTTACTTAAAAACTGAAATTATTACAAACTAAATGGACAACTGTATTCATTACCATCTTGTACAGAAACACCCATATTTCGAAGGATTCTAGGGTATACACTCAGCATTGGCACCGAAAAGACCACTGGACTTGAACCATCCATTGCTTTTGACACTACAACTTTTTTCACTAAATTGTGTAATTTGGTTTGTCAAAACTAACACTTTGAGTGTGAAATCGCTTCACACTAGCAAACATCTATATCGAACATTTTGAAAAGCAATACATCTGAAATTGAGTGGCACATCTGGACTATAGCAGCTGATACAATGAGGGGAAGTATCAAATGTCATGCTCACATTGAACTTGGTACACACTCGAGTCACATATGGGGCAAAAACGCACAGTGTGTCTGACCTCTGGGATATTTACATTTGAGCAATTTTATAATACTGTTTTACATTAGTACCCTCTCCATCCATGAAAACATTGTGAAAGTACCCTCCATTCTTGAGAATTAGATGTAGAGGATGGAATCGGGACTTTCCATCGAATACTTTCCATTGAATTACTATCCATCGAAAAGTATTCATTGAAATGCTTTTCCATCAAAAAGCATATTCATTGAATTAATTTCGATGGATTTTAGGGTTAAAGTTCCATCAAACCTCTCGAAATAATGACATTTCAATGAAGCTTTTTTTCGTTGGTTTCGTTTCGATGGTTATTTTTCAGTGGAAGGATTAGTAACTGTAGAGGACTCGTTTTTCTTCAAAATTTTATTTTAATTTTCTGTCATACAAGAATATGCATTCTATCACATTTAACACAAGATTACCAAATAAACTTTTTTCAAACCCCACACCCTCTCTCTCTGTTAAATTCACACTAACAGTTGGTTCAGAATAAATTCACTGACGGTAAAAGCTGACATCTCTTGACATAAGAACGTTCCTAAAATAGGAGTCCCAAAAATCTAAATAATTCACACATTGAAGAACCTAGACACAATATCAGAGAATTAGACTCAGCTCCTTCTTCTTTAGCAATTATGGATTCATTCACTGCAGTAGTGGAGAAAAAATCAAAACATTTCATCATGTCAGAACCATGGCTTTTCCAGTGACGCGCAACTAAACGTCTATCTACAGATAGTCCAATAATCCTCCATTTTGCTTTCTTAATTAGTAGAGGTAAATCAGACATATCAACACCTAGCAGGGCTAATGCTGGTGAAATCCCCTCAAAGTCAGGAAGAACACGTTTATGTGTCCCAGACAGATTACCAAAGCCTTTTGTCACAGGACAGTACCAAAGCGTATGCAAGGAAGTGCCTTCTCTCCCACATTTTCTCAAGCAAGTGGAAGAATTATTTTAGTTTATTCTGTGGAGCGTGGCAATGTACCAGTATGCACTATGTATAATTTTATATGAGATGAACTGGGTATAATCTCTGCATAATTCCAGATGTAGTGTTATACCCAGTTCTCCCTCCCACTTCTTCAACTTCTCCAAGGTGCACTTAGCCTTTGGTGTAAGGTAGGAATATGCCCATGAAATGCTAGGTTTCATGAGTCCCATTGTCGTAAAATATGTATCCACAATGGAGTCATTGGGATGAAGGTGGCTAATCTCTACCAATTTAGCAGATTTACAATGGCTCAGTTGTAAGCATTTCTGTAAGTCTTTTGATCTTGTCTAAATGTCCTTTGAAGCACCTTGAATGTAACTTAAATTCCTGCTTAAAACATTGACCTAGAGTAGGTAGCCCACTTTGCACCCACTGTGCCCAGTTTAGAGCTTTGCCATCCACCTTAGTTTGGTCATTAAACCAAAATGGGGAATAACCCAATAAATGAAGTTTGAGACGGGGTAATGTGTATGACCCTTTGAAAGGGTGCTGATGGCCCCTGTCATCCTGGTGTAGGCAGTTTACGAAGGCAATGCTAGAGCCAGACGTATCCCAGAGGCGGCGTGGGTGAGTGAGGGGATCCTTGTCCCCGGCTTCCCATTCTGCATGGAGGAGTACATTTATTTGGTACATCTTTCCCTGACCTGATGCTTGTCAGCCTCTGTCCTGGCCAGGTCTCCTTCTCTTCTGTTTCAGGTGGTTCCAAAGGGACTACAATTACCAGCATTCCCCAGACTCTTGACACCCGTGGGATGGACAATGGTTCCTGGGAGACAGCATCACCCAAAAAACTACAAGTAACACAATTCACCAGGCCCAACGGACAAGACCCAGCCAGGAGAAACGTACTGGTTACCCAAAATTGAATGTAATTAGCTTCCTTATTCAGGAGCCGAATGGGAGATCAAACATGCACTAGAGACTGCCCGGGAAGCCAGGGAGCAATGGTGGTGTAGCTGGCACCAACCCGAGAATAACACAGCCATAGGGGAGACCAGCGCCCCCGCTGGAAAGTGTTGGTGGGCATTGACTTACTTGGTATCGGAAAGAACCGGAGAGCAAACTACCACAGTGACCACATGGCTGGCTGGACGAAAATGGATACTCAAAATTGGGAGGGGTTGGAGCTCGTTTAAAGACTTCTGGAGGATTTCAGCCCGCAAGGGAATGGGAGGAGTTAGGATTAGTTTAGACAAAGATTGGCCCTGGGAAGCAGGTGACTTTGGGGCCCAATGGGAGGAGCGAGAACCTTCTAGGCAGGAAGTGGAGGCTATAAAAAGGCAGTAGAGACAGTCTGCAATGAGAGATGATTAAGTGAGCTCAAAGGAGGATGTGTTCCAAGAGACCAGAGAGGAGTGCGCGACAGGTGGAGGAGGACTTGGGGGAGACTTCTGGCATGTTTGAAGATAGTGACTGTAAAGTATTGGGTTTGAGGGAGTGGCACCTATGTTTGTTGTATGCTTGAGGGTGAGTGAGAGTGATAGATGATACTTTAAGAAGGAGTTTAGGGTAGAGAAGTGGGAGAGTTGGCAGTGGTTGAGAGAAAGGGAAGGAAGTAAGATCAGGAATGTTTTGTTGCAGTTGGAGATAGATGGAGTAAGTGGAAGACCAGGAAAGAGGCATAGAGTAGAGAGGCGATGAGAGATGGGGAGATAAACATAGGAGGGTGGCGAAGAATCAGTTTAGGAGTAGTGAGGGGAGGAGAAAGATCAGAAGGGAGGTGGGGCATGTGAAGTGAGAGAAGCAATAAAACCAGCAGAAGGAGGGTAGAATGGTGGAGACAGACAGTGGTAGTATATTAAAATAGGAGAAGTGAAACGCTGTCTCCAGAAACTGGATACAATTTGGCAATCAGATGATCCCTGAATAGGTCACTTAGAAAGGCCCTGAGGGAAAAAGCTAATGCTGTGGGTTTAGGATCCACTATAGTAGGACTACACCGAGACTTTCCAGTATCCTGAGAGGTACTACACTTAATGCTCTGACAATAGTCACATGACGCACAAAACACAATGCCTGGGTTCATTCTACATCCTATATGTAAGGTTTTGGTTGTCTGCCAGAATTGCATAATAATTATTTAATTACTTGCTAAGTAGCACCTCTCATTTATAGAGATTGATATTTCACACCAATCAGCTGTTGTTGCCCCTGAGAAAGATCCGGTCAATTCTTCTTGGGATCGAAACGTTTTGGGCATTTATAAGGGTCTACTAATATGAACACTATGCAAGACATTCTTGCTGACCCGTTTTCTAGTACTTCAAACTAAAGTGTTCTCCAACTCATTGGATAGTGTGGTGTTTTGATGAAATGGTTCTTGACTTTCGCATTGAAGTCGTTACAGCCATGTTTCATGTCAAGAAAATGTTTGACTAAGGGAGCTGTAATTACTTGATTTCTAATGCAGCTCCGATGTTCCACCATTCGAAATTTTGAATAAATAAGAATGTTTTTGGAAAATTGGAATGTTGCACGCAGTCTATGTTGCCAAGACTTGTACTGCCGGAAAATCTATCAGAGGTTCTTATCTAAGGGGGAGGGGTGTGAGTAGAGAAAGTCTATCATCTTATCCTTTATTGTATGATATATATCAATATTCCTATTGGTGGAGTAAGATGTGTATGTTTAAATAGGAATTTTTGTGTACCTATTTGAATATATGTTTATAGAGGCCTCTGTGGTCTTGTAGGTTGTGAATAAAGAGATATTGCATCACAGTAGGACATTACACGACTTGTTTCAGAGCCATACATTATGGCTACGGCCTCAGAAAAATGCCTAGCATTTAGTGAGGACCATGTAAAAAAACTGTTAGACTCACTATCAGTTTTGTCAGGAACAGGTGAAAATGAGATCAATATTAACAACAATGATCAGTGGGACGAATCATAAGTATAAGGAAACGCCTTATACGTACTCAACTGCATGGAGCTATTATGCTCGAGTATTTGAAATACCAGGCCCTTCCTCAAGGTCTAGTAGTAAGAAATGAGCCACGTCTATTTTTAGACAATAAAGAATTCAAACTGAAATGGAGTTACATATCAAACAAATGTAGGAGGGATTGGCTAGTCTTAATTATTGATACAGCGACAGAAGTCTCTAAGCAAATAGAGTTAGACATCACAAAGCTGGAAGAAGAACTCTAAAAAGATCTAGATTTAGATGCTTTCAAAGCGAAACTGGAACAGCATCTAAAAGGACTAGTGGATTTCAAAAACGACACTACCCTCGAAAGGGTAAAAAGGTTGAGAAAAGATCTTACCAACTTTTCCCATGAAAAGGTCTTTCCCTACGTTGCTGAGGGTTATAAATTTGGTAATACATTTCAAACTCCCAAAAACAATAGACGTGTACATTTTAGAGATACTTCCTACAGTTCAAGTGAAGAGAGTACAGGAGACAATGGACCTGTAGTCCAATCCAATCCGGGCAGAGGTAGAGGAAGGGGTCAGAGAGGGGCTAATAGACAAAGGATGCCTTTTTTAGGGCAGGGTCCAAACCGAGGGGACTGGGACAACCAGGTCAGGACACGAAGTCGGACAAGGAATCGGTGGTGATTAACTTGTCCAACTGTACCCTCTCCCCTGAAGAAGAAAGTACCCTCAATAAGGGTCTCAGCTTTGTTATTACTAAATCACATAATCCTTTCGAATTTAGAACTGAGTTTTTTGCATTCATGCGCAAGGTACGCCTAAATGAATATTTCAGTGAGCATGAGGGATACAACAGTAATAATTGTAGTGGGCTGCGTAATACGTCTCCTGCGTAATACGTCTGTGCGCCTAGCCACTCTTACACCGCTGAATCAACGGTGTTTGAAAGACAGGTTTTGGCAGAAGTTCGTTAGTTAGAGTCATGTTAGTCATGTGAGAAGTCCCATAGTTCTAATTTTAGCAAGCTTCAAAGAGCATCTGCTTTGAAGCTGGCCAAAGATAACAATCTTATCATTAGACAAGCAGACAAAGGGGGAGCGATTGTTTTAATGAATCGTAGTGATTACATCAAAGAATGTGAGAGACTTCTTTCAGATGGTGTGAGCTATTTGAAACTTACTAGTGACCCCTCAGCCAGACTTATGAAGATCATAAAAGAAAAAGTGGCTTTAGCATTTGACTCTGAGATGATTTGTAAACAAGAATATTAGTTTTTGACCAGAGAACAAGGTAGGGCACCTGTTTTTTACATTTTGCCCAAGGTACATAAGAGACTTGTGGACCCTCCAGGACGTCCTATAGTCTCTGGGGTCAACTCCATTCTGGAACCCTTGTCAAAGTTCGCAGATTTTTATTTGCGACCGTTTGTTATGCAAATGAAAAGCTATTTGAGGGATACCACCGATGCCATCAACAAAATAGAGAATATAGAATTTGTCCCAGGCCATTCCTTATTGATAGGGTTGGATATTCAATCCCTTTATACGATGATACCACAAACGGCCACATTAGAGGTGGTGGAGGAAATTTTGCTTAGTAGAGAGGACGGACACCCTGTGAGCAGTGCTTTTATTCTATGGTGCAGAGTTTGCCCTGACTCAAAGTTTCTTCCAATTTCAAGGGACTTTATTTCCAACAAACGGAGGGTACTGCCATAGGGGCGGCCATGGCCCCTAATTTAGCTAAACTCTATGTTGAGTACTTTGAAAAAACGGTGATATACCCAGCCACTAATCATTATATCCATCATTTGAGGAAGTGGCTGAGGTATATAGATGACATACTGATCATATGGGATGGTACGAGGGAAGAAGCTGACTGTTTTGTGATTTGGCTTAACCAACAGAATCATTTCTTGAAATTCACTGTGTCCATACATGATCTTGAGACTCATTTCTTGGATATCGCCATCTTCCATCATAATGGGCTATTACAAGTGAAGCCCTATACCAAGACTACCGATAAAAATTCTCTATTGCACTTTAACAGTCATCATGCTAAGCATTTAAAAACCAATCTACCTTTTGGACAGTTTTTAAGTTTGAAAAGAAACAGCAGTAGGAAAGAGGATTTCAGCCAGAGTGCGGACGTACTTACCCAGAAACTGTTAGCCAAAGGTTATCCGCCTAGAGTTATTAGGACTGCTTCTAAAAGAGCGCATAACAATAACCGGGAGGCTCTGTTAGAGAAAAACGTGAAGACGAAGAGAAAGATTGGTACCGTTTTTGTAAACACTTTTTCCAATTTATCTTACAAAATTAAATCTATTGTTATGAAAACATGGAAGAAAGTTTATCGAGGCAAAGAGGTTTTGCCACCCCTGGTGGCTTTCAAAAAAAGCCAAAACTTAAGGAATGTATTGATCAGGAATGATGTGACAGAAATGAGTGTACCCCTTGTTAGTCAAACAAGATTGTGGGGTTTACCGGAAGTGAAAGGACACTTTCCATGTGGCAAATGTAGTATGTGTGCCCAAACAAAAGAAATCAGATCCATACACATTTTGCCTAATGTCAAATGGGTGTTTAGTGAAATGACTAATTGTAATACATCTAATGTTGTGTATTTAATTACGTGCCCATGTGGCCTACATTATGTGGGTAAGACTAATAGGCAGTGCAAAGTTTCGAATGGTGGAACATCGGAGCTGCATTAGAAATCAAGTAATTACAGCTCCCTTAGTCAAATATTTTCTCGACATGAAACATGACTGTAACGACTTCACGTGGCTTATATTGAAAAAAGTGCATGGCCACAGTAAAGCTGAGACAGACCAAAGACTATTGAACTTTGAGCAGAAAATCATTTTCAATTTGCAAAGCAATGTTTTAGGGCTCAATGAAAGCATTGATTGGCATTTGGTCAGCCAAATATAAAGAGTAATATGTGATCATGCAATATATACATATATCTTGCCTTCAATTAATTGAGTATGTGAATTCAGATATGAAAGGTTTGAAGCTGTGAAACTTTGTAACTCTGTTTATGTTTGACGCTGTTGCAACTTTATTATATCCACACTTGTAACTATAGCAAAGAACAAATTGTTGTTTTAATCTGACTCCTTGCAACGGCAAAATTATTGAATGTGTGTTTTTCTGGCAAATGCTGTTTTATATTCGCAACATATTTTTTGCATTGTATGTCAACTTTTGCTCCATTTTTGCTATGTTGGGGTTTACTAATCTACTCAACACCGATCGTACCTGATGCGGGGGGTTCATGTTTATGTTTATGTTTATTATTTGATAATGCGCACAAAACCCAGGGGTAGCCAGGCGCAGCAGGTACAAGGTTACTTAAACTTAGGTTACGTACATATGGATGATAAGAAACATATCAATACAATACATATATGTTAATACAAACAGTAGAAATGAGAGCTAGAAGGGTAAGGGCAGAGTGGCCATAGAACCGGATTTCAGGAATATCACGACCGTTAGGTGCAACAAGGTTAGTTGTCGTCGGACCAGAGCCAGTTTTTTACCTTACTTCTGAAGCTGGAGTAGGATAGGTTTGCTCTTAATGCAGTGGGCAATGCATTCCAAGCCTGGGCAGCTCTAACAGGGAAGCTTGCTCTGCCCGCTTTGGATCGTCTAAATCTAGGGGTTTCTAGCAGGAAGTGGTTAGTAGCTCTGGTGTGGTGGCTGGACGATTTTCTGGTCAGTCTGGCCGAGATGTAGGGGGGTGCTGTGTTGTTGAGCCCTTTGTGTGTGAGAGAAAGTGTCTTGAGAAGGACTCTGTCGCTGATTTTTAGCCAGTGGTGGTCTTTCCTGATGTTGGAAATATGTGCTCTACGGGGTATGTCAAGGGCTGCTCTAAGAGCGTTATTTTGAAGGATTTGCATTTTATTTATGATAGTTTTATTGGCTCCTGCATAGAGGGCATTAAAATAGTCCAGCTTCGACATTACTAATGTGTTAGCTAGCGTGATGCAGTTAGTTTTGGAGAGGTAAGGTCTGCAAGTCCTGATTAATTTACAGGTATACGCTGTAGAGGATGCCAAGGTATTAACTTGTTTTTTGAGAGATAGAGTGGAATCGAGGTAAAAGCCTAATGTTTTTACCTCGGTTGCCACCTTGATTGTATTGCCATCTATGTTGAAATTGCGATAATTGGCACTGAGTTTTTTTAGGGTGGAGTCGGAACTCAAGATCAGTATCTCAGTTTTGTCGTCATTTAGGCAGAGGCCGTGGGAGGCCATCCATGCCTGAATGAGGAGGTAGATTTTGTTTACTAGAGCTGTGTCTTCGACAAAATTGCCTGATAGAGGTATGAGAATCTGCGTGTCGTCCGTATAATTGGTATAGGTTACCCCTAATCTGTCAAGTTTGTCGAAGAGTGGCTTAGTAAAGATATTATACATAGTTGGGGAGACACATGAGCCTTGTGGGACACCACAAGTGATCTGGATTGGGTCCGCTGCAGCTACAGGGGAGAACACTCATCGTATGGTTAGCTAGGAAGGATTGTACCCATGCTATAGCTTCACTTGAGAAGTGGGCGGCGGACGCTAAGTGGTTGCATAATACTGCTTGATCCACCAGGTCAAAGGCCGCTGATAGGTCAAGGAGGAGGAGCATAGCTGTTCTACCTTTATCCTTCAACTCGTCGATTTGAGTCTTGAGGTCGATTAGGGCCGTTTCAGTACCGTGAAGTGGTCTGAAGTCAGATTGCCGTGAACCTAATAGCTGGTGTGACTCCAGATAGTTTTGGATCTGGAGGTATGCTACTCTATTGATGATTTTAAGGAGAAATGGGACCATAGTAATGGGCCTGTAGTTGGTGGGGATTGCTGGGTCAAGTGTCTGTACCCAAGATTCTTTGAAGTTAGTGGGTACAGTACTCGTATTGAAGGAGGAGTTGATTAGTTTCGAGATGAAGGGTGCTAAATCTCTGGCTGCATCCTTGATGATTTGCGCAGGGCAACTGTCGCCTTGGCAGTTCGATGGTTTAAGGGATAGAATAACCTTTTCAGTTTCCAGTATAGAGATGTTAGTAAACCTGAAGGGATTACTATTGCTTTGGGTGGATATGCTGGGTGTCACTTTCAGTGGGGTGGTATGAGTTCAACTAGGGCTCAAGGAGGCTTTTTTCTTGGCAATTTTGGATTGCAGGGTTGTGATTTTATTTTCTAGGGCATTTTGGATGCTAGTGCACCAAGGTTTGTCCTTGGGGACATTGTCTGTGGGGGCAATTGGGTTTTGCAATTCCCGGAGAATAGTGAAGAGTTCTTTAGAGTTCGAGTTGGCTTTACTGATTCTTTCGTTGAATGAGTCTTTTTTAGTTTGAATTATTTCCTTCTTGTAACTTTTTGCAAAGTTGGCAAGTGTGGTTTTATTGTCAGCAGAGGGAGTGTGCCTCCAGATAGCTTGGAGATTGCGTTTTTGGATGTGCATTTCTTTGAGTTGGGGGGTGAACCATGAGTTAAGGTGAGCTTCACGTTTACTTTCATGAAGTTTGATAGGGGCAATCAAGTCCAGAGCTTTGGTCATGGAATTGTTAAATGCCTCAACTAACTCGCTAGGGTTAGATTCACTGGTACTGGCGGAGAGAGCTGGTAGGAGTAGTGGGAGAAGTTTTTCAGCCGTGATTTCTTTTTTGCTTCTTGTTGGCATGGGGGGTAATATTTTATTCTTATTAAGTTTGGGAGGCTCTATGCTGGCTGTAAAGCATATAAGATAGTGGTCCGTCCATATTTGTGGTAGAATACTAGAGATGGTGATGTCACAGTTATGGTTGGCTATCCAGTCTAGTGTACGTCCTTTTATGTGAGTAGGAGCTAGGACTTTTTGGGTAATGTCATGATTGACTAAAATGGATTGGATAGATTGGGCTTGTTTATCCTCAGCGTCGTTAAAGCCTAGGTTAAAGTCGCCTAGTAAAAGGAGCTGGGTGGAGTCTTTAATGTTGTTAGTGAGGAGACTGGATAGGCCTTCCTCGAAGTTGCCTAGTGGGCCTGGAGGTCTGTACACTAGGAGTATCGTTAGTGTGCTATTGTTGGAGATCGGTATTTTAGCTGAGAGAAGTTCGCAGGATGTGATTGCTGGGTGTGGGGTAAGTCTAGCAGCTAGCTGCGTTTTGGTTATGATGGCCAGGCCGCCTCCTTTAGTGTTAGACCAGTCGACTCTTAGGATATTGTAATTGTCCGGTATGGCAGTCATGAGGGCAGGGCCAGTTGCATCGTGGAGCCAGGTTTCGGAAACAGCAAGTTTATCTAAGTTGTCCGTAGCCAGTAAATCAGCTATTTCGGTATTGTGAGCTATAAGGGACCTAGCATTAATAAGGGCTCCTGATAAGGTGGGAGTTGTAGTGGTGCCTTTTGACATGTTATGTTAAAATGGCTGCTCTGTTTGCATGAGCGAGCGCTCTACTGACGAGCTTAGTCCTTTTTCTGTGTTCACTATGATGGCGGGAGCTTTTGTAATTCGGACAACGCTGCGGCGTTTGTTAATACTTGCTGGTGAGACAGCTGTTGTTTTTCCACAGACTTTTGGAGCCTTGGTTTTTGTAGCGAGTTGCACGCACATTGAAGGCTAAGGTGAGCCTGCCAGGCTGAGAAATACATGTGCACATGATGTGTTCATCATTTCACGGAGGTAGCGATTATAATGCATGTCACTGTTTGGTCTGCATCCGGGGTGAGTTCTATCAATATTGCACCCATTTAGACACGGGATACAATTGTTCAGCATTGTGGTCTTTTCGGTGTATGACATGAAAGTGGTAATTAGTTATCCACCAAGGTGTACCCCAGTCCTGCTAATACATGGGAATTGGTGTATTTTTTGATCTACATAGACACCAGATTTTGCTGATGTTCCCTTTCTTCTTGCAGATTGGTACTGCGTAATACAATATAATTTTGTGGATTGGGTCCGGTTGGCACCACAAGGGAGGCTGCTCCTGTCTCCCACGCGGTGGGCATCCCCACCTTTGTGGAGGTAATTATGACTATATACGGCATGACTATGCTATAGCTTGTGTTTTCAGTGACTTTTGGCTGAAACTGAGTATATGGTTCTCTGTATGTTGGTTTGTTCTTTTAGGTGTTGCGATATCTCGGCGGACTGTGACACCTTTTGAAGTTCTTGGTTTCTCATTGGCGAGAGATTAGCGCACTGGTCATTTACAGACATGCATTGAAGGTTTACCATTTTAAGGTAAATCCAAGTGGTTTAATCTTTTTAGACCTTTGTGAGGTTGGCATCAGTTGTTGAGCTGACTTCCCATTTACATTTTGTAATACTCCCCTCCTTTTGGAACTTATAAGTTTCCTCTGTCTTTTCCCTTACAGGCTTTGTTTGCCTGAAACTACCCATTCAACACGGTGTTGAGGAGAATAGTGGATGTTTTAAAGTTTCCCCTGAAGAATGTTCGCCCGAAAGGGGCTTTGAAGAACAGAAACATGTTGGGATTGTATGTTTTTAATTGACACATTTAGGTTCTTTTTGTATTTTGTTATGTGATTTTGTTTGTGTCTTGGGTACGTGTATAATTTGAAGTCTAGTTTTTTAGATTCTGTAGGTTTTAGTGTTAGCATTTACACTATGTTAGGTGAGGGTAGTGTATTATGTTTTAATTTAAATATTTTGAATAAATAAGAATGTTTTTGGAAAATTGGAATGTTGCACGCAGTCTATGTTGCCAAGACTTGTAGTGCCGGAAAATCTATCAGAGGTTCTTATCTAAGGGGGAGGGGTGTGGGTAGAGAATGTCTATCATCTTATCCTTTATTGTATGATATTTATCAATATTCCTATTGGTGGAGTAAGATGTGTATGTTTAAATAGGAATTTTTTTGTACCTATTTGAATATATGCAGGAGTCTTGGTTGCAGGAAATTCATATATTAGACGGTTATTCAAGCTTTTTTAACCCTGCAAAAAAAGGCAAAACGAGTCGTCCATTTGGTGGTTTGATTACATCTATATCCAGTGATCTTAAATCTAAGGAGATTTTCCTAAAAGATCATAGTTTAATGTTCTGGTGGTATAAGTGGATCTCGGGTCCAAGGATATAATATTGATGGTAAATATATATGATCTCCTTGGAGGAATGGCAACACAAAGTATTCAGCAATGTATCTATGAAGTGTTGTGTGAACAGCTTTTATTGAACCTCAATGTTAATGTTGTTTTGTGTGGATACCTGAATACCAACTGTTTGCCTGCAGATGCTGATGCTAAATTGAGGCTAAAGAAAAGCCCCTTTTCACGTAATGCCCTGGAAATGAAGAGGTCCATTGAATGGTCTGAGTTTTTTAAAGATATAGAGGTATTGATACTAAATGGTTTTCTGCGAGATGTGCCTGCTGCACCTACATTGAGCAACGGCAAGAGGTTTTCTACCATTGACTGTTTATGTTAGCAAAAAGGTGAGGCAGTAGGCTACAGATCTCAATGTGGTGATGCATATTTATAGTGACCATGCTATCTTATCTCTTTGCTGCCTCTGTCCTTTGGCTATGGTTAATTCATATGATAAAGTAGCAGCCACAGAGTTAGGTTCTGGTGAAGACCACCTTGGTTTGACTGAAAAAATGAAATCTTTTATGTCACAAGTTAAGGTTGATACTGATCATTTACATACTGCCAATGATATGGTAGACGGGATAACCTCTATCACGTATGACTTTTTACGAATGGGAAATCGTATATGCGGGAATAAAAATGTTGGTCAAGGAAGGGTTTACAATAAAAATATAGCTGCTGCAAAAAGAGATATGAGACAGGAAATTAGGGGCTTTGGGAGGTTATACCTCCCAGGAGAAGAAAGGAGCGGTTTATATAAATAAGGTGAAACAGTATAAAGTATCAACTGTAAATTTGTTGTGGCAATCAATGGTTAACGTTTTGGTTGAAGGTTACAGCAAAAGGTTTTTGGGCATTTTACAAATCTATCACACAAAGGAACCAAACAGATCTGCATTGCTGTATTAGTGGTTAATTTTGGTTGGCTTTCCTTAAGAAGATGTTTGATCGTATGGATGAAATTATTTTAATTTAATTTATTATTAATGTGATTTAGTTTACAATATAAACTTTACACATAATACATAAAAAGATAACATATTATACATGAGCAAAAAAAGAAACAAAATAAAAAGAAAAATGTCATTCTACTGAAACCATGATAATATATAAAATAATAAAAACACAGATTTCCCAGATAACAAACATCTATCTATAACAAAGAGAACAATTAAGATTAAAGTCCCTGGTAACATTCAACATCTCTCTTCAGTTACTTACACAATAAATTCCACTCATCATCAATATTTGGTAGATTTAAATATTCTTGAGTTGGTTCTGCTAAGATTATATGTACTTATATGGAGTGATTTCCCAGAGGCTCCTATCCAACTTAACACTAGAGCCTACTATTAATTATACTGCCAATTATTTATAATGATATACCCAACTTGGCTTCTATCTGCAACCAAATATTGTAAAGGGCAGTCAGCAAACGCATACTACTAGTGTTGGTGCAGTAAAGCCAGAAAGACATCTCCACAACTGTTTCCCAGTTATGTACATACATACCAATATAATATTTAATTACATTGGACATTGTATGACATTCAGTCAGCAGATGCTTAGCTGACTCTGGCATTTCCTGATCTTTACATAGGTGACAGGACCGTTCTTCTACAGGGATTTTGTGTACAGTCCCTGTCACCATCCTAGTAGGGAGCTGCTCCATTCTGAAGAATAGGATGAAGTGTCTAGGCCTCTTAGGAACAAAGGTTCAAGTACGCCTGTGGCTTCTTAAATGAATACAGCCTATGTTGTACAAACTGATATTTTTTTAACTTATTCAGATTTGCAAAGTTCTCCAACCAGTCCCAGAGGTCAATACGCTTCCCCATAGCATTCGGCATTTCCTCTGAATAGGCCCCTCCCGTACATGACCAGCATATATCCACTAGAAGTTTTTCCATCTAACCTTTCAGCGGGCAGGTAGTATTTGTTTTGGACGCTTCCTCATAAACCACTGTTAATAATGCATTTTTTGTTCCACAGCTCATCTTTAGGTAAAGACCTGCTCTCTTATTCAATACAGTGGCTTTTAGGGAGATCAAGCTCCAGCCTTATAAGGGCCATGGGTATACAGGCTCAAAGCCCTAGAATCTTCCACCAAAATTTCCCCTCAATGACCTGAAGCCATTTCACCTCCGAATGCAGTAATGCTTCTAAACCATAAGTCATCATAGGGGAAAAAATGTGTAAATATAATTGGCGAGTTTCCCATCATGTAAAACCTCCTTGTTTGTTGGTAAGATTATGGATCAATGCAGTAATTTGCACAGTTCTGAAGGAATGTGCCTGTTTACATGTGTCATAATCACCACTGGGATCAAACTCAATTCCAAGATATTTGTAGTGGGGAGCATACAAAATGTCTGCATCGCCTAAGATAAGCTTGACGCGAGCATTTCTTTTTTTTTAATAATTTGGGTCTTGTCCAAGTTAATAGTGAGACTGTTAATTTCTGCATACTCCCACAAGGTTATGGCAGATCGACGCACGCCACTAATGGTATAATCAAATATAACCAGTTTGTCTGCATATGCTAGAAAGGGGCAAGACGCCTCACTAATTCTAGGTGTACAATTTTTAGCTGAGGCTATTGCCTCTGGTATATCACATACATACAAGTTGTAAATAAGGGGGGCAATAACACAGCCCTGCTTTACCCCCCTATTCTGACATACCTTTTCTATCATATGCCCTTCCTTGTCTAATTTGAGTTTCACTGAGGTATTTAGATGTAACAGTCTAAGATAATAAAGTTACCCCTCCGGGCAGCCCATAGCCTTTAGCGCCATAGTCTACCCCTTGGGATTGAGTAGAACGCAGTTTTGAAGTTTACATACAATGCATACAAGGGGGGTTGCCCATTTTCCGCGCTCTGGTATGCACGACATTCATAACCATGAGGTTATGGGTAGTGGAATATCCTTACCTGAACCCACTTTGGAACTTACATAAGATATTTGATTGATCTACCCATACCTAAAGCTCGTTGAGTATTAAAGAGGCAAATAATGTACTCGTCGTGTCCAACATTGATAAGAGCCTATAATTATTAGGGTTCAACCGATTTCCCTTTTTAAAAACGGTGATTAATCCCGCCATCTGCCAAGAATAGGGTATTTTGCCCTCAGTTAGAATCTTCTTGAACATGATAGTTAACAAACTGGCCCAAAATTCTGGTTGACTCTTCATAACTATATTGCCCAACCCATTGGGTCCAGGGGCTCTAGAAGATTTCAGCTGTTTAATCTTGCGCAATATTGTATCATATGATGCATCAATTGGTGATACCAGTGGGACATTACTCAACGGTATCAAGTCCTCTGGACTTGAAGGGTCATTGCGACTTTCAAGGAACTTTACCCATTCTGCAGAACCAATTGGATTCACTAACGGTCCTTTCGTAGTCCCCCTTGCTTCATTTAGGAGAGACCAAATACTCTGTGTCTTTCTAGAGCATATCGTTTGCACAAATCTTTGCCAGGATTGAATTTACTCAGCTCTTCTCTTAGCCTTGATTGCTCCATACCTATTCTTAATTTTCCTAACATTCACATAGTATAGCTCCATAGAAGTAGTCATTTTCTTAGCATAGTGGAGCTCTGCCCTCAGGTTTCTCTTTGCATCTCTAATTTGTCTATCATACATATGTTTTTTGTCAAGATCTCTAATCATCAAACCCACTGAGATAGTAACATGCTCACCAGAAAATATATAAATCTAATTTTCTATTGAGTTTATTGAGATGGTATGGAATTTGGAAAAATGTAAAAATCTAGCTATAGCAGGAGCTTCCACCACATGTTTTATATTCTTATTCGTCCAACTGATTCTCTTACCTGTCCAATCAACCATAACATTTCCCACACACTTGTAATCAGTACGACAACTTGGTATGTTGAGTGTACAAGATAAGGCATTATGATCACTCCAAATGTTATGCATAACTTCCAAGTTTTCCATAAGGAGCATCATTCTCCTTTTAGCTTTTAATTTGACATAGTGGAATTTACCCCTCCCCCCCTCCCTGTCCTATGGCAGTTAAAATCGACAACCACTGTCACTGCTGTATTTTCCGGATTTATCAGCCAAGATGCCAATAGATCGTGCAAGGCATCTTGTATTTGCTCTCTTAACACAGCTCCAGGGGGATTATGGATACTGACAATTAGAAACCTTTCAGGGCTTCCCTTGCATACATAGTTTACTTCAGCTGCAATCATATTATTGTCATGCTTAGAGAAAATGCGTCTAGAACCTAATGTATTCACCACCCCTATGAGTAGTCCCCCATACGGTCTACCTCTTTCTCCTTTCTTAACATAGGACTTGTAAATCACATAACCATCTAACACCAAAGGGTCCATAGACCATGGGCCTCATTACGAGCATGGTTGTAGCTGTGCCTGTATGGCAGGCACGGCTACCGCCATGCTCTCTACTGGCACCGCCTGCCGCGATTGGGCAATAACCGGCACATTACGAGATGAGTGGGCTGGTAATTGCCCATTCACGGGTGGCGGTAATGATCTTCTTCATTCAAGTCAGCGTCAATCCCCACACCGAGTGCCTTCATTTCTTCTTTGTATGTCCTTAACATTGAGGCCGTTGACAAGAACTTACAATGTAAGGCTGAAACGTTGGGGTTTGGCCCTCTCATTGGTTCCACAAATTGGAAATCATCTGATTTAAGAACTCTTAATTGGAGGGACTGAATGCAGTCTTACAAAAAATTCAGACCGAGATAGACATTTATGGTCTTTACTTTGATACAGATTTTTAATAAGGCAAATACGATTGCCTAAGATTCCACCCTTGTCCTCCCCTGAGGTCCTTGGTATATCTACTAGATCTTTCTGCACTGATGTTATACCCGGGACCTTGCCAGATCGCGGCAGATTTTTATCTTCTTCCATCTGAGGATCAGTAACAGAGATTTCCAAATCTTCCACCAACAGTGATACATTCCCCTGATCAGGTAAAAGCCAACTGGTCAATCGGCCCTCACCCATGGTATTCTTTTTCTTTGCCCTGGCCGCTCTTTTCTTGGCTTTCTTTGACTGAGGTACAACCAGCCAAGATTCTGCCAATGGTGAGGCCAAAGTGCTTGGTCTTTGGCTCATTTTCGCCCTTTTAGCCATTCAACGCTGCTTGAGTGAAAATGGCACCTCTGAACTGTCTGCTGGATTCATGTCAGTACCTGGATCCTGCTGATCTTCTATCTCTTCAGCAATATGAAGAGCTTCTGATAAATTGCATTCTGCTTCTTCTCGTTCTTTATTACTCTGATTGTTAACAGTTGAAAGAGCATTTGTATTAGCCAGAATGCGCCTGAACATTTGGAGCAAGATTTTAAGAGCCAATTGTAAAGCTGCAATCGAGGACTGTATCTCTGCTATTTCAGTTAATAACCCCTTGGTCTGGTGGTAATTTATTCTTTGTTCTCTTTTTCGGTTTTGTTTAGCCACTTCAGGCTCCTCATTCACTGCATGCTGCAGTTTGGTTTGGCCCTTCTGTCTTCGTAGATTGTATTTTTGAATGAATTGCCCTCTTAGCTGAAGGCATTTACAAGGCCAAACTATGCCTCTCCTTAGACATTATTAAATTACGTTTTTCTCTTAATTTGTCCAAATTTCCACCAGGACTCTATTACTGTTACAGCTTCAATTAAGCCCACAGTCTCCTGACTTAAATACGTCACTCTCGGGTTCCCTTTAAATACGGGCTCTCCCCTTTCCAAGGAGTTGAAGGGATAATGGGGCCTGGCAGTACTAAACTCGTGATAATTCAATTGTATACAACAGTGTACAGGCTTATGAATGAGGTCACTCGCGATGTGGGTCACTTGCTTCCAGATCCCTTATTTACACTGTCTCTGTAAGCAATGATCCGTACCCTCACTCTCTTTGGGACCCAGGCATCAGACCTATTCCTTCATCTAGTCTCTGTTCAAGTTGCCTGTCAAACCTTGCAGTATGCGCTTCAGACCACCTTCACACTGTGCACAAGCTTGGTTTGTTGATTTTGGCACCAATTTCAACAGTTCCTTTCCCTTTTTTTATTTATATAATTCTACATTCAATATTTGCAGTTCTCACCGTGCTCTTTCGGGCCTTTTCCTACGGCCGGGTTAGACCAGCCGTAAATGTGTATGGGTGCCCCGTGCCCCGTGCCCCAGCACCAAACGGCAGTAAACAGTGCTTCACGCTGCAAGGGTCAGCTGGCTCCCTTGAAGTACGGCGTCCTCAGGGGGGGTAGCTAGGCACCTTCAATCAGATTAAAGGCACAGGGTAAAGCTGCAGTTTCCTACGGCTGCGTGCAACTCGTACCCAATGTTCACCGCATAGCAGTTTTTCAGGCAAATGGTGGCCATAGTTCAAAAGCAGTAAACCGTGCACGTCCTTGACACCGCCAGGCTTTTATCTAAAGGTATGTTGAAGGCTGTCTTTCACCATAACTCTGTTGTGGAGATAATCAAGCAATTGAAACTTTCGGAAGCTCCCGGGCCAGATGGGTTATGTAATGTGATACTTAAGCCAAACCTTCTTTTCTGGGTAGACATTTTGTGTGATCTATTCAGTAAGGTAGAGGCATATGGTCAGGTTCCTGTTTCTTGCAGGATGTCTCGTTTGGTGGAAGTTTATAAAAAAAGGCCCACCCATTTACCCAGAAAATGATAGATTGCTGGCTCTGACTGATGTGTCTAATAAAATAAGATGTTTATACTGAAGGAAATGAACAAGTGAATTGAGTAAAATTATATTCTTAGCTCTTGTCAGACTGGTTTTAGAAGGGCCCTCTACACAAGTAGAAATATCATTACTATTAACAGACTTATTGAGCAAAGCAAATTAAATGATGCCTTACCTTTGTGTGTCCTCTTTGTGGACTTTATACCACAGTCCGCATTTGATACCATAGCTAGAAGTAAATTGTGGCTAAAACTGGCCTGCCCAATGATTTACTGTATGCATGTCAGCTCTTGTATTGTGATAAGGCGAGAGTAGGATTAAATGGTCTGAGGGAGCTTTCTGAAATTATCCCCATCAGGAAGGGGAATCAGACAAGGCTGTCTTCTGGCTCCCCTCCTGTGTAATCTTTATGTTGCTGACGACATTGGTAGTACATTGGCACAAGTCAAGAATGCTTTTCCGAGGCTTGGCTCTAGGAAAATCAGTTGGCTAGGATATGCTGACGATTTCGCTGTAATTGACAGTGCATATATTGGCCTCTGCCATAGTGCGCACGCCATGCGTGTTTATGCGAATGAAAATGGGCTGATTGTAAACTTGGAATAAACCCAATATATGGTATTTGGGAAAAATGTCTCTAATCATAAAAGAATTGGGATTAATGTGGGTGATGTGTCCAGAGTACCTAGTTATACCAATGTAGGTTATGAAATGGAGGTGAACCGGAATAGTTGAATTTTATTAAAGAAAAGGTCAAGGTTGCTTTCACTTTCAGCTGCAATAACGCAGTTCTCAATAAAAACAGCTGTTCCATCACTGCTGTGTGCATTGGAAATATGATATAGGGATTAAATCTTCTGGGCTGATAAAACAGAAGGTGCGATCTGCAGAAATATCCCGGGATTACCGGGATAAACTACAATAGAAGCACTCAGGCTGGAGCTGTGGCTCATCCCAATTGCAACCCTCATAAGGATGAATAGGGGGAAGTTATTTATAAAGCTAATGTATTCCTTGGATGGTTCCCTATTAAATGTAGTAAGGTCGGCCATGATGCAAAATAAAAATCATGCTTTGGAATTATTTTGAAAAAATGCCCTAATTGTGTGTTAAAATCCTTTACTGAGTGCTCTGAAAGATGGGATTCGGTTAAACGCCATGAGAAAGTCAGCCAATTGAAATCACTTCTGACTTTTGCACAGGTGGCATTCATCTATAAGAAATCCCAAGACTTCTAAAGATTGCGCCGCCTCCAATGGTAAGAAGAACATTTATGCTCCTTAGATTAAACAAACTTGAGGTTTTGGACATAAAAGGTGGGTGGCTCCAGATACCAAAAGTAGATTGCACCTGTCGACTTGGAACAATCAACAGATTGAAACATCAAAACATGTATTGACGTCATGTAGTTCTCCGACAATGACATATATACAGTATTATAGTAAATCTGTTGAAGATCTTGTAAGCATACAGTCCTGTCAATTTTGGATGAGAGGTTTATCTGGATACAATAAGGGTTTCATGATTGTTTTTAAACAGGTGTGGAAAATTACTGCTAAGAAACTTGAAGACAAGTAATGATTAGTATGTGGTGTTTTTTTAATGTATTATTATTGTTTAAATAGGTAGGATGGTATTTAGAATATACTGAATTATGGAAGATGGTATCTTCATTTTATGTGTATTTTAGTGGCTATTTATGGCCTGGTGTATGAAATAGATTGTGTATATAATACTAATGTGTGTAATAATCTATGAAATAATACATTTTATTTATTTGTGTATAGTTTAAAATAAACCTTTGCATAAATGGCCACATTAAAACACATTTAAGCAGTAATAAATCAGATAAAAATTCATATAAAAAGTTAGAATCCAAAATTATAATAAGAAATCCAATCTAAGAACTTAGAACAATAACATATTACATCTGTTCTTATCTATAGAAATCACATGATTGTAGAAATCTTACCACTGCTAAGTTTGTTTTCACCTTTCTGTATTTATGTAAACAGAAAAAATAATCCTGGTCCTCCTCACATCTGTGACGAATCGCAGGAATTCGTCCCTTCTCCCCAAGGGTCCACCTCTGTGAGGCTAGGAAGGTAAAGCCTGCTCAGCAATAGCCTATCTAGGGGTAGACTAAAGTGGGACCTCACTGAGAGAGACTCCCCACTTTGGGGACCAGTATTCCCATTCCCAAGAGGAACTCCCTGCAGGACTTGACACAGTATCATCTTTGAGACTGCCTGATAAACATACCTGTGAAGAAAAGGCCAATATGTGTTATTGCCAACCTACAATAGAAAGCCTCCTTGATAATTCCCATTCCACTGGGGCACGAAGAAGAGGAAATATGGAGGAGAAGAGAATTCCCCATAGAAAGTAAAAAAGGACCAGATCTGTACGCAGAGGAAGCCCCACGGCTATGTCAATCCAAAATGGGGAGGAGCCTGGGGAAATGAAAACGCAGCTTGCAAACTTCAAATAGACACACTGATTAGGTGCAGCAGCCACAGGGAAGAGATGCGCAACCTTTTGCAGCAGTAAGGTTCCAAGAAGTGCCAGGTGGGCTTCAGCCGGTAGCAGGCACGCCAAATTAATTTTAGTGGGACGCACGGCATCGCGAAAGTAAGGAGGAGAAACACGCTGAGTTTGGTGGCATGACCACGGTAGGTCTGTGGTGGATCAGGTGTCCAGATACCAACGCCAAGACCATTTGAGATAGACCGGTACCTGATGTACTGTTTCACAATATGAACAAAGGAAGCAGGAATGGATGAGAAGACTCTTGACTCAGTTGAAGAGCAGCCAATCCTCTTCATTGGGGAAACCCAGTGACGATAACCCTACAAGTCAGTGCTCTAGATAAGATTTTGAGGTGGAAGCATTTTACTCCCTATTGTTTAAACTTTGAGAGTAAATGTGATTTCAATAGAGTAAAAATGTCTTTTCTCCTTTGCAAGAGACTAAAATGTTTGCAACATCCTGCCGACGTGTGCAAAAATGGAATGGAAATCATTACCATGCGTCAGCTTTCTGCATTGTTACAGAATACACCTTTCATTATTTTTCTAAGGTCTGGCCATTTCATCTCTCCTGTATATATTTAAATATTGAAACACACAAAAACCTAGCCAATTACATAGTAAAGCAAACATGAATTGTATTGTGTGTTTTGAGGTTCGATAGCAGAATTATCTTTTGGTGTTTAAGTCCTAATTTCCTGGAGCTATTACTACCTAATGGTAGGCCAATGTTATGATACAACAGTGCAGATAGGCAAGGACGTCATGCTAAATTCTATACCTAATCTCATGGTGAAATGGTTATTTAAATAGTGCTTTTGGCAAAGAGCTGTACAAAGAACATATTTATCACAATTACCACCAAACCGAAGTGGGTAATCCTTTATCAACCTCGAAAGGATGAAAGGCTGAGTTGGCTTTGTCAGAATTCGAACCTACAGATCACGCACAGATCGCTCAACCATCTGAGCTTTCCTAATGGCTAATATCCTTCAAAGGTTGATAAACTGAGTATAGACTGAGGTATCAGTGCCTAAATTTTGCACAAACCATGTATGAAGCGCTACATAGTTAAATACCTATCTGGGTTATTACACAGACAGGTTTTGCTGAGTTTATATTTCAATTGATATTGATATTTTATTTCTATCGCGCTCGTACACCAGTGTTTCAGAGCGCGATAAGGCAAGGGAGAGGAACAGGGGAGAACAAAACAGCGATCTTACTAGGCCCAGTGACATTAAGAATGTGCAACTGCATGGGAGAGCGTGAGGGGAAAAGTGCATGGAAGGGGGGAGAAGTGGAAAGTGCGAGGCAGAGGAGAAACAGATAAATAATAATGAATAAATAATAAAGGCAACAAATAGTGGTAGAGCAGCCAGCAATTTGCAAGTGGTAGGTTTAAGGCAGCAGACAGGATAGGTCTGATAAGTGCAGGAAGAAAAAGCGGGTGGGGCTGTATGGGTACAGATACAGACCCCAATGCAAGGGGTGGCCCGGAGGCAGTGCGGGAGGGTGGCAGGGTGAGCAGGTACCTGGGCCCGAGGACAGAGGTGGCCAAGTGCACGGTTTCAAGAGAGAACAGATCAGCAGGGGAGAGGGGGAGCGAAGGCAGAAGAAAAGAGGGAAGGTCTTGAGGTGCTTACGGAACTGGAGATGGTTCTCCTCAAGTTTTAGAGTGGCAAGGAGGCTGTTCTAGAGGGAGGCCCCGAACGAGGACAGAAATCTATCCCCAGCTTGTTTCTTTGAAAAACGACTGACCCTGAGGGAGTTAGAGGAGCGAAGAGCTCGAAATGGGAGGTATTTGCGGAGGGATAGCTGAAGGTATTTTGGACCCAGGCCTCAGAAAGCCTTGTGGACAATGCAGAGGGTTTTGAATTTAATCCTTGCATCCACTGGAAGACAATGGAGAGATTTCAGAGCTGAAGAGATACGATCCCAGGGCTTGAGGCCAAGGACAAGTCTCGCAGTCCTGTTCTGGATTAGTTGCAGAGGGCGGAGAGTAGAGGCAGGTAGATTTAGAAAGAGGCTGTTACAATAGACCAACCTAGAGAGAACCAGACCGTGGGATACCATGAGCTTCTGGGGGAAGGAGAGGAAAGGCAGAGTACCTCTGAGGAGGTGCAGTAGGAAGTTTGACTTTTTAGAGACCTCAGAGATGTTGGCGGAGAAGGAAAGGGTGGAGTCGAAGATGACCCCGAGTTTCTTAGCCTCGCAGGTTGGGGTAGGAGGAGGGCCAAGGGAAGCCAGCCAGAGTGTGAGGGGAAAGGATGGTGAAGGTGTGCCGATGAGGAGGATCTCTGTCTTGCTGGCTTTCAATTGCAAAGTAACTATCATTTCTTTGTTTTTGAACAGTGCTTGCACTTCCTGAAGAGCCAGGTTTTGGATGGTTTATTTGTCTTGAAGATTTGAGAGGCGAGAACACGTGATTGGTGTAATGACAAGCACTCACCCTTGAGCAAAGACTCTGCTGCCACAGCCTATTTATAGTAATGTACCCCATTGACTGCAAGGTTGAATGGATGTAAACTGGACCGTGCATACTCATCATTTTACACGCTGTTTTTATAATTAGAGTGTACATTGAATTATAAGTGTAAAAATGATCTACCTCTGCATGATTATGCACATAGCACAGGAACTCTGAAAAATACAATTGTGCAATACTGGTTTGTTTTCACTGGAAAAAACATAATTTGTTAAAAGATAAATTCTCAATTACAACTTAGTTTTCCAACTTATTAATTATTCAATCCTAAAATGCTAGGAAAATAAATATGCACATCGCTTCTGTTTGCTCCATGAGCATCTACCCACAACACAGCAGAAGCTGAATGGAAAGAAACCATTCCTTTTATCACAGTGTGCAGTTTATTTTTTTGAAAGGCTTCAGAGAAATACATTCTGTTTCAAAGCCTTTTCTCAATGGCTTACAATTACATCCATGTAGATAAAAATCAAAAGAAGCGTTCTGGTTTCTGTCAAGTAACCTGACCTTTGCTCTTAACTTGTGTGTAAATGTATACAGGTAAATAATAAAGCTGATTTTCATGCGTAAAAAGGCCTGGTACGAACCTTTATCTGGAGGCCTGCTAAAAGTTGAATGTAATGGGGATAACGAGAGATCCGGGGAAGTGAGAGATAAAGGTCATTGGAATATTCATGCTTGTTATGGACAAGAGAAAGAGAACCTAATAAAAGTGAATGCGAATAATTATCAGAATTTTCCTACCCGTCATAGTCAAGAGAAATTAAACCTAATACGGGTGAATGAGAATAATGATTGTAATACACAAACTCATCATAGTCGAGAGACAGAGAACCCAATAAAAGTGAATGAGAGAATCATTATTGGAAGGCCCCTACTCGTCCGTCAAGTGAGAGAAAACATAACACAAGTAAATGTGATTCATTATTGGAGTGCTCATACTCATCTAAGTAAAAAGAGGAATACATTTTGTAATGTCAAGAGAAGAGAAAGAGAGACATTTTGGAAATACCCCAATATATTATACATTCAAGGAAGGCCTAAGAGAAAGAAAAGTACAGGCCAGACGTGAGAGTCCTGAGAACAGGTTGAATTGTATATTAATATTTTATTTCTATCGCACTCGCACACAAGTGTTTCAGGTCCTTCTCTGGATCTACTTTGTAGATGTAGATCCAGAGAAGGAGAAAGGGAGATACGACGACTACGAACTGATCAATAAATCAGAAGGTTGTGAGTTCAGCTCATTAGGAAAGAAGAGAAGGATATTTAAATATCTATTGAAAAGTGGCTGAGAGATGGAAGTCATAGAATCTCAGGAGAAAGGAGCCATTCTCCTGACTTTGATCTGTTAAAATAGGGGTATGGTCAGCTAGGATAGAGTCGGACGGTTGATAGTTCCATTTATAGACATTCACTGTCTACTGATTAGCATGTAACCAGTTTTGTTAGACAGGGATGGTTTATAGAATAGGGAAAGATAGGCTGTATTTCTATTCTTTAATAAACCCTGTTGTAGAATGTCTTCTTCTGACCTACCACACAGCCTTAGTCCTTGTCAGTCCTAGTCATTGCGACAGTCCTAATCTTCATCCCTGTCACAGTCCTAATTCTTATACTAGTCTACATTACAGACCTAGTAATACTAGTCCCTCGTTCTTGTCCTCATTGCAGTCCTAATCTTCATCTTGGTCCTAATATTTGTCATCATCCTAGCCATGTCCTGGTATTAGTTACAGTGGTGGTCATCGTTCCTTCTAGTCCTTGTTCCAGTCATAGTGAATCCATACTCCAGTACTCTTGTACTATACTGTAGTCACCATCTTTTTGAAAACTGCATTGTCCAAGCTCTCAACTAGCTACTAGTACTAACCTCCGACTCCCCCAGAAAAAGAAGAGCACATTTCCTCATTGTTGCTTGTTGGCTATAATGTGGGTGTCTCATTCATTCATGTGATATGGCCATTGCCCCATTAAGAAACTTTAAGAAAGAGTTATGGGTGTCATAGACTCCATTTTAGGGCATAAACTGGACACGTCTCCATGCCACGTTGTCCTAGAAGTTACAACATGACATGATTAACCAAAAGGTTAAATGGTGAGCACTGGCCATGAGACATTGGAGATACACTCCAAGTAAGATGCATTGCGAATGGACTGACTGCATGAGCCAAATAGCCGGCTACGAATGCTTACTACTAGACAAGAAAGTTACTGAAAGGAGGGCATCCTCAATTGGAGCATTTTTCTGTTGATTGCTTAAATGTTGCTTCTGCTCGGTTTGAACGGGTGTGAATAGATTTGGTGGGATGGGGGGGCAGGGCATGTATCGATTTGCGCACACCTGGTGTCTTTGTGGAGCATCTTTGGCAACCTACCTCTTCATTTCTTATTATGTTTAAATGAAGTCATTTTTCTGACTGATGCATTTTTAATCCACTTTCTTTTCTGGATTGACTCAATATGAAGTTGCCTTTTGATAGTGAATCGTACTTATTTTTCCTAAAACATTTCTTTGGGAGTTCTTTTAGTATAGTGCTTTACAAGGCACTTTTATGGGACCGTATTAGTTTAGCTATGTACAAATGGCTGTACGTTGGTGTATGTAAAACTAAAGATGAGATGGGTGGAGATGAAGTCTACATTCTAAATTGGAACCTTTAGACCAAGGAACCCTAGGATCGAATCCCGGCTTTCCTACTTGACTAAACATCACTTTACATCACAGCACCTTCTTTATCTGTGCTGCTAACCTTGTTATCAACTAAGTCATTATTTTGTACTTAATTCTAATGATCACGCCAGGGTTGCACCTACAATTAAAGTGGGTGCCTCAAAGATGTGGCAATCTACATCATCGGCAATAGACATGGCGTGCCAAGGATGCAGCTGTATACCCCCTCTGCAGTTAATATACTGAAGTATTGCTATGTATATAATAACATGTATTGTTTATAATAATGCATTAATACAATGCCTCTTATCTCACTCACAAGCCTCGTAAATTCTTTAAAATCCAACTAGACCTGCAGGGCGAGTTCCTTAGTTTACATACTCAACCTAAGAGAAATGCACTTGCCCAGTGGGGATGGGTTTCAAAATATTTACCAATGCTATGTGTAAAAGGGGGTATATCGCATTTGGTGACAAGTTGCCACCCAAAGGCCAGCCATGCACAGTGTAACTTTTATTTGCCATGTATTGCAAACAAAGTTTGTTTGCAGTAAATGTCAAATACATGTTTAAAGCATCCCCATACTCACCAGCTAGGGCGAGTGCCATGCAAATGGAGCAGATTGTACATTTTAATCTGTACCAGTACAAATGATTTTGTCGGTTCTTATTTGCCTCCTGATGCTAATAATCAAAACTAAATCATATTTATTTTAAGTAAATGAGTTCTACATGTTTTTTTTCTCATAGCACAAGAGTAATTTAATTATCTCTTTTAACATTGCATTTTTTAAGTCCTTTATTTTCCTAGAAGCATTTTGACCCTTTACACCCTTATACATTTTAGTAGATGAATTTCCTTTTCTTTTAAATTTTCCATAACATTGAAATGATTAAGTATTAAATGCAGCATTATTGACTATGCAGACTGTCAGTGACTCCAGTTATTGTCCCTTGACGACTTATGACCAAGAGTTGTTGCAGGCGATGTCACAATAAGAGGCTAGAATCAATTTATTGGCACATGGATTTGCAGTTTTTGTCACATTTATTCCATCCTTTAGCAGTTACTCCCCTGCTCATTGTCAGTGATTGCAATAATTGGAACCACATTTTGAGGAATCAAATTGGGCGCCCTACATTCCAATGGCTGTTTAATACTTTTTACAGGAAGGTGAAAGCAAAGAAGATGAAAGTGACAGTGAGGAGGAGGAGGAGGAGATGGTCGAGGAAGAGGAAGAGAGTGATATGGATAGTGATGAGAAACATCAAATGAAAGATCGCATTGCTAAAAAGTTGAAGAAAGAGCCGAGTGGCAATGCTAAACGGAGTCTCAAAACTGAAGATGCTGAAACTGGCAAGAAAGGGAGTCGCAGGTGAGTTTATAATTCATGCTTTTAAAAAACATTATTCCACGATTTCAAGAAAGCCATCCAATCACCATGCACAATTGGGTTATATTTCATATATGCAGCAACACCGATTTATTTTACAGGTGGATACATTTTGTAGAGCAGTTGAAAGTCAAACTTGAAGATCGAGCTATTACTTGCCCACTTACCCACTCGTATGCAGATGCCATCCCTTGTCGTTGGATTCCCCTCATACTTCTTTCTGCATAATGTTTGGGTATTAAGTGAAGATGTCTCATCCTTTTTTTCGAAAGAAAGTTCGATTTAGAAAGACCGCTCTGAGACTGCTCAGAGTGGTCTTTCTAAATCAAACGTTCATGCCCCTGCTGTACACGAGTGTGTTCAGTGGCTGACCGGTAGGGCCAGCCCGGAAGACAGAAGACGCGGCTGAAACGGGAACGTGTTTTTGTTTTTGGGTGTCTGTGTGTATGTGTCAAGGATGGCACTCTGTTAAGAGTGGCACAGGGCACCCAGGTAGGGTTTGGGTGGTTGTGCCGAAGTAAGGTGGACAGATAAGTACACACACAGCTGAAAGTAAAAGAGAACAAAGAGTAGGCAAGTGTAGCAAGGAAATAAGGTACAACAGAATGGATTCCCTCTTGGGGTGTATGCAGATATGGGGAAAAGTGTTCCACGGACCTTAGGAAAAAACTCTAGCCTTCTGCACAGTTTGCTATAACAGAGGCCCACGCTGTTTGCTCATGGCTGGGAACAACAGCTGTGGGTGTCTGTAACACAGAAACTAGACAAGGGAAGGGGCAGAGGTTGCCTGCCGGAAACCAACAGACAAGCCCTGTACAAAGGGGTCTACAAACAATACAAGAGAAGACTATAACAGACAAATCCAGGAAAAGGGAAGTCGATGTGCAAACTAGCAGAAGGAAATGAAAGGAAAGCAGTATAACTGAATTGGAAAGGGATAAAGAACTGAGGGTTGAAAACGAGGAAGAAAGCAAAGAAGCAGCAGTCAGGAAACAGGGGGTTGCAATAACTTAAAGTAATAAATGCAGGTAAACTGTTGTGGATTACAGAGGACTGTAGGGTGCAAGGTAGAGAGCGCAGAGGAGCAGGACAGCAAGGAGCAAGCCCAAAGGAGCAGGGCTGTAAGAAAGGGAGCCCAGAGGAAAAGGGCTGTAGGCAGCGGAGTGAAGCAGGCTGCAAGGCAAGGAGCCCAAAAGACAAGGGCTGAAGGCAGAGGGGTGTAGCAAGCTGCAAGACAAGGGTTCGAGAGGACAAGGGCTGTAATCAGCGGAGAGATGCAGACTGCAAGGCAGGGAGCCCAAAAGACTAGGGCTGTAGGCAGCACGGTGTAGCAGGCTGCAAGGCAGGATGCCCAGAGGAGTAGGGCTGTGAGACAGGGAGCCCAAATGGCTAGGGCTGTAGGCAGCAGGGTGTAGCAGGCTGCAAGGCAGGACGCCCAGAGGAGCAGGGCTGAGGCAGGGAGCTCAAATGGCTGGGGCTGTAGGCAGCAGGGCGAAGCAGGCTGCAAGTCAGTACGTCCAGTGGAGCAGGGCTGAGGCAGGGAGCCCAAAAGGGCCAGGGCGGAAGGTAGAAGGCAGCAGAGCGTAATCGGCTGCACGGCTGGAGTCCGGAAGGGCCAGGGCGGAAGGTAGAAGGCAGCAGAGCGTGATCGGCTGCAATGCAGAAAGCCCGGCAGGGCACTGGATCAAAGGCAGGAGTAAGCAGGAACAGCATACAACAATATGAAGCTCGAAGCAAAAAGGTGCTGGAAGGACTCTTAATGCAAGAGACAGAGCTCCTGCAGGCAGCAGCTTTTATACCGCCCAGCCCAGCACAGAGGCAGGCTAATTGGTTGCACCTGGCTCAGCACACCTGCAGACAATCGGCCACCTCCCTCTCTGTTCCTGAGCTGGTGGAAGCAGAGCAAATCCCTAGGGCTTCTGGGGATTGAAGTTCTGATGAAGAAAAATAGGAATAGCCAGGAATAGATAGTTATAGCCAAGTGCATTGTGGTAAGTGTAGTATGTTGGATAAAATAAAAAAGCACCAAATTCTTGCAAATGGGAAATAAGTTCCAAAAAGTGAATAGGGATTGTTCCAGGAGTTTTCTGTAGATAAATGAATAACAATTAGTCCATAATGATCGCCAATGTATGCGCCCATGGCGCAGGCATGACAGTATGTTGCAGTGTGCGTATCTACTGGTGTGTCTCTCTGATGGGAGGGGAGTTTGTGATGAAGTGTTTAGAAGAGAACAGGCAGAAAAGCAAACCCTCAGTTTTAAGGAGAGATGGTGGGGGATTGGATGAAGAGGGGTTGGGGTGAAACCACCCGCCCCCAAAAGGAAATATGTTGAATTTTCTGGGCCGCACCAAATCGGCCGAATAATATCTGTCTTTTTGGTGTGTGGCCTACAATATTGGACATTATGACATGGAACCAATTGTTGTCCAGTCACCACGTTCTCATGCTGATTCTTGCTTCCTGTCCACGCTACAGTTGGGGGATCATTTCAAAGTCTTTGGTTCCCTGCCATCCAAGGGCTAATTTATGCCCAGCTTTCGTGGTGTTCCCATTTTCAGCCTTTGAACACTGTGCCGTACCCCATTGCAGTTCTCAGGATTGTAGTTGTTTATTGTTCTGGCTGCTATTTCCTCTTTGCCTCTACAGGTATCTCGTTGTCTATTCTCTCTGTTAAGGTATGATCTGAGAGCTGTCCCGTAGTCTTTGGGTTTATTTGATGGGCTTGATAGCGCTCTCTACGTTTCTTCTTGGGTATTGAAAGCAAGCGTCCCCAAAAGGCAGTACCCTCCCCGCAATGAGAGGCAATAAAGGACACACCCCAGGAGGGAATGAGACCAAGTGCGGGTGATGTTAAAGGTTTTATCTAAGCAATATAGGGCGTGCAAAGGACTCTGCAAGCTCTGCGAGCGCTCTGTCTGACAATAGCAAAGACAGTCATGTTTATTACAAAACCACGTCATAAATCCTACACGCTATAGGGGGCACATAGTGTCAGGGATTGGGTGGCATCGACTAAGCTATAGACGATACAGTGATGAGCCGCTCCAGGATTAGCGGACATCTGCGTGATACCAAGGTGGGGTGGATGGGTCAGCTGGGCTCGTCGGGGTGGAGCTGCCAGGCCAATGTCGATGATTGATGGCTGCATTAACACTTTGCCCTGGAGGGGGGCGGGAGACACACACACGCACACGCACATGCACACGCACGCACACGCACGCAATGTGAAGCTTTGCCAATACATCAGTGCACTGTTACTTTTGACCTGTTGACTGGATGTCTGGTCTGAGGGCACAAGGTGAGCTGCCTTGTCGTTCTGTTAGATGTGGTGAGCAATTACTTTGATATGTTAGTCCAGGGTTGAATACCTATCTCCAAGGCCCATTAACTTGGGGTGAACTGGAGTACTACTGGATCAGCGAGGGTGCACCTCTGGACCCTTGAGGTGGTGGGGTTTAGGACTAGGTTGTAAATAATTCCTTTGGCCGACCATGACGGCCTCGGACATGGGGGAGGTGAATACTTGAAGCGGGTCTAGCAGAGTGAGGGGAGGCTGTGCTGCCCGCGCACCAGCAAGCCTTGGCGGGAGGAGGGGGAGATGGCCTTGTGGCTCTGCGCGATTCTCGGTGCCTGGGCTGCACAGCCGTACAAGGGGAAAGTTAATAAAGTTAGTAACATTAGGACGATTACAGGCTTCTATTGGTTATACATTCATGTACTTCTTTGTACGTAGCTATGAGTGTCTGGCAGTGTCACATATATCACATAACATTAGGTGAACACATATTGGCAATTCATAATGCGACAGATGGATAACATGAATAACACGTGAGGTAGCATCAGGTTGGGTTGTGTACTCGGGAGCATAGAAGCAATACGTTCATATGTGATTGTACATGTGCATTCTTGTTCATAACACTTAAATGTGATCTACTGTACGACACACAAGTATTTTTAGTAATGCTTTTTTGCCTTTCTTTGTACATTAGCAGCAATCGTTAGTTAGCACTAGGTGGGCTCTGTCAAGCCCTTTCATTGAGTCTTCAAGGCACATGGTGTCTTACAACGGGCTGGGGTCATCCTTACTTTATCCGCACTATGAGCTCCATCCCTTTCCCCATACCCATGTTATAATTTTACAAAACAACTCTGTGAATCATTAGGCTTTGATATGAAGTTAATACTTCATTCGGGGGACGTGGGCAGGGGTTCATAAAGGAAGGTTATCAACACCATATTTTAAATGTTAAGGGTTAGATGCCAGGTCAGGGTCTGTTCAATTGGGATGATTCCTATTATTTTACAGACTTGAACCACAAGTCAGGTCACTTCGGGGACAGTGATGTACTGCGGAAGGTAAATGATACAGCGTTTGTTCTGATACTTGTTTGTGTCTGGTTGCTCGTGAGAACGGGCCTTCAGCGGATCTGCCACGAGGTGGAGGCGCAGGGGGAGTGCATGGCTCCCTGTGCACAGTGAGCGGGGGCCAACCTGCAGCTTTCGCAAGCAGGCTGTTTCATTGGCGTTTTAGTTGCTTCTATCTAAAACGGAGTCTTGAAGCTTTCAAAATGCTGTCCATGGTATGTTACAGTACAATCCGATTGGCCCTGTGTGTCGATCAGCAGCCACCCTGCCACCTGAGCACAGGTGCATGGGGGGCCTCTGATGAGCCACGAACCTCACGCAAGTCGGGCATGTCAGGGAGGGGGTCCTATAGACCTATTCTCCCATACAGTATTGCACCATACCGGGTCTCTCATCCATTCTTTTAGTTTGGGTGTGTATTTCACAATCCTCTTGATTTCTATTTCTCTCTTGGCTAGTAGCAATGCCATCCCTACAAATCTCCTTACTACTTTTGGGTGGGAGGTTATCTCCCCCAATAGGTACACCATTGTGCCATTAGTAATAGTCTCTTAAACAATATCTCAGATTTTAAGGATAACTTTGACCCAAAAGTCTGATAGCTGCCATCATGCCAGATGAATGAAGCCTGCGTTGCTCCCATGACATTTTGGACAGGATGTGATGGCCTTTGAGTCTAATCCTTTTATCATAACTGGTGTATAATTGTACTGGTGAATACATTTAAGGTGAATTAATTTATGCTTGTAATTCATGTATATTCGCTTTACTTGAATGCATAAATTATCCCAGACTGTCTCTATTATGGATATTTTTCCCATTTCATTTTTGGCAATTGCCTACTTATGTGTCCTAGTGTTGCCAAGTTGTAATGATTTGATATTGTATGCGATTTATCATTTGGTGGCTTAAAGTATGTTAGCAGCGGGTGCTCATCTAGTGCCAGTGGGAAAGACGGCAGTATTTCAGATAGTTCTCCCCTTATTCTATAGTATACCATCCTGTGTGTCTGTGTTGCCCCATCTCATTTAATTACTCAAGTGTACTGAACCGGCCCCCACGGAACAGGTCTTGTAGCTTCACCACACCCAGTCTTGCAAACAGTTTCTTAATGCCACCATCAAATCAACTCACCAGTCTCCAAATTCTGTCCAAATAAACATTTAGGGGTCAAGCAGGGGCATAGCCCATTTTTTGGCTCAACTTCTTCAGAGCCGGAAGGTCTTCTTGAACTGTTTATTGTAGATGCTGGCCCTTTTGGGATGCCCAATATTGATGCGGTCAAGTTTATAGGTGCTATAATTGTTCTCTCGATGGCTACATGTTGCACCTATTGGGCAGGTGCATACCAGTTATTTATATGGTTAATCTGTCAAATAAGATAATATAGCTCCATGTCAAGAACACCCTTCCCTCCGACCCCCCCTTTCTTTTGCCAGGGGTAGTGTGAGTGTGTTCTAAGCGAGTCTTGGGTTATCGCCCTCCTCCCCCTATAGGTTGAGTAGTACTGTTATTAGCTTGCTGAAGTATGTCCTGTTTATGTATACTGGAACATAGCCAAAATGATCATTTTTATAATTGCTATCAGTGCCATCATGGATAGCGGCAGTTCAGCCCATTTCCCCACCTTAACTCCAATCTATTCTAGAAGTGCATGCTAATTCTTTTGTATTAACGTCGGTATGCTCTGGGTTACCCATATGCCCAGGTATTTCACTCCTTCCAGTCACCATTTGAATCCCATGTTTCCCTCCAATGGGTGGCGTGGATGTTGTTAGTGGTAATATTTCCGATTTTGCCAAGTTGTTTGTGGGTCCTGACATAGAGCCAAATGTATTTACCACCCCTACTATCGGGCCAAGATTAGACTCTGGGTATGTGATATATCACAGTAGATCATCTGCGAATAGTGCCTCCAGGATATTTTGTGTATATATGCTTACTCCTCTGTCAATGTGTTTCTCTCTTAGCTTGCCTGCTAGCGGCTCTATGGTGATTGCAAATAGCAACAGAGATAAGGTGTAGCCTTTCCTTGTGCCCCAAGATAGCAATATTTTTACTGGAGGTTACATTGTTTGGTGCTCACCCTCGCTGAGGGCTTTGTGTATAGTAGTTTAGTGAGAGAAATAAAGTCAGCCCTCATCCTCATTCTCCTGATGGTCGCACACATATATCCCCATTCCACAGAGTCAAAGGCCTTCTTGGTATCAAGGAAGACCGCGGTCGTTTGCTCATCGGCTCGCAGGTTTAAAGGCACAGCAAAGAAGCAATGAATATTATGCTGTGTGCATCTTTCCTGCCACAAAACCCAACTGGTTCAGCAGTACCAACTTATCCATAATTGTATCTCGCCTTATGACCGACGGATCCATGACCAGCAAACAATCTGGCATTGAAGACAAAACAAAAAGAGTATAGAACAGCTATTGGCACGGCCAAGCGCAAACTCTATTGGGATCAAATTGATGGTGCTGCCAATGCACCAAAGACATTATTTTAAATACTGCAACAATTGCGTGACCCCAAAGCATGCACGAAAGCAACACCAGACTCCCCTGAATGATGTGACACTCTGGCCTCAGCTTTACACAACAAACCCTCTAACATTCGCAAGGTCATTGTTCCGAAGCTCGGTACTGCCTCATTAAACATGGCCATCCCCTCCTATACTATATGTCTAGGTGGCGGTTCCATCCCAACTTTCACCTTTAAACCTGTTGCCAATAAACAGGAGGCACCAGTCAATTGCTCCATGAACCCTACCACTTGTCCTGGCGACCCATGTCCGTGCAATATCATTAAAATGTGCTGCCCTTTTGTCACCCCTTCCATCACGTGACTTATAAATAGATCTCTATCTGAAGGAATTATTCTAAGAGATCTAAAAAAAACTCCTGGGATTGCTCCACTGCTTAAAAATAAATCTTTAGATCCATTAGAAGCAGGAAACTATAGAGATATTTCTAACTGTCCCATCCTTCTTAAAATCATGGCTAAAAGTGTCTCCATCCAACTGCAAGAACATCTTGAAAAAACTCATTATTAAATGATTTCTGGTCTGGCTTCGTATCTAAAGGCATGAGAAGTAGCCACAGTAATGTTAACTTCGCCACACTATAAAGTAAAACTATTTCATTGTCATTTTCAACACAGCTAAAATTGAATTCTTTATTTTTCCAGGAACTTAACCATAGGCCTTGAAAAAGCACTGCATACACTGTGAAACGGGTGTTGGACGTTTCTTCCACAACATTCACAAATAGAAACGAACCTTTCACAATTGACTAAACACTCTAAACACTATAAAATAGAAACTGCGAGGCAGCTCTGGAATGAAATGTTGGGAATTCTAAAGCAGCAGCATTCCAGATCTTTCTGCAAATGATCAAAGAACACATCAGCAAATCCGATCTGTGAAAGAGTTTGCAAGGAATATGCTGAGCATCATTGTTTCAGGGCAGTGAATGAACTCCTCCCAATGGAAAGCATGGTCCCATCGCTGCTATTAAGGGATTGAAGCTGCCTCATGCCCAGGGGCTTGATGGTCTTGGCAGTACATTATGAAAGCCAACATAGAGGCAGAGGGCACAGCCATTGCATTAGCTCTTTCGTGGCTGTCTCCCTACCTACCTCTGGGAGTAAAAGCATTGTGATCCCAATTTATAAGAAACGTGAATGCCCATCTCATAGCAATGGTTTTTTCATCAGCAAAGGTTTTTTCTAAAGTATTATTGGAAAGAAATTGCATCAGGGACAAAGGTGAAGGGTATCCTTTCTATTTTGCAAATTGGATACAAGACATTACTTTGCTCTCGTGCTAACACTTTATCATTAACCTTTATAATTAATCTGGTTCAAATACAGAAGGATTTCCCTGTTTTTTTAAATATTTTTTGTGGCTTTGTTAATAGATTAAAACTGTGCTCAACACTTAGCAGTGTACCGGACTTCGACTTTGAGTAACCAACTATTCTCTGAATTCTGGTTGAAAAATAGCTTCCTGGCTCCAACCGAATAGTTTAACTTGATTCCTCTCCTGCCAAATAATGTGTCTTTGCAATGGGGAACAATGTAGCAACACAGAGAGGAAACTATGGAGTGTAGATTACAAAAGGGAATGTGATTAAACATTGTATGATAGCATTCTTGAATAAATATGACTGCTTGGTCTGTACGTTGGAAAGAAGAAGGGACGATGACGAGTGAGAGAGGAGTATGGTTTGTTCCTATGAGAAATGTGCATGGAGGAATTTGACTAATTCACAACAGGGCTCAGGTTTGTTTGTTTGTTTTATTATTTATAATGCGCAGATGTACCCGCGGGTATCAGGGCGCAGCATTTACAAGGATATGCAAAGCTTAGTTACAACATGTAAAATGTACATAAAGACAATGAGGATATATACAAGCAGTGAGGCAGACAGGCAGTATATACAAGAGTGTGAAGTAGGCACACGTGGTTACAGTGTGTGCGGATAGCACGGGGGATAGCCTTGGCACTTAGCTATCTTGGTGGTCCTTCGATTTTAGCCATGAGACTACCTTGGAACGGAAATTCAGGTAGGGCATGTCTACTCTAAGGTTGGGAGGCAAGGAGTTCCACAGTTTGGCTGCTTTAACCGGGAAACTGTTACCCCCTATGGTGGCAAGTTTAAACTTTGGGACAGTGAGGCAGTCTTTATATGCAGTTCTGAGGGGTCTCAAGGAGGCTTGTCTATGGAATCTGTTAATCCGATAGATGGGAGCGGCATCGTTAAGAGATTTGTAGGTAAGTGATGCCGTTTTTAGGAGAATTTTGTCTCTGGTGGAGAGCCAGTTGTTCTGTTGACTAAATCCTGAGATGTGCTCTTTTCTGGGGATTCCTAGGGCTGCTCTCAAGGCATTGTTCTGGAGGGTTTGTAGCTTGCTGGTGGTAGGCTCGGAGGTTCCCAGGTAAAGGGCGTTACAGTAGTCAAGGCGGGAGAGTATAAGGGCTCTGGCGAGTGTGAGGCAGCTAGTGTCTGACAGAAATGGTTTGGCTGCACGGATTAATTTGCACGTGTATGCAGATGAAGATGCCAGGGAACTCGGTTGTCTTTTGAAGGAAAAGTTGGAATCCAGGTAGAATCCCAATGTTTTGACCTCCTGTCCAACTTTGATGTTGTTCCCATCTATCATGAAGGAGTTGTAGGCTGGACTAAGTTTCTTTAAACTGGACGTGGTACCCAGGATGATAAGCTCCGTTTTCTCATCATTCAAGCATAGTCCGTGAGTGGCCATCCATGCCTGAATGATGATATATACCCTATTTAGCAAGGCCAAATCCTTTCCATAATCTCCAGAAAGCGGAAGGAGGATCTGGGTATCATCTGCGTAATTAGTGTAGATGATACCGAGATGATCCAAATCATCGAAAGGGGGCTTGGTAAATACGTTGTATAAAGTAGGGGAGACGCAGGAGCCCTGTGGGACACCACAAGTGATGGGTATAGGGTCTGCTGCATCCCTAGGAGAGAAGACCCTCATAGTTCTTCCGTTGAGGAATGAGGTGATCCCGGTGAAGGCCTCTGGAGAGAAGTGTGCTGCTGTGTGGAGGTGTGAGAATAGGACAGAATGGTCGACCAAATCGAAAGCTGCAGATAGGTCAAGGAGGAGGAGCAAGGCAACTTTCCCCCTGTCCCTAAGTATATCAATCTGAGCTTTCAGGTCAATGAGGGCAGTTTCAGTCCCGTGTTGAGGACGGAACCCTGATTGTCTGGGTCCTAAGAGGTGGTGTTCTTCCAGGTGCTTCTGTATTTGCACATAGGCGACCTTGTCTACGATTTTTAGATTGAAGGGAACAGTTGTTAGGGGTCGGTAATTTGTGGGTATGGCTGGGTCAAGAGTGTTTTTTTTTAGTAATGGCAGTACCCAGGATTGTTTTAGATTGGTGGGGATGGAGCCAGTGGTGAAGGAGGCATTGATCAGTTTAGTAATGAAGGGGGAGAGGTCGCGGGCCGCATCTTTGATGAGCTGTGCTGGGCACAGATCTCCCTGGCAATTAAATGGTTTCAAAGATAAGATAATTTTTTCTTCGTCAGAGTATTGACTTTAGAGAACTTGAAACGGATGAGATCTGTGGTCGTGGCCTTGTCTGGAGTTTTGGATGGGAGAGTGTCTTTTTAGGGCAGCTTTTTTACTAGAGATTTTGCTTTGAAGGGTCGCAATCTTATTTGCTAAGGCATTTTGAATTTCTGAGCACCAGTTTTTATATTTGGTGCAGGTATCGAGGGTTAATATGGGGGTTTCAACTTCTTTAAGAATAGTGAAGAGTTCCTTCATATTAGATTTAGCCCGTGATATGCGAGAGTCAAAGGAGGTTCGTTTAGCCAGGTAGATTTCTTTTTTATAAAGTGCGGCTAGTTTGGAAAGTTTGAGTTTGTTTGCAGCTGAGGGGGATTTTTTCCAAGAGGCCTTGCAGTTTCTTTTTAGCTGCCTTAGGTTTTTAAGGAATGGGGTGTACCATTTGTTAAGGTGCATTTTTGGTTTACTAGGTCTAAGTTTAAGCGGGGCGATGAGGTCCAACGCGGTAGCCATGACCTTGTTATATTCTACGATAGTTTTATGTCGGGCTAAGTGACTGGACCGCTCCTTTATGATAACATTTAATGTTATGAACTATCTCATGTTGCCCTGTGGAAGCATAGGGGGATTGTAATGATGACTGTTTGTTTGGGCTATGATCTGTTGGTGTAATTGGTAGGAGGGGGTGATGTTTTGAAATTGGAAGACATTCCAACAGGTGTCCTGGCCCTTCTAGATCAATAGGGCTGGACACGAGTCAATTAACTGCCAGGGAGGGCAGGATGGATCGACATTTCCCAACCTATATTGGCCTCTTGGAAGAAGTTGTCCATCAGAAAATCTATCAACTCATATAGTAGGCCCCTCTGCCGACGCTCAAAGATTTTGTAGCATGAAACTGAAGATTTTAAAGCATAAAGAAGGAAAATGTCTGGCACAAAACTTGCTTCGCTGCCTTTTTGCTACACATTATTTATTGACTTGAGGGTCTCAGAGGGCAAGGCTGTGAGAAATAGGGAGTGCATGTGAGGCTGCATGAGAGCCAGGTTGTCATTGTGTGCACCTTGTGTCTCTATCAATTTAATGGAGTGAGTCCTAGATGTCCCTGGCTTGACAGAACAGTGTTTAGTTTGCTATTCCTTTTATGTTTGAAGTGTGTGCCGGTTTTATATCATTTACTTTATTGATTATTATCCCTTGCAATGGTGACAATATTAGCATTGTAAAATCTGACACACACACCTTACACACCCATACCCGTCAGACTCCGTAATTCCCCATCATAACCTGCACTCACAAAACTCTGTCAGGCATGTCCATACTTCCTAGTGCAACTCACACTCCCAACTGGGCTCCCAACTCACACGTTACAATCTCAAGTTCTTTATTGAAGTCACCAGTCCTTCATTGTTCCTCAGTATATAGTTCCCTCAATGTCTCAATTCTTTTGCATCTTGTGTCCTTTCCCCCAGAGTATCATATTCTCGCTCCCTCTCTGGTCCACCAAGTCTGCCCTGTGTGTCCCAACAGTGTGCCCACTCTTACCCACTGCTCCCTCTCTGCTCACTGGCCTATTAGCCCCTCTCTCCCTTTCTTCTTTCTCTCGTCCCCTCAGTTTCACTTTGTTTTTTAATGCAGATTTGGTGTTCTCTTTTAGAAAGTGCTGTTTTTGCTAGTGATTTTTTCAAAAACGTCTGATTTTGTAAATTTTTTATTTTTAAAAGGTTGTTTTCAGAGTTTCTGGTGCAATCACAAACCCACTATAAGCGAAGGGGTCTCCCGCAACGGAAATGTGGGAGATAAGAGCATTGTTCTGTGTCGACATGTACTGGTGTTATGTGGTAGAGGGTTGTACAGTGAGAGATATGGAAAAGCCATAGTTCTTTGCATCTGCTAGTGTGGTGGGAATTTGGTGTGCTAAGTAGAATGGGTGGAAGGAGAGTTGGTGGAACTCAGTGACTGCCCAACAGTTAAGTGCTTTCCGAGTTTGTTGAGTTTGGAAAGATTCAGCCCCATGTCAAGCTTTGCTACACCTGATTACCCCTGCTTTAACTCTTTCTTCCTCTCTGGGCGAGCCATGTGCCACATTTCCCTTATGGTGGAGGGAGTCTGCTTTTTAAAAATAGTATAGAGATAGTCCAGTCACCTCACATTTACTCCTGACTTATTTATTTCATAAGTGGGCATAAACCATTTATGCTACGTAGAGTAAAATTTTACACTTCAATTAAGAGACCTTGCAGCTTGCAAGAGTCTGCAATGTGCGAGATTCTCAATGGCAAGTGAAAATAGCAGTCTCCATTTTGTTCATTGCAATCTAGCGCTTCTAATGGATTGTGTCCTCCCACGGATTCCTTATTTTAGATATATTAGTATTCTGCACTTCAGTCTCTGAAATGTTTTCACAAGCAGGGGGTGCTGTGCCGCATCACATCATTGTCCATCCACAGTAACCATTCCCAGCATCCGTAAGTGATGTCAATGATAATATAAATAGCACACACTGAGCCCGTTGCCTCACTTTAATTTTTCTGCATGGACAGCATGCTATCAGACCGGTTCAACTCGCCTCAGCGAATTCCTTCCACGAACGTCTTAATATTTTTGAATTTTTGGGGGATTTGATCAGTGACTATGACAAAAACATGCTTCGAGAGATGAGTGGACTGTGATTCAAAGATGTTGATGACCGATCCGCACAGGATTTCTCTCTGGTGCCTCAGCGAAAACCATGAAGTCATTGAATGTTGCTCCTGCCAATCGATGACCAGTACGGCCTTAAAGGAGAGCAGGTCTAACCTCGCCCTAGGTTAGTCAGTTCCGAAGTCTCTATCCCACACCCCTTCAAAAATAAAATCCTCTGAAGGTAGGAATTCATCCAGAGACTTGGGAAAGGCCCAAAAATTATCCAAACATTCAAAGAGATTGAGCTCCAGGACTGATTTCCCTCACTCCTCCTCTCGATCTTAACAGAAAAAGAATAAAAAACACCATTGTTTGTCGTCATTGGATTCCTCGCCTGACAGACGTCTGTTCCTTTTTCCCAAGAAGACAGTGTTGCTGTGAGAAAATGTTGGAGGTGTTTTCAAAGGCAGCCCCTTCTGTTCCCTCGCAAGAGGTAATGAAGTCTGTTGATCCTACCACGTCCTCCAAGATCAGCAGGCAATCTAGTAAGGCTTTGAACCACGCATCCAAAAGCCTGCGTCAAATGGCTTCTACAATGTCAACTCGAGTGGTGTTGACAGCACCGACCGCCGAGTTAACATTGAAGCTAAAGACTTCATTGACATCCTCCTCGAAGGAGTTGGAAGACGAAGGGACTTTCCATGTCGACCTCTTCAGTCGACTTAAAAATGTAAACCACAATCGAAAATGGATTTCTTTTAATCCATCGGATCGATTTTGGAGGAGGAAGATGACATCATCCCTTCAGGAATTACTGTTTTGGAACACCAAATCTTCCAGAAAAATTGATTTCAGAACATTCACGGCTAGAAGACCTAGCCTCTGTCCTGAAAGATGCCAGTGGCCGATACCTCCTATAAGTTGAATTTGACACACCAGATATGCATTCTCACCCAAATGCAGCCTACAAGATTGTAATCAATAGAGTGATAACATATTTAGGTTGGGGACGCCCTGCAAAGGACATTACTGACATGACTTAACATGACTCCTAAGGGCCTCCATTTCATCCAGCACAAAAAAATCCAATAATGGAACTCTGGTGAGGAAAACAGACTGCACTCCAGCAGAGTTGATAAAGGTCAAGCCTTCTTCTCCAGCATGGGGTCTTGCATGGATTCACGTGCTCATGAATATTCCCTGTCGTCAGGCTGGGAATCCTCGGTAAAAGAAAAAATCAGTCCGTTTACTGTTTTTCTCCTAATAACCAATCACTGGTCTCTGGGTCCTACTGCCCCCAGCCAATGACTGCCCTCTACATAAGCCCCTCCTCAGGCAGCCATCTTCAGATTTTTACTGAACGTTCAAGTGTTGGGAGTCCTCGTGCTTAGCTCTCGAGCTTTTATTGCGTATTGCGTTTTTTCAAAGAGTTTACTTTTACTTTTTCGGTCAAATGGAACCTCAAGCTCCACCGATTCTTCTTCTGATTAACGGGGACCCGTTTCGGAAATCTCTACGCCCCTCAAGGGCGAATTTCTGTTGAATTTCACTTCTTGGAGGATTCCGGAAGATCTTTGTGGCCTACCCCGCGTGGACATGGCTGAAAAACAAAGGAGACTCGACGCCCGTTGGATCCAAGCTGTTTAGGATCCGCCCAGGATGTGGACTACAGAATGTCTTCAAGGAGGATGCAGACGACAAGAGGACTGAGGCCCTTGAAATCTTACAGGAAGGTGAGGTAGCTTCGGATCATGCCATCACGGTGGCCACGGACATCGCCGACACCGGCTTCCGCCTGATGGGCAACAGCGTTTGACTTCGCCGGTGGGGCTGGCTCAGAGCCACCGACTTCCGTCAGGATGTTCAGACGAGGGTACTGGACATGCCCTTCGACTGGAACAACTTGTTCGGCAAGACAGTAGATGAGTCACTGCAGGCCATCAAGGCAGACACCGAGACGGCCTGTGCCTTGGGCACACTCCATCAACAAAGGCCGTCCTTTTGGACCTCCGGAGGCAAGTCACAAGGTGCCTCCAAAGGATTTGGCGGCAGCTCTTCCTCATACCGTCAGGCTGCCCGCTCTTCATCGCAGGAAGCCTACAGAGGCCGCAACAAGGCTGGCGGACATCGTCGTCACCGCCAAGGGGCCAAAGGTGGTAAGGCCTTGGCGAAGCAAGACTGAACGGGCCGTGACGCCGGGCCCCCACCCGAGCACTCGGTGGGAGGCCGGCTGGCAAACTTAGTCGCCACGTGGAAATCCATTTCCACTGACCGTTGGGTGCTGGATGCCCTGGCCCACGGGCACACTCTGGAGTTCCAAAGGAAGTGTCTTCATTTTCCACCTGTGGCCAGGAAAGAGAACCACATTCCTCAACTACTTCTAGAGGTACGAGCAATGTTAAAAAAGGGCGCGATAGAGCTCGTCCCGAAGAGGCTGCGAGGCTCCGGAGTATACTCCCGGTACTTTCTCATTTGAAAAAAGACCGGCGGCTGGCGGCCCATCCTAGATCTCCGCCACCTCAACAAATACATAAAATCTGAGAAATTGTGGATGGTCACCCTTCAGCACGTGCTGGGACAGCTGGAAGAAGGGGACTGCCTGTCGTACTGGATCTGGCGGATGCCTACTTCCACATCCCCATTCACAAGGGGCACCAAAGGTTTCTGCGCTTTGTGGTCCAAGGACGGCACTACCAGTTTAGGGCCCTCCCCTTCGGCCTGAAGTCAGCCCCAAAGGTCTTCACCAAGTGCCTGGCACCGGTGGTGGCGTGGCTGCGCCTGCTGGGGATCCACGTCTACCCCTATCTGGACGATTGGCTCATCTGAGTGAAGTCAAAGGAACTTGCCGTCGAACACACAGTGAGGATTGTCCGCCTGCTCACGGACCTGGGGTTCTCGATAAACTATGCGAAGTCCTGTTTGGAGCCATCGCAGGACGCCCATTTCCTGGGAGCAAGACTCAACACGCTGGCGCGCCTAGCCACGCTGTCGGAGGATAGGATAAAGGCCATCCTGGGCAAGGTACAACAGCTGTTGGCCATGAAGGTTGCCAGGGTGAGGTGCATCAAGTCCCTGCTCGGCATGATGTCATCATGCATCTACCTCGTTCAGCTGTGCAGACTGCGGATGCGGCCGCAACAGGAGTTCCTCAACGCCCGTTTGATGCAGGCGAATGGAAGCTTCGAGGACAGGATCGCCCTCAACGAGACATTCCGTCGGACAATTCTGTGGTGGGGGTTTCGCGCGCATCTTGCGGCGGGCACGGACTTCCAGACCCCGACGCATCAGAAGACGGTGACAATGGACGCCTCCCTGGAGGGATGGGCCGCACACACCGGAAATCTCTACGCAAGAGGCCTTTGGCTCCCGGAGGAGAAGTCGTTGCACATCAACGTCCTGGAGCTCCGGGCCGTGTTTTGGGCCCTCAAGTCATTCCTTCCATCCCTCAAGGGCAAGGTGGTGCGGGTCTTCACCGACAACACCACGACGATGTTCTACATTCGGAAGCAGGGGGGCACCAGATCCCCTCCTCTCTCCAAGGAAGAGCAGGACCTATGGCACTAGGCTGTCACTCAAAGGATGTTCCTGGTACCCTTTCATCTGGCAGGAGTGAAGAACACTGTCGCCGACTCACTCAGCAGGGAGCTGCGCTCTTGTCACAAGTGGGAACTTCGGCATGATCAGGTGGACCTACTGTTTCGAAAATGGGGCAATCCCCAGATCGATCTGTTTGCGACAGCGACGAATACCAAGTGCCGGAGGTTCGCCAGCAGGTTTCCCCAGCCGGGGGCATGGGGGATGCATTCTCATTCCCTTGGGACGGCCTGTTTCTCTATGCATTCTCACCATTGCCATTGTTCCTACGACTCATCAGTAAACTCACACGGTCCCGCTGCAGGGTGATACTCGCCGCACTGGCGTGGCTGAGGCAGATATGTACCCGGACCTTCTGGACTTATCAGCGTCCCCTCCATTCAAGCTTCCGGCAGACGCAGATCTTCTCGCCAGGGAAGGAGGCGCGATCCTGCACCACGTCTCGTCATCGCTGAACCTGCAGGCTTGGCTCCTACAACACTAGAGTTTGGTGGATACGAGATCCCGGCAGACTGCAAGGAGGTGCTTGCCAAGGCCAGGGCTTCTTCGACTCTTAAGTGCTACAGACATAAATGAAGAGGTTCGAGCCTCTGCATTCGGCACCTCTGAAATTCCTGTCGTTTAAGACAACGTTCCTGGTGGCCATCACCACCGCACGATGAGTGGGAGAGATCCAGGCCCTCTCCTGCAAGCCTCTGTACTTGACTTTCGTCACCGGCTGAGAGAACTTTGCACTCGCTGGATGTGGCTAGAGCCCTGAAGTTCTATGTGGACCGCAAGAATAGTTTTCGGAAGACGTCACAGCTGTTTGTGAACTTTGGCCCTATGAACCAGGGTAAGGCCCTCCCCAAGGCTTCCATTTCCAGGTGGCTCTCCGGCTGCATCACACACTGTCACCGGTTGGCAAACCGACCGTTGCCTGGCCGTCCGAGAGCCCATTCGACCAGAGGGATCGCTGCAACTACGGCGTTCCTGTCTGGTCTGCCCCTGCAGATGTCAGCAACATACAGTGACACATTATGGAATGTGATTGCATAAGCCTCTGAAAACAGTCCTGAAGGGGAGATGTGAGATGGGTGTAATAACCTGATTAATGATGGAAAACAGGCTTTCAGCCAATACCTTCAGTCAGGATTACACGTATCAGATTGCATTGACAGATGCATGGGTTCAGCACAGTAATCAGCCGATGTGCATGGCTGCATAAATCTGCGGGCCCCTTATTTCAATCAAGATTTCTAGATATGCCCTTTGATGGGTCCACCTTATTTGACCCTGAGGTGGATGACAGCCTACAGATAAACTACAGGCTTCAAAGGCTGCAGCACAATCTTTGGGGACAGCCATCCGCAACAACACCCATCCTCACAAAACTGTAGAGGGCAGTCCTTGTGTTATTACTTCTCCTTCAGTCATAGGGGAAAGGGTCAGACAGTACAAAAGCAAGTGCAAAGAAGATGTGCATGTCCCCCTAGAGGTTTTGGAGGAAACACTGCTTAGGCAGAAACCCCCTCGTTGCCCTCAGCCACAGCCCCAAACCTCTCTGGGCCCTTGGCTCACAGGACCCCAGTGACGGCAGACTGACCCAGCATCTGCAAGAATAGTATGTCATTACCTCATGTGCATGGGCACTACAGACAGTGGCCCAAGGGTACTGTCTCCCATTCCTGCAGACATCTCCAGATTGTCCCCTGAGTGAACAATCTCCTCAGGATCCAGAACCGCTGCTCCTACGACAGTAGATTTCCCTGTTGGAGATAGGTGCTGTGGAGAAGGACCTGTAGCGGAACAAAACCAGGGTTGGTACTCCACCTAGTTCCTGGACCTCAAAAAAGACAAGAGGACCTCAAACCATCTTGGACAAGTTCCTCAGGAACAACAAATTCATCATAACAACTTTATTTCGATCAAACTGATAATAAAGATAAAGTCACATACAAAAGTTCATCAAAAACAATTAGTGATAATTGTTAACATATTACAAAAAAGAAATCAGCAGATCCTTCAAAACAAGTTAGGTAAATGAATCATCATAAAACTAATAGTGCATCCAACGTAATTAAAACATCCTTCCTAGAACCAGTTAAAAATGTTGCTCTCTTCCTCCAAAGTTGGTAAAGAAAATGTCCCATACAATGAGTTGCCAGCTCACATTTCCCCATCGGACACAAATGTGGGGCCTCAAGAACAAATTCAAGATGGTCACTCTTCCTCCAGGCCCTTCAGCTCCAGGACTGAATGGTGTCACTCGATCTTCCGGATGCTTACTTTCATATGCCTATACATCCCAGACACAGGTTTTACCTTGGGTTCACAATTGGCAGTTCTCACTATTAATTTCTAGTAATGCTTTCCGGGCTCACCTCTGCCCCAAGCGTCTTCACCAAGGTGTTGGTAGTGGTGGCAGTGGATCGAAGGAGGGGAGTGATTCACATCTTTTCCTACCTAGACAATTGACTGATCAGAGCTTGATCTCTCAAACAGGTTCTTGAACATCTGAACAGCACTTGCCACTCACTCCACAAACGGGGCTTCTCCCTCAATTTCAAGAAGTCCCAGTAGACACATTCTCTAATGCCTCAATTTATTAGCAAGGTCCTGGACTCTTCTTCGGGTAAGGATTATCCTCCCGAGTCCAGGGCTCAACCTATCTTGCAGATGGTAAATTTAAAAATGCCCAACATCTACTGCCATTTCTCAGATTGTTGGAGCTCATGGCATACTGCATTTTCCTTTTGTTGGAAGCCTGCATGAGGATGGTGTCCCTCCAGTGTGCCCTCAGATCCCATTGGTCAGTTCTCAGGCAGAATGACGGACTTTCTTCTGCCCTTGAGCAAGGTCATACAGGATCTCCTGCGGTGGGCCTGGAAGGAGAATGTGATAATCGGGGAACCTTTTTGGCAACACTGGCCGGAGATGACTGTAGTCATGGATGCTTCCCTCATGGGATGGGGAGCCCACAGGAGCGATCTGACCATGAGCAGGCTTTGGTCCCTTGCAGAATCAAGACTACACATAAACCTTTTAGAGCTGTGGATGATCAGACTGGCCCTGATCTGATAATGATTGACAACACAGTGGCCATGCTTTACCTCAATAAAAGAGGAGGTGAAGGGTTGCTACCACTGTGCAAGGAGGTAATGCAGCTCTGGTTTTGGGCTCTACAAAATAGGATCTCCTTGTCGGCTGTTCATCTAGCTGGAAAAGAGAATACAACGGCGGACGCTCTGAGAAGGCAGAGGCAGAGCACATTCTCCCACAAGTGGGAGTTATCTCAGCAAGTCCATCTAGAGATATATGCCCTTTTTGACAACCCCTCAAGTGGATCTGTTTGTGTTCAGTGTCAACAGGAAGTGTGACCTGATCTGCTCCATGTCCTTTCTTCAGAGAGGAGGTCTGGGGGATGCGTTTGTAGTGGACTGGGAATTTCAACTCCTATACACATTCCCACCAGTTACCGTTATCCCTTGTGTCATCAGGAGGTTGAGGAAGTTTGGGAAATCCATGATCCTCTTTGCCCCGGATTGAGCCAGGAGGTTGTGCTACATGGACCTTCTAGTCAAGTCCATCTGACCTCCATTCCGTCTTCCCCAGAGTGTGGATCTACTCTCACAAGAGGGAGGTGGGGTGGTCTTCTTCGTCCTGGATGCAGATAACTGAACCTTCACACCGTTTTTTTAATAGACTAAGACATAAGTGTATCCCCCCAACCCCCCAGACGATATTATGGAGGTGCTGCTTTCGGCTAAAAGACCAGCAACCGAAGCCCTATAATGTTGCTTTTGGAACAGGTTTTGCAGCTGGTGTAGAGTTAAAGAGAGAGATCTTTTTTCTCTTGCATTACACCTGCAGTGTTTTTGTTCTTACTACACCTGGCCCATCAGGAGCTGCAGATGGCTGCCATTAAGGGATACTTACCAGCGTTAATCTATATTCAAACATACGCCAGGAAAAGGCTATTTTAAGATGCACATTGTGATACAATTCTTGAAAGGACTGACATTCCCACCAGTCCTTTTTTCTGATTCCATCCCAGAATTTGAATTTAGTACTTCATTTTTTAATGGGTGTGCCTTTTGAGCCACTTCATTCCTGTACTATCAGGTTATTAACCTGGAAACCAATGTTTTTCGTGGCCATATTGTAAAGACTGAAGGGGTGTCTATACTTTTGCTCTCTATATGGTAGAGGAGAGGCACAGAGGACCCCAGCCACGATTCTCTATTGTGGTAGCAATGGACGAGCAATCAAGGCCTAGCTTCTCAGGAGGTAATGCAGGCTGGTTCTAAAGTACAGTGTAGTCCCCAAGCCCCCACAAAGGAATTTCCACCCACTGTATTAGTTAAAACATAGTCTTTATATAATTAATATTCAAGGTTATGTACAATATCATGATAACTCACTTTGTGCTCAGTAGGTCTACAATGGCAAATATACAGTTTTACGTGGTACCACAATTACTATTCGATCTCTTTAAAGTGCATCCACTGTACGGTTAAATGTCACACAAATCCGTTTGTAAAGGAAACCAACAATAGATATGAGGAAAGCAGTTGGTTAGAACAATAGACAGAATACTGGCCCCGTTTACCTAGACACAGTTCTGTGTGGAGATCCCCCCCACCTGGGCAACCTGTAGAATAAAGATATATCACAAGCCCAGTCCATATATTGTTCACAAGAATCTTTCCAATAGTTCAGCAACCCCAAAGTACCTGGTGTTGTAGCGTTACTCGTCGGGGAATCAATGGCCCTTCTTGAGTGCCCTCCCTTTAAGTCAGGGTTCATAGGTCGTCAAACGTCCAGCGAAGAACACTGTGAACTACGGCAGTGAAGGGCCCCTCAATGTCGAAAGTTCAGGACCGCAAAGAGTTTGAAGAACTGTGGCCCAGCAAGGGCATCGAGTCGTCGGCGTCTGTGGTCTTTGGGTGGCGGGAAACCCACCAGTGGATGCTCCTCTGCGCATTGACGGCCTGGCCTTCTCCGGCGGGATAAGGCGGGCAGCGGTGCGGACGACTGCGTCCGTGAATCGAAAGTTCTTAGGCAACAGGAGCATGGCGGCTCCGGTCAGCGACGGCGGTCGTTGACTGTGGCGGACAACAGTCCGGGCGCTTCTCTTTGGGATTCTGCGGCAGTCCCCATATCCGGTCGGCAGCCTGTCTACCAGGGAGCTTTGGCAAAGATCAGCTGGTGCACGTTGGTCCCTTGTAGCTTGGGAAGAGGGCGCTTTACCAGGTCCTCTCTGGGTCAGTCCTTGGAGACACAGTAGCTTTCAGATTGATGAAGGGCAACAGCAATTCTTCTCTTCCAGCAGGGCTTCAAGGTCAAGCTTCAGTTTCACTCCAGTTACTCTTCGTAGTTTGGACTTCAGCCTCTGAACACGAATTCTAGCAGTGAGAGGCCCTTAGATATACTAGTTTATCTCCCATTAATTCTGCTGGGTCACACTAAGGCAACCAATCGGTTAGAAGGGCATTCATGCAAGCAGGCAGCCAATTGGGTGCATAGTGCATTCAGGCCATTCACTTCTCTCCAGACACTCACAACAAGTTATGTGTATTGGGACAAGTACCCAGCCATTCAACACTCCACACTGCATTCATACCAGTTTTGGGCAGGGCTGTCTCAGTCATTGTGTCAAACACCAGAAACCAGACAGCCACAACAAGAAGTGCATATTGATCACGCACTCCATTCACCCAGGTCCCACCCACAGGGCGTACCCACAACATGCCGTCACTGGGAAGGCTCCAGCCAGTCTGGCCTGGACTTCACAACACCATATATTGAACTTCCACCCAACAGCCAGTCATGGGGAAGGGACAGGGTCAGGGCTTCCCAGGACTTTGGGAAAACAAGGTAACAGGTGATGGAAGGCAAGAGGCCACGGGGGCCATCTTGTTTCCATCAGGAATCTACCGATTCCAATGACAGGGCCTGGGTATCCCAAAATGGAGGATACTCAGAGCACCTGTCAAATTCAGCATGGAGCTGCCACCATCCCATACCCTGCTTTGTGGGCCGCATACAGGTGCCCAAAAACATACACTAGGGGTACAGGGTTATACCCCAACCCATGGGTGCCATAAGGGTATCCCATGGGCCTGTACAGCAAACCAAAGGAGAGAGCTACACCGCCAGAAGTCCCACATGAACTCCTGTGCGGAAAACACGACAGAACACACGATAAAAAGCAGTAAAGGACAAAGATACGGAGGCCCTGTCCCTCAGATGCATTTCCAGCATCACACATATCCTCTGCTTGCAGGGTTAGTGAGCCACAAGCCCTATCCTGCAAACTGCCTTTCACAGTAATCTCTAAGGAGCAGGTAGTATTGAGAGTTCGTCCTTCCTTCCTTTCAAATCAGGCTTGGACTGGCCTATAGGGCAAAAGGGCCCATGGGCAAACTAAAAACACAAAATGCTGATGTGGGCCAGTTTTTTTGGTCAAAGTGGGCCAGTTTTTTGGGCAATCTGGGCTAGTTTGAGTTACTTCACTATGTGGCTCATACTTTTTTTTTTATTTGTGTTTATTAGTTAAAAAACAAACCGTATACACAGTACATTATACAATTATAATCAAAAAGTACCAAATCAATATCATAAGCAAATTATCAAATCTTTGCGGCTAATCATTTTGCCCAGTGTTGCTGTATAAATAATTTGCATTACATTTTTATCAAAAAATACCTCCTTGGGTACTATTCAAACAGTGTCACAAAAGGAATGAATATCCATTTGCAACTGTGGCACACTTTTTCATTGGGTGCCCGAGACAATTTTATGGCCCAGTCCGACCCTGCTTCCAAGGATGAAGAGAGGTTACATAAACTGGACCCAAAAAGGGCTCTTAGCTTTAAAATTTCAAGAATGTTAGCTATCAGACAAGAGCACCAACTACCGATTGCTTACAGTTACACTGGTCACAAGTTAGGCCAAGCAGTGACCAAGCAAACACGTTCACGGTGGATCATTTTATGCATTTCGGAGTGCTACTCCATTGCTGAAAAGGATGCCCCTGATGACGTAAGAGCCCATTCCACCAGGGGAGTGGCAACTACTTCTGCTCTACAAAGAGGTATACCAGTGCAGGACATTTGCAGTGCCTCAGCATGGTCCTCCCTCCATACATTCTCAAAGCATTATTGCTTCGACACCCTGTCGGGCCAGCTCTCTCTCTTTTTAATAGCGGTGTAGCACAATATTATGTGCTAATTAAAATTTCACAAAAATCCATTTCTCCCACCTCCATCTTGAAAACTGCTATGGGAGTCTATCTAAAATGAGGAATCAGTGGGAGGACACAATCCATTAGAAGAAAAAATTACTTACCGCTGGTAACTTTCTTTCTGATGGATGAAATTGGATGTTGTCCCCAGATTTCAATATTTGGGCATCACATTTATGAAAAATTTGCCCGAGTAGATAATCAGATTTAAACAACATTAAAAGTATCCCAAATTATGAATACCCGGGTAAACTTTGAAAAAGAAAGTTATTCTTTGTCTTCTCTAGTTGACCCCAGTCACACTCTTTGATGCTGAAATCTGAGGTCTTGATGATGTCAGCTGCTTGAAAGAATTGTAGGGTGAACTGTTTACTCTGGTTGAATACCTTTGTTTGGATTTGGGTAAAGTCCTGGGGAGCCCAATCAAGAAGAGGTGACCAGTTATTGAGTGCAGATGTCCTGTAAAAAAAACTGCCTGACTCCAGTGCTCCCCAGCGCCTCACATTCACGCATTCATATTCATTGCCTACTAAAGAATGCCAGCCCATTTCACTGGGATTCCTGGCACCTCACATGCAACGTCAAGCCTGACCCCTAAGCCTCCCAGTGCCTCGCATGTACACACAATTGTTTATCTGTGCATCTGAGGCACTGGAGGTCAATGAGGGAAGGAATGACATTTATTAATAAGCATCTAATAGATGCCGAGTAAAAAATACCATGACTAGGCCCCCAGCACCTCGCACGCACACAATGAATTTGTTCCTGTGAGGTGCTCGGGGCCTTAGGGGGCAGCCATGGCAGTTTTTCCTTGCCATCTATGCCCAATAAAAAATGCCATGGCTGTGCCCTGGGACCCCAGCTCCTGACACACATCTGCCCCCTGGGCCCTGCAGCGCCTCGCAATACCACATAATCACAGCAGCGCCCCGCAATCCCACACAATCACAATCATCTTTAATGTGATTACGTCTGAGTGAATGACGCTGGCGCACCATTGAGGACACATTGCATTTTTTACTGGGCCTGGTAGATAAAGCAAGCATGATGTTACTATGTAGCAATGCAGCCAGTCTAGCCATTTCTTATTGTGGCGTGACATTTTATATTGGGAAGCTTTGATAATGCAAGCGTGATCAGTGGTATTATTCTTTCTGCGGCGTGACATTTTATATTGGGAAGCTTTGATAATGCAAGCCGGATCAGTGGTATTATTCTTTCTGCGGCATGACATTTTATATTGGGAAGCTTTGATAATGCAAGCATGATCAGTGGTATTATTCTTTCTGCGGCATGACATTTTATATTGGGAAGCTTTGATAATGCAAGCCGGATCAGTGGTATTATTCTTTCTGCGGCATGACATTTTATATTGGGAAGCTTTGATAATGCAAGCATGATCAGTGGTATTATTCTTTCTGCGGCATGACATTTTATATTGGGAAGCTTTGATAATGCAAGCGTGATCAGTGGTATTATTCTTTCTGCGGCTTGACATTTTATATTGGGAAGCTTTGATAATGCAAGCGTGATCAGTGGTATTATTCTTTCTGCGGCTTGACATTTTATATTGGGAAGCTTTGATAATGCAAGCGTGATCAGTGGTATTATTCTTTCTGCGGCATGACATTTTATATTGGGAAGCTTTGATAATGCAAGCGTGATCAGTGGTATTATTCTTTCTGCGGCATGACATTTTATATTGGGAGCTTTGATAATGCAAGCGTGATCAGTGGTATTATTCTTTCTAAGGCATGACATTTTATATTGGGAAACTTTGATAATGCAAGCATGATTGATAATGCAAGCATGATCAGTGGTATTATTCTTGCATGATCAGTGGTATTATTCTTTCTGCGGCATGACATTTTATATTGGGAAGCTTTGATAATGCAAGCGTGATCAGTGGTATTATTCTTTCTGCGGCATGACATTTTATATTGGGAAGCTTTGATAATGCAAGCGTGATCAGTGGTATTATTCTTTCTAAGGCATGACATTTTATATTGGGAAGCTTTGATAATGCAAGCATGATCAGTGGTATTATTCTTTCTAAGGCATGACATTTTATATTGGGAAGCTTTGATAATGCAAGCGTGATCAGTGGTATTATTCTTTCTGCGGCATGACATTTTATATTGGGAAGCTTTGATAATGCAAGCGTGATCAGTGGTGGTATTTTTTCTGCGGCATGACATTTTATATTGGGAAGCTTTGATAATGCAAGCGTGATCAGTGGTATTATTCTTTCTAAGGCATGACATTTTATATTGGGAAACTTTGATAATGCAAGCATGATCAGTGGTATTATTCTTTCTGCGGCATGACATTTTATATTGGGAAGCTTTGATAATGCAAGCGTGATCAGTGGTATTATTCTTTCTGCGGCATGACATTTTATATTGGGAAGCTTTGATAATGCAAGCGTGATCAGTGGTATTATTCTTTCTAAGGCATGACATTTTATATTGGGAAGCTTTGATAATGCAAGCATGATCAGTGGTATTATTCTTGCATGATCAGTGGTATTATTCTTTCTGCGGCATGACATTTTATATTGGGAAGCTTTGATAATGCAAGCATGATCAGTGGTATTATTCTTGCATGATCAGTGGTATTATTCTTTCTGCGGCATGACATTTTATATTGGGAAGCTTTGATAATGCAAGCGTGATCAGTGGTATTATTCTTGCATGATCAGTGGTATTATTCTTTCTGCGGCATGACATTTTATATTGGGAAGCTTTGATAATGCAAGCGTGATCAGTGGTATTATTCTTTCTGCGGCATGACATTTTATATTGGGAAGCTTTGATAATGCAAGCGTGATCAGTGGTATTATTCTTTCTAAGGCATGACATTTTATATTGGGAAACTTTGATAATGCAAGCGTGATCAGTGGTATTATTCTTTCTGCGTCATGACATTTTATATTGGGAAGCTTTGATAATGCAAGCGTGATCAGTGGTATTATTCTTTCTGCGGCGTGACATTTTATATTGGGAAGCTTTGATAATGCAAGCGTGATCAGTGGTATTATTCTTTCTAAGGCATGACATTTTATATTGGGAAACTTTGATAATGCAAGCGTGATCAGTGGTATTATTCTTTCTGCGTCATGACATTTTATATTGGGAAGCTTTGATAATGCAAGCGTGATCAGTGGTATTATTCTTTCTGCGGCGTGACATTTTATATTGGGAAGCTTTGATAATGCAAGCGTGATCAGTGGTATTATTCTTTCTAAGGCGTGACATTTTATATTGGGAAACTTTGATAATGCAAGCATGATCAGTGGTATTATTCTTTCTGCGGCGTGACATTTTATATTGGGAAACTTTGATAATGCAAGCATGATCAGTGGTATTATTCTTTCTGCGGCATGACATTTTATATTGGGAAGCTTTGATAATGCAAGCATGATCAGTGGTATTATTCTTGCATGATCAGTGGTATTATTCTTTCTGCGGCATGACATTTTATATTGGGAAGCTTTGATAATGCAAGCGTGATCAGTGGTATTATTCTTTCTGCGGCATGACATTTTATATTGGGAAGCTTTGATAATGCAAGCGTGATCAGTGGTATTATTCTTTCTGCGGCATGACATTTTGTATTGGACGAATGTGAGGTAGCTCGAATGGCTTTTTAGTACAGCCAGTTTGGACATGTTGTCATACTTTGGCATGCATTTTTAATGGTAAAACCAACTGGAGTATGTTCTAACGTGGGGGGGATACTACCATATATTGGCAGAACAAACATTGCCATGTTTTCTTATAGTATTATTACTGGCATTATGCACTAAGCAAACATGTGTATATCCTTATATGCGAATACGAGGGTATAATGGTGCAGTCAGCATGGAAATGTATGGGCACAGTCAGTGTGAAAATGCTTTATACTGGCACATATTATGGAAAAAAGGCATCATGAAAATGTGTTGTAGAACTGCTCCTGTGCACTGTTGGTGACTTGCATCTGTTGGATTTTTTTCATGCGTTAGCATACAAAACCAATTGCAAACTGTTAAACTTTGGACCCAATTGTTCTAAAAGTGTGCTCTAAAATGCACTATTTTAACCCAAATTGGTTCGGGGTCACTCGTTACGCTCGGTCGCTGTGGCATATCTGGGACATATATTTACGCCCCTCCAGTTGAAAGTCACCAGCCGCCACTGCCAGCCACCCCACTCCCTACTTTCCCTCACTTCTCCCTCCCCTCAGCATCTCGGAGTTGATTTGAAGGTTTTCTATCGTGCACCAAGCAGAACTAACTGCATCTAGGCACAGCTGGGAACCTCCTTTACATCAAAGAAACCTACCCTGGCTTATGCGAAAACGTTCGTTTTTAATTGTTTACGAAAGGGAAACCGTGCCTGCACTGAAGGTTAATGAAGTGGGAGAACATTCCTCAAAGGGGGGCCGTAACCTGAAAATCCCGGGTTCTCTGTTCTCTTGCATTAAGATGATCCTGGTCCATAACGTTTACTCTTATGAGCGAGATGGTCCGTGGAGGCATTTGATGACCACTTGTACAACTCTAGAGCCGAACCTTTAGCTAGCTTAGTGGCAGCCAATGCATTAGGCTCCGAAAAAAACACACTCAGGCTGCAAACATGGGAAGTATGAAAACTAAGCGAGCAATATTTAGTGGTCATTCTGTGTACAGCGCACTGCCACAATCCAATTTAGAAAGAATTTGGGCGCCAATTATCCTTGGATGAACATATCAGGAATGAACTATCCGTGTTAGCTGACTTCTAAAGTAAGACGTTTTTACAGCAGAAAACATTTGTGAATTCTTGTTCAGGTTGGATTGCCAGATAACGCCAAGATTCGTCACGTTATCAGTGTAAGAGTTAGGCAAGCCAACCAATGGGGTTTTTGCGGATATACGCTGTCCCCCACAACATCATCTCATTATGTGATGTCCTTGGAGTCCATGTTCTCGCCTCACACGTACAGTCAGCAGAGCAGGGCGTATCGTTCTGGCGCAGCTGCTCTGCCTCCGTTCCCCTTTCTGTGCGCCCTGTTGACGCGGGGAACCTCCGCAAGGATGTTTTGCCACACAGGACACGCAATTGTGCACTTGCTTGCACCTTGTGGATGCATTTGAAAGTTCCACAAAATAACATGGCAGTTGTAGTATTCTGTTTCCTCGATTAGAGCCATACTTTAAAAGTAAAAACGGAGGAATACAGGGAAGTAAGGGAAGAGAATAATGGATAGAGTGATAAGGGCATAGGAGTGAGAAAAGGAAGTGAGAGCGGGAGGTCAGTTATAGGGTGAAGTAAGGAAGTGGGTGGTCAGTGATCGGGGGGAGGGGAAAAGGGAGGGAGAGCGGAAGGAAGGAAGGAAGGAAGAGAGAGAGCAGGAGGTCAGTTTTAGGGGGGGGGAGAAGGAAGGTAGTGAGAGGGAAGGAAGGGTCGGTTATAGGGGAGAAAGAACGAAGGGAGGGAGGTCAGTTAGGGAAGAGAGAAGGAAGAAAGTGAGAGCGGAGGCCAACTATAGGGGAGGGAGAAGGACGGGAATGGGAGCGCGAACTCAGTTATACAAGGAAGGAAGGAAAGAAGGATTGATTGTCAGTTAATGACAAAGTGGGCAGACTGCAGAAAGACAGCTCATTTAGGGATTGGGGGGGTGAGGGGGTCGTTCCTCAGGTCTTTTTGTGATGTTCTGCCAGCCTCTGGACCCTGACTGCCCTTCGCCTGTGCTGCATCTCTCATTGTCTCAGTATTTTGGCCCCTGTGTCCTTTTTGCTGCTTTTATGAGCTGCATCCATTCTCCCACTCCACTTGCCGCCCTGTAGTGTGCCCTCTCCTGGAATCCACTGTGAGTCCGGCCTATATATATTGATATTCACCCATGGGGAACTCCTGATAACCCCTACTTTTGTTTAATGCCTCTTCTCTAATTGTGTTGCATACCTATGCCCCCACCCTCCCGCCGGAACATAAACCCTACCTGCTCCCTTCTTCAGACCTTGATGTGCGGTGAAAAAGTGACCGGCAAAATGATGGCCATGGAATGATGACCTGGTCCCTCCAGTAGGTCCAGCCCCTGCAGGTTTCAGGAATGCTCGTTTGCTAGCATCACCCGAAAGGTCCGAGATTTGATGCCGCCCATCTTCACTTCTACTTCCAAGTCGCTCCATTGATCCAGAAAACAGCCCGCAGGGTATTCACAGCAATCTGGCCCTTTAAGTGGCTGCTTTTCACATTGAAGTACATGGGGTGGCAGCCGATGGTCCTTTACTCTGAAATGGTAGTACATCCGGCTGGCTTTGTACAGGCAGAATGGTCACGAACAAACCAGAGGTTGGTGCGTAAAGGTGAATGGGCTTGGGAGGGGAAAGACAAAAGGGGCACGGGCTACCCTCATGTAGTGCTAAACACTACAGGTCAGGATAATAAGGTCAGGATACTGAGCTAGACACTGCCACCCACATCCGTTAGTGCAAGTGGTTCCCAATGAGGCGATGGACTAGTCTAGTATTGTCCCTTGCGAACTACTAGTGAGGTGGTACGAACAGAACGCCTGCAACACAGGACCAGTGGTCAGTGGGCCCTCAGAGCCCGACAGGCTGGTCACACCGCAGCGTGCCAGTACGGGCAGTTTGAAACTGCATTCAGGCAGGGCCTTAATTTCCTGAGAACAGGTGACGGAAGAACCGTTTACTTGGGCAACAGCAGCTCTGTTTTCACATAAGATTTCTTCAGTGAAGTACTTGAATTGCAATGTAATGGAACCAGCTTCATTTATATACCAATCAATTTATTGATAATGAGGAGGGATTTTGTCGCGCCACTAAGAGGTGTAGTTTGGGAGTGATGTGTGCCAGTCGAGGGGAGGGAAGGCGTATTTTAGTGTTTAGCCCCGGGCACCAGGTTGGCTAGAAACTGCCCTGTCCACAATCCCGTATTGTTACCGGAATATGATCCAATGGTGCTCACAGCATAACGCTTTGAATGGGACCTTTACAAATCTCTAAAAGGACTAGGCACTGCCAGGAGGGAGGGGGGTTTTCCGGGCCGCCTTTGGCATCCAAGACGTTTATGGCCCACAGTAACAGTGCCCAAGTCCTACTTCCACTTGATCGCAGATTTAATTGTAGTAGTTTGAGACACCGATTACTTTCATCCTGTAGGTGGCGATCACGCTCTTCTTAAAGCACTGGAAACTTAAACACATTTTCTCTGATTAAAAATTGTTTGCGGTGGGCTTTCCAATTTCGCGCCAGTGCCTTTGAGAACGGAGCCCTCCATGTTTTGCCTGGTGATTTTTCTTGCCTCCCCCATGGACTCGGTGCCCATATTGAGTCCATGTCCCCCACGTAACCAGCCTTTACATGGCATAGGCTGCTTGGCTTTGCCTCGGTGCATTGAATGTATGCGGGTGTTGCACAAACAGTCTGAACGAATTCCAGGAGGGGGTATGCACGCCGCATATCGGGGCCGGCATCACCTAACTTGCCGATCGCCGTGTCATTTGCGATGTGTGTAGAGGCTGCTGTTTGTGACACACGTGGCAGCTGTATTGTTCAGCACCGTGTGTCCTTTACAGCTTTCCTGATAATGGGCCTCATTACGACCTAGGCGGTAATCTTCCGTCATTACCGCCATGGCGTAATGAGCGTTTACGCCGTGGGCCGATGGCGTAAAGAGCGCCACATTACGACCCATCGCGCACGAGCATTACGCCATGGCGGTAATGCAATTAACACCATGGTGGAAAAGGCCCCTACCGGCATCGTAAAGCGAGCAAGGTGCACTTCCGCCACCGTAAGTAGCGGCCACCGTAATTAGCGGCCACCGTAATTTGCGGTGGCCGTAAAAAGCAGGACCGGAAATAGCGTCATCGCGCCGGAACGGGAAACAGCACGTCGGCCATCTTTAAAAACACAATCCATTGCCATCCTACCGAACAACACCAGATCCAACCGTGACCACCCACACATCCAACTACCCGAAAATGCCTAAATCTGTTAAGAAGGCATGTGACCGCCAGCGCCAGGAAAGATTCAGCCGGGAGGAACTCTGCATGCTTGCGGAGACCCTGCAAGACAACGCAGCTGTCGTTTTCTCCCCTGAAATGACCAGGACAGCGATAGGGAAAAAGAAGGCCATCTGGGCCCTGGTGGCTGGGCACGTCAGCGCGGTGGGGACCGTACCCCGCACCGCACAGCAGTGCAGGAAGCGCTGGGACGACCTCCGCTTACGGGTCAGAGCGGTCATCTCTGCGAACCGCAACCTTGCAATGGGTACCGGTGGAGGGTCGGAATCCCCACTAAAACTCCAACCGTGGGAGGAGATTTGTGCAACCACGATTGGCATGGAAGCCATTGAAGGCGTCGGAGGGATGGAAAGGGGAGCTCCGACATCAGGCGATGAAGGTAGGTGCCTCAAACAAGACATGCCATAGTCACTGCAGTCCATTCATGTGTAGCACAAGGTTGCCCTAGAGTGTAAATGCAACACATTTCCACACTGCCCATAGCCACATGCGAGCACCACCCTGTATACACTGCTGGCACCCGCATACCTGCATCCACATTCCACACTAAAAGGGGACAACCTGCATGGCCCTGCCTGAAATCTGCCTCATCTACTGACTAGAATAATGTCTATCATTGTCATTCCAAAGTCCGCAGAGCCATCAATAACGCCCTCCCTCCTTTGCTCCAACACAGGCACAGATTCACACCCCGAGGACCAGGACACCCCTGCGACGAAGAGAGCCAAGAAGGCCAATTATACCGTCCCTGCACCCTCGACCTCAGCTGCAGTGAGGCAGACCCCACAACAAGCAGCACCCACTGCAAGCATACCGGACGTCCCACCGGCAAGCACCCCTGTAGTCAGCAGGCCAGCAGCAGCTGCTCCACCTCTACCAAAATTGCCTGCCACAGAAGGCACCGGGTCAGCGGCCAGCAGCAACATGGGTGAGACAGCTGCAATAGCTGCATGTTCAGACTCAGACATTGAGGAGCACGAAGTCAGAAGCCCCACTGACCTACTACATTCCCCCTGTTTGTCAGACGCCAGCCCCCATGAGGATCACACACAGGGGCACACAGAGGTAGAGGAGTGGCCTTCTACCCCATGCCCAGTCCTCAGTCCACAGGAGGGGAGCAGCCCCTCCATCACACCACCAGCACTGGCCATGGGCCAGCAGGGGCAGCAGTCCCTCGAGGACATCACAGAATGGCAGCAACAACTGTCCACGATGCTGGCTGAGAATGCCGCGGAATGTGTGGGGCTAGGGCAACCATTGAAAAGGCCACGGAGACCCTAAGGGCCGAAGTTGCGCAGAGCACTGCCACCCTGAGGGATGCCATGCAGGCCATGTCCAGGGACATCTGTGCTGAACTTGCCGGCTTGCGTCGTGCGCTCACTGAGCTCACCCACACCCTACAGGACGTGCATGCACGGGGGCAGGCAGGGACATCCTCCACTGCCAGTTCTGCACAGAGCAGCCCCGTCCGACGTTCCGGACGTAACCTGCGCTCCACAGCCAGGGGTGCCCCGGGGGCCGGGAGAGGGGGCTTGTAACAGCCTGTGCCCACTGTCACAGCCATCTGTTGACACCTACATGGGGTGTGTTGGGGTGTGCAGGGGGGAGGCGGGAGGGGGTGTGTTGGGGTGTGCAGGGGGGAGGCGGGAGGGGGTGTGTTGGGGTGTGGAGGGGGGAGGGGGGAAGGGGTGTGTTGGGGTGTGACGGGGGGAGGGGGAAGGGGGAGGGGGTGTGTCACGACGTTTCATAGTTTAAATACACTTTTTTCTTTCCCAAAATGAAATGTGTGGACATTTTCATTGCGTATGTGTGCTTTATTGGTGTACAGTCCACAGTGTGCATGTCCCAGAGACACACAGTGCCCCAAGTGCAGTCTCCATGTGATTCACTCCAGCCGTGTGTGCTAGAAGCAGTGGTCGATGATACTTTGGCGCATTGCACGCCCCTCCTGTGCGTCGCCTCCTCCATGGGGTGCCGCCCCATCTGCACCCTCCTCATCCTCATCGTCAGGTGGTTGCAGTTCTGCGTCAGGGGGCAGGGGCACATTCCGTCTGACGCACATATTGTGTAGCATGACACATGCCATGACGATCTTTGCCACCTTCTCATGGTGGTACAGGAGTGCCCCACCAGACCTGCTGAGGCTTCGGAACCGTGCCTTCAATAGGCCGAATGTCTGCTCTATGACCACACGAGTACGTGTATGTGCACGGTTGAAGTCCTCCTCGTGCTGGTTCTGCGGGTTACGGACTGGTGTAAGGAGCCACCTCTTCAGGGGATAGCCTGCATCACCTGTATGTAGGCGAGAATGCATGTGTCAGTCATGTCGTCTGATCAAGAACATGATGTGCCAACATGGCTTGCATCCTGCTGTTACTTTGGCTCACTTCTACATGCACTAATTGATTCACACAATGCAACCAGTATATGCTCATGGCTACCATGGCCTGTTTTGCATGCCATCACCCAATGTATGCAGAGGGGTTGAGTGCATTGTGAGTGCCCATCCTCTGTCTCCGTTCTCTGTGTTACTCACAGCCAGGTGGAGTATGCATCATTCCCCCCCCCTATCAGCCAGGTGGAGTATGCATCATTCCCCCCCCCCCTTTCAGCCAGGTGGAGTATGCATCATTCCCCTCCCCCTATCAGCCAGGTGGAGTATGCATCACCCCCCCCCCTTTCAGCCAGGTGGAGTATGCATCATTTCCCCCCCTATCAGCCAGGTGGAGTATGCATCACCCCCCCCTACCCCCTTTCAGCCAGGTGGAGTATGCATCGGTACGTCATTCACCTGCCCACTTCCATGAAATTGGATTTACCGAGTAGCCAGGATCTTGGGCCTGCATGTCGCTCCATGTAGCGTGGTATTGTGGAGTTCCTCAGGACCATAGAATCATGGGTTGATCCGGGGAATCGGACACAACAATGTGTGATGATCTTGTTGGAGTCACAGACCATTTGCACGTTGATTGAGTGGAACTGTTTCCGGTTGCGGTACGGTACCTCCATGGCACGTGGAACCACCAATTCCACATGGGTGCAGTCGATGGCACCAATGCAACCGGGTATGCCGGCTAGTGCATGGAAACCCACTTTGGTGTTTGCAATGTCCTGGGCAGTCCGTGGTAATGAGATGTGGTCGTCCGTGTGCTTGAGGAGGGCATCGAGCACTTGGATGAGTGTTCGTGAGAATAATGGTTGTGAAATGCCATGCAAGTGCCCCACTGTGTGCTGGTAGGTGTCTGTGGCCAGGAAGTGGAGTACAGACACTACCTTCAGTAGGGGGGGGGATGGCGGTTGAAGTTTCTATCATGCTGACAATGTCGTTGTGTATCATGTCTACGATGGCGGTGATGGTGTCCCGGTCCAAACGGTACAGGGTGTGGATCTGCTCAGCAGTGAGGTTGAATGGATTGGCTCTGATGCGTGGGATTGGGGGCTGCTTGCGTGGTGGCACTGGCTGTGCTGGTGGGGCTTGCTGGGCCTGCCTTGCCCTCCTTCTCCTCCTGCGTCTCCTCTGTGCTGCCTGTTGTTGTTGTTGCTGTTGTAGCACATGCATTGCTATCAGGTCCTCCAGCCTCAACATTGCTAGTCGTATTGGTATCATTGTGGAGTGTGACTGGGTGTGGGAAGGGGTGGGGTGTGCTCTTTTTGTACTTCCTGAGTCTGTATTGCCTTGACCTGTGCTGTTTCTGTGCACCTGTGGCAGCTGCATTCACTTTACATGGCCCTTTACGGTTGGTTCGCGATGGCGTAATTAGCACCATGGCGGTAAGGTACTTAACGGGCTGGGTGATGGCGTTAGGTGCATGTCCGCTTGGGTTGGCATTTGCGTACCTTTCCGCCATGGCGCTAAGTACGGTGTGGCCGGTCGCGTGCGCGCACCCTTAGCGCAGTTAGCGGCAGCGTTAACTACGATGCCGCTAATGGCATCGTAGTTAACGGTCACGGGTCATGATCGGACCTGGCGGAAAACGATGTCGGTAGCCATTTACCGCCATCATTTTTCACTTAGCGCCAGGGTCGTAATGAGGCCCAATGTGTTAAAAGTAACTACACCGGGTATGAGCGCAAGGCCTTCTTGAGTGAGCCGCCTCCCCAGTTTGAGGTGCGGAGCAGATGATACACGTGCAGTTGTATCCGAGTGAGCCGTGCGAGTCCTGGGTGGAACTGAAGTGCCCCTGGACTCAGTCTGGCTTCCCTCACACTCGCATGGCACTCTTTATATAGTCTCCAGCCTATGCCCTTGCCTTGTTATGCCAAAGTGGAAAATAATGGCCCGGTCTGCCTCTGGACGCAACATGTCGACTTGCCAGACTCGTGTAGCCACTGCCGAACAAATTGTGTTTGGAAACTCTTTGGGACAGTGGCAACGTGATACCCTGAGGGGAGACGGAGATCCTGAGCTGCCTGAACGCGTTGCTCTCCTCTCCAAAGTGGGTGGTGGTGGGGGGTGGGAGGGTGAGGGAAGCAATGGCGAGGAAATCATTTATTATGGCAAATCCAGTGGTGGAAATGGAAAAAACGTGGTGGGGGATCCCACAACACAGGGGCGGGGTGGGGGAGGAGTTTGGTGATGAGCTGTGCCCGAGGGGGCGTGGTCTAGAGGGGGCGGGGCTCGTAGTGGACATCCAGCAATGCTGGAATACTTAAAAAAATAAAATAAACACCTGCGAAGGCAGCCTTGCCTTTTACCGCGGCTTTGGTTCTGGTGTATAATGCACAATGCCCGCATTTGGGACTGGTGTGTAATGCACAATGGTCGCTACATGTACAATCAGTTGTACATGTAGTGAGTATTGTGCATTACTCACCAGTCCCAAAGCCGCGGTAAAAGGCAATGCTGCCGTCCAGGGCTGCCGGCCTTCGCAGCAGCAGCGCCCTGGCCGAATTGGCGCCCCTGCCCTCCCTGCGCACCTTTAGAGAGCCTCACACAGTCTTTATGTAGAACAGTCTTCCTTGCGTGTTAACTCATGCCATGCGGGCATGTCTTAATGAATATTTTTACCAGCCAGAGCGAGCTAATTGACTGGGTTCAAATCCCAGCTTAACAGCCTATTAATCTTGTGACATTGGGCACAACGTTTTCTTTTGCTGCGCCCCATCTGACAAAATGCGGAGTCGGTAGAAGCGACTCAGTGTAGGCTTTGCAAACAAAGCAGTCATAGTGGAAATGCCAGTGACGACAAACAGCCCAAACAAAATGGAGGAGGCACCCCCGATAACCTGGGCAGTGCCTCTTGTCCTTCCCCCTCTTGGGACGAAGGGGAGGCGCCGGCTGCCAAAAGCGCGGCAAAAAAGGAAAAAACCAGCAAAGGGCAACAATGGAAAGGGGAGGGGCTACCCCTTTATAACGGGCAGGCTCCTTACTGCAGGCAGCATCCAGCCTCGGCAGAAGGACGCCCGCCCGCCATCAAGAAGAGGATTCAAGAAGAGGATTTTGTTCAGCTCAGCAAGACATGGGGCGGTAGATGAGGGCAGTTAGCCTGTTTACACTAGCAATATAGGCCTGGTGGGCGCCGAAGCACGCAGAATGCTAAGGAAAGTCATGTCCCTCGAAGGGTTTTCGCTCTTCTCGGACCGGCGCCTCTTGGGAGCCTAACGGCAGGGGCGTCGGATTGTAACAACAAGGGCTCAGCTTCCCCCAAAAAGAAACAGCGCTCTCCTCGCCCACGGACACCTGCATGGGCAGGGTAGGCTCAGGCACAAAGGGTTGGGAGAGTTGGGCCTGCTATGGACTTGGTGCAAAGAAATAGGGGGAAGCAGGCATATTGGACGTGGAGCAAGCGCCACAACTACAGACTGAATTTTGTTAAAGGGGTGCAGTGAGTCTGTTGGGGCGTCTAAAGTTATGACTGTGGAGTCATGTGTCCAGCATTGTCAAAACTACAAGGTAAATTGGGGAAAAGCATCCTTAGCAAAGTAAGGTGTTGGGCGATGCTTTGGGTGCATCGTTAGCATTGGATCTGGGGTTCTAAGGGGCACAGGTTGGCAAGGCCAACTCAGCCGTTCAGTCCTTCGGGGGTCAATAAACGAGCAACATGGTCTGGGGGATGTCCAGTAGGTAGGGGTCTGGGTTATGGCCCTCCCCCCTGGGTGTGAGACGCCACGAGGGCTGGGAAGTTTTGGCCTACTTAATGAATAGAAGAGAAGAAAGGGGTCTGTGGGATGCCTGGAGGAGGTTTGCCACAGGGATTCTGAAGTAGCATTGTTCAAAGCAGCTTTCACTCTAGCATTCTTTGGGGCATTCAGGGTGAGTGAACTGGTACCAGAGAACAAGGGGGCCAAGGGTGCAGGGTTTCTACATTTGCAAGATGTGCATTGTTCATTGTGGTTAAAAAGATCAAAGACGGATCAGGCGGGCAAAGGGTGCACAGTGACCCTTCAACCCAGCACGAAGGAGCATGGTCTGCCAGGTCAGGGCCGGGTCAGGCTTTCTCAGGCTAAAACCTCCATCAGGAGGGGGGGCTCTGCTGCTCATCCACCACGATGGGTCGGCACTGAGCAGCTTCCAATTCAGAAGGGTGATGGAACTAGCACTGGAGAAAATTGGGGAGACAAGGGGAGTGTTCAGGACACACTGATTCCCGATTGGGGCAACTATGTCAGCCGCAGCTTTGGGCAGGGGGGAGGTAGTAATCAAGCAGATTGGGAGATGTAAGTCGGGGTGTTTTAAGAGGTATATTAGGCCTGAAAAGCTTTAAGGTCGACATGCCGCCTTCTCTCTCCACTACTCCACTAGCACCAGCCCGGAGAAGCAGGAGATCGGTCTGAGTAATAGGTCATTAATTTGTGTCCAGGGCTGGGGCAAGCTGGACGGCGGAACAGGAGGAATTGACGGCTGGCGAGTTCAGGATGGGGTGGCACGGGGTGCCAGGAATGAAATGGGCGCGGGGGCAGGTGTGCAGATTGCTGGGGAAACGGCAAAAGCCGGACGTATTGGTTATTCACTTGGGAGGTAACGACCTGACAAGCCTGGGGAGGGGGGCGCTAATGCAGGAAATTATGTTTTTATTACAGGAGCTGGCAGGTCAACTGGGAGACATGGAAATCATCTGGTCGGAGATAATCCCGAGACCAGAATGGAGAGGAGCGGATAATCACGCAGCTGTGGAGAGGTCCAGGCAGAAGTTAAAATTGTGCAATGGCCAAATTCTGCAGGGCCATTGGGCAAATCAGGCACGACCTGATTAACTGGAAATCACCAGCATACTTTCGCGAGGATGGGGTACACTTGTAACCCTCGGGGATAGAACTTTTTTACTGGAACCTCTGCACAAAAATCCAGGAAATCTGAGAGGAGGAGCAAGAGACAGACTCCGGATGAGCCATGAGAAAGCCGGAACGGTCTTCGCTCTTCTCAGACCAGCACCCCTGGGAGCCTAAGCGGCAGGGGCATCTGGGGGGAACAACAAGGGCTCAGCTTCCCCCAACGAAACAGCACTCACCCCGCCCAGGAGCACCTGCAGGGGCAGGGGCAGGAGAGGCACAGACGCAAAGGGTTGGGAGAGTTGGGCTTATTCTGGACTCTTTGGAAGGAAAGGGGGAAGCAGGTTATTTGGACACGGAGCAGTCGCCGCATCTTCTGAGTGATTTCCACTAATGTGTACAGTGTGATTTTTTTATGATATTGTGGAAAATAAATCTGTGGCCTTTTATTACAAAAAACAAAGCAAGACTCATTCGACACATTTCTGGGGGGGGGGGGGCTTGAATCAGCTATTGCTATGTGATGGGTCCAAAATGGACAGATGCACAGGTTATGCGAACCAATGGAATGCACATCACACACACTTTTTAACTTCTTGTAATGCAGCCTCCCATGATGCACACGAGAACCAAAGGCTGACTTAACTCCTTGTTGCGTCCGGTGATGTCCACACATATGCACATTATGGCAAATCTTTCACTGTTTCAGTTCAGACCCGCCCAGGATCCCATTGAGTGTGCGGAGGGGGGGGGGGCTCATGTGAGGCGGGTGCATTTAATAAAAAAAGGGCGCCTGCCGCGCCTTCTCCCAGCTTGGGGGAGCCTTTGAAAGACTCCCCAGTGCTGGCTGGCAGGGGGCTAATGGCGCCCTGAGGGGGCTTGGTGCCACAGTCGCCTGGTCTGCCCTAAGGCTGGCCCTGTTGCCATCGCGTGCGCTTTTCTTTCATTTTTTTTGTTTTTTTTTAAATCTATTCTCTCGCGGTTCATGGTCTTGGGCGGCTGACTCTGGCCGGATCCCGAGATCAGGCTCCATATCTGGTGCCGGATCTCGGATCCGCAGAGAGTCGGCCCAATGACCAGCACTGGGCAAATCGGCCCCCGACTTAGAATGCAGGTGACGTGAAGTGTCACGCCCAGTGCAGACCCATCCGGCATTACACTAGCGCCATCCCTATATGCATGCAACCTCAACCCATGGCCGCGGGTGCTGCTAGCAGCTGGGTGTGCATAACACATAAGAGGCGCCAACTCTGCCTCGTAAAATCCAAGCCTTGCCCCCCTGTGGCGACAGTTGGAAAGCGCATAGCATGGGCAGCCATGCATCCCTTGGGAGGAAACCTGCTCCAGTACATGAAGCAGGCCACACTAGTAAAAGGCCACGTCTCATTCATTTGCAAGCTAGTCATCGCTAGACGACCGGCAAGCCTTCTGGCCAAGCGGTAGACAAGCCAACTTGTACCATTTCAAAAACACCCTGTGTTCACTTCAGCTTTCAGCAGCTTATTGCCAAACTCCAGATCCCACTCTCCAATCTTCCAGAGACTACTCTCTGATTGAAGCAGTTGGCCTCAGTGTGAGCTGTCGGGATTCGCGTCTATTTCCTTTCACCTGTGGCTGGAAGCGGTGGGGGCAGCACACGCCCATGACCTTCCTGCCCCCGCCGTGTCAGGCTTCCCAAGGAGCTCAAAGTTAATTTGGTCATTTTCTTTCCCAAGGCCACTTCTCTCTGCTCGATGGCCTGTGTGACGTCACAGCAAAACGCGGTTTACGGCCCCCTCTCTACAACTACCTGTTCCATCAGTGCGTCTTCAATGTTAAAGAGGTCATTCCCAACCTCCGAAAAGCGTATCCTGTCTCGATCATAATGTTCAGGGACACCCTACTACATGAAACCTTGACCGATGGCTGCAAAGCTTCCCCCTGCATATCTGTCCATCACAGTATTCGGCTAATATCGCGATTCCTCCATCGCCTCGTACGGTTACACACCCTGCCAATGAGACTGAAATTCACAAAAAGCCATCTCTTTCCTTAACCTCCAGAAAGAGGCACACATTTCTTCTGAGAGCTGCCCTCTGGCCAACTCATTCCCTCCTAGATCTGTGATTATGGCAGCCCAGCATTCCAATTTCTTTATCCATGCCGAGAGGCTTACCTCCAGCTCAGCCCATCTCGTCCCCGGCTTCCCAAACCATCTCGGATCTGAGCAGTGAAACTTGGGTACTGTAGGGGGCCCACTTTCCTGCCCATCTCACATAGAAATGGGAGTTGGCCAACCTCACGAGATATTGCCCCCAAGCCTGGCATATGTTTTATAGTATTGAGATTTCCCACACCCAGTCTTCTGCAAACCCTGCCCTGTCGCACCAGCCGCTGCCGACCTGGTGGCTGCTCCTATCCTGAAAGAGTGCACCCTGAAGTGTTCTGGATTTCTTTCTTACTCGGGCCAGCACTGCACCCTCTAATCCATCCAGCTTTTTGTTGGCTGGCTCTAGCTCGCAGATTCTAAATGTGCTAAAAAAAAGGCCAAAGCACTGGCTGCCCAAAACAGAAGCAGCTTGTATGCCCCCATGCAAACAGAATGTAGTGTTTCGGTCAGCGTGACGTAACCAGTGACTTGTATTGGCTGTCTGTTGCCCAACTATGCTCCCTGTAGTCTGCCCGAACACCACCCCACAGTTTAGTGAAGTAAGACACTGCTGCTAGGCCGGATACGCCTTCTACACAAACAGCCTAACGCCCCCTTCTTCAATGCGGCCTATTGGCTTAGACTACCTTTTAAAACGCTCACACTGAGCCAGGTATCGCCTCCGCCACCTCACCAGCATGCCGCAACGATTTCAGGAAAATGGTTATCTCTTCTTGCAGAGCCTGCTCCCTGAATCTTTGCCACTGGGAAGGAGACCGCAATGTTATTCCTTAAGCCCAGGTCCTCGTGCATGTCAGCATCAGAAATCCCAGCAAGGCTAGCACTGCAGGGCACTATGCTGAACCACTGTATACTACCTGGACGTCCGCCTGGTAGTCGCACTGCAGTCCAATCTTTTTATTGCTTAGTCCATCCTTCTCAAATCTGAAAACTCACTGCTATTGGGAAAAGTTCAAGAAATGTAATGTCCCATGTCTAGGTTGCCTTCTGCCATTGTTCGGGCCAAGAACTAGCGCACCGTGGTCTGCCAAGAAGCCCCAAAGCCGCACCCATGGTGCATCTGTAAATGGCTCCAGCTGTCCAATAGTCGCATGCCTCCCTCCATGTGGAAACACCATTCCAGTGCTTTAAAAGGTCCTTCCATATGCCAGGTCTGCTTTCACTCATGCCCTCAAACGAATGTGGTGACGTTTCATGGAGATGCCTGTCGTCTTCAGCGCCAAGCATCTTGCAAAAGCCCTGCCCGCTGGTATCTCTCTCCCTGCAAAATTGAGTTGGCCCATCAACTTTTGTAACTCTGCTAATGTTGCCTTTTCTTGGAGCCTCATGGCTGAGATGCCTCTGAAATTGCTCTACCATATCCATTGGCTGCCGGCAGCTTCCTTTCAATGCCTAAGAATGTTAGAGTGGATGCCAAACCCATCGTTTTCTCTTTTCCGAATGGAACTCCCAGCTCCTTGGCCAACTGCACAAACACCTTTAGGGTCCTGCCATCTCCCTCCCCGCAAACAGGAAGTCATCTATATAGTGTGAGACCATAGCTCCCTTACATCTGGTCCTCATTGCCTGTCTGAGAAAGGAACGAAACATGTCAAAATAGTAACATGACCCCGAGCAGCCCATCGGCATACATTTATTGAAGTACAACTTCTCATGAAGCTCAAACCCGAGCAAGCAAAAGCTACATGGGTACTTGGAGAGGGCCTCAATGACCGTTTGTACCATTAGAGCCCCTTTCCAGCTGATTGGACCAGGTTCAGGGTCTCATCAATCGATGTGTAAACCACTGCGCACTGATCAGATCTATGCCGTCGTTCACAGAGTTCCCTTCTGGCAATGACACATGGAGGGTGAGCTTATATTTGCCACAATGCCCAGAGGAGACGCTAAACCTGGTAATGGTGGGCCGCTAAAATGGCCTTCTATTTTTGCGAGTGCCCTTTCCTTGCTAATTTTGTGTGCTACTACAACTGGCATACTGAGGGCTGACTTGAGATTGTGTGCAATTCTATCCACAAATGGGCATTGATATAGAATTGGGAATACTGATTTAAGACCTATTAATAGAAGGCTTGCTGCTTCTTTGTTGTGCTATACATTAAGAAGGGAGCTTAATGCCTCTATCATAGCGGGCGCGTAGCTGTCCTGATAAATGTCCTAACCCCACTCTGATTTCTTCTTTGGCTGCTTTCTGTTTGCTGCTTGTTGATCTTTACTTCGAGGGGATTGGGTTCTCCGACATATTCCAGATCTATGACAGTAATCACCACAGCTGTGCTGCTTCGGAAAATCTTTCGGCGTCTGCGTCCTGCGTCGATGACATAGATGCGCTGTCCTCGAGGGTCTCAGTCGAGCCGACGTCACCAGATGTTATAAGTAGGATGCACAACGCCCGTAGCCTCAGTTTCATTTTTTCCGCGAACGTGTTCGCTTCGGAGATCTCGGCACACTTCAGTTCTACTGAATCCTGTTATTTCGGTTCTTTGAACCTGTTAGTTTGTGAAATGGTGTCTTTGGCTTCTTCCAGCCCGCGGTCAGGTTTTAAGAAGTGTCGGGTGTGCAGGTCCAAGATGTCGTTGATGGACACGCACAATGCTTGCCTCTGGTGCCTCTTGGAGGACCACGATACGGATGACTGTGTCGACTGCCAGTCGCTTACATTGAAGGCCTTGCGGGAGCGTAAGAAGAAGCTGTCGGTGGCTAAGGTGGCCAAGTCCCTGAAATCACAATCCACTGGACTTTCGACGGATGATTTGAGGGGCGACTCTCTGCATCCTCGTCGTGAGACCGGGGGGGTCCCGGTCCAGGAGTCGGTCTCGCCATTCCTCTGCCTCTTCGAGGCACTCGCGGAAGCGCGTCACAGGTCGCCTTCCCCATCTTCATCCGAGGACTCCGCCCATCGGCGGGTTGCTTGTCCCAACAAGCATTCCACTCCTGAGGAATGGGATTCCTTCGGAAAAGAGATGGCGATTTTTCAATCGCAGGGCTCTGGTCCGTCCGCGCCGTCGAAGGACGCCGGCCGTGACCGTGCTAGAGACACCGCTCGTATGCCTTTGGGCTCGAGCGGTCGTCACGACCACCGGGCGCCTTCGAGGTCCCGGTCGGATAAGGATGGTCGCTCTAGACATGTCCGTTCCAGGTCCCGGTCCTCGACGCCCACGAGACCGCGTGAGCCTGTGAAGTTTTCGAGGAAGACATTGACGCCTGCAGCGCCGAGGTCGTTGAGGGACTCTCTCGAGGCTCCGCCTTCGAGGAAGTTGTCGATGCCATCGACGCCCAGGCTGTCGAAGGACACGCTCGGGCTCTGCCCTCGAGGCCTGTGTCAACGCCAGCAAAGATGTCGACACCCTCGACGCCTTTCAAGGCTGCTTTGTCGGAGGTTCCCCGTGGCACGGTGGAACCCCCCCCAGAAAGGCTCTGGCCAAGGCTAAGAATGTCTTTGTTCCTTTTTCTGTGCCCTCTTTCCGACCTCTGGATTTTATTTCTGAGGAGGATGAGGGGTCTGAGGAAGGTTTGGTGCCTGAGGAGGTTCCGGATGAGATTTTGTCTGGTCACAGCCAGATTGAAGAACTGCGTCAGTCACTGCACAACGGCAGCGGTCTGGACACCTCTCCAGAGGCTGAGTTCTGTCGGCCTGAGCCTGGCACCCATGCTGAGTCCTCGTACTGGCGCCTTATGTCAAGGGTCACGGATTACTTGGGGTGGTCTGCGCCACCTGTGGATTTTCTGCAAGATGACCTGACGGACATCCTCGACCAAGGTCCTCCAACTGACCCGGTACTGCCTTTCCATATGGCTTTGCAAAGAAGGGTGGCTGCAGCTTGGACTGCTCCAGAGAGTCTCCCGGCAGTGAGCAAGTCTTTGCAGTGAAAATACCGTCCAGCCAGTAGTGACCCCTGCTACCTGACCACGCACCCCACTCCGGAGAGTTTGGTGGTGCAGGCGGCCACGGCCCCAGCAAAGCAGGCGTCGTACCCTAGCATCTCTCCTGATGGGGGACGACAAGCGTTTTGATGGCTGGGCGAAGAAAGTGTTTTCTTCAGAGGGTATGGCTTTACAGGCAGCCAACTCTGTGTGTGCCTTGTCGCATTTCACGCACACTCTGTGGAACTGTATTTCATTGGCGGCTGAACATATTCCCGAAGGGAAGGAACGGGATGGTTTTCTTGCTATCGTACAGGATGGCAAGGATGCTATGTGTGAGTCTGTTCAGTCGGTCTGGACATGGCGGATTGTGTCAGCCGGTCCATGGCAGCGAGCACTGGTATACGCAGGTTTGCGTGGTTGCGGAAGTCGGGGTTTGCTCCTGATGTGCAGGCCCGGCTCTTCAACATGCCCTTTGATGGTGAACATCTTTTTGGCAGCAAGGCTAACGAGAGCCTTGAGAGGTTGCAGACCTCCGAAGCTGCAGCGAAGTCGTTGAGCGCTGCAGTTCGCCAACCTCCTCCTTTTCGTCCTAGGGGACAGCAATGGAGGGGAGGTTCCTTTCGGTATTACTCATCCTTTAGTAAATCAAGAGGAGCTGCAAGTCAAAGGGGCCAACGTAGGAGTGCCAGAGGTGGAAAACAGGGTACTCGAGGTGCCAAGGCCGCTCGGGCAGTTGCCTCTTTGCCCTCAGGCACTGCCGCAGCCGCTTCAGCTCAGTCATGAGGCCATGCCCCATGGTTCGCCGGTTGGGGGAATGCTGGTGCCGCATCTTGTAGAGTGGCGTGCCATTACTTCAGATGTGTGGGTTCTGGAGATCATAGCCCACGGCTACTGTCTTCCTTTCCGGCAGAGGCCTCACGACAATCCACCAGGGAATCTCTCTTTGAAGAGTCCGGATCCGCTCCTTGCGCAGGAAATTCAATCCCTGCTGGAGAAAGGCGCCATAGAACTGGTGCATGTAGCGGAGAGGAACAAGGGATGGTATTCCCCTTATTTTTTTATTTCGAAGAAAGACTGGGGATTGAGACCCATCATGGACTTGCGCGGTTTGAACAAGCTCCTCAGGAAGGACAAGTTCAAGATGGTTACTCTTTCTCAAGTCCTCCAGGCCCTTCAACTTCAGTACTGGTTGGTGTTTTTCGACCTCAAGGACGCTTATTTTCATGTGCTGATCCATCCAAAGCACAAGAAGTACCTGAGGTTCGCGGTTGGTGACTTGCACTTTCAGTTTCGGGTCCTGTCGTTCGGATTGACCTCAGCCCTGAGGGTCTTCACCAAGCTCATGGTGGTGGTGGCAGCGTATCTCAGGAAAGGGGGGGGGATTCACGTCTACCCCTACCTGGACGATTGGTTGATCAGGGCGCGCTCTCCCGAGCAAGTCCTGCATCATCTGTCCGTCACCTGCCACTCCCTTCACAGGCTGGGCTTCTCCCTCAACTTAAAGACGTCCCACTTGACGCCAACCTAGCAGCTCCAGTACATCGGGGCAGTGCTCGACACATCCCTGGGGCAGTGTTTTCCTCCCCAGGTGAGGGCTCATCACATTCAGCAGATGGTGCACAAGTTTCAACACTCCCAGAGTCTCCCGGCGTTCGTGTTCCTGAGGTTGCTCGGCCTCATGGCATCCTGCATTCTTCTGGTGCCAGAGGCCAGGTTGCGGATGAGATCTCTGCAGTGGGCCCTCAAAATGCAGTGGTCGCAGTCCTCCGGCAGGATGTCGGACCCCGTTCAGGTGCCGCCTTCGGTTGCCCAGGACCTTCTGTGGTGGGCCGTCAAAGGCAATCTGATGTAGGGGGCTCTGTTTTGGCTACCCTGGCTGGAGGTGACGATCGTGACGGACGCATCCCTCACGGGATGGGGAGTTCATGCCAATGAGTTGACAGTCAGCGGTCGTTGGTCTCCGTCGGAGTCCAGACTCCATATCAATCTGTTGGAGCTGAGGGCCGTCAGGCTTGCCCTGAAGGCTTTTCTGCCGACTGTGTGAGGAAAGAATGTCCTGATTCTGACGGACAACACAGTGGCCTTGCACTACCTCAACAAAAAGGGGGGGACCAGGGTCACTTCCTCTGTGCAGGGAGGCGATGCAGCTCTGGTAGGAAGTTTCGATCTCGGCAGTTCATCTGGCCGGAGACGAAAACGAGACGGCAGACAATCTGAGCAGGCAGAGCGCAATCTCTCACGAGTGGGAGCTGGCTCAGGAGATTCTCCTGGAGATCTTCGCCCTTTGGGGGACCCCTCAGGCGGATCTCTTCGCCTCCAGTGTCAACCGGAAGTGCACAAGGTTCTGCCCGCGGGAATTTCCTCCAAAAGGAGCCTTAGGAGACGCGTTTGTGGTGGAGTGGTCCTTCCCACTGCTGTACGCATTTCCTCAGTCCCCGTCATCCTGCAAGTGCTGCAGAGGTTACGGAGGTTCGGTTCCCGGATGATAGTCATTGCTCTGGCTTGGGCTCAGAGGACGTGGTACCCGGACCTTCTCGACCTGTCCATCTGCCCTCCACATCGTCCGCCCTACCGAGACGACCTGCACTCACAGGAGGGGGGGGTCAGGCTCTCCATCCAGAGGTCAGATCCCTCAACCTTCACGCTTGGCTTCTGAAAGGTTGCGGTATAAGGATTGGGACCTCCCTGAAGACGTGATGGAGGTGTTGCTTTTGGCCAGACGGCTGGCAACAAAGTTCCTGTACCGTTGCCGTTGGAGAAAGTTCTGCGACTGGTGCAGGGTTAAGAATGTGGATCCTTTTTCATGTGACATTCCTGTAGTTCTGTCTTTTTTGCTTTCGTTGGCTCACAGGGGCCTGCAAGTGGGTATTGTTAAAGGTTACCTGGCGGCGCTGTCTATATTTAAGCACTCGTCTGAGGAGTGTTCTTATTTCAAAATTCCGTTAATTTCTCAGTTTCTCAAAGGACTTACTAATGTGTTTCCGCCGTCACCTTTCGAGGTGCCTGGTTGGGATTTTGAACCTTGTTCTGAAATTCCTTATGGGTGCTCCGTTTGAGCCTTTACATTCTTGTCCTTTGAGGCTGTTAACCCTTAAAACTGTGTTTTTAGTTGCGGTCACTTCCGCTCGCAGAATGTGTGAGTTGCAGGCACTTTCAGTTAAGCCACCCTTCACTGTTTTTCATAAGGACAGGGTTGTCCTTAGAGTTCGTCCTTCCTTTCTTCCGAAGGTGGTCACAGAATTTCATTTAAGCCAGAAGGTTGTTCTTCCGGCATTTTATCCTCCTCCACATCCTGGTAAGGAAGAGGAGAGGCTCCATAGGTTGGATCCTAGAAGGGCTTTAAGCTTCTACATTTCTCGCATGTCCCGGGTCAGGGTGGACGATCAGCTCTTTATTGGAAGGCGTTTGGGACAAGCTGTTACTAAGCAGACTTTGTCTAGATGGATTATCTTGCCAATTTCTGAATGTTACTGCTTGAACGGTAAGGACCCTCCGGTAGGCTTACGGGCCCATTCTACTAGGGGTATGGCTGCCTCTACTGCCCTGCAGAGGGGTGTTCCTATTCGTAACATCTGTGAAGCAGCCACTTGGGCTTCGGTCTATACATTTGTACGACACTACTCCCTAGACTCTATCCATGGGCAGGATCTGGCCTTTGGCAAGGCAGTCCTTTACTCTGCAATTTGATTGGGCATTCTAAATTTCTATATTATAAATTCTTTTTCCCTCCTCCATATGTTGGTACTGCTTTGGGAGTCTGTAGATATGGAATATGTTGGAGGACCCAATCCCCTCGAAGAACAAGTTACTCTCTTACCTGGTAACGTTCTTTTGATGGGATGGTCCGATGACGTATTCCATATCGCTCCCTGCATACCTGCCCTGCTACAGAATTTCTTATGCGATTGCAGCTTATGTTTCCGCGAGGCTTTCTATGGCCATACTGGCAGAAATTGGTGCCACACGTTCTGGGAAAAAACTACAACTGAGGCTACGGGCGTCGTGCGTCCTACTTATAACATCCGGTGACGTCGGCTCGACGGAGGCCCTCGAGGACAGCGTATTAACGTCATCGACGCAGACGCCGAAAGATTTTCCGAAGCAGCACAGCTGTGGTGATTACTGTCATAGATATGGAATACGTCGTCGGACCATCCCATCGAAAGAACGTTACCAGGTAAGAGAGTAACTTGTTCTTCTGATCACTATGGGTGGCTGTGTTGTCTCCACTGCATTTCGTACAGGCATGCTTGTACTTGCAGCCCATCCCCCCATGCACAGCTGTCATTTTCAAACTTCCAATAAGCCGTGTTCTTGCCAGGTATGTTTGTTTTGCCCCCCCCCCTGATTTCACCTACTCTGAAGGCCCATCTGTTCCTTTCAAAATCCACCTGATAGCCCGCACTGCGAAAGGAGTGGTGGGAATGGTCAGATACTTGCTGCTGCCTTTCTTGCTACCCCAAAACTCTTTGTCAGTCAGTGTGTACCCTGATACATCCTCCTCATCCCAATACCTACTTCCTCATCCTTTGATCATCCCCCCTACTGCTCCTAATATTCATCCTCAACTTATTTCTTATCTCACCTATCTTTTTAACCTCTCCTTGACATCTGCCACTGTTCCTCTACCCTTCAAACATGCCATTGTCATTCCCCTAGTTAAAGAAGACTATATTCCTCATATCCGGCTAATTACTGCCCTATCTCTCTCCTGCCATTTCTTCCTAAGCTTCTCAAACTTGCTGTGCTCACTCAAGTTACCACCCATGCACTCCTAGAAATCCTCTCTACTAAACACTAAGAAACTCTACTAGTCTTAGCTCATTCTGCCTCTTTCCCTTCTCCCACGCCGGCTCTTCCAGACCCTTAACAATCTCCTCGCTCCTCCTGATCCTTCAATAATATATTCTCTTGTCCCCTCTGACTTTGCACTTTTCTTTACAGGCAAGGTTCTTCAACTACAGGCCACTAGCAAATCCTCTCTGTCTCACCCTTCCCACTCTCTCTCTGCTCCTCTTCACCTCTACTCTGGACCTTCTTGTCTTTTTCACCTCTCTCTGATTCTGACACTGCCAGTTTCATCGTTCGCACTCACTCCTCTGCTTCTCCCCATTCCCATTCCAACTTCTCTCATTACTAAAATCTCTATCACTTATCCCCTTTCTAACTTTCCTCTTCAATCTTTTCCCCCTGACCTTTAAACATGCAGCAGTTCTTCAGATTCTCAAAAAGCCTTCCATTGATCCCTCCTCTGGTGCTAATTCCTGTCCCAACTCTCTCGAATGTTCTTGAGCGTAATGTCTATTCACAGATTTCAACCTACTTGGATCAAAACTCTGTTCTGTGCCCTCTTCAGTCGGGATTCCGGCCTTTCCACTCAATCGAAACTGCTCTTTTAGTGTGTCTAACTTTTTACTTTCCACACGGCATGCTAAACAATCCTCTATTCTCATCTCAACACAGTGGACCACTCCCATCTTCTAACCTCTGTTGCATCTCTCGTTCTGCTCAACTAGTTTAATTCGTATTTCTTAAATCACTCCTTTTCAATTACTTGGGTGGCAACACCCTCGCCCCCTTCCCACTACTCCATGGCATTCCCCAAGGTTCAGTTCTTGGTCCTCTTCTCTTCCCACTATACACCTCTCTTGCTGACATTATTAGATCTTTTGGACTGTCTTACGACTTCCATGATGACGAATCTCAGCTCGCTCTTTCTTTCTCTTCTTTTTCTGCCTCTATTCATTCCCATATTACTCTCTGTCTACTCTCCATCCAATCTGGAATGCACTCTCGTTTACTACATCGCAACTCTTCTAAAACTGAAATCCTTTTCCTTTCCTTGTTTGTCCATTTCTCTCTCTGACCCCCCTCTGCTATTTCATGATCCCCGCCTTATCCCCTTCTCAAATCAAGCCTGTAACCTTGCTGTCACCTTTGCTTCCTCTCTCTCCTTCAATTTTCATATGTCAAAAACAGATTATTCTTTAACATTCGCAAGGCCTGCCCATTTTTGTCTTTTCATGCCACCAAGCTCCTCATTTCAACTCTCATACTCTTACGTCCTGCCCCCTTTCCTACATACTGCATGGGCGTTGCTTGCTAGGTACTTGAGATGGAACCTTTTTCACCAGAAAAAACCTTCTTCCCTTTTAAATTTAGAGGCACGCGGCCCTGGGAGCATGCGCTCCACTGACTCTGCCCACCGGCGCCACTCCTGAGTCCTCTTTTCTGCGTCGACGTGAACAGACCGCTTTCACCTGTGCTCCTGGGTTAGGCCTCTGGCCTTGTAATTCCACACACTCTTCTCCGGAGAAGTGTTTTCTTTTTGTCTTCTTCTTGTCTTTAAGCAGGTACCTTTTGTCCTCTGGTGCCATGCGCCTCCCCGGGCACAGGTCGACGTTAGCGGGTTCCAGCAGGTGTTCAGCCTGCAAGGTGCTCTTCCCTATGTCTTGACATCCACGCTCTCTGCCTCCACTGCCTTGGCCCCGACCACGGCTGGGAGTCCTGTACCGCGTATGATGCACTTACACCACACACTCTGAAGAGGTTAGCCCGATGGAGGGAGCTCTTCGGAAGTTTGCCTCCAGAGGACTCGAAGAGGACAAGTCCAGGCCCAAGGTAGGGGCACTGTTTTCATCCGCACCTAGAGCGGGAAGGATCTTTCAGATTCTTGTACCAGTGCAGGTACCGAGGGTACTACAGCTACCGGCTTCCAGGCCGAGGGGTCGCTACATCCTACCAGTGTTTGTGCTGGAGGGCCTCAAGTCTCTATTACCGGGTCTACACCCGAGGGGCTACGCCATAGTATCGGTCAGATGTCCGAGGGGGCGCCTATATGCACCACATACCCCGCAAAGACGACTCCTCCCCTAGGAGGCGCAAGTGCAGGAGGGACTTTTTAGGTCATGGTACTAGTGCAGGTACCGAGACTGCTACAGCTACTGGCCATCAGGCCGAGGGGTCGCCAGATCCTACCGGACAATGCGCTGTGGGGCCGCAAGTTTATATTACTGGGTCTATGCCTGAGGGGTTACCCCCTAGTACCGGACGGAGGTCCGAGGGGGCACCTGTATGCACCACGTACCCTGCAAAAGCAACTCCTTCCCCGAGAAGCGTAGGAGCGGGAGGGACCTTTCAGGTCCTGGTACCAGGGCAGGTACTGAGGCTGCTACAGCTTCCATCCCTCGGGCCGAGGGGTTGCAGGATCCTACCAGTGGCTGAACCAAGGGGCTGCAATGTTCTTTTTATCGGGGGTAACCCCGCAGGGCTACGCCCTAGTACCAGACAGATGTCCGAGGGGGCGCCTGTACGCAGCACTATCTGTGACATCGACGAGGGCAATCTGCCTACCAGGTGTCTCGAACCACACTCTGAAGACCCCCTGGCCAACCTATGGGCCAGGGAGAGTCTTGATTCCAGTCCCCACTAAACCCAAGAAATTGCAGTCCAGGCCTTCTTGGGGCCAGTCTTGGCGCCTTTGGCGCCAGGCTCATGTTTGAATATGGACTTGTGCTTGGGAACTACTTTTCATTAATGCCAGTCATGTGGAGGCACCCTCATAACCTGGCTCCTTGAAACCAGGCTTGCAGTGTAGTGTTTTTGGGTGTGGTACCATGGGGACTATTTTACCTGGACTTCTTTCTTGAAGCTATTTAAACCACACCCGAATAGACTGACACACTTCGCGTTAGTTTGCATTTCTGCTACGTAACGCTCACCGTGTTCAGCTTCAGCCACGAACCTCGGAAGAACAGCACCTGCAAAGGAGAACACATCGTGAGAAAAGGCAGCAGTTTACCTGAACTTCATCGCCAGCGGTCCGCAGCTCTCCCGACCATCATTCTGGAACCAGCGCTCCTTCGGATCGACGGACCTGTAAAAGAGAAGAAACAAGGCTTTAGACATTGTACAATTAACAAACTGTGCCGAAAGGCTTACCTCGCCAACCGCTCCTCAATCAGCATCACTACGGAATTCCATACTCCAGCCGAGTACCGCGACCTGTGGAGAGGAAAAGATAACGGTTAGCAAAGGCAAGGCATCTTAAGCGCAGCGCATAGCGCCTACTCACCGCATCAAGGCGCTCCAAAAACACCCATAATTACCGGCGAAACACAGATTCTGCCTTGCCACATATTGGACTTCCGCGTACCTAGGAAGAAAAAGACATTGTTTAAAAGGCATGCAAGAACAGCAATATTCACAGCAATAAGACCTACCTGAAAGACTCAAGACGTGCCGGCATCAGTGAAGCAACTCGATCACCATTGCCCACCAAGCACAATGCGCCCCTGCCAAGTCAGCAGGACGTAGAACCCGCCAACATCTTAAACAAGGTGAGGAGAAGTCCAGAAGGGTCGCAGATCTACAGGAAGGTGGGAGGCTGTTTACCCCGGTTGCCCAGTCCTGAACATAGCTTACCTGTATTCCAGGCAGAACTCTTCCGCTGGTCGCATCTGGGCATCGCAAGGAGTGACATCTGAACCCCAACTGCTGGGTGGCGCCCCCGTGGAACCAGGTGAGCGTAACACCAGGCCCCATCCTGAAGTGCAGGGTAGGCCTCAACCTCCCTCGCCGGGAGTCTTGGACGAGGCAGAGCCCAACTCGACAAGCTCCACGACACAGGCACGTGGCATGCAGCTCGACAAAATGGCCGCCGCGCCAGATTAAATGGCAGCTCGTCTGACACCATCCCCCTTTAGGGAACAGGTAGGGAAACGAGTTTCCAGGTGGGAACTGGTCTGCACTAAGTACGTGAGCCACGACATACCCTTCATCGTTGCAGGGCAGGTACACCCCGCAGACAGTAAGGCAGAATGGTTTCTGGCAGCAGCACCCCCAAGGCTGTTCCCATGCCCGTGCCTCCAAGCAGTCTACCGGTCTGTGAAGACAGGGTTTTCTTGAAAAGCCATGACCCTCATGAGGGCTCCGCAGATGGTCATCATCCTCAAGGAGGTGATCAGGGACATACTCCCTCTGGTTCTGTCGCTAGCACCCACGGCCACTCCGCCCTTGATACCAACACCTATGCAGCCAGAGCTGCCCATGCCAGTACCCACGACACCAGCTCCCACGTCTCCAACAGTCTTGGCAGTCCCACAGACTCCATCTCAGCAGTCAGCTCGGGTCAGCATGTCATAGTTTAAACCCCATTCGGCGCAGCCTGCCACCAGGCGCCTCGACTCCAAGTTTAGGCAGATGGAGGGGACACCCTCTTGCTGTCGACACTCACAGCCACACTCCTCGGCTACTTCCCGTGCAGCGCCAGGCACGCTTCAAGGTAGGACTGGAGGAGGCTGAAAATAGTTGCACAAGACATAATGGAGTCCACCGTGGTGCACATTGATACCTCAGGCTGACCTCATTTGCACTGCTACGTGCAGGAGAAGGACTCCCTGGCTATGGGTGACCAAATTCAACCCAGACGTCTAGGAACGCATTTTGGACCTTCCCTTTGGGGGGGGGGAGGCAACCTGTTCCATTCCACTACGGATTAGGAACTTGATAAGAGGAGGAACAATCCCCAGACTGCTGAATCCTTATCCATCCTCTCTACTCTAAGGCCACCCCTAAGGCAAATAGCCAGACGCACGCCCATGATGGCGCATGAGGTTCGCGGACCCTTGGATCCTCCCTGCAGTGTCCTCAGACTACCGCCAACCGATACCTCCTCCGCCTCTCTCCTCCCCTCCACTCCCACAGATTGGGACAATAACTCTGTGGGTGGAAATTCGCTTGCACGTAGAGAGGCAGGCAGGGGAAGAAGTCCCAGCCTTCCAGCAGGGTCTGGGCTCCTATTCACATTGTGCACAAGAAACTGATGTGCTCCTTGGATCCAAAGGATGCTTACCTTTGCTTACCGATCTGCAGCCCCATCAGTCCTTTAAGGCCAGGATCATGGGCTTCCATTTCCAATGCAAGTTTCTACCCTTTGGCCTCAGTTCGGCATCCAGGGTCTGTACAAGACAGATGAATGCGTGGCAGCCCTACTTGGGGACCAGGGTCACCACGCCTATCCAGACCTAGACTGGCTTGTCAGGGCAAGGTCTCTGAAGGTAGTCCTCCACACTGCCTCCGCCCTTATGCTTCCACTACATGAGTTGGGATTTTCCATCAATCTCAAGAAGTCACAGCTGGAGCACAGGCAGACTCTACATTCCTGGGCCTCATCTGGGATACAAGCTCCGAGGGAATTTTCCTCACAGAGGACAAGATCACAGACCCCGGAGGCCCATGGGGCATTTTCTGAGCAGAGCAGTGACCTCGGCATGGTGCTACCAACGCCTAAATTGCAGTTACACTGCACAGCCCCCTAGAGTCAGGAGAAGGGTTTCCAGTCGGAACTGGTCAGCTTCCACAACATCTCCGCCACAACCTAGCCTGGTGGAGTTCAGACAGCAACTTATGGATAGACAGGCCCTTTCGTCCGCCAGCTCTGCAGGTTACCATCACTGCAGACTCATCCCTAGCAGGATGGGAAGCTACCTTGGACAGCCAGAGTATCCATGGAGAGGGTTCTGTCAGGGGCAGGCGGCCCACATCAAGGGAAGTTGATGGCCATCTGGCTCGCCCTAAAAGCCTTCCTCCCGATGGTCAGAGGCAAGTCGATCCTCATCCAAATAGACAGCTCCACCAGCATGTATTACATCAACAAGCAGATTGGCACCATGTCTCCTCCCCTCTGCACTCTAGCAGTCCACATTGGGGCTGTGGGCCCTGGCAAACAACAAGCACTTGGCAGCAGTTCACCTCACGGGGGAGTCCAACCTGTAGGCGGACAGGCTCAGCAGGTTTGGCGCAGACAACTATGAATGGCAGTTGGACCAACAGGTCCTTCAGGGGATCTTCGACAGCTGGGGTCATCCTTTGATGACCCCACAAAAGCTAGCCCTCGCAGCATGGTTCTTGAACATGTCACATTGAAGCATCTGCGCCTCCCGCAGGCTCAGCTTGACATCATTCAGGAGGCTAGGAGTGGTGCTACCAGGAGCCAATACAAAAGCAAGGGCACTAGGTTCTGCCACCTGGCTGAGTCTAAAGAGTTTGACTCTCTAACTTGCACATTGGACAATGAGCTATCCTTCTAGGCGCACCTTGCACTCTCTGGCCTGCAAATAGATACAGGCCGCACATATCCGATGGTCATCGGAGCCTACCGGAACTCAGGAGGACGTTTTTTCTCATCCGCCAACCCAGTGGTAAAAACATATTTGACGGGCCTCACCAGGCTGTACCCACCCATCAAGAAGCCACACTTCGTGTGGCACCACAACATAGTGTTGGGCGCCTTGGCGCATAAACCCTTTGGGACAATGGCGTCCGCGGACATCAGGCTAGTCACCATTAAGACAGCCCTCTTGGTGGGTATTACGTCTGCACGCTGTGTCAGCGAAATCCAAGCTCTGGTGGGATCCGAGCCATACACTGCCTTTCACAGGAACAGGGTGGTCCTCATAACGCATCCCGCATACTTACCTGAGGTGGTCTCTGCGTTCCATCTAAATGAGGAGATAGTACTCCATACTTTCTTCGCAGACCCCAAGGACCATGCTCAGAGGGTTCTGCACTGTTTTTAGGTTAGACGAGCACCAAGTCCTGTCTTGGCAGGACCAAGAGCTTCCTCAAGTCTGAGGCTCTATTTATCACCTTTGCCGGTCAAGGCCAGGATATCAGCGTTCCAAGGCCTCCGTAGCAAGGTGGATGGTGCCGTCCATTAAGGAGGCCTAGGAAGGGCAACACATGCTGCTTCAGGCCAACATGCATGCCCATGCAGTCAGAGACAAGGCCACAGCGGTCACTTTCCAGAGACGTGTACCGTGACAGGTCATCAGCAAGGCAGCCACTTGTGCCTCTTTCTGGGTTTTTTGCCAGCACTACTGTTGGGATGCCGGCTCCGGAGCAGACAAGGCATTCTGGCAGGCAGTATTAAGGAACTTGTTTTCTTAAGGAGGGTCACCTCTCAACCCTGGGTCTAAGTTCAGTTGTAATCATCCATGCAGTATGGACGTATGGAGGAAAGGGGATGGGACGTATGAGTAATTACAAGTTACTCACCGTAGTGACTAACATACTCTTAGTCCATAGTCCCCTTTCCTCCATACGTCCCACCATCCTCCCCCCTGATAAAACTGGTGTCACTTAGGCAGTTGTAATGTTGTCGACGCATCAATGGGGACTGAGGAGTGGCACCGGTGGGCTGAGTCTAGGGAGCGCATGCTCCCAGGGCTGCACCTCTAAATTTAAAGGGGAAGAAGGTTTTTTCTGGTGAACAATGTTCCGTCTCTCATCCTAGCGAGGGATGCCCATGCAGTATGGAGGAAAGGGGACTATGGACTAAGAGTACATTAGTCACTACAGTGAGTAACTTGTAATTTCTCTCTCGTCTCGACTATTGCTCTGCTCTCTGGCTTGTTTTTCCCACCTATCAATTTGGTCCCTTATGTTCAACCTTCAACTGTGCCATTCATGGTCTTTTTCTGCTCTCTCCTCGCACGTCCGTCTCCAGCTCTCTGGCGTATTTCTCGACTTCCCTTTCATTTGCTTATACTCTTCCACTTCTTATGCATCATTTTCAAGTACATAGATGTTCTTGCTCCCCCTTACCTTTAATCTCTTGTTTCGAGGGGATTGGGTCCTCCGACGTATTCCATATCTATGACATATAATCACCACAGCTGTGCTGCTTTGGAAAATCTTCGGTGTCTGCGTCCTGCATCGATGACGTAGATATGTCGCCCTCGAGGACCTCCTCCGACGGCTGACGTCACTGTTATAAGTAGGATGCACAACGCCCGTAGCCTCAGTTCCGTTTTTACCCGCGAATGTGTTCGCTTCAGAGATCTCGGCGCGCCTCGACTCTTTGTAGTTTCTGTTCTTTCTCGGTTCTTCGAACCTGTTCGTATTGTGAAGTATATTCTTCGTGAAGATGTCTACCTAGTCTTCCACCCCGTTTCTGGGCTTTAAGAAGTGCAGGCACTGTGGGTCCAACATGTCGGTGACAGACTCGCACAACGCCTGCCTCTGGTGCCTCGAGGAAGCCCATGACACGGATGACTGTGTCGACTGCCAGTCGCTCACGTCCAAAGCCTTGCGGGGGCGCAAGAAGAAGTTGTCGATAGGTAAGGTGTCCAAGCCATGGAAGTCGAGGTCTGCGGGGCTTTCGACGGACGATTCAAGGGGTGACTCTCTGCATCGTCGTCGGAAGTCCAGTGGGCCTCGGTCCCGGGGTCGGTCCCACCACTCCTCTGCCTCTTCGAGGCACTCGCGGAAGCGCCGTCATCAGTCGCCTTCCCGATCCTCATTCGAGGACTCCGCCCGTCGGCGGGTCGCTTATCCCATCAAGCATGCAACGCCAGAGGAATGGGCTTCCTTTGGGAAGAAAATGTTAGCGAATCTCGAATCGCAGGGCACTGGTCCGTCCACGCCTCTGAGTGGGGTCGGTCGTGATTGGTCGAGAGACGCAGCTCGCACGCCTTTGGGCTCGGGTGGTCGGCACAATTCGCGGGAGAGGTCCCGCTCGGACAAGAGGAATCGTTCTCCTCATGCCCGTTCCAGGTCCCGGTCCTCGACGCGCTCAAGACCGTGTTCACCTGTGGTGTCTTCGAGGAAGACGTTGACGCCCTTGGTGCTGAGGTCGTCGACGGACTCTTTCGAGGCCCGCCTCTGAAGAAGTCGTCGACGCCATCGGCTCCCAGGCTATCGAGGGACACGGTCGGGGCTCCGGCCTCGAGGCGTGTGTCGATGCTGTCGGCGCCGCGTTCGACGCCGATTCACTCGACGCCTTTCGAGGCTGTTTCGACGGGGGTACCCCGGAGCTCGGTGGAACCCCCTAGAAAGGCTCTGGCCAAGGTCAAGCATGGCTTTGTTCCACATTGTGTGCCTTCTTACCGCCATCTTGAGTTTATTTCAGAGGTGAATGAGGGCTCTGATGATGGTATGGGTCCTGATACGGTGCCAGACGAAATTCTCTCAGGCCATAGCCAAATTGAGGACCTGAGGCAGTCCCTGCACGATGCCAGTGGGCTGGACACCTCTTCGGAGGTGGAGTTTTGTAGGCCTGAGCCTGGCACTCATGCCGACTCCTCGTACCGGCGCCCTATGTCTAGGGTCACCGAGTACTTGGGGTGGTCTGCTCCCCCAGGGGATTTTCTTCAGGATGACCTTATGGATATCCTCGACCAAGGTCCACCAACTGACCCGGTACTGCCGTTCCAAATGGCTCTACAGAGGAGGGTGGCAGCGGTTTGTACTGCTCCGGAGAGTCTCCCGGCAGTGGGCAAGTCTTTGCCGTGAAAATACCGCCCAGCCAGTAGCGACCCCTGCTACTTGACCAAGCACCCCACTCCGGAGAGTTTGGTGGTGCAGGCGGCTACGGCCCTGGCAAAGCAGGCGTTGTATCCTACCATCCCTCCTGAAAGGGATGACAAGCGTTTTGACGGCTGGGCGAAGAAAGTGTTTTCTTCAGGGGGTATGGCGCTTCAGGCAGCAGACTCCGTATGTGCCTTGTCACGTTTCACGCACACTCTGTGGAACTGTTTCCTTAGCGGCTGAACATATTCCCGAAGGGGACGAACGGGATGGTTTCCTTGCCATGGTTCAGGATGGCAAGGATGCCATGTGTGAGGCCGTTCAGTCGGGTTTGGACATGGCAGAGTGTGTCAGCCGGTCCATGGCGGCAAGCACCGTAATACTTAGGTTTGCGTGCTTGCGGAAGTCGGGGTTTGCTTCTGATGTGCAGGCCCGGCTCCTCAACATGTCCTTTGACGGGTAACATCTTTTTGGCAGCAAGGCTGACGAGAGCCTTGAGAGCTTGCAGACCTCAAAAGCTGCAGCAAAGTCGTTGGGAGCTGCAGTTTGCCAATCACTGCATTTTCGTCTTAGGGGACAGCAATGGAGGGGAGGTTCCTTTCGTTATTACTCATCGTTTGGTAAGGCGAGAGGTGCTGCCAGTCAAAGGGGCCACCATAGGAGTGCCAGAGGTGGAAAACAAGGTACTTGAGGTGCCAAAGCTGCTCGGGCTGTTGCCTCTTTGCCCTCAGGCAACACCAGAGCCGCTTCAGCTGAGTCATGAGGCCATGTGCCATGGTTCGCCGGTTGGGGGGGGGAAGGCTGGCGGAGCATCTTGTAGAGTGGCGCGCCATTACTTCAGATGTGTGGGTTCTGGAGATCATAACCCAAGGCTACTGTCTTCCTTTCCAGCAGAGGCCTCAAGATAATCCACCGGGGAATCTATCTTTGAAGAGTCTAGATGCGCTCCTTGCACAGGAAATTCAATCCCTGCTGGAGAAAGGCGCCATAGAACTGGTGCCTGTAGCGGAGAGGAACAAGGGATGGTATTCCCCTTATTTTTTGATTTCCAAGAAAGACGGGGGGTTGAGACCCATTATGGACTTGCGCGGTTTGAACAAACTCCTCAGGAAGGACAAGTTCAAGATGGTTACTCTCTCTCAAGTCCTCCAGGCCCTTCAACTTCAGCACTGGTTGGTGTCTCTCGACCTCAAGGATGCTTATTTTCATGTGCAGATATATCCAAAGCACAAGAAGTACCTGAGGTTCGCGGTTGGTGACTCGTACTTTCAGTTTCGGGTCCTGCCGTTCGGATTGACCTCTGCCCCAGGGGTCTTTACCAAGCTCATGGTAGTGGTGGCAGTGCACCTCAGGAAAGGGGTGATTCACGTCTACACCTACCTGGACGATTGGTTGATAGGGCGCGCTCTCCCGAGCAAGTCCTGGATCATCTGTCAGACACCTGCCACTCCCTCCACAAGCTGGGCTTCTCCCTCAACTTAAAGAAGTCCCATTTGATGCCAACTCGGAGGCTCCAGTACATCGGAGCAGTGCTCGACACGTCCCTGGGTCAGTGCTTTCCTCCCCAGGTGAGGGCTCATCACATTCAGCAGATGGTGCACAAGTTTCAGCTTGCCCAGAGTCTCCCAGCGTTCAAGTTCTTGAGGTTGCTCTGCCTCATGGCATCCTGCATTCTTCTGGTGCCAGAGGCCAGGTTGCGGATGAGATCTTTGCAATGGGCACTCAAGCTCCAGTGCTTTAAGTCCTACGGCAGGTTGTCGGACCCTGTTCAGGCGCCGTCCTCGGTCGCCCAGGACCTTCTGTGGTGGGCCGTTGAAGACAATCTGATGAAGGGGGCTCCATTTTGGCTACCCTGGCCGGAGGTGACGATCGTGATGGACGCATCCCTCACGGGATGGGGAGCTCATGCCAACGAGTTGACAGCGGTCGTTGGTCTCCGTCGGAGTCCAGACTCCAAATCAATCTGTTGGAGCTGAGGCCGTCAGGTTAGCCCTGAAGGCTTTTTTGGCGACTGTGCGAGGGAGGAATGTCCTGATCCTGACAGACAACACAGTGGCCATGCACTACCTCAACGAAAAGGGGGGGCAGGGTCACTTCCTCTGTGCAGGGAGGCAATGCAGCTCTGGTTCTGGGTAATGCAGCAGGAAGTTTGGATCTCGGCAGTTCATCTGGCCCGAGACGAAAACGAGACGGCGGACGCTCTGAGCAGGCAGAGCACGATCTCTTACTAGTGGGAGTTGGCTCAGGAGATTCTCCTGGAGATCTTCGCCCTTTGGGGGACCCCTCAAGTGGATCTCTTCGCCTCCAGTGTCAACTGGAAGTGCGAGAGGTTCTGCTCGTGGGAATTTCCTCCAAAAGGAGCCTTAGGAGACGCGTGCGTGGTGGAGTGGTCATTCCCACTGATGTACGCGTTTCCTCCAGTCCCCGTCATCCCGCAAGTACTGCGGAAGTTACGAAGGTTCGGTTCCAGATGATCTTCATTGCTCCGATGTGGGCCCGGAGGACGTGGTACCTAGACCTTCTTGACGTGTCAATCTGCCCTCCACATCGTCTTCCCTACCGAGACGATCTGCTCTCACGGGAGGGGGGGGGGGGTCAGGTTCTCCATCCAGAGGTCAGATCCCTCAACCTTCACGCTTTGTTTCTGAAAGGTTGAGGTATAAGGATTGGGACCTCCCTGAAGACGTGATAGAGGTGTTGCTCTCAGCCAGACAGCCAGCAGCAAAGTCCCTGTACCGTTGCTGTTGGTGTAATTTCTGCGACTGGTGCAGGGTTAAGAATGTGGATTCTTTTGTATGCGACATTCCCATGGTTCTGTCTTTTTTGCTTTCTTTGGCCCACAGGGGCTTGCAAGTGGGTACCGTTAAAGGTTACCCATATTAACAGCCCGTAAAAGGCTGTCCATATTTAAGCGCTCGTCTGAAGAGTGTTCCTATTTTAAAATTACTTTCATTTCTCAGTTTCTGAAAGGGCTCACTAATGTGTTCCCTCCGTCACCTTTCCAGGTGCCCGGTTGGGATTTGAACCTTCTTCTCAAGTTTCTGATGGGTGCTCCGTTTGAGCCTTTGCATTCATGCCCTTTGAGACTGTTAACTCTTAAAACTGTATTTTTGGTTGTGGTCACTTCCGCTCGCAGAGTGAGTTACAGGCACTTTTAGTTAAGCCACCCTTCACTGTGTTTCATAAGGACAGGGTTGTCCTTAGAGTTCGTCCTTCCTTTCTTCTGAAGGTGGTGTCGGAATTTAATTTAGGCCAGAAGGTTGTTCTTCCGGCGTTTTATCCTCCTCCACATCCTGGTAAGGAGGAGGAAAGGCTCCATAGGCTTGATCCTAGGAGAGCGTTAAGCTTTTATATTTCACGCATGTCCCGGGTCAGAGTGGACGATCAACTCTTCATTGGTTACGCTGGAAAGCGTTTGGGACAGGCTGTGACGAAACAGACTTTGTCTCGCTGGATTATTCTGGCTATTTCTGAGGGTTAGCGCTTGGCGGGTAAGGACCCACCGGTCGGCTTGCGGGCCCATTCTACCAGGGGTATGGCTGCCTCTACTGCCCTACAGAGGGGTGTTCCTATTCGTAACATCTGTGATGCAGCCACCTGGGCTTCGGTACATACTTTTATATTTCACTACTCCCTCGATTCCATCCGTGGGCAGGATCTGGCCTTTGGCAAGGCGGTCTTTTACTCCGCAATTTGATTGGGCATTCTAAATTTCTGTTTTCTAAATTCTTTTCCCACCTCCTTGCATTGGTACTGCTTTGGGAGTCTGTCATAGATATGGAATACGTCGGAGGACCCAATCCCCTCGAAGGACAAGTTACTCTCTTACCTGATAACGTTCTTTCGATGGGATGGTCCGATGACGTATTCCATATCGCTCCCTCCCTGCCTTCCCTGCCACAGAATTTCTTATGCGATTGCTGCTTACGTTTCCACAAATCTTTGTGTGTCAGACTGGCAGAAGACTGGTGCCACACGTTCTGGGAAAAAAACTACAACTGAGGCTACGGGCGTTGTGCGTCCTACTTATAACATCCAGTGACGTCGCCCGTGGGATGAGGTCTTTGAGGGCGGCGTATCGACGTCATCGACGCAGGACGCAGACGCCGAAGATTTTACGAAGCAGCACAGCAGTGTTGACGTCTGAATATAGAATACAGAATATGGAATATAGATTCCATATCTATATGTCATAGATATGGAATACGTCGTCGGACCATCCCATCGAAAGAACGTTGCCAGGTAAGAGAGTAACTTGTTCTTCTTTCTATGTCCCGGCTTGGTCACTTAATTCTCAAACTCAGTTGTTCTTCTATCCCTGACCCCGCTGTGCTTCGTCCCGCCTTCTCGCTTTATCCCTCTTCGTTCCAAAACAGTGGAATGCTTTAGCTCTCTATCCGCTGTTCTCCAACCTTGGGCTCTTTTCGCTCTTCATTCAAACCTTACCTACTATCCTCTTAATTGTTCTGAATTTTGAGCATTTTTCACCCATTTTGTATGGTCTCTTTCGTGCAGCTCTTTTGCGAAAGCGCTATATAAATGCAATAAATACAAATGCGCCACTTAATCTGCCCTCTCTACTTCCTCCTCTACAATCTAAGGTCTGTCCCTCTCATTGACCTGAAACTGCTCCTCTTCATGTCTTCAACGCTTTTCTTTCTGCCCAACATCTTAAACACTCCTCTATTCTCGTTGTTCTGGATCTATCGGCAGCTTTTGACACGGTGGTCCATCTAACTCTTCTTTCCACTCTTGCTTCTTTAGGCATCTCCGGTTCTGTTCTCCAATAGTTTCACTTCTATCTTTCTGGTCATTGCTTCTCGGTTTCCTGGGCTGGCCAAACTTCTTTCCCCAACCTCTCCTTTATGGTCTCCCCCAGGGCTCTGTGCTAGGTCCACTTCTATTTCTTTTGGTATACTATCCCTCTGTCTCACCTTGTTTCTTCATTCAATCTATTGTGCTACTTTTAGGCCGATGGTTTGCAAATCTTTCTTTCCCCTCTTTCACTGACTCTCTTAACTCTATTTTTGCCCGTCTTTCAGCTGACCAAACTTGGAGGCACCAAAACTTTCTTCACCATAACCCCACAAAAACGGAAAATACTCTTCTTCCCAGCTGCCCTTACTTGCCCATCTCCTTTTCCTGGTCTTGATCCCCCACCCTTCTTTTCTCCCCTTTTCTACATCTGCTTGTAATTTGTGTAATTTAGGTGTTACTTTTGACTTCTCCCTCTCCTTTTCTACACATACCTCTAACGCATCCCGTACCTGTTGTTTTGATCTCTTAAGCATCCATCACGCTGGTTCTTTCTTTTCCTTTCCTGCTACTAAACTCCTTTTCACCTCGCTCATCTTTGTCCATCTGGGCTATTGCTCTGCTCTTCTAATTGGACGTCCTGCCTCCCCTCTCTCGCCCCTTCGTTTGGTGTATAACGCCCATATCTGATGTATGTTTTCCTTACCCCTCATGCCTCTATTTATGCTTCACCTGCCTCTCATTCCTTCCTCTCTTTTGACTACTATATTCTTCAACGTTTTCTCTGTATCTTGTTTAAATGTCTGCATGGCCTTGCTCCGCCATGTCTCACCCCTCATTTCTCTATATTTCCCTCACTGCGCTCTCCGTTCCAAGTCTTTATTTCTTCTTTCAGCTTCCAAACTCCTTGTGCCACCTCCAATTTCCGTTCTTTGTTCCTGCTCGCCCATAAACGTTGGAACTCTTTCTCTCTTTGTCCGCTCTTCTTCCTCTCTTCACATTTTTCGTACCTGTTTAAAAACCCATTTACTCTCACAAAAGTAATGCCCCTTTTTTCTGGTCCCTACTTATTGCATTTCCAATTGTTTGTACCGTTGCTTTTGTATTGTGCACGGCTTTGACAAAAGCGCTTTGTAAATTGTAATAACTATCAAATACCACATTAATCGCAGGAAATATTTGTAATCCGGAACTGTGAGCTCCCACCACCCCTGAGGAGCCACGTATTCCTCACCATATTGGCTTTTAAAGGTTTGTTTAGGTTCCATTGAGACGCGCTTGTTCTCCGTTTTGAGAGCAGCAAAGGACCAAATGTTAATCTTTACAAAAACAAAGTATGTTTCTGTGACTAAATGTCTCCTTCTCCTATTGGCTTTGAGCTTGCCATTCATGAAACGTTTACAGATGTGAGTGGATACAATGATGAGAACCATTTTCGCCTGCATTTGATGGGTCGGTTCGTCATGGCCATTCTGTGTCAAGCTCTCAGTGGTGCCTCTGTAGTGCTGCCTCATTCGTGCATTCAGGCGAATGGAAGAGAGCCGTGCTCAGGCATTGGTGGGGTGCATTGAAAGGCTCTGGGAGCACTTGTTGGGGCTGGTCTGACAATTGCCAAACATGATGTAGCCTGAAATGTATGAGTAAATGCCAGCGTCTTAGCCACTGATTGATTTAAGCCCCTGTAGGAAACTCTGGTCGACCTGGCTTCCTGCTGAGCCCGACCACAACCCATGATGTGAGGCAAATGTTTGAAATAATAGAAGGACTTTAACCTGGCAAAGAGCTGTCATAGCCTCCCTTTGGGCAAAGGAGCCCTTCATGTTTCGGTTTCTGCCAGATATTGGCTCTGCTTTCCTGATTTCTTTTAATTGGTTTCTCAAAACCTCCCAGAGAGTGTTTTAGGTCTACTTGGTCAAAAAATATTTGACCTTTTTCAGTTTGACCTATTTTGTTTTGGTCGTTTTTTCGGTCGAGAATTTGGGGGTTGAGACCCCCCTACACCCTCATCCCACCCACTTCCCCCCACCTTAGCCTATTCCCTTACCCCTCCCCATATATCTATTTAATATGACTGAAAAAACTATCAAAAGAATTCGGTCAAATCGAAAAGGTCAAATTGCTAATACCCACAGGATGTGCACTGGTAGTATCACATCGGACCCTTTTAGGCTGCAGCTTTCCATGGAAAAGTGCTACCTTTTTCGCCCCTAGTCTTTACAATCTTGATACAATCCATGACCACATAAATGCACTTAAACATTGGCTCAGGTTCAGAAGTGTTAGGCAGGCCCCTGGTATCATCCCCTCAAAATTGATTGTCCTTATTTACACTACTGGCTCCTCTACTAAACTGCCTCACATTTTAGGCGACAGTGCACTGTTTGGCCATGAGTTAGGGCATTTTACATGTGCTAAGTTGCTCTAGGAAGGAAGAGCATGTGGAGACTCTCTTTGATGGCTATAGTCCGATGTCTCTACCCCGGGCGCTGCCACAGAAGCAGACCCATGCAACTGCAAGGGAGGAATCGTCGAACCCAGTAACGCGAGTGTGTACCACTGGAGTCTTGGAGATGCTGTCCTGTAGATCTGAACTGAATGACTTCAGAATTCAAGGGGATAAGCCAAGCTAGAAGAGTCAAAGGATGTCTGACACTGATCCGATTAGTAGGATCGGCCTCCAACCGATTATTAGGATCAGAGCTGAAATGATTGCCCTCCCAGACAGAAGCAGATTGGGGCGATGTGGAGTGAAGGCAAGAGGGGAAGTGAAGGAGAGCCGTGACCTGCTGGGGCCGAGCAAAGCCACCAGAGGAGTCCTGACATATGGTCCCAAACAAGAAAGCAGACTGGGAAACCAGGAGATGGCGAAACGAAACTGCAACATGAGTGAAGGCCCATGGATGGACAACTGATGCAAGTAGAAGATGAGTGATGACCCAGGGTCAGAGAAGGAAGTAGAGGGAAGAAGTGAAATGGTTCAAGGAATGAGAAAATAAATATTAGACCCTTTCAGTGGATTGCATTCTCCGAAGATTCTGCATCTGATGGTTATCCCTTCGATCATCAGCTGCTCAGAATCTTTTTCAACAGGTGGCGTAGTGCAGCTCTACGCAGCCTGTCAAGTCCATCTTGACTCTACCGCTTCACTTCCTAACTCCAGATGTGACGTCAGCAGTATGTATATTGTCACTATGCCCCCGTACTACAGTCCCATTTTTTTCGGCGAGCTCGGCATGCTGTTTCGGAACGCGATTCTCTACAGTGAGAAAAATTATTTTTTCAATTGACACTGATATATCTGGCCTTAAATCATCTGGTTTCAAGCGCTGTTAGGACTGTGGCTCGAAGATGCTCCACACAGACCTACAAAATAGTTGCGTGTGGTGTCTTGGGAAGGAACATGGCATTGAGCAGTGCAGTTTCTGCCAACAAATGAATTTGGTGGACATCAGGGAATGGTCGGGGAAATTGACCCCCGTGCGGCCCCAGAAAAGTTTTCACCAGATCTCTCACACTCGCAGGTTATTGCACTGGTTGCCCAGGGACAAGAACATTCAAATGTGGGGTCTTACCCAAATATGAAACCTTTTAAATTAATTAGTGCCTAGCTATCTTTCTAATATGGTCCAGCTGTACCGCCCAACACGCAACCCCATGTCCAGTATGAAAGACCTACTGTTAGTAGGTAAATAAAACACAGTCAGTTATGGTGGTAGGATGCTGTGTATCTTAGATTGTGACCTATGAAGCAATCTATCAACAATAACCCCTTATTTATGGCCTGCAAACAGGGACTGCATCAATATTTCCTGCCTTTTGTTGTTTGCTAAATTTTAATAGGGAAGTGCTAAAGTTGTAGTGGCACACCACTGGTTTTATATACGTCAGTCCTGAGGCTGTTTTTATACTGTAATATGTACATTATTATTAAACTGTGTGTGTATTCTAAGTAAGTTGTGTTGTCTAATGCCTTGATACTTTTTTGCGCTCAGTACATATTCTTACTACTGCTACAGTACGGAATGCAGTGAAATGTGTAGTATGTAACATAGTAGATATAGAATGTAGGCATGCATTATAATCGAATGTGGAATTGGAATAAGCACAGAGGGGTATGATTCAGGAATAACAGTTGAAAAAGTGGTTGTCCTGCTGCTGGAAGTAGACTGAGTGGTGCCCGTGTCTGTGGGGTTGTTACTATTCCACTAATAAACCTAAAAAGAAGAAGATAAACACTTGTGTATCACTTCTTACTTCAATTGGCGACGTGGGGGCAGTTACCACACGTGCAGAGTGGAATACCTGGAGGTACCCCACAGCAATGAACATCGCCGCCACATCCGGGGCCACAGCAGCTGAGCAAGATCCGACAGTGCAGCTGGTTGTGCCATCCTGTTTTTCCTTGATCTTGGTTGCCCTTGTGCTATGGGCGACTGCTGCTGCTGCTGAAGGTCCATTTTGTCTTGAGGTATTTGGTGAAGGGTTGCCAGGACAACCAGTTACAACGCTACGACTTACGCCTGTGCCGCAACCGAACCTGTACTTTTCAGATCTGCACTCCATGGAAATGTTCCCTTAAACATTAAATGAGAGTGTAATTACATATTATTTGATTTATAAAGGCAGTTGCAATTTTAAATAGACTTTTACTTATTGGATGCCATTATACATCCACTCACTGAATGCATTATTAAGGTTATTGCTCATTATCTACTTTAACATGAAGGGTGCGACAATTCACCCACCCCAACCATTCCTGACCGTGGCTGGTGACGGCAGTCAAGCCTAAAGAAGGGAAAGATATGTTACTGTGAAATACAGAGAGAATAGGAATAAAGAATGCAGCAAGGGCAATAAAACAGAGGAAGCAATGACAGGGAGAGGGAATTAAGGCAATGACTGGAAGGTGTTATCGTGGGAGAAAAGGACATTATGCTGGTTCACCAACTTGCCCAGTGTTGAACAGGAAATGTTCAAATTATGGTGTGAAGGGCCACCTTGTATGTAGAAATAAGAAACAAAGAAGTCAAGTGAAATGGATACAGGAAGGAGAAGAAGAGGAGCAAGAAGTAGAAGTGGTTAGTATAGTACGAGGAAGCAAAAAGGGGGCACCCAAAAGCATATTCAAGATAGACAGAGTCAATACAAAGCTAATGGTGGGTTCTGGCTCACAAATGGGATGAACTAGGTTACAATTCAGACCTAAAGAAGCCTGATATAAGAAATCCTCGAGATGTTGAGGGGTCTTTGATTAAGTTGATTGGATACAGGATTGCAATTTTTGAGTTTAAAGGGAGACTAGCAGAAGTTAAAGTACATGTGGCTAAAAGAGGGGTGGGTGTGTTAGGATGGGAAGATCAAGCCAAACTTAAAATCAAACTTAGTCCTGGGAGTGAAGAACCTGTTTCAAAAGTTATGACAAATGTAATGGATATGGATAAATATGCTCTGGACAAGGAGAAGGAATGGTCTCCTGGGGGTTCAGCGAAGGAATTGGGAAGCTCAAAAGCTACTGCCACAAGATTGAACTCAAGACGGGTACTAGACCCATGTCACATGCTGTTAGGCATATACCTATTGCTTTGAGAGAAGAAGTCAAGGTGGAGTGCAGTAGGTTGAAGAGAGAAGGAGTGATTGAGGAAGTGGATGCATTTGAATGGGTTTTCCCCATAGTTGTGGTCAGAAAGGCTTATGGTAAGGTGAGGATCTGCATGGATCTAAGGGAGTTGAACAAAGTGATTGTCGTGAAGAAGTATGATTTGATATGGCATTTATAATTTGCCCATACACAAGTGTTGAATTACCATTTACCCATCATATCTGAGATGCTCAACCTAATAAAGAAGGCCGCCAACATGTTCTCCATGATTGACCTATCAGCACTGTATCACCAGATACAGCTGCATCCTGAATCGAGGAAGTATGCCACATTTATTACACCTTTCGGTATTGTAAGGAACTCATGGTGCAACAGTAAAGACAGACACAAGTGATCACAATTCAAGGGTGTTTAGTAAACTGTATAGGTAGGTTGGATAAACGCCTAATCTAAACCTAAATCTAAGATGGGAGCGAGCTTCGACCATCAAACAATAATAAGGTAGTCCTAGTGGTGTCTCGTCAAATGAAAGGGCCTGTATTAAGAAAAACCTATTGCCAATCATTATGCTAAATAAGTGTGGGATAATGTTCATAAGAAAAAGGAAATGTTCACAAATAATAAGTCAGGATGCAATAGTCGGGGTCTCCCTTCCCCACATTTTAGTACGGGATAGGGTAGGATTCTGGAGAGCAGCACATGCTTGAGCTTTCCCAGCACAAGCCAACAGTTCCGCTCTCAGCAATCAGGGCCTTCAGTGGTTAAGTCTCTTTTCTACAAAAAGTCTCTTGCCTCCAAGGATCCGATGGGTTTCAAAATAGCAAACAAAACCTCCTTTCGTTACATACGCTGGGTGATGCTTTTTTGTATGCACAGTGGGTTTGACTTTTCACCCCTGGATCCATCTCTTCCAGGGTCAGATTCACAAAAAGTTCTTAATGATATCAGGACCTTTCGGTAGTTAAGTTTTCTTGCTTCAGAGGCCCTGACTGGTTCAGAGGACAGAACAAAAGTTCAACAAATGTTATTTTCTGGTTGCACTCTGTGTGATGGTTCCTCACCCTTGGGTCCCCCTCTTCCGCGCTCAGACCCCTCTCTAATATCAGCTGCCCTCTGTTGGGTTCACTCTGGCATGCATGCCAAGACTTTCTCTGTTGCACTGTTCTTTGTTGCATCCACGGGTCGGTGGGTGTTGGCTTCTCTCCCTTGGATCCTACTCTTCCGGACTCAGATCATACTCGACTGTTCACCTCCCTCCATCAGTTTCACTATGGCTTTCAATGCAATTATGTCTGTGACATTCACAAATCTTAATGTCTTTTTTTAAACAGTTCACTGTGGACATCCCTCAGCCGGGTTCACTCTTGTCAACACACTGTATATTGGGACTTTAGCTGTTGCCCTTTTTTTATCAGCATCCCTTCTTTGGGTTCACTCTTGCCAACTTTGTCATCAGTTTTATGAGGTGGGATTCACTTCCCTTAGCTTCACAATCATCTGTCGGTCAAAGACTTTCGACTGTACAGAGGATTTTACTGGACCCCTGTATGACCACGTTGAAACCCTTTCTTGCCTTTCCCAAGGCCTTGTGGTAATGGTAGTTTCAACAATCGGGTAATCGCCCAGAGTTTCCTGAGTGAGCACCTATGTGGTGCCAGACTCTTCTCTTGCCGGTTTTCCCCCTTTTTAGTATCAATAGTTCGGTATGCTTTCACAGTTCAATTAGCCGTTTGCTACTTTTGTTCAACACAGTTCGGTTTTTTATCAGCTCTCCCCTCAACTCGCCGGCTGTGATGAACCACTCGGCTTTTCTTCTCTTTGGAGTCAAGGTTGGTACCACAGAGACAAGCGTCTCTCCCCGGCTTGGTTTTCAGCAGAGGAGGGTCCCGTGTACCGTTGACATCTGCTGCAACACACGCTGGCTATTGTTCAGTCTTGTGATTCCTTCCGCTGAGGTTTCACAGGCCTTGGTCGTAAAGGGCAAGGTGGGTTCTCTCGTAGTCACCCTATCGGTTTGCGTAGTCTTTCTCCTCCTCTTGAACTGCGCTTCTGAGTTAGCTCTCTCGATGTACTGTCTGCCTTGCTCGTATTGTGCTCTTGTGCTCCACCTTTTATCCCTGTGGGGAAGGGGAAAGGGCTGTCATGTGTGTGTGATTGTGGTCAATTGCCTGACTTTTGCTTGACCCTTGTTTTGGGACATGTCAGGTAATTGGTTCGGATGTTAGTCCGTCATCCTTCATGATATGCGAAAGTGCCTGTGTTGGAAAAAGGGGGGGTTGTCACGGAAAATTATACTCTTTGACCTAGGGGTGATCCTAAACTGAGAAGGGTGAGTTTGGTGGGGTTTGCTAACCAAATGGAAATGACTCTGGTTATTAGGGTGGATAACACAAACAAGAGGATTCGAGGGGATTGGGTCCTCCGACGTATTCCATATCTATGACAGTAATCACCACAGCTGTGCTGCTTCGGAAACTTTTTCGGCGTCTGCGTCCTGCGTCGATGACGTCGATGCGCCGCCGTCGAGGACCTCCTCCGACGTCCGACGTCATCCGATGTGATAAGTAGGACGCACGACGCCAGTAGCCTCAGTTCCGTTTTTTCCGCGAACGTGTTGCTTCGTGTTTCTCGGTTCTAGCCTCGACTCTTTGGAGTTCTGTTCTTTCTGGTTCTTCGAGCCTGTTCGTTTGTGAATATTCCTTCGCAGCGATGTCTTCCACTTCGTCTTCAACCCCGCGTCCGGGCTTCAAGAAGTGCGGGGTGTGTGGGTCCAAGATGTCGGTGACTGACTCGCACGACGCCTGCCTCTGGTGCCTCGGGGAGGCCCACGACACGGATGACTGTGTCGACTGCCTGTCGCTCACTTCCAAGGCCTTACGCGAACGTAAGAAGAAATTGTCGGTAGGTCGGGTGTCCAAGCCCCGGAAGTCGAAGTCGGCGGGGCTTTCGACGGATGATTCGAGGGGTGACTCTCCGCGTCATCGTCGGAGGTCTCGTCGGTCTTCTTCTAGGAGTCGGTCTCGCCACTCCTCTGCCTCTTCGAGGCGTTCTCGGAAGCGCCGTCACCGGTCGCCTTCCAGGTCCTCTTCCGAGGACTCTGCCCGGCACGTCGGTTATCCCACCAGCCGTGCGACGCCGGAGGAATGGGCTTCCTTCGGGAAGAAAATGTTGGCGATTCTTGAGTCGCAGGGTACTCAACCGTCCGCGCCCCCGAGTGGGGTCGGCCGTGTGAGGTCGAGAGACGCCGCTCGCAAGAGTGGTCGGCACGAGTCACGGGAGAGGTCCCGTTCGGACAAGGAGGCTCGTTCTCGCCGTACCCGTTCCAGGTCCCGGTCCTCGACGCGATCGAGACCGTGTGCACCTGTGATGTCTTCGAGGAAGACATCGACGTCTGAGGCGTCGAGGGCGTCGACAGGCTTTCTCGAGGCTCCGGCTCCGAGGAAGTCGTCGAAGCCGTCGACGTTCAGGTCGTCGAGGGACACGCTCGGGGCTCCGGCTTCGAGGGCTGTGTCGACGCCGCCGATATTGGAGGCGCTGCATCTGACGTCGACGCCGATTTCCTCGACGTCGACGCCGATCCTCTCGGCGCCGTTGCCGGTTTTCTCGACGGCGGCGCCGATTCGCTCGACGCCATCGACGCCTTTCGTGTCGGAGGTGCCCCGTGTCTCGGGTGTACCCCCTAGGAAGGCTCTGGCTAAGAGCAGGCACTCTCAGGTGCCTTTCCACCTCTTGGATTATATTTCGGAGGCGGATGAGGATTCGGTTGGCCTGGTTCCTGATCAGGTGCCGGATGACATTGTCTCGGGCCATAGTCAATTTGACGATTTGAGGCAGTCGCTGCATGATGCTAGTGATCTGGACACCTCTCCGGAGGTGGAATTTGGTCGGCCTGAGCCTGGCTCCCATGCCGATTCCTCATACCGGCGCCTTATGGCTAGGGTGTCTGAGTATCTGGGATGGTCTGCTCCCCCAGGGGAGTTTGTGCAGGATGATCTGACGGACATCCTTGATGTTGGTCCCCCATCTGACCCGGTTCTGCCATTCCATATGGCTTTACAGCGTAGGGTGGCGGCGGCTTGGACTGCTCCGGAGAGTCTCCCGGCAGTGGGCAGATCCTTGTCGCGGAAATACCGTCCAGCCAGTGGCGACCCCTGCTACTTGACCAGGCACCCCACTCCGGAAAGTTTGGTGGTGCAGGCGGCCACGGCCCCGGCAAAGCAGGCGTCGTACCCTACCATCCCTCCTGATAGGGACGACAAACGTTTTGATGGCTGGGCGAAGAAGGTGTTTTCTTCTGGTGGTATGGCGCTTCAGGCGGCCAACTCCATTTGTGCCTTGTCACGTTTCACGCACACTCTGTGGAACTGTGTTGCGTTAGCGGCTGAACATATTCCCGAAGGGGACGAACGGGTTGGTTTCCTTGCTTTGGTCCAGGATGGTAAGGATGCCATGTGTGAGTCCGTTCAGTCGGGTTTGGACTTAGCTGAATGCGTCAGTAGGTCCATGGCGGCGAGCACCGTGATACGCAGGTTTGCGTGGTTGCGGAAGTCGGGGTTTGCTCCTGATGTGCAGTCCCGGCTCCTCAACATGCCCTTTGATGGTGAACATCTTTTTGGCAGCAAGGCTGACGAGAGCCTTGAGAGGTTGCAGACCTCAAAAGCTGCAGCGAAGTCGTTGGGCGCTGCAGTTCGCCAACCTCCGCCTTTTCGTCCTAGGGGACAGCAGTGGAGGGGTGGCTCCTTTCGCTATTACTCGTCCTTTGGTAGAGCGAGAGGAGCTGGCAGTCAAAGGGGCCAACGCAGGGGTACCAGAGGTGGACGACAGGGTACCCGTGGTGCCAAGGCCGCTCGGGCAGTTGCCTCTTTGCCCTCAGGTAACGCCGCAGCCGCTCCTACTCAGTCATGAGGCCTTGTCCCATGGTTCGCCGGTTGGGGGAAGGCTGGCGCAGCATCTTGTAGAGTGGCGTGCCATTACTTCGGATGTGTGGGTTCTGGAGATCATAACCCACGGCTACTGTCTTCCCTTTCGGCACAGGCCTCGCGACAATCCACCGGGGAACCTCTCTTTGAAGTGTCCGGATCCGCTCCTTGCGCAGGAAGTTCAAGCCCTGCTGGAGAAAGGCGCCATAGAACTGGTGCCTGTAGCGGAGAGGAACAAGGGATGGTATTCCCCTTATTTTTTGATTTCCAAGAAAGACGGGGGATTGAGACCCATCATGGACTTGCGCGGTTTGAACAAACTCCTCAGGAAGAACAAGTTCAAGATGGTTACTCTCTCTCAAGTCCTCCAGGCCCTTCAGCTTCAGGACTGGTTGGTGTCACTCGACCTCAAGGATGCTTACTTCCATGTGCCGATCCATCCCAAGCACAAGAAGTACCTGAGGTTCGCGGTTGGCGACTCGCACTTTCAGTTTCGGGTCCTGCCGTTCGGTTTGACCTCCGCCCCGAGGGTTTTCACCAAGCTCATGGTGGTGGTGGCAGCGCATCTCAGGCAAGGGGGGATTCACGTCTACCCCTACCTGGACGATTGGTTGATCAGGGGGAGCTCTCCCGAGCAGGTCCTGGATCATCTGTCCGTCGCCTGCCACTCCCTTCACAGGCTGGGCTTCTCCCTCAATTTAAAGAAGTCCCATTTGACGCCAACGCAGAGGCTCCAGTACATCGGAGCAGTGCTCGACACTTCCCTGGGGCAGTGTTTTCCTCCCCAGGTGAGGGCTCTTCACATTCAGCAGATGGTGCGCAAGTTTCGGCATGCCCAGACGCTCCCAGCGTTCGAGTTCTTGAGGTTACTCGGCCTCATGGCATCCTGCATTCTTCTGGTGCCAGAGGCTCGCCTGCGAATGAGATCTTTGCAGTGGGCACTCAAGATGCAATGGTCGCAGTCCTCCGGCAGGATGTCGGACCCGATTCAGGTGCCGCCCTCGGTCGCCCGGGACCTTCTGTGGTGGGCCGTCGAAGGCAACTTGATGAAGGGGGCTCCGTTTTGGCTTCCCTGGCCGGAGGTGACGATCGTGTCGGATGCATCCCTCACGGGATGGGGAGCTCATGCCAACGGGCTGACAGTCAGCGGTCGTTGGTCTCCGTCGGAGTCCAGACTCCATATCAATCTGTTGGAGCTGAGGGCCGTCAGGCTAGCCCTGAAGGCTTTTCTGCCGACTGTGCGAGGGAAGAGTGTCCTGATCCTGACGGACAACACGGTGGCCATGCACTACCTCAACAAAAAGGGGGGGGCTGGGTCACTTCCTCTGTGCAGGGAGGCGATGCAGCTCGAGTTCTGGGCCATCCAGCAGGAAGTTTCGATCTCGGCAGTTCATCTGGCCGGAGTCGAGAACGTGACGGCGGACGCTCTGAGCAGGCAGAGCACGATCTCTCACGAGTGGGAGTTGGCTCAGGAGATTCTCCTGGAGATCTTCGCCCTTTGGGGGACCCCTCAAGTGGATCTCTTTGCCTCCAGTGTCAACCGGAAGTGCGAAAGGTTTTGCTCGCGGGAATTTCCTCCAAAAGGAGCCTTAGGAGACGCGTTCGTGGTGGAGTGGTCGTTCCCGCTGCTGTACGCGTTTCCTCCGGTCCCCGTCATCCCGCAAGTGCTGCGGAGGTTACGGAAGTTCGGTTCCCGGATGATCCTCATTGCTCCGGCGTGGGCTCGGAGGACGTGGTACCCGGACCTTCTCGACTTGTCCATCTGCCCTCCACGTCGTCTTCCCTACCGAGACGATCTGCTCTCACGGGAGGGGGGTCAGGTTCTCCATCCAGAGGTCGGATCCCTCAACCTTCACGCTTGGCTTCTGAAAGGTTGAGGTATAAGGATTGGGACCTCCCTGAAGACGTGATGGAGGTGTTGCTTTCGGCCCGAAGGCCCGCAACTAAGTCTCTGTACCGTTGCCGTTGGCGTAAGTTCTGCGACTGGTGCAGAGTTCAGAATGTGGATCCTTTTGCATGTGACATCCCCATGGTTCTGTCCTTTTTGCTTTCTTTGGCCCACAGGGGCTTGCAATTGGGTACCGTTAAGGGTTACCTGGCGGCGCTGTCCATCTTTAAGCGCTCATCTGAAGAATGTTCTTACTTTAAAATCCCTTTAATTTCACAGTTTCTGAAAGGGCTCACTAATGTGTTCCCTCCGTCGCCTTTCCTGGTGCCCGGTTGGGATTTGAACCTTGTTCTTAGGTTTCTTATGGGTGCTCCGTTTGAGCTGTTACATTCTTGCCCTTTGAGGCTGTTGACTTTGAAAACTGTGTTTTTAGTTGCGGTTACTTCCGCTCGCAGAGTGAGTGAGTTACAGGCACTTTCTGTTAAGCCACCCTTCACTGTATTTCACAAGGACAGGGTTGTCCTTCGAGTTCGTCCTTCTTTTCTTCCGAAGGTAGTGACGGAATTTCATTTGGCCCAGAAGATTGTTCTTCCGGCATTCTATCCTCCTCCGCATCCTGGTAAGGAAGAGGAGAGGCTCCATAGGCTTGATCCTAGGAGAGCTTTGAGCTTTTATGTTTCTCGCATGTCCCGGGTCAGAGTGGACGATCAACTCTTTATTGGTTACGCTGGTAAGCGCTTGGGGCAAGCTGTGACGAAACAGACTTTGTCCCGCTGGATTATTTTGGCCATCTCGGAGTGTTACCGCTTGGCGGGCAAGGACCCTCCGGCTGGCTTGCGGGCCCATTCTACCAGGGGCTTGGCTGCATCTACTGCCCTGCAGAGGGGTGTTCCTATTCGCAACATCTGTGATGCTGCCACCTGGGCTTCAGTGCATACATTTGTGCGGCATTATTCCCTCGATTCCATCAGAGGGCAGGATCTGGCCTTTGGCAAGGCGGTCCTTTGCTCTGCTATTTGATTGGCTATTCTAAATTTTGTTTCTAAATTCTTTCCCTCCTCCTTGATTTGGTACTGCTTTGGGAGTCTGTCATAGATATGGAATACGTCGGAGGACCCAATCCCCTCGAAGAACAAGTTACTTTCTTACCTGGTAACGTTCTTTCGATGGGATGGTCCGACGACGTATTCCATATCGCTCCCGCCCTGCCTTCCCCGCTGCAGAATTTCTGTTGCGTTTGCAGCTTACGTTCCGCAAGGCTTTGTGTCGGACTGGCAGTTGACTATTGTCACACGTTCTGGGGGAAAAAACTACAACTGAGGCTACTGGCGTCGTGCGTCCTACTTATCACATCGGATGACGTCGGACGTCGGAGGAGGTCCTCGACGGCGGCGCATCGACGTCATCGACGCAGGACGCAGACGCCGAAAAAGTTTCCGAAGCAGCACAGCTGTGGTGATTACTGTCATAGATATGGAATACGTCGTCGGACCATCCCATCGAAAGAACGTTACCAGGTAAGAAAGTAACTTGTTCTTCTCTGAGTTGGGCCTGAGAAGTTCTCTTAGAGGACGGGAGGTAGATGTTGTATAGCCTACAAAGGCCTCAGGGGTCTTGTCCTCTTCTCCTTCTTCCACGGTATAATACTGCGCCTCACCTGGGACCTTCCTCCGAGCACAACCCTGGGGTCCCCCATCAAGGTGATCCTTTCTCTTCCGTTCACCCCTGGGGTTGGGGACAGAGAGCATCAGCACTTCCCAGGCCATCCGAATAAGGGATTCTGACTGGTTATGGAGAATACCATCAGGTTTCTTACATTATATACCGCTATTTACATATGCTGTTTGGCCTAGCATCATCAGCTGCTGTGTTCCAAAGAGTCATGACGCATCTCTTCAAAGGAGTACCAGGGGTACAAGTATTCCATGATAACATTTTAGTGTATGTACAGTTGATGAGGAACATAATAATAGACTTTGTGTGATTTTAGGAATGAAAGAATCCTTCACCAATGTGCGCCGTGTGGGAATTGTGACAAGAATATGGTGACCAGGACTTGACACTGATTGCGGTATGAAAGGGACCATGGGGGAAATTAGGCATTGATACACTGGGTCAATATGGTTTGGAACAAGGTAACAGATTTCTGTTGATAATGGTTGACAGGTACACACGTTTGCCAGAGGTTGTAGTTGTAGACCGTTACATCAAGGAAAGTTATTGAATTCCTGGAGAAAATATTCAGAAGGGAGGGTGTACAAAATTGGGTTTCTGAGGGAAGCAATCATCTATATATCACTCAAACTGATGGTATGGTGGAGAGATTGAATAGGGTGGTTGGTGAGCGAATACAACTGGCATTAGCCAATGGTCTGAATTGGAAGGAAAATGTGGGTGATTTGCTGTGGAGCATGAGGGTGAAACCACACAGTGCTACTGGAGTGTCTTCTTTTTGGCATATGAGAGGTAGAGAACCTAATGGTAAATGTTCTCCTTCATGGGTGAATGAGAATTTAGGAATGAGGAGAATGTGTGAAGGTCTTGTGGCGGATACAATATTGGAGACACAGAAAAAGAACAAGGAATACGATGACAAGAGGTTCTAAAGTGGCATTAACGAAGTAGGAAAAGCAATGGAAGCAATTCTATTAGGTGACCTTGTAAGAGTGAGGAAGGGTAAAGAAGGAAGGAAGGGTGTGTCAAAGTTTTCTGGTCCTAAGAAGGTGGTGCAATGCTTTAAGAATGCAGTGAAGGTGGAAGATGACCAGTGTGGAATCTCGATAGAGTAGTAAAGCGTGTTAAAGGGAAGGTGACTGGGAAGAATGAGAGTCTATGGGATCATTGGGACTATGTGTTGTGGAAGGAAAGAGGGCCGGACATTGATAGAGGTGAAGGAAGAGAACCACATTGACGAGAACAAAATGGTGTGCGAGTGGTGCAAATGGAATTGTTAGAATTTTGGAAAGAGAGAGTGTGGAAGTGAGGAGGCACATGAGAAGTAGAAGAGTGCCAAACACTTCATGATTACGTGGTTTACAAGAAATAGAATTTTCCTTGAAAGAATTCACTCTCATGTGGTTATTGTAAATTTTATAGGAGTCAGAAATGTAGTATTCAGATTTTGTTGTCTGTTTTTTGTTGTTGTTGTGGTTTTGCTTGTGTTTTTAGGGAGGGGTGTGTGTAGTGTGTAGCATAGTAGATATAGAATTGTAGGTGTGCATTCTAATGGAATTGGAATAAGCAGAGAGGGGTATGATTCTGGAATAACGGTTGAGACAGCGGTTGTCCTGCTGCTGGGAGAAGACAGTGTGGTGTCAGTGGGGTTGTTACAATTCCACAATACACAAAAGAAGCAGATGGTAAACACTTGTGTATAGCTGCCTTACTTCAGAATGCATGCTCCCTGTGGTGGAAGACAGCAGCATGTGCCTTGGCAGCATAGATGGTGGTGGGGGGGCAGGAGGGTGCTGCAATAGTGATGGCACTTACTCACTTCCCACCCCAGCTTCACAATCCCAGGCCAACCATGTGCGTGTCTCTAACATAAGAAACCTGCGCAGAGAAACCCTGCCGCAGCAATGCCGTTTCTTGTGATTACACCGTGTTTGAAATAAATGTGGATCGTTTTCTGTTTTTAATAATTTTCCATGTTTTTAAAGAAAAAATGTAGCTTCAAAAAAGAGCGTCCAGCCAATTGTACTGGCTTCTGAATACGTTATTTAATTATGCGAACACGCCATTCCTTCTCGGATGAACGGGACGCTGGATATTCATATATCGTTTTAGTTTTGAAATCGTTTGCAAAGCTTTCCCAGACACTTTATCCCAATAGATAATTGGCAAAGCCTTAAAGTCAGGCCAGTTTAGGCATATTAAATACAAACACAGAGTGTTTGGGCACACACTGTTTCCCAGTGGAGGTTTATCTTGGCATTGTAACAAAGGATGTGGGTGAATTGGTAGTGGGTGTGTGGACCGTAGTCAATGACTAGATTGTTACTGTGGAGCATTTCAACCAGCTTCTGCTTGGCACGAGAGCGTGCGTGTTTCATGGGGTATCGGAGGGCTGTCGTGTAGTCTCCGGAAAAAAAATGCTTAAACCTTAATACATGTGCTGTGGTGTAAGGCAATGCATTTGCGCTAATTACTTAAGGTGTCTACTAGCATAATCTACTTTTGACATCTAGATACAGCGACCCTGTTCATTTCACACTTGCTATTTTCTGGGCTTCGCAGATGATGATGGTGTGGACGGTCACAGAGCCCCAGCCCAACTGCAAGTAGTGATAGAAGTGAATTAGTGAAACAGTAAGGGTGTGATGAAAAGAGGGAATTGGGGGATAACAAGACGCAAGGATGCAGGCAGGTCTGGGAGAAAAAGCAAACGGGTTAGCAATATAGACATTTTTGTTGTTTTATTCGTGCAGCTTGCCATAGCGCCACCCTCTATGACCCTAGCGTTTATTTTTTTATCGCAGCAGACTCTTGATTAGGGTAACCCGATTGCAGTGGCACCAGGCAATGCTACTAGTCACCATATTGATGGCACACTAGAAGTGCTGACCATGGACATTTGAGCGGTTCTGGGTCAGTTCAATGAGACAATGCCACTAACTTAGTACCAATGTATCTCAAAGCTATAGACTGGTTTCAACAAAGGAACTCTTCGTGTACCAGATGTAGTCAGGGGGGGGCGGAGGCCAACGCACCTCGCCTATTGGGAACATCATCGGCAACGCATGACCACCATGTTTTACTTGGAACTGTTTGGTCAGCTGGTCCATTTTGCGTACAGACATAAATGAGGGACAAATCCTACGAGACAATGAAATCATTTTTGTAGATGAGGTGGGAATAGTGGACCAAAGGCCTAGTAGTGCCCTTCAGCGTCGTAGGGTCAGTTTTCTGGAGTACACAAAAGGGTCTGATCTTTGGTTGGTTGGAAAGGGGTTAATGCTAGATTGCGGTCTGCCTTAGAAGGCCAAAACTGGTATAAACCTTTTACGCTCGTCAGTAGTAGAAATGAAGACAATTATTTTCTGACACTTATAATGGCAACCTTGAAAAGACATTTGTTGCACAGTACATCTGCTCAATTTTCGGAGTCAAAATTTTCTTTTTTGGAAGAAATGTATCTGGAGGTTTTTGTCTGCAGGTCCCACCATTGGTGTGCCCGTACCAAAATGATCCTTCTAAGTCGTTGTCAAATGTGCTTTGCAGTTTTCATTTTTTTAAAATCTGTGACCTCGGCACGTTGTCACTCCCAAGCTTGAAAATAATTAAACTAAATTTTGTACAACCATTTATCTTGCTACATTCTTTTTGTCCTTGTTAGCTGCAGCTTTCTTTCAATAAATGTGTGAAGTTGGGGTCAGGTAAACCATACTTGGTGCTGCATACAACAAGTTCGGTATCTACAAATTAACCCATCTATGTGGGTATTTTGTGTGAGGTTTTAATCCATTTTCTCCTGATTCAGATGATGATATTTGTAGTATGCTCATCAAGGGTTGCCACCAGAAAATAATGCATGTGCCACTCATTCCAAAGCATGTAAGCCTTGCCAGATATTTTGCAAGGCTCTGAGTCACTTTGCAGTGTTTTGAACATAAACTGCCAAGCCTCGGTACAAGACAGTGAAAGACTCTAGAGAAGACCATAACGGCTCACTAGATCTTTCCTCTGAAATTCTTCTTCCACAGAAAAGTTCACTCACTGTTCACTCGCTAGCCTGGAGAGGATAGCAGGTCCTCATATGAAGATCTGGTACTCACAAATGGCTGTCTGTACTGCCACTTTCATACAGCGAGCATTGCCACAGGAGAAAGCCATGGTAGCAGTAAGGGAATAATGGTAGGAACTAGGATTTGTGAAATAGTCTAATACGAACACCAGTAACTTTACCCCAACCCTCTAGTGCACATGTTTGTTTATGGATTTGTAATGCGCTCCCGGTACCCAAGGGCTAAGGGCGCAGACAGACAAAACATAACAAAAAGACAGCTTTGTGCTAAAGGGGACTGACTTGGTGGAATCTAGGAGAAAAGAAAAGTCTTCAGTTTCTTCTTAAACTCTTCCGGAGAGACAATATTTCTAAGGACAGGAGTCGAGGCATTCCATGCTAATGGGGCTGCTGTGCTGAATGCTTCATTGCGTGCTTTGTTTGTATTACATCGGTTAATTCTTAGAAGATTTGTGTAATCGGATTTCAGGGATCGAATGCTAGGTTTTTTCCCAATGGCTTCGTTAAAATGAGCTGGCATCTGACCCACAATACATTTGTATAAGTAGCAACCTAAAACGCACCCTGACCTGTATAGGGAGCAAATGTAGGCTCTGTGTTGCTTCTGACATATGATCTCTGCGGTACATAGGAGCAAATGGACTGGCTAGATCTGAATCTTAGGACGATTGGAAATACATTTGTTTTCTATCTACAGTAAAGCTATGGCCACAAGTATCCCCATACACAGTGTCAGATTGATCAAGTCGGATCATTCAGTGGAGAATCTGTCAGAGCAGAGAGAAATAGTTTGCACAAACAGGACTTGAATAAAGAGATGAGGCCGATGACAACTAGATTTGCCGAGAGACTACTCGTTTCAGACTGGTCAAGCAGCAAAACTGAGAGTGACACCGCTCATGAGAGTCTAATTATTAGAAAGTAGGATGAAGAAGACAAAGGGTGATAAGAGGATCACATTTATCCCTTCATAAAAGTTCTCGGTTCCGAAAAAAAGTTGTGGCAAAGTTGGGATTAAGAAACCTTTACATACATTCTAGAAGTTGTCTAGGCAAATTGATAATGCGGTTTCAGGAGGGATTGGAAAATACATTGTTTGTAGAAGAAAATGAGGAACATCGTTTACCTGTACCAAAGTTACAATCAGCCATTTAGATAATATGACCGCTTGAATGAGGTCACTCGATGGAAGATTTAGATCTGTGACTTCGATAGTAGTACCACATTTGTGGTTTATGTGCAGTAAATACCCAATAAATAAATGCATGCAATAGTACGTGAGTTAAGAATTAAGCAAAAACACACATCTGGTTTGCTGCTTGTGTAACATTGTATGAAGCAAGCCCGTTTTTCCCCACTCCATACTGCATAGAGATTTATGTACAGGGGCAGACATTTATGTGGACTGGCCTTGCATTACCTTTTATCATTGAGTTGCCTTGCTGACTAAGTAAGATATCAAGTGGATGAAGTGATTGTTGGGCAATGGGCACTGGTGTGTACAGCTGCCAAAGGATTGTCTGTACAGGTTGGTTTTCAAGTCTCACCTGGTGGCTGCTAAATTGTTGGGTCGGACTCTCTACCCAAAGGCTGTTTCCACTGAGAATCGCTGAAACATACCTTTCCAGTTGCATTGTTATGCACCAGCATTTTATGTAAGTGGTTAACTGTGTAGGTTGAACAGGACCATGTAGCTTATCCTTTGGGTTAATAGGAGCCAGTAGACTTATATTAAAGTGGCGCTATGTTACACTGGCTTTGACACAGGCTGGCTTTTCTGTTTTGTCCTCTCTAAAATGTGTGCACTTCAATTTTGGATAGGCTCATGTATGAATGCTAGCAGAAAGTTAGAGTGGGGTGTGGAATACATTAGTGTGGGGGTACGGATAGGGTGGGGTGATTTGGCATAAAAAGGGCGGGGTAGATGGAAATAAGGGTTCAAAAGCCTTCCCCTAGCCTTCAAAAGGACAAATGTCTTTCAAGTTCCTTCATATATATAACACAATGAATTCGCCAAAAAGTGTAAAACCTTCTTAGTCCTAGGGCTCTAAACTCTTTGCTTTTCAGCCTTTCTATTGGGTGCAAGTCCCAGACTCGCAATACTTGAGGGATCTTGGTGTGCTCTCCTGCCAAGTTCCTGTTCTCTCATGTACTGTCGTTCTTTCTCGTACTTGCCTCCATCCCTTGTTGTTTTTGATTATACTTAGGTTCTTAGACCCTTCTAACTTTGGTCTCTTCTTTCTTTGAGTTCCAGACTCGCAATTGCTGTTCAAAATAGCCTGGTTCACTCTCCTGCTAAGCTAATATTTCTCTTGCCTTGCGTTTGCTTATCATGCATCCGTTTGTCATGCATTCATTACTGACTTGGGTAACTACTCCCTTGCTTTTCTGTATTTCTCTCAATGTATTAGAGCAAAATATTGTCTGACCCTCATTCTGTCCTTTCTGTGCTTTTCCCGGCTTCCCGGACCGACGTTTTCGATTGGCATCTTCTGGGCTGTGAGATCCTTTCTTAAGGCTCTGGTAGCCCTCGCTCTTGCTCTTGCTTCAGTTTCTCATCCACAGCGTTCCGCGTCCTTCTTGCGGTAGACTCTCGTCTCAGTGTTGCTGTGGAAATGGTAAGACGCTCTGGCACCTATTTGGTAATTGAGCTTCTGAGTATTCAGCTCCCAGGCAACGTTTGTTCTCTCCCCTTCCTTGGCAAATGGCGTCTTGCCTCCATGTCAGTCTCGTGTCTCTGTGCTCTAATTTCCAGCTGATAGCTTTCCTTCCGAGCGTTCTCTTTTAAAAAATATTTTTTATTGGGTTTTCAAATGGAACAAACCATATCAGAAACATAGCAAAATAAACACCACCTTCTTCCCCCCTATCCAGCAGCTGCTCTCCTTCCCCCCCTCTTCCCCCCTGCACTTCTACATCCCCCCCACGTTCCAATACACGGGTATATCCAATATTCCACAACAGTGAACATATGCCCAGTAGCCGTAATTTATGTGGACAGTATTGTACCATATAATCTCCATGTAGAAAGTCTATAATCAACACCTACTCTGCCGAAAATTTTGTTTGCTCACCCTTGAATCGCATTTGTGACCCCAAAGGTCCAAAGTCTGTGGTACCATTCCTTAATGTGCAGGGGTTCTTTGGATTTCTATTTCTGAGCCACCACTAGCAAACCGCGAACAACGCTGAAACCAATGGGAATGGAAGAAACAAAATCTCTGGCCGGACATCTGAGGCTGAACAGCCCAATTTGACCAGCAGCTTGGAGCGACTCCATGCCAGATTCTGGAGGACGGCAACAGAACCAGCGCAAAGCCGCTCGGTCTCAACGCCATATCAAAGAAGTCAAAACCCCGGGGATGAATCGACCCAGGTAGAGTGATAGAGGGGCAGGCAACAGAGACTATAAGTTAAAATATAAGAATTAATGGGAAGCCCTGAGAAACTACTAAAGTCTGTACTGTGAGGAACGCAGGAAGTTGCCAAGTGTTACATTTGTCAAACACGCGAACATTATAGGAAAAGGCAGTGGAAGCCATTTGAGATTAAGTTTAAGTACAAAGCCCAGCATTAGAAGAGAACAAGAGGGGTAAACCAGTGTAAAGGTCCCAGGGGGCGGGAGGCCATTATAGGGAAAATGAGGAACAGGAGAAACCTCAGTACAACGACAGCAGAGAACTGAAAAGAAGAGGAATAATCATAAGGGCCTAAATTCAGAAAGGGAATACGATGGACTTCACAGTCCTCCGGAAGACGGGCAAACACAAGGAAAGCTTTATAGGAAATGTGTACTACAAGCTACAGGAGCTCACGAGTACCGTTGTGAGAGTTCGGACCAATATTACTCATTAACTGATTTTGAAAATACCACGATAACAAACTGTTCCTGTGGAGAGCACCCTGGTGGAAAGGCCTCACACCCAGCTTGCCATAAGGGAATGTGCCTGATAGAATACAAATTGCAATCATTAGTTATTACTTTTAGTGATAGGGAAAGTTAGAAATAAATGTTTGGTTTGCGGGCACTACATTTTGTACTCTGACAGACGAGCACCCTTATTTAGTTCTGTTAGGTAGGGACTGTTTCCGATAGCAGTCGGGCAAGATGGGCATTTTCTCTTATTATTTAAATAAAAATCTTCATTATGTCTGCCATGTGCCCACATTCTTCTTCTGGTTAACCACAGTGGTCATACAAACAAACAGAACATCTCTTTTGTCAAAACCAAGTTGCAACCCTGCTTTTTGTAGTTTGTATTGCCCCTTTGTGATGCTAAATTCAGATGCCAAAATGCATGCTAAAATGTTTGCCTCCCTGCTAGAAAATGTGTGACCCAGCATTATTTATATGGACGAGTCTGGTTTGGTTAAAGGCAAGCAAGCTGTGAACAATTCGAGACGATTAGTGTATTTAAGTGACATCACACATAAAACCCAGACCCCGACACCAGTCATATCCCTTGATTCAGACAGGAATTAGACTTTGCAAAGTGCCCCTCCCTGTGAGAAGTGTGATGAATCGGCAATGATTCCTGCAGAAAGCCTGGCCTGTGACCTTCTCTTGTTGCCAGGGAAAGGCAGACACTTTCTCCTCCTGACCCTGGGCGGTGGTGTGCTGCGGGAGGATAACATGAAGGGGGAAGCAGGTCAGGAGGAATGGGAATTCCCCCTTGTTTAACTTTCCCCAATGTCCCACCCTACTAATGGCTTATAGTAAAATAACTGAAATGAAGAAAACTAACTTTGTCATTAGGAACATCAAGTCCCATAATTCCCTAGATACTGGGACGAGGAAGAGCGTTGAGGAGGTGCAGTGTTGCAGGAGTAGTCAAATAATTAATCCCAATGATCCACACCTGAGGGAGACTGAGAGCCTCAAAAAGCCCCCTCAGGTGCACGGCATGGGAGACCAGTAGAAGAGTAGCAGCAGTAAGAAGCAGCAGCTTGACTCGTGCAAGCAGCCTATGCTGTAGCTGGAGGAGAGAGTGCCGGGGGCGACTCTGTGGCAGATTGCAGCTGCCGGTCCTGAGAGGGTCTGTGCCTACTGGAGTTGGAGGGGCAGAGGTTGCGCAGTAGGAAGCGTGCAGGAAAGAAGCTTGTCCGTTGGAGACCCATGCTGCAGAGGTTGCACAGTGGGAAGCAAAGGCAAGGGAAGCTTTCCTTTCCGAGACGCTGTCTGAGGTGGCTGGTGTGCACTTGAGAACCTCAACGAGATTTCTGATGTCTGGCATGGTGGCTGGAATGCTGCAAGAGATCTGCGGAGCAAAGAACGCTCCAAAGACCTCTACTGCCCCACTTGCTTACCGCTGCCCCAACCTAGCCAACTATAACCAGGGTTTATATTACATTAACACTCTGCACCCTTCCCACTACTGGGTTAACTATGTTAATACACAGCGCCCCACACTCCCACAGGCAGCAGCCTCATCACAAATCACAGGGATCCCCTCAATTCGGGCTAACCACTGCCCAACATGCCCACCAACCATTACGAGGGATCAGCACACCCACCTGCGGGCCCCTGCATGTCAAGGAAGACACCATACATGGCAAACTCTCCTTTTAATAACCTTGCCCTGCGCTTCCCTCTGGAACACATCACATGGCCACTTCGTTCACCACCCAATTGATCACCTAATTGAAGGGCCACCATACCCACGTCCACCTACTGACCCATATGCATCCATCCGGTTCCCCTTTCTCCTGGTCACACAGTGCAACTTATGCCTTGAGCACCACGCAACGCACCAGGCAACATGCACTCCCCTTGGCACTGCCCTACTTCGCCCCACCTCACCTCCTTGTCTCACAGCTGCCTACCAGCCTTAACTCTATTGTTCGTCTCAGCTACTACATCATCTATACATACAGTCCATTCTCCTCTCTAGTGGCTATCCCGCTTCCTTATTGAAGACCATAACCGCAATATTTTACCGGTATGAACCTTAACAATTAAATACTTCGACTACTAAGCCCACCCTCTCTAACCATTTATCTCTCGTTTCTCTCGCCCTTGGTGCAAACTTGCTATTACTACAATATGTACCCGATGGGGCCAATATAACATGAATTATTACCTATGTTGTACCTCAACATGTACATGTATAAAAATGTCACGCCATTTCTCACCGCACCTCACCACACTGTATATATGAGTCATGTGTGTCATGTCTTTGACGCCTGTCTTCCGATATTTTGCTTCGTTACCACTCATGGCAATTCACCATGTCGCCAACATACACTCTCACCTTACCACAAACAGCACAGCCTTGGTAAAGACCGTTGGTCGAAACATGTGTTGACTTTCCTCATGTGAAATAGCACTAGGTGCTCTTAAAACCACTGGCAATTCCTTGCCCATTAAATCAAGACTACACGCACAATCGAGTGTCATGACTCATCATTTAACCATGCCACCAGGACCTTGGTGAATTCTTCACAGATCCAGCGCCAACACAGACAGGGTTTCCATCCTTTCTTCAAACCTCCACACGTGGGAACCTGTGAGCTTGTCCCGCAGAAACCCTGTAACTAGCAGCAGGAGGAACCTTCAATTTTGGAACTTGATCAGCGCAGGGATCCGGTTTTCCTTAAAGCTCACACCCTCAATTCCTACGTTAACAATTAATTTGGTTACATATATTTATTAAGCCATTTTGAGGTTGTTTGATGCCTATTAAAGGTGTGCGGACACCATCAGAAAGAGTGTGGTACAGGATGAATGAAAAACAGATCCAACTTGAAGGGGTGTAGTAAAAGTCAAGCAGATCAAACCCTGAAACTACTGAAATGCATGTTTGAGTCCTTTTATGGATAGTACTTTGCCGCCAAGAAGTGTCCAAATAATTAGGACCTGGGGCCACCCCCTTTTAAAGTTTTTTGATATTGGCCTTGTACCAAGAGAATTTCATGCAGCCACATGCTCAGACGGACTTAAAATCATGTAACTCTGTCTTGTCTCCTAGAAATGAATTGACCTACATGGCAAGTGTGGACAGAATCCCCACTTGTATGTTTAGTGGTTGGAGCCTGTTCCGTTTTGCAGAAATTAGGGTCGGGTGGGAAGGTAGCTCTCAGTTAGCCTGCGAGGCTCGTTTGCTTGTTTTTTCAATCAGCGCATATGTAACATGTAGCTTATGCTGAGGCAATTTGTTAAATGGCTCAGGAGTGTGGAAAAGACTATCTTCCTTGAAACGGTATAGATGTACAAAATAGTTATTATTTGCTGATTAATACTACCGTGAGCAGATCTGCTTCTCAAAGCCTAAATACCAGACAACTCCCAGAATCCATACCTGCTTCTAAAAAGTAAAATACTTCAATCATAAAGTAAAACCTTGTTTTAAATTTTACAAAGGTTTTGAAATCTGGCTCCATGATGTCTGCTGCTTTAACAAACCAAGAAAGGTTTATTTTCTCCTATGTCTGCATATTTCTTCTCATTGTGGATAGAACAAGTTGCATACTTGTCAAAGAATAACTAAAACCTGGTGGCTATCCTAGTTTCTTTTATGCGCCTTGAAGTCTTAAAGGAACAGTAGTGAATCCCTAGGGAGAAAGTAGAGTTTGCAAGTTCTGAGGGCGATTCTATGATCCATTTCTGACTTTGATAGCTGCACCACTTGCATTCTGGTACTTGTTAATCTGATTTTATAGCGTACAAATAATACTACCAGTACATACAGGAATGCAAAACGACAGGGTCTAAACATCCATGGCACCTGAATCCTAGCTGGGGACACATGGGACCTTTGTTCTTGCATGTTTATGAGAAATTAGAATGTTAAGGGGGAGGAGAAAAATGTAAGCTCATAGTTTGCCAACGTTACTTAGTTAAAATGGGTTTTCAGACGTTTCTTGTACCAGTTCCTTTAAATGTCGAATACTATTCTGTGTTAGGGATTAAACTTTTACTGATATCGATAAAATCATGTATCTCATTCAACCATGTACATTGTACACAGAGCTCTGCATATATCTGTAAAACCTCCAAATGCTTGACCGGCCAAGGCCGACACTATTCGATAAGAGCATCTCTCAGTTGGGAGATCACAACAAACGTTATTTTCAGTGCAAGACAATGGTAAAACTTTAGTTGTGTCTTAGGAAAATAAAACCAATCACACTGAAGTGAACTGAGGGAGGGAGTCTGGGAAGAAATGTATGGCCATAAAAGATAGCGTGACAAGAGGGGGTGAATGGGGAAGGTGTGACAAGGCGTGATGGGAGATAGTGATGGCCAACTATGTCACAATTCATAATGAGGAATCTGCCCCACCAAACATCCCATCCCAGGCCCCTGAATACGATCTGCGATGAGATTGGGTTCCAATGATGGGAAAGATTGTCCTGGCCAAAGAGATGATGGGAAGCATGAGAACCATAAACAGCAGGCCCTTTTATTGACATCAGCACAACTGAAGGGTGATAGGTGGAAGGCTTTTAATTCATGATAACCCCTGGCATTGCTGTTGACCATCGTTTTTCTGTCTGCCAATCCATTACAGAAGACTATATGCAAATGAGACCTGTTCCCACTACAAAACGGGAACTGCTAGATCACATCCCTTCATGAGACCGCAGGCAAGCCCATGAATGTTTGAGCCTCATTGGGTATCATCGGTGAGGTGTAGCTTGGGTCTCTAGACACATCAGGCTCAGGTCCCACATCTAGGCGTAGCCTTCCCACTCGAGGGGACAATGACAAAAGTGAAGGATGGTGAATGGACGGATTGAGGCGAAACATGCTCTGGGACCTTGTGGTCTCATGCCACTTTGTTAGACTTCCCCTTTTGAGACGGCCCAAGCAAGGGTGCATAATGAAGGCACAGTGATCTTAATACCCTGTATTACTCTGCAGCTCTGGACAAAAAAAGCTATTAAAACGTGGACCCCCGGGCTGGGTGTTGGCCATACCGCTCAGCTTAGTGTGACAAAGCAATCAATAGTACAAAGAAAACACGTAAACATGGCACCCGCATTTGTTGGAAGTCTATCATTTGTTAAAGTGTCACAGGCTGGGTGGGCAAAGAAATGGGGAGCGTGGACCATGAGGCATGCGATGGACACAGCCATGAGTAAGAAAGAGATTGCATGGAGGGAGCCGTGCACTGCAGAGGGAGAGTGCAGGGACAGAGCAGGTACCATACCCCAGGTGTCAGAAGGGATTTTCTGAAACAGAATATAATGCATGGACGTTGGGCCTTCTGATTGGGTCTCGGGATTCCAGAGTTCTACTCTGACTGCCAGTAGAAGTTATAAGAGGGTGTGAGTGAGGAAGTCCCTGAGTGGGAGTAGATTTTGACGGTGTGTACAAAGAAGGGGAACAGATTTAGAGAAGCGAAAAAGAAGGTATTGGAGGAGAAAGAACAGGGTGTCATGAAAGGAGTCAGGAACGCAAAGAAGAATAAGAAGTCAAGGAATGTTTTGCGAGGGGAAGGAAGCAAAAGAAAATGAATTTGGGATAAGAAAGACGAAGGACTGAATGCTCAAGAAGTTCAAGGAAAGTAGGGCTGATAATAGAGAAAAGAATGCGAAGATCTGAGCGAGATGGAGCAATTATAGTGAAAAAGATAAGAAAGGAGAATAAGGACTATAAAAATGATATTACACCGGAGAGGACGAACAAAAAGAGAAATGTGTGTCAGAAGAGAGACTAAGGAAAAGATGAGATTAGAGGAACACAAGGAAAAGAGCACTGGAAGGAAAAGGATTGAAAACGCAGGAATTGAAGCAAATGGGGAGGCTTGTGAAGAGGGGGAAAGGGCGTAAGGGGAGATTGAAGGTGAATGCAACACTGTTTTGGGAGGGGCGTATACAGAAGAGCTAGAAAGGAGAGCAAGGATTGATAAAGCTATGCGCACAATAAGAGGAGAAAAAGGCGAGAGGATGGAGTAGAATCAACCCGGGTTTCAGGAGAGGCGAGGGTGGAAGGACTAGAGGGGAAACGGCTTGCTTAATAAAAGCACGTGTTTCCTTTCTCTGCACGTTATGCTGCCGCGTGCACATATTGTGTTAAGGTGCACCTCCTGGTATCGTGGGAGGAACGTGAAGTGAAAGGCAATGTATGAAAGGGGAGTGCATGGCATAATAGCAAATTGAAGGTTCGAGTAGGAAACAAAATGAGGGTGAGAGGATCAGCACTTAAAACAAAAGCGAAGACAAGCACACGCAGGCCGCTGTTATCCAAGGCACGTGCCCCGCTCCACCATTCTTCTGCCAGTACATTACGCAGAGCAACATTCTGCCCCCCCTGCGCTCAAGTACCTACCAATGACAGCCCACAACTTCCCCTCCGGCCCACAACACGACGTTTGACCTGATTGGCGATTCGCTTCTATTTGCTGATCACTCGGAACATACGGTTTCATTCAGATGGGTAAGCAGCCCCTCCTTACTGCCGCTAGCTATCGCCATCAGCCCTAGCATGAACTGCAATCTTGGTGCGGTGCTTGACTGTGTCTATCCATAAGAACTCTGTTCACACAGTAGCCCAGAGTATGCTAAAAGTCACCATTTGCTGCCTATTGGTTCAAATATCTTAATAATCCATTGTTATTTGCCTGTCAACCTCTACCTCCTGCTGCTCAAATTATGAAGTGCAACATCTGCAATATATTTAGTCGACTATCTACGACTTCGCCCTGCTGCATTACTTGTACTATGCCTATCTGCCCTAGCCCACAATAGCAAAATCGCATCTAGATTGCGTGAAAAACTCTCTCTGCAATTTGCCTGACTGCCTAACACACTGCCTGTGCCAACCCATTCTTGCACACAACAGCAGTCACATTTAGACTGCCTATGAACCTGTGTTAGTAACTAGCCACTGCCAACCCATTTTTGCCGTAGTACCAAAGTTGCATCTAGATTGTCTAGTTTGTATGAGAACCTGTGTTAGTAACTAGCCACTGCCAACCTATTTTTGCCATAGTACCAAAGTTGCATCTAGACAGTGTGAGATCCTGTGTTAGTAACTAGCCACTGCCAACTCATTTTTGCCATAGTACCAAAAGTTGCATCTTGACTGTGTGAGATTCTGTGTTAGTAACTAGCCACTGCCAACCTATTTTTGCCATACTACCAAAGTTGCATCTAGACCATGTGAGATCCTCTGTTAGTAACTAGCCACTGCCAACTCATTTTTGCCATAGTACCAAAGTTGCATCTAGACTGTGTGAGATCCTGTGTTAGTATCTAGCCACTGCCAACCTATTTTTGCCATAGTACCATAATTGCATCTAGATTGTGTGAGAACTTACTTTAGCAATTAGACACCTCCAACCCACTCTCGCCCAAGTAGCAAAGACACACCCAGTCTGTGCAAAAATACAATATCTGGTATCTGCCTTCATAGCTTGCCCTGTTTGTCATGATCAGCTTTGCCTAGCAACACCTTCTTAGCACTCTAGCCACCTATACGAGCATATTATGTATTTGCCATCACTCTATACTGTTCTACTCAGAACTATCATCAATTTGATCACCCTTCAAAACCTCAACATGTCCCAGTCTCCGAACCATTTAACACATGTAAGTGTACCACTTCGTCTGCCGGCATAGCCACTAAACCTTGTAGCATCCAACAGAGAAACCATAAACTTCGCGCCAGACTCCCAAGAATCTATGAACCCCTAACTAATGCCCACTTCATCACTAATCGCCCTAGGGACACCCTGTCTACTACCAACATCCCACACCATAAGGACAACGGCCAATACCCACTTCAGCTTAACCATCGATTCTTCAGAGATCCTACTTCCTCCTCGATCCACCAACACAAAGGTCAACTGCTTTCTGCTCTATCCACCCAAACTGGCATAAAAGTCACATTAATAAATGCCCGCTCCATGGTAGCCCATGCCACAGATATAGCAGACATAATCCAAAATGAAAACATAGACCTCTTGGTCATTAACGAATCCTGGCTTCACCCTGCAGCAGGCCCAGCAATTATGCTTGCCACTCCAGACAACTATACTCTTATAAGACTGGATCGCACCACCTCCATAGGTGTACGCCTTGCTATAATCGTTAAGAATACCCTAACGTTAAGGCTTTCCACACCCCATAACAGACATTCCTGTGACTCTCTCACGGCCAAACTCACCATTGCCAATAACCAAACTATCAACATTCATCTGATATACTGACCACCAGGCCCCCTAGGCTCCTTTGAGGAAGACCTCATGAACTTACTATCTGACAACTTAAAAAATTCTTCACATTGCCTTATCCTAAGAGACTTCAACCTCGGATTTAGTGACCCCCTAGACCCTAATGCCTTACAGATTAATGACTCCCTTGAGGAACTAGGTTTCACCCAAAAGATTACAGAACCCACGCATATCAAAGGAGGACCCTCGACTGGATTGCTGAACACAACTGCCCAAACCACTATCACTTCCATAATGCCTCAGCCGTGGTCAGACCACTACCTGATATCCTTCACCCTAGAAGCCACACCACCCATGAATACCAGTAACATAGCTCCTGCTGCTCCCACCAGAAACAAAAGAAATATTACTCCTGAAAATCTCATCCCCCTCATCCTTCCCACACTAAACTCCATCTCAGACCAGACTGACCCAGCCACCACTGTAGAAATGTACAATGAAGTGATGCTCGCATCTTTAGACGTCATTGCACCACTGAAGATTAGAAAGAGCAAATCGTGTCAACACTACCTGGTTTATGCCTCTTCTGAAAGCTATCACACAAGAGAAATGTCTAAGTGAAAAGATCTGGAGATCAGACCTCAACAAAAATAACTTGAATAAATTAGCCACCCTCTGCAAAAAAGAAATTATTTTAGCTAAACAAACATCCTACAACTCCCGAATCTCCCAAGCCAAATCAAACACCAAAGAACTGTTCGCCATCCTCAAAGAGGTAGAATCCCCCCATTCAAGCTCCTGACTCCTGTCTTAAGGATAAGAATTGGTGCAAAAGCATACAAAATGCCTTGGCCAATAAGATAACAACGCTCCAGGAGAATGATATGATATGATATGGCATTTGTAACGCGCCTATACACAAGTGTTTCAAGGCGCGAAGATTAACAATAAAAAATATACCATTACTGCTTCAAAGACTGATATCAATGGTACCACTTCTAAGACTGCCACGAATATCTCACCACTACCGCAATCTACCTTAACTACTCCCATATAACTAACCCCTAGCTTCCACTGTCGCAAAGTATCTACCAAAGAAGTTAAGAAAGTTATCCTCACCCTCAAACCCTCCAATTGTCAAGGTGACCCTTATCCAGCCCAAATTATAAAAGATGCTTCCCGTGAACTTTCCCCTTTCATCACAATTGGTACCATACCTAGTAACCTGCAACATTCCTGGGTCCTCCCCCCTCCTCAAAAAACAAACTCTTGAGCCCTCAATCCCAACTAACTACCGCCCCATAACCACAGTGCCTTTCCTACTCAAAGTCCTGGATAAAGTAGCATACCTACAAATTCAGCACCATCTGGAACAAAACCACCTCCTAGGTGTTCGTCAGTCTGGCTTCAGACCTCAGCATGGTACTGAGACTGCACTCTTAGACCTCAAGGCACAAATAGACACTCTAAGAGACAAAGGTAAGATGGCACTCCTAGTACTCCTCGACCTTTCAGCTGCGTTCGATCTGGTGGACCACTCAATACTTTGCAACCATCTGGTCTCCGCGGCCTGCTTCTCTCAGGAGGCAGTCGCTTGGATCCAGTCCTTCCTCGATAACAGGACAATGCGAGTATTTACTCCTTCAGGACCCCGTGCCCATATCATGCAGGGGACCCCAAGGCTCCTGTGTATCGCCCACTCTGTACAACATTTTCACAAAGCCCCTTTTCGATGATCTAGATGGTCTAGGTATCACCTACACTAATTATGCCGATGATGCACAGATCCTCATCCCGTTGACGGGAGATTATGACAAGGATTTGACCTTTGTGAACAGAGTTTACATCATCATCCAGGGATGGATGGCCTCTCGCGGTCTATGCCTGAATGATGACAAAACAGAACCCCTCATTCTAGGTGCTCCATCCAACATTAAAAAACTAGGTCCTAACTACGCCTCCCTTATAATCGACGACAATAACATTACTGTGGCCAAGGTAGCTAAAACTCTTGGCTTTTACATAGACTCCAAGCTCACCTTTGGTAAACAAGTAAATGCTATGGCCTCAGCCACATCCTACACTTGCAAGCTAATAAGAGCAGCCAAGCCCTTCCTTTCACCCAATAACTGCATCACTTTAGCGAGTGCCATAATCTTATCCAAATTGGATTATTGTAATGCTTTATATATAGGCAGCAACAAATACATACATTACATCCAAAATTCAGACTCTTCAAAACAATGTCCTGAGAGCTGCCTTAAGTATCTGTCAATTGGCTCTCCACAAAAGATAAAATCCTCCTTAAAACTGCATCGTTGACACATAAATGCCTTAACCACGCAGCCCCACAATACCTCACGGATAGATTCATCAGACAAACAGCCTCTCGCCCCCTAAGAAAAGCCAACTCTAACCTCCTACTAGTACCTAGATTTAAGCTCACTAAATCCGGTGGGAGCAGTTTCCCTGTTAAAGCAGCACAATATTGGAACTCCCTTCCCCCTGCTTTAAGGGAAAATCTACCTTACCTACAATTTAAAACTAGTCTCATTTACTGGCTAAGGGATCATGACGTCTGACCCCACTCGACCTGAATCCTTCCTAGGTTCTATTGTATATTTGAGACTTCACTGCTTTTCTTTTGTTATATTTATGTGCCTCACACTTATCTTGTCACTTATTGTATATACCATCTGCCTGTTGTTCCATCCATACAGCACTGTAACCTTAGCTGTATTTCTCATGTCCACTATGTAACTTAAGCCTAACAACCCTCTTTATGCTTTCGCGCCCGAATACCTCTGGGTCCGGTGCGCAATATAAATAATAAAACAAACAAACATAATGTCTCTGCCAAAACGGCATTGGTACTGTCTGCCTGGATGGGGCTTGAGACATTTAGCCCAACGTTTGAACCCCCCCCCACCCCCCTCCGCTTGGTGACCTCTACCATGAGCCTCCTTTCTCCACTGTATGTCACTGGACTATATGCCTACTAATATATCTCCTCAATACTAGGAGAAATGGAATTATTTGGAAACCGTGGCCTCGACCTTCAACTATTAACTGCGATCTGGATTATGCTTCTGGTTGAACAGTGCCATCAACGCGGCTTGCCATCCCTGCAGCGTAGGTTTCACAGAAGGCGCTTATCTGACATGCCCGTCTTCGCACCCTGTGCAGTGCAGGATGACATCTGCCTCCGGTGTCTTGGGTGCTTCTCACTCGCCCTCCACCTTCCTTCATCGCTTGCTGTGTTGTTCTAGCGCCGTGGGGATTACTGAGCTGACGTTTCCTGTGCATTGGCAGGGAGCCGGCCTTCTGAATTGCAGCTATTGTTCATTGGGGCTCTTCCCTCTGGCTCACAAGCGCGCCTCTCCACCCCACCCCCCTTCCCCCAGCATTGCCGAATGGCTAGAAAAAAACTGCCCATTGCAAATTATTCTTCAAATAACATTTTTCGGAATGTGGGTGTGTATGTATACTCTTCCAGCAGAAATGCAATATCTTTTTATGTGCGTGTAATTGCCGCTATTTTTAATTTTCAATGGCAAACGATTTCAAACTCTATAGAAGGGGCAGTACCTGTAAAAATGTCAACACAAAATAAAACGAGTCAACCCAGAGTGAACAGCGTGTTACACCATTGTTTCCTGCTATACGGGTAATTTAATTTCATTATAGATCATAGTTGGCAAAAAAAAAATGTGTTTAAGGCCAGAGCAACAGTGCCACCTACATAAGCCTAATTGTCCAGCCCTTCGAGCACATGCGTGGTTAAGTGGTATGTTTTAGCAATGGGTAGCCACAGTTCACAGCACTAACTGGGTCATCTATTCATTTCGGTGCAAGTGTCCCATGTGACCTTTCAGTCACTTGAGAACTCAGGCCAATGGTCTCCCGCCGAGGTTCGGCTCCCAGGGCAAGTAGCCAAGGTGAGAGCCAGACTGGTCGATGGTGATCTGCAAATGCGTCTGAACAGCAGATTCATTTTATTGGGCATGACTCGGTTCTTCTGATGTGTGCCTTAATTGCTCTGCCGTGCGTGCTTGGATTGGTTTCCCTGTTTCCACAAATCGTTTCTGCGCAGGCTCATCTAGATGTATATGATTACAGTAGTTTAAAGGCTCAAGGCTCATGCCCTTGTTAGTTTCTTTTTATAATTTACTATACGTGTACACGAATCTTAATGTCAACGTTTGTACCTGTGACAATCTCCTTAACCTTTCAGGTTGGATTCGAACAGGATGCCCTGGATTTTTGCTGTGCATTGTGGGGAATGGCAATTTTGATCTTATTTTGCCCCTTTCAGATATATATCATTTCGCCACATCCATAGGTGGATGGAGAAGTGGTTGGTGATATTGTGCAGGTTCTTGAGTCTCCTCTCCACTTGAAGGTTAGTGTTGTCTTCAATGTACAGGGTTCGAAATTGAGATTCAATGAGCAGGAGCTAAAAACCAGCTCCCGGGTGCCGGGCATCACCCAGTAGGCAGGATCTACCGCAGAGGAACCAGGAACTACCAGAGATGCTCCTTTAACTTTTTGTCCCTTTTGTATGAACCATTGTGTTTAAATGTATATTGGATGTGTTCTAATTCTTCTTTATTAACATTCTCAAATACTCAAAAGGTAATGTCACATTTACATGTTTGGAAAGCACCAGTTGGCTCTAGGAGCCAAAGGTAGCTCCTGGCAGCTGTTGGGTGTTTCAAGCTAACCAGGCTCTACTGTACTAGAAGCAGGAGCTAAATAGCCCCCTGCTCCCCTCAGTTTTGAACCCTGATATAGATCTGCTGTTTGAAGTTATAGTGTGTGATTACTTCAACCAGGTGCGGCTTGCACATTTGAAAGGCTTATGGTGATGTGGGCAGGGGTCCTTGGGACACCTTGGAAGTGGTACTATTTGTGGAGAGGATGGATCTAGTTCAAATCATTTACTTTAAATTGAACAGGAATGGGCAGAACTGCCCCTGACCCTCTTCCTGTGAAAGAAAAGAGATCTTTACTGACGTTGGGCAGGAAACTCTCTGTCCTCCTGGCAGGCCTGAATCCTGACTGGCAGACACATATTTATTGATTTTGTTTAAAACCAATGCATGTACATGGCCTTGGGGGGTGCCAGCAGTGAGGGGAAGAGAGACAAAAAGCTGTTATAATGCAGAAGAACTATGTGTTCACTGTAGTTCTGAAGGACAAACCATCCGAAAGAACCCCGAGTGTAGGTGGGAGCAAGGAACAGAGTTGGATAGTGGGAACAGAAAAAGTAGACCAACCTTCCCTTATCCTGCGAAATGGGAGACCTGCATAGTGGTGCAATGTATTTTTATTTGAAAGCTCCATGCACAACATAGAAAGCCCAAAAGAGAATGCACATCTGCACCAGCAGGAAGCAAAGATGGCAACGCAAGGGACAGCATGGTAACGCCTATGAGCACCAGTAACTAGATGGGTATCAATGTTTTCAATCACCTGGAGGCTTTTGATTTAATAGGCTGGACTGCCAGATAATACGCATTGCCACAATCCAGTCCAGAAGATATGGTGGCTGTGACAATAGACATACTATTGGTGGCAGAGAGATGTGAAAAATATTGCATAGAATGTTGAAAAAAAGCAAGAGCTGGACACCGCACTGGCCCAAAGTACAAGTGAGATCTTAGCATCAAGACTTTGCAACAGGAGAAGGGCACAGAACCATGTCTGGGGTAGAACATCTAGAGTGCAAGAGATAATGAGTACCTCCAACTAATAGAATCTCAGTTGTTTCTGAGTTAACTGTCAGTGAATGATTGCCCATCCTTACGTTAATAGCTGTCATGCAGGCACAAAACAGTGCATAGATAACATGCTCACATCTATGCCGATCAGAATCTGGGCATCATCTGTAGGAAAAGAAGTGGATGAAATCTGTCAATAGAACACCACATATAAAAGGACAAGGTTCAACGGAAAAAGATGGGAGTGGCAATGATTGAGCATTTCCGATATAAATGAAGCCATCAATGCTGTCACCTCTCGCTCATGGAGTAGCATGCTGTGGTTGATGACCGCTATCGCTGCACAGAAGTGCCCCAGAAGTCAGCCTGCAGTCCCTAAAAGAAGCGTCTGCCACAAGGATCCGCTGATCCCTAAGATGGCCGCCGCCATGGTCCCTATGGCATCGAATTATAAACAAGCCCTATTGGGCTTCAGCCATTCGCTCACCCATCTACCCAGCCTCTCCCCTCCGCCCTTTTATGGAGGGAAGGCGAGCTGGGAGGTGAGACGTGAGGCGAAGCCGCAGAGGAGCGAAGGCCAGGAGAAAAGGCCAAGCTGCACGCTCTCTGCCACTCCGCTGCGAGTGGACCAGCCCCGGAGTACATCATCAGCTGTTATCAGCACCTGATCGCAACAGCACTGCAAGAATCATGCCACCAGTACCTGCATCTCCAGCAACTCCAGTGATTTCTGCCCTGAGTCCCCCCACCGCTACCGCTGCACAGAAGTGCCCCAGAAGTCAGCCTGCAGTCCCTAAAAGAAGCGTCTGCCACAAGGATCCGCTGATCCCTAAGATGGCCGCCGCCATGGTCCCTATGGCATCGAATTATAAACAAGCCCTATTGGGCTTCAGCCATTCGCTCACCCATCTACCCAGCCTCTCCCCTCCGCCCTTTTATGGAGGGGAGGCGAGCCGTGAGGCAAAGCCGCAGAGGAGCGGAGGCCAGGAGAAAAGGCCAAGCTGCACGCTCTCTGCAGCTCTCTGCTGCTCGACGGCGCAGACCGCGACTGCTGCATCCATTGTTGCTGCACAAGTAAGGGTAATACCCATAACCATGTCACCACACCACTGCATAATAGCCCAGTTACAATCAGGAATCTGCGATTTGACTCGCGCATGCCCGTCCACTTGCATTCCGCAACCAATCCCGGTATGCACAGCAGACTTGCAAGCCTGGGATCGAGATTCTACCGGCATTTTATGCCCAGACCCTAAGGTTCCATGACCCCATCTCCTATGTCTGCACACGCCCCCTCAGAGCTCCCGGCCTCCTCCAACCTGGCCACAGAAAGGGCATACGTTCGCTCACACACCCCCTGCAAGGGCCGGCGCGCACCACATGGGTCGCAAACTAGCCCCACTACAACAACATCCAGTCACACAAGGCTACTGACTCAATCTATCAACAACTGCAGCGCACATGAAACCTTGCCTGCTTTTCCCTCTGAATTCCCAGGCAGCACCACCACAGAGATAACCACACCAGATGCTACCTGTACGACTAATGTATACAATCCGCACTATACGGTTAGTAATGCGTCATTCACCAATGTGTTTTCTATGCCCACCGCTGCCACTGAGCTATGTAATTTTAATGTGATGACTTCTATGCCCACCCCTGTCACTGAGCCATGTAATGCTAATGTGATGACTTCTATGCCCACCTCTGCCACTGGGACTTGTATTGCTAATACGGCCACTGTACCGAGCACCCTCACCAGTCCCATTACCACCACCCTGCCTAGCAATCCCACTACTACTACCTCCAACGCCTCCCTTGTATGTGCCTTGATCAACCCTTGATCCATACCAGCACACAACTTAGATGTTCATGACCTAATCGTGAACAACAACCTTGACCTTCTCTTCCTCAGTGAGACCTGGCTCAATGCCTCATTGTGCCCTTCCCTCACACTTGCCATTCCAGATGGCTACCTGATCTACAGGCAAGAACGCTCCTCTCCGAGAGGCGGCGGGGTAGCTGTTATCGCCAAAGAAAACCTTGCTATCAGAGGAATTCAAGGGGACCTTGGCCATCATGCTGAGTATCTTCGGCTCAAGCTAAAACTCTTCCCTAATTGCACTATGGCCTTCCACGTGGTATACCGCCCAACTGGCCCTGCCACTGATTTTCAAGACACCCTTACTCATTCACTCTGGGACAACCTAAAATAAATCCTCAAAAGTCCTAATCCTATGTGACCTCAACCTGGGGTTCAATGACCCTAGTGACTCCCACGCTTCTGCCTTCAGGAAATCACTCGACACCCTTGGGTTCTCACAAGCCATCTCAGACCCCACCATGGTAAAGGCCGTACTCTAGATTGGGTCTCTCACCATAACTGCACCGTCCTTGTTAAACAGATCACACTGGTTCCATCGTCCGACCACCTATGCATCAGATTTGACATCTCCACCGCTATTGGACCCCCTAACCAATTGTCCCTCTCCCTGCTGCAATAACTAGGAGCTCTCGCCAGCTCACGAAGGAGAATCTCACCCAACACCTCCAGGTTCCTGCATTGCTGCCCCTCTTTTCCAATGACCCTGAGGTTCTTGCCAATGCATTTAAAGCTACCATCACGATGGCAATTGACGCTGTAGCTCCCCTCACCCTTAAAAAAGCTAAGAAAGTTAAACACAGCAACGCCTGGAATACTCAAGATCTATCTCTGCTAAGATCTAAAAAAAGGATGGCAAAACAACCCCAATGACACCACCAAAGATGCATTCAAGACCATGTCCATTGAATATAAAACCGCCATCATCAAGGCTAAAGCCTCCTCATTCAACTCCAGAATAATGAATGCTGAATCCTGCACCAAAGAAATCCTCTCCATTTTCAGAGTACTAGAGACTCCCGCCTCCCTACCCCCACCCTCTTAAAAGACGCAGCCTGGTGCAACTCTATTCAATCTGCTATGCTGACGAAGCTTGACACACTACAAGGGACGATCCTTGCGCACCAACAGGCCATATCCAACCTGATTGCAAAGAGCCATCACTGTTCATCTCTTGCCACCAACACCTCGCCTTCCCACATCTTTGAATTCAAAGACATGACTGTAGCAGAAGTCCCCGCCCTCCTTAAAACCATTAAGCCCTCCAATTGTAAAGGGGACGCCTGCCCAGCTCAGGCCATCAAGGATTGTGCCCCCTCCGTTCCCCCCTTCATTACTGCCTTTATTAACGCCTCATTCTAATCCGGCCATGTCCCTGCTGGATCAAGGAATCTTGGGTTCGCCCGCTCCTAAAAAAGCCTTCCCTAGACCCTCTGATCCCGGGCAACTACAGGCCCATCACCACTGTCCCTTTTCTTCTAAAAATACTTGACAAGGCAGCATACCTTCAGGTACAAAAATTCCTAGAAGATAACCACCTTCTGGGTCTCCGGCAATCAGGGTTCCGGCCGAGGCACAGTACCGAAATGGCCCTCCTTGATCTTTAAAACCAGATGGATGACATAAGGGATGCTGGAAAACCTGCACTAGTTCTCCTTCTGGACCTCTCCGCTGCCTTTGATTTGGTTGACCATAAGACCCTCTGCCACCATCTCTCCACTGCAGCAAATTTTTCCCCCAGTGCCTGTAAATGGATCACCTCCTTCCTGCAAGGAAGAGCAATGAAGGTCTTCTCCGACCATGCATCAGCTGACCCAAACATCATCCAATGTGGTGTCCCACAAGGGTCGTGCATTGCACCTACCCTCTACAACCTCTTCACAAGGCCACTGTTCAAAATACTTGATGCACTGGGTATCTCATACACTAATTATGCTGATGACATCCAAGTGCTCTCGACACCATTTACGCCATTTACTCAACGATCCAATCATGGATGGCGGACAACTGGCTATGTCTCAACAGTGAGAAAACCAAACTTTTACTGATCGGATCCCCCTCCACCTTGGGCAAATTGGACAAGCAATACAGCTCATTCATCGTAGACAACATCCCCATCACTGTCTCTCCAGCAGTCAAGACCCTTGGTGTCTACCTTGATCCCAACCTCACCATGACCAGGCAGGTCAATGCCATTGCATCAACCTCAGCCTATCATTCCAAACTCCTTAACGCAGTAAGACCCTTCTTGTCCCAACAAAATTGCCTCACAATCGCCAGAGCAATAATAGGCTCAAGATTGGACTACTGCAATGCCCTTCTCATTGGTTATTCCAGCAAAATCTTGCTAAACTCCAGCTGGTCCAAAACAATGCCCTCGGGGCAGCCATGGCATATCTCGCAGGGACCACATATCTGGGCTCAGAAGACAGGTCCACTGGCTACCCATTAAAGAAAGAATTATCTTTAAAACTCTTGCTTTGACCCACAAGTGCCTCCATGACTTAACTCCCCCTTACCTTGCCAATAGGTTCTCCAAACCCTCTGCTGCCAGACCTTCCAGATCCGCATACTCCAACACTTTTATCGTTCCCAGGACACGCCGAGTACGCACGGGTGGTTCCAGCTTCCCTGCCGTGGCTGCCACCACCTGGAACGCCCTTCCACCGCACATCAGGCAAATTGACTCCCATGCTTCCTTCCGCAAAGCCATCAAAACCTGCTTGTTCGTGTAACTTGCCTGTACCTTTAGTCACTCTTTTGTGTGGCTAAGTATCTATTCTTCTGTGTAATCATGTACCCCAGCTATCAATGTGTTTCTTCGGCGGCTTCAATGTAACCCTCTTAAGTAACCCCGCGTATTGTCCAAGCTTTCAGGCCTCAATGCCTGTGGGCTGTAGTGCGCTTTACAAATACAAATAAATATTTAAAATAAATAAATAAATACCAAAGGTAGCTGGCCCGTCAAATAGTATCAGTGCTGTGAAATGGTTTTGATCTGCAGCTATTAACAGATCATGCAGTACCGAAAGCAATTCTGAGGCAGTAAAAAGCCTTCTGTGGGTTAAGGGCAGTTGGTGAGCAGGTGCAAGTGGATCTAGGTCACATGGCCTAAACCCCGCCCATCTTCTTAGCCCTGCCTCTTCCTTCCTGCTCTTAACTCTTAGATCAAGGGTGTCTCCTGCCAGGGCGTCCTAAGGGAAGGGCAGACAAATGGCAATTTCGGTTTGGACCTGTTTGGACCGGGAGGACCAAGAGCACGAACCCCTGCTCAGACAACAGATGCATGGACCAACATGTGTTTTCTTCCTCTGTCCACACAGGGCATCAGCATGCAACACAAACAATATTGCCCCTCCTCTCTGGCATGGACTCTGCAATGTAGCAACCTCACCCACATCAGCCTCAAGCATATCGGTAGCCCCTCACTGTCCACAACACGGAAGTTAATGTTCACCAACATCTGCTCAGCTATCACCCATGAATCAGACATCACCAAACTCGTCACTACACACAACCTTGATGCCATATTCATCACAGAGACCTGGCTGACACCCACCTTCACCCACATCCTCAATATCCTTGTCCCGGACGGCCACAGCATCCCACACAGAGACCGACCGAACAAAACAGACGGAGGCCTTGCAGTCATCCACATGACCGTGTGACCCTGTGCCAGACGACGTCAACAACATTGGCCTGTTCAAAGTCCTCTCCAGCCAATTCCCGCTCTCTCCAACGGACACAGTCACCTTTCATCTCATGTACAGACCACCCAAACCCAACAGTACCTTCATCAGAGACTTGACCGACCTGGTGACCACCATATCGGTGACTCAGGCCAACATCTTCCTAGGTGATTTCAACCTCCCAGGCAACAAGTCCACCAAACCGATGAAGGAAGATATCCCCTGCTTTCTTGACACCCTCACACAGCACACAAAAGACCCAACGCACGAGAAAGATAACATCCTCGACCTAGTCATCACTGCACTGCCTTCCATGCACTATAGCTCCCCTCTCCCACTTCACTGGCCCCACCTGGCCGTGCCTTTCCACATCCTGTACAACACCCGAGTCAAGCACTCTCAGCGGAAACCCATCAGACAAACCTTCAGGTCCTTCAAGAACTTCTAGTGAATGTCCTGATGGAAGACCTCGCCAACCTCCACCTCAAATGGACCGAACAACCCATACCGAACTGTGACTCTGTACTGGAAGCACTCAACACCACCTTCACAGCCTCCATCGACAGGCAAGCGCCTCTGAAATAACACACCTGCAATCCAAAGCCATCAGCACCCTGGTACACGCAAGAACTCAACCTCAGCAAAAGAGTCATCGGGAATCCAACCTGGTGCTCCTAGAGGAACTCTGAACAATCCACCAACAACTAATCAACACAGCCAAGGTCTCCTACTATCAGAACACCATAGCAGAAGCCACAAACAAGGCAGAACCCTCTTCAAAGCGGTAAAGCACTGCATCAATCCACTATCTGACCCTGCCATACCACCCTCCATCAAAAAATCCACCGCATCAACACCTTCATCAACAGAATCAGCAAGATTCGCCAGCACATAGACACCAGCTCTGCATCCTCAAACCCACCTCCTGTCCCTCCTTGCAAAATATCCACATCCTGGACACCATTCAGGACACTCTCTACAGAGGACCTGGTAGGAACCCTGGCCACCCTCAAAGCCTCATCGTATACAGACGACATCCTCCCATTATCCATCCTCAAGACCCTCCCTGCAGGAGCTCTCCCTCCCTCCCTGGAGATCATCAACAGCTCCCTAACTCAAGGGACCTTGCCATTGACCCTAAAGACAGGACAAATCCTCCCTCTACTAAAGAAACCCACCCTGGATCCCAACAATCTAGGTAACTATTGCCCGATCACCCACCTTCCCTTCCTAGGTAAGATCATTGAGAAAGCGCTACCCCTGCAACTGCAGCAACACATCGACACCAACAATCTCCTCCAAGCCTACCAATCCGAGTTCAGACCCAGATGCAGCACAGTGATGGCAACCAATACAGGTGGTCGACAGCACCCTCAACATCCTTGACGACGGCTACCCTTGCCTCCTGTTTCTACATGACCTCTCGGCTGCTTTCAACACAGTAGACCACCAGGCGCTCGTGGACAGCCTACATCGGCGCATTGCGATCAGTGAACTTTTCCTGCGCTGATTCAAGTACTACCTCAATAACCGCCATCAGTTTGTTCAGATGGACTCTTCTAGATCACCAATGCTGCCCATCACCTGTGGAGTCCAGCAGGGTCCCATCCTCTTCCCCAGTGATCTTCAATCTATACATGGAGCTGCTTGGAGCCCTCCTAGCTACACACTACATCCACATCTACCAATACACACAGTTACACCTCAAGATAGACTCCATTTAGGACATCCACACGCTAAAAAACTTCCTCTCGCTGATCCAGTCTTGGATGTCCAGTGCATACTTGAAGCTCAACCCCTCCAAGACCGAATTTCTACTCCTCACCAACAACACTGAAGACCCATACATACAGACCTGGCTATCAACCATGAACCCAGAGGGCTTCACACCCGAGCTCACCTCCTGGGCCAAGTCCCTTGGGTTCCACATCGACTAACACCTTTCCTTCAAGACATACATAGCCAAGAAAACTCAGACACCTTGGTATCAGCTCTCCCTCCTGCATAAAGCATAGCCCTTCCTCCGGACAGCGTTAGATCCACCATTCAAGCATTGGTCCTATCCCTGGATGGGGGCAATGCACTCTTTGAAGGCCTCCCGTTGTCCTCCCTAAGAATTGTCCAACACGTGGCTGCACGCCTCATCAAGGGTTTACGCAGATATAACCACATCACTCTGTGCCTCATCGACCTTCACTGGCTCCAACTGCATGCACAAACGCCAAGTCTTTCTACATCATCTATAATGCAGTTGCCCTCAAGTCACCCAGCAATCTTGCAGAGAAACTCGGCATCAAGACAGCTCACCATTCGAAGCCCAGGATACTTGCAGACATGAAATCCACCCCTGCAAAAAGGAAAGGAAAGGACCAGAAAACAAGCCTTCTCTGCCTGCGCCCCAACACTATGGAACCTCCTACCCATCAGCATGAGACTAGCCCCCATGCTCCTACAATTCAGAAAAGAACTGAAGACCCACCTCTTCAAGGAGTCCCTCTTTCTCAACACCTAGGCCATCACGTGGCCACCTGTGCCCCCTGACTCGCTAGACATCGACCGGCCCTCCTCTCCACCACCCTATACAGCTGTGCCCCTCGTCTGTGGCCCTCTGCATCCTACCCCCGCTGTATATCTGTTCTGTTACCTCTGAAAAGCACTCTGTTATGCGTCTTTACTGTTGTCTACCTCTGTAAAGCGCTCCATTGTGTATCTGTATTGTTGTATACCTCTATAAAGCGCTCTGTTGCTTCTCGGAGTTAGGTCCACGCCCAATAAATAAAGCAATAATAATAATAAAAAAAAGAATTCTCTGTGCGATCGAGTGGCTAAATGTTCCATAGTATTAGCCAGAAATGGCAGGAGAGGGAGAGGCTGGTCAATGAGAACAGGCATCTAGTGAAGGTTATATGAGTAGGGGGGTGATTTTGGATTGATTGAAAGACTAGACCCACTCCCTCTACTTAGTGAGCTGTACATGAACGTTTTAGAGGGGGTACACTCTTGATGATTGACAGAGGTAGGGCAGCCTCCTCTGATGACTAAGTAGGACAATGATCAAAGGACCATTTGGCACTCATGGAGGAGGGACATAGAGAAAAGAGTATGCCACAGTTGGCATTCACGAGACTCCGTCAGATTGCAGATCGTACAGATTTCTTTGATTATTTTTCAGTAAAAATGATTGTGATTTGACTGTAAATAATTGTGGAGCACAGTGTTCGTGCTCGGTTCAGGATACTAGTTTTTATTTTGGCAACCACAATGGCTTTACTTGTACTAGCTCAGTTGTAGTTTATAGAAGGCTTTGGGGGTTTCATTGTAGGTTGGACACCATTAGATGTTTCTCAAAGCAAGAGGTTTTGGTGTGAACCATTTAGCAGTTCTGGGATAGGTGTCGCCGTAGGCTGAGATGGGGATAATAGTGCCAAGGGTACTGGGTTTCCAGGCAGAGATGGATTTGGATGGTGGCTGTAGGATTGTATTTCCAGCTGTGGCCTGTGTGATCAGATCAAATATTACTGCTCTGTGTAACATATCGTTTGTTGTGGGCAGCAGCAGTAGTCGGGGGAAGGTTAGGGGAGAGCATGCAGAGTGAGAACAAGGTAAATAGTATCATCAAGTGATTGAATCAGGGTAGGAAAGAAATATCAGATGCTTTTACATGGGAAGTGATAGCAAACAAACATCAAGCTATGCATTGCCTCCATTCACCCTGGAAGTAACCAGGGCATGGAGAACATAGAGGGGGAAAGCTTGGTTTGATCAGCATACATAGAGCCAACTGAAATAGACATGTGTGAGCTCATGTCAACACACCAGACTCTGTATTTTTCGGAGATGAAACAAGAGTGAAGCCAATGGAATGTTCCGCTGAAACCAGGACAGGAGTGAAACCCAGTGAATGTAGCAAAATAAGCCAAGATGGAATGGTGAGTGAGCAGTGTGAGGTACTGAACAATGTTCCAGAGGGCTTCAGTTTAAGAGATTAATGACCATTCTCTGACACCAAGGCTATCTTTCATGTGATTTTCTCTGAATACTGGCGAAGGGAGATGCCGGTAGTAAAGAAGAAAACGGATCAGCCTAAGAAACAGTGATGGCGCTCTAGGTGGATAATATTGAATCGATTGACAGTTGAAAATGAATTCAAGATGCTGCAACTGGGGGATGCCGCAGAGGCTGACCTGGGCTCGGAAGACTGAAAAGGGAAAAAGCCCTCCTGTCACGCTTCTCAAAATAGAATAATGACACAAATGATGAATTACAACAAAAATATTTTTTAATTACAATTCATTGGATTTAAGCATAGATGGAATGGACAAATCTGGATGTAGAAACAAAATCAAAAAAATAATTTTTTGTACTGGTGCTTGGGCAAAATCCAGTTAGTTTTCAAATTGTGATGTCCTTAGTTGAATGCACTAAGTATTAAATATTGAGGTAAAGGTCCTGGTACCAAAAAGTTTCTGGCGTAAAGACTTCGAAAAGAAATGTGCTCATTGGCTGAAACTTGAAGTGTGCTCAGTTATCGTCACTGAGTTCACTGATGTGTCACGCCGCGCGCTCGCTCGCGGGCGCCACTTAATTGTCCTGGGGTCCCTGGTCCACGGCCGCAACGGTCTCCTCCTTCATGGAGACTATACCCGCGGTGGCTTCTTTCCTCACGCCGACCTGCGGTTCGGATGGGCGCCGTGGACGCCGCCATCTTGCGAGGATCTGCGCATGCGCGGATCATCAGTGTTTCGACGTCCCGCGCATGCGCAGTGTCGGAACATGCGTTCCAAGCCTCGCTTTGCCCCTGAGCTATAAAAGGGCACCGCATACACAGGGACGACGCGTCTCAACGCGGTTGTTACTGTGTATGCGCTGCTGGAGTCCTGGCACTTGTTGTCCAGTCCTCCAGTTTCCTGTTCTATCCTTTTCAGCCCAATTCTGCCTCATTTCCTTATTCCAGTCTTGCTTCCTGGTCCTCCTACTCTTTCTGCTCCTTCATTCTGATACCTTGTCCTTCCCTGGCTTATGGTAGAGTAGGTTATTCCCTGGGTTCCTAGTTGTAGTGGGAATCTCCTGTCAGTTCTGCCTTCTTACTGTTGCCTCCCTTTGCCTGTCTTGTGTCCTGCCGGTACCTGTGCCTTACTGCCTTTTGGGAGTTCCTGAGTTCAGTCCTGTTATCTTCGGTGATTTCATCAAGCCTTCTCAGCCAGTGGAAACACTGTCCTGACGTCACGCAAATTCTGAGAAGTGCCACCCGTGGCGTTGGGAGTTGGTTCAGTGCCGTCCTGTGTTTACTCACCAGGAGGGGATTGGACTAATTTCTCGCATTACCCATTCATCGGCCATCATACATCGACATACTGGCAACCTCAACTCCACGGTCTACAGGAAGCAGAGGTAATTCACGATCTCGTGAAGATTCGTTTAACAGATTGAGACGCATATCCCTCAGTCCCGACATGGACGACATGCAGGAACTACGTGAAGAAATGCGTGCCATGCGCCTGGAAATGACCACTCTCCGCCAGGAAAACAACACTCTCAGACAAGCATTGGATCGATGTTTGGCTAATCCCGCACAACCTGTCACACCGCCTGAGAACTCCATGGCTTACACCACTCCGATGAAGTATGATGGTGATCCGCGTCGAGTGGCTGAGTTCTGTACTCACTGTCGGATCCATTTCCAATTCAGGTCTACACATTTTTCTCAAGACAAAGCTAAGATCGGGTATATCCTTGGAAATCTAACTGGCAATGCACTCGCCTGGGCCGCACCTTTGGTCTCTACCAACAGTCCTCTGTTGGCCGATTTCGCTGCCTTTGAGAAAGCCTTTTTGGATGTCTTCAAACCGCCCAATTTGGCAGCCATGGCCCAGAATCAATTAATGGAGATCAAGCAAGGGTCAGGTGACATAATCCACTACATCAGTTGGTTTCGACAACTAGCAACTGATTCGCAATGGCCCGAAATCACTCAAAAAACCTTGCTTCGTCGGGGACTACGAGAGGAGTACAAAGACGAATTGCTGCACATTCCGGAGCCAGAAACGCTGCCAGCATTGGTGGAACAAGTCTTACGCATTGACCACAGGTTAACCGAACGACGGAGTGAACGCCGCAGATCTGACAGGTATCAACCAATTCTTCCAGCACAGAACTCTGGACCGGCTGTTTCTATCGATGTAGCTCCAGAACCCATGCAGTTGGGTGCCGTCAGAGGTCCGTTATCCGAGACTGAAAAGAAAAGAAGACGACAGAAGAACTTGTGCATGTATTGCGGTGGTTCTGGCCATTTTCTAGGTACCTGTCCGTTACGTCCTCTGAAGAATCAGGAAAACTAACAGGCCCGTTGTTTCAGGCGAAGGCAGCAGCGGGCCGCCCTTCTGAATCCGTCCTTCCCCCCCATGAACTCAGTACCCTTGTTGATTCTGAAAGTCGGTGTTGCTTGGCTTGGAAAGTGTGTGAAGACCTGGGCCCTTTTGGACTGCGGAGCATCTGGCAACTACATCGATGCTTCGTTCGCAATTACCAATGGAATCCGTTTACACAACAAGGAACGACCAACGGTGGTTGAGGTAATCGATGGCTCTACTTTGTCTTCTGGTCCGGTTTGCCAACACTCCGATCCCTTGTGGCTCTCTGTGGAAGGGCATCTCGAACGTATTTCATTGGACGTCATCAAGTCTCCTTCATTTCCGGTGGTGTTGGGTTTACCATGGCTGTTGTATCACAATCCCCAGGTTGACTGGACCGCTCGCTCCTGCTTGTTCTCTTCGACACGTTGTCCTAGTGACTGTGTAATACACTAAACCTTTCCGGCAATTTTGGAGTCCCTCAATCCTGCTGATGTATCTGCTCATTTATGTGCCACTCAATCGGTTCCTCATGAATATGCCGGATACCACAAAGCGTTCTCCAAGCCTGAGGACATACCACTACCACCCCATCGGCACTTTGATTGTTCCATTGACATTCTGCCTGGTGCGATCATTCCCCACGGCAAGATCTATTCGTTGACTCACTTCGAGAAGGGCATACTACAGGAGTATATTACGGATTGCGTCAACAAGGGATATATAGTGCCGTCCAAATCCCCTGCAGGATTCCCGTTGTTCTTCGTCAAGAAGAAAGAGGGCACTTTGCGTCCTTGTATCGACTACCGTCAACTAAACGAGATCACAAGGAAGGACAGGTACCCGTTTCCACTCATCCGGGACATCATCGAATCCCTGAAATCAGCACAGATCTTCACCAAGCTGGATCTAAGAGGGGCCTATCACTTGGTGCGAATTAAGAAGGGAGATGAGTGGAAGAGGGCCTTCAAAACACCTATTGGTCACTTCGAATACAGGGTGATGCCGTTTGGCCTCTGCAACGCCCCGGCAGTCTTCCAACGGTTCATGGACGATGTCTTTTCTGACCTTATCGGAATATCTGTCTGGGTTTACCTTGACGATATTCTGTTTTTTTCTGACACTCATACTGCACACGTGGCGCATGTACAGGAAGTCCTCCGTAGATTGATACACAACGGTCTGTATGCCAAAATCGAGAAGTGCCAATTTCATAGGGAGAGCATGGAGTTTCTGGGTTACGTGATCAGCAACACAGGAGTACAGATGGATCCCGCAAAACTGCAAGCTATTCAAGAATGGAAATCGCCACATGGCGTGAAGTCACTTCAAAGGTTCTTGGGCTTTGCCAACTTTTATCGGCGTTTCATTCCACGCTTCTCTCAACTGGCCAACAGTTTAACCCACCTGACCAGTACCAAGGTGCCGTTTCTCGGGGACACGCAGGCCGAGGAGGCATTCCAGGAATTAAAAAGATCATTCATGTCGGCTCCTGTTCTTAGACATCCAGATGATGTAAAACCGTTTGTGGTTGAAACAGACGCCTCGGACTACACAATTGGGGCGGTCCTACTACAGCAAGATACAATCACGGGAATAGAGCACCCGGTGGCGTATTACTCGAGGAAGTTGTCAGTGAGTGAGAGAAACTACGCAGTGATAGAAAAGGAATTACTGGCGATAAAGGCTGCCTTCGAGGAATGGCGACATCACTTGCTGGGTGGGAGGTACCCGGTGGTGGTTTGCACGGATCACCGTAATCTACAGTTCTTGCGCTCTTTACAATGCAGGACCTCCCGTCATGCTCGTTGGGCCTTCTTCTTTTCACAGTTCGATTTCACCGTCACGTACATTCCTTGTTCCCAGAACACTAAGGCTGATGCCTTGTCTCGGTCTCTGGAAAACAACGTTGAAGGTGTCAAGGAACCGGAACCTTTGATAGCGTCCAAACATTTCCTATCGATGGTGACTCCCCACCTCCAACAGTTTACTGAGGCCACACGAATGGATCCCTTAAGAACACAGATACTACAACGTGCTGACATCAGGGAACGTGATGGCTTATTGTTCTTCAAGGATCGTCTGTACGTCCCCACATTGGAACTCCAGAAAATCGTTTTACAGAATTGTCATGATTCCGTCGTTTGCGGTCACCGTGGAGTTCGTACAACACAAGAACTGGTTGCACGACAGTACTGGTGGCCTGGATGGGCTACAATGGTAAAGCAATACGTGGACTCATGCCCAGTATGTGCCCAGACCAAGATTCCTCGCAAAAGACCCATTGGTCTTCTACAACCCACGCCAACGCCTCCGTACCCTTGGCATACCATCGCCACGGATTTCATCGTTGACCTGCCCCTGTCTGGTGGCTTCACGTGTATAATGGTGGTGGTGGATTGTTTCACCAAGACAGCTCATTTCTTGCCCTTTCCTAAGCTGCCCACTGCATCCCAGATGGCACGATGTTTTCTACACGAGGTGTATCGCCTTCATGGTCTTCCGGAGAAGATATTGTCTGACCGAGGCTCTCAATACATCTCTTCCTTTTGGGGCCAACTGTGTCGGCATTTGGACATCCAGCGAGCTCTGAGTTCTGGCTATCATCCGCAGACTAATGGACAGACGGAACGTACCAATCAGACCCTTGAGCAATACCTACGTTGTTCTGCCAATGCTACCCAAGACAACTGGTCGGAGTGGTTGGACACCGCGGAAGCAGCTTACAACAACGCTGTTCATTCCGCTACCGTACTCAGCCCTTTTTATTGCTCTACCGGTCTTCATCCTCGACTGCTGCCTATTCATCCAACATCTTCCAGCGCCGTTCCATCTGCAGATGCCCTGGTGTCCCTGATTCGCGATCAACATCGTCTGGCGGCCGGTACCTTGGCAGCGGCACAAGCACATATGAAGGAGCAGGCTGACAGGAGACGGAGCCCTGAGCCTGACCTTCATGTTGGGGACATGGTTTGGCTGTCCTCCAAGAATCTACCAGTACGCAACTTACCTGTGAAACTAGCCCCCCGCTTTTTTGGTCCCTTTCGCATCACAGGGCGTATTTCACCTGTTGCCTTTCGTTTATCTTTGCCCCGCTCTTGGAGGATCCGTCCTGTCTTTCATGTTTCCCTTTTGAAGCCCTACGTGCCCGATGTTATGGGTCGTACCTGTTCCCGTCCTGCCCCGGTCTTGGTTCGGGGGGTTCCTGAATTCGAGGTGCAAGAGATATGTGATTCACGGATTTGGCGAGGTGCTCTGCAGCTTCTGGTCAGCTGGAAGGGTTATCCTGCTTGTGACCGTATTTGGGAACCACGCTCCTTCGTGCATGCACCGCGCCTGGTTCGGGACTTCTATCTCCGCTACCCTTGGAAACCCGGTGCTCCGGGGTTGTCCGGGAGGGGGTATGGTGTCACGCCGCGCGCTCGCTCGCGGGCGCCACTTACTTGTCCTGGGATCCCTGGTCCACGGCCGCAGCGGTCTCCTCCTTCATGGAGACTATACCCGCGGTGGCGTCTTTCCTCACGCCGACCTGCGGTTCGGGTGGACGCCGCCATCTTGCGAGGATCTGCGCACGTGCGGATCGTCAGTGTTTCGACGTCCCGCGCATGCGCAGTGTCGGAACATGCGTTCCAAGCCTCGCTTTGCCCCTGAGCTATAAAAGGGCACCGCATACACAGGGACGACGCGTCTCAACGCGGTTGTTACTGTGTATGCGCTGCTGGAGTCCTGGCACTTGTTGTCCAGTCCTCCAGTTTCCTGTTCTATCCTTTTCAGCCCAATTCTGCCTCATTTCCTTATTCCAGTCTTGCTTCCTGGTTCTCCTACTCTTTCTGCTCCTTCATTCTGATACCTTGTCCTTCCCTGGCTTATGGTAGAGTAGGTTATTCCCTGGGTTCCTAGTTGTAGTGGGAATCTCCTGTCAGTTCTGCCTTCTTACTGTTGCCTCCCTTTGCCTGTCTTGTGTCCTGCCGGTACCTGTGCCTTACTGCCTTTTGGGAGTTCCTGAGTTCAGTCCTGTTATCTTCGGTGATTTCATCAAGCCTTCTCAGCCAGTGGAAACACTGTCCCGACGTCACGCAAATTCTGAGAAGTGCCACCCGTGGCGTTGGGAGTTGGTTCAGTTGCGTCCTGTGTTTACTCACCAGGAGGGGATTGGACTAATTTCTCGCGTTACCCATTCATCGGCCATCATACATCGACATACTGGCAACCTCAACTCCACGGTCTACAGGAAGCAGAGGTAATTCACGATCTCGTGAAGATTCGTTTAACATGATGCAATGTTGTAGTCCAATTAAATTCCAAATTGTAATATCCTTTGTTGTATTCACTAGGTATTGAAATAAAAGTTCTGGTTTCAGCAGGATGATTTATAAGAGTGATTGAGGCTCGGAAGGTTGTGGTTTTGGCAGAGCGAAGCTATATGGTTCCTCAATCCAATTAAATTTCCAAGTTTTAGTGTCCTTAGTTATATCCACTAAGTGATGTAGTATGAGTCCTGGTTGAAGCAGTGTAGTTCCACTTGAAAGGTTGTGGTTTAACAGAATGGAAACAATATGGTTCCTCTTGGAGGATTGTGGTTTGAAAAAGCAAAAACAATATGATTCCTCGACACGTGTTTCCCCGCCGCTGATGTGCGGCGGTTCTTCAGGAGGATTGTGGTATAGAACAATTGTGTTCAAATCTGAGAGAGAGGAGGAAGAAAAGAGAGGAAAAAGAAAGGAAACAGATAACGATCGGTGGGAAAGCAGTATGGTATCTTGTTTAAAATATCACATTTTATCTCAATACGATGTCACAAGTAAGGCAGGATGAGTACTTACTTATGTAGAAGATCAATGGTGTTGGTATAAAGGTTCTCACTCTGTGGTAGAATATGTTGTTTGGTCTGTAGCACAGGGTCTTATCTGTTGATAAATGGATATATAAGAATACTTGTGTCATGAGATTAGCGTAAAAATATGTGAGGTTATATGGTACAAGTACAGGTTAGACCCAAAAAGGTACTGAGTTGAGAAAAGATTTAGGTGCACTTGTATAGAAAAATAGTGTGGGTGTGCATGAATCAGATGGAGAAGAGGGGAGGTAAGGAGAGTTGTATGGAGGAAGTAATTTAAATAGTGTAACAAGGGTGGAGGTAAATCCAGTCTAGCTTGATTCTTAAGAGAGGTGAAGAAATAGATAAGCTGCTTACCACTGAGTGAACAATGTCCTGCCCGTTCGGATTCTGCTGCCGTACTGACAGCATACAGTCTTGGCGAATATATGTGTATTCGCGGGCCGACGCGAGCGCGGTGACGTCACGCGCACGCACGTTGTTGCGTGATGACGTCATCGTGCCCGCGCGACACCGCGCTATTATGGTGTGATTGAAATAACGAAGTGGCTTGCTCTCCAGGCACCCGTGTATTTGTATAACATTGTGTTGATGAAAAGGTATCTTTCTCTTAAAAAAATGTTTAATATATGTAGAAATGCAAGAATAAAGACTATAGGATATACTAAATATAAAAATGTGAATGGTATACATGGTAATTACTAAAACATATACGTGCCGTTAGGCAGACACATGTTCTAAGTGTCAACCATTAAACTAGCTATGTCAGACCTGGTGTCGGCTGGACTAGCTAGGTGGTATGTGATGACTCTGATAGTATTCTATGTACTATATGGTCAGAGAAAGACAATAGTGGAAGTAAAGAAAAAAGTTGCAGTGGACAGGGTCATGATACAGTCACAATGATGGGAAAGACACACATGCAGGTAGGGCCTAATGGTGCCTGAGCTAGCTAATTGGTGATGTATGTGTTCACGGTAGATGGGTCAATCTTAGTGATAGAAGCATGGGAAGGCCATTTGTAAAAGAATGTAGCATGTAGTTTGTAGAAATCCAAATGGTAAGAGAGAGGGTGATAAGCAAAACAGTCTCTCCAAGGCCAGGTAATTGTAAGAAAGATTGTAAGAATATCGAAACATGGGAGAGGTCAGATAACATGCAGAGTATGCTGAACCTTAGATTTACAGAAAATGGCATAGTTCCTGGTCGCTATTTAGACCTGTGTTGCAAGTGTCCATTAGGCAGATCCAGCAAGCTTCTTGTTGTCTAAGTTTCAGTTCCATATTGCCTCCACGGGGGGCAGGTTTTAGTTTGGCAATTCCAAAAAAATTCAATTGGTTGATCTGAGTCGGTAGAATGCGTTTGTTGAAAATGGGTGGCTAGCGGAGATCTTGAGTCCTGGTTGACAATTGCCCGAATATGTTCACTGACTCTGATTTTCAATTTTCTGATGGTGCTCCCAGTGTAAAGCTTGTTACATGGGCACTGGATGATGTATATTGTAAATTTGCTATTGCAGTTGATGAATTGTTGAATGGGAGATGCCCTCTGCTAGCTGTGAAAACCAGAGGGTGTTTTACTGCTGAAACCCCAGGAAGCCTTTGCTCAGGTGGCCAGGGCACGGCCTTTGGATCCAAACCCTGGGGGTGGACAAGTGTGGGAGGATCACCTGAGTGGGAGGTCCTCGGGGAGTGGGGCAGAGAAACTTGATGGCGAGACACGGTATCCTCCTTCTTCCAGTTACCCACAATTGCACACCCCCTTTACCGTTTTGGGACATTTCCAAACACACATCTCCCACTCCCCATTTTCACATAATACTGCGAAGAACAAGAGATTGCTGAGAGTAGTAAAGATTACCTGTATAAAACACCTTATGACACAGAGGAAAGACTACCACCAACTACCCTCCATGTTGTCCTGCTAATGACATCAGGCAGGGTCAGGCACTTAATTGTAATCGTACACTCATGACCCCTATTTCCTCTTCCCACATGGTTAAAAGGTGGAACACTGAGACACACTGGAGGCGAGGCAGTGCACATGAAGGAGCAGCTCTTCCAGAGAGGTGGCGACCCGGGCAAAGGAGAGCAACAGACCAGAGGACTAGGGGAAAGAAGCTGAAGGCCAGAAACCCCTTTTGCCAGCAATCGTTGAATCCTGAAAGCCGCAAGGGATACGCCAGCCAGCCCAGCTGAGAAGAAAGAGTAATTGTACCGAGTGCAGTAAGGTTAACCGCTGTCCTCTCAGGTGAATGGCAGAGTTAGGGAGGCACCATAGCAGCGAGAGTAACAGCCTTGACTTCACTTCACGTTAAAAGATGCGACAAGCAGGCAAGCCTCTCAATGCAACCCGTGAGTCAATTCTTGGGTCTGTGTTTTAGAGTGCCTGCAACTGTTGCTAAGGGAAAATGAAGGTTACGCATGAGAAGATATGCTGCGAGAGAAAGCGAGCCTATGATTCAGAAAATTGACTCACAAGTAGTAAGTAGCAGAGTGGTCCGGCAAAAAGAAAGTAGCACATTCGAAAGCCTCTGTGAAAGGTTGTCAAGTGACAAAAACGGAAAGAAGTGAAATAAGTGAACGCATAAAGGCGAATGGATTTGAAAGGCGTAAACCAGCCAGTTTGATCCTGGCAGGGGGGAACTGAGAATGTGAAGTGAACATTGGTGAAACTAAGTAATACAAGTATCAAGATTCATTGCAAGGGAAAAGGAACGATTATGAGAATCCTATGGTAAAAAGTCATAAGTGGTCATGTTGAGGTAAAGCAAAAGTCCTCATAGTTGCGAAAGTCTTCGACAAGCGGAAAAAGACTGAAGCCCGACGGAGGGAAGTCTTAAGAAAGATATGATGAAAGCATGGGGAAGGGAACCCCGGAAAGCAAATTATTAAGGAAAGCTCGAGCCTGATTTGAGGGTAGCTTAAATGGGACTATAACCAGATTGAAAGACACTTGTTAAGCTGTGCAGAAATGAATGGGGATAACCTGGACTTGGGGAAATGGGAAACCCAAGAGGTTGAACCCTCCAAATTTTGTGACGGACAATTTGCAAACCGAAGACTGCTCTGGGAGACAGAGCAAACTGCCAAGGTGTCCACAAGCCAGTGTGTGTCTGGGTGCAAAATGTTCCTCCTAAATCCTGTGTGCCATATAACGTGGGGAAGTCGAAGAGGAGCCATAGTGAGACATATTACTGCCATACGGACATTTTTGTTTCACACTGATTTTTCCTTTGAGAATACATTTCTCTGTACACATTTATTGTAATAGAGCGAGGGCAGGCATTAGGTTTTCTAGTTTAAATATTATGATTTGGACCAGACTGGCCAGGACTGCTTATCTTTTATTTTGATGGTTGAGTGCACTCCCATTTTAGCGTTAAGGCAAGATAGCTTTTTGATCCCCTTCAAAGTAAATAAAGGTTTTCAAACTTCTGAATATTGTGTTAGTATTCACTTTGATACCATGCCCGCCTCACATAGCCCCCAGAAAACCCAGCGGCACCATGCAAGTGTTTTCAAAGTTGGGATATGATCAACCCCAAATGCTCTCTGACGTTCATTAGTATTAAGTCTGACTTGGTGGTTTCCACTAGAGCATGAGACCTTTCAGTCAAGAAGGAGCAAAGCCAATCAAACACAGGTCCAGTCATCCACATGCGCTCTGCAATGGTGGAAAGGAGTACTAAATGGATGACCTTGTTGAATGCTGCTGACTGGTACTAGGAGACGCGATCTTGCCCTCCTGTCCTTTGACCTTTGATATAAGGGCCACTACATAATCTATCAGCTGTACCCTGATATTCCTTCAACAGCCAGCTCGAAGGCCTGATTGGTAGGGTTGGAGGAGTTTGTGGTCTATGAGCTGACAGATAAGCTGACGGATAAGCAAAGATGGAACACATTTTTCAAGAGCTGTTCTGGAAATAAAGACCAGTAGAAATTGTTCAGATCATAAGGGATTTATTTTGTAAGTCTAATAACATTCCCTTGCTTAAACAATACAAGGAAGCTCTGAAATGATGCATACATTTTAAAAAGAGGTTTTCAAAATGGAAGAGTAGCAAAAGGGATAGTTTTCAGTATGGCTGCAGTGATGAATGGGTGCAGAAGTATGTGGACTTCATGGAGTTCCAAAACTCTGACCAGGCAAAGGAGGAAATCATTCTAGCCATGAACAATTCTGAGTTGCATAATGAAATTAGGGAAAGGTTCTGCAGGCAATTTTGGCACATTTTGGAGTGAGCTGGAGAGGCACAGACCTGGGGTGATGGTGGGATTTAGGCACTGTCTACTGATGGAAAAACGTTTGCATGGATGATTTACGGTTCCAGCTGTTTGGGTAAAAAATGTCAACGCTTCAGCTAATTTCAGGTGGACTTTATAGGCAGATGTAGTTTTTAATTACATCTGCATGTTTCTATGGAATTTGTTTTATTGGAGGTCTTCTTTTGGATCTGTGATATATATTGTGTTGTAATGTTGTGCATGATATTATTGTTTGTGAGTGGATATTTTGGCTTTGAAACCATGGATTAGGGGTAGGTGGGGACATGTACCCTACAGCCTTTTTTGAAAAGTGAATATATTTCCTAAAGTCAATAGAAGATACAGTACCAGGGAGCAGAAGCATGTTGACAACCTTTTAGAACTTCGTTTGGCTACTTCGATAGGAATGATCAATGCACATTAAAGGAAATGAAGTGCTACGTCCTCCTGAAAAGGATTGGCAAGATGATGGGGGAAGAGCGGAGGTGCTTGCAATTTGGATATGAGGAGGTCGGGCGATGTCAAGTTCTAAACTACAGGTAGAAAAATGAGCACTAGCCATTGGCTAGTGACAATTGACGAGTAAGACATGGTGTGCTGTGTGTATTGGTAGAATTGAGATGGCAAGTGATTGTTTATGGCATGCTACTAGCTTGCAACTTGAAATGTGTACCCAGTCCCCTAGTTGAAAAATATACTCCTTAAAAAATACGAAAGCACAATTTTAATATGTTTCCATGTTTCCGGTTTTCCTCTTTATTTTAATCAATATTTCATACTTATTTAAAACACTCTTGCTAGTAAAGAAGAGATTAACGAAAGACCAGGGACCAAATATAGACAAGGATGTTGCATATGTAAAACCAGTGCTACTCAGACCCAGTCTTCACAAATACAAAGAGCTTTGCTGCACAATGAACAAAATAGACGCTGCAATTTACAACTTCCGTTTATGTTTCCATGTTTCCATGTTTCCGGTTTTCCTCTTTATTTTAATCAATATTTCATACTTATTTAAAAAACACTTGCTAGTAAAGAAGAGATTAACGAAAGACCAGGGACCAAATATAGACAAGGATGTTGCATATGTAAAACCAGTGCTACTCAGACCCAGGCTTCACAAATACAAAGAGCTTTGCTGCACAATGAACAAAATAGACGCTGCAATTTACAACTTCCGTTACAAATCACACATGAGTTGCACAGTAGCTTAGGAGGAAAGTGAATTTCCAACCTTAATTGCAGCACACACAAACGTATAAATGGATACGTGTAAGGGGGTTATAAGACATCTCACTACTGTTTGTAATGAATCTCACTACTTTTTTTAAAGAGAGGACTCCCTCTCCTGTGTGCTAAACATGGAGGAGGATTCTCCCAGAGGCTCAGATAGGATTGGAGCAGAGATAATCAAACCTCAGTGACGTATTTTACCGCACATCTCTGCTGAGCGTCTGCTGGGGGGTGCCTCTCCTTGTTCAGCACGTCCAATGCTTGGGCCTTACAAGTCACCCGACAAGGTTATTGCCTCCCGTTACTACAGAGTCCCTGAAGCAGGGTCTATTGACTACCCCCTTGTCTGCGGATCCCGTCCTCCTGGAGGAGGAGGTCTGTCAGCTGCAGGTGAAAAGCCTGATAGAGCTGGTTCCATGCTCAGAACAAGGAGTGGGGTGGTACTCCACCTATTTTCTGATACTAACATAGGATGGAGCTTGCGTCCCACTCTGGATCTGCAGCTGCTTAACTCGTTCTTGCACAAGGACTAGTTCAAGATGGTTACTCTATCCCAGGTTCTACAATCCCTCAATCTGCAGGACTGGTTGGTTCCCTGGACCTTCAGGATGCCTACTTCGTGTGCCAATTCATCAACCGCACAGGAAGTCCATGAGGTACACAATGGGCCAACACCATTACCAGTTCAAGGTTTTGCCGTTCAGTCTTTCCTCTACACCCAGAGTTTTTCACCAAGCTGCCGGCAGTCTTTGCGGCTTGCATCTGAAGGGAAGGCATTTGTTTTTTTCCCTTTCTGGATGACTGGCTTGTCTGAGCTTGCACCCCATGTCTAGTGTCGGAGCACATGCACTGTTGCACAGCTTGGGTTTTTTCCTGAACTTCAAAAGTCTCCGGTTTCGCTGTCCCAGTCTCTCTGATTTGCTTGCCTGGGCAGGGCCTTCCCGCACGAGGATTCAGTGGCGAACATCTTTCGGTGGTGAAAGTCCTCCAATCACAGGAACAAGTCTGTGCCTCGTCTATCCTGTTCCTTCGGCGCCTCATGGCCTCCTGCATCCTTGCAATGGCAGAGGCAAGGCTGCACATGAGATGGCTTCAGTGGCTTCTCTGTTGCCAATGTTTGCAATTCCAGGGACACATGTCAGACCTTCAGCAGGTCTTGAACAAGGTGGCTCAGGATCTCGCGTGGAGGTGTGATACAACTTGCTGAGAGACGCTTTGTTTCACCAGCCATGGCCCCAGGTGACTGTGGTTACGGATGCATCTCTGACTGGCTGGGGCACTCACCTGTCGGACCGAACGGCGAGCGGACTGTGGTCTCTTGCAGAGTCTCGGGAATCCATCAACTTGCTGGAGTTGGGGGTAATCAGGCTGTCCCTGGTTGCTTTCCTCCCCTCTGTGAAATGCAAGACTGTGCTGATCCTGACAGAAAACAGTGGCCATGCCCTACCTCAACAAAGGAGGTTGAGTGGGGTCTTTGCCTCTGTGCAGGGAAGCAATGCGACTGTGGTTATGGGCTCAGAAGAACAGTGTATCTTTGATAGCAGCTCAACTGGTTGGACGAGAGAAGGTCACAGCGGATACCTTGAGCAGAAAGTGGGAGCTCTGTCAGGAAGTTCTGTAGGAGATTTCTTGTTGGGGAACTCTTCAATTAGACCTCTACAGGAAGTGCTCAAGGGAATTTCCTCATCAGGGAGATCTGGGGGACGTGCCGACGGTCGAGTAGACTTTCAACCTCCTTTACGCGTTCCCGCCGATCCCTGTCATTCCTCTGGTTCTCAGGGGATAGTGCCAGTTGGGAACCACGATGATCCCGAACACCACAACTGCAACCTGAACCTTCATGCTTGGCTACTGAGAGACTGAGATACAAGGAGTGGTACTTGTCAGACGACGTCCTCGATGTGCTCCTTTCAACTTGGAGGCCCACTACGAAATCTGTTTATGCTTGCAGGTGGCGTACATTTTTTATTTAGTGCTGGGAGAGGAACCCGGATCCTTTATCCTGTCATGTGTTGGATTTTCTACTTAAATTGGCACTGTGATGGGTTATCTCGCTGCTATTTCAGTGTTCAAGATGTCCCCAGAAAAGGGTTTGTTCTTCTCAATTCCCACAGTTATGCAATTCCTGTGGGGTTTTGTAACCCGTTTCCTTCCGGCAGTTTGTGGTTCCGGCGTGGGATTTGAATTTAGTTTTAACGTTTTTATGGGTTCTCTGTTTGAGCCCCATCATTCATTTTTTATTAGATTGCTCACCGTTAAGGTGATTTTTCTGATTGCCATCACTTCTGCGAGATGGGCGAGTGTGCTTCAGGCCTTGTCTGTTTTACCTCCATATTCGTTTTTTTTCAAAGAGAAGGATTACATTGAGAGTGTGACCCTCCTTTCTACCAAAGGGGGTTTCAGATTTCCATCTCTCTCGGAAGATCCATCTTCTATTGTATTTTTCCTCTGCCTCACCGTTCCAAGGCATACAATTGATTCCACTGGCTGGACCTGGTACGGATCCTTAAGTTCTACCTCTTATACTAGAGAGGTTAGGAAGGATTACCAACTTTTTGTTGGTTACATTGGTGCTCGTGCTGGCAGGGTTGTGACCAAACAGACCCTTTCCAGATAGTTCATTCTCTGCATCTCCGAATGCTACGATCTGTCTGATAAGGATTTGCCTGAAGGTCTCAGAGCTCGTTCTACCAGGGGAGTGGCTGCCACCTCTGCCCTGCAGAGGGGAGTCCCAGTCCTGGATATTTGTCAGGTTTCAATGTGGGCGTCCTTGCACACGGTTGCTGATTATTTCTGCTTAGATTCACTTGCAAGCCAAGGTGACCATTTTGGTAGGGCAGTCCTCCAGATTTTTTCTGGTTTAGGTGGTGTTTTTGCTACCTCCCTCCTCCAGGTCTACGTGTTGCTTTGGGAGTCTATCATAGATGAGGAATCTGTGGGAGGAAAGAATCCATTAGAAGAACAAAGTATGACCTATGTTCTTAGGGTTAATGGTACACAAAATACAGTCTTCAATGATTTTGGAAGTTACCTTTTGCATTATTTAATGTTTCGACAAGTTACCTTCAGGGTAACCTCTCAATAGGATGTGTTGTGATGTATTGTTTGCAGTTGTTTCATGGACTACATTAATTCTGAAAAAGAAACAGCCAGACATCTCCAATAGTTATTTACTTCAGAACCTAGAGCTAAATTTAAAATGGGTTTGATTAGTGCCTTGGTAAATACTGCCTTCTAATCATATTCTTGTATGTCTTCTAAATGCTTGCATGTATCAAGACGAACTAAACATTTCAAGGGCCTATTTCTACACATTACTAGTATTACTCTCTCACAGTTTTAATAAAGTATAATATTTGTATTTCATGTACACATCCTACCATACAGGGTCTATAGAGGTTTGGTGTATTACAAAACCTGATAACCAACACAGAAAACCTGTAATTCCAATTATGAATGGAGGGCTTCTCCATTGCCATTTTAGTGCTGCATCCTTACCCACACTCTGAAAAGGAGAGTACTTGCAGTACACTACCTGCAAACCTGCTGTGCCAAGCACACAAGGGAAGGATGGGTAGGTGAACAAAAAAAAGGTCAGATGATACTATAGGAAAACATGTCAAAGCTGGCTCTGCCAATAAATGCCAGTACCCCCACATAACATGCTCCTGTTGGCTGTGCCATTAAAAATACAATCCCACAATAAGAAAATATGTCCAAAGTGGCTCCAGTGTAGGGCATTCTAGACACACAAAAACACTTATCGTGCTTGCTTAATCATAGATGCCCAGTAAATAATATCATGCCACAGTATGAAATGGCTAGACTGGCTGCACCAAAATGTCAGTCTAGCCACGTAATAACACACATCAAGATGGCTTTGTCCGAAAATGCCAGGAAAACATGCAGTGCTGCAGTAAGAAATCATTTCCTTGTATGGATTCACGTATACCTCCACCCAACATATAAGAACACTAATGTTTACATTACCTTTAACACCAGTAAAACATGCAATGCCACCATAAGAACACATATCATATTTGCCTTGCCTCTTATGTGAGTAAAAAATGCCATGCTAAAGAATGAAAATGTCCAGTTTGCATGTTTCATTGTGCTGTAAACGCCCACCCCAAACCTCTCTCTGTGTAATAACATTCATCAGGTTGCCTTTGCCCAATAATACCAGCAAAAGGTGTAAGAAAATGTCCATCCTCCAATGTTCCTTGCCTGAGCCCCAGACTTTAACGCACACATTCCTACCCATTCAGCCACTAGTCACTCACCCATTGGCGCCTTGTGAATATTTTTATTGGGAGGGGTGTAAACATTTCCCACAAATTATCAGAGCCTGCAAGCTTAGCGAGGGAGCCTGAACCAACCAAAGGTTGTTCTGGCGGTTTTGGAGTTATCACTCCGTCCTGAGAAATATTTTCGAATTATGGGTTCAAATGGTGCTTTGTACAGCACACTGTCTGTGAAAAATTAGGTAAACATCCAGACAGTTTGCGATTGGTTGTAGGGTAACCCGAATACAAAAATGGAATAGATGCCTTTCACCATCAAGTGCACGGGAGCATTTCCCCAAAGCATTTCTATGATACCTTTGCCCACAAAATATGGTAGTTTAAAAATGCTGACTGTGCCCATACATGTCCATGATAGCTGCACCTATACATGCCAGTATTCCCATATTAGAACATGCTCATGTTTGATTTGTGCATAATGAAAGTAATGATACAATAAGAAAATATGTCCAAGCTGGCTTTGTCAGTATATGGGAGTACCCTCATGTAAGGACATACTCCTGTTAGCTTTGCAATTCAAAATGCCATGCCACAACAGGAACACATGTCTAAACTGGGTGCATCAAAACACCAAACTAGCCAAGTAATAACATATATCATACTTAGTTTATCATTGAAGCCCAGAAAAGAATGTCCTGACAAACTAAGAAAGGGATATACTGGCTGCCCCAAAATGCCAATCAAGCAAAGTAATAACATATATGTCACAGTAAGGAATGACTAGACTGTATGCACCAAAATGCCAGTCAAACCACTAAAAAACACATCATGTCTGCTTTATCATGGATTCCCATTAAAATGACATTGTAGCGCACCACTTTGACCCCCCACACATCCCCTCTACCTTCCACCCATCTCCCCAATCCCCAAAATCAACTCCTCAGCCCAGCATTAAACACAAGCACACACACGTTCACACATGCACTCATTCAACATACACTCAATCACACACATTACATAATATACATATTCAACCCCACAGATCTCCTCTCTTCCCCAACCCTAAAATCAGCTCCTCAGCCCATCATTAAACAGACACACCCTTTCACACACCTTTCACACATGCACCATACACTACAGACACGCATACCCAGCCACCCATACATCATACACCCACATTCCATAATAAACATATTACCCCCCAAATGTCCCCCTCCCCCTCCAATCTCTTCCCCAACACAGCTCCTCAGCCCAGCATTAAGCACAGGCACACCCCCATTCACACATGCACCATACACTCCGACATGCACATCCAACCACCCATACATCATACACTCACATTACATATACACTCCCACACGTCCCCTCTACTTCCCACCCTTTCCACAATCCCAACATTAGCTCCTCAGTCCAGCATTACGCACAAGCACACACCCATTCACACATGCACCATACACTCAGACACGCACAAGCAGCCACCCATGCACAATACGCTCACTAAATCACAGACATCACATAACATGCCCTCATTCATTCACAGATATACACCCCGCATGTTCCCTCTCCCTCCCCAACCCCCAAGAGCTTCTCAGCCCAGCATTAAACACAAGTACACGCACACATTCAGCAGGTCTTTCTGGTTGATTGTGTATGCTGGCAGTCATGCATCGCAGGACAATCTCATTGGCCTCATGTAGAAGGTAAAAGGTGCATACAAATAGTATTACAACTGTTCAAATTGTTGAACTTATATCTGCGGTCAGCAGCAATCCAAGGACCAACCATTTGTTGGTATGGTAAACATGGGGATACAATTGATTTATTGTAACCCATTTGTTTCCTGTGTGGATGTGTGCGTGTTTTAATAAATGCATTTTTGTCATGTGAATACATCGAGGAACATACTGGTAACAAATCATCTTTTTAAATGACAAATAATTAATGTGGATAAATACAGAAAAAATTGCCCAAAAAATGGTTAAATACAGACGGAAATTATAGAAATATAAATACCATAAAACCGGGAGCCTGATTATAATTGCCTTGCTTAAGTACCTGAAAATGTACCAGCCTTTCTACTACAACAAAAAATAAATAAAAGGTTTTAATATAATGACAACTTTTGAAGCACTTTCATGTGCATTTGTTATTTAAGGAGCAAGCTTTCTGACTCATTATTCAAATGAAAAGTGATTCAAATGAAAAGTGATAGTCTTTTTCTCCAGTATGGGGTCTGGTATGGATTCACATGCTCATGAACATTCCCTGTCTTCCGACTGGGAATCCTCGGTAAAAGAAAAAACGGTTTCAATTTCACTTTAAAACTGTATTTCTCTTCTAAACCAATCACTGTCCTCTGGGTCATACTGCTCCCATCTAATGACAGTCCTCCCCCTAGCTCTGATTCTGGCAGCCATCTTCAGATTTTTGCCACACGCTTCAGTGTTAGGAGTCCTTGAGTTTGCTCTCCGAGATATTTCTATGTTTTTTTGAGTTTTTCGATGACAAAAGTTTAGTTTTTGTTCCAAAGAGCCTGGGAGCTCTTTCCCTCATCTGCCGGCAACGGAGATCCATTGTCAGTGAAGCTCCGTGCCCCTCAAGGTCAAAAATTCATCGAAGCTTCTAGAGGGGCATCTTGGGCCTACTTCGCTCCCTCTGACCGTGACAGGAGAAGAATGGGAGGTCCCTCTTCAGACCCTTCACCAAATGCGGGCTACGGAATGTGTTTGTGGAAGACAAGCACCTACAATGCTTCTACTGCCTACACCCGGACCATAAGGAGGTAGAGTGCGAAATATGCCTAGGTTTCTCTAAGAAAACGACGAAAGACAGGCATCTTAGGCTGGGGTCATGCCTTAAATCGAACAAGGCCTCTTCCAGGTGCTCCGAGCAGGGTCATGCCTCGTCCAGGATTAGCCAGTCTGAAGAGCGGTCTTCTTAGTCCTTTGAGGTCGCCCCATCCGTGGGGAACCATGATAAGGCCAAGATCCGCAAGTCCGAGTCCACCGGGTTCGCTGCTAATGCAGGTCCCAATTAGGATAGGGCACGATCAGCATCGCCTTCCCCCTCCATAGCCAGCCTACCATTGAGCTACTCTCCAAAGAGAAAGTCGTCCACCCCGGCTAAGCTATGGGAGAAATCGGGTAAGCCAAAGACAGAGGAGGAGAAGAAGACTGCGCAGCCCAGGCAGGCTCATCCGGCCCAGACAAAGTCCTCATCAGCAACTTTGTTGATATCTGCTATGGCTACGGCCACTAAGGACGCTGATCCTATGAGGGTGGCTCCCGCATTACAGAAAGTGTTGCTGCCCCCATGACGCAACAACACTGCAGATGCAGGCCTCCTAGATCGCCGTTCAACCTATGGATGTCTTGTCCATGGACGATTACAGGCAAGAGTCTGTGCATACAGTCCACAAGGATGATGGCAGCATAGTACCTTGTTTTCCCTCCTTACCTTCTCAGCAGAGGGGCATTTCCTTGGACATTTTATCGACTCTCCATACCCGAAGTACCTCAGGCTCCTGATCTGCCTCTGCCTAAAAAGAGGAAGCGTCATCTGACGCCCCTGTATTTACCTCCTCCATCACGTCAGGCCCCAACTCCTCTAGCGGACCCGGAGATGGGAACTTGGACGGATATGGCCAAGAGTACGGGCGAAGATGAAGACTTCATCCCAGCGGACAATAAGTCACCACATTTGGATGCTCCACCTAGAGTTTCCGCCCGGGCGAGGTGGGATTGTTCCACTCCATGATCGCCAGGGCCTCTGAGCTATTCCAGCTGGGGCCCAAGGAAACCATGAAGGAGGGCTTCTCGTATCAAAGGTGAGAGGCCAAAAGGAAGACTATCATGGCAGTATCTTTTCTGGACGATATTTGGGAAGAGGGCCTGGCCCTCATGATGAACATCAGCCAAGCGGGACAGGCTGGAGAAGAAGTATAGGGACTCACCGGACTCAGTGGTATCTGCAGCTGCAAGTAAACGGTCGGCTAACCTGTCATCGTTGTCGGTCGCTCCGGACAGTGAGGAAAAAGGGATGGACGCTATGGGGAAGAAAGTGATAAACGGTGGCGTCCACAATCAAGGCAGCTAGCGCCTTGGCGATCCTAGCCAGGTAGGACAGGGAATTGTGGTACAAGCTAGGACTAATCCTGGAATTCCTCCCCAACGATAAGAAGATGGAAGCCATTGCCCTCTTTCAGGAAGGGGAGGTGGCATCAGACCATGCCATCATGGTGGCAGTGGATGTCACTGACACAGGTTTCTGGCAAATGGGGAACAGAGTCTGCCTTCGTCGACAGGGATAGATGAAGGCCACTAACTTCCGTCAGGAGGTCCAACCGAAGGTGCTTGACATGCCTTTCGACAGCGAGAATCTGTTTAGGAATGCGGTCGACAAGTCCCTCCAGGCCATCAAAACGGATACGAAGATGGCGCGTTCCCTTGGCATGCTTCAGCAACACTGCAGGTGAAAATCGAGCAGGTCACCAAAGGGTTTCTCCACGTCCTATAGATAGCCTTCATGCTCCTCAACGTAAGAAGCCTACAGGGGCCGCTCCCAGTCCTACGGTAGTGGAGGTCAGCATCACGATCGCCTGCAGGGCAGGACGCCGGCACCCAAGCAAGCCTGAACCGGCCAAGATGTCGGGGACCTCCCAGTCATGTACCCCGGTAGGAGGCCGGCTGACTAGGTTCATCAGCGAGTGGACAGATGTCACCACCGACAGATGGGTGCTGGACACTCTCGCCCAGGGGCTCACCTTGGAGTTCCAACGCAGGTGTCCTCAAATTCCAACAGTTCCCTGTCAGGAGCAACACATCCCTCAGCTCCTGGAAGAGTTACGAGCTATGCTATGGAAAGGGGCGATAGAGGTAGTTCCCCAACGGCTCTGGTGGTCCGGAGTCTATTCCAGATACTTTCTAGTCAGCAAGAAGGCACAGAGCCTCATTATGGGTTTGGAGGCAGCCATGCCCTTGTTAAGGGCATGGCTGCCTCCAAACTCGGGTCCGGGTCCGTGGTCCCTGAATGGGGAAATACCAGGCCATTCTGACCTTGGAGGGCCCGGTATTTACCCATTCAGGGAACCCGGACCATCCCCATTCCCATTTGAGCCCCCATAGGGCTCAGTGGGAATGGGGAGCATGCTAACAACGGGCCCGTTAATGACAGGCATGTTGTTAGCATGCTGGGCCGCTCGTGGGACCCGCTAAGGACGTCTGGTAAACCCAGGCATCAAAAGCGTGTCCCGCGAGCGGCCCTCGTAATAGGGCGGTATGGGGTTAACGGCTCCGGCACTTTTACCGGTGCCATTAACCCCTTACCGCCCACCTCCTAATGAGGCCCACAGGGTTGGAGACCCATTCTGGACCTGTCGTCTAAACAAACCCTTAAAATCCCAAAAATTCAGGATGGTCACGTTGCAGCACATGCTCGGCCAGCTGGAAAAAGTGCATTTCTTGACGTCGTTGGATCTGGAGGATGCCTATTTCCACATCCCCATTCACAAGAAACATGGACACTGTCTCTGTTTCGTGGTGCAGGGGCAGCGCTACCAGTTCAATGCCCCACCATTCGGCTTGAAGTTGGGCCCAAGGGTGTTCACAAAATGCCCAGTGGTGGCCCATCTACGTCTACAGGGCATACACATATACCCCGTACCTGGACGATTGGCTGAAATTCTCCCGCTTGCTTGATGCCAACACAGAGCGCGCTGTTCCTCAGCACCAGACTCAACACAGTAGCTTGTCTGGTGTCGTCCTCAGAGGAGAGGATAGCAGCCATTCAAGGAAAGGTGCAGCAACTATCGTCGGCGAAGTTGGCTACAGTGTGGGCCATCAAGTTGTTACGGGGCATGATGTCATCCTACATCTACATCCTACGTCCGTCTCTCCAGGTTGTAGATGTGATCCCTTCAGGAATTCTTGGATGCCCGTTGTATACAGGTGTCTGGACGTTTCAAGGACAAGATGCCTCTCACTGAGGAGTTCCGGCGGGCGATAGAGTGGTGGGGTGTCTGTGCCCACATCGCCCAGGGTGCAGGATTTCAAAATCCTCCATACCAGTAGCCGGTCACCATGGATGCCTCTCTGGAAGGTTGGGGGGCGCACACCAGATGTCTACACACCAGAGGCCTGTGGCTGCCAGAGGAGAAGGACCTGCACATCAACATCCTGGACTACGGGCAGTGTTCTGGGCTTTCAAGTCGTTCCTACCGTCTCTGAAAGGCAAGTTGGTGAGGATCTTCACAGACAACACCACCACCATGTTCTACATAAGGAAGCAAGGGAGAACTCGATCCTGAGCGCTTTCCAAAGTACCGCAGGACGTATGGCATAGGGCCATCGAACAGGGGATGTTCCCCGTCCCTCTCCACCTGGCGGGAGTCAAGAACACCATTGCAGACTCCCTCAGCAGTGAACTGCGCTCCTGCCACAAGTGGGAACTTCATCAGGATCAGGTGGATCTCCTTTTCTTCAAATGGGGCAGACCCCAGATCGATCTGTTTGCCATGGCAGCGTACTCCAAATGCCAGAAGTTGGCCAGCAGCTTCCATCAGCCGGGGAGCCTAGGGGGACGCATTCTCCTTCTCTTGGGAAGGGCTGTTTCTGTACACATTCCCCCCGTTCCCTCTCCTGCTACGTGTCATCAACACACTCGGTGGCGATGCAGGTTGATACTCATTGCCCCGGCATGGCCGAGGCAAATTTGGTATCCGGATCTTCTCAGCCTATCAGCATCGCCCCCAGTCAAGTTGCTGGTGGTTTCCAGAGCTGCTCTCCTGAGAAAGAGGCACAATCCTTCATCACGATCTGGGATCGCTGAAACTGAAGGATTGGCACCTATAGTGAAGTCCTGGCCAAACCCAGGGCGTCGTCAACTTTCAAGTGCGACGGCCATAAGTGCAAGCGTTTTGCTACATGGTGCTGGTCACAGAAAATTGCCCCTCTGAGGATCATGGGTCCACAGATACTTCCGTACTTGCTGTCCTTGGCAAAAGCTGGACTGGCTCACGCATCCATCAAGGTACATCAAGCAGCCATCTCACGCTACACCAGATCCCCAGGGAGATCCTCTCTGTGGTCCCACAAACTTGTAAAGGAGTTTCTCAAAGGATTTGTGATCCTTCCTGCTGTTGAAGGCTCCTGCACTGGTGTGCGGGCCCCACATGCTTCTGAAGAGGCTCATGGGGGGCCCACTTCAAGCCTATGCACCAGGCCCCACTCAAGTTTCACTCGTGGAAGACGGCTTTCCTGGTGGCCATCATCTGTGGGTGAGATCCAGGCCCTATCCTGCAAGCAACCGTACCTGAATTTCCACGATTCAAGGGTGATATTGCATGCCCACCCCTTTTTGACAAAGGTTACGTCGGAGTTCCACCTCAAAGAGCTTTTGGTGTTGCCCGTTTTCTTTCTGAAACCTTTGTCGCTGGCGGAAAGGACCTTGCACTCGCAGGACGTTGCTTGTGCCTTGAAGTTCTATGTGACATGCACGCAGGGTTTTCAGAAGACTTCTCAGTTGTTTGTGAACTTTGGTCCTGTGAACCATGGGAAGGCCTTGTCCAATGCTTCCATGTCGAGGTGACTCTCCGGCTGCATCATGCACTGTCATCGGTTGGCAAACCCACCGCTGCCGGGCCGTCCGAGAGCCCACTCCACCAGAGCGATCGCCAGCTGAGAGGACCTTGCATTCGCTGGACGTTGCTCGTGCCTTGAAGTTCTATGTGGCACGCACAAATCTTTTTCGGAAAGACTTCTCAATTGTTGGTGGACTTTGGACCTGTGAATCATGGGGAAGGCCTTGTCTAAGGCTTCCATCTCAAGATGGCTCTCCGGCTGCATCATGCACTGTCATCGGCTGGCAGACCTGCCGCTTGCCAGGCCATCCGAGAGCCCACTTCTCCTGAGCGATCGCTGCAACAACAGCTTTCCTTTCTGGTGTATCCGTGCTGGACATCTGCAGGGCTGCTACGCCGAGGTCTACGCACACCTTCGCAAAGTTCTACTACGTCGACAGGGATTCCAGGGAGGCCGTCCGAAGTCGTCCAAGCAGTGCTCTGCAACCCGTTAGCTTGAGGTGAGTATGTTCCAGAGGTAAGTTATTTGCTTCTGTTGAACCTTGCCCCTCCGTGGTTGTGATGTTGTACTGCTGTGTATTCGTTATTCATGAGCATATGAATCCATGCCAGACACCATTGTGGAGAAGGTTTAAGCTACTTACCTGTAACTATTGTTATCCAGCATTGGTCTGACAGCCCTCTGCGGCTCTTGTTGGTGATTCTGCCACTTTGCGTGCTTACCAAATCTGAAGATGGCTGCCAGATGCAGGGCTTAGGCAGATGACTGTCATTGTATCGGGCAGCATGACCCATAAAACAGTGATTGGTTTAGAGGAGAAATACAGTTTTAAAGTGAAAGTGAAACCTTTTTTTTTCTTTTACTGAGGATTCCCAGCCTGACGACAGGCAATATTCATGAGCATGTAAATCCATGCCAGACCCATGCTGGAGAACAATAGTTACAGGTAAGTAACTTAAACCTTTTTAATCTAGCTAATAGGTTGCAGTAAGTTTCGAAACCGTAATACTTTAGTAATGAAAGTAAACAAAGAGGCTGTTTATTTTAGTCACAAATAGTTTCCAGCAGAAACAGTGTTTATTTGTTATGGGCTGCTGCAGAAAAATGATCTGCAGCAGAATGAGGAATCCGAAGAAGCATCTCAGACCTGTAACAGAGATGGGACTGCACTCCACCCACTGGTGTTGTGGATGGATTAAAAAGGAAAGGTAAGATTTACCACCAGATCAGCACAACACATAGGGCCTCATCACAAGTGGGCCGGTCAGGTAACGCCAGAAATAATGCAGGTACGACCGGCTACGGCTTTAACGGACCGGCTCACTCGGTGAGTACAGGCCCCTACTGACATAAAATTAACTGAAGCACTGGCATGTTTAACAACGGTGCCAGTGTCAGTGGTTCCCATCCCATTGAGTCCTGTGGGACTCCATGGGAATCAGAACTTACCTTAATTCCAGCACCTCTAATGTCCCGGTAATATCAGGATATCGAGCGATGGAAACTGTAAGCTGAGATTGCTGGTAAGCCACCGGTTCCACCGGCAATCTCGGAATGGCCCCAATAGGCCTATGAAGGGCTCCATTAATGGAGCTAGCTTGTCATACAACATTGCCTCCCTGAACTTCTTCCCGAAGCACATCAACTTATGCATCCCTTGCTTGCCTTCGATAACTCTGGCTGGAGATCCCTCCTCTTCCTTCATTCATAGGTGATGAAGTTGCTCAGTGGGATAATGACCGGAGGCTGATTTCAGTTGGCAGGTTGTGGGAAGGTTTGTGGTAAAGTTGATTTAGAGAAACTTCCCAAAATCGCTGAGTTTACTATTATGCCTACTAGTTGCAATGCTTTGTACCTTCAATTTTATGGCATTAAAGAGGTACTATGATATACAGCCGAGGCAGTTCCGTGGGGAGAATGTAATATGCAGATCCCAGATTTGTGCTGTGTTCTACATAAAAGGTATTTTTTATTATTAAAACCTCATTTGTTGCAGGCTACCTTTTGGATATAGCACAATGCAAATACCATAGAGCTCTCAAGTTTCCCGTTGCCGTGCGTGAGGAGGCCATCCAGGCATGTTTTTGCTCAGAATTTTGGGACTTATGTTTTTTAAACAAACACTTATGCAAAAAGAAAATCATTAAGAATCAATCCGATGAAAAGGAGTACACTTGCTACTAATGTAGCTAAGTGAGCTAACTGGTTGTTGCTGAGAGTTGAATACAACTTTTGAAGTCATATGTACTAATTCCGAGGGGTCTACCATGTATCCTTCCCAGCACGATAAAGTGAGTAATGTTAAATTGAGTTGGTAACATTTGTTCAGTTCTTCGAAGCGGCAAGCGTTGCGCCAAGTGCTTTATAAATAATTCTATTGTTTAGTTTCTCCTGGCTTAACTAAACAGTATTTTATCAATGACAATTCTGTTCTTTAGTAAATATAACTAGCCGGTATTAGCTGATAAGGTTCCTTATTGGTTTAACACCTTCATTCATGGGCCTAAATTAGCTAACGTTGAACTGTGACAAAACAGAGGTGCTGGTGGTGGGTTCTCCTCCCGACCCTTCACTCTGGATCTCGATTTTCTAGCCCTCTTCTCTAGGTTCTCTTCCTTTCTCAACAGCAAAGGTAAAGAATTTGGGAATTATCATGACTGCCACCTTGTCAATGGACGCTCAGATATCATCCGTCTGTCAAGATTGGGTGTTTTCACTTACAAATCCTGAGACAAGTCCTCCATCTCATACCATCTTCCTTGTGGCCACTGGTTGTACCTGCAATGGTATCTAGCCTGCTGGACTATTGTAATTCTCTACCTTGCACAACCCAAAGGCCTGATCCGTCGTCTGCAGCGCCTTCAGAACATTGCAGCCCGGGTGGCGCCCATATCTTTCCGGTTCTGCGTCGTCTGCACTGGTTACCGGTGGCTCAGTACATTGAATTCAATGCACTCGCCATTGTGCACCGCGCTTTGCATGGACAGGGGGCAGAATATTTACATATTAAATTTTCCCGCTACCTCCCCAGGTGCTCTTTGAGATCCGAGTCTGCTGGCCTGCTTTATGTTCCACAATGTCGCCAAGCACGGGTTGGTGGACGTGCCTTCTCCAACGCAGGAGCACAGCTGTGGAACAAGCGGCCGCCGAATTGAAAAATCCTCTCAACCACTTGGCCTTTAGGAAGGCTTTAAAAACACATCTATTCTTATTATGGTGGTGACTTAGTTGATGGATATATTTTTGGGGCCTCCTTCGTCCTCTCCAGCGCCATGATGCCTTTGGGCGACTGCGCGTTTAATAAGTTGGCCTAACATAACATCACCTTCTGCAAACCGAGAAGTGATCTATCCTGTTATTTACAACACGTGTGAACTGCAGGAATGGTCAAATTAGTACTGAATAAATAATACTTTATTAATGGATAGTTGACTTGAGCATTAGTAGACTATGCTTTACTAGTGAGCTTTTTTTGTCCATGTCAAAAGCATTATTTACTACAGCCCACTAGCCATACAGCTAGTTCATTCAGTAGAATTCCTGCTGCAGAGATCCATTTATAAACTGCAGGTCACAGGCTCCAATCTTATCAGGATAAAATCTTTCCTTTGATATTGGTACAATCATATTCCATAAGTTAACTATTTATTATTGTTGTTACTGGAGCAACAACTGGTTGTGTACTTTGTGCATCATGAATGCATTGGCACTGTTATTAGTACATGTGTACAACTTTAAGGGCTTAACTGGGAAGGGCCCCCTGCGAAAGCTGTTATGGTTGCCGTTAAGAATCTGTTTGCATTTACAGATGTTAATCAGCACTTGAATAGTACTCTATTTAGCTCAGACGAAAACACAAAATTATACATACGCCAGAATGACTTACATTATCCCAATGTAGCATTCAAGTGGTATACAAACCCCCGGCAGATTTTTAGTGTTGCCTGCTGGGATGGGTGAGATGTGGCGCTTGTGGCAATTCGATGTCAAGATAATGCTGTCGGCGAATTTTGTGTGAGGCTACATGACTCCTTGGCCTGCTTTCTATGTGCTAACTGGATATAAATGATCTAGCCTTACTGCGATAACTGGGTATCCTGGAATCCAGCAAAGAAAAAAGTCCCTTGTGTGTTCCCTGATTCGTTCAAACACCCAGGTTATGTTATCAACACAAAAAAGAAAGACTCCTTTGAATGAACAACGTGCTAAAAAAAAGTCACTATCTGCCCCTCATTAAAAGTCTTTCAATGAGGGGCAGATAGTGACCTTTATTTGGCACTTTGTTCATTCAATCCACCTATATTGTTCTAAGCGGCCATAACCAAACATATGACTGCAGACTTAGCTGGGCATGGTGGAATCTGACACTGCTGTTCTAAATGGGAATAATGGAATATGGCACAGCTAAGCTAACTAGGAGTATTGGAATTTGGCACCGCTATTAAAACTGGGTATAATGATAGTTGGCATTTTGGTAAATGACATGAGGTTTAATGGGAACTCCTTTGATAACTGGGCATCATTATATTAGGCTTTAAGGGGCTACCTGAGACTTGTAGAACTCCCCACATCTATGCTAACTGGGTATAATGGAATTTGGCACTGCTTTTCTAATAGAACACAATAAAGATTTTCCATAATAACTTACTAGAAAGTCTTAATTCTATTAAAGACACAGAGGCGAGCATTATGCTTCTCTTCCTTTATTATTCCAAATCAGGAAAAGCTCAGCAGCCAGATATTCTGTGCACCTCACATATTAACATACGTATGAGGGTGCGTCAAACATATAACAACACATAATAAACCACTTTAATATTAATCTCAAGTCCATAACAGTTCCTTAATGGTTAAAAACTTCATTTTCCATGATGCTCCCAACGGTCATGTAGTGTCCATGGCAATGTGTCCCTTGTCCTCCAATGAGCGTGCATGTATCCCCATAAACAGTCTTGAACAAGGAATAACTTCCTCTTTCGAGGCTGCAAACTTGGATGTCCGTTCATAACAAGTAGAAACACAACTGCGGTCAACCAGAAGATGAAGTGTCGAACAGCTGACCGGCCGGACTTGTCTGTAGACACTGTCAAGAAAAAATAGAGAGCTATAATTACTTCATACATATGGTAACCCTAGTTCCCTTGCGGGGTGGGAAGGAAAAGATCATCGTATTAGAATATGACTATGCATATAATTTACATTAAACAATAGTTTGCTGCAATGCTTAATAATATACTCTGGAGCGATGCGTGACCCATTTTCCTTCGCTGGGTGTGATAATGCGCTCCTCCATGTCTTCAATAGAATTAAGACTTTCTATTAAGTAATTATGGAAAATCTTTATTCTACGTCAAGACCGGAGGCTCACATTATGCTAGTTCAAAGCTTACTTACCACAATCGAATCAGGCTGCTCTACCGGCTTCAGGTAGAATTCTTTAAATATTGACTCTCCTGCCCAATCTGCCATCCTCATGATGTCCTCTAAGCGAACACCCACCTGGAAGGCTTTGGAGGCCATGGCCCCTCTAACAGAATGGCAGCCGAAATAAAGAGTATCTATCCCTGCCTGTGCTAGGGTCCAGCGCACCCAGCGTGCTGAAGTAGGGGCTGATACTGCTTTGTGGGGTGTGCGAATGGCTATAAGGAGCTGACCATTAGGCGATGTTCTGAGTGATCTGTCACTCTTTCATAGGTTTTCAATCATTACACCAAACAAAGCTTGGGTTGTTCTCTGAAAGCTGGGTAGGAAATCACTCTTGAGTCACACTTAGTTCTTCTTTGTACGTGAAAAACAATACCGTCCGGGGGAAAAAGACCTGCCCGCTAGGTCTACAGCTCAAACGTCTGAAACTCCTGCAAGAAACTAGGCAAAGCAAAGTAGTAAGCTTGCCAGAGAGAGCCATACAAGACAGCTTCTCGTTAGACGGCCAAGACAGAAAAAGATTGAGCACTTTGTTGACGTCCCACAGTTTATCATAATGGGCCGGAGGTGGGACTGTAAGCCGGACGCCTTTAAGCAATCTGCAAACGCGGTGATGCTCCCCAGCTGGGGCTCCTTGTATGAGGTTGTGACCTGCGGAAATCGCAGAGCGGTATGCGTTCACTGTTCTGTACGCCAGCCCTCTTTCAACTAAAGAGGCTACGAAATTGAGGATTTCCTCTAAAGGTGCCGAAACTGGGTGAAAACCTCTGTCCTGACACCAGGTCCTCCAGGCACTCCAGGAATTGGAATACCTCTTGAGAGTTGCAGAGGCCCAGCTCTCCTCAATGAGATGGACTGCTTTGAGGGACATGCCCAGAGTTCTCCATCTCGCCCTCAAATCCTCCAAGCCGCCAGAGTCAGAGACCTGGAGAGGAGCAGGGGGTGAGGTTGGTTCCACTGATTCATTAGAGGATCTGGAGAGCGGGGTAGAAGGATTGGAGAATCCATAGAAAGTTCCAGAAGAACTGGATACCAAGTCTGAGAAGTCCAGACTGGGGCTATGAGGACTAGCTCTGCTTGGTCCTGACGGGCCTTCGCCAGGGTCCTCGCTATCATGGAAAAGGGGGGAAAGGCGTAGTGGACCCCTTGCGTCCAGAGTTGTAAGAACACATCTTTTGCCAAGGCTGCTGGGTCGGGTCTACAGTTGTAGAACACTGGAAGTTGCATGTTGAGACGAGAGGCAAAGATATCTTTGGACATTGGACCCCAGATCTGTTGCAAACAGAGAAAAACTTCTCTGTTGATTGTCCAGTCGCTGGAATTGGCGTAATGGTGAGACTGCCAGTCCGCTACTATAGTCCGGAGACCCGGAAGATATTCCGCTGTGACGGAAATTCGGTGATCCAGGCAGAAATGCCAAAAGTCTTTGGCTAGCTCTGCTAGTGGTGTGATCTGGTGCCGCCCAGATGATTGATGTATATCACTGCGGAGATGTTGTCCATCTTCAGTAAGATACAGCAGCTCACTTTGCAGTTCGCTCCTTTGCCAGGAACAAATGAGCCCGCCAGAAGCTCTAGGCAGTTTATATGCATTTCCAACTCCTATGGAGACCAAGTCCCTCCTGTGGCTACTGAGCCACATCTCGCTCCCCAACCAGAACGGCTGGCGTCTGATTCGATGACGATATCTGGGGTGGAACCGAAGATGGTTCTGCCGTTCCTGGCCTCCATGTGTGTGAGTCACTAATTGAGTTCTGTTCTCGCCTGAGGAGATCGAGTCAGCCGTTGAGAATAAGAGAGACTGAGTCTCAGTTGTTGGCCCTTCTGTCTTTGTAATTCTCGGTAATGAAGGGGACCAGGAAATATTGCTTGGATAGATGAGAATAGAAGTCCTATCACCCTTGCTAGTTCCCATACAGAGATCAGATCCCTCTTTAAAAGCCTGCGAATCTCCCGCTTGGTGGAATGTATTTTGACAGCTGGGAGACAAAGCTGTGCATTTTGGATGTCCACTACGAATCCCAGAACCTCTAGGTTCTTGGAAGGACAAAGAACTGACTTCCCCCAATTGATGAGAAAGCCGAGACTGTGCAGCAGGACTATAGTTGGCCTGGCTTGATCCTGCAATAGCTCCTGAGACTGAGCCACGAGAATGTCGTCCAGGTACACTATTAGCCGGACACCCTGTTCTCTGAGCTGAGCTACCACTGCTCTTAACAGTTTGGTAAAGGCCCAAGGTGCTGAAGAGAGCCCGAAGGGGAGGCTCGTGAACTCCCAATCTTGGAGATTCCAAATGGGCAGAGCGAGATAGGCATCCTTTAAATCCAGACGCATGAGCCAATCGTTTGGCCTCAGGATGTCCCTGAGCATGTGGATGCTTTCCATCTTGAAATGACGGTAGATTATGAACTCCTTGAGCACTTTCAGATTTGTTACGGGCCTTATTTTCTCTTTTCTGCGCACCAGAAAAATTGGGCTGAAAAAACCGCCCGGACTTGAGCAGGGGTGAATTGCGTTCTTTTGATATAGGATGAGAATTTAGCCGTTTAGCGCACTTCGATCTATCTCAGACATAACTATGGGGGCGGGGTGACTGACATGAAAGGGCTGTGGGAAAAATTCTATTAGAAGGCTGCGTGCTGTGTCCCTGACCCAGGCGTCCCCTGATAAGCCATCCCAAGCATGTGTAAAGAGCATTTGCCTCCCCCCAATTGGTCTATGTGGCGCTGGCACTGGCACAAGCAGACTGACCTGTTGGTCGATGTTGGGATGTGTTCTTAGGAGCTCTCCTCCAGGAGCGCCATCTGCCTCATCCTCTAGACGGGAAGAAGGTGTCTGTGCGCTCTTGCCACTCATTGTGCTGTTCCCTTTGGTATTGAGGTCTTCTGTCAAAGGCATAGCGGCCGGAAGAGCGACCTTGACCTCGCTGGCCCTGGAAAAAATCTTTGATGCAAAGACCCTCTTGATAGGGACTTGGGCTTTGTCTAACGTGGTAAAAGTACTGACAAACTTGGCCATTTCCTTGACAAAAGGATCTCCAAAAAGGCAGCACCAGACTCGGTGTTTGCTAGCTCAGTCAGCTTCGAGTCGATCTTGAAAGGGATGCCCTTCCGACTTCTGTGGAAATGGCACAGCTTGGTTTACCCAATAGACAAATTGCTCTCTGAACCCAGCCGGAAAGGATCATTGGGTCAATAGGTTTTGAGGAGTTAGAAGCTTCTTCTGCCAGGTCTAGGATTTTTGCAAGTGGACCAGTGATGTCTAGAAGCTTATCCTGGCAAGATTTCCAGGCTCGGTCGATGCCTTTTCTAGGATCCTTCACGTGCTTGCCCAGGAACGTGATCATTTTAGAATCGAGTTCTGGAGTCAGAGCCACTTTATCTGGTATTTCAGGACGTGGGCATTCTGTCCATAGCCTTGCTCTGATCTCCTTGTCAAGAGGCTTGCGCAGCCTCTTGACAAGGAGATCAGAGCCTATGAAAAATATAGTCCATTGTTCTGGCTGACGGCTCCCAGTTGGAGGATCTGGGATGCACTAACTCTTCGGGAGCGAACATTCCCTTCTCGGGATGCTGTTCCCCGGAGCCTCTGGGGATGGGGGCTGCCGCAATCCCTATGGTTGAGGCTTTGGAACCCCATGTCTGGGTATCCTCATCTGAGGAAGTGTGCGATAACTCTTCATATACTTTTGCACTCTGGTTGTCTTCCATGCCCTGCCCGTCTCCCTCCGGGCTTGAGGGTCTTGTTCCCCTGTTTACCTCCTCGGGGTTAGAGGGTCCTTCTAGGGAAGGGTTTACCTCCAGACTCATAAAGGCTTTTTTCAACCTGGAGAAGGCATCAGATACAGCAGCGGTGGCAGGAATCAATTGGCTCGGGGGGGGGGGGGCAGAGAGCTTCTGCTCTTGCGAGCCGGACTACATCCCCCTTGTGTAAGGTGCTTCCACTTCTGGGACTTCTTTTTCCCTGATGGAGATGCCCCTCGCATGCGCTCCTCCATATTGTCTAGGCGTTGTTGTATTGGCAGGAGCATGCCTGACACAGCTTTCCTTATACTGTTTTCAACAGTGGATCCTAATGCCTTTCGAAGGCTTCTCTCTATAGCCACCTCATCAACAAAACATGAGTCCTCCTCACCTTCGGACCACGCATTATCAGATTGAGGAGAAAACTGAGCTGCCATGGTAATAATAACAAGCACCTTATCTATTTCTTATTTATCTTTTTCTTGGGCTTACTGATCGCCTTCTCTCAAAGCCCAATAATCATGAATAATCTATCACTCTTATATATATTCTTCTTTTCTTTTTTTTTTTAGTTTTTATACAGGAGTACTCAATTGCACTCCTGTTTCAAGGTCATGCACTTATAAACGTGCTCCTTGTCAAGTTGGAGCAGCAGATGCGAAGAGATTTCCTTCTGCTTGTTTGTTGTCTTTATATATATATATATATATTTTTTTTTTTATGACAAAGAAACTGATGGCAATGGGAAGACACCGGCGCACGTGACAGCAGCAACCGTTATCTCAAGCGGAAGTGCTGACACGAGCGCCGGAGCACTAAGAAACGGACCAGGGAGAGAAGGAGCTCCCCCTGGTGATGTGCGAGCGGCGCTGCACACCGTGAGGGGCTACACTGCTTTCCCGGAGCCTGCGTTACACTTCCTCGGGCCGGGAAGCAGCACGGTCACAGCGGTACCCGCTGCAGCGTTTAAGAACAACGCTGCAAGTGGGTACACGCGAACCAAGAGTTCGTACTAAGCGAGGTTTCCGACGCCAGCAGGAAGCAGCTGGCGTCGGCAATAAACAAGGAAAACTACACCTGACAAGAAGGTGATTTTAAATCAATACGCTACACGCAATAAACCTGTCATAATACAATAGGCAGTTTATAAGTAAACAAAATATTTGTTTGATAATTAATACATATATCTAATAACATAAACAGAATTGAACAAGAAATAACTTATCTCTTGCTGTGAGCAGCAAAGAAAGAGGAAGTTATTCCTTGTTCAACACTGTTTATGGGGATACATGCACGCACATTGGAGGACAATGGACACATGGCCATGGACACTGCATGACCTTTGGGAGCATCATGGGAAATGAAGTTTTTAACCATTAAGGAACTGTTATGGACTTGAGATTAATATTAAAGTGTTTTATTATATGTTATATGTTTGACGCACCCTCATAAGTATGTTAATATGTGAGGTGCACAAAATATCTTGCTGCTGAGCTTTTCCTGATTTGGAATAATAAAGGAAGAGAAGCATAATGTGAGCCTCCGTTCTTGACATAGAATTCTGTTAGATAGTCCTGTGCTCACTTCAAATGATGGCATTGCTCTGCTAACTGGTCATAAGAAACCAGGTACTGCTGTAATAACTGGGCTTGATGGAATCAACACTTACTGTGCTGTGTGTACCCAAATCGGGCTTTACTCTGCTAACTGGGTCCAGCACTACTCTTCTAGAGTGACATAATGGAATGTGTCACTGGTTTGCTATATGGCCATAAAAATGCTTAGGGATACCAAGCTAAATTGGCATAATTTAACAGTGCGAAAATGGGCAATATATAATCTGCCACTGCTGTGCTGAGTGGGCTCAATAGTGCTTGGCATTATTGCTATACATTTGTGTAATGGAGCCAGGTACTAATGTGCTAACTGGGCATAATTGATTGGTTTGTTAACTGGGCATACTGACATCTGGCATGTTTGTACTAACTGAGCAAAACAAATCCTGGCCTTTCTATTCTACGTATATATAATAGAAATTGTACTAACGCAGCATTGTAATGTTTAGCTTACTATCCCAACTGCGGATAATAGAACCACTGAACAAGTCTATGCTCATGCCCACTGAGCATAATGTAACTTGACACTGTTTTGTTAACTGGTCATTGTGGAATCTGGCATGGTAGTTTTAATTATTCATAATCAATCCTACCGTCACTCTGTTTACAATGGAACCTTGCACTGCTACACTAACTAGGCATATCGGTGTGTCTGAGTCAGGTAAGTGGACAAGGTGCAGGAACCAGACTGACCCAGGCAGGTACAAAATAAACAGGCAGCTTTATTCATCTTGGTTACAGCATAGCAGGTTAGAGGTGGGAGAGGAGGTGACATGCATCCACTCTGGTCCCTGTCTTTACTCCAAGACCCCAACTAACTTTCCTGGAACTGCCATGTTCCACATACATCGCGTTCCAATAGGCCTCTCACTACATACACACACACACACATACATACACATACACTTAAGTCATCACCTATATCTTCAACAATGGTGTGAAAAACTGGATAAAATCTCCAGTAGTTTAAGTACCTGGTATTTGATCAATCTTATCATCCATATGATACGGGTACCAAAGCGTATAATGGAAAATCCTTAAAATGAAGAACCTCAGTGGGCATGTACCAGCTGCCAAATGGTGAGAGCACCTTGGCAAACAATACTAAAGGCTAAAAAATGGCTCTACAATTCCTTTAAAGCAACCAAAACGATTGCCTTTGTCAATGCTTGTTACAAATGCATCTTGGAATATCGCTGGGTTGCCAAAGAATGTAAAAACGTAATTATTCCCATTCAAACTTTTGTAGTTTGAGCCTTATATCAAAGCGCCAAGAATCCACCTAGCACATTAGATCACTCCAAATAAAAATAAACTACAATTTATGAAAGGCCGACATTTTGTTTTAATATTATGAGGCGACATAGGAAAAGGGGCCAAAGCAGTTAAAAGTCTCTTTGAAGGCACTTGGCTTCTGCCATAAAGGAACATTTGGTTAGCCCAGAGAGGCTCCAAGTAATTAGATAAACAAACCAACAACTGTTCAACTTTGCATCCTACATCCGTGCCTTTTGTTGTCTTTCACGCTCACGTGTACCGCTGTGGACTGTTGAGTAATCCACATAAAACGATTTCAATGCCCGAGTCCTCTGAAGGATACCGGCTAGGGCCCTCTTTGACGTTACCCACTGAAACGCATTTGAACATGGCCATTCAGGCAGAGCTGCTCAGCTGGGCCATGGACGGTAATTGCTCCGGTAATGGGACGATTTTCGGCAGTAAAAGGAACGGCCTGAAAGAGATCAAGGGGAGGATCTTGGTAAAATATGGACATGTGCAACAGGGCTGCTGCTATGACTACTAATTGCTGCGTGCTCTTCCGATGCTTTCGTTCACGTAGAAGGCTTTAATGGGCAGACTACACTACAGTGAATACCGTCTGCCTTCATTCATGTTTTGCATCTTCCAATTAACGGTACAGCAAATGGCGAACAATGTGTGCGCCACACTCTACTGTTGGACTCCAACAGGCCCATCTTAAGAAGCACAGCCCAGAAAGCGAGGACTGTGCAAGCAGAGCAGTGTCCCGAAGTTTGGAGTTTACATTAGTCAAGCGACAGCCCAATTAACAGTCCATAATTTCCTTTTGAGAGGACGAGTCTTAACAGGAATAATGGTAATAAAAAGGCGGCTTGATCTGAGAGTTCAATAATACCGTATTTCATGGAAGGATTCGCTGAAACGGGAAAGAAAAGGTCTGGAAGGCTCCCTGTTTCTCTAGCATTTTATTATGTTGATATGCCGCCAAAATATCAGTCCTTTATGTACTGGGACACCACCGCCCGTGCCTCCTACTAATTCATTTACAGAACACTTAAAACAGAAACCTTAGACGGGAGGCTTCCAAACAATGTGGAAGTGCAAAGAAATGAAAAAGATATACATCTAAACAAAACTGGAAACTTTGGGTCCAAACTTGTTCTCAGAAAAATGAGAGACAAACCAAGCTCTGAAGATGGATCAAATAGAGACAGTAAGTGGGCTTCTACATATTCATGGGTTTACAGTTTTCTTATAGGAGACTGCAAGGCCTCCTCAGAGTGCAAGGTTACATGATGTGCATGCTAGAAGTTAAAGGGCTGCGATCGCACCAAGCATCATAGGTGGCACAGCACAATGTAGACTATTCCCTGTAGTCAGGCTGGGAACCCTCGTAACATTCAGCAGTTTCATACAAAACCAAGAAACAACCTACATTCAGCTTTAGTGTTCTTAGTCATTTACCCTTCAGCCAACATGCAGTGTCTCCCTTCGGTCCACTCCTGACAGCCATCTTCTGATTCTTTACTGCGTGTTTAGGGTTGGGAGTCCTCGCCAAAGTTCTAATTTTATTCAACATTTTCTTCAAGAATCTTCATAGTTTTGCTTTACTTTTATCATAATTTGAAAGCTACTGACAAGTACTTTCCTATTGTGGGGTTTGAAGTTCCTGCAGTTAGTCAATGCTTCCTTACAGGTGACAATCTTGCATCTGTGTTCCTCCAGGGTTAATCCCAGCGAAGTGGACCTTCTTCCCCTTATCATGGCTCACTCAAAGGCCAAAAAGAGCCTTTTCAAGACTTGTTCCATCTCATATCATAAACCTCTATGTGAAAGATGGATATCTGTAATGTCTCTATTGTCCGTAACCCAGATCATAATCTGGATAGCTTGGATCAATAAAGGCACTGTGGCTTCTAAACCTGCTTCAGTGCTGAGCTGTGCTTCACCTCATCCCAGCAGACCCCCAAGAGCAAATCCCCTCTTTCAGGATGCGAGATCTCAGGAGGAAAGTTTGTGTGGGAAAAGGATGAAGAAATGTCATTCCACACATGCTCTACCAGGTCCAAATAAGCATGCCATGCCTGAAAATACCTCCTTGTCACACAAACCGCCCAACTCGTCGATGAAATCCACAATGATGACACCGTCTGTGAAGCCCTTGACGACAAGCACGTTCTTGAGTTAGCCCACTCTATAAAAGCACCTTTGTCCACAGAGCTCAGACTGGTTAAGGCTCAGTCGGCGACTTCCTTGTCGACGACCACAAGTGTGAAATCTTCCAAGCCTCCAAAGCCATCCACGACCAATGCATCATAATCCTTGGCGACCATCCTGTCAATGACCTTGTCCATAACCATGGACTAGTCAACGGCCTGATCTACACGCCTTTCGTCAGTGCATCAACACACAGTCCCTGCTCTGGTCACCTAAAATGCCTAACCAGCCCCTGTTCACTTTGTTAGCACCTTCCAATGTTAATCCTGAGGACATCTTGAAAACATAATTGATACCGACTTTGAAGGCCCAGAAGGGGTGATTTCCAAAGATGAGGTATTTCATGGATTGCTTCCGGCACAGCCCCTCCCTCCACCAGTGCTTTCAACACCACTTCCGATGGACCTGCCAGGCCCCTCACAACCACAACCTGAAGCGCACTTCTGCATATGGACATTTTATCTACCCTTCAGACTCTGGTGTTAGAGCTCTAAACAACGATCCCCATTATTCCTCCTACACTGGACCCAACACCTGCTATGCCAACTGCGCCCACGTCCACCAGAGGAACAGCCTCAAGAAGTCTTCGACACTGATTCCCACAAGGATAGACATCCAGATACGGCTTCTACTCGCTCCTCCTGTAATGACATGTTTCGATGGTCTTCTACCTGATGATGGATAGCCGTACCAGTTTCCCCAGAGGGATTTGCCTCTGGATGAGATCAGAGCTTTTAATTCTATCATGACTAAAGTGGTTAAGATGTTCAACGCCCCACACACAGAAGTCCAGGAAAATTGTGGTGTCCATACCAATCCTCTTTGACATCTGAGAAGACGGCTGTTGCCATGAAAAATCGTTTTATGGCTCTGCCAAAAAAGGACAGATTTACCAAAGGTATAGGGCACCAGATCATGCACTAAAATGCCTGCGCACTCAACCATGCTCCAACTCCTTGCCCTCTACAGCATCCAGAAACCGAGATCGGCAAACCCCTCATCGATGTGTGCAGTCCCTCCAGACAGGCAGCTTGATGCTTTTAGCAAGAGAATCATTTCCACAGTGGGATCCATGATCAAGACTAACTTTCTCTCCATCTTAGCCAGATATGACCAAGGGGTGTAGTTCAAGAAGATCAGTCCCATCCGGAGCTTTTGTGCTGCTCATGGAGGTTGGTTGACATCACAGACGAGCGATTCTGTTTGATGGGCAACCGTGCAGTCCTGCAACACCAAGATTGACTGAAAGCCACAAAATTTAGACCTGATGTGCAGGCAAAGGTCATCAATATGCCCTTTAATGGGTAAGACCTTTTTAGCAAAAAGGTAGACAAAACTCTGCAAGCCATTAAAACGGACAGAGACGGAACGCAGTCCCTCGGCACTCTATAACAACGATCAATCGATCTGGCAGAGACTACCGCTGATTGTACTGCTCCCAGGCATACAGGACTTACGTACGCCTGAATACGTGACAGACAGTTACGTCCTGTAATTCGTTCAAAGGCAGTCTACATCCTCTACCCCCACCAGCAAACCTGGAAAAAACATCTTCAAGCAATTCAGCTGGAAGTGCTATTGCTCCTTTCCAAAGATGCTACAGAGCGAGTCACACGTTCTCAGTGAATCGGGGCTTGCACTGACCTTATTTCCTGGTGCGAAAAAAAGTTAGGAGGGTGGAGACACTGCTGCGATTACAATTCCAGAAAAAATTTATCTGCTCCCAGTCGTTTCAAGTGGTCACGCTCCAAAATATCCTCAGCCAGCTGTCCAGTGAGTAATTGTAACGCTCACTTGGTATCCACGGGGACGTCACTCAGCCTGTTCTGACCTCTTACGACCTTGAACCCTTCCCTGGAGTCTACTCGACTGGAGACTGGGCCTGAAACACAGGATTGGTAGAGTTTAACTCCCTATTGTCTCTGTGTGCTTGAACCCCTTCTTCCCCGGTGTCCAACCCTTCCCTTTGATCCAGAGCTCACCTTGTTTTCTTGGAAAGTGTGCTCTCCGTCCTGCTTTCAGCACAAGGGCACGTTGATGCGGGCTCGTTGCTGCCTCGTTACTTCACTGGCAAGAGTCCGACAGGTAAGTATAATGAGTCTTTTGAACAGTTCTCTAACTTCGTTCCTTTCCTTCCTTAGATGATGGCCGGCGTCCGGGGATGGCGGCGTGCTGCTGAGATGAGTAGCGGTGAAGGTGAGTCAGAGCACGATGCGCGATGCAACCCTTTCATATTTTGTATTGAACTGAGTTATTTTTCTGTGTCTTTTAGGTGGCGCAACGTTTTCAGCGTGGATGCCGGTTATGAAGAAGAAATGCGGTAAGTAAGCGCTGTATGTGGCGCCTAGATGTTTCTATGCTAACCTGGAGTGTCTTTTCCCTCTTGCAGATGGATGAGAAGTTCCGGAGAAAGAGTTCCCCCAGAGCAGCTGGGATTCAGGTAAGCGTTTGAAGCTCGTACAGTCTTTAAAAATAAGCGAAGATTTGCTGAATGCTTACTAATGCCTTTGTTCTGTTCTTTTCCCTTTTCCTTAGGAAGCGGCATGCCGGGATGGGAATGACACCGCCGAAGATGCCCGCAGAACAGAAGGAGCAATGAATGATCGGCAGAAGCGCCGCAAGGTTAAGGCTGTTCCTAATGGTGTTCTTGTTCTTGCAGGAGTTAAGCGCAGAAGAAAGATGCAGGCCTACTGGAGACTGATCCGAACACGGTGAGTGTCACGCTGCAGGTGCAGAAAACACAAAGTATGTTTCTCAGCGTGGGCGTGGCTTAAATAGTCTCTGGGTATCCCAGGTGTCTCTGGGCTGAACCACACCCAAAAGACTAGACTGCAGATGCAGTTCTGGGAACCGAAATATGTGGGGGCATCCATCTTGTCCCCGTCAATGCACTACAAGTCCAATCCCCAATGTTATCCTATGAGAGTGAGTGAGTCTGGTGCCACAAGCGACAAGTCTGACTCCAAGTGGGTCTTTGGAGGGATGGAGAAGTCCTTGAGGCCTGGCTCCTGCCTGACATCTTGGAGGGCTGGGGAAATGAGGGGCAGGAATCATGATAGTAATTTGTATTGTGTCTGGACGTGGAGGGCACCTATTTCTACGTCCCCATTCACCACTGTCATCGCAAAGTCCTGAGCTTAGTAGTGACTGGCCTCCACTTTCAATAAAAGGTCTTCCCCTTCAGCCACAAGTTCACCCCTAGGTTGTTTGTGAAATTCCTTGCCCCAGCCACAGCACACCTCAGGAAGTCGGCAATACACTTCTACGCTTACTTGGATTACTTGCTGGTATAAGCGCCATACCTCGAACTGGGCCTACAACATACCAAAGCTACGTAAGCCTGTTTGACATAATTGGGCTTCTCTCTCAATTATGAGAAGCCATCTATTACGCCATCATAGCAAATGCTGTTTCTAGGGGCACACTTAGATACCATGACTTCCCCAGCCATCCCGTCAGCCGACATGGTATTTGAATCCTTTCAAAGGTAAGTGTTGTCTCGGCAACTGGTTTTATCAGTGTGAATGCACACGTTCCTCTTGGGCATGATGCCCTAGTGCATTCTGCTTATCAGAAATTACAGGCTACAAATATGCCCCTGTCAGAATTCCTGGCTGCCAGCTGAGATCAGATATCCAGACATTGGGATGACAAATGATCCCTCACCAGTCCCTTTCACAACATGCTGTGTCAGTGGAAAGAGGTCATGAACCATATCAGGTGACCTCCTTTTGCAGCCCCAAACCATCGAGCTACTGGAACAGACACCTCTATGGAGATCCCTTGCCACCAATCTTAATGCCATTGCCTCTGGTCGACAGAAGAAAAGTCTCTCCACATCAGGGTTGTGGGGCTCAGGACAGGGTTCTGGGCCCTCGAGTCCTCCCTTACAAATCTGCATGGAAAAGTGGTATGAGTGTTCATGGACAACACAAGAATGATGTTCCACTTCCAAAAGCAAGGCGGTACCAGATCTGGAAATGGGCTCTTGCCCAGGGTATATTTCTGTCCTTTTCACCTTCCGATCACACAGCTCATCAGGGAACTCAACTCCTGCCACGAATGGGAACTCCTCCAGGATCAAGTGGAAATCCTATTCCAACCATGGGGGAGGCCAGAGTTGGAACTTTTTGTCACAAAGGACAACTCCAAGTATGACTCTTTCACAGTGAGTTTGCCTCATCCGACCAGCCTAGGAGACGCCTTCATGTTTCCACATAACAGGAGGTTCCTATATACTTTTTTCACCATTTCAACTCATACCAAGAGTTCTCTACACAGCCAAACAGCAGCCATGAAGACTAATCCTTGTGGCGCCAACATGGCAGAAGCAGTTATGGGAGCTTCTAACCCTCTCATCAGCCCCGCCCATCAAACATCAGCTGATGTACAACCCGCTTTCCAGGAACAAGGGCAAGGTCCTCCACTGTGACCTGTCTTTCCTCAACCTGCCTGGGTCCTCTGTCCTTGGAATTTGACCTCATCAACATGCCCCAGGATTGCAGGGATGCCCTTGCCAAGGCGCAGGTTCCATCTACCATCACGTTACAATGAAAAATGGCAACAACCATTCGTTGTTTCAGTCACAGGGTAACACCCTTAATTTCCAGCCGCAACAGATTCTGCCATACTTGCTCTCCTTGGCTGCCAGTGCCTTTGCCCACTCTTCCATCAAAATTCACTTAGCCGCCATTTCTCGCACCTCAGTGGCCCCTTCATTGTGGTCATATAGGCTGGTGGAACATTTTATGAACTCTTTCAGTGTTTTCCCCCAATGCACAAATGTGCCCCTTCTTTGGAACTGAATGTTGATGGTTGCTCCATTAGAGCTCATGCATAAAGCTCATATCAAATTTGTCTCATGGAAAATGGCTTTTCTGGTGGTGGTAATTTCCGCCAGGAGAGTGGGCAAGATTTGGGCACTTTCCTAACAGCCGCCTTACCTTTGTTTCCACAAGGGCACATTTCTCCAGTGTACCAAGCCAACATTCATGTCCAAGGTGCTGTCATCTTTTCAACTGAACAAGCAATTGGTCCTATCAGTTTTCTTGAGATCTGCTACTACTCTTGCTGAACGCTTGATGTTATGAGAGCACTCGAGTATTATGTTGATCGGACCAAACACATTGGCAAATCGTTGCAGCTGTTTATTGCATTTGGGCCTGCTGCTACTGGGAAATACCTTTAGAAGACTTCTATTTCCAGATGGCTTTCTGTCTGTATCTGTTTCTGCCATCAACTTGCTCTGAGGTTGGCTCCAAGCACACCCTACAATAACTGTCTCATCCACTGCCATGTAGGAGTACTGCTATCAGACATTTGCAGAATGGATACATGGCGGTCTGCTCACACTTTCACAAGGTTCTACTGCATCAAAATAAATTCTCTGCAGTTCAGGGTCCTACGCCCAGTTTGTATGTTGGTGCATATTCATGCATTTTTACTGCTGTATAATCTATTCTAACAGCATGTGAACCTATGAAATATCCAATGCCGGCGAAGGAACATGTGACTTACCTTTAACTCCTATTCTTTAGCATTGGTATTGTTCATAAATTCACATGCAACCATCCCGCCTCCCCCACAAATGACTCATCTTTGCACTATTACGCTTGTTATGCAAATCTGAAGATGGCCTCCTGGGGTGCAGCAGAGGGAGGCACTGCCTATTGGCTGAAGGGTAAATGTCCGAAGAGAATGTTAACATTAATGCACACTCTTGGTTTATTGTAAACTGATTGTTTCTGAGGTTTCCCAGCCTGAAGACTGGGCATCTTCGAACAGCAAGTGAATCTATGAAACATACCGGTGCGGGACAACAGGAATTACATATAAATTACTTATTCCTTAATCTGTGTTAAGTCCTGGATAGTGCACCATTGAATTCTAGCAGTGTTGCGGTTGTACAATTCCACCTAGCGACTGCTTGTGACAATTGTAAATGGTGGTGTATAGCTTGAACCGACTTTGGGGGTTCTGGGACGGTTCTCCCTTAGCTCTTTCAAACCTTTATTAGATCAAATGTCAGGATGGTAGAAGGCCTAACTTGCCCTATACTAAGGTGGGCTTTCCCTACCTGAACTAATCTAAGGAAAGTCTCAGTTAAAGACTTCAACTTAAAAGTCTGTGTCCAAAACCTATGCTTGCCCTCACAGCTAAAGCTAACCAATGTGTAGGCTTTTCAAAACCAACAGAAATACTTTTCAACTCAAAGTTCTCAGCCTCCTCCAGCTTATAGCTTTCCCTCAGCTCCACTTCCCTAAATATAACAAGTTCCACTGAAAAGTCTCAGGATAACCTTTCTCTAGTTCATGGTAATATAGTTCAAAACCAATCCTCAGGGTTCACTTCCTCAAGTTTCAAATACCACTGTTCACAGAAAACAAAAATGCATGAGTATTTGTTCCCAACACCACGCAATGTAGCTCCTCAAGTCTCGGGGTTCTCTTCCCCAAGACTTTATCTTCGGTTGTTCAATGTAGTTTTCAATATGTAGGACTCGCTGGTCTTGGTGCAGTTGCCGGACCAAACGGTCCACCCATCACAGGCCATGCAACCAGGAGGCCTCTTGTCTTTGATATGAGGATTTCCAAACTTCTGGCTTGTTTTTTATCAGCCTCTTGGCTCTTCCAACAATTTTTACACATCCTTTCAGACTTTTAGCCCTCAACGTTCTGCATTTAATCATAAAAGTTCATTTGAGGGTGTTCTCCTCACACCCACCTTCTTATTTTTTTTATTGTTCATTTATAACGCGCTTAATACCAGTGAATGCTTTCTAAGCGCGGGATCGGGATTCGAACATGTGTTGTGCCATGTTGTCTTGCTTTCAAAACAAATGTGGTGCCCTTGAGCTATCCTTTCTCCCCTGTATCTTTTTCACCCTTGTGCCCTCTGCTGTAACTGCTTTTCACTTGAGCATTTGGGTTATTTCCTTCAATTGCTTGAGTTTATCCCATTTCACTCTCGGAATGCTTAAATTCAGTATTCCATTCCATTTAGTGTTCAATAAGCATTAATGCCGCTGAATTATAAAGTTCTCTCTTGTGCGGTTACTCTCTTGTGCAGTTTTCAATATGCATTAGTTTCACTGTATTTTAAAGTTCCATTCCCTTCAGTATTCCATAAGCATTAGTTTAGTTTAGTTTTTAAAGTTCATCTTAGTTCGGTATTCAATAAGCTATGTTTTGCTTAATTTTCAAAGTTCCATTTAGTTTGGCATTCAATACCAATGTAGGAGTGCCCCGGCATTCATGTGTCTTCCTCTGATACTCATCGGCTTGTGGCTACTCCATCTCACCGCTCCGATTGCCCGCTGCGTGTCTTCCTCGGCATGCCAGCTCCCAGAGTGGCACTTTGTGGAAGCTGACAGCATCCCTCCTTCGTACTCGCCTGCAGTTCCTGCTGCTGAGCGCGGCTCGCAGAGGCACCCGGGATGCAAACATTTACACGGCCCCCTTGCTTCGGGCTCTGTAAGCCTCCTGGGACAGTTGCTGGCATCCTGGCTCCTCGTCCGGTCCCACCATGGCTGCCTCCTCTGAAGCAGGGTCCCATGCTGCTTTCTCCCGCACTGGATTCCCAGCTGCTCTCCTCTGTTGTATTGGTCTCTGTTTATACAGCTGCAGCCCCCTGACAGGCTGCAGGTGTGGATCTCCAATGAGACTTGCCTGACCACAATTAAAGGGGGACATGCCTGACCCTGGTAACTCTCTATAGGCATCTTCCTCGTCCCAGTACTAAAGTGGTGAAAGTGTGTGGTGTACATTACTCTCATTTGCCTCTTATTCGTCGGAAATGAGGGGAGGTGGCTTATAATAGCCAATAATGGTCAGGGGAGGGTTGGGTCGGTCGTCAATAGGGAAAGGGGGATAGCATGGCTCACCAAACGCTTTTCCTTTTTACCCTCTTTCTGAATTGAGGATATTATCATTTTCTTGATCCATGGGCCATATATAAAAATATCCCATAACTTCCACTGGGACAGAGTTTTTCCCAAAGGGTAAATGTGGAATACCTCGTCTCGCCTGAGAACATCTCATTCCCAATCCCCAAGGACCCTCCACCCAGGTGATCCTCCCTCACTTCTTCACCCCCAGGGTCAGGATCCAAAAGCCATGTGCTTTCCCATGCCACCTGAGAAGAGGACCCAAAGGGAATGGATGCGAGGAAGCCCTCAGGTTTCTCACAGCACTTTACAGCTCAATTATTTCTGGGTCATATTCAATATAAATAGCCAAAGGATTCCCTAACAGTTTCCATTACCCCAATGCCTGCCCCCAAATTCACTCTCACTGACCCAGTTCTGCATCAATATCTCTTTAGCAGCCCCTAGTACTCCCCAAAGATCCTCTGTCACAGTTCTGCTCGATCTGCTCTCATTGTGTCATGTGGCTTTTTATGCTGAATTTCAGCCCCAGTGTCATTGTTCCCGCTGCATCTATGCCAAATGTCTTACTACCACTGTTATATGATCTATGATGTGGCATTTATAACGCGCCTGTACACAGGTTTTTCTAGGCACGACAAGACAAGGATTGGGAAACAAAGGGAGGACAAAATAATGATCTTACGAGGCATTGTGTCATTCAGATCACGCAAGTCCTGGGAAGAGTGAAGGGGAGAAGTGCAGTGGGGGCGAGGGGATGGCCAGTTAACTTACAAGTGCAGCCAACCGGTGGCTCATAAGTGCAGAGAGAATGTAGGGTTGCAGATACAGACCCTAAAGTGCTGGGGAGCCCAGAGGCAGTGTTTAGGGCAACTGGACATGCAGGAGCCTGGGCTTGAGTTCAGGGGGTGACCAGGTGACCAGTGCGCGAAGCAGTCAGGTGAATCTGCAGAGGAGAGGAAGAGAGAAAGCGAAAGCGAAAAAGACATCACCTTACCCTGCCTATCTGCTCATCTCACTCCCTACTCTCCTCACTCGTTAAGAGCATCCTCAGCTCACCTTCTTGCCAGCACTCCAGACAGCTGTGCTCCCTCACTCTCTGTTTGCTCCCCTTCTCTGGAATGTTCTTCCTCTCCCTCCCTGTACTACTCCGAATCTACCACTATTTAAATCCAACCTCAAAATTCTCCTTTCAGGAGAACCTGTTTCCTAGCACTGTATGCTACTTCACACACTGTTTTCCCCTCTCCCGTGGACAATCCAACAGCACTTTTCCGTCACTCCTCCGTCCTTAGTTGAGCACTTCCTCCACCATCCCAATTGTATGTCATTTTGTGCTGTCCTCGTGCCTGGTTTATGTTTCCACCTTCCCCTAAATCCTCTGGCCTTCAAGTCACATTCTCTAACCCCATCATAAAGGACCATGTCTTCCACTCTTTTATTAATGGTAAATTCTGTATGCGTTTTTGGGCCAAAAATGCATGGCTTTCCCTATGAGTTTTATGAATGAATAAAATTTTTTTTAAAAAATTACGTCCTACTGTTCTGCCTAAGACGTGTTCCTGATGTGTAATGAAGTGTCCCGTTATTGTTCTGTCCATCACTGTCTGTCCGTGTCTCCACGTATGCGCCCCGATGCTTGAGAGCAGTTCGGCACAATACAAATAAAATAAAATAAAGATGGAGAAGCTGTCCCGTTTTGGTTCCAAGACACGCCTGTGTCCCTAGAGGAGTTTCCCCAACTCATACTGTGAAACTGTGCGGCTCAAATGTGTCAGCGATGGCAACCCCCGGGGCAATGACATGGCGATACATACGTGACGTCACGCGGTTTGAGTCACTTGTAATTGCTGGTAAATGAAATCGGAGGGATAATGAGTATATCTATTAGGTGGATGGTGTAATGGCAAGTGAGGTGGAGGGAGGGTGGGTTGGACTAAATGAGATACTGTCTGCTTTTGTCTTACAGGTCTAATAAAGGGGACCTGATTCGTCCATTCCATTGCAGCTAATTAGTCTTGACGCAGTGTCTTAATCCCTGCCCCAGTTCTGCCTCATGTCAATCTCACTGCACAAGTTCTGTGCTTTGAGGCTCTGCCATCCCAGATTCCATCATATATCGTGCTGCTCACAAAATAGACCCATTGCTCCCCTGTGACTAAATATGAGTCAGAAATGTAGTTCAGCATCTTTATTTGCAAGCAACAGGATGAGTTTGGGTCCATCACCTGGAGAGCCTAGCGTCCCCCTAAGACACTGGGAGAACTGTACTATAAAGTGCCAGAAGGGGTAACTCAACTTGTTACAGGGACTTAAAAGTAGGACAAGGAGTACTCCCCTATGATAGCCTCACCTCTGGATATGTCCCCTGAAAAACATAAAACTATCACTAAGGATGCCAGGGTGGAGTAACACAAACTGATGCAAGAGTCTACATAAGGGTTCAACAGTCCTTTCCGGATCCCTTATTCTAACACAGTCCTAGGGATTCAGTGCCTACCTTGCTTCTTGATAGCCTTTCGGAACGTATTTTCCCCCACTTGCATATATGGCACGGATTTGGCATAAATATTCTCATCATCTAGGCTCGGTGTCCATCCTGGGCCATTGCCAATACCTTTTGATAGATTCCAATCTGCACGTATGTTTTTCTCTTGCTTAGAGTTTTTGTTAGGCCTTGATAGTCCCACCCACCATCCAGGGTTCACCTGCCTGGTCCAAGATTTCCTCAGTTGTTCTCTGAGGCTGGTTTCTCACCAACCTCTGTGGTTTACTCCCTACCCGACTCTTAAGCTTCTCCTTTTCTGTATCTTGTCCAACACTGCTATATAGCGTTCAGTATATTTATATATATAGATTGCACCCATGTAGTGTAGGCAGGTAGGGTTGGTTTGTGAACGGAGCATGCGCACGTAGTCATGTGGGCTGGAATGAGCTTATATCAATGTCTGACACCATTTTGGATGTTATACCTGTCCTTCTCTCTCCCCGGGAAATGTTGCTTATATTGCATGCTTGCAACTGGACACGTGTTTTCCCAGCTGCTAGATTAAAGTGAGAAAAAGGTTGGTAATCAAGGGAAGCTGTTCACTGACTACCTACCTTTGGCGTGGGGAAGTGCCAACTTTGTGACTGCCGCATTAGTCGAAGAAAAGTAATTTGGAATATTTTCCTCATCCGGATTATGCATACACATTTCATTGCATTCTGTCTTTGTGCAGAGTGCAACTTTGAATCTGCGGGACTCCCACAGCCTGGACTAGTCTCACCTATACTCTTAAATGTGTTCTTCGGCAGTGCTGCCAAAGAAAGAATTGCATTCGTGTACTCAATGACGGAGTTAAAATGTGTTCATTTTTATGTTGGGTGTTTCAGTCTGGCTAGGGAGTTGGAAAGGCTATCCAGAAGTGTGAATACTAGGATTAGGGGAACCCCCAAGACATTTGCACCGGATTCCCTTTCCATATTTGTCATTGGAGTTGGCCTGCTCCTGTGGATCGGTGTAAGGAGACCCCAAATACCACGTATGGGTCCAGCATGAACTAGCTTGGTGTGGTTCTTCTCCCCACCCCACTGTCACTGCCCAAGGTTAGGCAGGGGACTTTGTCACAGCATTTACATACATAGCTTGACCCCTTTACAGTGGTATTACTTAATTGGGTGAACCTGCAGCTTGTGTTCCAAAAGCGTGAATTGCATTGAGGAGAGAAATGGAGCTTGTGGTCATGGTGGAGTGGAGGAAGTTGGGGTGTGGAAAATGTGTTGCCTACCATGCAGAGGCCTGTACGCGCCCACACACCACACACACCACTCTGTAAAGGAATCAAAACCATCTATGATGCAGCTGTGTATCGTGGCAGGAGCATATAATATGCTCGGATGCTAACATGTTTGTTCAATTAAACTGTTACATTTACCACCCGCTAGTCTCTCCTCAATCGCATAAGTGGAACCTCCGTGAGGTGCACAGTCTCTATGTGCATCAATGCAGAGGTTTGTTTAATAATTCCAAATTCGGGTGTCTGATTCACGGAGCAGTCTTGGGGGCGAGTGCATAGACAATTCTTTCTTTCGTAGGTTAAGGTTATAGTCAGGCAGGACTGGTTGAATCTCGTTTATTATTTGGTAATTATCCAGCGTCTGCCCTTTTCATATGCATGCCTCATGAATGCCCTTCTTAAAACAATGGTTTCCTTTGATTTATTAAGTTTATTCATTATTCAAAATCACAAGACCAAAGTTCAAGTATGCATTGAGAAAAGAGTAGTTGGTTCCTGATAGCAGGCGAGAGTAGCTCCAGATTTGGCTTCATCCTGCAGTGACCTCATTATCAGCTTGTGGGCATTGGCATAAAGCAAATAATGAAACTGAGAAATTCAGAAACAGCCAAAAGCTTAATAGGCCCAGCCGTTATTCTTTGGAAACAAGGTTCCTGTACAGTTCACATTACCTCACAGTGCCATGGGTGAACGAGAAGAGCTTGCTATCTGCTTTAGCAATCAACTTGGTCATCTTTCACCTTCTTTATTCTAGAAGAATAGCTGCTGTCATAAAAAACAGAACACGAAGTTCCTTTAGTATAAGAAAGGAAATGCTCTCTGAATAAACTCTTGTTCTTCCTCTGGTGTTATTTTCCATATCTCTGTCTGACAAGCTTATTCAGTCGAGGCTTATGTAAAACGTAGCGTGAAACTTAAGTATCAGTCTCTAACCCAACGCCGATGGTGGTTGAAAGTGGTGGCATTTGGTGTATTGTTTAGTAAATCTCACACTTAATTTCTGCATTCGTATGTACATAATGCTGATCTGTGATACAGCTTCAAAGCTGACATGCTTGAATGTGTGCCAGTGAGGTATAATCCAATTCATTTTCACATGTGAATGGAACAATAGTGCCTGGCAAATGTCCTAAAAAGCTCATATGCAAAATATAACTCCAAAAATGAGTGGAGTCCAGCTGGGTGCTTTGTGTAATGGTGGACTGTAGGCGATTGATGTGCATTACCTTACACAATGTCTAACCTCATACCGTCTCCAGGCTTGATGGCTGATGATTCACAACAGGGCCAGATTTAAATGTCTTCTCCTGGTTCACAAATCTAGCCATGGTAAGGCACCACTGTATCTATCCTCCTCTATCCTACTCTACCAGCCTGCTTGTAATCTCTGTTCTGCCTCCTCAACTACCCTTGTGACTCGTCGACCTCCCTGTGTTTCCTCTGGCTTCCGCTCTTTCTCTCTTCTTGCTCCACTTGCATGGAATTCTCTTCCGCCGGAAATCCGAGAAACCGTCCACAAGGATTTGTTTAAAACTAAAATATTAGCCTACCACCTCGCCTCTGAGCAACCTTCTTAATCTTACTCTCATCTGCTTAGCAGCTAACATTTTTCCCTTGCCTCTGACCTGCCTCTGTCCCTCACTTCCTTACCTCCACTCTAGCACTTCACCCATCATGGTCACATCCCGAGCACACGTGGCCGTATCGCCTACCTGCACTTAAGTGTCCAATGTTGGTTGTCCATAATCTATGTATGTCCACTTATATATTGTCCCCGGTAATTGTTCCATTTACTCCCTTCCACAACCTGGTCAGAATGTCCCTCAAACTAATCCCATTGTAAGAAGCTTACTGCTTCCTGTCAAATCTGATTTCTTATCTATTGTACGTTCTTTTGTGATCAAAGGAGCATTTTTCATCCTGTATGTAAATTCATTAAATTAAATACATTAAATATGGACACAGATGGTATCAGGCTATCTTCTCAGCCACCAAATTGAAGGTGACCCCTTGCTTGTTAGCTGGATAGAATATGTAAACAGAACGAAATGGAGCGTTCAGAGATATGGGAACAGTCCTCCATGGAAGACAAATGTCACCACATCCATATTCAGCTCAAATGACTGTCTGGCGAACACCTGCCTACTTCCAGGGGATGGATTCTGTAATCCATGAAGTTGTGTCCATTGTTGATGCTCCATGTAGCCCCTTGCAAGATACTTTTTTTATACATCCATGGTCAGTCTAAAAGGGACATTTAATTTCCTTTGTTTATTAAAGCGTGAATATTACAGATCTCGTGTATTGTTTGCTCAGCTAGTCTGTTGAAAAGGAGAATAACCTCATTGCATTCCTTTCTCTTCCTTTGTACCCCGTGAATCCGAGACTCTACCTCACCTCTTTCAGTCCAAGGGGCAGAAGGAAAGGTTAACAGATTGATGTCCATGCCCCTGTTTAAAGAGGATGGCAACATACAAACGATTTATGAAGCATCAGTTTGTGAACATTATTTGTTGTATTTATTTTTAGTGAGGTATAGCCTGCCTTGTAGCCGTCCTACAACATAGTGTTCAACACCAGCAGCTAATTAAGCACAATTGCAAACTAGTATATACCTTCAGCAACCCATTCCTGTTTTGCATGCGATAGAACATACAATAGGCGGTCTGTGACGACAATATTCCATTCTTTTATTGTGAGGTGCACGATTCAAAAGAATGCTTTTCTTTCATATTGAAGGTAAAGCAATGTAATGGACAATTATGCATGCTTTTATTGCCTTCATGTTATTGAACAGCTCCGATTTTTATTGCCACGTTTAGTGAAAGTTGCAAGTTCAACGGCACTATGGGTACAACTGGGCTGCTCCCTTTCATCATTTCTTTTCAATATATATATATTTACCGGGTTAGCAGTAGGGACCCTGTAGTTATGGTTAGGTGTGCTTTTGCATAGGAAGTGCACTTCATGGGCAGCTTATAGCTCTGGTGCCATTCAACGAATCCTCACAAAACTTTGCACAACTAATACAGAACCAACTCTAAATTATTTTGAAAGGTTTGGTGTGGTTTCGTCAAGGGGGAAAAAGTTATAGGGGTTTTCAAAAAGTTTGGAATCTGGATAGACATGAATGGAAACACTTTTTGCTTGTGGCTACAGCCCAAACCACAGGACAGATTTTCACCAAATGTGCGTGAGGAGTAGTGGCATGGTCCCAAAAGCATACTTTTGCAAATGTGGTGTTAAACTGTCCAGTAGATTTTGTTTGAATGCCAAAAATGTGTAGGTCATAAGAAATTAGTGAAACCTCAGTTCGGTCAGCAGATTCACATCCTGATTCGGTGTCCGCGGACAACTCTAAGCCAATCATGGAGCCACGTAGCATTCGCAGTTATCATACGTGGCTGCTGATTGGTCAATTGAGAAACGGGAGGTGCGTCAAAACCGTTGTAACTGATGAAATGTTGGATTTGAGAACTGTGCCGGTAGTCTGCAGACATTGTGGTAAAAACGTATTAAAAAACACAACATTACGATTGTCAAACAAATGAAACAACCTCTGATGATGAGGATGCGATATGTCCAGAAAAAAACAAAAATCTGCTGTTTTTCTTTCTCCGATGTCCGCGGACATCTCAGATGTTGGGGGACATTGCTGTAATGTTGACAAACGTGACAAATGTTCGAGAACATCCATGCATATGTGTGCATTACAGGACCAGTTTTTGGATGGCCTATACCTTTGGAACCGTTCAACAAAACTGCATGGAGTTCTGCACTTGAAATATAGACCCAACGTTGAATGCTGTAGCAAAGTTCAGTGAGATTTTGTTAAGAGGTGGCAGAATTGTAGGAGATTAGCAACATTTTCGAAATCTTGATAGGCTTGAATGGGGAAACCAAACGTGCTCGTGGATACAAGCCGAAGTGCTGGGCGAATTCCAGCAAACATCATCGAGGAGCATTGTCAAGGACCCAAAAGAGTTTTCTTTTTCCAAAAGTGTAAAAATGTGGTACAAAAAAATGGTGATATAACTTTGGTGCCTTTGGCCATGGCCAGTAGCCAGATTGTCGCCATGCCCCAGACAATCTGACCACAGCCACCAGGGACCGACTTTGGGGGTTAAAGTGGGCATGGCCACCATGGACCAGCTATGTGGTTAACGTGGGCAGCGGGCCTGGCTCCAAGCAAGGACAGGTACACCAAATTAGTGATATGACTTTGGTACCTGCACAGTCAGCCTGGCCCTCGGCAAGGACCAATATCTACTCCCATTTGCTTAGTGGGGTCTGCAACATGGCCAAAGCCCATGCCCAATGGATTGTGGGCACTGGCTATGGCTGCAAGCCATGGACACTGGCCATTTGTCACATTATAGAGGTATAGTGGACACTAGACAAGGATGCAGGTTAGGTGCGGTGGATAATGAGGGTGGTTTGGTGGTGGTCATGGAGACATGCCCTAGGCAATTCAACGATGATGTGCATCCCCAGCATGCGATGCTGAAAATTACACACATTAGTATGCACTTCAAAAAATGTGTTTGTTAAAGCGTATATGTCCTGCATTAGTAATAACTTGTATACAGTGCTGGAACATCATAATCAATTTTCTGTTATAAAACCATTTAAATTCATTGAAAATACTTTGTTAAAAGCAATGTATGGTTATGTTGCCCTAATTTAACCTATGAATGTTAGTGAACAAGCAATGTTAGAGGGACGTTATGGTTAAGTTGCTCCAATGAAAACCTATGAAATTCAGTGAAAAAACATTGTTAAAGGAATGTTATGGTTACAGTGCAAAATCTGAAAACCAAAGACATTTGTCAGTTTATGGTAAGCTATGCTACCATAACTCGTGCAATTGCGATGCACTGCAACGGCTAACACCCACCAGATCAAAGTTGACATCCAAATGGCTCTGATAACATCACTCCTCTGTAACAATCCTGGTGGGAAGTCCCTACAAGGGGTTCTGTTTAGAGTATTGCTAGCAACATATTAGGGGCGATCGCTAGGCCTCTCATGAACTACTCCATGTACTTACTTAGAGTTCTACTTATGTTTTATTGTTAATACACTAATCCAATAATACATAAACATAGGCATGGATGTAGCATGGACAATAGAAGTAGAGTATTCTTAATCTGATATTTTTGGCCAGCAGAATCATAACTCTAAGCCTATGAGAATCTTGACTAATGTCAAACTTGGAATCAACAGCTAAAAAGACGCCGTTGACAATACAAGAATTACTGCACACGTGTGTGTATACAAAGTAGATTTAGAGCATAAATGCATACAAAACTGAGGCACATAGAGGGAAGCCCTAGTAAGGAGAAAACACATACTATGAGCAGAAAATAAAACTAAGATTAGAGCCATCATCATACATATAAATAGTTGTATCTGTCAGGGGCCTGCTTATTGTTTCATGTATGTGCACATTGAACTCAGGCCACACCCTAAGGAAAGTAACTTAAGAACATAGCACAAGGTTAAGGTCTACATATACATGTTTTAAATACAGTATGAGCTGATCAAGTTCTCTGCTTAAAACTCTTTCTGTACCTTATGGCGAACCAGAAACAAGATTCAGACCAGAGGACGTGGTTCAACTTGTGGTTTATGCAAGATGAACGGAAAATGCCTCACTAGCCCTACTGCTAAAAAGGGGATTCCCTTCCTAAGAAAACTAAAGCTAAGGTGCATGTCTGAATGTCCAAATAAGAAAACAGGCCACCGTCGTTAACCTGCCCTACTATCTGGCCCTGTAAGTGATTTCAATCCGGCACTTCACCTAAGTCAATGCCTAGCGTGAGATGCACAACTGAAACCCTTAATTATTTATTTGTGTCTGGAAGTTCTTTTATTCTGAACGATGTACCACTTACATCACGCCCTTCTCTTTTACCCCAACCCCCCCCACGCTCCCCGGTCACACTGAACCAGGAATCAGGCTGGTTTGCAAAGTTAAAAATATTTATTTATGGATTTCACAATATATATCACACTATTTTAATGGGTATACAATAATCACCAATGGGGTGATGTCACACTAAACAATCTCTTTAATCACTAGGAGTAATGATGGGAAAAATAATGCAGCACAGAAATAATACTTTTGTGGGTTTGTTAAAATCAAAGCAAGGTGATTACTATTTCCCCTGCACACCCCTCAATCCCCCAATGTGCAATATAAAGAGATAGAAAGAGAGAGAACAGGTTTCAGGAATGCAGAACTCAAGAAAATATATCCATCCCAATTTCCCCCCAGCAAATAATAGAGAAAAACAGGAAAGATGGCAAACTTGTCAAATTGGTGTTAAAGTTGGCTTTGAATGAATAGGTAAAACACTGAAAATGGTTTAATTCACTGAAATTGTTGAAATACTAATGGGAGCCGCTTTGTATGGTTGTATACAAACACAAGCAATGATATGAGAGGAAGAAGCAATGAGAAACTTAAATTTGAGGTCGGGTGCAATGAAAAGCTATTTACACGTTATAGATTTTAGCCAAATGAAAAATTCGAAGCAAACTTTCCTGCGTGCGGTAAACGAGGTCGCGGGAAACCTATAAGGAGTTGAGATGCGGTTTTGGGTTTTTAGAAAGCCTCGGATGCTAGCTTGAAGTAGACTTTTAAATCTCATTTCTAGCATAAAATATGAAGAAGTTATGGACGTTTTTGTGGAGGTCGTTTTTTTTTCAGATAGAGGCAAATTGTAAAACAAGGATGCACTTTTAAAAGTACAAACAATGTTTCTTTACATTAGGGATGGACTATGAAGAAACAAACTACACAACAGCACAACCACCAGACCAGGACATCTCCAATCAGGTTTTTGCCCGCCGAGAGGCTTGCCTTCTTCAGATGAAATATATCAGCGCAAAGATGATTTTAACAATATTATTACAGAAGGTCTATAGGATAGGAGAGAGAGTTCAGGCAAGACAAAAAGGATTTCTAGCAATATAGTTCTAGATATAAGATTTGATTTGATTTTATTTGGATAGGGATGACTATGGACAGTACATAGGCTAGTGGCACTCCTATGCTATGGATACTCACTACCAATGTTTTGAATGGAACCGTCAGGGATCCTGGTTCCGGTCACGGATACTTTCTGGGACAGACTGCTGGGCACACCGGACTGGTCTGGTTCAGCGATCAGCAAGGCGCTCTGGACACCGCATGGCAGGACTGGACAGCTAGGCGCTCTGGTCTACACTGCACTGCACAACTGGACTGGATCTGCAATGGCTCTCTGGTCTGTACATCATGGCACCAGATTGAGGTTTAATCTGCCCTTCTGGTTGTGAAGATAATTCTTTGGCAGGCAAGCAGTTACAGCACAGCCTGGCTGCTTCTTTAGTTTCCCCTTTAAGTTGAGGGGTGGGTTCTGGAAGTTAGGCCCAGCTGAAAGTGGGTCAGCTATGCTCTGAACCTTTCTGCTTGCAAAGTTTTTGGAGTCTGGAACAAGGAGTATGGATGGATCTCCTTCAGAGTGCTTTGCCAAATTCAGGATGGTGGGTGGATCAGTGTGTCTTTCTGGGTCCTCAACTGTCTCTATTTATGTGTTTGATAAAGGGGTGGGTATGCTGAATTATCCTAGGCGCACCCCCTCGGTAGTCTATTGGCTAAAGTCTGCTCTCTCCCTTGATTGGAGGGGAAACAGAGTGTCATCATGATGATGTGGTTTATGAGGCAAAACATCTTCCCTTTTGCCTTTTGCACATAAAATCTATTTTTGATATAATACATCTTTACATGTGTACAATCTTGATACCAATAACATACATAGTTCGCATATTTTGTGGAGCAAACCCTCTTCCAATCCTCGTTGCGGTGGGATCTTGGGTCTGGATTTGACAAATGTTCACACTTTTTGTCCGTGACACAATATCTGATTTGTCCACAATTTTGTACATATGTGCGCATGATATCTGGACATAATCGTATGAAGTTTCATGCTTCTGACATAAATACAATTGCTACAAAACCATAATTTTCACTGTGCCTTCCCTGAACATCGCACAGATTTCTGGCACCTCTTAAAAAAGTGCACAAAAAAATCACATTATCACTGCTACTAATTCTATAATTTTTACAAATTCGCACAGTCCTTTATAAGTCTTTTTAGAAGTATGCTTTCTGTGCATTGTGAATCAACAAAAATTTCTGTCTCCGCCTCCATCTCCATCTTGCAGCTCACGAACAATCCCTGCCTTCTTCCTCTGGCAGAGGCCACTGTTGACACTTTACAATCTGCATATCCTTTCAGCCAAGGAAGGTTCATTGTCTCTCCCAGGAGCAGCCCCAGTGCCCCTTCCCCCTTAATCAACGCCTGCATGTGAGTTCCTGGTCCAGAGAGCAGAATGGAGCTGCCTTGCCCAGTGGGGGAAGTTGCTTTGTAGTTTGGCTTGCATCAGGCTTACTTTAAACGTAACTTTGTTAAATTTTTCTTTGTTGAAAATAAACTTGCAATTTTAAAACAGGCAACTAGTACTCTAATTCCAGTCTCTACATCATCGAGATGTAAGCGGATTCACTTCAACACTACAGCTAAGTCAATGCCTAGTCTGGGATGCTGAGGGAAACCCTTATTGATATATTTTTAGGTCCAGTTCGTTTACTCTGGATGACAACCCTTATATAACACCCCACTCTTAGAATCCTCCTGACCCCACCGAGCCAAGAAGTAGGTTTGTTTTGCAAATTAAAAGGTTTATTTGACAATTAAACAATATATATATATATATATATATATAACACTTTTATAATAAATTAATGTTTGGTAGCACACTTGTGAAGATGATAGTGATCAACAATGGATAATGTTACAGTGGTACACACTTTTTGATGGCTTAGAAGTGATATAGAGAGGATAAAGTAGCGGAGAATGCTTTTATGGCTTCAAGGACAATGCAATGCTGAATGAAAATGCAGTACAGAAAATAAACTTGATATGACTTCAACAAAAGACAATGTAATCACTTTTCTTTGACAATTCACCACCCCCTCTATGCAAGGTAAAGAGATGGGAGGAAAGCACACAGTTCTCAGGAATGCAATCAAATAGGATTCAGTTCCACCCCTAGCAAGCTTAGAGGAAAACGGGTAGGAGTTTTAAACACAGGCAATATCCTTTTAAATGTGGTGGCAATGAAGTGAAAAATATACTCAAATTGCTTTTAATTCCCTATAGGAGGTTCAGGGTGAGTGAGAGATACTTAAATTAATTCAGGATCACTTTAGAAAAGCTCTATGAATGATTGTCAGGTTGCACACGAATTTCAGCAAGGAAAGCAAGGACAAGTATTTTTACACGTGGCTGAAATTAAGCAAAATGTCAAATTGCGGCAAATTTAGTCGCGTGCGTCAAGCGCAATTACGGAGGCACTATAAGGAGTAGGAAGTCGGTTCTAGGCTCGGTGGAAACTTAGAATCTTAGCTTTAAGATGACAGTTAAAACTCGCTCCTAGCACAAACGGTTCCGGAGATGAGGACGATTTCATGAAGGCCGTTTTTCGGATTTGAAGTTTTAAAGCTCAGAATGACAGATGACAGTTTTCAGTTTTAAAAATGACAGAATGACACGATTTTAGGGGGCAGTTCTAATAGGCTAAAATAGTTTGGATTAGATTATTTTAAACTAAGAGATTGGGTTTTTCACAGTCCTGACTGGATACACACACTATAAACTTAGACAGGAATGTGGCTTTGTCACCGATCGGGTCAAGATTGGCTGCGGTTCTCTGGTAGTGGTTCCGCGCACAGCGACCTGGGTCAGCTCTCAGCACTGCACAGCGATCTGGTCTGGGTCTGATCTCTCTGGATAATTCTGGGTCTCTGGTTCTGGCAAAAGTTCTTGGCAAAAATTCAAACAGCTCGCCCGGCTGTTGAATAGTTTGGTTGGTTTTGAGGCCTGCTGAAGAGGATTCAGCTTGTGGATTCAGGCCGCTCTACTACAAATTCTGGAGTTAATTTCTGGTCTCTGGAGATTGATGGATTTGAAGTCCGGATCTCTGGATGTGAAGTCTGAGTCTCCTGGCAAAGCGAAGTGGAAAGTGAATGTCTCTACCTGGGTTTCAATGTTCCTTTTATGTGTTTTGAAGATGGGTGTGTGCCTGGGGCTAGCTAAGCCTGCCCCTCTCACTTATCATTGGCCAGTTCCTCCTCTCTTCCTTGATTGGGGGAAAGAAATGGAGTGTCAGAGTGATGCTGTAGGTTTTATGGTCAGAGGAACCTCCCCTTGTCAAATTGCACACAAATCTATTTCTGACCCAAATCAATGTACCATTTTTCTGATATATTATAGGTCCAGTTAACCTATTTTCTGTAGCACCAAACCATCCGATCCCTGTCTTTGTACAATGTTGTGTCCACTTATGACAGAATTCTCCCCTTTTCATCCAGATAACGACCTCTAAACCTTTCCAGATTTTACACAAATGTGCACGAGGGATATGGGTTTCAGATGATAAAGTGTCAGATTTTTAACATGATTACATTTGGAGTAACAACCTTTTTTCCGCTACTATCCCCAAGAACATCCCGCAGGGTCCTAACACCTCTTAGAATGTGCACAGAAAAATCACAAAAATAATGATCATATTTATATAATTTTGACAAGTCCGCACTGTGAATTATCCATCTTTTTAAAATCATGCTCTGGCCCCAAAGGAGTGTGGTTTTCCAAAGCAAATGGTGGAATTACTGGTTTATCCACTTCCCCCAACTCGGCTTGCTCACACAGTGGCACTTCTCCCAAGAGGAAGCCATTTACGACCCCCCCCCCCAATATAACATTTGCCTGAGTCAAGGAAGTTGCATTGTTCTGTCCCTTCCAGTCCCCAGCTACTCCACCCCCAATTCAATCAGAGAGGTGTCATCTCCTTTTGGTGGGGGCAGCAGGATGCAGCCAGGCCTGGGAAGAGTTGTTGAGCCAGTTCAACTCCTGTCGGGGGTAGTTGTCAGGCAGAATTCAATCTCTTTAAGCCAGGCCTCAGCTAAATGTCACTTTAGGTTCCCAGTTTTCTACAGTCAAATCAAACTGACAATTTTTACACATGCAGCTAGAACACTGATTGTAAGTTCCAAAATCTGACATTTCAACAGTTACAAACTATGTGACACTCAACAGTAGGTCACTCATTTATTTTAAACATTTAGATCTTAGTGGTTTTAAGTCCAATTTCACTCCAGCTGCTGACATCCACAGCTCAGCCAGTTTCCTTATGAACCTTATTTTAGGCTCTTCCTCTTTCCGGATTTTGTATGTACTTCATTCTGCCAAATTTCTGCTGGTGCTCAGTGAGATTTTGGGATATCTTGCAATGTTTGAAATGGGCATTTTGAGCTTGCATTCAGAGAAACAGAGGTGATTTCAAGGCGCTTTTGACCTGACAGAAGCTGCTATTTTTCCTTTGGCACCACCTTTCACCCCTGGCGCTTCCGGTCCATCGCGCTTGCACTGGTGGTTGGCAGGTTAGGCGGCCATTCTGGTGTGCGCCAACTGTGCAGTTCTCCTGGATTCTGGGATGGAATGATAGGCGGCGACAGCTCATCCCCACATCTACCCAGTCTATTGATTTCGTTTTGTTCTGGAATAGAATGGTGGGCGGCGACAGCTCATCCCCACATCTATCCAGTCCAATAATTCGACCTGGGTCAAAACCCTTGACGGAGATTAAATAGTTGCACCCTATATTACGTTTGATAACAGGTCACTTAATTTATAGACATTTGATTTCAATTGCACAAGTTTAATCTTCTAATGCAACTAATGACAGCTGTCATACACGGGGCCGCTGGTACTGCGCCCCTATTTTGACAGATTTTCACAGGCAAGCACACTTTTTACTGTGGATATTTTCATGACAGATTCCGCTTTTCCTGACGTTGTGTGTTCATATTGATTCCTTAAATGAAGTGGCGGGTAACATCCAACAAATATATAGGATATTTTGTGGTGTTTTGGACCATTATTTTGTATTTTCAGCAACCAAGAAAAAGGGATTCAAAAGCATTTTCTGGGTTTCTTACAATAAAGCACTGCCTTTCATGCAGTTTCCATTTTTCCTTGGTAGGCAGCCCAGTGGCATGTTTCAGCAGTGTGGTCTCCTTCCACCACTGACAACAGGCAGCCATCTTTTTGTGCTTAGTGGAGCATGGGGTTTTCGCGACCATTTTTCTGAATCTGGTGCCACCAGCACCCAGTAATGCCACAGGGCAGAGCCTAGTGGGTTAAAACATCCCACAGCCCTACCACTATAAGAAAACAAAATCCCTAAGTTATATGGAGAAGAAGGGTGAATTAAACAGAGAGCCTATAATAAGCAATGGATGAGAGCACAAAGATGAATAAAAACTCTGCAAATTGGAGACTCCTTTTTAGGCTTGCGAAAAGCACACGATGCAAAGACATTTTGGTAGATTTACAGAACTTTTATAAAGGGCAATTCCCCAAGAAAAATTAATTTCTGAAGAGTGTTAGCGGGGTTGTATTGCAGGCTGTATTGAGATAAAAAGTGTGAGCATATTAATAGTGAAAGAAACATGGAATGCAGGGCTATTACCATTTTTTGATGAGGATGACATCACACAAATTATCTTCAAGCTTAAACCCTCGAGAGCAACTGGCCCAGACAGCCTGCCAAATATTGTAATTAATCCAAAAAAAACCAAACTATGGGCAGAAATCCACTTTTCTTGCTTTAAGGGCAGATTCCTGAAAGTTGACACTGTTCCATCCGTATACCGGTTCGCATATTCAGACTGTTGGCAATGCTGGATTCCAGCAGTAGAATCTTTGCCAGAGCATTGTTAAAACATCTAAACAAATGGTGTCATACCCGCGCCGCTGGCGTACGCATTGGCAACCATCATGGACTACTTGGTACTCATTTATCCTCCTAATACTCTTTGAACAACTCCTATTCACGCCTTGATCTTTAATTTCCATTAGCTCGACTTTGGTTCTTTCTTATTTTATTCAACTAACTACATTTACCATAATGCAACTTGCTACAGTCCTCAATTCCTGGCTATTCACATTCTTCGTTATTGGGACCACAATCCCCAGAAGCCCTAGCAGCCAGTGCTGCTTCCACCTGCTCAGGACCAGAGAGGGAGGAGGCAGATTGTCTTCAGGTGTGCTGCTCCAGGTGCTGTCAATTAGCCTGCCTCAGAACAGGGCAGGGCTGTATATAAGCAGCTGCCTGCAGGAGCACAGTGTCTTGCATCTTCAGATCTCCCCTCTCCTGTTTGCCTTGACCCTCTACTTTGTATGCCGTTCCTGTTGCTGCATTATCCTGTTTTGATCCACTGCCCTTTCTGGGCTCCCTGCCCTGCAGCCTGCCTTACTCCGGCTGCCTACAGTCCTTGTCCTCTGGGCTCCCTGCCCTGCAGCCTGCCTACAGTTCTTGTCCTCTGGGCTCCCTGCCCTGCAGCCTGCCTCACTCCGACTGCCTACAGCCCTTGTCCTCTGGGCTCCCTACCTTGCAGCTTGCAACCCTCTGCTGTCTCCAAGCCCTTGTCCTCTGGGCTCCCTACCTTGCAGCCTGCACCTCTTCGCTGCCTACAGCCCTTATCCTCTGGGCTCCTTCCTTGCAGCCTGCTCCCTCCGCTGCCTACAGCCGTGTCCTCTGGGCTCCTTCCTTGCAGCCTGTCTCCCTCCGCTGCCTACAGTCCTTGTCCTCTGGGCTCCCTGCCCTGCAGCCTGTCTCCCTCCGGCTGGCTACAGTCCTTGTCCTCTGGCTCCCTGCCCTGCAGCCTGCCTCACTCCGGCTGCCTACAGTCCTGTCCTCTGGGCTCCCTGCTCTGCAGCCTGCCTCACTCCGGCTGCCTACAGCCCTTGTCCTCTGGGCTCCCTACCTTGCAGCTTGCAACCCTCTGCTGTCTCCAAGCCCTTGTCCTCTGGGCTCCCTACCTTAAAGCCTGCACCTCTTCGCTGCCTAGAGCCCTTGTCCTCTGGGCTCCTTCCATGCAGCCTGATCCCTCCGCTGCCTACAGCCGTGTCCTCTTGGCTCCTTCCTTGCAGCCTGTCTCCCTCCGCTGCCTACAGCCCTGCTCCTCTGGGCTCCCTACCTTGCGGCCCTATTCTTTTGGGCTCTCTGTCACCTACTGCTAATCTCTTTCTGTCCTGTTCTTCTGAACTCCATGCCTTGCAGCCTACTACAGTCCTCCGCAGTCCACTACAGTTTGCCTGCACCTAGTGCCACTCTTGACTGCAGACCTGCTTCCTACTTTGCAGCCCTTCTGTTTTTCTGACTGCTGCTCCCTTGTTCTCTTCCTTGAGTCCTCTGTACTCCACCTTAGGTTATCTACTTCAGTCTAACTGCCTTACCTTCATTTCCTTCTGCTAGATTGCTCATTGACTTCCTTTTCGCTGGATATATCTGTTCTTGTCTTCTCATGTGTCTTATGTAATCCCTTTGTACAGAGCTTGCCTGTTGGATTCCGGCAGGCAACCTCTGCCCCTTCCCTTGTCGCGTTTTCAGTGTTAGACACACACTGCTGTTGTTCCCAGCCATAGCCTACAGCATGGGCCTCTGTTATAGCAATCTGTGCAGAAGGCTGGAGTTTCCTAAGGTTCGTGGAAAACTCTTTCCCATTTCAGCATACACCCCAAGAGGGAATCCAGTTTGTTTGTACCTTTGTATCTTTTGCCCCCCTGGTTTGGGTCTTCCAAGCACTATTCTGGTGGAAGCTTTACGCCTGGAACTGGGGCTGACATCATTGCCTACGCTTTGGAGGATTGCACGATGCAAGTTATTTGTTAAACTACAAAATACGCAGAAGCATAGTGGTAGTGTAATTTCTGTGATGGCAGCACACTAAACTTATTGGAACACCAAAATATAAATGAAGTGCACATAAATTCAGCACATAGTGAGCTTGCGCTGACAGCTTCCCAGCACCTCGTTGAATTGGGACTTGAACTACCAAGTAAAAACGAACTGGGCATATTTGGAAAAATGCTTAAGACCAAATCACGAGAATGGAATATAATGCAAAGCGTAGATATTACCACCAAGATAAAGCGATACATGGAGTACACAAGGCAGGCACTTTTACCAGGCATGCCTAGAGAATATCTGATGAAACTTTGTTCTCCTTGACTTCGTCGCTTTATTTGCTATGTACGCCTAAATGTATTGCCAGTGTTTTAATATACAAAGCTGTGGGGCAATATCGAACATGAAAAACGATTATGCAGATAATGCAGACTAGTTCTATAAAATATGTATTGAGTTGAGATTGCATTATTGGAAGGGCTACGGACCATCCAAACTGACAAATTTTAGTCCACAGTAATAATAATAATGATAATGATTTAGCATTTATGTAGCGCTACGAACGCTCTGGTATCTGAGCGCTGGTAATTATTACTTGCAGTGTGTGGTGCTCATTTATCGACCTTGGAAGAATGAAAGGCTGAGTTGGGCACCGCCGGGATTCGAACCTACGTCAGCACGATCTGCACAGATGTCAAAGGGAGCGCTCTACACAATGTGCTGCAGCATACCATGTTTGGCAAATAGCACAAAAATGAATAACATCAATGGTCTAAGAAATGGTTGAGTAAGTTGTTATTAAAAAAAATGACACAAAATTGTATCAAAACAAATGTGACTTTTAATAATGGTTGTACAGATGGCATGTAACCCTGTAAACTGTGAAAAACCAGAGGGTGTTTCACAACCTAGTCCAGGTGGCCAGGGAAAGGCCATCACATTTGGATCCTGACCCTGGGGGTGTACGCGGAGGGAACGTCACCTGGGTGGTGTCCTCGGAGGGTGGGGGAGAAACACCTTATAGTGAGACATGGTGTCCCTTTTTTTCACAACCCATCTAACCCCTATCCCTTCTTATTTTATGGGAAACTACAACTCCCATAATTCCTCCCCACTTTACATAGACAACACTACTGAGCGAAGGAAGATGAGGAATGAGGCCAGGAAGATTACCTCTACTGACTTGCAATGGGTCTGTTCCTTTAATGAGACCAGGCAGAGTCAGGCACATAATTCTAACACACCTGCTACTTGTTAACACTCACTGTCGGGATAATAGGTGTCGCGCACAGGCACACTGAGCGGGGCTGGGTACGAGAAGGAGCATCTCCTTCGGGGCTGATGCAAACCAGGCTATGGAGGTTGGAAGGCCACGGGGCTGGTGGGCAGTTGCGAAGAACAAGTGATTACCAGGTGAGAATTCCACACTTCGAGGGGATTGGGTCCTCCGACGTATTCCATATCTATGACAGTAATCACCACAGCTGTGCTGCTTCGGAAAATCTTTCGGCGTCTGTGTCCTGCGTCAATGACGTCGATACACCGCCCTCGAGGACCTCCTCCGACATCACTGGATGTTATAAGTAGGACGCATGACGTCCGTAGCCTCAATTCCATTTTTCCCACGAACGTGTTTGCTTCGAAGATCTCAGCGCACCTCGACTCTTTGGAGTTTCTGTTCTTTCGGTTCTTCAAACCTGTTCGTTTTGAAGTAAAAGTCCTTAGAGATGTCTACCTCTTCTTCCACCCCGCGTCCGGGCTTCAAGAAGTGCGGGGACTGCGGGTCCAAGATGTCAGTGACAGACTCTCACGACGCCTGCCTCTGGTGCCTCGGGAAGGCCCATGACACGGATGATTGTGTCGACTGCCAGTCACTTACGTCCAAAGCTTTGCAGGAGCGCAAGAAGAAACTGTCGGTCGGTAAGGTGTCCAAGCCCCGGAAGTCGAGGTCCACGGGGCTTTCGACGGACGATTCGAGGGGTGAGACTCTGCATCGTCGTCGGAAGTCCAGTGGGTCTCGGTCCCGGAGTCGGTCCCGCCACTCCTCTGCCTCTTCGAGGCACTCCTGGAAGTGCCGTCATCGGTTGCCTTCCCCGTCCTCATACGAGGACTCTGCCTGTCGGCGAGACGCTTATCCCACCAAGCATTCGACGCCGGAGGAATGGGCTTCCTTCGGTAATAAAATGCTAGCGATTCTCGAATCACAGGGCACAGGTCCGTCCGCGCCTCCGAGTGGGGTCGGTCGTGATCTGACTAGAGACACCTCTCGTACACCTTCGGGCTCGGGTGGTTGGCACGATTCGAGGGAGCCGTCCTGCTCAGACAAGGGGAATCGTTTTAGTCATGCCCGTTCCAGGTCCCGGTCCTCGACGCGCTTGAGACCGTGTGAGCCTGTGAGGTCTTCGAGGAAGACGTCGACACCTGTGGCGCTGAGGTCGTCAAGGGACTCTCGAGGCTCCGCCTCTGAGGAAGTCGTCGACGCCATCAGCGCCCAGGATAACAAGGGACACGCTCAGGGCTCCGCCCCCGAGGCCTGTGTCGACACCGTCGATGCTGATGGCGCCGCGTTAGGCGTCGACGCCTATTCACTCGATGCCCTCGACGCCTTTTGAGGCTGTTTCGACGGGGTTACCCCGGGGCATGGTGGAACCCCCTAGAAAGGCTCTGGCCAAGGTCAAGCATGGCTTTGTTCCCCATTCTGTGCCCACTTTCCGCCATCTTGAGTACATTTCAGAGGTGGATGAGGGCTTTGATGATGGCATGGTTCCTGATACAGTGCCAGATGAGATTCTCTCAGGCCATAGCCAGATTGAGGACCTGCGTCAGTCCCTGCACGTCGCCAGTAGTCTGGACACCTCTCCGGAGGTGGAGTTTTGTAGGCCTAAGCCAGGCACCCATGCCGACTCCTCGTACGGGCGCCTTATGTCTAGGGTCACTGAGTACTTGGGGTGGTCTGCTCCTCCAGGGGATTTTCTTCAGGATGACCTCATGGATATCCTCGACCAAGGTCCACCAACTGACCCGGTACTGCCGTTCCATATGGCTCTAAAGAGGAGGGTGGCGGCGGCTTGGACTGCTCCGGAGAGTCTCCCGGCAGTGGGCAAGTCTTTGCCGCGAAAATATCACCCAGCCAGTAGCGACCCCTGCTACTTGACCAAGCACCCTACTCCGGAGGGATTGGTGGTGAAGGCGGCTACGGCCCCAGCAAAGCAGGTGTTGTATCCTACCATCCCTCCTGATAGGGACGACAAGCGTTTTGATGGTTGGGCGAAGAAGGTGTTTTCTTCAGGGGTTATGGCTCTTCAGACGGCCAACTCTGTATGTGCCTTGTCACATTTCACGCACACTCTGTGGAACTGTGTTTCCTTAGCGGCTGAACATATTCCCGAAGGGGACGAACGGGATGCTTTTCTTTCTATGGTCCAGGATGGCAAGGATGCCATGTGTGAGGCCGTTCAGTCGGGTTTGGACATGGCAGATTGCGTCAGTCGGTCCATGGCGGCGAGCACCGTAATATGCAGGTTTGCGTGGTTGTGGAAGTCAGGGTTTGCTCCTGATGTGTAGGCCCGGCTCCTCAACATGCCTTTTGACGGTGTACATCTTTTTTGGCAGCAAAGCTGACGAGAGCCTTGAGAGGTTGCAGACCTCCAAAGCTGCAGCGAAGTCGTTGGGCGCTGCAGTTCGCCAACCTCTGCCTTTTCGTCCTAGGGGACAGCAATGGAGGGGAGGTTCCTTTCGTTATTACTCATCCTTTGGTAAAGAGAGGAGCTGCCAGTCAAAGGGGCCACCATAGGAGTGCCAGAGGTGGAAAGCAGGGTACTCGAGGTGCCAAGGCCGCTCGGGCAGTTACCTCTTTGCCCTCAGGCAACACCGCAGCCACTTCAGCTCAGTCATGAGGCCATGTCCCATGGTTTGCCAGTTGGGGGAAGGCTGGCGCAGCATCTTGTCGAATGGCGTGCCATTACTTCAGATGTGTGGGTTCTGGAGATCATAGCCCACGGCTACTGTCTTTCCTTTCGGCAGCGGCCTCACGACAATCCACCGGGGAATCTCTTGTTGCAGAGTCCGGATGCGCTCCTTGTGCAGGAGGTTCAAGCCCTGCTGGAGAAAGGTGCCATAGAACTGGTGCCTGTAGCGGAGAGGAACAAGGGCTGGTATTCCCCTTATTTTTTGATTTCCAAGAAAGACAGGGGATTGAGACCCATCATGGACTTGGGCGGTTTGAACAAACTCCTCAGGAAGGACAAGTTCAAGATGGTTACTCTTTCTCAAGTCCTCCAGGCCCTTCAACTTCAGGACTGGTTGGTCGATCTCGACCTCAAGGACGCTTATTTTCATGTGCCGATCCATCCAAAGCACAAGAAGTACTTGAGGTTCGCGGTTTGCGACTGGCACTTTCAGTTTCGGGTCCTGCCGTTCGGATTGACCTCCGCCCCGAGGGTCTTCACCAAGCTCATGGGAGTGGTGGCAGCGCATCTCAGGAAAGGGGGGATTCACGTCTACCCCTACCTGGACGATTGGTTGATCAGGGCGTGCTCTCCCGAGCAAGTCCTGGATCTGTCCGTCACCTGCCACTCCCTCCACAAGCTGGGCTTCTCCCTCAACTTAAAGAAGTCCCACTTGACGCCAACTCAAAGGCTCCAGTACATCAGAGCAGTGCTCGACACGTCCCTGGGGCAGTGTTTTCCTCCCCAGATGAGGGCTCATCACATTCAGCAGATGGTGCACAAGTTTCGGCATGCCCAGAGTCTCCCAGCGTTCGAGTTCTTGAGATTGCTCGGCCTCATGGCATCCTGCATTCTTCTGGTGCCAGAGGCCAGGTTGCAGATGAGATCTTTGCAATGGGCACTCAAGGTCCAGTGGTCTCAGTCCTCCGGCAGGATGTCAGACCCTGTTCAGGTGCCGTCCTCGGTCGCCCAGGACCTTCTGTGGTGGGACGTCGAAGGCAATCTGATGAAGGGGGCTCCATTTTGGCTACCCTGGCTGGAGGTGACGATCTTGATGGACGCATCCCTCACGGGATGGGGAGCTCATGCAAACGAGTTGACAGTCAGCAGTCATTGGTCTCCGTCGGAGTCCAGACTCCATGTCAATCTGTTGGAGCTGAGGGCCGTCAGGCTTGCCCTGAAGGCTTTTCTGCCTACTGTGCGAGGACAGAATGTCTTGATCCTGACGGACAACACAGTGGCCATGCACTACCTCAACAAAAAAGGGGGGCAGGGTCACTTCCTCTGTGCAGGGAGGCGATGCAGCTCTGGTTCTGGGCTATCCAGCAGGAAGATTTGATCTCGGCAGTTCATCTGGCCGGAGACGAAAACCAGACGGCGGACGCTCTGAGCAGGCAGAGCGCAATCTCTCACGAGTGGGAGTTGGCTCAGGAGATTCTCCTGGAGATCTTCGCCCTTTGGGGGACCCCTCAAGTGGATCTCTTCGCATCCAGTTTCAACCGGAATTGCGAAAGGTTCTGCTTGCGGGAATTTCCTCCAAGAGGAGCCTTAGGAGACGCGCTTGTGGTGGAGTGGTCATTCCCACTGCTTTACGCGTTTCCTCCAGTCCCCGTCATCCCGCAAGTGCTGCAGAGGTTACGAAGGTTCGGTTCCCGGATGATCCTCATTGCTCGGGCATGGGCCCGGAGGAAGTGGTACCCGGACCTTCTCGACTTGTCCATCTGCCCTCCACGTCATGTTCCCTACCGAGACAATCTGCTCTCACGGGAGGGGGGTCAGGTTCTCCATCCAGAGGTCAGATTCTTCAACCTTCACGCTTGTTTTCTGAAAGGTTGAGGTATAAGGATTGGGACCTCCCTGAAGAGGTGATGGAGGTGTTGCTTTCGGCCAGAAGGCCTGCAACAAAGTCCCTGTACCATTTCCATTAGATAAAGTTCTGCGACTAGTGCAGGGTTAATAATGTGGATCCGTTTTCATTCCTGTGGTTCTGTCTTTTTTGCTTTCTTTAGCCCACAGGGACCCGTTCTCACCACAGATCCCTATCGCTGCACTTATGGTTAATCATTCTTGGGTCCAAGTTGAAACACGTACAGAATGGGAGCCCCTCGGGGTGGCCACGCTTGGGGACTTGATTCAAGAACAGGAAATCCTAACTTTTTCGGAACTCAGTGAGACCACTGGCTTCCCGGCAGGACAGTTCCTGTTGCACAGCGTGGTCGTACAGGCCTTGTGCAGGAGATGGCCGGTCGCTGCCGACCTGACTGAGGAGAATGAATGCACTGAACTCCGCTGAGGGGGGCCATGAAACCTCCCGAATCTACGAGGCCCTGTTGTGGGGTACGACCAGGGGAGACCTCAAATGCAGGAGTAAGTGGGAAACTGAACTGGGCCTTGTTTTGGAAGACAAAGATTGGGGTGATATAACCCACTACCATAAGAAGGTTTCCAGGAACGCCCGCTTGCAGCTTATTCAACTGTACATCACCAATAGAGCGTAGCCACCTGGGCTTCGGTCCATACTTTTGTATGTCACTACTCCCTCGATTCCATCCGTAGGCAGGATCTGGCCTTTGGCAAGGCGGTCCTTTGCTCCCCAATTTGATTGGGCATTCTAAATTTCTGTATTCTAAATTCTTTTCCCACCTCCTTGCATTGATACTGCTTTGGGAGTCTGTCATAGATATGGAATACGTCGGAGGACCCAATCCCCTCGAAGAACAAGTTACTCTCTTACCTGGTAACGTTCTTTCAATGGGATGGTCCGACGACGTATTCCATATGGCTCCCTCCCTGCCTTCCCCGCTACACAATTTCTTATGCGATTGCAGCTTACGTTTCCACAAGGCTTTGTGTGGTCAGACTGGCAGAAGATTGGTGCCACACATTCTGGGAAAAAACTACAACTGAGGCTACGGGCGTCGTGCGTCCTACTTATAACATCCAGTGACGTCGGACGAGGTCCTCGAGGGCGGCGTATCAATGTCATCGATGCAGGACGCAGACTCCGAAAGATTTTCCGAAGCATCACAGCTGTGGCGATTACTGTCATAGATATGGAATATGTCGTCGGACCATCCCATCGAAAGAACGTTACCAGGTAAAAGAGTAACTTGTTCTTTTGGGAAGCAGTAAGCGTTCCAACACTGAAACCGAGTGAGCGGAAAGGAGAAACCTTCAAGGTGCTTGAAAGCGGCCTGCTACCTTCCGGATTAACGGCAACGTTGCGGAGGGGCAGAGGAGGCGTTGGTTAACTGCCTTGTCTGCTACATGAAAGGCGTTGAAGAAAGAAGCCGAATTAACAAGGCTGATGAATTATCGAAGGCAATAAAACATGGTTTGTGTTAAAAGCCAATATAACTGTGAACAAAAGTTGAAGGTTGCGCCTGTGCTGATAAAACGTGTAATGGAAAGAGCAATTGCTGATTTGTGAGGAAAGTGTACAAAGTGGTCATGTGAGGCGGAATCGCACATTCGAAAGTCCTGATGAAATGTTCTGAGCCGAAGTGTATTCAAACGGGAGCCGAAGGCAAGAAATAAACCGCAATTCTGAACGAAAGTTGAATAAGTGAAAAGCAAAGTATGTGAACTCTGAATATGCCGGGAGGGCAAAGTATATGAAAAATAAGAAACTACAAGTACCAAGAAGCATTTGTGTTGCGATGCAATGAAGATTGTTGATCATTGAAAGAGAGGTTGAAGTAGTCATTCAGAGGTCTATGTAAAATCCTTGCAGTTTCAAAAGTCTTCGACAGTAAAAAGACATGGTATAGAAGTATTGACACTGACACAATGGATACAATTTGTAAAACCTTTATTGAAAATGTTGTGTTGGAGAAACTCCTATTCTGCCAGATAACTAAGATGGGAGTAGTCTCGGCCATCAAACGATAAGCAAAACAGTCCCAGTGGAGTCTGTCAAATCAAAATGGCCTATGCTAACGAAAACCTAATGCCTGCCCTATTTATTGTACAAAAAGTGTAAAAAGGCGAAAATATATGCAAAAGGAAAAGTCAGTGTTCAAATGATAACCAGCTCTCCTCCCCATTTTAGTCCTTATGGGGTAAGGCGATCCTTTGGTATTACCCAAATTGTTCGAACACAATAGTTCGAATGACCGAATTGACCGAAAGTCAATGGTCCGAATTGACCTTTGCACAATTGACCGCACACACACACACACACACACATATATATTGGGATATTTCAACCCAATGAGCCATAATACATCCCTTTACCAATGGGGGAAAGAAAACAGCCATAAATGGATGTGCTAAACCCTGTGCATGCCAAATCTGCAAAACTGCGCATGGTTCACACATCACAAAAAGGCTGCATCAACCTGCCACACACAGGCAAAGTTGATGTCAAAACAGAACTCCCTGCAGGAGAATGCCAGTGGATGCTGTTACCTGTCACAAGAAGCGAGGCCACAAAGTGGGTTAAAATCCGAAAATGCCTATAAAATACAGTTTTCCCAATCAATTGCAACCTTCAAAGTGCTGTTTTGGTGCTAAATTCAGGCATTTTCCAAGTGAACTATTGAAATTAAAGTGTGCTGAAACCACAGATCATCCAGTATAGTCAGAAGAAACCAGGCCTCACTGCCTGACAGCTGCGTAAGGAAATTAGATGTCAAACCCAGTTTTAAATGCGTTTCTTTTTCCTGAAGAAATTACAAAATCTGCCTATTTAAAGCATGTTTGTGAAGGGCTTAATTCTTTTAAATGTCCAAATCTGTTATAAACTGTGCTTAAATTTATATGTGTTAAAGAAAATACTTTAGGACATGATTCCTACCCCTCATGTCCCCAGCCCTCCAAGATGTCCGGCTGGAGCCAGGCCACGATCACATACATGGCCTTCAAGGGCCTCTCCATCCCTCAAAGACCCACTTGGAGTCAGACTTGGCGCTTGTGGCACCAGACTCGCTCACTCCCATAGGATAACCTTGGGGATTGGACTTGTAGTGCATTGATGGGGACAAGATGGATGCCCCCACATATTTCAGTTCCCAGAACTGCATGTGCGGTCTAGTCTTTTGGGTGTTGTTCAGCCCAGAGACACCTGGGTTACCCAGAGACTATTTAAGCCACACCCAGGCTGAGAAACATGCTTTGCGTTTTCTGCACCTGCAGCGGGACACTCACCGTGTTCGGATCGCTCTCCAGTAGGCCTGCATCTTTCTGCTGTGCTCAGCTCCTGCAAGAACAAGAACACCATTAGGAACAGCCTTACCTTGCAGCGCTTCTGCCCATCATTCATCGCTCCTTCTGTTCTGCAGGCATCTTCAGCGGTGTCATTCCCATCCCGGCACGCCGCTTCCTAAGGAAAAGGGAAAAGAACAGAAAAAAGGCATTAGTAAGCATTCTGCAAATCTTCGCTTATTTTTTAAATACTGTACGAGCTTCAAACACTTACCTGAATCCCAGCCGCTCTGGGGGTACTCTGTCTCCGGAACTTCTCATCCATCTGCAAGAGGAAAAAGACACTCCAGGTTAGCGTGGAAACATCTAGAGGCACCGCATACCGCGCTTATCCACCGCATTTGTTCTTCATAACCGGCATCCATGCTAAAAACGTCGCGGCACCTAAAAGACACAGAAAAAGAACTCAGTTGAATGCAAATACGAAAGGGGTGCATCGCGCTCACTCATCTTCAGCGCTACTCATCGCAGCAGCAGGCCGCCATCCCAAGACGCCGGCCATCATCTAAGGAAGGAAAGGAACAAAGTTAGAGAACTGTTCAAAAGACTCATTATACTTACCTGTCGGACTCTTGCCAGTAAAGTAACTAGGCAGCAACGAGCCTGCATCAATCAACGCGCCCCTGCGCTGAAAGCAGGACCGAGAGCACACTATCCAAGAAAACAAGGTGAGCTGTGGATCAAAGGGAAGGGTTGGACCGCGGGGAAGAAGGGTTTCAAGCACACAGAGACAATAGGGAGTTAAACTCTACCAATCCTGTATTTCAGGCCCAGTCTCCAGTCGAATAGCCTCCAGGGAAGGGTTTGAGGTCGTAAGAGGTCAGAACAGGCTGTCTGACGTCCCTGTGGATACCAGGTGAGCGTTACACTTTATTGTGAATTTTAAAGCAACCCAGTATTGGAGTTAAGTAACTTCTTAATTCTGATTGGACAGTGACCAGCCTGGGAAAGTTGGACACTTCAGTTTGACACTCCCTTGCTACAGGAAGGCTAATGGCTGCTGGAGGTTCTCGCATATGTAGCACAATAGACTTCATTAGACATTCGTCTTGTGGCTGAGCCAGGAACAAAGGACAGTCTGAGCATTGGGATGCTTCCCTCTACACCCCACCCTGATAGAAGGGATCTGACAGCTGTTCTTTGTTGAAAGAAGAGAAGAAAAAAAACTGTTCAAAGGAACATTTTGCTGTTTAAATCGTTATTTGTGGTTAAGTTTAAAACTCTTTAACTGTGCAACCTAAAGGAGGATAAATCTAAAAATTGGTAGATGTTAACCTAATTTTATGGCTTTTGCTTGGAAGACATTGATGAAAGCTGTACCACCTAAGGAATCAAAGTTACAGGAAAACCCTAATTGTAGCAGAACTATTAATGTTGCAAGCCTAAGATTGTATATTCATGCTCCACTGATGAGCCCCAGAGATGTAACGAATTAGAAATTATTAATCCAAATTGTTATGATTAAAATTGATAAAATTCTATAGAATGAGAAAGACAGCTCTCACAGAGATGGGGATTGAATGTGAACATAACCCATCAAATATGCAATGTCTGTGTCCGATGTCATTAGAGGACATCATTTTAAAAATGTACATTTGTGCAAAAGTTAAGTTTTGGTCAAAATCAATGTGGGAGTTCCTAAATCTCATCATACAGATGACAGCTCTGTTCTGACTGCCAACCGAAACAAGGCAAGTGCCTGTGGCCATTCATAGCCGTGGGGGTGTGTTTTTTAAATTCTGCCCACACCATAACCTTTGTGATGTCATTTGGTAGGATAAATGTAAGAGCTTCACCACACATAAACACACACTGCTTCCAGAACACATCTAGATTTCCACGCAGCGTCTTGTTCCTGACTTGTTCATCTTGTCCAGAACTCTTCATCTTGCAGCTGACTCCAGATTTCTTTGTTGAATCCTGGCCTTTGCATTGCTGAATTCTTTTTGGCTAGGCCCAAATTTAACCATCCCAAAACTTAAAAGAATAATTCTGATTCAGTCTGGTTTGCTACCATTACGTCTTGCCCGCTGAAACTTGCATCCTGCTAGCTGCCGTGCTCAGTGACCAGAAGGGCCCATCCAAATCCAGTCTGAGGTGCAGTCCAAAATTGACCAGAACTGCGCCACTGATCCAATCCCTCCAGAAGTGCCCTGCGACCATGACATACAAACCATGCATTGGTCTTGGTCTTTCCATGAAAAACATGAAAAATCTTTGGCAACAAATCTGACTCTGAATACTGCGTTAAATAGATTCAAGTGGTCCCCTAAATTACTACATATGTTAAAATCTAATCTGGAAAGGAGTGAGAATGTCAGAGTGAATGCGAGTAACTTAAATGTGTGTTCATATGTGGAAGAAATGCAGATCTTTGCTGTTAAAAGAAATAATTTCAAGATAAATAGCAATAAGACCCTGCATTCCTATGATTCTGATGTCTCACTGCGCAAAGCGCAATATCGCAAAGACAGAAGGCAGGTAATGCTTTTGAACCACATTGATAGAGGAGCTATACTTAAATCTTTGAAATGTAAGTATAAAAACTGGTTGAAATCTAAACATGCTCTGTTATACCAACAAGATGCAGAAAATATGTTAGACAAATTAAAATCCAAGAATTCAGCCAAGATATGGACTCTGTTGAATTTCACACACTCCAAGGTACAAAAGGTCCATCAGTTGAATCCGATACCTCAAGAAGTATGGGCCTCATTCTACAAGTCCCTGTATGCGGATATCAATCTAGAAGAGGTCTATACACCGATTAAGAGCAGACAAGCAAAAGATTAGATTTTTGACCTGGATGATATACTGTTTCAAATATCCAAATGATCAACCTCCCGTGTGCCAGGTCCAGATGGTTTATCTAATTTTATGATTAGACAACATCCAATGGATTGGGCCAAAATTTTCTTATGTATTTTTAGGAAAATAGTGAGTACTTGTTGTATGCCATCTTCTTGGAGAAAAATCTATTACAATGCCCATCTAGAAAAAAGGGGATAATGAAAATCCGGCCAATTATAGACCAATATCATTGCTAGATATACCAAGTAAACTTTTTGCTAGATTATTGCTAAGAGACTTGAATGAATGGCTGAATGACGCGGAAATGAGGGACCCAAATCAAACCAGTTTTATGCCAGGAATGGGAACGGCCATTAATTTACACATCCTGGAAATCATTAAAGGCCAGGAACAACGGAAAAATCAAACTATTCATCTGGCCTTTATTGATTTCCAGGCTGCGTTTAAAGGAACTGCACTCGAAAACAACTGTTCAAATGAGACTAGCCTCCGATGGAACACTGTCAGATCCAATTTCAACATATTGGCAGCCTTAAGCAAATATGCAAAGGCACATTTCTTGACAATAAATCAAGCTAAATGTAAAGTTATGGTATTAGGCCAGAAGAAAAATGGCCCACCACATAAGGCTAGATGGAACATCCAGGATGTTGAAATTGAATTAGTCTCCTGAGTACAAAGATCTAGGCCTGCATCTAATAATGACTTGGGTGATAAACCATTCCTCAGAGTTCTGAAACAAAAATTGTCAACTGGGATACACCAAACGAAAATCATACAGACTAAATATGGTAAATTCTCTTTGATGCCAGCGGTGATTTTTTATAAACAGAAGGTTGTCCCCATTCTGACTTATGCTACGGAAACAAGAGATATCATGAGAAAGACCACATGGGTTAAAATGGAAGGCGGTTTTTGGAAATCCATTTGTGGATTACCTGTGACAGTATCAGTATGCTTGCTACGCCATGAATTTGGGGATAGTATCTCTGTATCTGGTCTATCTATGGAAAGTGTTGTGCCTGTATCACAAGTATCTAATGGTCATGGAAAGGAATGGTGTAATGTTCATGATGGGAAAATTTATGTTAAACACAGATAACAACACAATCATAAAGTGGCGAAAGTGGATACAGTCATTAATGGTTGAAGTTGCTATTGATGAGGAGTTTCTAATAAATAACCCTGAAAGAGCCAAAAAGAAACTATGGATTCTTGACTGGATAAAGACCAGAAATGCATGTGCAAAATTAAGAATATTTAAATCGCAATCTTATGCTATCAAGGAACTACACAAAATAGAGCAATACTTGGGGAAATTTCTGAATCCAAAAAAATGATTTGGCTATTTGAGAATAAGGTTGAACATCTGTCTCTCAAATGAAGTTCGCTTTATGCGTAGAACGACTATGAATGGGGATTGTAGATTTTGCAGAGAGTCATTACAGTTGGAGACTTTAAAACACAACACTTAAATGCTGTATGTCCTGCACTAATTGAGATGAGATGCAAATTCTTCAAACATTTGTTTGAGGAACAGCATATTACGGATCATGAGGTCCACTGGGACAAATGTACCATAGTCAACGGGCTAAAATGAACATAGCCATACTTATGTTTGTTGAGACATTAAACCTAAAACACTGTAAAGACAACTGTATTTTGGAAAATGTGCAATGAATGAAATATTGTACTGAACTATATTGATACCAACTTGAATTTAGTGATAAGTGCAATAATCAAAAGATTTGTGTAAAAGGATTTTGGTTTAAAAATGTGTTAGTTAATATTTTAATACGTGATACCTTTTGTGATAAACTCTTCTTTCTCCTTTTTTCTCTTTTTAAGAAGGTAATTGTATAAATATGATGATTGTGTTGTTTTGCTCTTTTTTTGTTCGTTTTGTAAATTTTGAAAGGCTGTTTTTACAGCTAAACCAAATTAAAAAAACTAAAAATAAACAAAAGAAGTGCCCTGCTGCCGGTAGACCTGACTCGATCCAAGAACGAGAGCTTTGTCAGTCCAATTTGAATTACAAGGGACTAAGTATTATTAGGAAGAACAGTGACCCATAATATATTTGCATTGTCTTATCCCAATCTCAACCCATCCCATCTTTAAATTCAGAACCCTAGTATTGTCAGAACCTTTCTTGCGCTGATTTTTCTCAATTGTTTTACAAAACCATAAGTCATTAGTGATTTTGAGTAAATAAAGTAAATCCCAGAAAGAAATAGAGTATCCACCACGTGAAGGGTTACTCTGGCCACGTAACTGTGGAGATTCATGTGTGGCATTCTCTTTTTCATAGTCATTAATATAGTATAAGGAAATCAATTTGTCATTTTTAAAACCAAATGTCTGTTTTCATTTTCGCGCCTATTTTGCCAAAACGCCTTTCACTAAAACCTCTATAACTTCTTCAATTGTATAGATAGAAACGAAATTCCAACTCTCACTGATACCTAAGACCCTTAGCTACATCCACAACCAAAGACAGCATCGCGGAACAGTGTATTTGACCAGATTTTTTATCAAAAGTCGCATAGTGACATTTTGCCACAAATTGACATTTTAGCAAACGTTTACATGTGTCTTTTTCCCATTCAAACTGTTTCTTCAATCCCATCCTGATCTAAAGTGTGTACTGTTGTTTATCTTGTAGCTCATGTTTGTTAGGACCTGTTGTGTGTTGCTTTCCTAAGAATTTTGTGTCAATTTCCAAAAATGGTTTTCTCTCTTGTTTGGGGAGGGAAGATTGCATTGAAACTCTAGACATTGTCTTTCATTCCTGAATACCTGCTGATTACTGACATCTGTTTAGGATTGCTCATTTGTACGTTAAGAATTTTGCAGGGGGAAATATTAACCTAAACACTATCTGTTCACAAACCAAAACTGTTCTTTATCCTATGTTTTCTATTCTGCATTAATATAAGTGAATTCAATTGCTTTCCTTATTTTTGAATTTTATTGTCACTGCTTGATCTCTCTCTCTATCTATATATATATATATATATATATATATATATATATATAAATAAAATTTGTGTGATTTCAATATTAAATAAATACATCTTTACCTTTACAAACTAGCCTGATTCCTGATCCAGTGTGATCTGGGGGGTATTGTGAGAAGGGTGTGATATGAGTGGTATATCATTCATAAAATTTAACCTATAGACACAAATAAGTATTTCATTGTGCATTACATGCTAGGCGAGACCTGGGTGTGTGCCTGATTTAAATCCTTAACTATATATATATATATATATATATATGTGTTGTGGGGGGGTTTCCTCCCGCATATATGTAACAATTGACCTTCACAATTCGGTCAATTGTAATTCGAACAATTGTAGTTCGAACAATTTGTATACAATCGATCCTTGTAGGCAGGATGACGCACTCTGGCTTGGTTTCCAACACAGTACACATTTCAAAACCGTGGTTCGAGGCCCGTCTGGCCTTCCACATTTTAAGTTCCTTTCTTTGACTTCCAAAATAATGTTTCAACTAAAATGTTCACAAAGGTCTCCTTCTGCCGAGCTCAGACCTTTCACCACACAGTTCTCGTAGGTCCCCCTCTGCCGGGCTCAGAACTCTCACGATACAGTTCATACAAAGTTGCAAGGGGGCTCCCTTTCCCAAGCTTAATACACTTAAGGTCTCCCTCAATCAGGCTCGGACCACTCTTGGATGTCAGTCTTTTGAATGTGCGTGGGTTCTGTTACAGACCACCCCGGGACCACTTCGACTCATTATTTACTATTTACTTTGACTCTTGCTGTTTGTCCGCCCATTATGGCTTCAAACAATGCACCATTTAACTGAGAATTTCGAATGGGCTACTTCCTTTCACCAGACCACTGTGTTATTTAGTATTGCTGATCTTACAGCTGTATTTTACTTTAAAGTGCATTCACTGGTCTGCCTTTCTTGACATTTCATCTACACACGTACAGCCTTCAATGGTGATATGATGTTGCTACTTCATTCACTTTAACACACACCAGTCCCTCAGATTTCTTGCCAACTCGCGGCTGTCTGCGCGTCTTTCATGTTTTGCATTTTCCAATTTTCGAGTCAATGTTATTACCACATGCTTGACCCCTCCTCCCCAACTCTGCCATTCACCCGGGAGGGTCGCTGGCATCCTTGAAACACAATGTAATCTTCACTGGTGGGATCTGGCCTTCTCCACATGTCTTTCCCAGTCTGTCAGAAACAACAACCTCCACTAGGGAAGCCTTGCGGTTTTCGGCCCGCTGCTCTCGACCCTTGGTCTGTTACTTTGCTCCGGTAGGTGTGACTTCATCCCAGAGGTTCTGCTCATTCTCTGGTTTCCGCCTTGCTCTGAGTGTGTCTTTAGGTGTTGCCTTTTATTCATGTGAGGAGAGCTAATTGGTATCAGGTGTATGCACTTAGGACAAAGAGCCTGACGTTGCCTGACCCGATTAACTGGACATGTCCAATACGATGTGAGAAAGTTAGTCTGGTTTCTCTCAATCACCCTCTTCCTGGGCCCAGTGTTTGTGTCCTTTGGGAGGCCTAGACTCTGATGTTGAATATCTGCAGGCTCTCCAGTCCCTTGTACTCGGGGATTAAATTGATTTCTTGCTCCTGGTCAACCAGATGTGTGGCCATGTTTATGATACCCTGTTCTAGGGGATTGGTCCAGCACTCCTTAAGGAGATTTATATGGTAGACCTGGTGTTTTTCTCTACGGTCAGGTTGGGCAACCACATAATTTAAGGGACCTTTTTTCTCTGTGCCACTTAGAAATCATTTTGTTCTCTGAAAAATCCAAGACCAAATCTCCTATGGAGAAAGATCTGGCTATGGCCTGTCGATCCTACAGGGTCTTTGATGCTCTTGTGCTCATACCAGATGTTGGTTTAGAACCTCTCGCATGGCTGTTGATGTGGGCTTTGAGCTTTTGGGCCATTTGAAAAATGGTTAAGGCATGCTCTTCCCTTTCCTTCTAGGTCTCATTAAGCATGTACAAGCAGGTTTCCCTTCCATACAAAAACGCTATAGATGACTAATACAGCAAAGCATGCAAAGTTTTTCTAACAGAAAAGAGGGCCCAGGGAATCATTACATCCCAATTACAGCCATCAATTCCTACCAATTTATGCTGGATCCTCTTAAGGGTCTTTTTAAAACATTCGACAAGTCTATCAGTCTGCAGATGATATATAGAGGTTCGTAGTGCTTTCATCTTGAGGAGCTCTTTCAACTCTTGCATAAGTCAGGATAGGAAAGTAGTGTACTGGTCCATAAGGATCTCCATAGGGAAACCAACTTGGAAAAGAAAAGGGAGTAGATCTTTCAAAATTTTACACGTGTTTCATAACGGGAACGCTTCGGGATACCGAGTAGCATAGTGCACGCTAATTAAAGAAAACGTATTTCCCAATTTGAAAGTCTCTAAAGGTCCAACGATAGCATAGCAATTCATTAGAATGGGATTTCAATGATAGAGAGGGGTTGGAATGGAGCTCGGGGTATTTGGGTGGTGCCAGCTTTCATTTTTTTTATTTAAACACTTTATTTAACAATTAGCTTGGCATCACATCCGAGAACAATCTTAACATTTCAAATCACTGAGACCGTTTGTGGTACAATTACAGCATTGTGAACCAACCAGAGAGACAGTGTAAAATTGGAACATATAAGAGAAGCAAGCATCTGGTTAACTGTATATTCCTATTGCATTTCCACTAAACAGCGGCAGGGAGGGGGGAAAGTGGTGTATCGGTCTCTTCACAACAATCTCAGACAAGGAGGAGAGATACTGTCGAAATGGGCCACAAATGTCTCTCGGTCTGGACCTGCTTGGTTTTGTCAGTATCCAGCACTCCTCAGTGTCTGAGGCCCATGTAAGTGCGTGGAGCCACTATTCATGTGTGGAGGGTCTGGGTTGAAGCCATACCAGTAGAATACAACCGGTTGCCAGGAGGAGCGCCAGGCTCGCCAACCTTTTGAGGTCATGGCTTAGTGCGGGTAACTCTTAAAAAAAGCAGGTTAGCAGGGATGGGGATATGGTGCATTCTAGAAATGTCTGATAAAGATGCGCATACTTTAGACCAGACCTGGGCTATTTGAGGGCATGCCCATATCATGTGCATGTAGTCAGCGTTGGCTGTATTACAACGCGGGGTACATGTGTGAATGCTCTCGTGACATACGATGAAGCCTAGCCGGTGTGTAATGAAATCTATGTAGTAGCTTACATTGAATTAGTTTGAAACGGGAGTTGAAAGAGATTTTTTGTGAGCGGGCACACATGTAATCCCAGCACTGATCAGTCAACTAGACCTCCAAGTCCCTAGCCCAGGTTTCCCTAAGTTTGGTGAATGGGGGAAATGTTTGGGTTTGGAATATAGTGTATAGTCTTGAAACCTTACCCTTCATGGACGCAGTGCCAATGATTTCTGATACGATTGGGTCATCTTGTGGTAGTGGGAAAGTCGGGAAGCTTAGCTTTTAACACTTGCCGCAGACCGGCATACTGCAGCCAGCAGGTATGCCTGCCTCATAGTTGTCTAGGGAGTTCACGTCACTCTGTAAAGACCCCCTGTTCAAATACATATCGGACATTTAAGAAGCTTGCCGCTGCCCAGTGGTCCACATTTCTGGAGTCAACCCGGGGGGAGTTGGGGAAGAAGTTCCAGAGGGGATGGTCTCCATGAAATGATGCATATTACCCATTTGTTTCCATATCCCGGCTAAGGCCCGTGCAACCTTGCACCCACAGGGTCCGAAGGCTGTAACCGACCCATGCAGTTGGGTAGCACCCAGGAACGGATATCAAATGAATCCGCGGCTAGGCTCTCCAGTTTAACATGCAAGGGTGGATCTGTAGGGACAAACCAATACTATGCATAATGGGCTTGGGCAGCCATCCAGTACCCCTCAAAATTGGGAGCTCCGAGGCCTCCCCTCACGACCGGGGTCGTCAGCGTTGTGAGCTTCAGGCGAACCGCGCATGAATGCCAGAGAAATTAATTTGTGGTTGGGGCGAGCGTTGTAAAGAAATCTCAGCCAGGCCAGATTGGGACATTTAAGAATCTGTACAGCAGCTTAGGTAGCATCACCATTTTGAGAACGGCAATCCTACCTGCTAGGGTTATTGGAAGAGTCACCCACCCAGCACATTTCCGAGCTAATTTAACTAGATAGTTGCCGTAGTTGCTATCGTACAGAGAGACAGGGTCTCGCGTGATTACCACCCTTAGGTATGTGAATTCAGATTGGGCCCAGACAAAGCCCTGAAGGTCTGAGGGGGGAGCAGTATTAATTTAGTATAGTTCACCCAGAGACCCAAAAATTCACTGAAGCGTATAACATCTTCTAGTATTGGGGAAAGGTTTATTTCAGGTTGTCGGATGAAAAGCAGGGCCTCGTCTGCATATGACGAGATTATCTCAGGGGAGCCAGAGAGGCGCAATCCCCGATGCAAGTGTTGCTGTCGTATATGGTCAGGCAATGGCAACCAGAGCGAATATCAATGGCGAGAAGGGGCACCCCTGTCTCGTGCCTCGCTCTATCTGAAATTGCGTCGAAGAAAGATTGTTGGTGCAGACCCTCGCAACTGCAGAGGAGTATAGTAGCTTGACCCAGGTTCTGAATTGGGGGCCAAAATTACGCTTTTCAAGCACCTGCCACTGGAACCTCCATGAGACGAAATCCAGGGTCAATGCGGGTTCATATGTTGAATAGTCGGCGCAAGTTGTATGAGGTGGAGCGGCCCGGGATAAACCCTGACTGGTCCGGATGTATGATGTAGTGCATATATGGAGCCAATCTGAGGGCCAGGACCTTGGCATATATCTTAGCATCGCAGTTGATAAGCGGAAGGGGCCAATAAGAACCGCACTTTGTAGTGGGTTTACCTGGTTTGGGAAGCACCGTTATTATTACTTCGCGGAGGGAGGGTGGTAGGATTCCCATGAGGCATGCTTCGTTCCAGTGGGCGAGCAGTGGGGGGACAAGACGAGATCTATAGTTTTTATAAAACTCGATCGATAAACCATCGGATCCCGGTGCTTTCCCGGAGGCCAGCGAGTCTATAGCATTCAATAGTTCTTCCTCAGTGATCGGGGCATTGAGTGACTCCTTGGTTTCTGCGGAGAGAATCGAGAGCGGAAGGTCACCCAGAAATTTACTGATGTCATCATCTGTGGCCTTAGATAATTGTCGGGGCCTGGAGCCAGATCTGTCGTAGTGGACGTCAAGAATGGTATTAAGGTCCCCCCCAGAGTATCGGGACAAGCAGGAACCCAGATAGTAGTGTGGATAAGTGTTCATAAAAGTCAGGGTCGTCCACATTCGGTCCATACACATGTAACAATACCACCTCTTTGCCCTGCAAGGTGCCAAACAATAGAACATAACGCCCTACATGGTCAACATGGGCTGTCTTTAGTTTAAATTGGAGAATCTTGTGTATGACGATCATAACAACCCAATTCTGAGAATAGTATGCAGTATAATACCGTTGAGAACCCCAGGACGTGGCAAATTTCTTGCATGTGTGCGCCAGGCCATGTATCTCCTGTAGGAAGAGCACATTAGCATGCTGTCTTTCAGCATAGAGCTGCAGTTTCTGCATTTTGGCAGTGTTACCCAGCCCCCTTACATTCCAACTCATGCAAGTTACAGTGTCAACCATCGTTCCCCAAGTTGTATATTACCAGCAGAAGGTGGTCGGCCAACCGCTTCCCCCTCTCCGTCCCAGGTCCTGTGCATGTAGCAATAGGCAAATGGTCCACGTATATGTGGTATGCAGACTACAGTCCCCCGGTGCTTGCCAAGCAACTTTCTTGATGTAACCCCCAACCCACCCACCCCTCCCCCAATCGAAGAGATGAGTCCCATCCCAGTATTTACTGAAACACAGCCAGTGGCAACTTCGCCTGGGGGTCTTGATGCCAACCGAACAATAGCGCACACGCGCTGTGATATTAACTAGATCATTTTGGGATAGGTTCACTGAGCAATACTTTCATTTCTGCTAAATGGATCGGACATGTGGGACCTGCCATGGACCATTGGAGTCACCTCAACAAGGATGAATGTCATAAGTCCCTCTGAGTTCTGACCCACGGAGGAGGCCGAGTGGCACAGCGGGCAGCCGGGGGGAGGATTTTCTAGGTGTGGTCGCAGCAACAGGAGGAGTCCCCCCAGTAGCAGGGTGTATGCTGAGGGGCCATCCGCGGCCAGGCCCATCCTGGAAAGTAGGTGTCACAGAAGACGTAGGAAGGGATGTCCTTGGGAGCTTTTACAGTGGGCAGATCATCCGGGAAGTGTTCCTCTATGAATTTGGTAGCCTCTTCGGGTATAGTAAAGAAGAAAACCCGGTTGGCATGCTTGACCCTAAGCTTAGCAGGGTGCAACATGTAGTACTTCACTCCTAAATCCCGTAGTTTCTTCTTCACAGATAGGAAGGTTTTGTGCTCCTGTTGGAAAGCAGTAGAAAAATGGTGGATTCTGGAGGATCACAGGAGGAGCTCGCCCTAGATCCTTACGGCACGTAGCAGGGCGTCCCTGTCGCGGTAGTTCAGCACCCTCACTATAATCGGGCAGGGAGGGGCTCCTGGCTTAAGTTTGGCCGTGAGAGCTCGGTGAGCTCTTTCAATAGCAAATTGCGGAGCTTTGGAGAATCGAGGAGGGTTTGCTAACATAGTCCTCCCAGGGGGCCTGCAGTATTGTCCTCCGGGATGCCGATGATGCGGATATTGTTGCGTCTAGAGCGCGATTCGAGATCCTCATTCTTCCTGCCGACGACCTGGAGGCGCTTGGAGAGAGTGCTCACTTCAGCTCAGAGGTAAGCAATGTTGTCTTAAGCTGCGCTAACTTTGCTTTCAACCTCCGTCACCCGGCCATCTGTTTTTTCCATGTGGGCCTTAATTGAGCAAATAGTCCTGCTCATGTCATCCAGCTTAGAATGGAGGGTAATGAACCCCTCCTGCATGTATTCGAACATGTTTGGTGCGTCTTGGTTGTCAGGAGACGCCATGGTTGCCCCCCGCGCTTCTTGTGGTCCTGCTGATTTCTGTGTCACCTTCGCAAACATATTGATAGTGCTCTGTTTCTTGTTGGCCCCTCTGGGCATGCTGCCCAAGTGTGCACCCGCCAACTGTGGGTTCAGTCAGTATTCTGTAGATCTTAAAGGTTTAGTTGCAGTTCGCTGGCCGCAGGATAGCACCAGATAGACCAATTCTGAATCGGGCAAGGGCCTTGGAGAGAGTGCTCACTTCAGCTCAGAGGGAGCCAATGTTGTCTTCAGCTGCGCTAACTTTGAGAATGGGCATTGGGCAGAGTCCCAGCTGGTGAGACAGCGGTCGATGAAGCCCCCACCGTAGGATGATAAAGTCGTTGCAGCAGTAAAAACGCGCGAATATCGCATGTCCGGGCCAGCAGCGCCCCTCCCCCAACAGGCCTGCTGTGCACCGAGCTCAGGTGGTAGAAGTAGAGTGCCGCGTGGAGCCGTTCAGCGGCTGTTCCCAGTGGCTGCCAGCGGTGCTCTTTCAGCCGTAAAAGTTCTAAGACAATCTTTCAGTGGCTTCGAGTTACCACCAATTGGGTATCAGGAAGGCAATCTCCCTCTGTGTTTCTCCGATACAGGAGTCCCTTTTTATGAAAAAGAGCTGTCTGGCCTGATTTAGGACCCTTCTCCTCAGGAATGACTCACCCAAAGGCTTCAGTTAAAATCTGGTTGTTCCGTTGGGCAAATGCTATGTCAGATAGCAGGGTTGTTCATCGAGTTCATGTCCATAGAGGGAGAGGGTGTTGGACTATCTGCCTCCCTGAAGCCTTGGGAGCCTCTTAAGGTTGAGGACAGTTTGTCCACCCCTTGTAAACTGGGACTTGGGGTTTGTTCCAGGGTCCTTTGGGCAACAGCCTCCCAAACCTTAATATGGTATGGACGTGTCTCATGGTTGTGTAGGTCCACCTGTATCTCAACCTATAGTTGGGGTCTATCACTCCTGTTGCCACATCTAAGGAATACCTCCAGCCTAACCCAGACTTCGCGTCCTCCCTAATATAAGTCCCAGGTGTAGGGGAGATGCTGACTCCAGTAGGAATAGTCATTTTTCATTTTTAGCGACTTGAATGTCCTGCGTGCCAAAAAAGATCAACGGTGGGGGTCCCATCCATGCATCGGCGAAGAGAAGCAAGACGTGGAACAGAAGACCTAGTTCAACTTGTGTTTTATTCCAAATAAAAGGAAAATGCACCACTACCCTTATTGCTCTCAGTCCTTGTGTCCTACAGGACTACTCAACTCTGATGTCGACTATGCGCAGGCTCTCTAGTCACTTATTTATCCTTCTTGAATCCCTCTTCCAGAGAGAGCATCCCTTTCTGCTATTGGGACTTGGCAGTTTCTATATTCTGATCTTTCTTTATCTCCGGTCGTCATTCACTCTTATTAGGGCTCCTTAGCTGTCGAAGGTTTCAGGGTTTGCATTCTCCCCTTGTAGCGATGAACTGCCCACATCCCTACCCTCTTATGGGCCTGATTAGCTGCTTTCTTGTGGCACTTTCACCACAGACGGTCGGTGATGTCTGTGTCAGCGGTGTTTATCTCCAGCTGTAGTTCGCTTGATTTTCGATGTGGCGGCTGTCTGGGGTTGTTGTCGGTACTATTGTCTGTCTGTTACTCAGATTCTCAGCACAGGGTTTGAGAAGCTTTCGTCCCCAGCATGTCTTGATTCAGCAGCATTGTGCGGGCTCCAGGCTGACCACGTCCTCTGCGTGGACCCGCCTACAGGCAGTCGCTGCTGCGCACTCCAGCGGCAGTGTTAGCTCTGCGCTTCTCATCCCCTGCCACTCAAATGTGTGTCAGGGAGTCTCTTCCTCCAGGTGAGGACTTTTAGATTTTTATAGTAATTTCTGTGAAAGGTAATAGGCTTCTGAGTGTAAGATATCGGGTCAGAGGAGGGTTCAGCAGTGATGTCAGTCAAATAAAAAGGCTTCATCACTTTTACGACTTCTGTGGTCCTCATATAGGCTCACAGTACAGATCTATTCTGCCCCGCACTCAATGAAGCCAAAGGGGGAGTAGCTCCCACTGAGGTCCTGCTTGCCCGAACATCTAGAGAGGGTCATGCGGCACAGGCTCACCTCCCTAGCCTCAATGGGGCTGGCTCCCCCTTGGGGAGAAGGGACAAATACCCTGGATTCGTCATACACTGCAAAAAAATATCTTACTCCTGGGTGTTAATCTTAGCAGTGCATGGCAAGTTACAGTTGCATAGTTTACCATGACTGGAGAATTGCTTTGTTTGATTTTGCCCTGCATCTATACACGAGAAGAAAAGTTAGACACTGTGTTAAGCAGTTTTAAAATCAAACAAGTTGCAGATTGTGATACTTGTATTAGAAAACATTGACGCAGAGATGAAACATACGCTTACGAAGTCGCAGAGTTATCAGATGTTGCATAGCTAAATGATATGTAAACGAAAGCCACAGCACAGATCATTCTCAAAACAAAAACAAAAAGAAAATGTCATTGACTGGAGGAAGATAATGAATGGAATGTGGGCCTGGAATTGCTTTCTTATGTAAAAGGCCATACAAATGCCTGGAATTAGGGGACACAAAGGACTGGAAACGGTACATATTCTGAGAGTTGCATTTAACAGTAAAAAAAGAGAAACAAACTTTTTTTCACATGTAACCATTGTAACAATAACTTGTTATTTATATAGCACTTTAACCAAAGCACTTTACATAGAACATATATGCATACGTTATTAGTACCCAATTGAAATTGGTACTGCTTTATCAACCTCGAAAGGATGAAAGGCTGAGTCAACCTTGCTGGGATTTTAACCTGCGACCTGCAGATCAAACACAGACCACAGCAACGAGTGCTCAACCTGCTGAACTATTTTACCAGCATTAAGTTAGGTGCCAGCAGTCTTAAGGCTGGCCCTGCTAGCTTCTTAAAATTACTGATGGTATTTTAAAAGGTGTATAGAATTGAGAGGTTTGAAAACACATAACTGTGGAATGGGGGTCAGTTTGTATTTTAATCACAGTCTAAAAAAAGTGTTTGCAGCCTCGAAGTAGCGTCAGGGCTTTTTAGTGATTCCAATGCAGCAGCTAAGGCTTCCTGGCTGGTATACAATTTGGCACTAAAAGTGTGCTTTAAGGTTTAACTGATACAGTCTCAAATGTCATCTCACTATGCCTGAAGCTTCACAATGTTTTTCTGGCTTGTAAACACGGTGACAAATGAAAGAAACGTTATCCATTTTTGGACGGTGCAGTGTCTGCTGTTAACTCAACTTGTCTCATGCTCCATAATAGCTGCCAGACATTTGAGCTTAGACGCCCAAGATTTCCTTTGTGGGTGTTGTGTACCTCTCATGCATTAGGGATCCTAAACAGTAGTGTCTGACAGCTGTGTGTGCGAAATGGTGCTGGAAAGGAGTCTTCAGACTTTGTTGATGTGGTTGCACTGCTGAACATGGGTGGCTAAAAGTTGGCCGTAGTGTGCCATTAATCCAATATTGATGGCAAGACTGCTGTCTTTTAGGTTTAACATCTTCAGGTACTTGAGCTCCCATGTCCTCCTTTGTGTAGTATTTGAGAGGCCACCTTTTAACACTATCACCAATATATCCTGCAATTAATGCCCATCCTGTGTGAAGTGTTGACACACATGTGTTTCCGTTTTGTGGTTTGAAATGGTGTATCTGTGCAGATTCCTCCCTTCATGCAGCGCTTTGCAGGTCTCACCCAGGTAATACCGTTCAATGCATTTGTTGCATTGGATAAGGTATACAACATTGTATGATCTGCAGTTGTATGTTCCTAGGATCTATATTGTTAATTTCTTCTGGGTTGTTATGGTGCTGATGTGTGCTGGAATGTTGGCATGTTTTGCATTTCCTGATTTCCAGGTCTCCCTTGTTCTTGATCTAGTGGAAATGTACTCCTGATCAAAGACTGTGCTAGGCTTCTTCATTACTTGTGGCAATTAGGGGAGCTTCTTTGATGATGTCTCTCATTTCATCATCCCAACTGAAAATTGGTTGTAGGTCATTAACCCTATACAGTTGGGTTAGTGCCGGGGGTAGGTGACAACCATATGTATTTGTCCTCCAGCATGGGGTCTGGCACAAATTCACATTGTCATGGCTGGAAATCCTTGGTAAAAGAAAAAAGTTTCACTTTCACTTTCACTTTCAAACTGTATTTCTCCTCTAAACCAATCACTGTCCTCTGGATCATGCTGCCCCCATCCAATTACAGTCCTCTCCCTAGGCCCCGCCTCTGGCAGCCATCTTCATATTTTTACTGCACGCTTCAGTGTTGGGAGTCCTCGAGTTGCTCTCCGAGCTTTTGTGTACTTTTTCCAAATTATTTCACGAAAAAGTTCTATTTCTGTTCCATCAGAGCCCGTGTTCTCCTATCTTCATTGGCCGGCAACAGGGATCTATTGTCGGCGAAGTTGCGCGCCCCTCAAGGGCGGTTGTTCATCGAAGTTTCTGGAAGCCATCTGGGGCCTACTCCGCGCCCGGCCTCTGACCATGACGGAGGAGAAAAAGGAGGAAAGGACACTTTTAAGGTCCTGCAACTAATGCAGGCTAAGGAACGTCTTCGTGGAGGACCAAAATGTCTGTATTGCCTGCACCAGGACCACAATGAGGATGTCTGGGCTTCTTGAAGAAAACAAAGACAGACAGGTATAGCAGCCTGGTGGCATGGCTCAAGTCGAGCAAGTCCTCTGACCGTGCTCCGAGCAGGGTCATGCCTCACCCAGGACCAGACAGTCCGAGGAGCGGTCTCCCTGCGGGAGGAGGTCGGTCTTTGAGGGATGCCCCATCCATGGGGGTCCCAAAAAAGGCCAAGAGCCGCAAGACCGATTCCGCTGGGTTTGCCGCTGATGCGGGTCCCAGGTCATATAGACCGCGATCATCATTGCTGTCTGCCTCATTGGCCAGCCTGCCATCAGGGTCCTCCTCAAAGAGGATGTCCTCCCCCTTGGCCAAGAGGCCGGAGGAGGAGAAGGCGGCCTCACAGCAGGCTCATCAGGCCCAGCCAAAGACTCTGTCGACATCCTCTGGTGCGACTGCTATGGCGGCTGGTACTGACCCGACAAGAGTGATCTCTACAGTGCAGAGAGTATCCCTGCCTCCCAGTCATGACACGGCCGCCAAGGCAGCGGCAAAGGCTGCGGGCACCCCTGGGGGGGTGGAAAACACCCACTAAGGTCCTGGTACACGTTTTTCTGGAGGGAAAAGGGGGTAGTGGGTGAAGAGCCCCCAACGCAGACCTCCAAGGCTTACATTCAGCCAATGGACATCTCATCCATGGTCGACGACGAGGACCACGCATCGGTCTGTACAGTCCACAAGGAAGACGATGGCACAGGGCCTTGCACTCCATCATTCCCTCCGCAGCCGAGGGACATATTCATGGACATCCTGTCAACTCTCCAAACCCTAGTGACTGAGATCCAGCAGAGGTTGCCCCCAGCACCGGAACCTATTGTACCGCAGGCCCCTGACCAGCCTCCGCATAAGAAGAGGAAGCGTCATCCAACGCCGCTTCATCAGCCTTCTCCACCACATTGGGACCAACCCCAACAGTGGACTCGGATACACACACGGACACAAGTACGGAGACCGACATAGATGAGGACTTTGTCCCGTCAGACGACGAATCACTGAACCTGGATGCCCATAGGTGGGATCGTTCCACTCGATGATCTCCAGGGCCTCCAAGCTGTTCCAGCTGGTGCCTGAGGAAACCAAGAAGGAAGGATTCCTATATCAGCGACGGGAGTCCAAGAGGAAGACTATCATGGTGGTGCCCCTTTTGGACAAAATAAGGGTGAAAGGCGTAGCCCTCATGAAAAACGAAACATTCGGTCAACCCGGCCTCCGCATAATCAGCCCCCCCCGGACATCGAGGGGAAGAAGATGGACGTCAAGGGGAATAGAGCCATCTACACGGTGGCATCCACGATCAAGGTGGCTAATGCTCTGGCTATTTTGTTCCGATACGACTGGGAGCTTAGGTACAAGCTGGGCTCTATCCTGGAATTCCTCCCCAACGACAAGAAAATGGAGGCTCTCACCCCCTTTCAGGAAGGGGAGGTGGCATCAGACCATGCCATTACGGTGGTAGTGGACATCGCCAACACAGGTTTCTGACAGATGGGGAAACTGAGTTTGCCTTCGTCGGCAGGGATGGTTGAAGGCCACAAACCTTTGCAAGGATGTTCTTGTGAAGTTGCTGGACATGCCTTTCGACGGAGAGAATCTATTCAGGAAGGCGGTCGACAAATCCCTACAAATCATAAAGACGGGCACGGAGATGGCACGTTCCCTTGGCACTCTGCAGCAGCATCTCTCATCGTTGTTTCGCTCCTCCAGGGTAAAATCTAACAGACCATCCAAGGGATACTCCACGTCATTCAGGCAACCTCCCTGATCCTCCATGCAGGAAGCCTACAGGGGTCACTCCCAGGCCTACGGGAGCAGAGATCAGTGTTGCCTGCAGGACTGGGTGCCGGTACTCAATCAAGCCTGAACCGGCCAAGACGTCGTGCCCCTACTCGTGCACCCGGGTGGGATGCTGGCTGACGAGGTTCGTCAGCCAGTGGAAGAAGAACACCACCGACAGATCAGTTCTGGATTTTCTCATCCAGGGACACACCTTGGAGTTCCAAGGCAGGTGCCCTTGTATTCCACTGGTTCCCCGTCAAGAGCAGCACATTCCTCAGCTCCTGGAAGAAGTGTGAGCCATGTTACTGAAGGGGGGCGATAGAGCTTGTTCCCCAGTGGCTCCAGGGCTCCATTGTCTGTTCCAGATACATTCTGGTCAGAAAGAAGAGAAAAGGGGGTTGGAAAGCAAGCATGGACCTATGCCGTCTAAGTACATGAAATCCAAAAAATTCAGGATGATCACATTGCAACACCTGCCAACTGGAGGAAGGGAATTTCTTGACATTGTTGGACCTTGAGGATGCATACTTCCATGACCCCATCCACAGGAAACATCAGAAGTCTTACGGTTTGTGATACAAGGCCAACACTAAAAGTCCAAGGCCCTACCTTTCGGCTTAAAGTCAGCCCCAAGGGTGTTAAATGCCTGGCCCTGGTGGCGGCCCACCTGCATCCGCAGGGCATGCACGTATACACGTACCTGGACAATTGGTTGATACGAGCCTGCTCCCGGAAACTGGGCGACGAGCACACAAAGGAGAACGTCAGGCTACTGACAGAGCTGGGATTCTCTGTGACGTATCCAAAGTCCTGCTTAATGCCATTGCAGAACGTGCTGTTCCTCTGCGCCAGACTCAACGCAGTGGCTTGCCTGGCATCCCCATCAGAGGAGAGGCTGGTGGCCATTTAAGGGAAGGTACAGCGGCTGTCGTCGGCAAAGACGGCCACGGTTCAGGCCATCAAGTCTCTGCTGGTCATGATGTCTTCCTGCATCTACCTCGTCCATCGCTGCAGGTTGCAGATGCGACCCCTACAGGAATTCTTGGATGCACATTGTATACAAGTGTCCGGGAATTTTGCAGACACAACTCCCCTCAACGAGGAGTTCCAGCGGGAGAAAGAGTGGTGGGGTGTACGCTCCCACATTGCCCATGGGGTGGGATTCCAAACACTGCCTTAACAGAAGATGGTCACCACAGACGCCACTCTGGAAGGTTGGGGAGCTCACACTGGACGTCTACACGCCAGAGGTCTGTGGCTTCCAGCAGGGAAGGATCTGCACATCAATATACTTGAGTTACGAGCAGTGTTGTGGGCACTCAAGTCTTTCCTACCGTCTCTGAGAGGCAAGGTGGTGAGGATCTTCACGGACAACACCACCACCATGTTCTACATCAGGAAGCTTGGTGGCACTCGAACACCCAGCCCTCTTCAAGGAAGCTCAGGACTTGTGGCATTGGGCCATCAGACAGGGGATGTTCCTCGTCCGTTCCACCTGGCAGGCGTAAAGAACACCATCGCTGACTCGCTCAGCAGGGCACTGCGCTTCTGCCACAAGTGAGAACTTAGTCAGGATCAGGTGGACCATCTGTTTGTCAAGTTAGGCAGACCTCCAATCGATCCTTTTGACACGGCGGTGAACTCAAAATGCCAGAAGTTTGCCAGCAAATTCTACCAACTGATGAGCATGGGAGACGCATTCACCTTCCCGTAGGAAGGTCTGTTTCTCTACGCCTTTCCTCCCGTTTCCTCTCCTACTACATGTGATCACTCGGACAGTTTCGGTGCAAGGTGATACTCATCTCTTTGGCGTGGACGAGGCAGATTTGCTATGCAGACCTACTCAGCCTGTCAGTGTCACCTCCAGTCAAGTTGCCAGTACTTCCAGATATGCTCACCAGGGAGAGAGGCACAATCCTTCATCACGATCCAGGATCTCTGAACCTGAAGGCATGGCTCCTGCAGCTTTAGAGTTTGGAGTTTATGAGCTGCCAGCAGACTGCTGGGAAGTCCTCACCAAAGCCAGGGTATCGTCGACTCTAAAGTTCTACAGACATAAGTGGAAGCCTTTTATTATGTGGTGCCGGTCGCAGAAGATTACCCCTCTGAGGTACACATGGTGGCCATGTTATGCTACACCAGCTCCCTGGTAAGATCCTCACTGTGGTCCCAGAGACTCGTCAAGAGGTTTCTCAAGGGGCTTTTTCGATCTTTCCCTCCAGTAAAGGTGCCTGCCACAGCATGGGTACTCAACGTGGTGCTGACCAGACTCATCGTGGCACCTTTCTAACCTATCCATCAAGACCGACTCAAGTTTCTTTTGTGGAAGACGGCATTCCTTGTGGCCATCACCTCAGCCAGACGGGTGGGTAAGATCATCTTGGAAGCAGCCATATCTGACTTTCCACGAATCAAGGGTGGTACTACGTACGCACCCCACTTTCATGCCGAAGGTTCAGTCGGAATTCCACCTCAACAAGCCTTTAGTGTTGCCTGTTTTCTTCCTGAACCCTCTGTCACCAGCGGAGAGGACCTTGTGTTCGCTGGACGTTGCGGGTACCTTGAAGTTCTATGTGGCCTGCACAAATCATTTTCGGAAGACTTCTCAATTGTTGGTGAACCTTGGACCTGTGAATCATGGGAAGTCCTAATCTAAGGCTTCTATCTCAAAATGGCTCTCTGGCTACATCATGCACTGTCATCGGCTGGCGAACCTGCCGCTTGCCGGGCCATCCGAGAACCCACTTCACCTGAGCGATCGCTGCGACAACAGCTTTAATTTCTGGTGTGTCCCTGCTCGACATCTGCAGGGCTACAATGTGGAGGTCCATGCATACCTTCACGAAGTTCTACTGCATTGAGGGGAATTCCAGGGAGGAGTCCAGAGACGGCCAGGCAGTGCTACGCAACTTGTTTGCTTGAGGTGAGTCTGTTCCAGGGGTAAGTGTTAATTGCTTCTGTTGAGCCTTGCCACCTCCTGTGCTGTTGTACTGCTGTGTATTTGTTCTTCATGAGCATGTGAATCCATGCCAGATCCCATGCTGGAGAAGGTTTAAGTTACTTACCTGTACCATTGTTCTCCAAGATGGGTCCGACATGGATTCACATGCGTTGGGCATACGGAGGCAGCCTCCCCACCCACTTTGGAATTTGTAAGAGGATTCAATTCAACACTACAGCTAAGTCAACGCCTAGTCTATAATACTGAATGAAAACCCTTATTGATATATCTTTATGTCCAGTTCATGCGTTCTGGATGACTACCCCTATATAACACCCCTCCCTTGGAATCCCCCTGACCCCACTGAGCCAAGAAGTACTTCTGTTTTGCAAGTTAAAAGGTTTAATTGATAACTTAAACAATATATATTATATCATGCTTTATAATAAATTAATAATTGGATATCACACTTAATCTGGTATGATAAAGGTTAACAACGGAGAATCTGGCACTAGTACACTTCTTTATAATCACTAAGGAGTTGACATGAAATGGATAAGATAGCACACAGGTGAATAGGAACAAAAGAAGAAGGTGGTACAGAATGCTTTATGTAAGCTCAGGTGGATGCAATATTCAATGAATGCAGTACAGAAAATACTCAATATGATTTCAACCAAACAATGTAATCACTTTTCTCTGGCTATTCACTCCCCCCCTCTTTATGCAATGCAAGGAAATGGAAGGAAGCACACAGTTCTCAGAAATGCAATCAATGTAATTCAGTTCAATCCCCCCCAAGCACGCTTAAAGAAAACAGATAGGAGTTTTGAAAACACAGGCAAAATGCTTTGATATGTGCTGGCAATGAAGAAACAATAAATATACTAAAATGCTTTTAATTCCCTCTAGAGGTTCAGGGTGAGTGAAATCAAGTTAATATTAGCCCAGGCTCACTTTAGCAGGGATCTAGGGTGTAACTAGCAGGTTAAACGAATTTTTGTCAACTGGAAAGCAAGCAGCTTCTGTTTTCACACGTGAAGAAATTTGCAAATCGCGGTAAAATATGCGAATGCGCCAAGCGCTATTACAGAAGAACTACAAAGAACTACAAGGACTATCACTATCGTTTTGGGGTCCGAGGAAAGCCTTGGATCTCAGCTTCCAAATGAAAGTTACTGCAAGTCTCTAAGACAAACGGTCGCGGAGATATGAGCGATTTTGTAAAGGTCGTTTTCAGATTTGAAATTTTAAAGTTCAAAATGACAAGTGACAGATTTTGCAGCTAGAATGACAGGTGACAGATTTGGAGTTATCAGGCAGTTCTACTTAGGTTAAATAGATTGAATTAGATGAATTTAAACTAAGAGCTTTGGTTTGGTACAGTTTTACTATGTACTCACACTATATTCTTGAATTAAATGGGCCTCGTCACGGATCTGGTCAGGTTTTCTTCACTCGCCACGGACGGTCTCTCCGCACAGCGGTCTGGTCTCTGGAACTGCTAACATGGGTCTGGGTCAGCTCTGCTCTCTCTCTGGGTACAGCACTGCTTCTGGATTCTGGAGATTGATGGATTTGAAGTCTCTAGTTTGTCTCTCTGGAGGTTTGATGGAGGTAAATATGAATTTTTCCGGCAGAGCTTCCAGCGGCAGATGGAAATGAAGGTCCCTATCTGTCCTGACTGTCTGCTTTTATGGGTTTTGAGAGTGGGTGTGTATGCAGCATCACTAGACCCTACCCCTCTCTACTTGCCATTGGTCCAGCTTTCATTTCTCACTTGTTTGGGGGAGCTAAGTTGTGTCAGAGTGATGTCATTTTACAGCTTGCAGAAAGTCCACTCCTCCTGTCAACTTACACACAAATCTAGATTTGAACCAAATACATATTTGCAGAGGTACATATTGTTTTAAAATCATATGCACCCATCATGCATTACAGGAGGTATACCCTGTTCAAACTCTGCTCTTCCTGGGAGCTTGCATTCAGAAATGGCACATATTTCACTTTTTAGTGGTTTTGCAACATCAGACATTACCCCAAATTTACACACATGTGCGCAAGGAGTATGGACATTAATTGATGAAGTGTCAGATTTTTCACATGCACACATTTTGAGTAATATCCTCTTTTCCGCTAAAACCCCCCTGAACATGCCACCGGTTCGAAAAACCTCTTAAAATGTGGGCAGAAAAATCACAAGAATTATGGTATCATTTAAATAATTTTCACAAGTCCGTACTATGAGTTATTCATCTTTTTCTAAAACCATATTCTGGCTATAGAGGTGTGTCTTTTCAGGTCACATGGTACAGAAACCCGTCTTTCCAGTTTCTGCCAAGCTCAGAGACCCTGCCACTCCCAGCTTCTGCCAAGAGGAAGCTGTTTTACGACATCTGCAATAAAACATTTGCCTGAGTCAGGACAGGGCTTTGTTCAGAGCTCCTGTATTCTGTGGGGCTCCCCTTAATTCAATTATCAGAGAGATGGCATATCCTTAGTGTGGCCAGCAAAAGGCAGATTGGCCTGGGAACACAGCTGTGACTCAAGTTTCACTCCTGATGGGGGTAGTTGCCAGGCAAAATTGGAATCTCTTTAAGCCAGTTTTCAGATAAATGTCACTTGTTGTTCCCCAGTTTTCTGCATTCAAATAAAACTAAACATTTTTACGTATGCAGCTAGAATGCTGATTCTAAGTTTAAAACTATGACATTTAAACAATTGCAACCTATGTGACACTCAAAGTAGGTCACTCATTTCTTTTAAACATTTAGATTTGCAGTGTCTTTCAGTCCAAATTTACTTAAACTGCTGAAATCCACAGCTCCGCCAGTCTTGTTATACACCTTCAAGTCACTTCAGAATATAACTTTACATTGGATCCACCTCTCAGTAAGTCTTTCTTTGGCTTGCCTTGGGTTCATTTATTCAGTTTTACACAAAAAAGTAAAATCTGGTGGTTTTAAAACGCCGGCTTTTGGATAGTGGTGAGTACTGGTACTGCACCCCTTTTTGGGATTTAAGAAAATGAATTCCCAACAGTTATGGGTTTGCTTTTGGCAATCAGCATTGCCATTCCCAATGCTTTCAGACTACTGTGTGGGTAGTCCAATGGTGGTTTTAGGCAGTGTCCTTCTGTGCCCATAACATCGGCAAAAATGAGTGGCAGCCTATTCTTCATGCATTTCCCTGTGCATTTTCTGGGAAGCTCTGGCCATCATGATGTTTTCCATGTCAGTACTGCACAGTTTTGAGGTAGAGCTTGGATGCATGGGTAAATACATCCCACAAATTACATAAATAGGGACTGCTGAGACCCAGATAGGACACATCTTTTCCACTCTTCAACTGATTCCTGTGAAGCACCCTGCCAGACCAGATCCAGACTAGATCCAGAGACCAGAACTTAGAATCCAGACTCCAGAACTTTGACGCAGGAAGGCCCAATCCCAAAAGCTGAACTCTTTTCAGCAGGCCTCAGAATCTTTTGCAACCTGATTCTAACCCCTAAACTTCCCAGGGGCATCTCAAAATCCAACAGCCGGGCTGAGCTGTTTTGCTTCTCGCCAAGAACCCTGTGCTAGAACCAAGATCCAGACCCAGAAAGCAGCGCAGTATCCAGAGCCCGTCAGATAGCCGTCCAGACCGCCATGCAGAGTTGAGAGCAGAACCCACAGTGCCTGAGACCTGTCCGGTGGCGAGTGAAGCCAAACCCTTGCCCAGATCTTGACGGGGCCCCTTCCATTCCCAAGCCTAGGAGTGAGTATTTAGTCTAGAACTGTCTATAACCAATCTCTTAGTTTAAAGTAATTTTACTCCAACCATTTTAACCTGTCCAGAACTGCATTATAGAATCTTGTGTCCATCCTGTTGATTCCAAATCTGTAAAGCGCAATCTGTCATTTGGAAATCTTGACTTTATTTCTGAAAATCTACCTTCACAAAAACCTCCGTAACTTTTGAACCACACGTCCTAGAAACAAAATTTAACTGTCATTTTTAGTTTTTCCGTAATCGCGATTCACGCACGTGGAAAAGTTGCAGCGAATTGCAATTTGGCTCAATTTAATTTTTCTAGTAAAATAGCTGTTTCTTGTTTTCAACTGCTGAATCCCGTTTTCAATCTGATAATCATTCACGAATCATTGCTAGTGTTGACATGAACCAATCCAAAGTAACTATCACTTATCCTGAATCTCCTTTAGTGAATTAAAATCATTTGAGCATATTTTCCCATCCATTGCAATCACATTCAAAAGCATTTTTGACCTGTGTTTTAAAATCATACCTGTTCTCTCTAAGCTTGCTGGGGAACTGAAATTGAACTGCATTATTGATAGTATTTCTGAAACCTGTGTGCCCTCATTTCCATCTCTCCATATTGCATAGTGGGGGGAGTGAGTAGTCACAGGGCAAAAAGTGACCGTATTTTCTTTTGATTGAAATCATATTAAGTTTAGTTCTGTGTTGCATTCTTTCCTATCATTTCATTTCCTTGAACCCATATAAAGTATTCTCTGCTACCTTATCCTTCCTGTTCGTACTCCTAAGTGATTAAAGAGTTGTTGCTATTGTAATATTACCCAGTACTGATCACTGTTCATATTCATAAGTGTGCTATTCAGATATTGTTTCTAGTCATAAAAGTGTGATATATATACATATTGTTACATTTTTCAAATAAACCTTTTAATTTGCAAAACAAACCTACTTCTTGGCTCAGTGAGGTCAGGGGGATTGAAAGAGAGGGGCTTTATATAAGGGTTCATCATCCAGATTTAAAGAACTTTGACATAAAAATATATAAATAAGAGCTTCCATTGGGCATCCCAGACTAGGCATTGACTTAGTTGGAGTGCTGGATTGAAGTCACTTACAATATGACGAAGAACGCAACCCTTGATAGGTTACCACAATGATTGATAATGAACCCTTATTAGCCTTTCTTAAAAGATACACTTGGAATGCTCATTCTGGTAGATATTTGAAAACACATACACTGCAACATAACAGACTTCACACAATATTCTCATGTTCACTACTCCTATTCAAGGATTAAGCACATCATCAGCACGGTGAAGCTATACCCAGTAGGCAGACTCATCACAGAAGCACCAGCACCATTGGTAACAGTGCCGGTGCTTCCACGAACCCATTCCTGTGGAGTCCTATGGGGACTAATATTTTCTGCCACCTAGCTTCCCGGTCCGCCGGCACTTGTAATGTCCCAGTGGCACTGGGAAGCTAGGTGCCAGAAACAGTGATACAACGCCGGTGCCAACCTGCTGGTCGCACCGGCGAGCTCATAATGAGGCCCATTGATTCCCATTATGAGAATGAATTCCCTACTAGACCCGATACCAAATCAGACTATATGGGGCTGCCTACAATGAAGCTCGAGCAGTCGTCCTTGTATTTGGTTTCAGGAAATGTGGGAATAAACAGGCATAATCAAGAAAGACAAGATGTTTCTTTATAACAAGATGTGCCTATAGCTAGGACAAGTGACTCTTGTGATGAGAGAGAGTATGGTACTTCTGGGAAGCCCCCCTTATGTGATTACCCATTGGAGAGACGGAGCAGAGCAAAGTCGCAGAGCCTGTGGCGCTTGGAAAGGTGAGGAATGACAGAGTGAGACGTGGAGGGCTGCCAAATCCTGCAATGAGAGAACCATTGCCCGAATGGGGACCTACGACCAGTGCAAGTTGGTGGTGTGACCACGGCTGCTTCGTGGTGCGCGAGACACCCAGCGAACAAAGCTGAGACCGCCTGGAGATGGGAATCCTGCTGGCTACCTGCAGCTAGTGTCTGTAGACAGCACCTGAAGTCAGAGGAACCTCGTTTTTTTGTTTATGCCCCTTGTATTTCACCAGATTCCTCTATAGGGATTTGAACCCGGGTCCTCCCACATGCTCTAAAGTGTTCCAAACATCCAGGATATGTCCTGGCGCTGTTTTAGGAAAAGACTAGGGCCTTTCCTCTTAGGTCCTGCAGTGTCTCTCTGACGCCATCTCTCATCCATTTCCATCCCTCATAGCAGGGCAGACCGCTGTCCACGCTCCCAGTGTTCTAGCACAGGCATGTTGAGGGGTGGATGCCCCGTTGTTCCTCCACATGTTGTGAGCTGCGCCACTGCTGCCACCATCCCGCACCAGCAGGTAATGCCGAAGGTCTGGCACATATTAGCCATTGAAACAATTTCAGCCACATTGCGTGACAGTAATAGGAAGTTCATGGGGACTTGGGCTTCACTTCTGAGACATGCAACCAAAGAGATGGAAATTTTGTACTTGCACACTAGATTGTGGACACAAAACCTACAGAAACAAGACGATTAATGAGAAATAGGTCAGTACAAAATAAATCATAGCACACGTTCGGAAGTGGGGAAGTCACCAAGCCGAGGTATCTTCTTTGGGGGAGGAGAGAGTTTTGGAATTTAAGTAAGGTGTCAAGTTGCTAAGTGAAACAAGGTGCAGTCAGTTTGAAATGGGAATACGTTAGGTGGAAATTCAGTGAAAAAATATGGATTCTCGTGATGTAGAGCATTTTCTCAGCAAAATTCCTGTTAAGTTTGTTTGTTTGTTTGTTTTTTTATAAAGCGCAACACACCCTAGGGTATCTGTAATGTTGCCAGGAACAGAGTCTATGCTGGTAGAGGAAATCTCAAAAGGAGACAGTCTACTGGAAAAGTTCCAGACACAATTCAAGACATGCAATATACACCAGGGGAATATATACCAACTGAGGGCATGTGGTGACACAATTGTTTTATAGCTGACTTGGTGAGAATGACATGATTACAGGATGCACAAACATACCTAGCATCGCTAGTTGTCATTTTTATTAAGTGAAGCATTGTAACTGATGTGCACTTGATTCAGAATTGATGTGTTTATGTTTAAAATACAATTAACAGATTGGGAAAAAAGAAACATTTTAGGTCACTTCTTCGTTCTTTTAATCACTAGGTTTGAGGAATTCGACCATCCGCACGGAAAGAGTGCGCTCACCTGGACTTTTATTTTTGTTTAAAAGAATGAATGATGGGGCCATTCTCGCGCACATTTGCCACTCTTATCATACAGCAGGAAAATAGTCGTGTACTCTGGGAGGACACAGCTTACCAGCGCCACCCTTCCCTGTGTAGCTGACACCTGACAGCCGTGGGTACGTCAAAAGCCTTTGGCAATGGGCAGCCTGATTTAGAATTTCAAGGCCCGATGGATTTGCATCTCCATTGTCAAACCTTGCTGGTAGCGGCGAATACTGAAGAATGTTAATTAGCAGGCCTCAGGGAAGGCCTGGGTGCAGGAAGTGACAATGGAGACCAGGCGCCAACACCTCTTTGTAATGCAATGTGTTAACTTGGTACTAACACCCCTCCTTCGTATGAAAGAGCAGTGAATGTCCTGTCTGGAACAACTCCTTTCCAAGCAGAGAGGTATGTGAATTGTAGGAGACGAAAGTCTGCCTGCAGCTGCCTACTTCAATGGAGGTCCATGTTGTGATCAAGAGCTACATAGGGCTCAGTTAATTAGGGAGACGCTTTGATGTACAGCAGACATGAAGATAGGTGGGACTTTGAAGTATATGTTGTCATCTTTACCCTGTCTGTTGCAAAGCGCCCTCTTTTGGACCTGAAGCACCCCTGAAGATTGTTGTTGGAGACCCAGGATTGGCTCACTAAAGTTAGGCTTTGCCTACACCAATCCCTGGGCCACGTTTGGCTTTAAAAGAGGGCGGAGCCCCTCAATTAGCTGTCTGAAGACATCGCAAAGAGTAACAAGGACTCATTTTGACCCAGGCTGAAGTTAGTCTACTTTACATCTTCTGACAGTGAAGGAAGGCCAGGAGTTCCAAGAGGGAAGTAAGATTCCTCCCCTAAAGATCTCCCAGGAAACAGAGGGAGATACCGGACTCAGAAGACCCATCCAGCAGCTCCAGAACCGGTACCCAGCAAGCACACAGTGTGCCCTGCTAGGTTCTGACAGACAGCTTCCTAGGTGGGAAGTGCAGGAGAGTCTCTGGACAAAGGACAAGGCCGTTGCCTGCTAACACCCTCCTGATCCTTGAGCCGTCCGCCTTGAAAGGACACGAGCCCTGCAAAGAAGCTAAGAGGAGTGCCACACAAGCATCATCCAGCATCCATCTTTTTAAGGACAATTTCGAGACAGTCATAGTCCTCGAACCGCATCCAGCTGCACCGCTGACTGTTCTGACGCTGCAGACGCCAGAGCCGCTCCGGACAGCATGCAGACGTCCGTCCAACCACGCTTGGTGAACGGCCTGCCGCCTGGTACCCGCAGCTGTCTCCCGCCACTAACTCTGTCTCATGGGCTGCGAAGCACCCTGGAACCTCCTCGACGCTGTCGAGCAACAAAAATGTCTTCAATAACAGGTACATTGTGGTTCTGCCCCCCTGGGCCTTCGCTGAAGACCCCTAGAGACAGTTATGACCCCTTGGTGTTGAAACCAAATATTCTTGAAACGTAAGACTGATTGTTTTACCAACTACCCTCCTGTCAGTATCCAGAGTGCATTCTGACGCAAGCTCGTGTGCCAACATACACTCGCCAGACAGTAAGTAAGTATTAATGTTGTTTATTCTTGATTGCTTACATGTTCTTCAAGATGGTAAGAGTGACACCGGCAACATCCCACCCGGCGTACACAGTTATCTCCAACTGCCAAACACAGAACGTAGCGCCGCACTCATACACGGCACGTTCTGATTCTAGAAGCCAGCAACCCCTTCACGTGCATGTCATCCATAACAAGTAACAAACATTACCTTCACGTGCACGTCATCCATAACACGTAATATACATTATGACACATCCTCCGTTAACTATTACAAGAAAACTTTCGTTATAATACATCAAACCCTACATAACGTGTGGCCAGCACGAAATGTACCCATTACATCAAAACAAAAGACATCTAATGCCCAACCAGATGCAACCCTCACATGCTGAAAAGTGCAGGCCCCAAAATACATGCCACCACTTAAAAGAGAATTTTAAAAACGGACAACCCTTCACCTGTGAGGTGAACCAAAACCTCCACCAAGAACATCTCACCCTGAATAACCATCACCAGCACCCTAAATGCCCCGGAAGCCCAACCCACGAGAACAAAAACAATAAAACGGAGCATCCACCGGTCCCAAGCTGCCCCTTGGAACATGGGCCTGCCACACCCATACATGCCAAATTAAACACACTAACATCCTAACCCCTTCAAGCGCCAACACCTTCCATCTCAGGCTGCCCCTCAGGACAACGGACCTGCCACATCCGAGTACATACCCGCTCAAGCTAGAGCAACTACCCGCTACCTACTAAAGAGCCCGCCCACCACAAACTAAATTCCTGCCTAGCTCCTAACCAAAACAACTCCCACTAGTTAAACCAGAAACAACCATAGGTCAACCAACCACCAACTCCCAACAAGTCCTTGACCCCAAGCCATTGCCAGTACACCTAACATCCCTTGGCCCCGAGCCAATGCCAAAAATTACACAAACACCACATGGCCTAAAGCCATTACTAAAATACATGATCACACCACAAGTGGTAACCTAAGCCACAGTCAATGGCAACCTCTGCCACTGTCATCCTCCTCTAACAACTTACAAGGACACAAATCCTTTTTTTTCCCAACCGAGAGTCACCAACTCCTAAACTATTAGGACCATTAGTGCCCCAGCTCCCCACTCAATAGAGGAATCACAAAAATTCACTCACCACTCTTCGACCAAGCATGCGCATATAACCCACCAAAATTGATGGTCACATACCTTCAAACATGAATTGAACATCCCCAAAAAACCCCAGCCATAGGAACACCCAGGGAATTAGGAAACCTAAGCACATGACCAGGAAAAGTTCCCAATGAACACAAACCCTTTTTTTTTCTTATCCCCAGTGTCATTATGAACATACAATTCTCATCAAAGTCCAACCTGTAAACGAAATTTCATGTAAAACTGGTCCCATAACATTCACTGCAAGTCCATGCTGTAAAGGAAAGTGTTAAAACACCATTGGCCATAATGTCCTTGCTGTAAAAATATTAAAATTTCAACAGTCCATGCCAACAAAACTCTCCTTGACCCCACACCTCCCCCTTCTGGAAGCAAAAACAGAATCACATTATAATGTTTAATATAGTAACAAGTCAGAAAACAGAATGCACACATGACTGGGCCACTACACAAACTATACAGTATGAATCATCCACACCAATCGCACCACACGGCCCACACAAAGACACAACAGAGGCCACGAATGCTACCCACACGCACGCACTCACACTGGCCTCGACCACTAATAATACTTCACATCTCACTCAAAGTGAGACATTTTAAACCCATGTAAAAGTCATACAAATCCAGATCAAAGCCTTTGAGGCTGTTAAGCAGGGAACCACAACCGTCGCACAATTCCTCCTTGCTGCTTACATCAGATCCACATGACAGACATCCTCGCCCACACGACCTCTTTGGATGTACACAGTACCTTAGTCCAATGTCAGACTCCGAACCGCTTACGCGAGGAGAGACAGGAACCCGTATCCCTTTCCACTGCCAGTCGCTGCTCCAGAGTTTTCTTTTGATCCTCACTTTGTAAACTCTCCATGTCACTTCCCCCACCGCCCTTATCCGACAAGGCTGGAGGCGTAATTCCTTCACAATCCATGGACACATCGGAGATAAAATGATTATTGCTGTTGACGACCACTGCTGACAATCTTACCCCGTCTACTTTCCTGGCCATGACAACACAAACCCGCAAGTCACAGGACGCCAGGACCTTAAAATTTCTTCCGACAGATCCAAAATTTCAGCTTCACTTCTGTATATGTGACACCCTGCCTTCAACGGTCGCGCACGACAGCACCTCCTAGTGGACGCAGAGGCAGGCAACCTTGCAGTACAAGAACCCCGTCGGTCGCCGCCTCCCCCCACGGCACAGCGAAGCCACTGGCATGCCAGATACCAGTCAAGCCGCCCCCTGACACCTCCAGCCTGGTAGAAGGGGCTCTTCCCACTCTCCGCTCCTGCACACCCCAGCCGCCACTGCACAAGGCTGCCCACGAGACAACAAGGCACCGGACCCTGTGCCAGCCCAGCGCTCACCCTCTGTGGACCAGGGGCAGTAGGCACCTCACCACGAACACCGGAGACCTCCTGTGAGGGCTCGCACTCCCCGCCTCCACCACCAAAACACTAGATGTGGAAGACCGGGAGGAGAGTGGAAGCTACTCACGAGCTGGGGACACCAGAGACTTCTGGCGGCTCAGACTCACCGCTTTCACTGCCCAAAACAGCAGACACTGTATGACCGGGACGAATGTGGAAACCACCCACAAACTGGAGGGCACCACACCGGACTGCTGGGACACCACAGGCAGTCCTCCTCCTCCCCGATCAGGGCCCCGCCAGGTGGGACGTCAGCTCAGGAGGGCGATGTCACGCGATTTTCGGCTGCCCCCTCCGCAGCAGCAGAACCATCCTCGTTGCCAGTGACGCAAGCTTGTGTGCCAACATGCACTCGCCAGACAGTAAGTAAGTATTAATGTCTTTTATTGTTGGTTGCTTGCATGTTCTTCAAGATGGTAAGAGCGACACCGTCAACATCCCACCCGGCGTACACAGTTCTCTCCAACTGCCAAACACAGAACGTAGCGCCGCCCTCATACACTGCACGTTCTGATTCTAGAAGCCAGCAACCCCTTCACGTGCATGTCATTCATAACACGTAACACACATTACCTTCACGTGCACGTCATCCATAACACGTAATATACATTACAACACATTCCTTTCCTTTGTGAAACTGCCTGTCCTCTGTGTTCCTTTCCAGTGTGGGTTGTAATTGTGGTGTGCTAGAACTGTCTGTTCTAGTAATAATAAAGTAGATATGTGTCTACTACCTTGACTGCACAGTCCCTTTTATCATTGAGTAATTGTATTTTCGCTGTTTTGCAACTAACCAACGATCCACAACCTTGCAGAGATAAGCCTGCCGTTATGTCTACTTTACCAAAATTGGACAAGGCGGTCTTATAATTCACTTGTATTCCAATCTGTTTGGATCGCTTCTGGTGTACTAGAGGTGTGGGGTTGATTGATGGTTTAGAAACCGATATTCATCCATGGACCACTGGTGCCCAGGAAGTGGATTCGTCACATTGCTGGAAAGCGGTCGGATCAGATTGAGCCTTGCGCACAGCTTAGTCACCCAACAATAAAAGTACTGTTGCATGCAACGTTTAGTTGTTTAGTCACTACTAGGTAATTGTAAAAGTCATACAGCTTGACATGGAGACTATAAAAGGCATGACCAAGGATTTCCTGTGCATCTTATGTCAAGAGAGGGGACTTCCCCCACAGCACTATGGTTAATAAACCTGAGTTGCTGGACAGCCTCCAAGCTTGGGTAGAAGTGGATGAAGAGAAGACGCCAGGGGACGGGCTAGGCCCTTTGTACCGGAACGGACAAGACCTTCTGGAGAGAGTAAATGACGAGGACACTGCATGAGCAGTGTTTCTCACCAGTCATCCAGCCAGGGTGCAAGTGTGGTTTCTCAACACTTGAGAGTGTCAGTGAGGACAGGGACTAGTGCAGCATCCCGCATGTCCCAGGCCTCAGCACATTCTCGAAGGGACCCATTAATGGTTCTGACTGTTAATGAGGTAGTGGCTAGAAAGCTCCCGCTCGAGAAGAGGAGACTAGTGCTAGAGGAACAGAAACAGTGGGACATAGTCGCCATTGAGCGGGACATGGCTGCCATAGAGCTGCACAAGCTGGCTCTTGAAGAGATGAGAGGCCAACAGATCACCTCTAGCAAAGGCAGCAGTAGTGGCTCAAACCAGAGTTCCCGGGATAAGCCGAGACGGCACCTCCCCAAAGAAATAGTACAGCCTTATGAAGTGGGGAAAGATATTTTCGACTGGTTTGAAGTGTTCAAGCTGGCATTCCAGCTGCAGGAGGTGGATGAGGTACTGTGGGGTGCAGCCTTGATGAGTCGCTTACCGACACCAGGGGCTGATGCAATTCTTCATTTAACTCCTGAGGAAACACCCGTTTATGAGAGCATGAACGCAGCCCTCCTCAGGAAGGTCTGCAAAACTCCTGAACAGTATTTAAAGTGCTTCAGAGAGAGTTCGGAAAGAAAAGTGGGCAGACATTTGAAGCGTTCACACACTTGTTGAAATATCTGAGCGGGTGGGTGACTGGTAACAAAGTTGACACATTTAAAGGGATGAACATTGATTGCGTGTGAGCATGTTTTGAAAAACTGTGAGGTTGCCCTACACCAGCATCTAGTGGACAAGACTATCGCAGAGCCTAGAGCGCTTGCAAAGGCTGTTGACAGGTCTGCGAGTATTCGAGTCCAGAAAAAGGCTCAGGTGAGCGCACCCAAACCGGAAGAGAAGTCGGAAGAGAAGTCGGTAGACAAAAATGTAAACAAGGATGGGAAGGACAAAGGTCCAACCCAATCCTCTTCAAATTCAGGTCCCCAAAAGAACGAAGAGAAATCCCAAAACTCTAGTTCAGCCGTGCACACCGAAAAGAAGAGCGCAAGCACCCCTAACACTGGGACACCTGCGTTCTCACCACCCAAAGGTTGTTTTGTGTGTAAGGAGCTGAGACATAGGACAGGGGATCCTGCTTGCAAGGGCTTACCCAAGCAAGCCATAGTGAATGTTTGACTCATGGAGGAATCTATCATTAGTGTGGGCCTCTCAGAGTAGGATTTCCCACTAGGCCAGGGAGTGGCCGAATGTGGATTGGTTACACTGAGTGGGAACAGTACCGGATCTCCAGAAGAGACCCCAGTTCCCAATAATACTCAACTCTAGCTAGAGCATGTGTACATCAATGTACACAATACTCCTGTGGTCCAAGACACTGTGGCTATCGTCACCTCGGTCACCCGGCAGCGGGTACAACCAGGCCAGTAGATTGATGGGCCCGAGTTGTGCGTAAGTGGATTTGATGGTAAGAATAAGTGCCCCTTGGCGATAGTAGAGTTCAGCTGGGGAGTTGTAACGACCCAGCACTGTGTAGCGGTGAAAGACCCCATCCCTGTCCCATGTCTGTTGGCTAATGATATTCCTGATCGTGAAATAGTCGCAGCGGCTACACGATCGAGAGCCAAAGAGAACGCCAGATTGAACGCTTTTAAAGCCTTAGGGCCTGGAGTGCTTCCAGAGAGCTTGATGGAAGGACCGGCATGGCTGGTAGCCCGTAGTCCACTTCCACAGACTACTGAGTCGCCTAGTCCTGTGGGAGAGGGGCTAGTAGCCACAGAGGACTCTACTTTGGTAGCAGGGGACCCTGTGACTTGAGAGTTGTCTGGCGCAGCGCAGGAACCTGAGGTGGAGGACCCGGTGGGTGCAAATCTGAAGGGTCTGCCCAAGCTGGATGAGTTCGCATCAGCCTGGGGTGCAGATCAGACTGACTTCTACACGGCCCAGTTAGTGTCCCACTCTGGCGGGTCTGTGGAGGCAGGTGGAGTAGCAGGCTATGGGCGAGGCCCCTGGACTGTTCAGAGTGTATTGGGAGGATGGACTCTTGTACAGTGAGCCAAAGGATTCTGAGGGCGAGGACACCAGAAGGTGGTGCTTCCCCAATGCCACAGAAAGTTCCTTTTGGATTTGGCTCACCAAATTCTTTTAGCTGGTCACTTGGGAGTGACTAAGACATTGGACCGGTTGTCTGCGCACTCTTCCTGTTCGCAGTTCAGCATAAAAGTTAATGAATGTGTCTGATCCTGCCTGATTGTCAAGCTTATGGCAAGTCGGGCGGTGCCACAAACGCCCGCTTAATTCCACTAGCTGTGGCTGGGCGGCCTTTCGAGAGAATAGGCATGGATATTGTGGGTCCCTTGGATCCTCAAACCAGCTCAGGGAACCGATCTATCTTGGTGGTCGAGGACCACGCCATGAGATACCCTGAGGTTGTCCCCCCACTGAGGAGCATCAAAGCCTCTGTGGTTGCAAAGGCTCAGATTGGGATATTCTCCCGTGTTTGATGCCACAAGCAAGTCGTTCCAGACAGGGGAGCAAACTTCATAGCAGGATATTACAAGGATAAATGGGAAGAGTGAGGAGTCACCTACCGGTTCTCTATCTCCTTTCATCCACAAACCAATGGGCTTGTCGAGCGGTTCAACAAGACCCTGAAAGGCATGATAGGTGGCTTGCAAGAGCACCTCAGGAGAAAATGTAATATTCTGCTGCCATGCCTTCTGTTTGCCTACAGAGAGGTGCCACAGAACGGAGTAGGGTTTCACCCCTTTGAGCTTCTGTTTGCACATCTTGTACACAGTCTAGTGAAGGAGGGATGGGAAAGGAAACCCTCATCCCGTCACAAGATGTGGTGGAGTATGTACTCTGCCTTCGGTCTAGAATGGCAAAGTACACAAAACAGTCAACAAAGAATCTAAAGGCCAGTCGAGAGCTGATAAAGCACTGGTAGCACCAAAAGGCCACAGTGACAGTCTACTCTCCAGGCCAGTGGGTGTGTATTATGGAGCCTGTCAAACTCAGTGCCCTTCAGGACAAGTGGACTGGGCCTTACTCTGTGCTGCCACACAAGCATCATCCAGCGTGCATCTTTTTAAGGAGAATTGTGAAACCGTTGAGTCCTCGAATGGCATCCGGCTGCACCCCTGACTGTTGTCACACCGCAGTCACCAGAGCCATCCGAGACACCTCGACCAGCATTCCATATCCACCAACCATCACAGAGACAACGATTCGTGTCCCCAAGCAGCCGCACCTGACAGCATGCAGACGTCCGTCCAGCCTCGCTTGCCGAACTGCCTGCCGCCTGGTACCCGCAGCTGTCTCCTGCCACTTACTCTATCTCATGGGATGGGATGCAAAGTGTCCTGGAACTGCCTCAACGCTGTCGAGCACCAAGAACTTCTTCCGCACCAGGTACATTGTGGTTCTGCCACCCTGTTCCTTCTCAGAAGGTCCCTGGAGACAGTTATGAACCTTTGCCCCTTTGGTGTTGAAACCAAATAACCTTGAACAGTAAGACTGGTACTTTTACCAGCTACCCTCCTGTCAGTGTCCAGAGTGCATCCCTTTCCTTTGTGAAACTGTCTGTCCTCTGTGTTACTTTATAGTGTGGGCTGTAATTGTAGTGTGCTACAACTGTCTGTTGTAATAATAAAGTAGATATTTTTATACAACCTTGACTGAACAGTCCCTTTTATCAGAGGTGTGGTGTTGATTGATGGTTTAGAAACTGATATTCATCCCTGAACCACTGGTGCCATGGAAGTTGATTCGTCAAACTAGGACCCACCTAGCAGAAGGCACCACTTGTCGTTAAAATCCTTTTGTTAAAAAATTGCTTAGTAGATAGTTACTTTCTTTTTTACTCTATCTGCAAAATTGCTTACTAAATGTATTTGGCCAAACATGGCTCTGTGCTGTCATGGAAGCATCTTAAGTGCAGGGAAGGGGGGGTCTATGGCTCTGCCCTGCAGAAGCTAGATAGCCAGCAACAATGACAAACATTAGAACAGAGTGTGTCACAAAGCACAGAGAGTATAATCAGAGATTGAGATGCTAGATTGGGTTTTACCAAAGGTTTTCATTATACAGAGAATAACTTAAGCAACCATATATATGGTAATGCTTTCACCAGTGTCCCTTCTACATCCGGCCCATAAAGGTCTCCCTTTTCATTCAGGTTCTAGAACATCAGTTTTTGGTACACAAAGGGGATTTCAGCAATCTCAGGATATTGATTGTATGTCAAGACCTGAATGCTCGGGTTATGATCAACTCTTTCATGCTTTAAGGAGTTTTCTGTGTAATGCTGCAAACTTTGTTGTCGATATGAAGTTTATTGGGCCATTGAGGCAAATATTCACGAATGGCAGCTAGCACGTTGCTAATGTTTGTTTTGTTGTTGTTTGACTAATGGCCCCAGTTATAGTCTGTTTTTTTTTTCTTCACTGTGCATATTTTAACTTTAGCTGTAATACCTGATCGGACCTTATTGCTATTATCACCCCAGGTCGCCAAACCGGTAACCAGGGTGCTGACAGCAAAGTATTTTGTTTTGAATAAAACGGATGCCTCGCAGCATCTTGTTCAGTCAAACAAAATACCCACTAAAGATAGCCGCCATTGGATCAGGAAGACGGGGCTTCATTTGGAGTCTCTCTTCCATTTCTGTAGCGGCCAGGGGGAACAATAGGAGGAGGCAGCAGCGACTGGCGCTATCGCTGCAGAAATTGGATAAGGGCGGCAGCAGGAGGCATTTAAACAAAAGGAAAAGCAAGGGAGGATGGAGGGAAGATGGCAGGGCAGAGGAAGCAGCCATCGGGTTGCTCAGAATGCGGGCTTGGATCGGTAGATTCAGCCCACATCCGAGCAATCGTATTCGTTACTTACCCTGACACGGGTGCTAATAATGTCTCATTAGTTTAATTCTTTGAATTAAGGATAATTTCAATACTGTTCTGTTAATATTCAATTTATTGGTTGAGTTATCTTAGCCCATGCATCATCCTTCTCTAGCCTACATGATATGTTTTAAATCTTGCAACCGAAAATTAAACCTGGTGCCATTGTAAAATGCTAGTTCGACTAGAAATTAAATGCTGGGAGATTGGGGAGTTTAATGGGGTTACCTTTTAATCTACCAGGGTTGTCCACCTCCAGTCCTTCAGGACCAGAAACAAGATAACACAAAGTTTTGTCACTTCTCCACAAGGGAAGTCCTTTTCCATGAGGCTAGGGAGGTGCAGCAGCTACCCAACAGTCCCCGTAGCGGTGGTTTAAGGAGGGAGGGCCTCATGGGGGGGGAGACTTCCCCTCTAGAGACAGCCCATTGAATATTGGCACTACTCAATGTACAGAACTATTTTATTGAAAATAAACCTATGTATTTTTGTAACACAGTGAATAATGCTGAAGCCAAAAGTACTAGGACAAAGAAGAGTACAGTAGACATGAAGGTCATTGACTCTGCTAGTACTTGTACGAGATGGCCATGAGGAGGCATGAGGATTAGGTTATCAACAGAAAGTAAGGACTTTTACAAACCACCATTGTGGAACTGGCAAAATTGTATAGGTTTTGACGATGGACTAACAAACCTGTCAAACCCAGCCGGGAGAGACAATAGGTGCAGAAACCAGCAGGAGTTTTGAACGCTTTGGGCAGACCAGAGTCGGAGAAGAGCGGAGGATGCCGGCGAGGTAGCATGCTAAAATCCCTCCGAAGGTAACATGAGGTGCAATAGACCCAGAGGGGACACTGGGGTGGAAGAAAGACTGGTCAGGGACCCTAACACTTGTATACCCAGCATCCGAGGAGAGGTTCCTTGTCGCAGTGGTGACAATAAGCCTACTGACCACCAGAGACTGGTTGGAAACCCTAACCAGTGCAATCCAATCATCCGAGGAGAGTTTCCTCATCGCAGTGGCGACAATGAGCCCACTGACCACCAGTGACGAGTTGGAGACCCCAACTATTGGAAACCAAGCATCTAAGGAGAGCTTTCTCATCGCAGCATTAGTAAGCCCACTGACCCACCAGTGAGGGGTCTGGGGCCCCAACAAAAAGGAACTGAGCAAGCAAGGAGAACTTCCTCTTTGCAGTGGTGGCACTAAGCCCTGTGATCAACAAAGAACTTTGCTGACAGCGAAACAGAGTGGCAAAGTGTGAATCAAGCTGAAGATTGTGAGAAAGAACTTGAAATACGATCTTGTGCTCATCGTGTACATTGGTTTATGGTCCCACAGGACAGGTTGGTAGCTAAAGAGGTTTGTGACAAAGATACTGTAGGATAAACAACTTTGTTCATTGTGTGCTGATAAAATGAATTACTTTGCCACTTTCATGTTTTGTTATGCAGTATTTTATGCCGGATTGTTTGTGGCTATACTACGGAGGGCTTCTTATTCCCCTATTTGGACCATGGGATAATGATATGCTAAACCTGCCATGAAAGGATTCGTACCTGTGTCTCACCGGCTAAACACAGATATCACTGGAGCAAGCGCTTAACTTGCTGAGCCGTCTCACCAGCTAATTTATTTAAACGATTACATCGGTTGAGTAATTCTTGTTGGTGGATTTGCAGACATAAGTGGAAAAATAGTGTTTGCATCAGTTTGAGTACACATGCAACTGTCCCAGAACGGAAAGCTTGTCAATAAAAGGATAATATGACCCTCCAAACCAAATCTTTTGAAAGTACATGTTTGAACATTATGAAGAATTAAAAAGTAACCAACATTTTCACATACCTTATGAGTCACTAAAAATGTTTATGGAAACTGAATGCAACCTCAAGCTATGAAATACATGCGCTCTGAATCCTTTTCAGTTTATCTTTTAGAAAGATGGGAAACTCAATGTGTCTCTCTTATTATCTTGGCCGTGTTTTCATATTTTTTATTGCCTGGAATGACCGAATGCTTGGACAGCAGTCATTCGACGGGCAAGTTTGATGCGAACACAAATGTTCATATTTATAATACGCTACAGTGCAAATGCAGTGTACAATGAATGAGAGCTCTTGCCTGAATTGGTTTAAAACACATTGGTAAAGTGCCAGGACACTGTTGTGAGCCAGTAACTTGTATTTCCTGCCCGCAGGCAGAGTCTCTTGTATTTCTTTAGAATTGTTAGTGCATTCCTAGACACTTGAACCATAATGCAAGAGATGAGCTCATGCTGCCTTCACTCTGGTGTCATGCTGTGTCATGCACAGCAGCAGGTGTTGTCATATCACACTGACTTAACTTCACAACTACTTGAACTTCTATACGATTGAAACATTGTGTTGCTAGCAAACAACATCAGGTTTCCAACTCAAAAGTAGGTTATGATGAATAGGAAAGGTGCTTGATTTTTAGAGACATGGCTGTGGTGGCTCAGAAGAAGGTAGTAATAAGATGTAAAGAATGATTGTCTCTGGTTCACAGAACTTTTCCGGAAGTAAATGGATATACCTCTAACTGACCAGACTAAACTGTTCCTAATGAATTCCTTCCACCCACGCACTGGACTCCTCATCTATGATAATCTTATCCCAGCGCAGCCGTTCTTCAGAAACCTTTCTGCCACCGGGTTGTGGTTGACAGATGTCAGTCTCTGACCCCCACAGAATTTGCCTGTAGTGCATCGGGGAGAATCTCAATGACCAAGACAGCAGGTCGTGTCAATCCATGCACCCGAAGACTCTCCGGGAGCGGGCAGATAAACGCTTTACATTTTTCCACAAGGAAAGAAAAGTGATCTTGGTCAAGGTCTCAGGGCGTAGAGCCGAAGTTCAGAAAACAGATGTCCAGCCCAATACGAGAAGAAGCACAGTCAAAAAGGTCTGGCTCGCCAAGAAACTCCTTCCTGGATCTGGACCTGAACCTGCTTTTCTAAACTGCACTGTCCATCAAATCAGCTGTATCCTGTTCGTGCTGCCTTGCTGCTTCCTGTTCTGCTGCCTGCTGCGGAGTAATGCACAGTGACTGCTGTCACTTTAAGAACTATACAAAAACTCACTGCAGTGTCAAAACAGGTTCTACCTTGTTCTTCCAAAACCATCAAGTGCCGCATTGACACCCTCACTCCAGCCCTGGCTGACTTCTGCAACCACTCCTTCGCAACTGGAGCCTTCCCTTTCCCACCTGAAGCAGTCTTGTGCACCCTCTTCTCAAGAAACCCTCAGCCTTTCCCTCCGGCCCGGCTAACTATCGCCCGATCAACATCACTCCTTTCCTGGGCAAACTTCTAGAAAAGCGGTCCATCTACCAGCTTAATCTTTGCAATGAATCTGTTGGTGGTCTCCATGACCATCAGTCTGGTCAGAGCATCTAGAAGCATGGAAACTGCTCTCCTGAACATTCGTGAAGACCTGCTCTCTAACCTTGATGTTAATCTCCCCTCTGTCCTCATCTTAATCGATCTCTCTTATGCCTTTGCCACGGTCAACCATGCCATTCTGCTCAATCGTATCCGTGATAACCTGGGTATCACAGATCAGGTGCAGACCTGGCTAACCTCGTTCCTCTCTGATCGACCCTCCCTGATCCAACTTGGGCCCTTCCTTTCCTCTATCTCACTCTCTACCTGTGGTGTTCCCCAGGGGTCTAACCTCTCTCCCTGGCTGTTCAATCAATATCTGGCAACTCTCGCCCACCGCATTGCCGCTCTCGCCTCCAACTTTCAGTGCTACACGGATGAAACTCGGCTCGTTTTCAGGCTTCCCTGTGCCACCTCTTCTCATTCTCCCATCTCTGACTGTCTGCTATCCAGGAGTGGTGTGCCGCCAACGATCTCTGCCTTAAGGCCAGTGGCCAGTAAGACGGAGATTCTCCTCAACGGCACACCTGTCACACTCTGGCCGGCCTCCTTTGGCCCTCTTCCTCCTCCCCCCTGTGAGGCTAAAAACCTCGGGATCACCTTCGACTTCACTCTCTCCTTTTCTCCTCACACCTTTGATTTCTCTAAGAAGTCAAACTACCAACTGCACCTCCTCAGAGGTTATCTTCCTTTCCTCTCCTTCCCCCAGATGCTCAGTCTCTAGAGCTCTGGTTCTCTCTAGGCTGGACTACTGCAACAGCCTCATTCTAAATATGCCTGTTTCTACTCTCCGCCCTCTGCAACTCATCCAGAACAGGACTTCAAGACTTGTCCTTGACCTCAAGCCAAGGGATTGTATCTCTCCAGCATGAAATCTATGCATTAACTCCCAGTGGCTGCAGGGATTAAGTTTAAGACCCTCTGCATTGTCCACAAGGCCCTCTGGGGCCTGGGTTTTCAATACCTCCAACTCTCTCTTCGTAAATACCTTCCTACTCAAGCTCTTTGCTCCTCCACCTCTAACTCCCCCAGGGTCAGTCACTTCTCCAAGCAACAAGTTGGTGGTAGATCTTTCTTCAGCTGGGACCTCCCTCTGGAACAGCCTCCTTGGCTCTCTGAAACTTGAGGAGAAACATCTCTGGTTCCAGAAGCACCTCAAGACCTTCCACTTTGCTTATGTCTTCTCTCTTCCTCTCCAATGCTGATTTCCTGTCTGATACTGCACTGGTCACCTGGCTACCCTCTGATTTCGGGCCCAGGTCCCCGCCTGCCCAGTTGCACACCCGCAATGCCTCCCGGCAACACTTGCACTTAGATCTGTATCTGTAACCCTACAGCTCCCCTAACTGCACTTTTAGACACCTGCTGTCTGAACTTTCCCTTGCACCTGCCACCTGCTGGCCGCACTTCTTCTTATTGTTCCTTGCCTTGTCGCGCCTTGAAACACTTGTGTATAGGCGCGTTACACGTGCCATATCATATCATATCTCAGGCGTGGAGCACCTGCACGGAGTCCGGTGTAGAGTCCAGTCACTCGCCAGTCAACCAACTGTCCCGATTGGCTGGACCTACTACAGGCTCCCTGCTCCCCACCATGTCTAAAAAATCAGTGAAGATGGAACAACGGTTGATTACGCCGCCCCGTGACGGGACTATAAGCTTGCGCAGCTTCCGCTGTCCTAACGGCCGCACATTGTCGGAGCAGGACTTTAACCTTCCAAGAGAGGTGAGGACTACTTCAATGTCCGAAAGCCCACAGTCGAACCTGGAGCTGGGAGGTAAGCCCACAGAAATGTATATTACTATCCCGCCGACACCCTTAACATTAGAAGTGCTTCCTGCTTTCATCTCCTTAGCGGGAGATGAGGAGCAGATAATCGTCGGAAGTGGTGTTGTGGACCTTGCATCTTCCATGGAATTTGTCTTACCCTTACTTCATCCAACATCTCCAAATATGAGCGCCTCTGCGATCCAACAGTGTGTCCTGGTCGATGCCCTACTACCTGAAGACTCTCTAGTAGCGGGCATCGTGGTGAGGACGGAGGACTATACCCGCCCTCTCACAACCTCTCTGCCTGCAGTCTGAGCTGCCCTCACCATCAAAAAAAGGAAACAATCCGGGAACGTCCCTGCAGGATCATTTGATGAGCCTGTTAGTTGAAGTGGAAAGGGCAGAAATAGAAAAGTACAATACTCCTAACTCCAGCCCCACTTAGACATTAAAGGAATGGTTTGATAAAAATTTTGTATTGCCCATGTGTTTTTAAGCCTAAGTGGCTCGATTTTAGAAAAACTCTCTATGGGCCTTACCCGAATTTTCGTCCATTAAACGCACGTGAAAACAGGCATCAGGGAGCTGCCATTTTGTGATAATCCTATCACTTGCCGCATCGCCCTAGCTGACCTGCTTTTGCGGCACTAAATCATATCCCCCGCCCCTGAGCCTGACATTATCAAAACATTCATATTCCCCACCTTTCTCGGTGACGTTTCTGTGCTGCGTAGGCAAACGCGCCCAGTCGTCTTCTATGCGACTTCACACAGAACCCGGAAACCATCACAGATGAACTCACAACACAGCGCGCCACAATTCGGAATATAAAACTGTACTTTAAAATCAAACAGCAACACGGTACATTTGGTAAAGTACATTTCTCCAGCATGGGGTCTGGCATGGATTCACATGCTCATGAATATTCCCCGTCGTCAGGCTGGGAATCCTCGGTAAAGAAAAAACCAGTATCAGTTTCGTTTCTGATCTGTCTTTCGTAGCAATAACCAATCACTGGTCTCTGCGTCATACTGACCACAGCCAATGACTGCCCTCTACCTAAGCACCGCCTCTGGCAGCCATCTTCAGATTTTTACCGCACGTTCATGTGTTGGGATCCTCGTGCTATTGCTCTCGAGCGTTAGTGCTATTTTTTCATGTTTTTTTCTCAAAAACTTCGTTTTTTCGGTCAAAAGAGCCTCAAGCTCCACCGACTCTCCATCCGATCAACGGGGACCCGTGTCGGATTCGTCTACGCCCCTCAAGGGTGAAGATTTCGTCGAGCTACGCTTTTGGAGGACTCCAGAAGTTTCTCAGGCCCGGTCATGGCCCAGGAGAAGGGAAGCTCGACGCCCGGAAAGCTGTTCAGGGTCTGTCAACGTCTCGCCAACTGGCTGGAAGGGAAGAGCCCGTCCGGCGAGAAGAAGAGGAAGAAATCCGAGCGGTCTTCTAAGACCTTTGAGGACGCCCCGGCGACGGGGGTCCAACATGAGGCCAAGCACCGCGAGTCCGCTGGCACCGGGAGCGCCGAACGGTCGGGCTCTACGGGCGCCAGGCTGGGCGCACCCTCCCCGGCACCATCAACCACGAGCCAACGCTCTGGGTCGGGTAAGAGGAAGGCCGAGCACCCGGCGAGGCTCCTGGAGAGGCCCCGGTCGAGCTCGAAGGCAGAGGGGGAGCGAGGCAGTGTCCCCCCCCCCCCCTCAAGGATAAGGCGGTGAGCGCACCTAAGGTGGTGAAGGCCTTAATCCATCCGGCCAAGCCCTCTATTGAAACTGTCGCGGCGGCCATGGCTCAGCCTGTGGAGGCTACACCAGTGGTGGCGACCTCGGGGCTCAGAGTCTCCCTGCCACCTCGGGGGGAGTCCTCTTTTGTGCCCATCGATAGGACCCCCGTGAAATCCCCCGTGGGGAAGAAAAAGGGGGGGCAGGGCGTCGTCGTAGATTCGGCCTCAACCTCGGAGGAGGAGCTGGTCGAGGTCTTAAGCCACGGCCTCGGCGTGGAAGAAGACCGGCCCGTCGGGATGGATCCCGACGCAGGTGACGACGACATCGTCGAGGGTACCGACGGGGCCCCTGATCGCCCGTCGGAGTCCCCTCTGCCAGCGCCGCGAGACAACTCGGCGGCCATTTTGTTGGCTATACAGTCCTTATGCTCAGAGATAAGGACGAGACCACCGTTGCCGACGGAACCTCTCCCGTTGGGGGACCCAGAACCAGGACCTTCTGGGGTTCCCCCTACCAAGAAAAGAAGGATCCACCCTCCGCCTCCTTTTCAGCCGTCGCGCCCCTTCCAGCCCTCCTCCCCGTCCACCCGAGGGGATGATACGGGGACTGACACGGCAGCGACTGGTACGGACGACGAGGTATATGACGAGGATATACCGTCGTCGCCTCCCACCAGGGCTTCTCCACCCGACGAGATTGGATCGTTCCACTCCATGATCACCAGGGCATCCAAGCTTTTCCAACTCTGCCCTGAGGAGAAGAAGAAGGAAGGTTTCCTTTATCAGCGGCGCGAGGCCAAGAGGAAGACGGTCCTCGCAGTGCCTCTATTGGACGACATTTGGGATGAGGGCCTCACCCTCCTCAAGAACCCTTCCACGACGCCGGTATGAGAAAAAGTACCGGGTCCCGGACACGGCCCCCCTGTGCCTCCGGGCTCAGCCTACCCCGGACTCCGTCGTCTCCGCGGCGGCCAGGAAAAAAGCGGGGGGGGGGTGCGGCCTCCACATCGACTTCCCCACCGGACGGCGAGGGAAAGAAATTGGACGCTATGGGACGCAGAGTCATCTCGTCTGCAGCGACGACGATTAAAGCGGCCAACGCCTTGGCTATCGTGGCCCGCTACGACAGGGAGCTCTGGTACAAACTGGCTCCCCTGCTGGACTTCTTGCCGGACGACAAGAGGGCAGAGGCCCTGGAGATCCTGCAGGAAGGTGAGGTGGCTTCGGACCACGCCATTACCGTTGCGACGGACATCGCCGACACTGGGTTCCGCCAGTTGGGCAACGGCGTTTGCCTTAGGCGGCGTGGATGGCTCAAGGCTACGGACTTCCGTCAAGACGTTCAGACCAGAGTCCTGGACATGCCCTTCGATGGGAACAACCTGTTTGGGAAAACAGTGGACGATTCCCTTCAGGCCATTAAAGCGGACACCGAGACGGCCCGGGCCCTTGGAGTTCTGCAACAACGACGGACGCCCTTTCGGAGCAGCGGAGGCAAGGGCGCCTCGAAAGGTTCCGACGGCGGTTTCTCCACCTACCGTCAAGCGGCCCGCTCGTCGTCTCAGGAGGCCTACAGAGGACGAGGCAAGTCTGGCGGACCCCGCCATCGTCGGCAAGGAGGTCAAGGCGGCAAAGCCTCGTCGAAGCAGGATTGAACCGGCCGTGGGGTCGGGCCACCACCGAAGCACCCCGGTGGGAGGCCGGCTGGCGAGCTTCGTCAGCGTGTGGGAGTCCATCTCCACCGACCGTTGGGTGCTGGACGCCTTGGCCCGGGGCCACGCGCTCGAGTTTCAAAGAAGGTGTCCGCGCGTCCCCCCCGTGGCCAGGAAAGAACTTCACGTCCCTCAACTTCTCTTGGAGGTAAAGGCGATGCTCAGGAAGGGCGCCATCGAACTCGTCCCAAAGAGGCATCGGGGCTCCGGAGTTTACTCGAGATACTTCCTCGTGAAGAAGAAGACGGGGGGATGGCGCCCCATCCTGGACCTGCGACGTCTGAACAAGTTCATCAAGGCACAAAAGTTCCGGATGGTCACCCTCCAGCACGTCCTGGGTCAGCTGGAGGAAGGAGACTTCCTGTCGTCGTTGGATTTGGAGGATGCCTACTTCCATATTCCCATCCTAAAGGGGCACCGAAAATTCCTCAGGTTTGTGGTCCAAGGGCGTCATTACCAGTTCAAAGCATTCCCCTTCGGACTACGGTCGGCACCCAGGGTGTTCACCAAGTGCCTCGCACCGGTGGCGGCGCAGCTGCGCCGCGAAGGGATCCACGTCTACCCCTACCTGGACGACTGGCTCATCCGAGCCAAGACGAGGGAGCTCGCCGTGGCTCACACGGCAAGGACCGTCCAACTTCTCACGGACTTGGGATTCTCCGTGAACTACGCCAAATCCCACCTGGTACCCGCGCAAGACGCTCTGTTTCTGGGAGCGAGGCTCGACACAGTGTCCCTTCTGGCCTCCCCGTCGGAGGAGAGGACCAGGACCATCCTGGGCAAGGTGCAGCGGATGTTGGTGGCCGACGCGGCCAAGGTGAGGTCCATCAAGTCCCTCCTCGGAATGATGTCTTCCTGCATCTACCTCATTCCCATGTGCAGGCTCAGGATGCGCCCGTTGCAGGAGTTCCTGGACGCGCGCTGGATCCAAACGACGGGCAGCTTCGAGGAAAGGATCACACTCGACGAGAGTTTCCGACGAGCGATCCGGTGGTGGGGCACCCGCGCGCATCTGGCAGCGGGCATGGACTTCCAGACCCCAGCCCACCAGGAGACAGTGACCACGGATGCCTCCCTGGAAGGGTGGGGAGCGCACACCGAAAATCTGCACGCAAGAGGCCTTTGGCTCCCGACGGAGAAATCCCTACATATCAACGTCCTGGAGCTCCGTGCAGTGTTTTGGGCCCTCAGGTCCTTCCTTCCGTCCCTCAAGGGCAAGGTGGTGAGGATCTTCACCGACAACACCACCACCATGTTTTACATCAGGAAACAGGGCGGAACCAGGTCCCCAGCACTGTCCAAGGAGGCGCAGGACCTGTGGCATTGGGCAGTCGCCCAAGGGATGTTTCTGGTGCCGTTTCATCTGGCAGGGATAAAAAACACCATTACCGACTCACTCAGCAGGGAGCTGCGCTCGTGCCACGAGCGGGAACTATGGCAGGATCTAGTGGATCGCCTCTTCCGACGGTGGGGCACACCCCAGATCGACCTGTTCGCGACGGCGACGAACTCCAAGTGCCGGAGGTTCGCCAGCAGGTTTCCCCAGGGGAGGAGCATGGGCGATGCTTTCTCGTTCCCCTGGGAGGGCCTGTTCCTCTACGCGTTCCCTCCTTTGCCACTGCTAATCCGGCTCGTCAACCAGCTCAAGAGGTCACGGTGCAGGATGATCCTCGTCACACCTGCGTGGCCGAGGCAGATATGGTTCCCGGACCTTCTGGACTTGTCAGCGTCCCCGCCATTCAAGCTGCCGGTGGACGCGGATCTGCTCTCCAGGGAAGGAGGTGCCATCCTCCACCACGACCCGAAATCGCTGAACTTGCAGGCCTGGCTCCTGCAGCGCTAGAGTTTGGAGGATACGACATACCGGCCGACTGCAGAGAGGTTCTTGCAAAGGCCAGGGCGTCCTCGACTCTTAAATGCTACGGACACAAATGGAAGAGGTTTTCTGTCTGGTGCCACGCACAGAAGATTAACCCTCTACGGATTACGGCTCCCCAGGTACTGCCGTACCTGCTGACGCTGGCCAAAGCTGGACTGGCACATGCGTCCATCAAGATTCATCTTGCTGCGATCTCCCGATACACCAGAACCACGGGCCGGTCGTCCCTGTGGTCTCATCGTCTGGTGAAAGAGTTCATGAAGGGACTGTTCAGATCGTTCCCGCCGGTGAAGGCGTCGGCCCCGGCGTGGGAGCTCAACGTGGTGCTGACCAAGCTCATGGGACCTCCGTTCGAGCCTCTGCACTCGGCCCCGTTGAAGTTTCTGTCGTGGAAAACAGCGTTTCTTGTGGCCATCACCTCTGCACGACGGGTGGGAGAGATCCAGGCCCTTTCCTGCAAGGCCCCGTACTTGACTTTTCACGACACAATGGTAGTGCTCAGGACGCACCCCTCCTTCATGCCCAAGGTACCGTCGGACTTCCATTTCAACAAACCCTTGGTGTTGCCTGTGTTCTTCCCGTCGCCTTCGTCGCCGGCTGAGAGGACTTTGCACTCGCTGGATGTGGCTAGAGCGCTGAAGTTCTACGTGGACCGCACGAAGTGTTTTCGGAAGACGTCACAACTCTTTGTGAACTTTGGACCTGTCAATCAGGGGAAGGCTCTCTCGAAGGCTTCCATTACCAGATGGCTCTCCGGCTGTATCATGTACTGTCATCGGTTGGCAAACCGACCGCTGCCTGGCCGTCCGAGAGCCCATTCCACCAGAGCGATCGCAGCTGCCACGGCGTTCCTTTCTGGTGTGCCCCTGCTGGACATATGCAGGGCTGCTACGTGGAGGTCGACGCACACCTTCACGAAATTCTACTGCGTCGATCGGGATTCCAGGGAGGAGTCCAGGGTCGGCCAAGCAGTGCTGCGCAACCTGTTCGCCTGAGGTGAGTCTGGTGAGGAGGTAAGATGCTTAATGTTGAGTTTGATGTAATGCTTAATGTTGAGCCTTTGCCACCTCCCGTGGTTGTGCATGTGTGTACTGCTATGTATTCTTTATTCATGAGCATGTGAATCCATGCCAGACCCCATGCTGGAGAAGGAACAAGTTACTTACCTGTAACTGTTGTTCTCCAGCATGGGTCTGGCATGGATTCACATGCAAACCCTCCCGCCTACCCCTCTGCGGCTCTTCACTTGGTCATACTGCCACTTCACGTGCTTCCAAATCTGAAGATGGCTGCCAGAGGCGGTGCTTAGGTAGAGGGCAGTCATTGGCTGTGGTCAGTATGACGCAGAGACCAGTGATTGGTTATTGCTACGAAAGACAGATCAGAAACGAAACTGATACTGGTTTTTTCTTTACCGAGGATTCCCAGCCTGACGACGGGGAATATTCATGAGCATGTGAATCCATGCCAGACCCATGCTGGAGAACAACAGTTACAGGTAAGTAACTTGTTCCTTATTTGACATTAAATGTTAATAGAATATTCTGCAATTGCCCTATTAACTCGGAATGCCATTTATTTTCTTTTTTCTCTATCCGCAAAAACTGTTCCGTTTTATCGTGAGTCACGCGCTGTTCCTTTATGGTACACAGGGTTTTGGTTTTCGTTAAAAGAAGCACTTTGGTCGCACGGTGAACCGCAAGGTTGTTCCATCAAGTAGGCACTAGGCCAGCGTACAGGTTGATATGTTGCTTCTAGCCGCTAGTACCGCGTAAGGGCATATGGGCCCTTGGCGTCCGTCCCATAAGATTGTCAAAGTGGTGCAGTTGTTGACAAGAAGCTGCAGCTGGCGGTTGAAGAAGCCGTCTGCCGGGGTCTGAAACTTGTGGCAGTCGCAGTAGGGAAGGATATACCTGTTTTGAAAACATAAAAATTATAATTAGTCTCGCCAGCCGATCTTTATTAATATTATTCATTTTATTTATTACGGCCAAGCTGAAACTATTTGCTTTCAAGGATAGTGCAATGGAGTATATTCGGCTCCAAAATCAATGTGAAAAGTAACGAAATAAATCGAGGTTAGCACACAATGAGAAACGACTGTTTGTCTACATGCGTGTGGAATGTGGACCTGCCTGCCCATGTGCCCGCTACAAGGACGATCCCACAAACGTTTTCCTAGCTCTTCATTCATTCATTTATTCATGCATCCATTCATTAATTCTTCATTCCGGTATAAAAGCATCTAAAGAGTTACTTACATTATATTTGCAATTTCCATTGTGTCTCTGCTAATGCAGTCCGTAAATCCCACTGTGCTCTTGACAAGGATTTTTCGTATACTGAACTAACATGAAAGTCGGTCTAGTTTCAGAATTTTCTGCCTTATCGTCTCTTACGTTATTGCACCCCCCCTTCAAATGAAGTTCTTTCGGCATGGTCCCTGTCTTTCAAGGTCAAAAAACAATATAACCTTATACTGCCAGTGCGAGTTGTGGGCCTCTTCAGGCCGCGAGCTGAAAATCAAAGCCGCTGACCTTCACTAGAAATGAGCATACATTCTTTCTTTGCAACATCCCGTAGTAAAGCCATCTGTGAGAACTTGAAGTTTCGAATCCATCTATGTACTGTGCCTCAATGTGCAAATGCGAACTGGCTTCACTCCCATCTGCAACGGCTCGCTTGGCGCGTTCTAAGGCCCCCAATTTTGTCCTCGTTGTCTGCGAGTTTTGCAGCCCCAAAGAACCATAACTATTGAGACTTTTAATTTTTTGGGGAAGGTCAGGGAAAGTATAAAGTACCTGAGGAGTTGAGTTGAAAGTGAGATTTGTTTGTTTGTTTTATTACTTGCAATACGCAAGCCTCCCCTCGGTTAACAGTGCGCAGCATTTACATGAGATTGCGAAAATTAGTTACATCAACAAAAATATATACATGCACATATAGACAAGGTCAGCAATATGAGGTGAATAGAGAGAGAATTCAAAGATGACACCCAGGTTGTTCGCCACCCAGGATGGTGAAGGTAGGGGTTAGGATTAGCATACTTTGTATGTACACTGTACAATAACATTTATTTACAAAAAGACAATCGTATTACAATTATTTAAACCGGGATTTGTACTTCACAACCAGCTCTCCTTTGGGTGGTCATGGCACAGTGGCAATGTTTGGTGGCAATGGATCAGTGCTCTGCACAGAAACGTTCAAAATTCCATATCTGTGCTTCTCTAATACAGCAACAATAAGGCTTTTGACAAAGTCGAACTCCATTTCCTCATAGACTGGTTTGTTCACCCATTGCTTACTTCTTTTTGAAAAGGCCTTAGTGTAGCGAGGCATCCTTACGTTACCCATAGTCCTCAATTGTTCACGGCCGAGATTCTCGTTATGGGCCAACACGGCAAGTAGAGTCCTATGTCTCATGGCCTGTGTGCTGAAATGCAAGCGCTTTGGCCTGTACTTTAGGCACATATTGTGGAACACCTCCAAACCACCTGTGTGACAGAATTCTGTCAGTCCCCTCAAATCTCTTGATAGAGTTTTATCGAAAACAATCTTCTCAATGGCTTTGTGTGTCGGTGAAGATGGAATCAACCACTTCTTCTTCCGTGCCTCCACTGGGGACAAAGGGCCATGTTCACATTGGTGGAAATGTAGGTTTTCTGACCAGCGGTGCACGTTGGTACAGTGGTGCATCAGTGACCGCCATTTTTCAAGTAGTATTTCCACTGACCCTTCACAAGTTTTGGAGCTCCACCAAAGATGGTTGCTGATAGACTGGCACCACTCTGAAATACTTCCCAAACCTTTTTATTTTCCTGCAGCCGAGATTTTCTTATTGATTGATTTAGCAAGATGCCATTCGTCAAATTGATGTTTAATATGTGGGAACTGCTCTCTCATTGTCTTGGCAATTGAAACGTGTCTGTCCGTGGCTATGAGGTCAATGTGCATTCCCCTCGATTGTAGATATTCCACTGATTTTATAAATCCTAGTTTCTCCATGGCCACTGAGGATGTACATTGTGTTACCTGCATGACCACCAAACTCACACTGTTCTTACTATCCATGTCCTGAAAGTGGTAGGTGCAGTACTTGGAAGAAAATCCAGGGCTGTCGCAATGTCCATCGCCGGCTAGCCTGAATAGTTTGCCTTCGAATGTACTTGCTAGAGACAATTGTTCAATTTTCCAAGCATCACTAATGGCCGGAAACAGATAATCATGTTGGTATTTGTAGTACTGCGTTTTTTAAATGAAATGGAGTCCCACAAACTGAAAGAAAGACTCTAACTTTCTAAAACTGGAACCACTAAAAAGTGATGCAGCTGCACACAGTAGATTGCCTGCTGGCAGTTTCCCCAGCATCGGTTGTGCAGACCATGAGAACGTATGATTTAATCTACAGGCAGCATTTATTTTGACGTTACTGTCTTTTTTTTTGACGAGTGACATGAATCAATGGCTTCCCACATACTTTCCCTCTAACAGAATGCCCACATTTCAGCATACTTATAATATTCATCAAACAACTGTCGAGTACTATGTATTTGCCCTCTTTCATTAGACTTTCATCCGGCGTCAAAGTTGTTTCGGCCTGTGAAGTTGAGGACATATCACCACATTTGAAAGAAATATCGCTGCTATCAAGTTCTGATGCGTCGGTGAATGCCGCTGCTGGTTTATTCTGTCATTTCAACATCTGCTACTTCAACATTGATGGGAGAACACAACAATGTCGACAGCTTTTTTGGTGGCAATTATTTGGCGGGTGTAGATTGTGTGAATTGATCTGCGACTACTTCAGAGCTATCTTCAATACATCCAGTATCATGTTGTTGTGGTGATGCAGTTGCACTGTAGAAATGGTCCAATACAACTTTGCTGGATTCTCCGACACATTCATTTCATGTTCTGGCTATTGGACATGAGCATCTCGGGTCTCAACACGTGGCGTCTGAATTAATAGTTCCTCCATAGTGTAAATGGTCTGGCAAGCAACATCTCTCATTCGCTTCACTGTCTGTGTATGTATAGTTTGGACACCCACGGGTAACTAGAGGATAGATTGGAAAAGGGATGTTCAGTTTAAACACAAGATAAAGTATAGTACAATTGACTGGAAAAAAACATAAAATAGTCCCCAGCACAAAAAAATTTCTAAAGTTATGAACTGTTTGTAACTAACCTTATTCTTGTTTCTTTTCTTTGCAACTTTTTTGACTTGACCTTCAACATCTGCACGCTGTTGCTCCGATTCGTATCCGCATGTCTCCCCTTCCTCTTGCGCTGCAACGACTATATTTTCTGTATCCGCATAGACAGCACGGAATGAGGCTCCATCGACTCCCTGAAACATAATATTTTCATTACTGTGTATCAAAATATTGTTAGCATAAAACACACGTGAGGACGAACACACAGGTACATCTCAATAGCCAAACACGATTTAAACATTGTGTGGAACAATCAAACGACAAGTATTCGAGCTCTGATGACCTAGTTCGATGGAGCTGTCAGTATCCATACCTCTGGCTCTGCATGGACTGCCACGAATGATTGTATTGAAGAGGAGGCATCAGCAACTCCCTGAAACACAGTACTTGGGTTAGTATGGTTTTCAATATTGTAAACATAACACACACTTGGGGTCGACGGCACAGGTACATATAAAGAGATGACCACAAATGTTGCATTGTCTAAAAGAATCAAGTAATATTTAAATATGATCAGATTTAACCGACTTATTTCTCCGATTTCTTTACATCTGCATCATCTAAATGGGATCTTGTGATTGTAGTGGAAGCTCCATCGTCTCCCTGAAACACAGTACTTGTGTTAATAGGGAAGAAAGTATAGCAAATGGAATCACGTTATATGATCACGCTCGATGGAGCTGTCAGTATCCATACCTCGTGCTGCTGAAGAATATCTATGGATGTTGTAAATGTGGTGCGCACTTCTGAAAGCTGTTGCGCCGATTCGTATCTGCATGGTCCTGCTCCCCTGGAATTACTTGAATGTCAGGCTGTGCATCAAGTGCGTGGGTTGACGCTTCAACAACTGCCTGAAACATAGTATTTGCATTAGTAAGGATTACAATATTGAAAACACAACACACACTTGGGGTCGACCGCACAGGTACATATCAATGGCTAACCACGAATGAAACATGGTGTAGAACAATCAAACGACAAGTGTTCCAGCCCTGATGATCACGGTCGATGGAGCTGTCAGTATCCATACCTCGTGCTGTTGAAGAACATCTAGGGCTATTGTCAATGTGGTGGACGCTTCAACATCTCCCTGAAAGACAGTACTTGCATTAGTATGGATAACACTAATTATAACTGAAAACAAACACCAGGGGACGACAACTAAGGTGTATATCAATTGGAAAGCACTAACCAAACAATTGGTAAAATAATCACACGATACATAAAAACTATTACTTGACATGCATAAAACAAGTCTGTAGCGGAATAGCCAAGTATGATTACCTGAAACGCGCTAGAAGTGGTTGATAACTGCGGGCACGTCAAAGATGTAGAATGTTCTTGCTTCAGATTCAGTGGATAGTCAAGCAGTTGTAAAGGTAAATTGTTTGATGATGAAATGCAAATATTAAAAAATTGCCATGTAAACCGACAGAATACTTGAGAATAATGCTATTGAAAATGCGCAATATAGTACAGTTCCCTGTGCCCATAAATGGATTTCTTTTGGGGGTTATAAAATCAAAAAATAATTTATTGATAAATGTCATTATTCAAAAAGCTATACACTCATATCAATATCGAAAGTATTACAAGGGACACAACACCTAAAATATCAATTAATACATTCGGCTACCTACACACTACCGCAAGGCCTAAAGCTAAATCCGGACACTTGACTCAAAAGTGGCGGAATGTGGACGAATAGAGTTGGAATAGCGTTTGCGAGCAATTTTCGTGTCGTTCGCCGTTCTTCTTTGTTACCCAAGATGTGGTGTACATGTTCGAGGAAAAGTGCTGGCTGCAGATGCAGTATCAATCACCGCTCTTGTCCTCTAAGACTTGTTGGACTCTACTTTCCAGCTCATCCAGTGGATATTCGCAATGTCTGACCCATTCTCTTATTCGATCAAAGGTTTTCAGGAATACATGCATTGTAGTGCCTTCAGATTTAGCATGGGTCTTCGAAGGGCAACCACTAATCGAACAGGCAGGCATTGTTGAACATTCTGAAAAGTAAATACCAAGATTATTATAAAACCTTGATGAATAAAAATGTCATAAAAAAGTAAATGAACCATACCATGCTCAATGCAAGGTTTGGTTTGATCGCCGGAACTATACCAGTTCATCATGTGCGGCTTAGTATTTGCATAAGTTACAGACATTTTTTAAATTGTGTGACTAAACTCTGAACATGTGACTCGTCCCTTGGATGTTCTGTCTTGCACGAAAAGGAAACATGCTTACATTATAGACTGGACCCCCGAAGGATGCAATTCAATGACAATTGACACAGATGAAAATAAATAGATCTATTGATAGCATAACAATTGAAAGTCAAGTCAATGGCAATGAGACCAATGACCATAGCTCTATTGGGTACTGTAATCGCCAATAGATAGAAATGTAAAAATGACCGAAATATGACTAGGATACATGGCCTTACCTTGACCAACAAACAGTTGGATTCAGGAGGCCGAGCAGTATGTTGCAGGAGAACAGGTAGATGGTCACAGGTAGCACACTGACGAGTTTGCTCGAAGCGGTCACAGATAGCACGACGACGGGCAGATTAGCATAGATCTCAGTGCTTCTCAGGTAGAAGGTTCAGCAGTTGACTTGCAAAGCACAAAGATGTTCTCATGAGACATATCAAGTGGTTTATAAAGTATTAGAAACAGGGTTGTGTTTGTGAATGAATGACGTGTGTATGTTGTGGTATTATGTGGTTTGCAGGGGGGCGGCCTGCCTCAGGGGAGGCCTGCCTGGAGACACAGGGTCTGAGGAGGCCATGTGAGCGATGGCCCCTGGGCGTGGGATACCTTTTGAAGTGTACATGCTGTTTGGCACCTTGGCCGTTTGCGCCCGTGACGGCCCCGCATGCCAGCGCTCATCCTCGGTTGCGAACCGCCTTTGATAGAGGGGGGTGGGATGGATGGGCCGGTGGGCATGCAGGCAAGTGTGTGGGAGTGAAGGGCCATCAGGCCCCTCTCATCCTTTAACTCGGACCAAGTGCCTCCAGTAGTGGGTTCGCCCCTTGCCCTTATGTGATGTTAACCTTGTTTGACATTCGCGTAGATGGGACCACTGAGCAGGACACGGGGCATCCATTTTTGTACCCCCTTTCCAATCCATCTTGGTGACCAGGCCGCACTGCGCACAGCAAATGGCCCCCACCCTCGTTCCCACTCTGACTGGAAAACTCCAGAGGTATTTGCAACAGCTAATAAATGTAACACATCTCTCTTCCTCTTCGATCACTGTCCTGCATGTGAACCAGCCTGAACTAAGCACATAGCTCGTTCATCTCCACAAACGTATCCTCAATACCTGCATGCATTATGGAGAATATATTATGTTAGCTTAGATAGTGACCTCCCTGCTTCACAGCGACCTGACCTTCACCCATTCGGAGCACAGATGTCTGACGTCCATCCTTGAATGGAGACACACTTGATTCATTTAAAAAATCGAAACAACCGTTGTTTAAATATATGTGGTATTTTATTTTGTATCTTATTTGATGACACAAAAATACAAAACTTTACACATTGTACAGGTCAGGTTGCAGCAGAGTGAGAGAAAATCCCCTGTACTGACCACTGTCACTCGGGAACGTTTCTCTTATGGCACGAACGGCACAGGCGGGTAATACTCTTCGCACGCGGTGTCCAAGCCTCCCGTGAAGCCACCATGTAAAGGAACGATAGGCCACCATCCTGTACCACCTGTGAAAAGGAATGAAACAAACTGTTTTTAAATGACCAAGATAAGTTTAATAAACGTTTGTTGTCAATGACAATTCTTGTAACTAATGGCATTCTGCTCAGACAAATTCTATCTAGACACTGCACACTATTGAACGACTTTCATGCATTACAATGATATGTATATGTAATTTTGGATATAGTAGAAGACCATGAAATGGGAGTGGCATGACAAGCAGAGTATACTTACTCGTTACTCGGATTACGAGGACGAACAGTTGCGTGAAGTTCGTGCATAAGCACCGTCATTATCCTCAACACGGACCGTGTGAGGCAGGCTGCTCTGAAGTCTGGCAGCTCGATGATGCATTGCGGTCGTGGCTCGCCTTCCGAAATGTAGGCCACGCATCCTGAGTTTTCACAGCAGCAGCAGTTCTCGTCCTCGGTTGGCATTAGCTTGCACCGATTGCATGTGCACCAGGTGGAAACACCGTCCATGCGACTTGGTCCAGGCTCTTCAGCTGTTGAATCGTCCACCCAACTGCCATCCGAAGACCCATCGTTTTCGCGTGTTTCCCTTTCCAGTAGTTCCTCCTCGGTATATTCGAGCTCATACATGTAGGGCATTATTGTAGCCATTGTGTGTTAAGCAAACTAAAATAATTTATAGCAGTGGTACTGGTATCTGTTCACACGGGCTACAAGCAACGAAGGTAGCTGACCAGAGCACAGAAACGAGTCACAGTATACTCAAAGTAACACAGAGAGAGGAATGGAATCGAAAATCTGCTGCTGTGTGTTGTGAAACGGTCTGTTTATACTTATTGAGGAAAGAGGCGTCCTGCCATTTCCATGGCGACACGTCATTAGCTGAAGCGCAGCGAATGTTAACACGAGACGTGCTTTGGCGTTGTGAAATGGGCGGTATGCGTCTGCTGATGATAGGCTCAGGGGCGGGGGATATGATTTAGTGCCGCAAAAGCAGCTCAGCCAGGGCGATGGGGGAAATGATAGGATTATCACAAAATGGCAGCTCCCTGATGCCTGTTTTCGCGTGCGTTTAATGGACGAAAACTCGGCTAAGGTCCATAGGATATTTTTCTAAAATCTAGCGATTTAGGCTTAAAAACACATGGCCGACCCGTAGGGGCAATAACATTCTTTTACCGAACCATTCCTTTAAAGGCTCCTGAGGAAGGCATAGAGGTGTCCATATGCCGCTCTATGGAAATGGCTTATTTTGGCTCTAACTTGCAAAGGCATTGGCCTCTTAGTGGGGACATAAGGAAATCACTCCCAGCGATGAATACATAGACCCGCACCTCACCCAAATGGAAATGGCGAGATCCATTAACAGCGGAAAAAAGGCTAGACAACTGGCTGCAATCAAAGGTGACTGACGGGCAGATGCTGGATCAGAATGGGGATATCTGCTGATCATGATAACACCCCATCTGGAATTCCATCCATATTAAGCAACGTCCCCAAGATCAGGCTGCAAAATGATCTGACGGATGGTGAACTACTTGAGGGTTTTTTAGACACCAGTGATATAATCTCGGAGGAATCGAATAGGAAACCAAAATAAGCGTGGAAATGACTCCTGCGCGAAAACGTTTGAAATGTTTTTTTGGCTACGACAAGGACACCTGTGGTCCCGGGCTTATGCCCTTGGGCCAAAAAAGCACAGACAATAATCCTGCAAGCGAGCAATCAATCTGTGGCTTTCAAATTAATAATCTTCAATCAACACAGCTGAATAAGCCAGAAGATTTATTGAATTCGGATTTCAAGAAAACTCCAGTGGCGGGCTCAAACACTGCCAATCTACCTCACAAAGTTGTATGGAAAGGCACTCCTGTTTCCATTCATAAAACACGGGAGCCCAAGAAATATGACCTGCTGCTTCTAGCCTGGGTCTATGCACGTGATAAAGACTGCAATCATGAGACTCCAGCCAACGAGTCTCAAGAGGGTCTGAAGGCCGTACGCTCGACTACACCTGACAATTCATACATCCAAAGTCAGGATGTCTAGGGCGCAAAGGATAAATCTGAAGATGATCAATTTACACCTAGGACAACGTCCAAACAAAGAAAAACCACTAAAATGGACCCATTTACACAAATCTCAATAGTTACAATAGCAATGGCTCCATTCATGAAGCTTTACGAAGTCATTCATGAAACGTTCTGCTAACGTTTCATGAATGACCTTGCCACCTTGCTGGTAATGTTACACACAAACATTATTTTATAGAAGGCTATATTACAGTGAAGGAGAACATGCACCAACTGCGAGACCTGGGGATGACACAATATCTGGCTGGTGTCCAGCATAGGCCAGATCCAGCCAAGGCGAATATTGATATGTTACCAAATAGTAATTCAAAGGAACCTTCAGTAGAGCTGCCCCCAGGATCATTGGCTGCGGAGAGGCTCCTACCGAAACTACAAGAGATGCATGTTGGTGGTATAGAGGCACCCTTTGCAATCCATTTGAGGTCGATAGACGTGGCTGACCGTTATAATGAGCAAGATGGTGAAGGGTCCAAGAACCGAACTAGTAAGAGTCCAACTCCAGGTAAAAGATCAACAGAACAATCATACCGCTTATTTGAAAAATCAAAGAAGCCGTTCCTAGCCTCTAATGCAACCTTTCAGCTGCAGAAACATGGTTTCGATGCTGATAACCATGGGAAAGAAAAGCTGAATTAGTCGGCTAAAGAAGACATAAGGGTAATTCCCTCCTCAAAGAATAAAATATTGATGAGACCTGAAACTGAGATACCACCTAATAGGGATGAGGGGCCCCAATCTAATGGACAGGAAGCAAGTACTGTTGATCTTATGGATCTTTCGATGTACTAATTTGAAGAGGATGAAAGAGAAAGCCCTCCTCCTAGAGATGGAAGTCCCAATAAACACCTCTGGGAACAAATTTTGCCATTCTCGGGCAGAACACCTTAATTCTACTGTTGAGCATAACACCTCTATTCAAGACTGAATTCTATTTCACCTTTTCGCACCGTGTCGGAAGAACGAGAACTCCTGATTAGAAAATATGAAGAAATAAAAGGCTCAGGGAGTGTGGCTAAGGTCACACCTGATTGCCTAGCAAACTGTTCTCAACAACAAAGAAATCCATCCCACAAAAACCTAAGCTTCAGAAAGCGGCAATAAAAGAACAAACAAAGGTACCTGAATGCAAAGATCTTCCCAGAAGAGGTGGATATGTTCCCCACCAAAAGGATTCTTCTAATCTGAGGCAAAAAGGGTACTTCATTGCTTGGACGCCTAAAGGGCTTTCCACTTCTGTTTTGAGAGGACTAGATCTAGGAGATATTTGCATAGGTGTTTGTGACTTTTAGGGATTCCCTGCAGGGTGGGCAGGAGAGCCAAGGCAACTATTGCTAGCTTAATAGTCTCCTGCATAGAGCACAGTTATAAGCTGACAGACAAAGTTCCACCTACAGGCTTCATGTCTACTGCATGATTTCCAAGGCCACGGCTGTGATATTCCAATGACATGTTTCATGGCAAGTAATTGCAAACCTGCTACATATGTCTCTTCCTCCACATTTTGTAAGCCCTATTCCCTTGACACTGGCTTAAAGGGTGGAGGCCCGATTTGGGTAGGCAGTCCTCAGGGAAATGTTTGTGTCATTTTAGGTTTCACCTGATGGATAGAGGGACGCCTGGTACACTCTTCTAAGTATGGAGAAAAGACGATGGAACAAAGGAGTGAGGAAATGTTTCCCAATGTATTGAATACTATAATTTGTGTCCGTAGTCCCTTTTCCTCCATATGGCCACCATCCAGCCCATAATAAATGAGTTTGCCCTCCTAGGGCACGCTGAGGTTGAAGGGACTGAGGGGAAGAGACATGGTGACTACTGTAATCCTTTTCCATAGATCCCTTTATTCCACACAGCCTCCCTCCTTCTGGTGTTCTTGGCATGTCAAGAAACTGAGGGGAAGGACCCTCGGGCAGAGACATGGGCACGGCCGCACATGAATGCATGTTGCCTGTTTCTGCATGCAGTTTTAAAGGGAAGCATGGTCTTCTGTGCAAACACTAGGCTAATAATAGGCTCCAGTTCCATTCCCTCACAGCGGGAACTCTTCTAACTATGGCAGAAAGGGGAATGTGGATTAGAAGTACAGTAGTCACGACAGGGAAGAGGTTTCCTATCTCCTATTTCCTCACTCTCTTTCTGGCTGCCCACCCTGGGCCATATTCCCGCTCCTTCCTGTGAGGCATAGAACCTTGGTGTCATATTCAACTCCACCCTCTCCTTCTCTCCTCACATCTCTGACGTCTCTAAGAAGTCAAACTATCTGCTGCACCTCCTCAGAGGTATTCTTCCTTTTCTCACTTTCCCCCCAGAAGCTCACTGTCTCCAGAGCTCTGGTCCTAACTAGGCTCGACTATTGCAACAGCCTCTTTCTAAATCTTCCTGCCTCTACTCTTTGACCTTTACAACTTATCCAGAACAGGACTAAGAGACTTGTCCTTGACCTCAGGCCCAGGGATCGTATCTCTCCACCTCTGAAATGTCTTCACTGGCTCACTGTGGCTTCAAGGATCAACTTCAAGACCCTCTGCTTCATCCACAAGGCTTTCTGGGGTCTAGGACCGCTCTACCTCCAACTTTCTCTTCCAAAACATCTTCCTTCTCGACCTCTCTGCTCATCCACCTCCAACTCTGAGGGTCAGATGCTTCTCCAAGCAGAGAGTTGGGGGCAGATCCACCTCCTCGGCTGTGGCCTCCCTCTACAACAGCCTCCCTGCCTCTCTCAAACTTGAGCAGCACCACCTCTGGTTCCGGAAGCAACTCAAGACCTTCCTTTTCGCTTGCGGTTTCTCTCTTCCTCTCCCCTGCTTATGCACCTAACTGCTCCACGCACTGGTCACCCTCTGAACTTGGGCCCAGGCTCCTGCATGTCCAGTTGCCCTTGAACTGCCTTCGGGCTCCCCAGCACTTAAGGAGCTGTATCTGCAACCCTACAGTCCCTTCTCTCTGCACTTATGAGCCACCCGCTGGCTACACTTGTGAGTTAACTGCACTTCCCCCTTCCCATCCCCCCGGCACTTCTCCCCTTCCCTCTTTTTACGTGATCTGAATGACACAAGGCCTAGTAAGATCATTATTTTGTCCTCCCTTTGTTTCCCCCTCCTTGTCTTGTCACGCCTAGAACACTTGTTTACAGGCACATTATAAATGCCACATCATATTTCATATCTGTGTCCTATTTTTGTGGTGTGATCCTCCTCCTTGTATTTTACTATACCAGTGTTGTCCCTGTGTCTTTTACAAGCTGGCCTGGTGGTTGAAAGAGTCAGGTACTTGCTGCTGATCACGATTTAGAACCCCATAAGGGGCAATTTAGCGTCTCATTATTTTGAGGCCGATTAACTGAGTAGCATTACATTGAGTAATATTAGCACGTGTCATTTACAGCTCTACAAAATCCCAAACACTGTGTTACCAAGCACTGTATGAAAACGTTATTGCATATGACGCTTGGTCGCTCTACCCTGTGCCCTCGTATTTGGTGTTTTCTGCAGTTAAACCCCTTCAGAGTACTGTGATGATGATGATGCTGAGTGGAAGGAAGAGGAACATCACAGTCAGACTATGCCTAGCGCACACAGTCCTGAGGATTCGGTGGATAGCCAAGGAGCCAATTACATTTTAGAGATGAAAAAGTAAGGAAGCCTATTGATTTGACACAATGGAAACATTAGAACCTTGGTGTCATATTCGACTCCACCCTCTCCTTCTCTCCTCACATCTCTAAGAAGTCAAACTATCCGCTGCACCTCTTCAGAGGTATTCTTCCCTTTCTTACTTTCCCCCAGAAGCTCACTGTCTGTAATATAAATGACCCATCGAACAATTATAGCATACAGAAGTGCTTCATAGCTAACAGTGTAATTTGGGTTCCGCCCTAGATTCTAGGATTAGAGCCCTGTTGGACATCATCTACATATATCTCTGGTACTAAATGTTTAGTTTAAGTGTGTATCAACTTAAGAAATACTAAGAAAGTACGGAGACCCAGCCTATAATCACTGCTCCATTACCCCAAGACAAGTTGGCCACCTGAATAACACGGGAGGGAAAGGTTGACAAAATCTCTGATCTACGTGATGTGTATGTGCTCATGTGACCGGTTTGGAAAGTGGTATGGGAGGAGGCTCTTGCTACGATCCAAATAGCTCAAGGTGCAACTTATCAGCTTTATTTAGGAAGGTCGTCTTCAAGAGGTCAGTGCTTGGTAGGTAGAAAGTAGGAGGTGTTATGATAGTGCTGTGCTAGATGAAGGGCACAGTTCCAGTAGGTGTATATTGGGAACTTGTAATTGGGTAATTGTAATTGGGTATTTATAGCTCGCTTAATACCCAGAGGTTTCTAAATGCGGATCCGGGGATCAAACCCGTGTTGCACTGCGTTGTCTTGTTTCCAAGGCGAGCACGTCGTTATTCTAGATTCTAATAAGGTATTCCAACTTTATGATTTTAGAACCTAAATTCCAGGCAACAGACTTGAAGTTGAACAGTCAAAAGTCTGGGGAAGAGCCTGCAATATAACTACAGTCTGAGCTAATGGGGAGTCATTGGAAGGTTTAGGTGAGTTCTGATGAATAGATTTAAATTTATATGTGGAAACAGCAATTGGAAGCTGATAATATAACTATTTATTCTAATAATTTGTTTCCTTTATAGTTTGGTTCCCTTTGAAAAATATATTTGTGCCAAAGACATTTGACTTGGCCAGGTAGGCTTTAGGACTCTACCTACCCTCCCCACTGATTCGGGTGACCACTGAGCGTTGGCTTCAAACACATTGACAATAAAATTGGGTGACTAATAGCTGGTTTTGACTTACATCAGGGGTGTTTTGGTCTACCACATATACCAGGGATACTCAAGGTCAATCATGGAACTTAGTCTCTAAACCTTATGGCATGTTGACCAGGTGGATCTACATAATACTGTTTACATTGCATATATAAGAAATTGGGTAGTGTGTTTTTCTGTCTGCAGAATTTACCTCCTGAAGAAGGGGAATATATCTCTGAAGCGCATAGAGTACTATTGCCTGGGATTTGAATGTGTAAAAGAACATTGAATAAAGAAACTTGCAATTATAAATTAACTTTTTCGCTGATATATCAGCATGAAGGTACGCAGAGGACGGAAGTATCTTATATGGTGCATCCTCAGACATTTCTATAGTATTTTGGTGTCAAGGGACCTGCTAGAGCGGGGAAGGATGTGTAGCATGTTCTCAAAAAAATAAAGTAGGACCTGGCATAAAGTTTAAAGATTTGACTTGTAAAGGCTATGTGGGGTGGTCTGTGTTTTGTCTGTTCAGAGGCCACAACAATTTGTCTTTTGTCAATTCTGTCTCAGAACACTTGGACATCACTCTACAGTAGGCAATAACCATCCTAACCATCTCTTTATGAGCTGTGAACATTTCATTAGGTAAGCAGACACTCATGTATGGTGTGCAAAGTTTGGCGAGAATCTAATAGCTAGATTTCAAGTTATACCATGAACCATAGTGCTCATTTTTAACATTGTTTAAATAACCAAGATGAGACAAGGTACACGTATGCACCCCATACCAAAATGTCCTTTCTAGCTTTTACCCAAAATCCATTAAAAAGTATTTATATTCCTACAATGTGTAGGGTCCTCCAAACGTTGGACTCTCATCACCCATCAGCCGTAGCCAGCATATTCTGTGGAGAGGGATCATTGGAGTCCTTGCGCAAAACATCTGGGGAGACGCTGGTTTCAGACCCTTGATGTAAAACCATCATCAGTGGGATTGGTTTAACATTTTCTCTCCTCGCTGCTCTGACCTCAACCTCATATGTTCCTATCTCCTACGGTTTCTCCCTCGTCTCTCCTCTCTTGTGCGTTTGCTTGATCTCTCTTGCACCGCTATGTCCTCTCCTTCCTCTTTCCACCATTTCTATCTCCTGTCCCTGCATTTTCTAACTCACACACTCCTTCTCTGTCTAGGCGCCATTTTATATTGTTAGCCTTTCCATGATTGTAGGGGGTAAGGATTTGGGCGAGAGCATCTGCGCCTCGTTGTTACATAGAGGGTAGAATTGGTTGTGGTTTGGTTGTCCTGTCCCCTGTGTGCCATGAATTGTTACATAGAAGGTAGAATTGGTTGTGGTTTGTTTGTCCTGTCCCCTGTATGCCATGAATGAAGTTTTCATTTCTGTTGAGCAGCCTGTGCCTCTGTGGCCGAAGCACTCCATAGGCTCTTCCACCATCTTGGAGTAAGATGGTCCTGCCTTTATGGTCGCCTAACATCAAGATGACAGTGCTGCTCTGTAGTGGTGTGGTGCTTCTCTGTATGTGCGCTCTTCTGGTCCGCAGAATTACCGCAAACCCTGACACCCCCCGTCTTGATCGGGTAAGCTCTGTAGGATATCCCATGAGCTTGGTTCATGTACTGACCATCAATTGCTGCTGGATTGCTGAGAGAGAGAGAGAGACAATGCAAGGCTCTCAGAGGCTCACAAGCCAGTTAACCTAAGTTAGGCATTCTTATTATGCTTCAGTAATGGCTTGGCAGGCAGACAATGATGGTCTAGAGGTTTGCACAGAGCAATGCCAGAGGTTACAATTTATTATAAACCTTCCAGCCATCACCTCTTTGATTTTGCTTTGTCGCCCCAAGTGTGACGGGTATGCCAGAATTGGGTCCCGTGCCTGCTGGGCCCAGAGACCCAAGCTAATCCTCACTGATGAGGCCAAACAAGGCCAGGGAATGCTTGTGGTCTCATGCAGAAGGAATGTGACCTAGCAGTTTGGGTAGGACTGCCCCTTTTGGGGTGGGAACAAGCCTTATTTGCATAATGTTTTTCCCCTTCTATAAAATAGATGGTCTGGAGGGTTGCTCAGAGCAATGCCAGAGGTTAAGATTCATTATAAACCTTCCAGCCATTACCTCTTTGTTTTTGCTCTATCAAGTACTCCCAACCGGTACCCGTCAGTCTTCTGACGGGGCTTAGGTAAACCCACAGGTGGTGAGGCCCCAGACATTATCAGGATTCCCTTCCTGGTGGCAATTAATGACTTAGTCTTGCAGGCCTCAAAGTTCTTTGGTTTTAATCTTTGACTTCTCCACAACATTATACTCTTCCCTGTAACATAGTTTATGGATATTGTCTCTTACTCCTCTTCCTTTTCTCCTTCCTCGTCTCTTCACTTTCTCCTACCACTCTCCACCAAATCCCTATTCTGTCTTCTTCTTCTCCCCTCTGCTTGCTCCCTTCCTCCCCTGCTTATCTGCTTTCTTCTCTCTTTCTTCTCTGCTCTTCTCTGCTTCTCTGTTCTTGCCCTTCACCCCCTCTCCACCATTCTCACTTCCTCTCCTCTTCCACCTATCCGCTGATCTCTTCCTCCTTGCTGCCTCCATATTGCTTCACCACAAATCTTTCTTCTTCTCCTCCCTGCCCCTTCCCATGTTTGCTCATCCCCTTGCATTTCATCAAACTCTACCCTGCATTTCACTACATCAACTGATACACACCAACTCCTAACACCCACACCACTCTTCTGCAGGTTTCTGGGTGAATAGTTCTGCTGGGCAAATACCATTTGGTGTAAATTTGTGATCAATCTCCGGTTTGTGAGCATGTCTGCTGAATGACCGGACTTGTGCAAACTACCAATAGCCCACATAGTTTGTGTTCTGCACCTGAATACTCGGTATGCCCGTGGTGAAAAGTAGCAGACTCGGGCAGGAAATAAACTAGTACAGAAAAAGTAGTACTGCTACTGTTGGGGGCTCAACCTGGTTCTGTCATTGAATAAAGCAAGACGTATTTGTTATGTCAGGGACCCTTTGCCAATTTCACTGATGGAATGTATCCCAAAGTAAGTGGCCCATAAAAAGTGTCTAGGAAGAAAACCCACATACCCACAAGGGGCTGTGGTTGAAAATAGATTGCATTAAAGCAAAAATGTAATTTATTTGTAGACACATATATAAACAAAATTTAGAATTACATACCAAAGCATATAATAGTGCTTTAAACGAAACAACATTAGACATATTATCTTCCTAAAGCTAGTGTGATTTGAAGAGTGATGAAAATCAGAGTATACAACTTAAACATGAATGTTTCGAAGAGAATCAAAAACATAACCTAGAACATAAATAAAGAAAATAGATATTTTGGATGTGTAAATGAAGTAACACATACATACATTTATCGACAGCTTTTGTTCTTTCAAACTGCCCAGTTTCAAAGTACCTGGTGCATACATTAATCTACCTTGCACCCTTGTTTTAAAAGTTTTTTGGGGTGCCTAGATGGTTACAGCAGTCTTAGATCTGCCTGTTTTAGTGGATTATATCAAGAAAGAGTGGTCTCAATAGCTGGATGCCAACGTCGCCGGGGGTAGGTTGGTGGTAACCCCACCAGATGTGTGTAAATCACATACACAATATTAGTCACTGAACCTCAGAGAGTAGGTTCGTTATTCCCCCTTGCTTGTAAATGACGTTTCGGCGGCAATAGCATCCATCTTGTAGCCACGTCGAAGGGACTTGGTAGCCGCGTTCTTCAGGGCGATTGAGCGGCCCCACAGTAACCTTGTGAGGGCACGCTTGATAAGGCAGGCTCCCCGGACTGGACTCTGCAGTTCACAGGACTGTTCGCTGGTTTACATAAAGGGGACAAACTCCTCCACCCTAGGCTGAGGTGAGCAAATCCCGCTCCGGGATTGAGTGGAGAAACTCCGAAAACTAGAGGTCCGTTGCTGGATTCCCGTGTGCTCCTCTATGTTTGTAGGAGAGGACCGGGACTCGGCTCGTGTCCGTGTTCCAGCATGGGTACAACACCATGCGTGTCTTTTGTCTGTCTCCGCCGGGTGTGTGGCTCTCTTTTGTGGGGCCCGTCTGTGGTCCTTGCTCCCAAACGGAGTGCGACCTGCGAGCGGAGCCTGGTGCCTGGAACCGTGCGGTGGGTGTCAGCGGTGCTTATGAGCTGCTTCTGCAGTCAGACATGCCCGGAGGAGAAGGAGTTTGTGTTGTCTAGCAAACTATCCCGGAGCTCCACTTCCCTAGGTGACAAAGTGTATGTCCGCCGTTTTATAAGCAATCTGACAGAGGCCTTTGTTTCTTGAGATCATGTCATCTGTATTTTCAACATTGAACTTATGCTTTTCAAGCAATATTATGCCTCTCATGGGTTGTAGTTCGCCAATACACACAGGGCTAGGGAAGGGAATGAAAGATCCCCAAGGATCTTATTTTGTTTCAAAGTGGTGCTTGTATCAATTGCGCTTCCTCTTTAGCTCTTCTGCTCTCTCCCTATTCTCGCTACTCTCATCTATATCTTCCTTTCTGTTCCTTCCTCCTTCTCCCTGCCTCTGCTCTTCCCAGGTCGCTTCTCACACTGTTCACCCCTCGCTCCCTCTGATCTCTTCATCTCTCTCCTACCTTCGTTCTCATCCGTCTCTCCAAACTTCTCACATCTCTTTTTTTCCGTCCCTTGTTCTGGCCTCCCCTCCACCAACTAATCCCTCCTGTATCCTAAACTCCTCTACTATCTACAATTGCTCACCTCCCTCCTCTATCAACTACTCACTCCTTTCTCAAACCTCCCCACTACCCCAACTGCTCTTGCCATCCCCATTTTGCTCCCTCTTGTCTCCCTCTCTCTATCTCTCTCTCTCTCTCTTTCTCTTTTTTCTGACTGGCATTTCCTTTTCCAAATACATGCTCCATCAACACTCACTGCCACCACACTTTGTCACTGCTTCATTCGGTCACACTCGACACCTCACTTGAACTACACTCTAACACTGACACAATCTCCTCTGCACTCCACTGCACTTTCCGTCCTCCTTGCTTCTTGGTCTGCCTTCTCTCCCGATAGACTGGAAGAAAGGATGTGAGATACAGAACAGATGATGAAGAATGAAGGACTATACTGGAGAGCACAAGGTGTGAGTTGGGAGCACGATTGGGAATGTGTCAGGGACTGGGGGATTGTTGTTACTTGGTAGTGTGAAAGACAAGGTGAGTATGCACATGTTTGACAGTATATGTTTGGGAGTGTATGTTCTGATGGAGAATTGGTGAGTGGGGGCATATTGTTTCTTGAGGGGGATTGGAAAAGACAGAGGGGATTATTTGCACCATTACAACGGACAACAACTATAAAGTTATTCTAAAATAGACATGCACATTACATTAAAAAAAGCAGAGGAAAACAAACATGGGGAACTCTTTCTTTTTAACAATATTATACCTCTCATGGGGTTTGGATTGGCAATACACACACAGGGCTAGGGAAGGGAATGAAAGACCTTTTGGAATCCTCCCTTAACTGCCTCTGGGGCCAGCATCTTGGAAACTGTGGCGGACCCCAGGCTCACCCCACTCCCATCCCTTATCCTTAAACATGTGACTTGTCACAAATTACAGGTGCTTTCCCTCAGATCCTTCAGGTTATCTCAAGAGCAACATGCCCACCTTGGGAACAAGATGATTCTGTCAGCCATGAGTTTGATAACCCCATAGAGCGACTCAGTGCTTCGCCACTCCCCACACCCCAAGGCTGATCAATTGAGTACCATAAGAGAGTATTAAATGTGTCATTCTTTATTATAGCCCTTGGAAGCTTGAATATTGTGGCATGAAGCAGTGTATAAATCGCCACATTGTTATCTCTGCTCTGTTGTCTCCCTCCAGTCTTGAACATATTATTGTTGGCGTGGCTTTGAAACTGGTTCAGTTGGTCACCTGTGCCACATATTTTGCTCATCTCTCTTTGATGGGCCAACATGTTGGAGCTCCGTCCAGTAGCTTTACTTGGCTCCAGTGGCTAACGTGTCTCCCTCACTTCCTGGTCTCCCTTACTTCCTGATCTCCCTTGCTCTCAGAGTTACATTGGTCTCATTCATGTTCTCGTTTCTACTTTACAAATCCATGTCAGACATTCCAAGCACTCTCTTCAGTTTCTCACTGGTAGCACACTGTATCCGCACCCCCACCTCCATCTCCTCTCTTTCCTCACCACTGTTGCACCTTGCTAGGGCTCCATGGCATGGACATCCTCATAGCCAATCAGTATCTCCCCTCTTGGTTTCCCAGTCTTTGTCAGCCGATCACAGTGTCACAAGCCGGGTTATCTGACTCTGGCAGTGGTTTCTCTGTGGCTCCTCAACACAGTAACCTACACACTCAGCAGAAACCCATTGATACAATGCTTCCCGACCTAAACAGCGGAATGCGGAATCCTAGAGCATCATTGGTGACAGTCCAACATACGGATATGTAAGACCTATTGCAAAATCTACAGAAGGGCATATTAAAAGAAAAATGTAAATGCAATGACTTCTCCATGTTTTTCTTTAAACACATTTCACAACAAGCCCATTACACATCTCTAGACATTCATTTCTACAAACAAATTGGTTTGGAAACTTTAAAATGCAACATATATATAGTGTCACATGATGGCTTTAACTAATTCAAAAACCCAAAGGATGGTTCAAGGGTTTTTATTGAATGAACGTAAAAGTCTCTGGGTATGACTTTCTCCTGTTGCAGGTAGGTCAAACTCAAACTAGTGGGTTCCCCTCTCTGGTCCCTTGATCTTCTGGGCTTCCTCTACCCAATCCCAGGATTCCCCGACCCCCAGTTTGATGTGCAGACTGCAGATTAGCAATCCGTACTGTCTAGTTGTGAGCCTAATCTCCTTGGGGGGCCCAAAGGCTGAGGTTTTCTCTACCGTACTCCCTCTGGGACTTGCTAATGGTTCCCTGATCCCCAAGGATCTTATCATTTTGTTTCAAAGTGGTGCCTGTATCAATTGTGATTCCTCATTAGCTCTTCTGCTCATCCCTCTTCTCACTACTCATCTCCATCGTCCCTTCTGTTCCTCCTCCTTCTCCCTGCCTCTGCTCTTCCCAGGTCCCTTCTCACACTGTTCACCCCTTGCTCCCTCTGATCTCTTCATCTCTCTTCTTCCAACTTCCCCTTCGTCCTCTTCTGTCTCTCCAAACTTTTCTACTTCTCTTGTTCTCACCTCTCCTCCACCAACTACACCCTCCTGTCTCCCAAACACCCCTACTATCGACACTCTCTCACCCCCTCCCTCCTCTAGCAAGCACTCACTCCTTTCTCAAAGCTCCACTCTACCCCAACTACTCTTGCCATCCCCATTTTGCTCCCTCTTCTCTCATCTCTTTTTCACCACTTTCTCCCAATACATGATGCATCAACACTCAATGCAACTCACACTTTGTCACAGCCTCAGTCAGTCGCACTCAAAACCTTACCTGAACTACCCTCTAACACTGACAAGCTCTTCTGCACTCCACACCACTCCACTTTCTGTCGATGGACTGGGAGAAAGCATGTGAAATACAGAACAGATAATAAAAATGAAGGAGTGTAGACTAGAGAGCACAAGGTGCGAGTTGGGAGCACGGTTGGGAATGTATCAGGGACTGGGGGATTGTTGTGTCTTGGTAGTGTGACAGACAAAGTGGGTATGTGCATAACTGACAGAGTGAGATGCTTGGGAGCGTACATTATGATGGAGAATTGGTGAGTGGGGGCATATTGGTTCTTGGAGGGGATTGGAAGACAAAGAAGGGGAATAGATGACAATAAAGTTATACACAAATAGGCATGCACATTAAATTAAAAAAGCAGAGAAAAACAAACATGGGGAACTCTTTCTTTTAAATTGATAGTAGTGACCACAAATGTGTAAACAAGGACAGCGTTGCTGGCTTGCAGGATCACACACTACCTCTTTCTAGCGATCAAATTACTTAATCCCTGGCTCTTTAGAACCCTCCAGTAATTAAACAATGTATCGTAAAAATGCTCCAATAAATATAATTTTCTGCTATGCTCCATATTTGGAAACATGCAAGCAAGACGTGTTGGCCATAGATAGTGCGTGTGCACCTCTGCTAAGAGATTCTTAGAATGCATTCTTTAAATAACATTGGTATTAATTTTAAAACCATTTTAGCGGAGGGGGGCGCTGTTGCGCTGACACAAAGATGGCCGCTTTAATGAGCAGCTCCGCGAGGGGGAATCCTACGTTCTATTTACTCCGTGTGAATGTAGCGTTTCTAACTAGAAAGCTCCGTACTGAAGCCTGACAGGCTGCAGCGTGTCCAGCCTTACTTTTATAGCTCATGGACGAGCCGTTACCAAATAAATACCTCACTAAGAGTTGTGGCGTGAACTCCTGTTGGCGCCCCGCTCCACACTTCCACAGTGTACAGCTGTTCTCTGACTCGAGCAGCGGGGCTGCAAGGGCCGAGTGGGGGAGGGGCGGGCACTCCCTGTGGAGCCATGCTCAGGACTGCGGCCCCCCAAACACTTGGACCGCAACACCAACCTCATCACTGCACACTGCAAGGTCGCCCCTTAGAGATAGGGGTGTCCCAAACGGACCCAATTTACACCAAATTTCCTGCCGCAGCCTGCTGCCTATAGACCGGAGCCCAGACTTGTGCGGAGACTGCTCCCATACCCCACGAGCATGCTGGCTAGGACTGTTGTTACTGTGCCCCTCAGTCGGGGACCCTCTGCATTTCCTCTGCTTCTCCCCTGAGGTGATCCATTTCTCCAGCATGGGGGCTTGCATGGGTTCACATGCTCATGAATATTCCCCGTCGTCAGGCTGGGAATCCTCGGTAAAGAAAAAATCAGTATCAGTTTCGTTTTTGATCTCTCTTTCGTAGTAGTAACCAATCACTGATCTCTGCGTCATACTGACCACAACCAATGACTGCCCTCTACCTAAGCCCCGCCTCTGGCAGCCATCTTCAGATTTTTAACGCACGTTCAAGTGTTGGGAGTCCTCGTGCTTAGCTCTCGAGCTTTTACTGCGTGTTTCGCGTTTTTTCAGGTGAATTTTCACATTTTTTCGGTTAATCGAGCCTCAGGCTCCACCGTTTCTACTCCCGTTAACAGCTACCCGTTGCAGGATTTTCCTACGCCCCTCAAGGGTGAAGATTTCGTCGAATCAACTTCTTGGAGGATTCCAGAAGATTTGCGGCCTACTTCGAGATGGCCCAGGATGCGAGTTTGTCGCCCGGACCCAAGCTGTTTCGCAGCTGCCCTGGATGCAGGCTGCAGAATGTGTTTAAGGAAGACGAACATTTGCGATGCCTCTACTGTCTTCATGGGGACAAGACTCATGTAGAGAAGGACTGCCAGTTCTGCAAGAACTTGTCGGAGCGGACCATGAGGGACCGTCGATCCCGTCTCGCCAGCTGGTTGGAGAAGGGCTCAACGGGTGAGAAGAAGAAGAAAGGGTCCGAGCAGGCTTCTAAGTACTGTGCGGGCGCCCCGGCGACGGGGGCCCAACACCAGGCCAAGCGCCGCGAGTCCGCTGGCTCCGGGAGCGCCGAAAGGTCGGGCTCTTCGGTCGCAAGGCAGGGCGCACCTTCCCCGGCACCGTCAACCACGAGCCAGTGCTCTGGTTCGGGGAAGAGGAAGTCCGAGACCCCGGGTAAGCTTCGGGAGAAGCCCCGTCCAATCTCGGAAGAGGGGGAGCGAGGCGTCGCCCCTTCCCCAGAAGAAGGCCCGGGACGCACCTAAGGTGGTGAAGGACCCTACCCAGCAGGCAAAGGCCTCTATCGAGGCAATCGCGGCGACTCGGGCCAAGCAGGCAGAGACCCCGCCAGCGGAGACTGCCTCCGGGACTAGAGTTTCCCTGCCGCCATGATGGAAGAAGCGAGGGGGGTCAACGGTAGCCTCCTCAAGCTCGGAGTCAGCCTCGGAGGAGGAACTGACCGAGGCCGTGAGGAACCTCGAAGTCCAATTCGAGAAGGTTCGATCCCGTAAGGAAGATCCTCGGGAGATAACCGAGGAAGACGACGATGGCGAGGAAGAGAAACCTTCCCTTCCGGCGCAGCCGGAACCTGGGCCTCAGGATGGCTCGGCGGCCATTTTGTCTGCGATCTAGTCCTTATGCTCTGAGATAAGGACGAGATTCCCACGGCCCAGGCCGGAGGACCCGCAACCTGGCCCGTCGGGAAGTCCTCAGAACAAACAACAGAAGACCCAACCCTCTCCTCCGCTCGCCCCCGTAAGGCCTACAGTTCCCTCCTCATCCTCCCACGAGTCAGGAGATGATGGTGCATTGGGCTCGACGACGGGTTCTGAGGGCGACGACGACGGAACGGGTCTCCCGTCTCCCTTCGTACGGGCCTCGCCGCCCGACGAGATTGGCTCATTCCACGCCATGATCGCCAGGGCGTCCGAATTGTTCCAGCTCTGCCCGCAGGAGCAGAAAAAGGAAGGTTTCCTCTATCAGCGCCGGGAGGCCAAGAGGAAGACTGTCATCGCGGTGCCTCTAATCGATGACATCTGGGAGGAGGGCCTGTCGGTTCTCAAAAACCCCTCCACGGCACCAGCCAAACGGGACCGGTACGAGAAGAAGTACCGGGTCCCCGAAACCGCTCCCCTGTGCCTCAGGGCCCAGCCAACGCCAGACTTGGTCGTCTCGGCGGCGGCGAATAAGAAAGCGACGGGGTCAGGAGCCTCGACGTCGAATTCCCCGCCGGACGGCGAGGGAAAGAAGTTGGACGCCATGGGGCGGCGGGTCATTTCGTGTTCGGCGACGACGATCAAAGCGGCCAACGCCCTGGCGATCGTGGCCCGTTACGACAGGGAGCTCTGGTTTAAGCTGGCCCCCATATTGGACTTCTTGCCGGACGACAAGAGGTCCGAGGCCCTGGAAATACTGCAAGAGGGCGAGGTTGCATCGGACCACGCCATAACGGTGGCAACCGATATTGCCGATACCGGGTTCCGCCAGCTGGGTGCTGGATACCCTGGGAAGAGGACACTCTATCGAATTCCTGAAGAAGTGCCCTCACGTTCCACCTGTGGCCAGGAAGGAAAATCACGTCCCGCAACTGCTGTTGGAAGTACGGGCGATGCTCAGGAAAGGCGCCATCGAGCTTGTCCCGAAGAGACTCCGGGGCTCCGGGGTGTACTCAAGGTACTTCCTCGTCAGGAAGAAGACGGGCGGCTGGCGCCCCATCCTGGACCTTTGTCGTTTGAACAAATACATCAGATCACAAAGGTTCAGGGTGGTCACCCTCCAGCACGTACTGGGACAGCTGGAGGAAGGCGACTTTCTATCGTCGTTGGACCTGGAGGATGCATACTTCCACGTTCCCATCCTCAAAAGTCACCGAAAGTTCCTCAGGTTTGTCATCCAGGGACACCACTACCAATTCAGAGCACTGCCGTTCGGATTGAAGTCGGCCCCCAGGGTCTTTACCAAGTGCCTAGCACCTGTGGCGGCGCGGCTGCGCCTGCAGGGGATTCACGTCTACCCCTACCTGGACGACTGGCTCATCCGTTCAAGGACGAGGGAACTCGCCGTCGAACACACCGCGAGGACCGTTCAGCTACTCACAGACCTGGGATTCGCCATAAACTACCCAAAGTCCCACCTGGTGCCGTCGCAGGTGGCCCTGTTTCTGGGAGCGAAGCTCGATACAGTAAGGCGCCTGGCGGCCCTGTCTGAAGAACGGACGAAGACCATTCTAGGCAAAGTGCAGCGCCTGCTAGCCACTGACGTGGCCAGGGTGAGGTCCATCAAGTACCTCCTGGGGATGATGTCCTCTTGCATCTACCTGGTGCGCCTCTGCAGACTACGGATGCGCCCTCTTCAAGAATTTCTCGACGCCCGTTGGATGCAGGCGATGGGCACCTTCGAAGACAGGGTCCCCCCTCAACGAGGTGTTCCGGCGGGCGATTCAGTGGTGGGGCGTTCGAGCGCACCTCCCGGCGGGCAAGGACTTTTAGACGCCGGCGTACCAGGAGACGGTGACGACGGACGCCTCCCTGGAAGGTTGGGGCGCCCACACCAGAGATCTCCACGCAAGAGGCCTCTGGCTCCCGGAGGAGAGGCTCCTGCACATCAACGTCCTGGAACTCCGAGCCGTGTTCTGGGCTCTCAAATCGTTCCTCCCGTTGCTCAAGGGCAAGGTGGTGCGGATCTTCACGGACAACACCACGACAATGTTTTACATACGGAAGCAGGGAGGCACCAGATCCCCAGCCCTATCCAAGGAGGCACAGGATCTGTGGCACTGGGCAGTCGCCCAGGGGATGTTCCTGGTTCCCTTCCACCTGGTGGGTGAAAGCAACACCATCGCCGACTCGCTCAGCAGGGAGCTGCGCGCGTGTCACGAGTGGGAACTGCGCCAGGATCAGGTGGATCAACTCTTCCGACGATGGGGCAAACCCCAAATCGACCTGTTCGCAACAGCGACGAACTCTAAGTGCAAGTGGTTCGCCAGCAGGTTTCCCCAGCCGAGAAGCATCGGCGATGCGTTCTCGTTCCCCTGGGACGGCCTATACCTGTATGTGTTCCCTCCGTTGCCGTTGCTGCTTCGACTCATCAGCCAGCTCAAGAGGTCCCGGTGCAGGATGATCCTTGTTGCACGGGCGTGGCCGAGACAGTTCTGGTTCCCGGTCCTTCTGGACTTGTCAACGTCCCCTCCCATCAAGCTGTCGGCGGACGCGGACCTTCTCTCCAGAGAAGGAGGCGCCATCTTCCACCATGACCCGGCGTTGCTGAACCTGCAGGCTTGGCTCCTGCAGCGCTAGAGTTTGGAGGCTACGATATACCGGCCGATTGCAGAGAGGTTCTTGCAAAGGCCAGGGCGTCCTCGACTCTCAAATGCTACGGTCATAAGTGGAAGAGGTTCTCTATCTGGTGCCAAGCACAGAAGATCAACCCCCTACGGATTACGGCCCCTCAAGTGCTGCCGTACCTGCTATCGTTGGCAAAGGCTGGGCTAGCCCATGCCTCCATTAAGATTCATCTGGCGGCGATCTCCAGATATACCAGAACCACAGGACGGACGTCCCTGTGGTCCCATCGACTGGTAAAAGAGTTTATGAAAGGACTGTTCCGGTTGTTCCCGCCGGTGAAGGCCCCAGCCCCGGCGTGGGAACTTAACGTGGTGCTGACCAGGCTCGTGGGGCCCCCATTCGAGCCGATGCACTCCGCACCGATGAAGTTTGTGTCGTGGAAGACTGCATTCCTGGTGGCCATTACCTCCGCACGGCGAGTGGGAGAGATCCAGGCCCTATCCTGCAAAGCACTGTACTTGACTTTCCATGCCTCGAGGGTGGTGCTTAGGACGCACCCCTCCTTTATGCCCAAGGTGCCGTCGGACTTCCATCTTAACTAGCCCTTGGTGTTACCTGTTTTCTTCCCGTCTCCTTCTTCGCCGGCCGAGAGGACTTTGCACTCGCTGGATGTGGCTAGAGCGCTGAAGTTCTACGTGGACCGCACGAAGAGTTTCCGGAGGACTTCACAGCTGTTCGTGAACTTTGGACCTGTGAATCAAGGGAAGGCTCTCTCGAAGTCTTCTATTTCCAGATGACTCTCCGGCTGCATCATGCACTGCCACCGGTTGGCTAACCGACCGCTGCCAGTCCGTCCCAGAGCCCATTCGACCAGAGCGATCGCTGCCACTACGGCGTTCTTATCTGGTGTGCCCCTGCTGGACATTTGCAGGGCTGCTACGTGGAGGTCGACGCACACCTTCACAAGATTCTACTGCGTCAATCGGGATTCCAGGGAGGAGTCCAGGGTCAGCCAAGCAGTGCTGCTCAACCTGTTCGCTTAAGGTGAGCCTGGTGAGGAGGTAAGAGATGCTTAATGTTGAGTTTTTTGTATTGCTTAATGTTGAGCCTTTTGCCACCCACCGTGGTTGTGCATGTGTGTACTGCTATTTATTCTTATATTAATGAGCATGCGAATCCATGCCAGACCCCATGCTGGAGAAGGAACAAGTTACTTACCTGTAACTGTTGTTCTCCAGCATGGGTATGGCATGGATTCACATGCGAACCCTCCTGCCTAGCCCTCTGCGGCTCTTCACTTGGTCATACTGCCTCTTCACGTGCTACCAAATCTGAAGATGGCTGCTAGAGGCGGGGCTTAGGTAGAGGGCAGTCATTGGCTGTGGTCAGTATGACGCAGAGATCAGTGATTGGTTACTACTACGAAAGACAGATCAGAAACGAAACTGATACTGATTTTTTCTTTACCGAGGATTCCCAGCCTGACGACGGGGAATATTCATGAGCATGTGAATCCATGCCAGACCCATGCCGGAGAACAACAGTTACAGGTAAGTAACTTGTTCCTTATCCTGCTACATCGCCGGAACGGGTCCGGACTCTGCAGCTCACCTCCACATCGATCCCGATGGTCAGGGGCTTCCTGTGCACCCCGACATTGGTGAAACTACGCAAAGTGTCTGTCTGACCCCACGGCTACGTACCAGATCTCAGAGCCTACCAGATCTCAGAGCCAACCGACACTCGCAACTCTGCTCTGCTTGCTGGCAACTCCCGACTCCTCTCTGGTCTGCCCGGAACTACGTGGGTGACCTAACCATCACCGGCCCTGGATTGCCTGGATAAGCCCATTCCACCACAGGTACCCATATACACCCACTATCTGCTGGCCTGTTCCCACAAGTGGCACCGGTCAGCACTGAACATCGCCCTTACCTTGGAGCCCTGCACGTGAGAAGCGGCGCAACTCACCACCTGGTGCTGAGAGACCTTTGCCTGCTCACTGGAGCCCTCTAGGCACGGACAAGATCCCCCCTGCTGGGTCCCACCATCACCCCTCAGGCTACGTGGACAGCACTGCTACCCTCCGACGAAGGGACACAGTGAGGTGCTGCAGCAACTTCTCACCACCTCATAAGGCCACCCTTTAAGCTTAACCAGCACACTTGCCATTCACCACCATTGTCACATCATAGATTCTAGAGGGGCACAGAGGCACGAACATGTCCCCTACACCTTAAGGCGGTCCAAAAGGGATCCCGCTCCACAGCGCTCTTTACTACCCAGGCCCTGATAAGGGCTGCTTCTTCTGCATACTTCTTGACCCACTAACTCGCTGAGCATGCAACTGCTCTTTTTGGCCTAGAACCGCACCTGACATCTCAGGCATTACTGCACAGACATTCTGCAGGTGGGGTCTCAGCTACTCAAACTGCGGATGCCACAGATACCCTGAATATCTCCCCCACCCAAGAGGCACATGCCACATCATTCCTCCTTCTCACCTATCGACCCTATGCTGTCCTGAAGTCTGATACTTCACTGCGACAACGCCACAACTGGCCACAGGGTCCCAAATCAAACCTTGTTTGATCGCCCAGAACTCCCTTGATGGCTTCATCGTCGTCTGCCGGCCAACTCTACTGGGGGGTCTTAATCCATTTGGATGCGATAGGAGGCAACCCTACTGATCACAGCCATTTGTACTGTGGATTTAGGGACGCTAATTGGCCTGATAAACTGTCCACGCCCCCACAGAGTTCTTCTTTTGGTCTCTGACTCACAGACTTGGTTCACCTCATCCTGCACTGCTGAGACCCATCCTCACCAGCTCACGACTACAGTGACAACCGCTGTCACACCCTCGAGACGGCCTCCCTTTTCTTGTATACCTGCTTATACCATGACCAAGGGGACTAATAAGAAACAGTGCTCCATCAATATGTATACAAAGACAGCACAGAAACCTAGCGAACCTCAACCAGAACAGGAGGCTTCCAGGTCCACATCTTCTGACACCTCATAATCCCTGAAAATGATGAAATATGTGCGTGAGGGGTTCACTTCCCTTCCCTCAAAGTTAGATGACATGAGTACGACCAAATGTTCCATCAAGGCCTACATGGAAAAGACAGACGCTAGGGTGACGGAGGTGGAAACAAGGGTGGGGGCCGCTGAGGATGACACTGGAGCTCTCCGTTCCGAAGTAAATGCCCTGTCCAGGCGAGTCCAAGAAATCAGTAAGAAAAATGAGGATCTTGAATCACGCTCTAGGCACAACAATATTTGCATTATTGGCATTCCAGAACACAACATTGATGACCCTGTGGAGAGCTATGTAGAGCGAACGCTTCTAACCCTGTTGGACTCCCCGAAACTCTCTCTGCAGTTTTCCATCGAGCGGGCTCATCGATCCTTAGCAGCGAAGTCCACACAAGGGGCCCCTCCTCGCCTCATCATAGCGAGGGTACTGAATTATCGCGACAGGGACTCTCTGCTTCGCGCTGCAAAGGCCAAAGGAGACCTATCCCTGGGATCCTCTAGGGTCCACCTTTATCCAGATTTTTCCATGGCCATCCAGCAGAAACGGAAGACCTTCCTAGCTGCAAGAAGAAACTGTGAGACCTGGGGGTCAAATATTCTATGTCACGCTCAGGATTGAACATTCGAGCCGGGTTTTCTTCTTTACCATTCCTGAGGAGGCCTCCAAGTTCATTGAGGACCACTTTCCTGTCTGACCAGTCTGTGTGATAATCCCCTTAGCAGCCTCAATTCTGCTAATTGTATGTTAAGTTCTCCTGGCTGGTCGGGGTCCGGATGACTACCTCGACGACAGACAGACCTCTGAACAGATGAAGCCAGCTGACATCCAGCCCTGACCTGCAAGCTGATCCTCCTCCTTCTTTTTCCTGTATTCCTCTCTCACTGTGCACCACACAATGCCTAGTCAATACCCCAGCGCGGATTTGTTGCTGCTCAAGATCGGCGCAAAGTCGCCCAGGCAATGTCGCCACTGGTTGTGAATGGGGTTGAGTTGTGTTTGGGTATCACCTCTCCGATTGGGGGAAGGGAGTTATAGTTGGAAAAATGCTTAGCATGCAGCTGTGAACCCGAGTCCCCTTGTTCAACCCGGCGGGACTTGTGAAACCGATGCCCTGTTCCCTCGGGCCGGGGCATTGTACTGTAGTCCCTGGTCGGGACCATTCTTTATTACTGTTGGACTTCCCGTACGATGACGGATGACAGTGTTATATGCATGAGCTGGAATGTCAGGGGACTAGGCAACCATGCAAAAATGTGGAAACCTATTGAGCGACACCAGGCATTATGGTCCTTGTTCATAAAAGCCTTCAATTCCAACAGAAGGTTACACACATAGGGGGTCATTACGAGGTTGGAGGTAAAAAACAGTTTTTACCAGCATGGAGCAAATTCTGTGTCCGAGTAGGAAAGAGCCTGCTAATAGTGGGCCATTACGAGTTTGCGTGCAGGAGCGTAGCGGCATGCCGGTGGCGACAGTACCGGCATGCTGCTAAAGTCCCAAAAATGCCCTTTAGCGGCATCATGGAAAGTGCAGACAGCACTACCGTCGCCGTCCTCCCCTAAATAACGTGACCGGCATCAATGGATATTGCATTAGCGGGCACCGCTATTAGCAGGGACTGCTAATAGCACTGCCCGCTAATTAGCAGAACCGGAAGTAGCGTCATCACACCGGAACGTAAAAGAGCACGGTGGCCATCTTTAGAAACACAATCCATTGCAATCCTCACTACACAGGACCTGGAGCCTATTTCCAACTGCAGAAAAAGACCATCACCAACAGCATCATGCCTAAGGCTGTCAAAAAAGGCGCATCCCGGCAGCACAAAGAGCACTTTACGGAGGACGAGTTGACAATGCTCACCGAGGCACTGGCAGATAATGCTGAGGTTGTGTTTGCCAACAACCTCAAGAGAGGCACAGATGAAGAAGGAGATCTGGCAACTTGTTGCCCAAAAAGTCAGTGCAGTAGGCAACACCCCCCGCACAGTCAAGGACTTGCGCAAACGGTGGGACGACCTGTGCCTGAGAGTCAGGAACATAATGTCGGCCAACCGGAGCCAGGGCCTGGCTACTGGTGGTTGTCCCAGCCCCCTATCAAGCTAAGCCGGTGGGAGGAAATCTGCCCCAGTACTATTGGCATCTAGGCAATAGAAGGTGTGGGCGAGATGGAACATGGCGCCACCTCATCGGGCGGATGGAGGTGAGTGTCCTATGAAAACACTGTAATGCAAAGTATGATGATAGTCCACCAATTTGTCCGTCCCAAGAGGCAATGCATGGCTTATTACATACACATGGACACATCCCTGCCTAGATGCCGTCTTCAGCACTGACACATCCACATGCATGCAGCATGGCAATGCCATACCTGAGACACACCACACAAATATGAAAACGGCATTAGTCACACCGCACGCAGTCCACAATGGAAATGCATGACACACAATACGCCAGCTCCAACATGTGTGACCCCGACGGATGCCTGCATGCTCCACCCATATAGCAAGCAACATCATTTTCAAAACTCAGACTTTCTGGTTGTCATGACAGCTGGCAACACTTGCTTGAATTCTCTGGCTCGCTGATTGTTTCACCTTCATCATATCTACTAATCAGTTTTTGTTTAATATTTCAGTAAATTAGATGTTCTGTTCCATGAAAATGCAGTTCTTTCCCGTCCCTGGTGGCACAGTGATTGTTGCTTACTGACCAATCAGGATCATGATGGTCTGAATCAACCCAACGTGAGAGGACAAGGCTTACGCTTATCAACGTTGACCTGTGCACAGCACAGGAAGTACTGCGTTGTTTGGGTAAACACTGCCTAGAAGCAATCAGTGCTGGGCTGTCCTGCCATGAATGTCTGTTTCCTTTCAGGGGATTGAAATGAGGAAACTTGAATAATAGAGCAATTAGACATCGTTAAGCAGTCACGTGATTTCTCACTTTGCTTTGGAAGAAGCAAGGTGACTGAATGAGTGAAGCATTTAGGGAAATCTGATGTCCTTCTCTGTTGCAACGTTACAGCCAAAGCCTCACATCCAACATTCCAAACTGTCCACATTAGTTTATATGTCTTATGTTTTACAGACATTTTACTGTTACAGTGAGTGTTGTAACAAATTAAATGAACAGCGAGCTGCTTTACATACTCAGGCTAGTTTCATGCTTTAATCACCATCACAGACATATTTCATATATACAATTCTTTGGTCATTTTTATGTTCCCAGAATGCTCTTTGGTTTTAGGAAAATCACTGTTAAACCACATTGTACTATGTGTCCCCATCCGCTTTCCAATAGCTCATTCATTTAAAGAGTGTGGTTGCTTTATTTACTCACTGCATTGTTTACATGCAGAGTATTGACCGGTCGCTTAGATGTGTATTTCTCTCACTTCTACACTGTATGTGCAGTGAACCTCTCCCCCTACAGATAACTGTACATTTTGACTTTACATACAGAGAGGAAACAACTGGAACTAGGCGGCTATAAGACCACTCTGCCAATGGCACTTCACTTATCACAGAGTTTCAAAATAGGGATTGCCTTACTGCCACAGGTTCTTCAGGCTAAATATATAGTGAGTGTGAATGAATGATGGAATGAATGGTGGTGTTTAAATGTGGATGTTGAGAACAATAAATATTTGCGTAAATTGCTTATAAATAAATATATTTTTTTTGACAAGACCTGGTATTTTTTAAATGTGTACAGATGTTCTGATCTCATTTCGACCAGGTTCATTTTTGTTGTTCCACTTCACTTATCACACCTTCACTTGGGAAATATAGATTCCCTTATTTGAGTTCATGTGATTTCTTATGAGGACATTGGTTGGCAATTAGAATTAGATAACTATTCAGTTACTAGCAGAGCTTATTAAGAAAGGGTGCCACTGACAACAAACGGATGTCTTTACAAGACGTATTATGGAAAACACTGAACACACAATGAATTTGCTGATATGTTTTTACCATAACACAAATAAAGATCCATCCTCAGTGCAGGCAAAGCTGTTTCTCAGTTAGCCTGCCTCATTAAGCAACTTGGTTTAGCCATGGGGGTCTTCATCATGGTCACATGAATGTTCTGTGTTCTTTGTATGAGTGTTAAACTTACAACATGTGTATTGTCTTTTAATTAACATTGCCTGCTTTGCCTGCTTCATATTTATGTGGGTTGGCTTCTACCGTTGCCTGGCACGTTTTGGGGCTTGTTTACACTGGGAGCCGCAGTATATTTCCAACTTCTTTCCAAGGTGTGTTGGGCTTTTTACCACTCCATCATCCCACACCACCATACCACATCCCACACCACCATGTTACCACACGACGCACCCACATTACCCTCCAAGCCCACACCTCTTGGAGCAACATTCCACAGCAACATTTCATCACCACTCTTCAGCTCCATGCTACACATCCAGACTGCCACTCCACTCAACAAACCAACACCACACTACCTCACTTGGCACCACTCTAAACCACCACCACCACTCCATGCCACCAGTTCACACACCAGACTGTCCCATCATTCCACAGACCATCCCATCATTCCACACACAACTCCACCCCCCACACCACAGCTCCACACCCCTGCTTGAGATACCCAGCCCATAATTCCACACTACCTATCTAAACTAACTAACTCCACTCTAACACCATGCCCTTAATCTTCCATCTGTCCCACTCTACCCTTAAACCTGTGCACTCCTGCTCCACACCACTCTTTCACAACTTACAATTCCTCCCCATATCTAATCGGGCCCTACCTCCCTCCTCTGTACCTTACCACTATCTATTCCAGCACATTCCCACCTCATCCCAGTACTGGAGTGGGGCAAGGTGTGAGTGCGCTGGTTTAAAGGGATAAGGTCCATCCCCATGTATCCCCACTATAACCACACATTATCTGCCTTACCCCTACCCACTGACTCCTCTATGCTCACCCTACCTCACACCTGCCTATCCCCAACAACCCACCTACCCACCCTTGGTCACCTCTGCCAACACTTGGTTATCCTTTCTCATCCCATTCTACCCCACTCCACTCTTCCCCATCTTCCTGACCCCATGCCCGTCTACCCACCTTCCATACCTACCCTTCACCTACCCATCAACCTCACCCCTACTTATCTGTACCAACTCACCCTCCATAATTTGCCTCTACCTACCCCGATTAATCCCAGCTCGTTCCTGCCTATCATTCTCATTCCTGCCACCTTGGCTCATCTCTTCTCCCTTAGCTCATCCTTGAAATCACCATGCTTACCTTAACTTTTCCAAACCCAGTGATTGCTCACTATTAACATTATTAATACACCTAATAAAAGACTTCTGTACACTGCAGTGAAGAGAATTCTTCCTGCTATTGTCTATTAGTAATGGCATTGCTCTGCAAGCACTAACTGGACTATTACCTATAAATGTAAAATGCAATAAATTACAAAAACCCAGAACTATTGGCTTTGCCAATGTTGGTTTAATATTTTATCGAGGAAATGGTGCTGTAATTCTAATAACAATGTATGGACAAAGCATTTATTCATTCATTTTATTGGTTATTTATATGGCGCTTATACAACAAGACAATTGGCCTAATTACAAGTTTGGCGGTAACCCTGCTGGTGCTACCAGCGGGTTGCTGCTGGACTTGTAAGATTTACCAGCGCTTGGCTTGCTGGTAACACAGGGGGATTACAACCTCGGCACTTCAGAAAGTCAGGCGCCGGTAAATTGTAATTCTCCATTCCCATTGAGTCCAGTAGGACACAGTCCAGTAGGACACAATGGGAATGGGGAACACAGAAGCTCCGGCACCGTTAATAATGGTGCCGGTGCTTCCGTTACAGCTTGCTTACCGTGGCCGCTGTGTCCGGCATGGTCTGCCATGTCGTGCACAGCGGCTCCGGCTGGCAAATCCGTATTGTGCCGGTCCAGAAACAACGGTGCCGGTATGCTTACCTGCACCGTTGTTTCCAGACCGGCACACATGTGTTTCAAAGTGCCAAAAGGCAAAAAGGGAAGGGAGCAGGGGAACAGATAAACTATGGAAATCGCAATGAATAAATAAGAAAGCAAACAATCGCCAGTCCTACTAGGTCTTGTGACATTCGGAGCGTGCAAGTGCAGTGGGTTATGAACTGTGTGAAGATAACACTAGACTCATACATGGTGTATTTTAATGTGTTATTTTTAAAGTACTCAATAAAACAAATGTGGTTCCTAATAAAACCATTCACTGATGGATAAATTGGAGAGCATGGAGGATTGTTTTGTAATCCTGAATGTGCACTTAGTAAGGGTGAAGTGTTCATAACTTCTTTCTGCTGTTCTCCTTCCACAACTACTGGTAGATGTGTATGAAAACCAATGATCCAAATGAGTATGAAAGTGAGGTTGTTTGGATAGAAAGCGAAGAGCAAATAGGAAGAGAAAAACAGATTTCGAGCGATGAATAGCGCGAAGAGGGAAGGACGAAGTGTTAATTCGTGTTAAGGAATATTGTGTCAAGGGTTGACCACCTGAAAGAGGATTAAGAGGGGAATTGAGTTAAATGAGGAAGATTGCTGATGAAATGTGTATTTAAGGAGAATGTGTAGTGTGAGGTGTTGGTTCCTCCAATGTCTTGGAGGGCAAGATGAATTAAAGATGCACATGAAGGACATTTGGGAATATCCGCTACAAAGAGAACTAGTGGAGCAGAGTTCTGATGGCCAAGTATGAATTCGGAAATAGAAAGTGTGGTAAGGCTATGTTCCCCATTTCAAAAGAGTGACAAAGTGCTTAGAACAAGAATTGAACTGTGTATTTATGAGCAGGCCCATGGAAGAAAATTGCTACAGACATAGCAGGACCATTTCAGTTGTTACCGGAAGATTGCAAATATTTGGTGAGTGTGAAAGATTACTATTCTAAGTGACCCGTTGTTCATCCTGTGAGAGAGGTGAATACCATGAATGTGATGTTGCTTTGGAAAAAAGTATTTGCTAATGAAGGAGCAACTGAGAAAATAGTGTTGGACAATAGTGTACAACTTAAATCAAGAGAGATAGTGGCGTTCCTAAGTGAACATAATGTGGTACATGTATGTACTTCTTTATATCATCCTCAATCCAATGGTATGATTGACAGATTTAATAGAAGATTGAAATAACTAGTACAAATGTGAGTACAAAATAATTGGAGCTTCAGGAAGAGAGTTGGTTAGGTGTGTTTTGCCCCACAGTGTAACGGATGGGACGCCGTTCCAATGAATGCGTGGAAGGTTACCATGCAAAAGGTTGTGTCCAGGATGGGCGACAGATGAAGGAAGACAATACAAGTGGAATGAGAAATTGAAAAGAGAGTTGTGTGACAGAGTACAAGATAAACAAATTGATCAGAAAAGTTATACTGATGTCAAGCGAGGAGCGAAAAGGCTTAGTATACAAAGAGGAGATTGGGCCAGAGTGAAGTTATCTGGAAGGACTGTGAAGGGATTGTCAAGATTTTCAAGTTACATTATGTTGTGGGGAAAGGATGTGAGTGAGGATGAAATGAGTGGTTCATGGCAGGATTTGTTGGAAGATCAAAGCGTGAATGAACACAGGGATATTCTGGTTAATGAAGAGAAACAGGTTCAAGAAGGTACAGGTACAAGAAGTCAGCAATGTGTGTGATCAAGATGAGGTGGAAACAGAACATGTATTTCAAACCAGAGGAAGAACAAGATCCCTGTTAAGGGGTCCGCCCATGAAATACCAAGATTATGTAATGTACTAAAGTTTTTTTTTCATTATCTTGTAATTAATGAAAAACAGGAAGATGTGTAGTATCTGTGGTCCCTCTGTGCGCAAGACCTGCACAAGCCACTAAACATTCTATGTGTGATGGTTGGGGCAGAGCGAATTAACGACTTGGTCGGTGCTGGCCGCCCCGGCCCGCACTCTCTGTTAAGTTAATAAAGTAATTATATATTTATATATATTTATTTAGGTTACTCGTTAAGCATACTTTATTCCCACACACACATATCTGATATGCTCAATGGCCTTTGATATCAGGACCTATATGATATTATTTGCCTTTGTGCGTGATAGTGGACCTTCAGTGTGTTTGATCGGAAACGTAAACTCTGCAGAAAACTGTGAAAAACAATGGACTGTGAGCCTTAACTGTGTGTTCCGGAACAAAGACAGGTCAACAGTCAATTCTAACATACACCAAAGGCTTCTGATTTGAAGCACCACCAGAACCTAATTTGCTCCCTTTTATTTTGGCCTGAGTGATCCCATAGCACCGCTACACCTATGTTTTTATTTTTAAATGTGCACATTTGCAGTATTTTGGGAGATGAGCCTAGGCGTATTTCAACTGGCGGAACATTACTGCAGCCCTACAAGTTGTACAAATAGGCCTCTGTAGTGAAGAGAAAAAAAGCTGATTTGTTCTGACTAGCAGATGGTGCAAAACAAAGACAGCTATTGTTTCATTGTGCGATACTTCATTCATTTTGGGCACTTGGCCTAGGCGCAGCAGCTTACCTGTACTCGCAGAAAGTAAATGATGAAAAGGAGGCTGCCAGCCAATATGAAAATGATAATATTGTTTTTGACATAAGATATCTAATAGGTAACTGGCAATGATTAAGCCTTGTTAAGCTAAACAATACAGATAAAAAGTGCTGGCCGACTATTCTTGTACCAGCTCCCTCTTTCTGTCTCTTCAAGTCCCTGTTGGCAGCGTGCCAATCCTCGTCTTCTTTCGAAGGACTCTTCAGTTCTATTAGTGTATAATGAGGAGGGTATATGCCGTGCTTGTGTTCAGATTTTCCGACCTCATTGGATCCAAGAATGTACAACTACCGTTTGTGTACAAAAAATCCATTCGTAATGTACAAGAATTCTGCCATGGGAAACTTGTCTTTGCAATCGTTTTTGCAAGAATCTGGAGGCCTCGTGTGTTCTTATTATTGTCCTATGATGCTCAAGAGCTGTTAGCATAGAAAGGGTTTTTGGGGGCACATTTACCTACATTTACCTACCTAAGCTAGCTGAAATGCTCTGCAATATCTTCTTTCACACGGGACAGCCCCTTATTCTCTCTCCCTAGATTTAGCCCTTGACCTGGATGTACTTTATCCAAGAACGGGTTCTATATATCAGACTTTGCACCCATCTAGTTTTTCTTTAGACAATTGTGTAAAATCTTGAAAAAAAATAGGATGATTTTCCCACTACTTTATGAACTATATTGTTTCCTTCATTCAGAGCGAGGATTGGCAGGCAGATCCGCATATACACCCTTCCCATTTTGTGTACCTCATATACTGTGTCACTCATTTCTCTTGGGTATGATCTTTTTACAGATGAGCAGCTTCTCGAACATGTTCAGCAGATGACAAATCTCTGCAAATGGCGCTGGATGTGCCTGTGGACACTCTGGCAGTTTGACGGAAATTGAACCTCTTCATCAGAAAGGATTTATCCAAGGGTGGTGACATATCTATGCAGTCTTCTGCAGCAGGTCCAGCCCATGTAGTTTAGTCTCCAAAGCCCACAGTGCCTTTAGTCACCAAGGCCTCTGGATTTCGATGGGTTCTGGTATCCCTGTCACAGCATTGATTTGTCCTTCAGCTTTTTCTTCAGAAGAATTCTAACTTTAAGTGTTGCTCAGCACTTGGACACCGTGAGAGGTTCCTACTGTGCTCCACTTTGTTGTTATCTTGCCCTCTTCAACTTAATGTATTAATTCACTCTCTCCTAAATATGCCCCAATATTGTTTGGTTTTTTCCAGCAGTATGCATATGACGCAGGCTTATATGTAAAATTCGAGACTATACCTAATCAGGTTACTGCAAATCCCTCCCGGATATAGCTGTCAAGAAGCTCATAGAAGATGCCCTATTTTGCTTTTTGTAGCCATAATAATTTTGAATGCCATCACTTCTACCATGCAGATGAAGTTTAAGCAGACTCAGCTCAGTGTTTGTGTACATTGTATCTAGTATGATGCTCGTCATGTATGCCATTGTATTGCTGAGAAACAATGTCTGTGTTGTGTTCAGTGAATATTACAGGAGAACATAAACACTGCTTTTCTTGAGGAAATATCCTAAAAGGTTTTATGGCTGAGCAGAGGCAGAACGGGATTGTATTCTAAAAATATACCAAATCATCCTCTGTGCAAGCTGAAGCAATTGGTGACTGGCAGTTCACAAATGTGTTGATTCGTGTCTCATCCATGTATTTGTAGCACGAGATACCAGAGGTGGGAGGGTGTATCCTTGGAGTACTCTGCTTGTAAGTGGGCTAGCCTTTTTAAGCACAAGTCTGATATACGCAGATTGCAACTGAGGTGGGAATGTTCCAGTGCTGACTGAGAATGGATAGGAAGAGGAGTATGATATGTAGAGATTTAATGATGGATTTGTAAAGATTGGGTGGGCATGGATATTCTGGAGAGACTAATGGGCAACGGAAATCCTGTAATTTTTAAACAAGAGTACTCTGATACTTTTTAGGAGGTATCAGTTGTGTAAAAATAAGGTAGATTGAGCTCTTCACATTTATTTTACATAGGCCAACCTACCTAATCACTATTCTGCAGAAGATACTACTCAATCAAACATTTCTAAATATTTACCCTGTGTGTTTTTAAGGGCATTCTCTCCACCTCGCCTCAACAAAGCCAGTTTCAATCCTTGTCACATGCCATCGAACATATTTTAAGTTGATTCCCTTTCTCTGCTGCAGGGAAACTCTTTTCTTCAAGAAAATAGTGTTTATCAATATTGGTCCTGACTGGCAATCAGTAATAGGTTCTCTCTAAGGGGTTCTTAATTGGAGCCAAAACCAATATTAACCCTGTTCATGATCTCCTAAAACGGTTGCACTTTCACACGCAAGAACAGCGTGGAGCAAACCCAGGAGTAAACTATTGGAATCACTGGAGCAATGACAGCTGCCATGTTTGTCATGGTGAGCCGCATTTGCTTGCATGGCTGAGATCACTCCAAACTTACTGCAGCATGCAGTTATTCTTGCAACTGTCTTGACTGTATGTAGACACTTATGAGAATCATTTTTGGAGTGCATGGTAATGAACATGCTGCCATTAACCTCCTTCCAGCAGCTCTTGTGGGTTCATCAGAAGTGTTTTGTTAATAGACTGACGGTCATGCCCTTCAACCTTTCTGGCTCTCACACACGCAGCAAAGCTAATAATCCAATCACATTTATGGAATCTTTTTGTATGTATAAATTGAAATCTATCTTCAAATCTTGCTGCATCATCTACAAGGCCCTCATGTCACCCAGCTACCTTGTGGAGAAACTCAGCACCTCCGGCAGACAGCGCACCACCAGGAGCCAGGACACGTGCAGATTTGGAATCTGCAGCTGCAAAAAGGAAAGGACCAGAAAACAAGCCGCCTTCTCTGCCTGCGCCCCAAGACTATGGAACTGCCTCCCTGTTCGTATCAGACTCGCCCCCACGTTCCCTCCAATTCCGAAAAGAACTCAAGACACACCTCTTCAAGGAATCTCTCCTCCTCAACACCTAGGCTATCATATCGCTCATCACACCACCTAACTTGCTAGATACCACCCACCCATCTCCTCCCCGCCACCACCGGCACAGCTGTACCTCTCCTCTTCACCCCTCTGTATCCTACCCCGCTGCCTATCTGTTCTGTTGTTACCACTGAAAAGCGCAACGTTATGCATCTGTATTGTATATCTCTGTGAAGCGACCCGTTGCTTCTCGAAGCTAAGTTCGCCTTCAATGAGAATACCATAATAATAATAAATATTGCTTGTATGGATTGTGTCCTCCGACGTATTCCTCATCTTATGATATACATATCCGCCAGCTTTGCTGCTTCAGAAAAAAATTCTCGGCAGAGGGCGCTGTGCACGAGGTTGTGGCATCGATGGCCCTCGACGGGCTCCTTACCGTGTAGACGTCACCATCAGTTTAAGTAGCTTGTGCCGCAGCCGTTGGCTTCAGTTCAGTTTTTCTGATTGCTTCTCTCCCGTGAACGGCGCGCTTCGGAATTATCTTCAAGAAAATGTTGTCTTCTTCCACCCCTTCTACTCACAAGACGGGGTTCAAAAAATGTATCGACTGTGGATCGAACAGTCGATTACCGACCCTCACTGCATTTGTCTTTGGTGCCTAGGTTCAGACCATCGAACCAGTGACTGTGGCTCCTGTCAGTTGATGACGGAGAAGGCCCTTCATGAGAGAAAAGGTAAACTGGCGGTGGGGCGGGAAGCTTCCAAGCCCTCTTCGAAGGCCTCGTCAAAAGAAATATAAACAGTCCTGCGATTCGAAGGAATCGGATCGCCATAATCACTCTAAGAAGTCTCGATCACGCAGTAGATGAAGACGTGCTTCATAGTCTTCATCAAAGAAGGTTAAAAGGAGACATAGATCTCCCTCCTCTTCCTCTGATACGTCTACCGAATTGTTAAGATGTCTGACTAAGTCGGATTCCCCAAGAAAATGGGATGAATTTAGAAGGAAGATGATGAAGGTCGTTGAGAATGTGGCCTCGACCCCGTTAAAGAAACCTCAAAAGAGCCAGACTCCAATCGCTCCTTTGAACTACACAGGGAAGTCAGGAACTACTGTGGAAAGATCCAGTAGTAAAGGTGAACATCGAAAATCTCGAGTCAATGTCAAATCGTCGAAGACTCATCAAGAATCGAGTGTTTCCCTGGCACCGACAAAATGGCTTCGGCATCGAAGCTACAGGTGTTTTCGACACCTTTGTCGAAGACATCATCAGTGCCTTCAAAGATTCCTTTGATACCATCGAAGATTCCTTCGACCCAAACTCAAGCACAGGAAAGGAGATTTACTCCTTTACCTAAGTCAGACTTATTTAGGTCTATGTCTTCTATATTTGAAGAAAGTGCCTCAGAAGCAGAAGTTTCTCCTTTTGGAGTGCAATGTGGTACCAGAGAGGTTCCAGAAGAATTAATCGATCCAGAATCAAAAATGAGAGACCTGTGTGATACCCTTCACTCTGCTAGTGGCATTGATAGGTCACCAGAGCTAGAGTTTGCAAAACCTGACCCTGCAGAACATGCAGATTCAGGGTACAGGATTTTGATGAATAGATTTGTGGCATACATGGGCTGGGGTAGATCCTCACCCACATTTGATCAGGATGACATGACTGATATACTTGACCAGGGCCCCCAGAAACACCCAGTGCTCCCCTTACATAGGGCACTTCAGAGGACAGTGGAAAAAAACTGTGAGGTTCTTGACACTGCTTCTGCAGTCAACAGTAATTTTCCGAAGAAGTACAGATTACTTAAGGAGGCATCCCACTCCAGAAAGTCTGGCTATTCAGGTAGCAACTGCATCAAGACAAACAGCCTATCCATCTATCCCCCCGGATAGAGAGGATAAGAAGGTGGATGCTTGAACCCGTAAGGTCTTTACCTCGAGTAGCTTGGCTCTCAAGTCTACAAATGTCATCTGTACCCTGGCCAGGTTCAGCCATACCCTGTGGGACTGCATTTCGGCGGCAGCTGATCATATTCCGGAAGGCGAGGAAAGGGAAGGCTTCCTGAATATTGTCAAAGACAGAAAGGAGGCAATGGGGGAATGTCTCCAGTCTGGACTGGATACTGCTGATAGTATCAGCAGATCCATGACTGCAAGCACTGTGCTAAGCAGATTTGCGTGGTTGTTGAAGTTGGGGTTTGCACCAGACGTGCAGGCCAGACTACTCAACATGCCTTTTGATGGCTTGAGGCTGTTTGGCAGTAAAGCTGATGAAAACTTAGAAAAACTGCAGACCTCAAAAGCGGCGGCTAAACGACAGCCTCATAAACCTTATTTAGGCTTGTCTTCCTGGAATAGTTATTCTTTTCGGTACTACTCCTCTTTTGGTAGAGGAAGAGGCCATGTTGCTCATGGCGGACGAGGAAAAAGTGCTTAACCATCCTCAGGAACAGCATCTTTGCCCTCAGCCACTCCTTCAGCCGCCTCCATGTGACTCTGAGGTCTTATCACACAATACCCAGGCGGGAGGCAGAATCTCTCAGCATCTGAAAAAATGGCGGGGCATTACTTCAGATGCTTGGGGGCTGGAGACAGTAGCTCAAGGTTACGGCCTTCCCTTCCTAAAAAGGCCTCAGGACCATCCACCGGGAACCAACTCTGTCAAAATTCCAGATATGCTCCTTGTGCAGGAAATTTTAACCCTTCTAGAGAAAGGTGCAATAGAACATGTACCTGTAGCGGAGAGGAACAAGGTTTGGTATTTACCCCTACTTTCTCCTCCCAAAGAAGGACAGAGGATTGAGACCCATCTTGGACTTAAGAAACTTGAACAAGTACCCCAGGAAGGACAAGTTCAAGATGGTAACCCTTCCTCAGATCCTTCAGGCTCTTCCACTCCAAGACTGGTTGATATCATTGGACCTTCAGGATGCTTACTTTCATATGCCAATCCATCCCAAGCACAGAAAGTACCTGAGGTTCGCGGTTGGCGATTCTCACTATTATTTTCAAGTTCTGCCATTTGGCCTGACCTCAGCCCCAAGGGTTTTCACCAAACTGATGGCGGTTGTGGCAGCGAGTCTCAGGAGAGGGGGGGATTCACATCTACCCTTACCTGGATGATTGGTTGATCAGAGCGCATTCTCCCGAACAAGCTCAGGAACATCTGTCGATCACCTGTCACTTCATAAACTGGGCTTCTCCCTTAATTTCAAGAAGTCCTACATGATGCCATCATAAAAGCTCCAGTTTATCAGAGCAGGCTTGGATACTTCCTCGGGCAAAGCCTCGCCTCCCGAGGTGAGAGCTCTCCACATTCTGCAGATGGTAACAAGGTTCCAGAATTCCCAGCATCTGCCGGCCTTCGATTTTCTGAGATTGCTCAGCCTCATGGCATCCTGCATTTTTCTGGTGCCACAGGCTCGACTGAGGATGAGATCTCTTCATTGGGCCCTCAGAACTCAGTCGTCCCAATTTTCGGGGAGTATGTCGGATCTTCTGCAAGTCACGAGCGCAGTCGCTCAGGATCTACTATGGTGGGCTTGCAACGACAACATCCTCAATGGAGAATCTTTGGCCATGGCCGGAGATAACAGTAGTGAGAGATGCCTCACTCACAGGATGGGGACCCCACACCAACGATCTGACAATCAGCGGTCGTTGGTCTACACATCAACCTATTGGAGCTGAGGGCAATTACACTACCGCTGAAGGCCTTCCCGCCCTCTGTACAGGGAAAGAATGTCCTGAGAACGATGGACAACATGGTGGCCATGTACTACCTCAACAAGAGAGGAGGCGTAGGATAACTACCACTGTGCAGAGAGGCAATGCCGCTCTGTTTCTGGGCAATAAGAGAAGGAATCTCTCTATCGGCAGTTCACCTAGCCGGAGAGCAGAACACGGCGGCAGACGCTCTGAGCAGACAGAGCACAGTCTCCCACGAGTGGGAGCTAACTCAGGAAGTCCTTCTGGAGATCTTCGCCCTTTGGGGAACCCCTCAAGTGGATCTGTTTGTGACCATGGTCAACCGGATGTGCGAACAGTACTGCTCAAGGGAATTTCCTCCGAGAAGGGCTCTAGGAGACGCGTTCGTGGTGGACTGGAAGTTTCCACTTCTGTACTCGTTTCCTATAGTCCCCGTGATTCCTCATGTAATCAGGACGTTGGGGAAAGTTCGGCAAAACCATGATCCTAATTGAACCGGATTGACCCGGATGTGGTACCCGGACCTTCTGGACATGGCCATCTGCCCTCCAATACGTCTTCCGCAAAAAGAGGATCTTCTCTCACAAGAGGATGGTCGGGTTCTCCATCCAGAGGTCAAAACACTCAACTTTCACGCATGGTTTCTGAGAGGTTGAGATACAAGGATTGGGATCTTCCGGATGACGTAGTGGAGATTTTGCTTTCAGCCAGAAGGCCAGCAACTAAATCCCTGTACCAATGTCATTGGAATAAATTCAGTATCTGGTGCAGGGTTAAGAATGTGGACCCTTTTCAATGTGGCACCCCAATGGTGCTTTCTTTCCTATTGCATCTTGCCATTCTAGGGCTCCAGATCCAGACAATTAAAGGATATCTGGCTGCTCTGTCCATTTTCAAGCGCTCCTCGGAAGAGGTTTCCTACTTCAAAATTCCATTAATCATTACATTCTTGAAAGGGTTTACTAATGTGTACCCTCCAGTCCCTTTTAATGTCCCAACTTGGGATTTAAATGTAGTACTTAAGTTTTGAACGAGTATAACTTTTGAGCCTCTGCACTCCTGTCCCTTGAGGCTTCTAACATTAAAAACTGTCCTTCTTGTGACCTTAACATTAGCCCGCAGGTTTAGTGAGTTAGAGGCTCTCTCGTGCAAACCTCCGTTTACTACTTTTTACAAGGACAAAGTCGTTCTTAAGGTTAAAACATCTTTCTTACGAAAAGTAGTTTCTGACTTCCACTTGTCACAAAAGATCATATTACCAACGTTCTACCCTCCTCCTCATTTGGGCAAAGAAGAGGAGAGATTGCATAGACTGGACCCTAAAAGGGCTCTCAGTTTTTACATATCAGGAATGTCAAAATTGCCTCAGGATGACCAACTTTTTGTAGGTTATACTGGCTATAAATTGTGATCAGTGACAAAACAGACCATATCCTGCTGGATCATTTTGGCTATAATTGAGTACTACAGATTGGTGGGAAACGACCCACCAGATGGGCTTCAAGTCCTTCCAGTAGGGGGATGGCTACTTCTGTGGCTCTGATAAGGGGAGTCCCTGCAGCAGATATTTGTTCAGCTTCAACATAGGTATCAATGCATACCTTCATCAATCATTATTGCTTAGATGCTTCGTCTTCCAAGGAAGGTTTATTTGCCAAAGCGGTACTCCATTCAGTCCATGACAAAAACAATTGGTACTCCCACCTCAAGAATTACCACTGCTATAGGAGTCTATCATAAAATGAGGAATACATGGGAGGACACAATCCATTCGAAGAACAAGTTACTTACCAACTGTAACGTTCTTTCGACTGAATGTTCCTCCCACGTATTCCTCATCGCCCCTCCCATCCTACCCCGCAGTAAAGTTTAGGTTAGTTACACTTCTCTCACACGAAGGGTCTTTCAGTCATGAAGTACACCTGGGTGTTCCCCCGAATATTTCCTCAAAAAAACAGAACTGAAGCCAACGGACGCGGCACAAGCTACTTATACTGATGGTGACGTCGACACGGTACGGAGCCCTTTGAGGTACATCGACGCCACGACCTCGTGCACAGCACCCTCTCCGAGAATTATTTTTGCGAAGCTGGCGGATACGAATATCATAAGATGAGGAATACGTGGGAGGAACATCCAGTCGAAAGAACGTTACAGTTGGTGAGTAACTTGTTCTTCTATCACCTCAAGAGTAATTCTGTCCAGACTTGACTCCTAATCTCAACTAGAGCAACCCATCATGTCTAGATTTACATCATCCGTCTGTTTATTTAAACTAGTGAAGGATGCTGATACTCATTAATCACATGCCTCATTTTCAATATGACAGTCAGGGGATTGTTGAGATTTCTTTATGCTGTTGTGTATTGTTTGTTGATGTTGTAGTCAGATTTAAGATATTTTACCATGGGATAGAGATTTGTAGTAGTTTATTAAGGACTTTATATTATGAACCTTAACGCAGTTATATTTGATTGTTTGATAAATATATGCTTTTTGTAATTTACATGCAAATCCCTGTGGTAATGGATATGTTGATGTTACCTTTCTTTTGTACATCTTGTTCTGAAATAAATAAAGTGATTTAAAATAAAACTACTGAAGGACATTTAAAAAAGGTGTCAAGGGTTTTGGGATGAAAACTAGAGGTAGTTGTCTATGAATAGATGATATTGCTTTCTAACTGAATACTCTTTATAATGCAAATCTGGAAGTCTAAAGGGAGTGACTTTAAATGTGATGTAAAGGCCCCTTCCCACACCATTCTGGAACCCAAGATTTGTAATAGAACATTCTGTCAGGATTAGGCTTTTCTGATTTAGTTTGCATTTCTTTCAGTGCCATCGAACTTTGAAAGTGTGTAAAAGTGATAATTGTTTATTTGCAATGAGAAAAAGTGAGACACACTGAATGTGAGGGCAGGCTACACTAATTTTAGGCAATACTGTAAGGAGTTTTCCCAAACTGTGTTATATGGAATAATCTAGAGTAGGAATGCAAGCAGTCTTGCACATGCAATGTACCTGTTCTCTGTGGGGTTTAATGGAGCCAGTAGTAACTATACTTGATTAAAGTGAAGATCATGTTTCGCTTCCTGCAATATTTTCTAATTCTTCTGTACTCCACATTGCCATAAGAATGTGATCCATGTATGTGGTCAGCGAATACCCTCATTCATGGACAGATTGTGGGATTATTTTGCTTTCAAGTGAATGTGGTCACTTTTTTTCATATTGTCATTCAAAAAGCTTTTATGGCAATCCTTCTTGAGGTGGGATCACATGCCACCTTGTGCCTATTGTAGTGGTGCTATTCCAATGTTGTCCACTAGCTATTTTGTGTGTTGTATGTTCTATGTAACTTTGTCCAAAGGGCCCACAATTTAGCATACTTGTGTGTGACTAAAGTGCTGCTGTGTGTCCTACATCTCTGTGCTGCATTTTTTGTTCAACCGCATGCTAACTGTCTTAATTGTTAAATTCTGACACTGTGCGAGTTATTTTCACCCTCCGAGCAGTAAGGACTGCATATTTGTCGAAGTGCATTTATTCAACCATTGTTGGCCAAGCAGTAAGGACTGCACATCTCATTCTCTTCAGTGCTCTGCTTTGTGCGCGCTTCCACTTGACAGTGACGGCTACACTGCCAGCTCACTACCATAGCTTGTGCATTGAGTATTCAACCAGGCAGAGCTGCCCGCACTGTTCCTTTGAACTACATTTCGCAGCATCACTAGTCCTCTCCTTCACGTCAGCGGTGCGTTAGCGCCAGCACGTTTGAAGAGGCGGGTTGTCGCCGGTCCTCGTCCGGATCGAGTCAGGGTGAGGCATTTCGGCTCAAGGCTTGGATACATCAAGATAGTCTTTCCATCCACAGGTATTTTACCACTGGCATAAAAACTCTACTTCTTTCAGGGCTACATTAACATACTTACTGGCTGTGCATTGTGATTCTAAGCATGGAGGAGTAGAAACCAGTTTCCTCCTTCTCGTACCTACTAGGTCACCGGTTACACATGCCACCGACATATCAGAATATATACTCGCTAAGCACCTTGATCTATGTGCAATCACTGAGACCTGGCCGCATGAGGCAGCTGGTCCCACTCTGATACTTGCTATACCCAGTGGGTATGATTTTTTAAGAGTGGATCGGTCTCTAGGCCGCGGTGGGGGTGCACCGGGACTGCATTAAAATACATACACTACAATTGGAAGCGAGGGATTAATGTGACATCCTGCACACCAACGTGCTAGGGAACTCTAACACAACTATTATTAAAAGTACTGAATCTGACACTAAGAGAACTGGAGGACCCAGGACCCCCAAGCCTAATAACTTTAAAGACAAAAACTGGTGTACCGCCATTCAGGATGCCATGAATAATAAAGTGAGAAAGATACAGGAAGATATTCAAAGTAAAAGGGTAATGCTAGGAAGGACTATACATTCCAACTGTCTGCCTGATGTCAAGAAGAGTACCCCCATAGCTGGCTTCTCACCAGTTACGGAATGTGAAGTACTCTGCTTAATAGACAGGCTCAAACTGACTTTTTGCAAAGGTGATGTGTGCCCCTCAAAAGTGGTTAAGTCATATGCTTAGCAAGTAGGCCCGATGATGAAAAAACTATTGTGTGGTGCCAACCAGCATCAAGCAAATATGAATTTCTCCACTAATAAAGAATCCTTCCATGCCCCATCGAATTATAGGCACATTTCTAACACATCTATTTTGCGTAAATTGCTGAATCGAGCAGCATATTTACAGGTACAACGTTTTTTGGACAATCTTGGACAATCATCAAATATTGGGGCAGAGGCAATCTGGCTTCCCTAAAGCTCATAGTACAGAGTCAGCCCTATTGGACCTTAAGATGAATATGCTAGACCTCTAGGAGAATGAAGGTGCAGCCCTTCTGATGCATGTTGACCTCTCAGCAGCCTTTCTCCTGGTGGATCACGCTAAGTTGATCACCAGGCTCGTACAATCCGCTCATTTTTCAACCTCAGCTGCTACAAGGGTGAAATAATTTCTGACAGACTGCACAGTCGGGGTCTTTGCGGATTGCCACAAGTCGATTACTTTGTGGTATCTTGCGGAGTTCCACAAGGCTCTTGTCTGTAGCTGACCTTATTCAACATTTCATCATGTTTCCTGAATTGTTGGACAATAAGGCAGTGCTACACACAAACTATGCAGATGATACACAGTGTCTCGTCCCACTTACAGGAGACTACATCAGGGACACTGAGACGATCAACTCTGTTTATTCCATCATACAAATGTGGATGGTGGAGAATGATTTGGTACTTAATGATGCTAAAACGGAGCTGATGATCATTGGCACCACAGCACGCTTGAAGATACTCAGCCCGGACTATCGGAAATTCTATCGCTCCCCTTCCGAAAATTAAGACAATGGGGGTAGTGTTTGACCAGGAGCTTAGCATGAGGGCACATGTGAGTGGTGTGGTGAAACCACTTCTTACTATTTCAACCTCCTGGCACAGCTAAGACCGTTCCTGTCACGAGAGAACTGTGCAGCGGGTCGCCATGGCAGTGGTTGGAGCTAAATTGGATTATGGCTCTAGTTTTCTGCAGGGAGCTAACAAGGGAGAAATAAGGTGACTGCAGATTGTTTAAAACAATGCCGTTGGAGTAGTGGAACGACTGCGAAAGGGAGATCATAGCGGCTAGGCGAGCATTACATTGGCTCCCAATAGCGAGCAGGATCTCCTTCTGCATGCTATGCATCACACATAAATGCCAATATGGCACCGGTCCAGGATACTTATGTAATCGTCTGACTTGGTTACCAGCTTGCAGACCACGAATATCCAACAATGTGGGTCTCCTGCAGATTCCTGGAGCTAAGCTAGAAATGGTGGCGCATGGGTCTTTTTGTTGTATGGCTCCGAAAAACTGGAATGCCCTCCCACCAGATCTGAGGCTATGCCATTAGCTCCCCAAGTTCAAAAAACTCTGAAAACACTTATTTATGTGATTTGACTTCTGATTCCTCTTGACCCTGGTCTATTTTGTTGGTGTTTTGTCTGCCTTGTCAGCGCTAGTATGCCTGCAGGCCTGTTCTTATACACTTTACAAATACATATAAATAAATAAATAAATAAAGTGACTGCCCACATTGTGAGCCATGGTGACTTTCAAAGGATACAGACATATTTTTGTGAAAGTCATTCCTACTTGGTACTACCATTAATAACAATTGTCTAATTTCTAAAGTAACTTCAACTAAATTGCATTTCTGAAGTTTCACAGGATTTACAACAAAATTAGATTTGTTTTAATGGGCTTATTATTTTGCTTGTCTTTTTTTCCTACTGTTCGGGTTTTTGTAGTTTTGCTATTAAGTGGCGCTGAAGCGCCGCATATAAGCCAAAACTACTGCATTGGAGTAGAAATGGCATATGAGGAGGGATACAAAGCTTTGTAGGTGTTGTTTGGTTATTTACCTACCCATTGCCTGCCCGTGGATATGCTAATCCCTATGGCCATTCCCACGCACTGCCTGCCCCTCTCCACCCAGAGCAGATCTTCCTGGGATTTCTTTGAGGTCACTTTAATCAATCCTTAGAATCAAACTGTGTGCTCAAAGTGCCTGCCAGTGTTTTTTCTAAGCAGTCTTCTGAGATTTAACAACTCAATTGGAGTTGTGAACACGCTAATGGTGTAATAGAAATGGCTTAACCAGGTCTGCCTTCAGCCACTCGATTTATAAGCACTATGCATGTCCTTCACTGAAGTCCTGTTAAACACAAGAATTGGCAAAGCCAACAGTTTTGGCTTATGTTTAACTATTAGGCATTTGCCAGCGACTGATATTATATGCCCAGGCACTTGCCCCATTTTGGAGCTGCTACCATTGAAGGCCAGTAAATACCGCTAGGACAGCGCCTGGCAAATGCATTTCCCATGCCTACACAAAAGGCCAAACTGTTGGCATTGTCAATGCTTGTTTTACCCGAGTCTTACTCGATGGGAATGCATCAGCCGTACATTGTTGACCTGAAGGGGTGGGGCAAACATTAACGTTTGTACTGTAGCAAGCAGATGTGCCAGGGCTATATGCTTTTCATCTGTAGAGAAAAGCTGAGGGTATTTGGCGGGACCAAATGGAGCCACGCGCTGATGTGACCCTCAGAAGAGGTATAAAGAGGTTCCCCTAGAGCTTCCATAACCTTTCCTAGGTTGATTCAGGGGTATCGATAGTGCTCATTGTAGATAAGACACTGGGGGTATATATATTACATGAGTGGGGGTAGCAAACCTGCATCTGTAGTCCCCTATGCTCAGACACGTTACCAGGCTGAAAGCCATTCCCAGAATCAGTGTTTTGCATACACATCATTAACTCAATCACATTTGTCCATGCTCAACCACAGGTCTAATTTGCAAGCTATTGCCTCAAAGCTTACCCAGAGTTGATCTGAAATCATATGGCAGACCCCAAAATCACATTCAGTGAATGCCTGTGCTCTTCATAGTAATGCCAGCAGGTAGGAGAGCAACTCAAAAGATTGCATGGAAGCCGAGGTCCAGGTCCGCGAGCTGCTATGTTAACACTGCCTAATTCCACCTTGACACACAGGTTATTTGTGACTTCGGCAACTAGGCCCATGGCATTGGCTGCTCCAGATTCATGAAATATGCACACCTCCTGCAGGGAAATACAACCACTACCCACACTCATGAAGAGGCGATGGGGCCATTAATCCAAGTGCCATCAGGCTACACACAGCTAATGATATGATATGATAGGTTATTTATAACCGCATAATGCCCAGAGGTTTCTAAGCGGATCGAACCTGTGTTGCTCCATGTCGTCTTGCTTCCAAGGCGAGCACGTTGCCCCTGAGCTATCCTCCCGAGACTAATGGAAACACTTACTGCAAATCCGATCCCATTTGATTCCAAACTGTCCATCAACCCACACATTGACTTGGTGGTTGATAGGATGCAGCTACTTACAACGAGTTTTGTGTTAGTGAGGAGAGTTAAAGAACGAGGGGTCGAGAACCTGTGTTGGCCAAGCAAAGAAGACCAAGTAGGAAAAGAAAGACCTGAATCGGGAGAGCTGAATCTGTGCTGGCCAATCCAAGAGGGCTAACTGGGATTAGGGAGTGAGAAAGGGGGTTGCCTGAGCCAGAGGACCAGCGCTTGGCAGCAGCCAGGTTGAAGGGACAGGCTAGATTGAGAGGTCTGCTGAGAACCCGAGATAGGAGACCAGCAGAGTGACATCCAAAGATCCCTGAAGCAGCGAGAGTACATCCAAGTGGACCCTGTTGGAAGTGGAGAGACCACCAGCCCAATTAAGGAAAAATTACTGAACCGTTGAAAAACCAGTTAGGGGGCAATGCATCTTACACGAGGGGGATGCTGCACGTTTGCCATAAATGCTGCAAACGACTAATGACAGACGGAGCTTAGTCATTTGCAGCATTCGTGGCGAACGTGCAGAATCAGCCATGAAATCTGATGAGTACAACCCTTGAACACTGTGCCACACGGCTTCAAAGATTCTACTTTCATTCCTTACATCAGAGATCGCCCCCTTTTTTACCCTACCTGCCTTGAGAAAGAACTTTCAGGGATCGAAACACGAGTCGGCTGACCACTTTTAGACCATGTGTCTACTTTATGAATATTAAAGAAACTCGCCTTCAAACACTGCAATCAGCGTGTATATGCTTGTAGTCACAAGACTCTATCAAAACTAATAACTGAAAGGTAACCAGTAATTTTGACTTTTTCATTACGAGTATGGCGGTGCAGGGGAAAAAGAGTGGCAGTAACGGAATTACCGTCACTTTTCCCACACCGCCATACTATGAGTTCGGCCCTGGAGTCAGTGCTTGATGCTGGAGTCAGTGCTTGATGCTGGAGGTAAATTCTCCCACTTTCTGCCGAAAAATTGGCACAATTACCACCACAGTAATTCTGCCGGCAGTAATTCCGACAAAATCCCCAATGGAGTCTTCGGAACTCCATATTAATGGGGACTAACTCCACCACTTGTAATCCAGCTGTAAATCTGCCAGACCAAGTGGTGGTAATGGTAATTCCACAAGGCGGTATTCCAGTGGATTTTCTGCAGAAGATCGCCAAACTCGTAATAAGGCGCCTTGTATTTTAAGTTGAATAGCACACATGTGTATAGACTGAATTTATCGACTGAGGATTTGTAAATGTTGGTTAGCATCGTGTGGAGCAGGAAAGCAGAAGTCACAAAAAAATTGGTAACGAGATACATTGGTAGAGATGTACTTAAAAAGGATCGTATATTTGTGTCTGCAGGGCAAAGGCTGAGTTGCACTGTCAGGGCTTAATGTTAATCATTATTAGATGAGTCATGGTACTCGAAAAGTGAGCTCTTACCGTCATTTTACAATGCTTGATAGGCCAGGATTCCTTCGCGGACAGTTTTTTCTTGGCATTCTGGGACTTGTAATTTTGCTAAATTTAAAATGGGGGGGAAACTACAGGTCCTGGATTTCAAATGGTAAAATCAGGACAGTGTGGTCTACTCATGCATAGCAAAGGGAATGAGAGATCTGGAAAAGTAGAGTTTTGCAACATTTGGGTGCATTGGTAATAATCTGTGTTCTTCAACTGTGGTGTTGCATCTGTGTAAAGCAAGAGTTTGCTTTAACGAAAAAAGGGGAACAGGAAGACTGCAAATGGCAAAGCTCTTTCTATAAGCATGTGTCCTGAAAGGAACGTTGTATGCTCAGGCCAGGGCTCAGCCATGCGGCTGAACCTCTGAGCTACCGCCCGTGTAGGAGTTCATATGATGTGCAATATGCAATCGTGCAGGAACAGCTGCAAGACTTAACAGAAGATGTGCTGCTCAAAGGATTTCTGGGTGTGCTTAGTCTGCTCCGAGTTGCTATTCCATCTTCTCCTCACAGGCCACATTTCCAGAGTAAAGCTGCACTCATCCACTTGGGTTCCTATAAAGGGCCATGGCATGACCACCTGAATAATCCACGTTCTTCCCCACCAGCAGACAGATGTGTCAAATATTACTGAATTGGCTTACTATACTTTTCTACCCTATGAACCACGAGGCAGGCAGATCACAATCTGATCATTGATTGGATCATTTTACCAGTGCTTTGTAAAAAGAGCAACAATGAGAGCTTTGCTTTATAATCTTATTTTACACACTGGGAGACTGTAGACTTAAGTTTTATTTCAACCTCGACTAGCTTCCGTTCCGCTCACTCTTTCCCTGATAGGGGCAGGGTGGAACACAGTGCCTCTTACAGTGTACTATGTAATATCTTAACATGCCTCCTTGTTACCAGCAGGACTTTGTAAATGGGAAGCAATTTGGAGTAAATGGCTGCGGACACATTGTAGTGAACAAAATGGGGTTTTTCAATTGACTATTGTCTGTGGCAACAAAGTCCTATAATAAGCGCTAGTGTTGCATGATTAGAAATGAGAGATATGCATTCTGACAAACTGCATGTTAATAATGCTGCATGATGAGGTCAGCTGCTTATAGTCGTATTGCACAGCGTCATGCCACGTGAAACAATATATGCAAGCAGGTGATTGTATCATTAATTTTCTATAACTGTGCTTCTTGATTGATTAGTTGTAAAAGCCAGAGGACATTGCTGTAGGGTCATACGTTGCGTGTTTATTCTTCTAGGCTTTTATTCTGGAATGGGAAATAAAGCTAAAATCAAACTCTTTTACCTCAACACGTGTCTAAAAGAATTCATATTGTCGGGGTAGTTTATTGTGTGATTTGTATACTGGAACCTAAACTGTAGACTGGGTTGAAACATCCTCATTGTGCACTTTGGAAATGTATGTGATCACCATCACATTCTTAATCACACTGCACCTTCATTGCCAAAATTGGGAATGATTCAGTTGACAGTCCATGCTATTAAAAAACCAATCACTCCTATTTTATTAGACTATGCATGGGTACTCATTATGTGACCCTTCAGATAGTTTGGTATTTAACTCCCATCAGCCTTAGCCATAATATCGGTGGTGAAGGATCATACAATGTGCAATCCAAAACATCTGGAGGACCACCACAGAGTGAGATACCATGACATGTCAGGTTTTTCCATGGATATCAATAATAGTTATTCATAAATTGCAAGCCACAGTAATCTGTTCAGATTTGTCCTGCTATCAAGTGCTATAATTGGTGTCATTATCTCCTAATTCAATTGTAATCAATGTGTCCACCTTTGAACGATGAAGGGTTCAGTCGGCCCTGGTGGGAGTTAAACCTGCTGACTGAAGGCAGATGTTTGGGTACATCCAGTTTTCCAAATGACATTATGCTTTACTGCCCTCTCCTTCTCAAATCCCCTCTTCCCCAACAACCGTCTTCTCTCCAAGAGCCCAACCCCTGGGGGAGTTGTTAAATTCTCTTGCTATGTTTCTCACTGTTTTCCATACTGAAAACGCCCTGCTTGCTGGAACATTCTAGATCTATACTATGATAGATCATGCGCTGCTTTACAACATTACTCTTTCATCCCTATGAATGGAAATATGTGCTTGAAAATGCACAATTTGTGTCCAGTTTTCAAATATATTTGGGGATGTAGCCCATGTATTCTATTCACATGCTGCACTCGCTCAGAGCAATATGGGGCCCGTCCGAAAATATTTTAGAGAGTCACTTTTGATTCCCAGTCCATCCCTGGCTATTGGAAAGTCGTTGCCTCACCCTACAATCCAGGATCAAGACACTAACCAAGCCAGGATAACAACAACCACACCTCCAGGTTAAATATGACGATGTATGACAAACGTGAGACAATCTTAAAAGAAGTTTGTTCAGATACTTTAAAAGCCCTTTATTGTAAGTGACTTGCAGATCATAAAACTACCCTAGGGATTGACTCTGGGCATTATGAGAAACATGAGGGTGTCTCACTGTCTGAATCCTGGAGCTCCCTTTCGCATGTGGCCAAGGCGCGGCCATCGCCCTTGGATCCAGATCCTGGGGGTGGACGAGTGTGGGAAGATCACCTGAGTAAGGGGTGCTCGGGAGTAGGATAGGGACGCCTGATGGCATGATGCGGTACACCCTTCTTTTTGACACCTTTTCCCCATCCTACCCAGTAGGGATTCTAGAAACTGAGACCTCCTTCCTTTCCTGGCACAGACACTTTCTCACGGACAACTCACCATGAGCGACAATGGATTAATACCTCCCTAGCCGACATTCCCTCTCTTACCATACACCATTTCAGAACCCATACCGTTACCCCCCTCCCAACCCCCATTTCCAACAGATACCAAACCGGAAGCGAAGCATAGGAGAACCGGGAGAAGGAAAGTACATATGTTGCCCTGTGCTCTACAACGACCAGTTTGTACACAACACTACAGTTATCCCCTCACCCTGATGGAAACACACATGGTTTTTCCAGTATTCTTCAGAAAAAACAACTCCTATAATCCCTCCACACTGTTTTTTCCCTAAAACCACTGGGACGACGAGGAGGAGAGAAATCGAGAGGATGAAGATTACCAACAGAGAACCATGGACACGGAGGATAGACCCCCCTGACCCCCGCACCCTGTTTCTGGATCAGACTGTCCCACTATGAGGCCAGGCAACGTCGGGCCCCCCGTCACAACCATGCACACCTGAATCTAATCACTACTCCAAGGAAGTATGAAAGGCGGAGGAGGAGAGCACACTATTGTGTGAGTTGGGAATGCTGGAAGATGCATGAAGCCAGAGGAAGACCAGAAAAGCTGCAGAGATCCTGGGAGACCTGGAGGAGGAGAAAACCGCCCTCCCACTGGTCCTTTGAGTCCAGGAGAGACTGCATTGTGGAGAGAGAGAGCTGTACCTCCAGAAGGCAAGGCCAGGGGCAGCTGGGGTTGCCTAGCATTACCCACAGCAAGACTTCTCCCCTGGGCCAGTCAGGCGTACCCAGGTCTCTGAGGCTCAGCAGAAGAGACCCTGACCTCACTAGCTGCATCTTTTGTGCATGCGATTTTTGCATTAGTTAACAGTCAATTTTTTGTATGTTAGATTATTTTGATCTTTTTCACGATATGTTTTATTTTGAAATGAAACTGAGTGACATGAAGAGATTTGAATTTAGAAACATCAAATGTCTAAATTATGTAACAGGTATACTTGTTTGATTTTAAAAGAATATATGTATTCACTTAACAAAGAATGTTGATAAAAATGAATGTCATATGATTAACCAACACCGATCCCCCGTCTTTGATACAATAAATGGTCCTACTCCCATTAGGGGTAAATTGAGGGAAAATAATATTGTCCCGTTAGGTATCACTTCTGGTTTATTTTTTATAGTTTTATCTCCAGTTGCCCATGAAGAAGGGGATCCCACCTTATCGTTCTTGTAGATCATAAATAAACATTTCTGTGGCAAGAGAGGAGCTAGAGATGCAGCCTTGCCAGTGGGTTGACAAAGATTCAAGTTGCCATTCGACCTTGAACCCAAACCTATCTGTTGCAATGCCTTCCTTCAGTTGACATAACCCTGCTGCTTTGAGAGCGATGAAGATTGATCTGGTTACAGCAAGGCGAGCCAGGCCGTGGATGGTTTGGAAGTATGCTCTAGTAAACAAAACGTCTTGCCTGGATTTTTGTTGTTAAGAAATCTAAGCTGACAGAAATTAGGCCACTTTTGCAACTGCCTCACTCACCTCCTGAGCTGAGGACATCTTTCTTAGGACATTGTCCAGCTAGGGATAGAACCTTTGGCCCTCCTCCCAGATCTCCTCCATCAAGGGAGCTCGTATTTTAATGAATACCCTTGGTGCTGAGTGGAGCCCAAAGAGTAGACTGGTGAATTGATAATGGAGACCCCGTATGGCGACCCTGAGGAATTTCTGATGCCCATGAGGTATTGGGACATAAATATAACATCATTGGGGTCCAGGAATGCCAACCAATCCCTCATGCTATCAACTGAATGATGTGCTGAATTTGTTGTTGACCACATTCCTGTTCACCTCCTTGAAGTCCAAGACCAACGTGTATCTGCCTGAAACCTTGGGATCTAGAAAAATCAGGGACTAGCACTCCTGACCCAAGTACGGCCGAGGGACATGACTGATCGCCATCTTCCATCTAGGATCGTGATTTTCCTGTATCATTTAGACACTCTTCAGTGGATCCAGAGACCTCATGATGATCTGAATTCCTGCGTCCAGACTGCAAGAGCTGTATTCCACTCTGTAGCATCCCTGAATTATACCCATGGATCCGTTAGGAAGAAGTTCCATGTTCCCATGACCCCCCATCACCCGAACCCCCAACTGGGACTTATGTCGCTCAGGAACACGCTATTTTGAAAGGAGGCGATTCTATGATGATCTGAGCAAGAGCCTGCTGCTTACCCCCAATGGCTGGTCTACACTGGAATGTCGGATGCTGGACTCTTGATTGAGAGGAGAAGATTTGTTTATGACTAGAGCACAGCTCCTTCTGTTTCATACAGCGTGTCCCTTAATGCTTCTCCTCCCTGTGCGCCAGGTGTACCTGGTCTTGGTTGGAGGCATAGCACGGAAGGCATAGTACTACATTATTCTACAAGATCTTAGTCTATAAGTGGCACAACATGACTTGGCCTGCAGACGTACAGAGGTGAGGTTTTAAACTCCTGCTCAGTCCCATACTACTACTAAAAAGTTTTCATTTTTCATATTTTATTTTCCCTTTGGCTCATTGAGGGGTCTTCTTACCCAAAGTAGAGTTGGTTTGATGCTTGTAGGACAGTGTCCCTTATGTGGGTGTTCTGCCCAGTTTGTATGAGATTATGATTTGGAGCATAGGGCAGGGCCCAATAGCTCGTGTTTGCCCCGTGTTATGTTATTGGGAGTACAATGCATACACCCGCCAGTCACACAGTCTGCTCCAGACTCGGATTAAACAGTCTTGCACAGACACCGTCCACATCTATTCATAAAAGTACACTAAAACATCTCGCCTGCAAGGTAATTTTTTTAGTCGCTAACACATTCTTAAAACGTGTGATTGATTTACAGAGAACTGTCAGTACTTGAAACAGAAAGATCAGGTGTTTTTAGAACGCACCCTCGATTTTCACTGGAATTTAAATCCACATTTATTTTTCAACAAACCTAAAGAACTCCCATCTTTCTTTTAGAAACTTGCATCTTGGGCTGAATAGTCAACAGACTCATTAGACGTCGTAGTAGGGCTGTCATGTTGAAAGCCACGTCTCAAAACTGCAGTGTCTTCCGAGTTTTTGCAGCAAGAAAGGAAGTAAGGAAATGACATCACCACATCCAGCACTGCATTCAAGAGTGCGACACGCTGGGTCATAACACTTTGCCAGTGACCCCAAGGTTACTTAGGAGTAAAGGAACAACACTGGCTTTCCTTCCCAGCCAATGTTCCTCTCCTGAAGCTCAGTGAACACTTCTACTACCCCATTGCAAAGATCTCCAAACACTCGCAGGTGGGAAGAAGTGTTTCCTGGGCAGGCTAAGGAGTGCCTGGCTGCAGTTTCAGCACGGCTGCAACATATGACTGGCTGGGCAAGCCAGGAATGAGAATAAGCTCAGTGATCGTTGTAAGGGAGGATTTGTGGAATGCTGAGAGCCTCAGGATTCACCATAACAGAAAAGGTCACAGGCAGCATGGGCGTTCGGTTTGTGGGACACAGCCTAATTAATAGTTTATTTGTATATCATTCATTAAATTTTACGTTGTATGGATGCAAATTCATTGGCTTATGAAATTATGTAATTATTGTCCTGTTTTGTGTTTGATACCATTTTGAATTATTTATGATGCTGTGATGTGTAAAGTTTATTTAAACTAAATCACATTGAATACAAAAAATAGTGACAGGCAACAGAATTACTATGCATTGATTGGGGTTCACTAATCTTAGGGAAATATGGCCATGTTCCTTAGAAACACTTAGGATGCTTTTGAGTATTTGGGTTTTGTGCACCCATGAGGTAAAGAGTTAGGAGACTTTTTCGGGTGATGGGGCAGCCACCTGTGAGGCATGGCAGGTTTGCATGGCAAACCCAGCAAACCAGAAGCAGCAACGGCTACCGCTAGTGAAAGATGTCTGCTAATAATTACCCAGGGCTGCAGGAGAAGGCAGCAATGCAGGGCTTTGGGAAGAAAGAAAGGACTCTCCCAAATGTCACAGTTTACTATGCTGTCACTCTGAAATCAGGAAGTTCCTTTCCCCCAAAGCAAGGTGACGCACAATAAAGCACTTTTATTTTAGTTTCAATTTTGTGAGGCCTCCAACCCGTCTCGCACCCAACCCCAACAAATACCCTGTGTCACCAATGGACTGGGAACCAGGCCGTTGTGTAGTAAACCACCAATGCTGTGGCAACACCCAAGATCACACAATAACTCGGTTATATAAAAAAAATAGAGGTGAAATTTTGAAATATGCGATAATAGTTTACACAGATTTAATTTCAATTTAACCAATCGAAAACATTCCCAATACCATACAAAATCCACAGAAAGGGCTTAATTTTAAACAATACTTTTCTCCTAGCAACCCCGCCTCCAGGCCTCAATTAATTATGACCCCTTTGATTGAAAGGCAAGGTGCAAGGAGTGTGAGCACTATGGAAACATCGTTTTGCTACCGATTTAAAAAGGTGCTGTTTGGGAAAGGAATTCAATGGCAAAAATCGTTTTGGGCTTGTTATTTAAAAGGCAAGGTTGGGACAAAGGAACTTGAATGAAAATCTTTTGTCGCTGAGGTTGGAGCTGAGGTTGGAGCAGTCTGTGCAGGAAGCTCTCCACCTAGTGTTTTCTGGCTCCATTTTGCATCCAGTCTGCTTTCTACTGCCTTGCTACAGAGACCATAAAGACTGCTGGGAGCCGCGGAGCGGCCGCGGAGCTTGTCGCTGATGTTGGAGCAGTCTGTGCAGTCCGTGTCAGACCGGACAGCCTAGACATGCAACAACTCCCAAGCCACAACGACAACAACGGAACATCAACAAATGGAAGGAGAGACGGACAAACGTTGTCTGAGAAGCTCAAAGTCATCTCTGTCCGCTCACCCAGGGGAGGGCCAGCTAGCCGAGAAAAAACGACTTTTATCAGCACCTTTAAGTCTATCTGCCATAGGTCATCAACGTAAGGGGGAACTGTCGCCCCTGGGACTTTCAAAAACATCTCTCATCACGGCACAGATAAATGGTGTAAGACTAGAGGCCCCGGAACAAAATGAAACTAAGGCGCGACGGCAACAACATGCGAGGAAAGTGACCGTGGAATCCGAGCGCCCACCGTAGCAGTCGGCGGTTAGATCCTCCCCGTCGGCGGCCGGAGGGGCGACAACGGGGAGTGATCCCGTGGCTGGGATGCCTGTGGCGCTCGAAATCTCCGGGGACAAAGGTCCTGGGCGAAACAGTGCCCCCACGAAGACGCCAGTGTCATCATCAACAGACACTGTCCCCACAGAAGAACAAGTGGAAAACAGCACGGGGTCCAGTGAAAAGAAGGCACTCCGACCCACCCCTCAGGCGATCCCAATTACTGAGGCGGGGGCCCACTTGTCTCTGCTGCCGTGCACTAGCGGAGGGCCGGCGGAGCTGGGGGGTGAGCGAGGCTCTGCCGCTCCGGGCCCGGAGGGAAGAGCCGGGGAGGGCAGAGCAGGGCCCCCGTCGACGAGGAATGGGTGTGTTGCTGCTCCAGACTCGAGGGTTCTGTGCGACAGCGAGTTGGAGGACGGCACAGGAGACATTCTGGACACCAGCGCCGGTTCCCAGGGCTCGCGCATGAAGGAAGGGGCTGCGAGCATAGATCGTTTGAAGGACAAATGTAACCCCGCCAAGAAAACCGCAGCACCCGCAAAAGCAATTCAGGCGGAAAAACAAGAAGGCTCTAAACCCAACTCAAGCACTAGGATGCCAGGGCGTGTGAACTCTGCCCATAGACGTATGAATAAACATAAGAAGCCGCAATTCTCATCAATCAAAAAGTTCTTTCAAAGGAAAGCACTCCGCATCCCTGCAAATTACGTGTCAAATAACCTTGGAAAAAGAAGTCACGACCATCTGGAAGAACTCTCGGATGCGGAGATCCTTGAAGCTTTAAAAGAACCAACTCCAGTATCAAAAGTGAGGAAAACAGGGGCAGCCGCAGGCGAAAAATCAACCTGCTGTAGATCAAACGCCTAACCCTTTGGAGTCTGAGACGGAATCTCCAGCAAAACAACAAGAGGCAATCAATAAAAATAAACCACATCATACAGAATGCCCCTCAGAAAGATTTGGAAAAGAAAACAATAAACAACTGTTCGAGCCCAAATAACTCACCCATGACTAATACTATACCACTTGAGGCCAATAAGGATAGGCCCATACAAAACTCGCCAGAAGGAGATGGCAGTGTTTTTGACATCGCAAACTAGGAAAAAGGGGTGGCCAAGGAGGACACAGTTGCTGGTAAACAAATCTGTATTGAACACCATCTACCAAGGGGGGAGCTCCCGAAATGGGGTGAAACTGAAAACCCAAAACGACAAGGAAAGGACAAACCAGAAGAGGATTCTCTAGGGAAATCACGCAAAAATTTGCCAATTACATCAAAATCCTATTCACCAACAAGAGCAAACACCCAAGAAGCATTTCTAAATTCATCGAATAGGCGCCAGAGCTATGGGGATTACCGGCCTATGACGCCAAAAGACACTCTAACAAAAAAACATGACATGACCACTGTTATGTCAGCGCTCACGATTGCTCTGCACCCATTCTGCAAATTGTACGAAACCATCAACGACACCCTGAAAGATCAGGCGGCCCTAATAGCAATGATGCATACAAAATGTACATTCCTAGAAGGATATATAAGTGCCGTAGAAAAAAATAAACAAAGAATGGCCAAAGACAAATCTCCAATCAAACTTGCAGGTGGGGCAGAGGGTAACCAAATTAGAACTACGAATGGCAACACAGTGAATAAACCACAAAAAATGGGAGTGATGGCTAAGTCAACGCAAACGGAACACACAAAAAAAACGCATTGAGTGAGGATCAAAACGGCAGCAATTTCAGCATTTTTAACTCACACAGCAATAAGGAGGGAGGAAAAGTCAATCTACCGGAGGTCTTCTTCTTTAAAGCAACTTCCCCAACGAAAAAAAAAGAAGGGCTAAACTCGCCGGGAACCCAGAACGCCGGAAAAACCGACCCTAAGGTCCAGACGAATGAGGTAGAAATGAAAAAAACAGGGGCAGAGGGACAAAGCAAAACAAAAAAAATCAGACACAACCAAAAAAGTACTATTGAAACTAACCAAAAGGGTAAAGTCCAGTCCCGGAGGCGCAGCAAATTCCACTACAAAGACAACGGAAATAGTGGAGAAAGAAAGGGAAACCAAGAATGGATGGTCATTTCGCACCGTGGGTAAGAAGAGAAAGGATTACGAACCAAGCTCACGCCCTCTTGCTGACAATACGCCCAAAACAATAAATGACTTTTTAGCGGATGAGTCTGCCATGGATCTGTCGCTATACGAAGATAGCGACGAAGAAGAAAGTCAAAGAGGAGCTCAGAAGGAGAAAGACTTGAAGAGAAATTATGTGGAAGAGAGAAAGTGCAGAGAACCTTCAAGTGAAAAACATCGCAAGGACCTAGGCTCTGCAAAAAGCATCAATAACAGTATTACAGTAAAGGCAAATAGCGATGGGAACGAACATGCAAATAGTAGATCAAAAGTAGCAGACAGGGTGGCATACGAGCCTCAAGTAAGAACCGACAAACAGCGAGAGGTTGAAAGGAGGGAGAAAGTAGACACCCGAAGGAGACATCCATCGAAGGAAAGAGGGAGACCTTCCAACCACAACAGAAAAGAAAAACCCCAAAGCCTTGTAATCTTGAAATTAGAACAATCTAGCAAAAATCGGGAAAATATGGTCCTAAACAGGACGGCGGTAAGAAACATCTTCAGCTCGACCACGTTACTAAACATCTTGAGGGCAGAAGATTACGTAAGGGTAGAACCTTATCATAGAGGAGAAACGGCAAAGGCATACATCCATATGAAGGCCAGGACCATGCCCCTGTCAATCAGCAAGGCGATTACAGAACTCTCCAAAAACGGCTTCCTCCTATCAATATGGGATGACTCAGAAATCAACTTAGCGAGCGAGGCGGATGATCCAAAGCTCTCAAGTAGAACTAGATCACCTCGATACAAATCGAAAACGGAGGAGCTTTATAATTCCCGCGCAGACTACCAAGGCATATGATAAAGCCGTGAGCCCACACCGCCAAAGTAGTGCCTAATCCAGCAGAGCCAAATAGGCAAGGTGCCAAAGAGAGAAGAAACAGTTGTGACCCACCTCAAGATCTCACAACCCCAAAAACAGGCAAGGGATCTGACAATAGAGAAGAAAGAACTCCGATAACAGTAAAAACTGCCAAGGCACGAGACAGCCAATTAACACCTAATATCATGAATCAGCAAACATTGAAAACAGGAACAGCTGTCCCTCAGATGAAGCAGTTATGGGCGTGGCTACCAAAAACCATATCGGCATATGCCAGGAAATAGCAGCCAGTCACCCTCGGTGAGGACCCTCGAGCGACGTGTACGCAAAAGAAGCAATTATCTTATACATTGACCATGGGATCATGGAACACGCGAGGCCATCAACATCTACTAGAAAAAGGCGATGTAAATTTGGGCAGTTTCGACACCTTAGCCCTACAAGAAATATGGCTGTTGGAAAAACCCCATCTAGATGGCTTCTCGATTGAATTCTCCCCCGCAAAGAAAAGTGAAGGGGGTCGCTCGTCCTCATGTATTCTCCTAGCGGTGAGATCAGGTAGCGGCGTCAGCATTAAAAACACGCTGTCATCATCAATACACCACTTAGCAATACTAACAAAATGGATGTTCTCGAACCAACATACCGAGTGTACCATAGAGCTACCAGTAGCAATAATCGCTGTATACTGGAACCCAAAGAGCATCTCAGATGAGGATTTTTTGAGGAGCATAAGTGACATATTGGACCAATTACTAATAGAACTAAAAGTAACGCATATTATAATATGCGGAGACTTAAATGCAAGATGCTCTTCAAAAGGGGCCACTGGACACCAACCAACAACTCCAGCAGAAAAAAAGGGGCGAGAAATGGCTCGATTTAATGACCTCACGAGGATGCCACGATTTTGACTAGGCCTTCCCGAAGCAAGATCGGGTCCCGTCATGGGAAAGAGACACCTCCAGTGCGACCATTGAGTTTATCTTTGCTCCAGACAACATTTTGAGCCTTGCCTCAACATTCGATATTGTGAAAACAAAAGCGAGCGACCACAACCTACTCAAAGCCACATGGGAAATGGGGGAAAAGAGAGCAACTCCTCTGTGAATCCCATCTTGAATTATATGGTCAAGGGAATCGACTTAAATTGACAGCGGAGCGAATAAAATCACTGAATCAAATTTATCGCAAAGAAGGACAATGTAAAGATACATCGACAGTCAAAATCCCTGATTACCAACCTCTACTCAGCCCTTTCAAAATAAAAATGAAAAAGAAAAATGTGATCAGGAAAAACATGCAAAGCCATCAATATGACAAAATCTTAGTGAGAAGAAGAGCCATAGTAAGAAGCCTAACAAAAAAGGCAAAAAAAGCAACATGGAAGTGGACTTAATAAATGCATATAAGGCGAGAAATGATTTTCGAAAGTGGCTGAGACAGCACCGAATCTCCCTGTACCAAAAAGACGCAGAGGAGATGCTAAAGAAATTAGGAAGCAAAAACACAGGATACTTTTGGTCCCTTATCAAACAATCAGGGGCGCACCCTACGCCGTCGCAGGCAAATTGCGTGAGTGAAGAAGCATGGGTGGCACATTTCTCAGTCCTATTTCAAGAGCCGGACGAAAAAAAGGCAAGTGAGGAAACAGCACAACATCAGGAATGGCACAACTTCTCTGATGAGGACGACATCAAAGGCATCATAAGGAAACTAAAAACCTTGCGCGCACCAGGCCCAGATGGTATTTCCAAAATAGACCTTAAATCCTTCTCGGAAGAGTGGGCGCCGTTCATCAGCAAAGTTTTCGAAAACTGTGCCACAACTAAAACAGTGCCGGTAACATGGACGTCATCGGTGGTGGTACCCATCTTTAAAAAGGGGAGTAGAGCTGATCCAGCAAATTACAGACCGATAGCGCTCCTGGACTGTATAGGCAAAGTTTTTGGTATGCTTCTACTCAAGATTTTCCAAGCCCAGTTAAAGTCTGCTCCATTGCACGATCCCTTTCAAGTTGGCTTCCAAAAAAACGCGGGTGCATCAATCAACATCATGATTCTCAGCCTTCTGAAAAGCAAAGCGCTAGAGAGATCATCCAATACCTATCTACCCTTTATTGACCTCACCGAGGCTTTCGACAAGGTGAATCGAGCTTTACTATGGCACAAACTCGAAGCAGCAAATTGTCCGAAAAACATCTTGGCCCCGATAACAGCACTCTATTCTAACACATCGATGAGAGTAAAATTAAATGGTAAGGGCCTGCTATCGACTAGTATTCCAATCACGAGGGGCGTGAAACAGGGATGCCCTCTAGCGCCAGCTTTGTTCACGGCATTCATCGGAGACTACAAAGAATCAACGGAATTGGTCAGGGCTTTCCCGCCAAAGGTTGGGTCTGCACAAGTCCCTAGAATCCTTTACGAGGACGACATTACCCTGATCGATCAGACTCCAATAGGCCTCAAACGCCAAATGACTAATCTGGTCGAAAAACAAACTTCTAATCAACATTGAAAAAACAAAAATAGTGATTTTAGACAAAAAGAAAAAGTGTGAAACAACATCATCATGGTCGTTGGACAATATGCAGGTGGAAGTGGTCCCAAAATTCAAATATCTGGGGGTCATGCTGGACAACAACAAACGGGAGACAAGCATGCAAAACTTTATCTGGTCCAAAGCCCGTACAATGACCACACAGGCAAGAATGCTGGACAATAAGTTTGGGCGTTTCTCGCTGCTACCAGTATTAAAATACTACAAGGCAAAGGTCATCCCGTGCCTGACATATGGAGTTGAAGCCATGCCTCTTCTGCCGGTAAAAATTTGGCCAAAGATTGAAGCCTTTTTTTGGAGGTCGTTGTTGTCGGTTCCAAACTCTACTTCACTACCGGCAATAAGAAAAGAGCTGGGATTGATCTCATTAAAAGCCGTGGTGGAAAACAACACTTTGTCCCTATATAGGAAAATCCTCATACCAGAATCACCAACCCTATACAATTTGATGGCGATGGAAATCAAAGCAGGCAACTCCAAAACTCTGACAACATGGGTGGACAAAAAGAAGGCTCAACTAACTTCGGTCGCTTGCACGCAAGAGGAGCTGTTGACCAACCCTCTTAGAGTAAAGAGAAAACTGGAGGAACTAGACTGGATTGCTAACTTAGAGATGGTTGAAGAGAACAAACTTTTAAACCATCCACCTCCTCTACAGAAAAAATACAACGATCCGGCCGAAATTTACAAAAAATTCCCTTGTAAGCCTCTGAGACAGCTCTTTATGAAAGTGAGGCTAAATTTGTTGCCAACCAACAAAATTTTGTTCATCAGTGGAAACAGTCCATCAAATTTATGTAGACTATGCAAAAAGGAAAAGGCGATAGAAACGATTAGACATCTATTAACTTCCTGCACGGCGCTGAGAACACTGAGAAAGGCCTATTTGTCAACTGTTCTGGAGGCCTCAATCTTGCCGGAAGAGGAGACTTGGTGGAAGCGGCTAATTAGCGGACAAAAAACATCCTGGGCAATTGCCACTGCAAAGATTTTGCAACAGGCTTTCATCTTGATAGAACAAAGTAAAGAAGAAGTGAAAAGCTAAGCCATACAAGTGCTCCTCTCTACGGCTCTCGTGACGAAAACAGAAGAAATAGACTTTGACAATTTTGTTAAAACCAATGAATCTTTGGTAAATATAATAAAAATAAAAGGCAGGGCAGGATAACTTGGGGTCAGAGGAAAATGGGAACCAAAAGGCAAATTTTCGTTTTTTGTACCCACATACAGATGAGAACAATACTTTGTAATTCTGATTTAAAATGAATGAGGAATTTCGTTTTTGCACCTTCCACACTGACTTTAAAGGTGGTGTTTTGTGGATTACTTCCTTTTGTAATGTTATGTTACTTTGCATTTATATAGTGCCTTATGTATCATTGGTATGATCTCAAAGCGCTCGTAGGTTGAACGCCCTCGGGAACTGTAGTTCAAGTCAATTGAGAGGGAGGGGGAGAGTTGTAAGGTGCGTGGGTGCACCGGATATGTGTGCAGCTGGTGTGACACTTGCATGATAGCTGCTTCTTAGCGGTAGGTGTGGTGTTTGGGAGGTCAGGAATATGTGTTAATTCTGGAGGGTTGACACCCAGACTGATTTCTGGCTGCGTTAGGCCTGAGAAGACGCTTAGGCTAGCGGTGTGTGCTCAGCTGGCTGTGCTTAATTAGGATGTTGAGGAGTAAGAGGCAGGTGTTAGTATGAGAACAGCTATACCGAATGTGTCATAGTATCGCTGTGTTCTATTTGAGTGGTGGTGTATAGGAGAGAGTAAGCGTGGTAGTGTGATATGGTGGTTTTCAGTAAGGCCCATCCAATTCATCCATTCGAGCTGAGACCAACCACTCACCTTCCACCGCCTCCACGTGTCCTAGGCCACTCGCCTCCACACACATCAAGTATCTATGTGTGTTCAGCTATCCATTACCAGGAGACAAAGAGAAGGAGGGAAAACCTGGCTATTCTTATGCAACCATTAACCACAAGCCAACTCGACACAGCCACCCAGAAAGCATCCCACAATCGGCCCCTACAATTGGTGCCCCCAGTGCTAGGCCCGCCATCAATGGGCTACCTCCGACCAGCACCCAACCCTACAGCAATCCAAGAGTGGCGACCCCACAAAATCGCTTCGCAGCGTCGACCCCCCCATATCACCATCTATCTAAAAGTAAGAGACATCTGTTCCACCAGTTTTACTCCCTGTTTTCCACCACTCACAGGTGATCAATGCGCAAGGTGCCGGCGGCAACAACTGCCGATGTAGTGTTTGTAAGAGGCAACAGTCTGACCCTGGTTAAGGAACGGTGAACCTTCAGCCAACTGCTGCAATTTGCTTGGTTTGCACATGGCTATTATCATAATATGCCAGGTAGTGGAATATGAAAGCCAGCAGCATGCCAGTTGTGTTGGGCACAGTATATAAATATATCAGGTAATGTGCACCAGATTTGTTCAGTTTGCATGGTATGTTAATTTACTGGTACAATCCAACCAACAAAGGGCAGCTCGTGTTAGGCAAAGAGTATTATGAAAAATACGTATTTCACTTTTGTGCAGACGATTTCCCCCAGCATGCACAGTGGCTTGACTCGCAATAATCAATTAACCAAACGATGTGCCCTCCACTTCAAGGAGGTCAGGTTGATACTTCAGTTTCCTCCTTTACAAGCTCCCATTTCGTAGTCTTGTGTACATCAACGGGTACAGCTAGAAAACATGAATTTTGCTCACCACAGGAAGACTCATCAGACCCATCAGTAAACTGGCTAAGTCCATCACAACGTAAAGAAACAGCAATGCTGCAGCCACTCTGGCACATAAACTGGTTACTGGAGCAATTGCCATGGCATTCTGGGACGATCAATGGGATGATGGACACTCCCCCTGCCCCTTTTCTAACACACTGGGCATGAGGTATTGTTTGTTTCGAATTCTAACAACCCTCATCCCTTGATTTTCTATATGGGAATTAATTGATTAAAGTAAATCAAATGTGCTAAGTATCTGCACAGTTTCCGCCCTCCACACACTTTGATGGAAAGTTTTAAGAATGGCTGCTCCCAACACAATGCAATTTCAACAGAGGATGGTTTTCTAATGGGGAAATGGGTTTGAGTAACATTTAATAAATTGTGCGAAGGGCCTACCAAGTTCCACCCTCCTCTACCCACTAGTGGAAAGGGATAAAGGCAGGTGGCTCCCCACACAATTGATGGCTTTGGGTTATCTACTTACATGGGAGGCTTTCGTCAGGGAAAACAGCAGGGCTCCTCTGAGGACAGCACAGCACAGGTCTGGTCAAGGCGTTTTTAGTCAGGGATTTTCTTCTGCACCCGGACCCCTTCTGCTCCTCTGGTTTGGGTCCCAGCTAGCTTCTCTATGTCCCTGCCTCTGTCTCCAATTCAAGGATTGAGGCCTCTGCTAGTTGTTACTCACAAGAGTCCAGCAGCATCTCTCTCCCAGGATAATTCACAAAAAGCACAGTTCTGATGCAAACCCAGACCTTTCAAGGGCTAGTGACACAGCAACCTTGTCATAATTCCTGTGGCCAGGATTGGCTAGCATGTTCTCTTCACCTCACACAAAAATGCCCACTGGCTGCTGATAGGACCAGAAGTTGGGAGATATGCATGATGTCGGCTGAGGGAGGGGAATAGATGCATCATTTCAAATTGAAAAGGATTTGTTCATCTTTTGTTCTGAAAAATCTCATACTGCAATAACTCCCTTCGTCTTTCAAATAACCCCATGATGATATATATATATATATATATATATATTACACAGCCACAGTAGTCAGTAGTGGCTGTGTAGTTATGGTTAAGTTGCTGTTTCCATAGGAAGAGCACTTTTTGGGCGGCCTATAACTCTGCTCCCCTTGGACAAATCCTCACCAGATTTTGCATAACAAGTATATGGGCCACTCTGAATTCCTTTGCAGAGTCTGGTGATGTTTGGTCCAGGGGGGAAAAAGTTATAGGGGGATCCCAAAACATCTTTTTTTCCCCATAGACTGAATGGGGGAAAAACTTTGCGCATGCCTACAGGCCAAACCGCTGGACGGATTTTTACCAACTTTGTGGCAGGGGCGGGGGCTTGGTCCCAAAAGCATGCTTTTGTAAATTTGGTGATAATCCGTGCAGTAGGTTTCTTTAAAACAACCAAAAAGTAGGTCTAAAAAAATTAGTGATATCTATGTCCGCTACATGGTCACACTTCCCTGTTCACTCCGCGGACAAGATACCGATTGGCTAAGGGGCTGGCGTCATGACCGCAGAAACGCAATGTCTCCGCTGATTGGCTGCAGTGAGCCATGTTCTGCGTCAGATTGTTTGGATGCGCCCAACATCTTGGATCCGCCGACAGCGCAGCGGCGACCAGCGGCAAAATGCTATTTCGGAAACTGTTTTGCTGTGTCAGTGCTTGGGGAGGTCCATACAGTAAGAGATGGGTGAACAACTGTATTTGTTCAGTCTGTAGGTGTTAATGATGTATTCCCTATGCCCGCCTTGTTCGGGATGTACAGATAATGTGGGGTCTCATAAGGGTAGTACTTCAGTCCGTACTGTGCGCAGGCAACTTGAAACTGTTCTAAGGACACGCGTGGTGGTAGCAAACATTGAAATTGAGTACATGCCGTAGTTAAAAAAATAAATTCTATGGGTGTGCTATTGATTTATACGCCGCCATGGGTGTGACATTCTGCGCTGGTTGTGGCCAGGGCCTAGAGTCTTGGATGCATGGCAGTAGGCCATACTTACAAGACTCTAGGCCCTGGCCACAACCACCGCAGCATGTCACAGCAATGGATACACCTGTAGTATTGCTTATCGCTCAGATGGTTGTGGGGAGTGTGTAGAGTCTTGGGTACATGGCAGAAGCCATGCACCCAAGAACAAAGTTATAAGCACTGGAGTTATAAGCCACTATTGGTTTTATATACTGCACACGCATTCATTGAAATATCTATGGCCTTACACCCAAGACTCTAGCCTCTGGCCACAACTACTGCAGCATATTATAGCTATAAGTACGCCCGTAGTATAAAACATCATTCAGGTGGTTGAGGGGAGAGCCTAGCGTCTTGGGTGCATGGCCGTAGTGAAGTTAGAAGCCACAATTGATGTGATACGGTGTGGTGGTTCTGGGCAGGAGCTACAGTCTTGGGTGCATTGCCGAAGGCCATGCATCCAAGAACAAAGTTATAAGCTCTGAAGTTATAAGCCAACATGGGTTTTTTAAAAAAAATTTTAACACCTTTATTTTAGTTTTAAGAGCATAGTAAACATATGGATATTAACAACCAGTTATTAACAAGCGTACATTATTTAAGCCAGCTCAATTACCATAAACCTGGGATTTCAATGCAATTTAAATCCATTGCTCATATTTAAACCATACATTGTAAACCGTAACTATTCCCCCCCCCCCCCCCCCAAACATATTCCAACAAATGGGTGAAAAAAAAGTTCTGCTTTGTTTCGAATGGCCAGCTGGTGCTAGTAGGATCGCTCTCAGGTTTAATGATCATATTTGTCAAATAATAGAAATTGCACGGAGTGCTCTGGGTTTGAAGTACATCTGCTCTCTGCCGTCCATAAATTCATGTAGTGGAAGCCAAGTATTTAAATATTTCGAGTATGAGCCAAGGGCTATTGCTGTCACCTTCTCCATAGCCATTACTCCCCACAGTCTCACCCACCACATGGCCACTATAGGTCCATCCTTGGTTTTCCATAATTGTGCAACCGTGATTCTGGGCGCACTCAACATATGAGTGATAAGTGTGGCCATGGGTCCAGAGTTTGCGTAACAACCCTCCAACGCTTCTCCCAAGAGCACCACTAGTGGGTCGAATGGAAGTTGCGTGCCAGTTATGTCTTTAATATGACTTAAGATCTCCTTCCAATATGTTTCGGCTAGTGGGCAGGACCACCACATGTGAATAAAGTCCCCTGGAAGGCCACAATTTCTCCAGCAAGTTGCAGGGTATTCTGGGTTGATGGAGTGTATTCGAGCGGGCGTAGTGTACCCATGGAGACATAGTTTATATGCTGCTTCTTTAATTGGGATGCATCTATAACTCTTGGCGGTTCTATGCCAAATGCGGCCCTAGGCGTCCCCGGGCATTGGTCTGCCCAGATCTGTTTCCCACTTCTGCATGTAAAAGAGGTTTTCCTCGGGGTCTGTTCCCCCCATTAGGCGATCTAGTCTGGTTATTCCATTATCTGGTAGGCCTTCTTGTATTGTTAGTTCCACCCCCGTTGGATTCCTGGTTGCCCCCTCTTTCACCTGTGCATTTGAGACCCAATGCCTGAGCTGGGCATAGTGAAAACGTTCTCTTTCTGGTATGTTAAACCTGGATTTGTAATCCTCAAATGTCAGAGGTGACCCATCCATGTAAAGATCCTCCAAAACTGAACTGTTTTCTCTGCCCCCCAGTGTGTCCAGAAATTGGTCTGCATTCCTGGGGTGAAGTCTGGGTTACATGCAATCGGTGTGAGTGGTACCCCTCCCACTTTGATCTTTCGGTTCCTCAGTACCTTATCCCAATACCAGAGAGTGGTTTTAGTTGATTCCAACAACTGACCACCTTGTTCCCTGTGACATGTGGCCAGGAAGCCCAGGTTTTTAAGGGGTATCTTGGTAGCGGCTTTTTCTAATGTGACCCACCGATTTCGGTCTTCTCCAGCGGCCTATTGTAGCATTGGGGCCACCTGTGCTGCCCATATATCTACAGAATTCTGGGACCCCGAGTTCCCCCAAGGCTTGTGGTCTAAAAAGTACTTTTTTAGGGACCCTCGGCTCCCCCCCCCTATGAAATTCATTACTTCTTTCTGTAAGGATTGGATTGCTGGGCCCGGGATTCTGATTGGGAGGGCACCCATTACATATAGACATTTAGGGAGTAGAGTCATTTTAACCGCTGTAATACGTGCTAGCCAGGAGAGTTCCTGCAGTTGGCAGCGTTTCAGGTCCCCTGTTAGTGTTTTCAGAAGGTCCGGGACATTGGCCCCGTATAGTCTATTGTAGCTGGGGGTCAGTTGTATCCCGAGATATTTTACTGCCTTGCGTTCCCATTTCAGGGGGTATTGGTTCTCCCACTCCAGAATTCGTTCTGGGATTTCAGTAATGTTAAGGGCTTTGGACTTGGGGTAGTTGACATAAAATCCTGAGACTTTCGCTAGCTCCTCCAGCAGTTGTATAGCTGCCGGTAGGGAGTGCCCAGTGCCCCCCCAGGAATAGAAGAATGTCGTCCGCATAGAGGGCTATTTTATGTGGTGGGATATTGCCCACCTCCACCCCATGGATTCCCGGATGATCGCGGGCACTGTATGCAAGAGGCTCCATAGCCATGGCAATGATCAGGGGCGACAATGGGCACCCCTGTCTTGTGCCTTTCTGGATGGAGATACTCTCGGTCAGTTTCCCATTGACCATTAGTCTTGTGGATGGGTTTGTGAAATTGGCCATTACATACGAGTAAATATTGGTCCACAACCGAATCTTTCAAGGACTAGCCTTAAAAATCCCCAGTGTAAGCTGTCGAAAGCTCTGGAAGCATCCAGAGCTGCCACTGAGAACCTTTGACCCGACCTCCGTCCCCAATTAATCACATCTATGGCCCTTCGAATGTTATCGTATGTGTGCCGCTTCTTTATAAAGCCTACTTGATCTAGATGAATTATCCCCGGAAGTACCGTAGCTAATCTCCAGGCTAAAATTATAGAATAAATATTTGCGTCCCCAATTAATAAAGAGATCGGGTGGTAGCTTGCACAATCCATTGGATCTCTGTCCGGTTTCAGTAGTAGTATTGTAGTTGCTGGACCCATATCCCCGGATATACACCCTCTGTCTCTAATGAGGTTAAATAGTTGGGTCAGGGGGCCTACTAAGATGAACCTAGAAGTTTTGTTGTATGCGTTGCTTAGCCCATCTGGGCCAGGAGTCTTATGTCCTTTCAGTGCCCCTATTGCCTCCCCTACTTCCTCCTCTGTTATAGGACCTTCCAACTGTTGCCTATCCGCCTCACTGATTTTAAAAAGGTGACTTGGGCTTCTTCCTCTAAGTTTTCTTTTTTAGATTGTTAGTATAGTATGAGAACATCACCTCTTCTATCTCTTTCTCCCCCCTCACTATATCCCCGTTCCGGTCGCGGAGTTGGGTTATCCGGTTCCGGAGTTTTTGGTATCGCAACTTGGCAGCAAGGAATCGGTTAGCTTTACCCCCATGTATATAGTAAAATTGTTTAGTTTGCACCAGAAGGTGTGCTGAATCATCTGCTAGGTGTGTCTCTAGGATTGCTCTGGCCTTCTTTAGTTCCCGCCATGCCCTCTGTGAGCCCCTGTCCTTGTATTCCACCTCTGCTTTCAGTATGTTGGTTTCCATATTGCGTCTCACACTTTCCTGACTCTTAATATAGTGTGACGTTTGGGCAATGAATTCCCCCCGTATTACAGCTTTGCTGGCGTCCCAAATGGTCAACCAGTCCATCCCGCAGTCATGCTTTCCCGAAAGTAGTTCTGTAGGGTTTGTTCTATACTTGTTCGGACCCCCAGGTCCTTCAACAATACTTAATTTAGTCGCCAGGGCTTATGGGGTTGTTGTTGTGGGTGGTCCAACTCTATTTTAAGTAGTACCGGGGCGTGATCTGATAGGTACCGCACTCCGATTTCCAATCCGGTGACCTGTGGGATCGCTGTTTCGGAAACAAGTATCATATCGATTCGGGAGTGGCCTCTGTGTACTGCAGAATAATGGGTGTATGATCTATCGCTTGGGTTAAAGAAACGCCAAGTCTCTAGGAGGTGTAGGTCCCTCAGAAATTTGGCGAGAGCCTGTCTGAATGTATGATCATTAGAAGTGGCTGGGAGTGTTTTGTCTAGTGTTGCATCCATTACTCCATTAAAATCGCCTCCAATTAGAACTTTTTCAATCCCCCATTGTGCAATTTTGGCCAACAGGTCCAGCAGAAAGTGGTGTTGTCTCGTATTGGGGGCATATATTGAGATCAAAGTAACCAATTGACCCATTAGTTTTCCCCCGAGCATCAAGTAGCGGCCTTCCGGGTCTCTTTTGATAAATCTCTTCTAAAAATTAATGCCTTTTGCCAATAGAATACCCACTCCCCGCTTTTTAGTCCCACTAGAGGCCAGGTATTGTATGAACCTGTGTTCATCCCCTGGTAGCAGGTGTGTTTCCTGCAGCCATACCATTGAAGTGTGCATGTCTCTCAGCCTGGTTACCACAGATTTCCGCTTAATTGGGGAGTTGAGCCCTTGAACACTTAATGAGACAAATGTCAACTCCGACATAACAGCTCAAGTATTGGCCCCATTCTTTGCTATCCCACTCACAGCTTTTTACCAGTTATAAGCGCTTTTAGAACTTGATCACCCAAGAACAAAAAACAAAGTCCCCCCCCCCTGTCCCAACTCTAAAATCAGAACTTCTCAAAAACATTTCCAACATGTTATATTCACAGTTTGTCACTGGGTTTTATACTCACCCGGGAAAATTGGGATCCGGACTCCTGTCTCCTCCCCCGGTGTTGCCCCCCTCTCCCCCACCTTTGGTTAGATGTTTGGTCAGTTTGTTTCCTGTGCATCTGATACAGCTCGAAATCACATCCTAAGAGTAGGTCTCCCCTTCGGCATCCCCTTTTTTTCCCCAAGGTCTTCCCTGATCTCTTGGCTTTTGGCGGTTGTTCAGGTGGGATCCGAAGGCTTAGGCTCCTTGTTACGCCCTCGCGGTCGGGGACGTCCTGGCCTCCACTGACCTTTTCCCAGTCTTCCTACTGTCTCTTCACTCCAGGATGGGGATCCTTCCTTGTCCGTGAGGGTACTCTCTTCCCCTTCCTGCATTTCCTCTTCTTTGGAGACGGAGAATTTTCGGCCCTTCCACTCAAAGCGTAGGCATGTCGGATGTCCCCAGCGATACCGCACTTCCTTAGTTCTCAGCCAGTCTGTGACTACCCTCAGTTTTTTCCTTCTGGCGAGTGTGGCTTGGGCCAGGTCTTGGAATAATTGGATTGAGGTGGAGCGAAACTTAATGGTTTCCTTTTTACGGGCCGCTCGCATGATGTCCTCTTTCAGTTGATATGATATGATATGATATGGCATTTGTAACGCGCCTATACACAAGTGTGGAACATATGTATCCTTGTTAGGACATCTGGAGTTAGATTCTTACTGAGTTGGTATGCAGAGTAAACGCTGTGTGTCCGGTCCAGCACAATTTCTTTGGTCTCGTCTGCGTTCAGGATGAATCGGAGCAGGTCCACGACGTATTGCTGCAGGTCAGGATCTGGTATCTATTTCGGAACCCCGCGGATGCAAATGTTGTTTCACCTGGATCTATTTTCAGCATCCTCCTGTTTACTCTGCATCCATTCCATTTGTTGTTCCAGCTCGAGAACTCTATTTGCCAAGATGTCATGCTCGTGGCTTTGCTCCGTCACCACTGTTTCAACTTCGTCAATCCTTTTTTCTATTGCCACGACCCCTTTGTTGAGATCCGAAATGGACTTGGCTAGACTATTTGCGCTTTCTTTGATGTCTTTTTTAAGCTTTTGCAGCATTTCCAGCAGGTCCGATTTCCGGATAGGTGGGTCCTCAGGTTCAACAGCATACTCCGGAAGGGGGGGCATGCACCTGGGCTTGCACCTGATTGCGCTTCTGATGGTCTGTCGTCTGCAACATGGCTTTAATATCTCCCGAGCCTTGGTTTTTGGTTTTCGTGGTTTGTTTGGACATCTTGAACGGGTTATGATGAACTTGTTTGTTGCTTCAGATTAGACTTGGCGTGGTAGGGTCAGAGTTGTTTGTCGCCTTTTCTCATCTGACGTGTTCCCCCTTTTTCCACGACTTTGAAAAGTCCTTTACAGACGGGTCGAGTGTGGTTCCCCACTTCCCGGCTTAAGGCTGTGAGGAGGGCAGCTGGTGTCTCTCAGACCGCCCAAGTTAGAGTTCTGTCGTATGGCCATTTTCCCTGCTTCCTTGTGTATTCCGCTCCTTTTAATTAAGAATTATATGGTGCAGTGGCGTTTGAGAAAGAGCGCTTGAGTGCAGCTCTTTCGAGTGTCAGAAGCGGTTGAAATACTCAGACCCCGCCGTTCAGATCCGCCATTTCCTGCTGCCGGCACTTCGTCTCTGTAGTACCCTGCCCCCCCCCGGAGTTGCGTCCCGGGCTACGTTTGTGGCCTCTCGCTACACGGGAGTCCCCCTCTCACCTCTGCTCACCGCCGAGCTCGCTCATCGGTTTCCAGCCCGCAGGTCTTTCAAGCCGGGGTCAGGGTCGGACCTCGCCCGCTTTCTTCCCTCCGACTCCTCCGTGGATTGCGGCTCTCCGACTGCGACATGCCTCAGGTTCCGGGGTGTGCAGCCTCTACCAGCAGTAGCCCATGCTCGTGCTACGCGCCTGAGAGGGGGAGCGCCAATCTTCTTTCCTTCATTTCTTCCGCAACTAGCCAGGGTCTGCAGGGACAGCGATGCGTTTCGGGACCTATCCATGTCTTTTCAGGATATTGCGGCCTTCACCTTACACGAGGAATGCAGCGGTCGCCATCTTGGTGGGAGATCGCTATGCGGGATTTTCGCCTAGAACTTCAGTTAAAGTGCCTGGTAGCAGCCGATTCCCCTCTCCATCGATGCACAAGGCAGTTATGACTACCTAGGTAGCCTTCGTATGATTTTTGGGTCGTTTTTGGGGGTTCAGGGGCTCCGGGGATGGGTGGAATCACGGAGCTCGCCGAAGAGCCATCCGCACGGGTCCTCGGCTGGCCACGCCCCCCGCCAACATGGGTTTTATATAGTACGGTGGTTGTAGGCAGGACGTAGACTTTTGGGTGCATGGTTGCATGCAGGCTGTAGGCCATACACCCAAGAGTGTAGACCTTGCCCACAACCATTGCAGCATATCACATTCATACATCACACCCATACAATCGATTATATATCTGGTAGGTGTGGACAGGGCCTAGAATCCTGGGTACAAATTGAGTACATGCTGCAGTTATGTTTCATTCAATGGGTGTGCTACTGATTTATTTATAAGCGACCATGGGTGTAATATGCTGCGGTGGTTGTGGCCAGGGCCTAGAGTCTTGGGTGCATGGCCGTAGGCGTAGGCCATACTTCCCAGACTCTAGGCCCTGGCCACAACCACCGCAGCATGTCACAGCAATTGATACACCTGTAGTATTTCTTATCATTCAGATGGTTGTGGGGGAGTGTGTAGGGTCTTGGGTGCATGGCTGAAGCCCAAGAACAAAGTAATAAGCACTGGAGTTATAAGCCACTGAACACCCATACATTGAAATTTCTATGAACATACCCCTAAGACTCTAAGGCCTGGCCACAACCACTGCAGCATATCACAGCTATAGATACACCCGTAGTATCGAACATCACTCAGGTGGTTGTGGGGAGGTCCTGCATTCATGGGTGCATGGCCAAAGGCCATGCACCCAACAGCACATTTATATGTAGTGTAGTTACAAGCAACAATGGGTGTGATATGGTGTGGTAGTTGTGGCCAGGACGTAGAGTCTTTGGTGCATGGCCTTCGGCCATGCACCCAAGAACAAAGTTATAAGCACTGGAGTTATAAGCCACTATGGGTTTTATATACTGCATACCCATACATTGAAAAATATATGGCCTTACACCCAAGACTGTAGCCTCTGGCCACAACTACTGCAGCATATTACAGGTATAGGTACACCCGTAGTATCAAACATCATTCAGGTGGTTGTGGGGAGGGCCTAGCGTTTTGGGTGCATGGCCAAAGGCCATGCTTCCAAACCCAACTTTATACGTAGTGAAGTTAGAAGCCACAATGGGTGCGATATGCTGTGGTGGTTCTGGCCAGGACCGAGAGTCTTAGATGCATGGACTGAAGTCATAAGCAGTGAGGTTATAAGTGAGCATGGGTGTGTTGTGGTGCGGTGGTTGTGTGCATGACCTAGAGTCTTAGGTGCATGGCTGCAGACCATGCATCCAAGAGTAAATTTATAAGTAGTGTAATTACAAGCACCATGGTTTTGATATGCTGCGATGGTTGTGGGTAGGACCTATACTTTTGGTTGCTTGGCCGCAGGGTGTAGGTGGTAGGTTATACATCCAAGGTGCTAGGCCCTGCCTACAGCCACTGCACCATATTACTGCCATAGATTAGACATGTAGGTTCGATTATGTATGACATGAGTGCAATTATACTTACTGTTTACTTTGTTGAGAATCCATATATTTCTTATATGACTTTAGTACTTGGCGGAAATATCCTTTTTTAATTTCTGTGATAAAAGAAAAGAGCATGTTAGTGTTTGTATTTCATGAAGATTTATTACATTGTACAATAGACATTGTAGCTTTTATTTTACCCTCATATTTAGTTTACAAACCAGTGTACTGTGCATTTTGCTCAGTTTCTGTGTTTGTTTTTCAAATCCTTGGGTCTAGGGGAAAAATAATCCTTGTCGGATTAAAAAAAACCTTTCTTTGCTATGCTACAAACTATTTCTTTGAGTGTTTCCTTGTTCTTTCTGATTAATATTATGTCTGTTGGCTTGTTGCAGATTTTTAAAAACAGTTAGAAACCTGTTGGCGTATTCTAACTGTGCATTTGTTGTTACGGATCTGTGGTATTCATTTATCTGTGTAGTTGATATACACTCTTGGGCAGTTAGATACCTGTTGGCATATTTTAACTGTTTATAGTCTTTTACTTGAATTTTTGGTAATGTTGAAGTACACATTATTTATTCAATTTTGGCTTTAAGAAGATTAAATACGCATTTGTAAGATTAGCTGCCAATCTCTGCTTTAGAGTAATGGTGCTATCATTACATTCGAACCATCCACGTTACTTTTTAATGTATGCAGTGTAGTGATCTGCATTGGTTGTAGCTCCTGCACGGTAGATTATACCTATTGTTGTAAAGGTTTTCTTTCCAAGTGACACTTGACCGTGTGTGAATCCAGTCAGCTTGTAGTTGTTTTTGGTACCATCTGCATTATAATGTAGAAACATAAGCATTATGTAGTTACTATGTGTTTGTATCAGTAAGGTGGAGCGATTATCTGAATTGCACATAGTACATAATCTGCCATGGTTTGCATTCTGTACAAGTTGCTGAAATGAAATGGATTCACAATTAGGTATCGATAGATACACAAATCGCTCATTTGGGATTTGTTCCTGTATCACATTGCTACAGAGAGTGCATGTATGTTTCCACATGTATGAAATCTGGAAGATATCATTTATAGGTATGTTTTTGTTTTCCAGTACTTGTAGTAAGTACATTAGAAATGCTTGTGGTTCTTGGTAGTTTATAGTGAATCTCACCATTCCAGCACAGTAGTCCAATTCTTGTCGTATTCTGTGAACACTGTACGTGTTGTCAGGATTGTTTGTTGTGTTTCTATGAAGAACTAACATTTGCAAACACAATTGGTCTGTACTGTGTAAGTAAATATTGTTAACAATTGGTGGCAATTGAAATAGAATATTCATTGCTACATTTGCACAGCAATTTACTCCAGTTTCATTAGAAAATTTGAATGGACCAACTACTTCTGTCTCTGAGTCCTTTTTTCTGAGTTTCTGTTCCTTCTTTGAAGAAGTACCTGATTTACTTTCCCTAATAGGTTATTCTTTGCTTGTGGTAATTGATGAAGTTTTAGCTTCTTTTGTTTTCTTTGAAGGATTTGCCGTCAGATTCTGTTGCATTTCTGTTTGAATGAGTTTTCTTTTACCACGTTTTACTTTTTCTGGAACAGGATATGGTTTCAGAAGGGGGGTGTACAGTGAACGCAGTCTATTGTATTCTAAAATTCAAGGAATATCAGCGTTCAGTTTACTTACACCAAAGTTGATTAGAAATAGACTGTTAAGTGTACGTAAGCGTGATAGTGTTACGTAGCTCATGCCTTCTTTAAGGACTGTGTTTCCTATATCCATCAATGCTTTGTCTAAGGTAAGACCTTGGGATTTTATGAATGATGACTGCATGTGCAAGAGTTAGAGAAAATTGTTCTCTACGTACATGCATGTCTTTGAAGAGAAGGAATCGAGCAGTTGAGCACCCTATCCTTTTCACTTCTGAAAGTTTGTCAAAGCGAATATTGACAAACTGAATGTTGTTGTCACGTGGGTATGTTTGAAAGCCAACAACTGTACCCAGTGCCCCATTAACTAGCCCTTGCTCCACGTCAAGGTTACGCTTAAGCATTACTCTACAATTTAAGGATAATTTTAATATTTTTTCCAGCCCAGCTGTGTTGGAGATTGAATTTACTAAGATATTTAGTCTTGTTGCGGCTTGCTCACACATGGGTAGTGTCATACCATGTACGTCTAGTTTGTCTGTGATGCAAATTTCCATTATTGGTTGTATTTATTTTTTTAACATTGTTTTATTGAATTTGAAACAGCTTGCTAGAGTTGGCATTAAGGCCATACAATTGATATGTTTGTGTGCTAATTGTTACATAACATCAGTAGCACATGCTTTATCAGCATAAAGTGCATGAATGTGCCGGATTTTCAATATTGCTTGTGCTTCTTGAGATAGTACACCAACTCTAATACTTTTTAAAATGTTGCCGCAAGTGAGATCTGCAGATTGCCGCATGTTTTCTGTTAATTCTCTGTATTGGAAATGTTGCCAAAGGTTGACATTTCCTATGCTGCCAAGTTTTACGGCAGAGTTTGTGTCCTAAAGTTTTAAAAATAGGTTCACCTTTCACTGGTGTCAATTGTAGAAGACCTCCGAAAACGATAATGTGTTTCCCTGCAAAGAGTTCTTCGTAGTTTGTTTTAAGTACTTCTTGCAATCTGAGGTGAATCAAAGCCAACATTAGGTTGGAGATCATGCTCACTTCATCTATTAGTAGCATTTTCATTTGTTTTAATATTCTGCGTAGTTCCATTGCAGCTTCTGCAGAAAGTTTGTAATAGTCTAATTTGTTTTGGTGTTCTACTGGAAGGAGTAGTAATCGGTGTAAAGTGACACCGCCTATGTTGTAGGCAGCTAAACCTGTGGGGGCAGTTACAACAGTTGACAGTTTGTTTGTCAGTTGTTGAAGGAACTTGCTGATGATTTTGATTAAGAATGTTTTTCCTGACCCAGCTTCACCACTGACGTACAGCAGTATAGGTTTGTAATTTTGGCAGGTACATTCCTTATTTTCGTGTTGTACACCATGTGCAATTTGTTTTGTTACTTCTTCAAAATTGGTGCGCTGATCTTTAAGTTTTGCTTGTTGTACAGTTGTCTTCTATATCTTCTTGATAGTGACACATGGTGTTTTCCACTTCTGTCATAGCTAATTCTGCCTCTTTTGCTATTAGAGGCTGTCCTACTGGTTCTTGGCTTCCTGTTACAGAAGGTTGACTACTGTCGGAAGTGTCCTTATCTAGTTGGGCCTGAAATTCTTCTTTGTGTTGCTGTTCATTTTGCAACATTGTTTTGTACTGCGTAAGTTCACATCGGTGATAGCGCTTTCATTTGCTTTGAAAGCATCTTCATAGCAGTCATAGTTATCTAGTATCTCTTCCTCTTTTCTCCATGGTTTAGAAAGTTGTAGCAGAGACATGTAATATAGTTCTTTCTGTTGAGGAGTTTTTAATTACAATTTGACATGATTAATTAAGGTTCATTTGGTAGGTTTCACTAAGCTGCCTTCACAATCTGTCACTCTATATCTACCTTTGCTTTCATCAGGTTTTATATTATTTTTGTATGCAAAGTTTTGAGCTATGTGGTATAGACACATGCTTTCCAAAGTGCTACTCCTGTTTGGATAGTATGTGTCCAGTAAATTGTTATTTAAAATGTGTTGGCTGTTGGGATCATTTCTGGCAGTTGTTTCTATGTCCTCATATGATTTCAGAACTTTTTCTATATTTAGCAGGACCAAGACTTAGCCATATTATGTTGTCTGATGTTCCATACAAAGCAGTACCAGTTAAACGATCTGCCGTTTCATAGGCACCACATTCTCTATGAGAGAGCATTTTTATGCCTAGGCTGTACAATTTCTGAGATAGTGTTTTGTCTGAAGATAGGTCATTCCAGACGCCTTGAAGCTCTGTTTTTTCTGCTTTTGTTAAGTAGGCTGTAACATATCGTGCAACTGCAGTGGAATTGTCTGCAATGTACTGCACATCTATGTTTGCATTCCATAAGAGGGCAATGATTGCATTGTAATCATTGATATATTTTGATTCTTCTGTTCTTTTTATGCAATACGTGTTGTTAGGTGATTTACCTTTAACACTATGTCGAACTGAAGACATGAAGTTGTTCACTTCACCTGTTTCTGTAACTGGTCTAGGGAAACCATAGCGGCATTTGGTGTAGTATTTCCCTTTGCTTTTGTATTTGCGACAACATTTGCCACATTTGTGTCTTTGAAATTGAAAAATCTGTTCATTCAGGTCACTACGTGTCCGTTGTGAAGGGATTTCACAAGTGACATATTTTTGGATGAACTGCAAAACAGTGGCATCACTGTTGTGACCAGATTTAGGTGCAGCTTTGATCCATAAAAGCATGTGAATATGTGGTGCTCCTCTCGCTTGGTATTCTTTTCTCCAAAAGAGGTGTTGCACTTCTCTGAGGGGAGGAACAGTTTTATTGCAAATAAAGTGTAGCATAGCAATGAAACGATGATGGAAATATCTTGAGACATTAACTGGATCTAGAGAGCAAGGTTCTCCAGGTGTTAATATATCTATGTTGGTTTTGTTGTTGTTTGATATGCATAGGAACTCATGTAAATCTTCACATGCATATTCTGCACAACTTAGTGTAACAAACCAAGTCGGTGGTCCAAGGTTTCTGATCATACAACGTACTTCTCTGTGCCGTCGGAACCAGTATTCTTTTGTACCACGCATGTTTGCAAACAGATTTGTTATACTTGATTGTAAAACCTCATCTTTTGCTTGTACTTTTTGTATTAATTGTGTAGCTGAGATATTTTGAAAAGTGGGTTCCAGATTTCAAAATGTGTGCAACTCCGTAACATAGGGTTGCTAGTTCACTTTCAAAGAGTAGGTGGAATATGTATTCCACATTTTGTCTAAATCTGGGATCTTGCAAATACATTCGTAATGAGCGGTATTCTGATGCTGAGTGTGTCTGTCATCGTATCCTCCGCCTTTGCCAGTAGGAAATAGCAGTGGAAAAGCACATGCTTCTATACTTTTTCCCATATGATCATTGGTGACCCTTTGGTTTGTCGCATTTGGTAATCTAGTGCATCATCTATGCTTTCATTGGAATGGAATGGATGAATTATGTAATGGTCCAAAAGAGTGGATACTGCAGCAGGATCCAGAAGTTCAAATTGTCCAGTTTCTGATGACTCTTGAATTATTTCAGTTCTTTCCCTTAAGCTCTCTTCAATATTTATTTCTTTGTAGTATTCGTTATTGTCTTTTAGATATTGCAAGACTTGTCTAACTTTATGTAAATCCACCAGTTGTTGGCAAATTTTTTGGTCTTTTGTTGGTACACCATTTACCAAGACAATTAAAGAATGCTCTATTGGACGTTGCACTCCTAGAGTGTGTACATTTTCTCTTGGATCTAATGGCAAATAAACTACTTTGCCACAAATGCCTTTTACCAATTCAGAGGGAGGTAATTTTGCTGTTTTTGGTTGAAGGCGTATAATTGCTTGAAATGGGTGAACTGTTTGAATTATGATGCTCTCATACAAATTGAGTTGTTGCAGGGGTTTTGGTAATGGGAACAATTCCAAATTATTTGTGATAGCACGTGAAGGAGTTTGGTTGTTGTCCAGTTTTGTACTGCAGTAGCTGCAACATATTAGGGGTTCACCTATTTGGTATTTGTTTTCTGCTAAAAGGTAGAGAGCTAATTCAAACCATTTAGAATCTTCATTGTCTTCTATTTTGTATGTTATGTCTATATTTATTGTGTTCCTTTTGTAAAACATTCTGCGGCAACACACACACACATGGTTTTGTACTTCAGTCGATGCACTTTTAAATTTTAGTATTTAATTTTGGTATGTGTGTAATAGAAGGTTGTTATGTGCAGATTTGTTGCTAGTCTGTTCTAAAACTATTGCATTTTGTAAGTGGCTTTCACTTCCAAAATATTTTCTCTGGATAAGGTTGATTTCTTCTTGTAGGTATTTGGGTGTACCATGCAGAAGGGTGTTATTTAAATTGGCTAATTCTAAAGCTGGGCTTTTAGCATAGTATATTATATACACTAGATTTCTTACATTTGAATGATGTATTGATATCCTTTTGATATCATGGAAGGTGCTTTTGCAAATAGGTCCTGAAATGCAGGCTAATGAATGTCCTGTGTATTTGCGCACTGGACAGATATCCATACTTTGCAGCACTTTCATTTTAATTTTGTCTTTACCTTTCACATACTGATTGAGGAACTGACATAAAGATTTGAAAGATTTGTAACCAATGTCACACATTGACGTGCACGGCCATTTATATACTGGACGGTCTGGTTCAGTCGAATTGAGAGGTAATTCTGAGTTTTCAGGGGATACTTTTCTAAGCAGTGTTTCTTGTTCCATCATGGTATTATTGATTTTTTCATACCCTCGTCCACTGCTATGGATGGCAATTGTGTTTGTTTGATTTTTTTTGTATGCTTCTTCATTAAAATATGGTTCTGTGGTTGTGACTCCATTCAGCTCCAAAAATATTTAAGAAGTTATTTTTGTTGACCTTCCGTTTATTGATAAGTGTCTTTTGTAGTTTAGTAGTTAGTTTTGTTAGTGGTTTCCTCCTATTTAACACTAATATGAACAACTTCCTTTTGAGAAGGATTGCGCTGTCTACGAGAGCTTGTAGGATTTATTTTCTACGGTAGGTTTTAATGGTTGAGGATGATTTCGGTCCTCTTCTTATTAGATTCTAAAGGACTCTGTGGCGAAACATTTTTGCTAAAATACTTTTTTTTACTATGGGTTCTTGTTACTATATCAGGATTTATAGGAGCATTGTTAGCAGTACTGGTAGCTGATTTTTTGTGAAGCGTTTTGTGTTTCGTGCCCCATTTTGATAGAGGAGGTAAATTTTCGGTAGTTGAAGCTTCCTTTGTTTCGCTAAACGACTGTATTAGCTGTTTTGTTCCAACATTCTCTACAAACTCTGCTACAGAAGGATGCTTACTTTGGACAATTTTATTTTCATTTGCTCTATTTCTGCATTCCTTTCTACGGACTTGCTTTTTGGTAGGCATTCTTTGGGGTCTGTTGAAAAAAAAGAAGGCATGGTTTGGTCTGTTGTACAATGTATGTGTGCTGTGAGCATGCGTGCATGAGTTTGATGGGGAATCTCTTTGTGGTGGAGTGTGAATGTGCATTGTGCTGTTACAATGAGTTGGGAAGGCTATTTGTCTGCTTGTTTACTACTACACTGTGCTTCAGATGAGAGTACAAAGTGAGCTAGTGGTGAGGAGAAGCATGAATAGTAAACATAATGGTATAAAATTGAAACAGCTATTTGTTTTCTAGTACTAACATTCTAAGGCTTCTGTATGTTATTTGAGTTCCAAAAATACAGGGATTTGTGAGCCATTCTGCCTGTTATTCTTTGTTTAATAAATGGGGATTTGTGGGTAGAATCGTTCAGAAATCAATGTTTGTTTTGGTGCGCAAATTAAATAAATAACCCACACAGTCTCTTTGAGGAACAGTAAGAATATAAAGGTAGTACTGTACTTACTTTTTTTGCGGAATGACCACGTTTCTTCGGATATGTCGTTTGCAGTGTAGATGCTGTTGATTTTCAGGAGACTAGTCTTCACTGCGATTGTAAAAAGAAGAAGTTAGTAACTTTGTGTGTTTAAAGCAGTGATGTTACTGTGTACGTTAATTTTGCATCTTTCGTCGGAGTACTCTCCTTTGATATCTCAACACAGTGCATGTGTTCATTTCACTTCACTATGTGCTGCCTTTGTATGTTATTTGCAGTATGTTAGTTGAACGTGATTCGCAAATGAGTATCATTTTTAGTTTATGAAAATACCTAGTTTTTTTTAAGCTGTGTTATCCATAGCAGAGAGGTTTGTAAGTGATAGGTCATTATAGTAGATGGGAAAAATGTCACTACTTTCATATTATAAGTACGAATCAGAAAAATCGGGAGACCCTCAGAGGGAGATGTCACCACAGCAATCAGGAGCGTTCATTTTTCTCATACGACCGCATTGGAAGTAGCATTAATGTAGGCGGTACACAGTAAAAAATGGTGACATTTTCTAATGGAAAATCGAGTTTTGCGCTAAATAGGGAGGGTTGTTATGTATATATAGGTTATGCGGCAAACAGTAAGAAGTAGTGCGGTTTGTCAATGAAAAAATCTGAAGTCTTGCACTTAAAGGGGGAGCGTTGGTATGTATTGGCTATGCAGATTTAGTGGCATTAATTTGTTTAAATGAAATCATAAGGGTTGCACATGTTCTCTGATTAAAATATGCATACGTGTACTTTATACTCATGCATGTGCGCATGCATGGAGCTGTACGTAGAAATCCACGACACTTGCACAGTAGCTTTTGAAGTAGGTGCGTTGCAATGATATGCGACTTGCATTCAGAGTGATCAATAGTACATTTGAAGTGCGAAATTTTGATGACGGAGTTAGATGTAGAGATGTTGAATGTGATTGGTGGATGGTTGTGTGACTGCTTAGCTGTGTCCAATGAGGGAATGGATTTGCGAGTGATGTGGAAAGGGTAGAAGGACTGGCTAAGAGTTACATGCCGCACGTAGACAGCGCTTGTCCGCGGGTAGGGCGTGTCACATATGGGGTTCTACGGCTAATCCAGCATGGAAAGGGGACTGCACGCATCAGCCAATCAGATGTTCACATTGCTCTTTTGTGTCGAAAGACGGTTCGTATACTGAAGATGGAAGAGGTGGAGAGAGTCAGGGTTTTGGTGCTTGGAGATATTTTTGTCCATGGTTTACAGCACTATTCCGAAAGTAGGCATGTGGCACACAATTTCGATGTGAGAGGAGTGGAGGTGGTGTGGAGCGCTGAGACTGATCGCAATGTTGCGGCAATTCTCCAAGTTTGCAGAGACATGCGTAGGATGACCACTCCCCATGTGGTACTTTTGCACTACGGTGCTTGCCATTTGGGCTACGTGAGTTCACGTACTTTGTTGGAAGATTTGGAATAGTTGGTGCAAGTAGTCATTAACATCTTTCCAAATGCGAAAGTAATTTTTGCTGGGTTACTCCCTAGAGGATAATGGGACAACAGTTCTGTTTTCTGTCCTGATCAAAGTATTGGGAGGATGTAATTAATCGCGGCATGCGTGCTTTCATGTTACGAGCTGGTATGTTTTTCTGCAGCCACAAGAACATTGTTCCCAGTAATGCGGCTTATTTTGAAGCAGATGGTGTTGCGTTATCTTCTTTGGGAAATGCCATGTTCTTTTGGAATGTAAGGCTTGCTTTCGAGAAGGTTCTGTAATGGTTGTAGGAGTAAAGTAAGAAGAAAAAATATTTTTAAAAAACAAAATAACAGGTGTCTGTAAGGCATCTGCCCAAAAAACAAAAAAAAGAAACGTCTCTTTTCAGAGCCCACCTTAAAAGGGGATTATAGTTAAATGTACAGTCGTCACGCTCTGATCCTCTACGTGTCCGCGGACATGGCGGTAGTTTGCAGGAAGCGCGTATTACCAATGGGGATTCTGGGGTGGAGACGCATGCAAATGACAATGTGCGAAGGTAGGGATTGGTCAGTAAAGTTCAGTGGGTGTTTTCTGAACAGAGAAATTTAGTAAGTAGGTCTTTAACTTGACAGGAGACCAGACAGCCATGGCTCTGTGTGCTCGAAAACAGATTATCTGGATTTTGAGAGACTCATGGATACATTGGTTGAAGGTGCATGCAGAAAGTTGTGGTCTATCTGCAGATATTGGATTTCCTCATGTGGAAGTCCACTGGCATGGCGTGCATGGAATGAGGTGGCTGGACTTGGTACCTCTCTGTGCTACTTTACAGACAGAGCGTCATCCTGATATAATGATCATTCATTGCGGAGGAAACCGTTTAGGCCATGTCTCTGGAATTTCTTTGCAATTTGCAATGAAGGATAGTCTTGCGAAGGTCATGGACATGTTTCCAAATTGCCAAATAGTGTTTTCCCGTATTGCACAAGGACAAATATGGCTGCGTTCTTCTGCATTTGGTCCACAAATGGAGAAAGCGAGGCGCAATGTCAATAAGGCTGTTTGTGCCTTTCTAAGAGATGTTGGCATGTTCTCATTCCACAATGAAAACATTTTGTTTCACAGCACTTTCATTTTTCGCAGAGATGGAGTCCATCTCACATATGCTGGCAATCAGATTTTTCTTCGCAATGTACAAAATGCATTGCAACCTTTTTTAGATTCATAGGCACCTATTTGGCAATCCGTTTTATCGAATCCACAGTTTTTGCAACACACAAAACACCACAGAAAGGCTCTTTTCAGAGCCACAGTTTACTCCCAGCGAAAAGTGCATTGGTTTTGCTCCACCTGCACCCTCCATTTTTGTGCGTCCTACGACTGTCCGTGGACTTTTTGAAAAATGAACGGGGGCTTACAACGGTCCCTTGATAGATCTATTGTTTAACTGAGAAAGGCGGCTCTGAAAAGAGCCTTTTTTGTAATTTTTGTTGTTTTCAAGTTTATTGCTTTTCAGCACACGACACACTAGGAGAGGAGGGCAAAGGAGGGTAAGGAAGGGACACCAGCCACGGGGATAAGAAAGGGCAGGTGGAGAGAAAAAGATGTAGGGTGGCCTTTACTTAGGTAGGGCGCAGTTCTTCTGGTGCTCCGTGACCGTAGCTTCAAAACCACTTCGAAGATTCTCCCCCCTGCAGAGTACTGCGTTGCAGTACATACACAATATTGTGACCCTCGAAAGTTAAGGGTCAACAGCATCGCGAATGGCTTGTGAGGCAGCTGGAGGGATGCGCTCCCCCACAGGAGTGTCTCTTGTGATGAGAGGATCGGACATGGAGGATGCTGTGGAGGAACTCAATCTACTACGTTCTTCACATGGCACCACCTTGTGAGAACAAAGTTAGGTGTCGCTTCATGGTTGTCATACCAAAGCTGTATGCACCAGGTCTCCCGCGACTCAGCACCAACTGGCACTGGTTATACCTGACCTGGTTTGCACGTGCTTTTGGTACGTTCCCAAAAATGGTAAACAACCGCCACACCCACGACTCCCGGCGAGTGCTTGTAGTGCGGAGTTCCTCCACCTCATTCTCTTCTTCCTATTCTTCCTCGCTCTCTACATTCTCACCCGTATTTCCCTCTGCAGGCCTTTGGAGAGGTGGTGGTGGAGGGTTTGGGGGTGGTGCTGAGGCTAATGAAGCAACAGTAGCTATGGATGCCATAAGGAGTAGTCGGCTAATGTTCGCTACAGCAGTAAAGGCAGCACAACTCAATCTGCTATAGCTAGAAGCACAATGAAGATGAGCTCGGGGATGTGGCCATTTATAGGGGTGGAGGGGTGCGGCTCGTGACCATATTAATCGCTCAAAAGCATTGCAAAAATTCTAAACAATACGTTCAAAGGTGGGCCAATTGTATGGGCCATGTGAAATGGTGATTTTATACTGTAAAATCATTTCCCATGTTTGTATAAGTTCTTTTGAAATGTTGCGGAAGCAGACAAACTGTGTAAATTAGTCCACACGCTCAGCGTGGGTGCGGTCACATGATGATGTCATGAACACATCCGCGAGGGAAATGGGTGCCCGCTGGACAGCAAATTCAGAGTAACGGACGTGCGCATGCGGATGCGGGACTGTGTTTGGTTCCTGAAACTAATTAAAAGTGCGACACAAGTGACACGGACAGTTACGGACAGGCGCAATGTTCGCAGTACTTATGGGTGTTGTGCGCATGTGTGTACATGATCTGCTTACTGTACGGACAGGTACAGTGTCCTTAGGACACCTCCATTTTGTTTGACTACGGACATGCCGGCCACCGTGCCTGTTCTACGGACAGTTCCATCTTGGCTGCGGACGGTACGGACAGGTATAGTGTCCTTAGGACACTCCCATTTTGTTCATGTACAGACATCCCGGACACCTGGTGTGTTCTAAGAACATGTTTTATCTTGTTTGTGAGCGGTACGGAGAGGTATAATGTCCTTAAGACACCTATTCTGTTCATTTACGCACAACTTGAACATATGGTTCGTTCTAAGATCAGTTCCATCTTGGTTGCTATTGGCACGTGTAGGTGTATTGCCGTTAGAAAATCCATATTCTATTGCTTACGGCTAGCTCGAACAGGCGCGCTGTCCAAGGACATTTGACTCTTTTTAAAAAAATGTTTTGCCTCACACCCTTCCACTACAACTAACATAAAAATAAATGTCAATACACACACACACATCAATCAAGAGAAATACAGGGGGAAGCAGATACTGAAACGAATATAGGGGAATTAGGGTTTAAAACGGGCTGGTTGTGAGGGGATGATTTGTGAGGGGATGAAGGGACGGATGTTTCATTAAAACGTTTATTTTCTTCTTGAAGGTTTGAGGATGGTTCATTAGGAAATGGAGAAGGGGGGCAGGTACAGGTGGGACAGTGATATCATATTTTTCCTCTCACATACGCCTCCACAAATTGCCTTAAACTGTTAAAATTGTCATTTAGTATGTCCATTTTCAATTCTATCCTTTTCAGCCTGTATTCCTGTGTCCTTTGTTGGCCTTTCTCCTTTTTGTACCTGGTCTGTTAAAAATATATATATATATATGTTAAATGCCCATAAAATAATGACCATTAATTTGCTTATGCAGAGTAGTGTGTACTATTATTATCGCAATCTTCCGACATTTCCCCATGCGGAAAATTCTCCTCCAGCCACTACAAAGTACTGCACATTTCTGGGTCAAAACAGCAGAAATACATTCTTTTTTCTGCCCCTCATACAAAAAAGTACACACACATATCAGACAAATGAAGGTCACTTAATATTTTGTTGTAATTTGTGTTCGTTGTACTGTGTGTGTCTACTGTCGCTCCTGGCTGCACAGTTTCTGTGAGGTAATTACGTTGGAGGCATACCTTTTTTTGTTATGGTACAATCCATTTCATTCTACATGGACATTAAATGCATGGTTAATGTTTCAGACCTTTAGGTTCACTTATTTATTTATTAGTACTTATAATGTCTTTATATGTTCTTTTTCAAAGTTGTGCATTTTTTATACAACACAATAATACAATTTCAGATACCCCTTGACTGTTTGGGTAGTGTTGACTTCGTCCACACCCGTCCGTGGACAGGCGCTCAGTCTGTGACTTTCAAATATCATTAGCGAGCGGGTTCAGTATGTTCTATGTTCTATGTTACATGTATATAAAGTAAGGAAATTATCTTACTTAACTCCCAAAATCACATGATGAAAGTGTACATTCAGTAGAAAAACTTTATTAACGAGATGTTATGATTAAGTTCTGCTTCTAAAAACCTGTGAAATTCAGTAAAAAAAACGTTGTTAAAGGGACGTTATGGTTAAGTTGCCCTACTAAAAACCCGTAAAATTCACTTAAAAATCTTTAAGGGGATGTTATGGCTAAGTTGCGCTACTAAAAACCTGTGAAATACACTAAAAAATCTTTACAAACGTGACATTATGGTTCAAAGTAAAACCAAAAAAACCCTGAAATTCGCCAGTTATGGTAGGCTAAGCAGCCATACCTGCCCACACCACTGTGTACTGCTAACACTAACACCCAGGACATGAAAGATGGCATCACAAATGTCATTGATGACATCACTGATATCACATCACATGTGTAGCCCCTTTGTTTTTGTTCACTGCCATATATATATATTTCTGAGGCTTGTGGAATCTGCTTAGATCACATGCTGTGCATAGGCCGACATCTAGTGGAAGCTTCGGAGTATTAGTTTGTTTTTTGAAACTCGAAAATGGGCGTCGACACAGGGCGTGCCAGTAATACTATCCCTAGTGTGACGTCCACTGTACCCAAGATCCCTCACGCGTCTAGGATCCTCAGATTGTTTTTTTCCGCCATACTGGTCGGAAGCATTTTGCGGAGTCCCCTGGCCTTAGCCATACTTTTGCTAAAAATGTAAAGATAATTATCTATTGACATCCTTCCCCACCCCAACGTCGAACTTCGACAACTCGACGCCGGCTGGAGAAGAAATCAACCGTCGGCTGCTGCACAACGGATTTGGGCCTCGGAAGGCCGCTGGCCTCGGCCCTGCAAGTAGGGAGAGTGGGGGGTGGTACATACTCTACACTCTTTGTATATAGGTACACCTTATACATTTCCTACACTTAACAGCCCACTGCCTCAAGGTGCGTATGGAGGGTACCCCTTTTCAATTCTGCCCCAAGTGCAATCGCAAATACCCTTGGGTCGACAGGCACGCCACGTGCAATCTCTGCTTGCCGAGGGACCACCCCGAAGCGAACTGCAGAGCGTGTAGTAGGTTTAAACCTAAGACACTTAAGGACCGTTCGACGAAGCGTTGGGCCCACCACGCCAGGCAGGCGGCAATGGCAGCGGAGGGCGCCTTCAGCAATGGCAGCGACGCTGTACTTTCGGGCGGCGAGGGCATTATGGCGTCGAAAGACAGCCGAGCGCAGGTCCCCGACCTCGGAAGGTCGTCCGGCAGGGCGGCTATGGGGAAGACCCCCGGCGACACAAGCGCTTCACATGCTACACACACTAAACACACTAAGTCCAACCGAGACTCGATGACGTCGAGTTCTCGGAAAGAGGCACAGACAGAACGGTCTGATTCGGTGTCCTCTGGGCGCTCTCGATCAAGATCGCCGCATGACTCCAGGCAATCATCCACTCTTGCCAAGAGTGCCTCGCTCCCTAGGCTTACAGAAGTTCGATCGTCGGAAGACAAAGACGACTTCCACCCCCAGGCCGCGCTCCAGGAGTCGGAGCCCGCAATTAAAGCCAGCGAGGCCCCACGCTCGAAGGACAGGGACACCTCTCCCGATCCTCGACGCCAGGCGTCGATAAACTCCGGAGCCACTAAGGGACAGGGAAAACATTTTTCTACGCACGGGGAGGGGGGAAAACAGCAGAAGAAACTACCTGTACATTCTTCCACACCTATAAAACACTCCACCCCCCCTAAATAGACAGACAAGCCCAGGTCTGCTGATAGGTCCACAACCAGCAAAGCTACTCAAGATAAATCCCATAGACTTGCTGAGAGAGTCATTCCCAGTTCCAAAAAATGGTCCAGTGAAGACATAGATAGGGTCATGTCAAGAATGATTTCTTTGGCTGATTTTTATGATAAAAATCCAGAACATTTCCTCTCGTATGATCCACAAGGGGCCACACCCTCAGGCTCTACTGATCCAATCCCACCGAGTAAGAAGGCCCGGTTTGAAAGCCCTATGAGGTCTGAACCCTTCGAGGTACAACCTTACGCAACTCCATACTCACGGTATCAAGGAGAGGCTTCCTTTTGTGAAGACCAAGAATTTGGTATAATAGAAGAGCAAACCGGGACGGGCTACTATGGGGATGATGAGGACCACGAAGAAGAAGAGGATGACCCGGAAACATACAGAGTAGATTCCCCGGTAGAGAAGGAAGCCCCGGTTACCGACTCCCCGGTCGATAACCAACCCCTCCTAAATGAGATTCTCGCTCGCGCAGCAGAACATTTCCACATTGACACCCACGGTGTACAGGAGGAAAGGGACTTCGCAGAAGAGTTAGTGGGAGAAAGGAGGCCTGTTGCCCAGACCATCCCTATCCTTAAATCCATTCAGCGGAGAATAGATCCGTCCCTGGTGAACCCAAACCTCACCAGAGCAGTCAATCCCAGGGTTGAAAAACTTTTCAGGGCGGCACAGTCTGACCCTCTCTATATAAGAGGACATCTGAAGCCAGACTCCCTAGTTGTCACTAACACTCGTAAGAGGGCTGGGACACCCTTGTCTTCGTCAGAAGCTCCTCCCGACAAGGAGAGCAAAAAACTATATGGTTTCGGCAGGAAGGTAGCCTCAACGTTCGCCTATCAAGCAAGGATTGCTAACTCCACCACCCTGTTGGCCAGCTACAACTGCCATCAGTGGGAAGAAGTTGCGGCTCTCATAGCCTCTGCTCCTGAACCGTTAAAGGGCCAATTAGCTCGGATTTCCGCAGAGTGTAGAGCCGTGTCTGGTTGCATTTTGAAAGCAACCTTCGACGCCGCGGACAACGCAGGCAGATTGATAGCAGAAGGTACTGTTATCAAGAGACATGCGTGGTTACGGCAGTCTGGTTTTAAGGCAGAAACACAGGCATCATTGTTGGACAAACCGGCGGAAACCGATCTGTTGTTTGGTAAGGCGGTCGAAGACGCACTGAAAAATGCCAAGGATGAATACGAGACACTCAAGTCCCTTGGCCAGTTAACCAATAAACCCCCTAACCAGAGAGGGAATAGTAATTTTCGTCGCCCACGTGGCCAAAATTCCCAGAGAGGATTTAACTATTCCCAGGGGCAGGGTACACAGTGGAACAACAACCAACAGTCTACCCAGGGTTACGGCAGAGGTCATAGGAGAGGTTGTGGTAAAGGCAGAGGCAGCCCCAGCAAAGGAGGCGGCACGCCTCCACCAAAGCAGTGACGCTCAGTTCAGGGTCCCTTCTCACGCAACCCCAGTTAGGGGACGCATTTCAAACTTCACCCAGGCTTGGGAAGGGATCACATCAGACAGATGGGTGCTGTCAACAGTATCCACAGGATATTGTATAGAGCTACTGCAGCATCCCCAGAACCATCCTCCACGACAAAGAGTACACTCCTTAGAACATCAGAAGATTCTCCTCAAGGAGATCGCCATTCTTCTACAAAAGGACGCGATAGAACTCGTCCCGGGACACCAGGTAAACAAGGGTATTTATTCAACTTACTTCCTTGTGCCAAAGAAAGACTTGACAATGCGCCCAGTATTGGACTTATGGCCTGCCAACAAGTATGTCAAGCCCCAAAAATGTTGTATGACCACGCTACAAGAGGTAATCCCCCTCCTAAAAAAGGGGGATTACATGGCAACCTTGGATATGAAAGATGCTTATTTTCATATTTCCATGTTCCCAGCGTACAGAAAGTACTTGCGCTTCAAGGTGGACAGTCGCCACTACCAATTCAATGTACTGCCCTTCGGGATAGCTTCAGCACCAAGGGTATTCACCAAGGTACTGGCGGTGGCGGCTGCACACCTATGCAGGGAGGCAATCCCAGTGTACCCTTATCTGGACGACTGGCTCATAACGGGGGAAACCCCAGGAATTTGCAGGACAAACATTGAAAGGACTATCGACCTCCTACACGAGTTAGGCTTCTCAATCAACGAGAAGAAGTCAAGCCTGGTGCCAAGCACCTCAAAACAATTCCTAGGAGCAATCCTGGACACCCAGGAGGGGTTGACCTTTCCTTCAGAAGAAAGAATTCGGAATATACTACTGCAAATTCCGCATTATCAGTCCGGTCAACAAATAACGGTACGCAAAGCAATGCGTTTACTGGGCATGATGGCGTCATGCATTTACCTGGTCCCCCACGCGCGCCTGCGCATGCGTCCCATGCAGGAATGGTTGGCGAAACAGTGGTCTCAGGCAAGTGGTCAGTGGGACGATCTAGTGGTCATTTCGCCAACACTGGTACAAAGCCTTCACTGGTGGACAAGAGAGAATCTCGCACAGGGATAACCCTTTTACGATCCCGAAGTACAGGCAGTAGTCACTACAGATGCATGTCTGACGGGGTGGGGAGCTCACCATCTCCATCACACAGCTCAGGGTCTCTGGTCTCACTCAGTGGCCAAGAACCACATCAACCTGCTAGAGCTTCTGGCAGTATTCAGAGCGCTTCAGGCGTTCGAGCCCCATCTACTAAACCTGTCAGTGCAAATTCCGGACGGACAGCACTACAGCCATGTTCTACCTGAACATGCAAGGAGGGACTCGCTCGCCAAATCTGTCCAAGCTTGCCCAGAAAATCTGGATATGGGCACTCAGACAGAACATCTTCCTGTCATCACAACATGTTCCAGGGGAGCACAATTCCCTAGCGGATGCTCTGAACAGAGACTCCCTCCCAGAGGAACACAAATGGGTTCTTCACAGAGAGGTTGTAGAAGATCTCTTCTCTCAGTGGGGTTTCCCCACTATAGACTTATTCGCCACAAGCGAAAACAAATAATGCCCAGGATTTGCATCCAGGTTCCCCCAACCAGACTCCCAGGGGAACGCCCTGTGGATGAACTGGTCAGGGATGTTTGCGTACGCTTTTCCACCAACTCCTCTCATCAGGAAAGTGGTGAACAAGATGAACAGGGAATCGATGACGCTCGTCCTAGTTGCTCCCATGTGGGCAAGACAACCGTGGTTCCCACACCTACGCAGGATGGCGGTGTGTGAGCCCATCAAACTTCCAGCCTGGTACAACCTACTGTCCAAGCACCAAGGTCAAACAGTGCACCAGCAACCCAACTCAATGAACCTGGCAGCATGGCTCCTGAGGTCATAGAGTTTGGACACCTCAATTTGCCACAGAGGTGTATGGACATCCTAAAGGAATCTAGGAAACCAAACACAAGGCACTGTTACTTTGACAAGTGGAAGAGGTTCGTTATCTGGTGCCAGAGTAAACAAATCAACCCGGTTGATTGCACTCCTTCCACTATTGTTACATACATGCTCCACCTGCTAGATGCAGGATTGGTTTTTAACTCACTGAAAGTACACCTGGCAGCCCTCTCGGCTTACACCACTTCACATAGCAAGGTTTCGTGGTGGAAAGTACCAGTAGTTAAAGCCTTCATGGAAGGAGTAAAGAGACTTCATCCTCCTATTTCAAACCCACCACCAGGGTGGGACCTTAATGTGGTGCTAGCCAAGCTCATGGGCCCCCCTTTCGAACCCATGCATAAAAGCAGTCTCAAACACCTGACTTATAAAACGGCCTTCTTAGTAGCTATTACTTCTATAAGAAGGGTCAGTGAAATTCAGGCTCTGTCAGTGCAGGATCCCTTCTTTACCGTCCATAAAGACAAACTGGTTTTACGCACACACCCTAGGTTCTCACCTAAATTTATATCAAAATTCCATGTAAACCAGTCCATCGAGCTTCCGGCTTTCTTCCGGAACCCGCAAAGCTCGGCTGAGGTGAAACTACACACCCTAGATGTGCGTAGGGCGGTCCTCTACTATGTAAATAAAACAAGACCGCTAAGGAAAACAGATCAACTGTTTGTCTCCGTAGCTACAGGCAGAGAGGGGGATCGCGTCTCGAAAGGTGCCATCTCGAAGTGGATTATTAACTGTATCCAGCTGTGTTACTCACTCTCTGAAAAGACTCTGCCTTTTACGCCAAGGGCCCACTCTACTAGAGGCATTGGGGCCACTCTGGCTTTCATTGCAAATGTACCCCTTGACACCATTTGCAAAGCAGCTACTTGGAGCTCTATTCACACTTTTACTCAGCATTACTGCATTGACACCCATTCCAAGGCAGATACACAAGTGGGACAAGCGGTTCTAAGACACTTATTTGCTCATGACCCTTCTCACATCCCACCTCCTTCTTCTGGTACTGCTTGCTAATCTATGCACAGCATGTGATCTAAGCAGATTCCACAAGCCTCAGAAGGGATACATTACTCACCGTAATCGTATTTCTGATGCTTGTATCTGCTTAGATTCACATGCTGTGCATAGATTAGCGAGCAGTACCAGAAGAAGGAGGTGGGATCCTCCGAGAGAAGGCGCATGATTGCTTGTAGTCTTACCTTTCTGTCTATCTGCTTGGACTATTTGTACTCACGCTACTCCTCATGCTACCTCATGTCAGGAAAAAATACAATCTGAGGATCCTAGACGCGTGAGGGATCTTGGGTACAGTGGACTTCACACTAGGGATAGTATTACTGGCACGCCCTGTGTCGACGCCCATTTTCGAGTTTCGAAAAACAAACTGTAATACTCCGCAGCTTCCACTAGATGTCGGCCTATGCACAGCATGTGAATCTAAGCAGATACAAGCATCAAAAATACGATTACGGTGAGTAATGTATCCCATATATATATGTATATTCAGTAAAAAAACTTTGTTAAAGGGATGTTATGGTTCAAAGTAAAACCGAAAAACCCTTGACATGCGCTAGTTATGGTAAGCTAAGCAACCATAACTCGCACCACCTACGTGCATTGCTAAGACTAACACCCAGGACATCCAAGATGACATCACACATCTCATTGATGACATCACTGATGACATCACATGTGCATGTACTTTTCATACAAAGTCTGCACAAGGGAGTCTTATTATAATGTTGATAAAAAAAATGTCGAGGATCTTTGTAATAGATGACATGAGCTATGTGGTGCATTAAACAATGCTTTGATATAAATAGCATTCTATTATGAAGTTCTTTAGAGTATATGTATAAACATAAGCATTGTGTGCAGCATGCATGATGGAGGTGCAATATTGATAATTTTCCCATGTTAAATAGTGAAATGGTAAATGATTTGTTATTACAGTTTTGTGTACTGTGCAACATGTTATAAGTAGCTAATGAAACCCACTTCCTATATAATTTCATTATTACATACAAAACACAGACATAAGAACAAATACAAATATGAGTATATACAGTGAAAGTGAAGTACGCAAAAAAGCAACAGTAAAACCAGAAATTGTTCATAACCTACCTGATTATTTGTATGCACAGAAATGATTGTTCTGCTTCAAACCTACTACTTCCCTATGAATAACTATCACATGATGTGACTTCACCCTAAAGAGAGTAATGCGAATACAAATATGAGCATATCCACAGAAAGTACAGTTAAAAAAAAAACAGACCAATAAGAAAGTGTTGATAACCTTACTGATTGTCTTCATACATAGAAAGCATTGGTATCTTTCAAGTGTCTATTTTCCCTATGTATATGTTTCATATGCTATGAGTGAAACACAAATGAATTACTGTAAGAACATATTTGAAGTGTAAGTCTACAAATATAGTACTTTTCTATTTTTTAGTTCCTAAGTATTACTGGCTAAAATATATCACTAAAGGAAAAAAGAGGGAGCCAGACGTGATGTAATCAGTGATGTCATCAATGACATTTGTGATGTCATCTTTGATGTCCTGGTTGGCGCGAGTTATGGTTGCTTAGCTTACCATAACTAGCGAATGTCAAGGGTTTTTCAGTTTTACTTTGAACCATAACATCCCTTTAACAAAGTTTTTTTTACTGAATATATATATATATATATATATATATATATATATATATTTGTACATGTGTAGCCCCTTTGTTTTTGTTCACTGCCATATATATATATATATATGTATATATATATAGCAGTGAACAAAAACAAAGGGGCTACACATGTGATATCATCAGTGATTTAATCAATGACATTTGTGATGCCATCTTTCATGTCATGGGTGTTAGTGTTAGCAGTACACAGTGGTGCGGGCAGATATGGTCGATTAGCCAACCATAACTGGAGAATTTCAGGGGGTTTCCGGTTTTACTTTGAACCATAATGTCACATTTGTAAAGTTTTTTTTAGTGAATTTCACAGGATTTTAGTAGGGCAATTTAACCATAACGTCCCCTTAACAAAGTTTATTTTTAGTGAATGTATATGTATATATAGGTTCCATATTTTACGGCGAATCCGGCCATGCTATTTTTACTCCAGCATACCCTTCCTGAACGGAGTTACCGTTTTTCACGGTTTTCTGCTGTGCCGAAATATCTAAAAATCGGACCATTTCCCATTCAGGCCGTATTTTCACGATCTACCCCCATGCCGATTTATAGTGATTACATCAAATTTAAAGCATCAACCTACTAAACCATCGGAAAAAAAACATTGCATAAAAAGCATCGACAATCTATATTTTACATGCAAAAGTGCATTTCTATCGAAACCAGTCCATCGACAATATACATGGACTGGTTTCAATGGAAATGCACTTTTACATGTAAAAAGTAGCATTTCAATGCTTTTATGTAACTTTAAAACGTTGAGCTGGCCAGCTCCTTGTAACATTTTTAAGTTTTTGTGTATATTGGGGGGGTTTCCCTCCAGCCACCACTCCAACCCAAGCCCCAACCCTAACCCTAGCCCTAACCCTAATTTAACCCTTAAACAAACCTTAACCCCAAGCTTAGCCCTAGGCATAACCCTAGTCCCAACCCTAACCCTAATTTAACCCTTAAAATAACCCAAGACCCAACCCTAACTTAACCCTTAAACTAACCCTAGCCCAACCCCAACCCTAACCCTAGCCCCAACCCTAAGCATAACCCTAGCCCCAACCCTAACCCTAATTTAACCCTTAAACGAACCCAAACCCCAACACTTACCATTAAATGTCGATGGATCCATTGAATTTTATGCAACAAAATGGCCATTCGATGAAATGTTATTTCGATGCAGAAAATATGATGCTTTGACATTTGATGCTTTGTAATTAGATGGAATGACCGGATACCCCTGTGCCAACTCTCCCATTGCTCAGGTGTTTGTAAATGGCAAAAATCATACTTTTCCACATAACTTAAACTATGTACAAGAAACACATTTCGTTTTTACAGGGTCACAATGGGCTTTATAACCTGTATAATTTGAAGCCGGGATGAGCTCTGTCGGACACAGGCTGCCCCTTTTGTTAAGGAAAAACTGTATTCAATGTTTAATCACTGGCAGGGCATTACATGGCCTCAGTAGGTAGGTTTCTATTTCGCAGAAACCATGTGACCAGCCATCTGGTTTATCCGTGTTTATCTTAACATTTTCTTCTGCTAGGCTTCAAAAGCCTTGCTTATTGCTTTATGTACAGTTTTGTGGGAAGCTTGATCTCAAGGTTGCTTCTGCAGGACCGGTTAACAGCCACTAATTGACAACCAGACATTCTTCTCCTAGAGAGCCCAAACCAACAGGTCATGGGTCACAGTTTTGTTTCAGTGGTAATGCCCCTCTGCATCCATGCTTCTCAAAGTACGTTTTTACTCATAATTATTGACAAAGCGGCAAATCTTCTGATCCAGCAGTATCTTGATCAACAACCTCTTAGGACTAAGGGAATCGGGCTTCAGACCACTTCATGGTACAGAAACTGCCCTGATAGATTTGAAAATGCAAATTGACCAACTAAAAGATAATAGACAATGCACCGCACTACTACTTCTAGACCTATTGGCTGCTTTCAATTTGGTAGATCAGAGTGCTCTGCAAACACCCGTCTACTGCTGCTAACTTCTTCCAAGAAGCCACTAATTGGATCCAATCCTTTCTCAACAACAGGTCCATGAGTTTTTCCCCGTCCGCTACAGCTGACCCCTCTCCTATCACATGTGGCGTACCACAAGGATTGTGCGTCTCTCCTACTATGTATAATATATTTACAAAGCCTTTGTTTGATGATCTCGACCATCTGGGTGTCACCTAAACTAATTATGCAGACGACACCCAGATACTCCTACCCCTTTTGGGTGATTATGAGACAGACCTGGCTCTAGTCAACAAAATATATTTAATCATTCAGGCATGGATGGCAGCCCATGACCTATGCCTGAATGATGACAAAACTGAGATCCTGATCCTAGGAGTACCGGCCAATCTTAACAAACTTGGCAGCCAATATACCTCTTTCAATATTGACAGTGTTAATATCAAAGTCTCCAAGCAAACCAAAACCTTAGGATGCTACTTGGACTCAGCATTAAACCTGGGTAAACAAGTTAACACTACGGCCTCTGCAACAGCGTATACATGCAAGCTAATACATGCGTGTAAACCTTTTTTATCTACCAATAGTGGCATCACCCTAGCCAGAGCTCTAATCCTTTCCAAACTGTGTTACTGCAACGCCCTCTATGCAGGATCCAATAAAAAGATTCTGAACAAACTCCAGACATTACAAAATAATTCATTGAGAACAGCATTAAGTATCCCAAGGAGACAACACATCTCTGAGGTCAGAAGGAATAACAAATGGCTTTCTATCAAGGACAGCATTCAGTTCAAAATAGTCTCCATCACTTTTAAATGCCTAAACAATGCGGCCCCACAGTATCTAAGAGAATAAATCACAAACAAATCATCTTCACGCCCTACAGGATCAGCTAACTTGCATTGCATAGTAACGCCTAGATATAATCTGAAAAAGGCTGGGGCCTTAGCTTTCCTGTTCAGGCTGCCCACTACTGGAATTCGCTCCCTATTCATTTGCGAATCGACCAGACCATTTCCGAAGTTTTAGGAAACATACAAAAAATGGGTTATTGTCAAATGATATCTGACCACTCAAGTCTGCTTCCCTCAAGTCTAATCCAACCTGATTCGGTATTGCACCGTACCCTGACCACTCCACGTGTTTGTCAATAGTACCTTTTTATATTGTTGATTAAATATCTTGCTGTCCATATATATCTTGATACTGTGTATTTCAACTGATGCATTCTATATTGCCTGTATATATTTTTTTATAAACTTCTATACTTGCTTATGTAACTTCTGTAAGTCCTGCAATGCGCCCAGATGCCTACGGGTTCAGTGCAATTAACAAATCAATAAACAAACAGCTTTAGATCAACCAAAGGTTTGTACCTTTTGGCATTTTGCATGGAATTGTGTTTACCCAGTTGCATAGTAAATTACATTTAAACCTCTCGTTTATATCATATCATTTTTGCTTCATCAATATTAACCCTGAGGTACATTCAGAATTTCAGCAAACGGGCCAGTTAACAGAGAGCACAAGTGTTCAATTATGAAAAATGAAATAAGCTTTTCCATTAAATGTCATTTTGGGTGTTGAAAATAAGCGCTCTTTTCCCTCATGTGAAATGGCATAGACTCGTCTCAGCTGGATTCCTGAATCACAATCTCAAGTTGCATTATGATATTGTACATGTTGCTCTCTGTCTCTTTAAGTAGAAAGTGTAGCTTTTTGTTTATTTAGGAAAACAGCATTTTCAGCCACATATGTCTTTTGCCATGCGTTGGGCACATCCAGCACATTTAAGTTTTCAGGCACATTGTCCTTCACTGGAGCGCCTCTTCATTCTGGTAAAGTTGAAAAGGGTGCATTTCTGTTCATACCGTAGGCCTTAAGTCAGAAACAGAAGTGTTTGGGACTGGCCTGCTTTTTCCAATGGGTAGCACCAGTCCGCTTCACTTTAAATGCTGACCTGGCCTAGTCTTTTTTTTATTTCTGACTATATTTTACCCCCCACAACTATTATGGACAGTTGGAAACTATTGAAGGACTGTGGAGGGGTGGCTGATAACAATTACAAGAGGGCATTCCTAGCATGAGTATCTGCCAGGAGTGAGCTCTTTTAGTCTGGTGTAGCTTGTTCCAAATATGAAACAGCATGGATGCCGTTAGTTGGTATGTTCTGGGCAAGGCAATGGACACCAGCATGGGTCTTGTTCTGCCTAGAGCATGGATCACTTAAACTCACGCTGTAACTGAAAAGCCTCGTGAGATGTGTGGGCCAGAAGGGTTCATCTAGGCCTGCACCCTTTCACAGCTGAGTGATTACTCTAGCCTGTTTCTACTATTCACACAATGTCCTAGAGATCTGCTGAAAAGCTCGCTGTAGGTCAAGAGTGAGTGACCTATTGCTGCGTTCGTCCGCTAATCAAGCCTGTAAATCTAGTCATATACCTTTCGATCAGGAAGTGATGACCCCACCACTGGCCAGCTTGAAGTTTGAAAACACCCTGAAAAGCATGCACATAGGCCTTTGTGTCACTTATAATTCTAGCCGACCAAATTATTGTTTCCCCATTTGTCTTCAATTTTGAACCTTTTCAACAAAGATGTGTGAGGAAAATCTTTTATAGCTATGAGTTATGTAGTACTGTGTGGAATAAACGATTGTTGTGAGTGGTAGGAACGCAAACTATTGCTAGCATTGCACGGACCGTATGGAAAAAGCTATAAAGTTGTCAGCTGGGTGAAATGAACTGCTGGCCTTGGGGGAATTCCACCACTATGTATTCTAAGACTGTAAATTGTACATGTTTTTCCGTAATTAAAAAAGTCCGCCTCTTACGCGTGCATGATTTCTTTGAGCTTGGCTCAACACTATTTTGAGAGAAACGGGTTTTAAGACCGTAAACAAAATAAAAATGCTGGATTTGTTTTTACTCCATGCATGTGTGGTACTAAAGTTTTCAAACAATGTGTGTATAAGCACAGTACTATCAAGTACTGGCTGGATAAGGATAAAGGACCAGCATGGATTCTGTATGCTTTGGAATGCATCTTGTACGGGTGGCATCAGAGCCGCTGTGCAATAGTACATTGGGCAGCGATGCTGTGAAAGTGCACTTCCCAGAAGGGCTGCGATTCGTTTCAGCAGGCTGCACAAGCTGTACTTTTGATTGGATTGTACTGACTTTTCTCAGCAGGGCATCTGTACATTTCATTTTGATGGAACAGATCTTGAACTTTTCAAAGCAAGCAGTTCTTGTTAATAGAGCAGCTCAGGCCCTTTTTGATGAGGATTGCTATAATTTAAATTGGCTAGTACGGGCACTGTCACCAAAAAATAACAATACCATATGAGAGGGGATAATACCAGACCATTCATTGATTGAAAAGCATCACAGTACAAGACTCACCACACGAGTGAGATCATGCTCAGAGGTGTGACAAGGAACCCAAACGTGTGGGACTGCACTTCAATGTTTGACCTCCACTTGACTGTCTAAGATGTGTGATCATGCAAGACACGGGGGCAGTGCAGTGAGGACCCCCTGGTTCACCCCACCCTTCTCTAGAAACTTGGCTGGGACTTGTCACAAGGTCCTATCTAACAGCATGGTCCCTTTAAGAGACCAAGTTCAGTTCCTGCAGCTGCTGAGACACATGCGAGCAATGACTGCAGGCGAGACAGACATTGCAGAGGAGAGTGAGATGCAAGGACCTGCTTACCACAACAAAGCTTGGTGGTGTGTATCAGAACTCACGACCCAGGAAAGTCCGCAAAGCATGCAGTCTTGTTCTACAGAGCAATCCGAGCTCATGCACGACCAAATGGCACCATTCCTTGGTATCGCCTTCCTTTGCAGAACCACATGGGGAGGGGGAGGAGGAGGAGCCTAGTTGTGAGCCGAGCACAACCTGAAAATGTACATGTACCAATCCCATAGGAACACTAATTACTCAACGGGCCTGAGAGCAATAGAATATGGCAGGGCGATATGGAGGGGTTAGGGCCCTATAAAAGTGGTATGTTTGTGGTAGTTTGGACAGAGTGTAGGCAAAGAGGAGCATGTTGGAGGCAAGAAGCTTAGAGTTCGGGAGGTGGCTGGAGCAGAAAAGAACAGGTGACTGGGAGAGAGCAAGAGGGAGGAGAACAAGGAGGTTGGTTTGGAAAAGGAAGATTATGGTGAGAACATCGGAAAGAGGAGGATGGGAAGAGAAAACCTCATAGCTTGGGGAGAAAGAGAGTGTAGAACAGTAAGATAGAGGGGGGGTGAAGACAGGGGGGCTGGTGGTGGTGAAAGGCTGAGTGGGAAGGAAGAAATAAGTATTTCAAGAACAGAAGGAGATGGGGAGATGTGGCAGTTGAGTCACCCCTTCCGAAAAACATTCCTAGCACTTCATCTTTGGCTCACCCATGAGCTTGGCCTCCCCAGCACTTACCCTGTCTACCGTGCTGCACTTGCACCTTCTGAATACTCACAAGGCATAGCAGGTTTGTCCCTTCTACCTGTAAAGACTGGAGGGGGGTTCTGTACTCTTGCTCTCTATATGGTAGAGGAGAGGCACAGAGGATCCCAGCCATGATTCTCTATTGCAGGCTGGTTCTTAAGTACAGTGTAGTCCCCAAGCACCCACAAAGGAATATCCACACACTGTATTAGTTAAAACACCGTCTTTATATAATTAATGTTCAAGGTTATGTACAATATCATGATAACTCACTTTGTACTCGGTTATCTACAGTGGCAAATCTATACAGTTCTACGTGGTACCACAATCACTATTCTATCTCTTTAAAGTGCATCAACTGTACGGTTAAATGTCACACAAATCAGTTCATAAAAGAAACCAACAATAGATATAAGAGGAAAGCAGTTGGTTAGAACAATTGGCACAATACTGGCCCCGTTACCTAGACACAGTTCTGTGTGGAGATCCCCCCCACCTGGGCAACCTGTAGAATAAAGATATTTCGAGTGGATTGTGTCCTCCAACGTATTCCTCATCTTAGGTGTATTCCATCCAGCTTTAGCTGCTTTGGCAAAAAATGTCGGCAGAGGGCGCCCGTGCGTCGATGTCGTCGAGTCGATGGTCACTCGAAGGCCTCCATCAAGGGTGACGTCATCGGGTTTACAAGTAGCACGCGCGGCATCCATTGGCCTCAGTTCCGTTTTTTCGCCGTGCATGTTGCTTCGAAGATTCGGCGCGCCTTGAGTTCTGTGACGCAGTGAATAATACTGGTATATATCGATATATATCCTCGTCATTGATGCCGACTACGACCGTGTGATTGGGTTTCAAAAAGTGTAAATCTTTTGGTTCGAAAATGTCTATCACGGACCTGCATCGAGAATGTCTGTGGTGTCTCGGGAAAGGCCATGACATGGAGGCCTGTACGAAGTGTCAGGCGATGACGGGGAAGGCCTTGCGAGAGAGGAAGGGAAAACTACAAGTAGGTTGTAAATCTGACCGGAAAGCCTCTAGCGTCGAGACTACAGGTAGGTCGTAAATCCGACCGGAAAGCCTCTAGCGTCGACTCGATGTCCCGTGAGGAGAAGTCTCCTCGACGCGAAAGGCATCGGTCCAGGTCCCGAAGCGATTCTCGTCGTCTTCGACAAAAAAATTTAAGAAAAGGCACCACAGGTCCCCTTCCACCTCGTCCTCAGATGAGTCCCCAAAAAGGATGAAATGCCCCACAAAATATTCTTCCTCCGGAGAGTGGGAAGCATTCAGAGTTAAAATGATGGAGGTGTTTGAGAAAGCGAAGACTAGGTCCGCGCCTTCTTCGGAAGCCGGCCGGGAGCGTTATCGCTCCGACACTCGCGCGCCCTCGAGCCCAGGTGATCGGAGAAGGAAGGATCGAGAACCTTCCAGGACGCCGAGCGAAAAAGACCGGTCGAGTCGACCATTCAAGGTCACCGATGCCATCCGAAACCCAACGCACCTCAAAGGGCAAGTCTTCGAAGAGCGCCTCGACGCCCTCGAAGCCGGCTCAGACCACTATTTCGTCGGCACCATCAATGCCTTTGTCGTCGTTGACCCCGAAGCCCTCAGCGCCAAAGGTTCCAAAGGCTCCAGTTCAGCCAACTCAGCCAGAAAAAGGAAAAGAGAAGGCTGCAAAGCCTGTAATGCCTTCAGGTTCCACTAGCACACCTCTCCCACCTCTCCCAGAAAAGGTTTTTAAACCTCTTGCTAGGAAGGAATTTTTTAAGTCCCTGACTTCAATTTTTTGAGGAACAGGAGAGATCTGATGAGGAGAATGTACCCTTTGGACTGGAATATGGTACCCCAAATGTCCCAGAATGCCCGATTTCTGAAGTAATCAGGATGAGGGACCTAGTGGAATCCTTACATAATGCAAGTAGCATTGATGCATCTCCTGAAACAGATTTTGGCAGGCCAGAACCAGGGGAGCATGCCAGTCCCTCATACCGTCAACTGATGACAAAAGTGATTGATTATTTAGGATGGGCTAGACCACCAACCCAATTCATCCAGGATGATTTGACCTATATATTGGACCATGGTCCCACCGAAGATCCAATCCTTCCCTTTCATGTAGCCTTGCAAAATAGGGTGTCCAAAAATTGGGAGACTCTGGATTCTATTCCTCCAGTGAATAAATCCCTTACTTCAAAATACCACCCTGCCAGTAGCGACCCTGGCTATCTGTCTAAACATCCCACTCCCGAGAGCTTCAAATAAAATGGCGTACCCTTCTATCCCTCCGGACAGGGATGACAAGCGTGTGGATGGCTGGGCATGCAAGGTATTTTCAGCTGGGAGTTTGGCGTTAAAATCAGCCAACTCCACATGTGCCTTGGCAAAGTTTTTGTACACTCTGTTGGAGTGCATTGCAATGGCGGCGGAGCACATGTCAGAAGGGGACGAAAGGGAAGGATTCCTAGCCATTGTTAGAGATGGAAAGGAGGCCATGCAGGAATCCCTTTAATCTGGATTGGACACTGCACATAGTGTGAGCAGGTCCATGAGTACTAGAACGGTAATGCGCATATTTGCGTGGTTACGGAAGTCTGGTTTCGCACCAGACGTACAGAACCGTCTTCTGAACATGCCCTTTGACGGGTCTCACCTTTTTGGCAGCAAGGCTGACGAGAGCCTTGAGAGGTTGCAGACCTCAAAAGCAGCTGCCAAGTCTTTAGGAGCTACTATTAGGCAACCTCAGCCTTTTCGTGTGCCAGGACAATCTTGGAGGGGACGATCCTATCGTTACTACTCCTCATATGGAAAGGGGAGAGTAATGGCCAGTCAAAGGGGCCAGAAAAAGGCCACTCGCGGTGGAAGAGGAAAACGTGCAAAGCCCACACCAGCTGCAGCCTCTTTGCCATCAGCGGCTGCAGCAACCGCCACAAAACCGATTTGAGGACTTATATCACAAGACACCAGTGGGAGGCAGGCTGTCACAGCATCTGCAAGAATGGCGAGCCATTACTTCAGATGTTTGGGCTCCAGAAATAATAGCCCAAGGTTACTGCCTTCCTTTGCTAACGCAACCTCAAAGCAATCCAACAGGAAGACACCTTTTGAAGTTTTCAGACCCGCTCCTCCAGCAGGAAGTTCTATCCCTGCTGGAGAAAGGTGCTATAGAACCAGTACCTGTAGCGGAGAGAAACAAGGGATGGTACTCCCCTTATTCTTTGATCCCCAAAAAGGACAGAGGACTGAGACCCATCTTGGATTTAAGAGGCTTGAACAAGCTCCTCGGGAAGGACAACTTCAAGATGGTTACGCTTTCTCAGATCCTTCAGGCCCTGCAACTTTAGGATTGGTTGGTGTCATTGGACCTTCAGGATGCTTATTTTCATATGCCAGTTCATCTCAAGCACAGAAAATACCTGAGGTTTGTAGTTGGCGCCTCACACTATCAGTTTTGAGTCCTGCCATTCGGATTGACCTCTGCCCTGAGGGTCTTCACCAAGTTAATGGTAGTGGTGGCAGCGCACCTCAGAAGAGGAGGGATTCATGTCTACCCCTACCTGGACGATTGGTTGATCAGGGCACGTTCTGCCGAACAAGCACTGGATACTCTGACAGTCACCTGCCACTTCCTCCACAAACTGGGCTTCTCCCTCAATTTCAAGAAGTCACAAATGACACCTTCCCAACAGCTCCAGTACATAGGGGCTGTATTAGACACATCCTTGGGAAAGAGCTCGCCTCCCAAGTCAAGGGCTCAAGACATTATTAAGATGGTTTCCAAATTCCAAAATGCCCAAAATCTCCAGGCCTATGACTTCTTGAGGTTACTCGGCCTCATGGCATCTTGCATCTTCCTAGTGCCAGCGGCACTCCTGAGGATGATATCCCTTCAATGGGCTCTAAAGACTCAATGGTCCCAGTTCTCAGGTCAAATGACGGATTTTCTTCAGATTCCGAACAAGGTTCGGCAGGATCTTCTGTGGTGGACTTGCAAAGAGAATATCCTAAAAGGAGAACAGTTTTGGCAACCACGGCCGGATATTACAGTATTGACGAACGCCTCACTCATGGGGTGGGGAGCTCATGCCAACGATCTGACAATCGGCGGTCGCTGGTATCCATCGGAGCCCAAACTACACATCAACCTTTTGGAGCTGAGAGCAATCAGACTAGCGCTGAAGGCTTTTTTACCATCTGTCAGGGGAAAAATATCTTGATAATGACAGACAACACAGTGGCCATGCATTATCTAAACAAATGAGGAGGTGTAGTGCCACTACCTCTGTGCAGAGAGGCAATGCAGCTCTGGTATTGGGCAATTCAAGAAGGGATCTCCTTAACGGCAGTACATCTAGCCGGGGAGGAGAATATGACGGCGGACGCTCTGAGCAGGCAGAGCACGGTGTCCCAAGAGTGGGAACTGGCTCAGGAAGTCATTCAAGAGATCTTCGCCCTTTGGGGAACCCCTCAAGTAGACCTATTTGTGACCGGAATCAACCGGAAGTGCGAAAGGTATTGCTCAAGGGAATTTCCCCTGAGAGGAGCCCTAGGGGACGCGTTCATGGTGGAGTGGAACTTCCCACTATTGTACGGTTTCCCTCTGATTCCCGTCATTCCTCAGGTCATCAGGAAACTGAGACGGTTCAGAAACCACACGATCCTAATTGCCCCGGATTGGGCCAGGAGAACGTGGTACCTGGACTTTCTAGACCTGTCCATCTGTGCCCCGCTACGTCTTCCTCAGAGAGAGGACCTTCTCTCACAAACGGAGGGTCAAATTCTCCATCCAGAGGTCATGATTCTCAACATTCACGCTTGGTATCTGAAAGGCTGAGATACAAGGATTGGGATCTTCCAGATGACGTCATGGAGGTGTTGCTTTCAGCAAGAAGACAGCAACAAAATCTCTATACCGTTGCTGTTGGAAAAAGTTTTGCAACTGGTGCAGAGAAACGAATGTTAATCCTTTTTTATGTTCTATCCCGGAAGTACTGTCCTTCCTCTTGTCCCTAGCACATAGAGGTCTAAATGTTGGGACCGTTAAAGGTTATCTTCCAGCGCTTTCCATCTTCAAGGGCTTGTCGGAAGAATACTCCTATTTCAAAATTCCTTTAGTAGTACATTTCCTAAAAGGACTCATCAATGTGTTTCCTCCTTACTCTTTCCAAGTACCAACTTGGGACCTTAATCTGGTTCTAAAATTCTAAATGTGTTCCCCTTTTGAATCCTTGCACACTTGTCCGTGTTAAGATTACTAACATGGAAAACTGCTTTCCTAGTTGCTTTAACATCTGCAAGAAGAGTGAGCGAATTGCAGGAACTGTCTTCTGGGCCACCCTATAGTGTGTTCCATAGGGACAGAGTGGTATTAAGGGGTAAACCCTCATTTTTACCTACAGTTGTCTCCGATTTTCATTTAAATCAGAAAATTGTTCTACCCGCATTCTATCCTCCACCTCATCCTAGTAAGGAAGAGGAAAGATTGCACGGGTTGGATCCGAAAAGAGCGCTAAGCTTTTACATTTCTATGCTTTCCAAGCTTAGAGTGGATAATCAACTTTTTATTGGCTACACCGGAAGGAAATTGTGTCAATCGGTGTCAAAACAAACCATATCACGTTGGATTGTGCTTTGCATTTCAGAATGCTACAGATTAGCGGAGAAAGACCCACCAGAAGGCTTAAGGACCCATTCCACCAGAGGCATCGCCTCTTCGACAGCCCTTCAAAGAGGTGTTCCCATAAAATCCATTTGTGAAGCAGCAACTTGGTCAACGCTGCATACTTTTTCAAAATTCTATAGTCTGGATGCTTCCCAGTCTAAGGAGCTGAATTTTGGTAAAGCAGTACTATATTCAGCCATTTAAGGGTATAAAAAAAAAATCTACTCCCTCCTGCAGAGAATTATCCATACTGCTTTGGGAGTCCATCTAAGATGAGGAATATGTTGGAGGACACAATACACTCGAAGAACAAGTTACTTAGCAACTGGTAACGTTCTTTCGATTGCATGTTCCTCCAATGTATTCCTCTTTGCCCTCCCAGCCTACCCCTATGTAGATTTTTCTGGGTTATTGCCACTTCAACTCTCGCAAGGCTAGCACTTGGCTACCCGGCACAATCTACACAGTACAAAAGTGAGGGGTAAAAACACAGAAGTACCACGCCATTGAACACTACACACTGCATTCTTACCAGTTTCGGGCAGGGCTGTCTCGGTCGTTGTGTCAAACACCAGATACCAGACATCCACAACAAGAAGTGTATATTCGTCACACACTCCATTCACCCAGGTCCCACCCACAGGTGTACCCACAACAAACGGTCATTGGGAAGGCTCCAGCCAGTCTGGTCGGCACTTCCCCACACTACCATATATGGAACTTGCACCCAACAGCCAGTCAGGGGGAAGGGACAGAGTCAGGGCTTCCCGGGACTTTGGGAAGATCAAGGTAACAGGCGATGGAAGGCAAGAGGCCATCTTGTTTCCATCAGGAATCAACTGATTCCAATGGCAGGGCCTGGGCATCCCAAAATGGAGGACGCTCAGGGCACCAGCCATTTCAGCACGGAGCTGCCAGCATCCCGTACCCTGCTCTGTGGGCCACACGCCCAAAAACATACACTAGGGGCACAGGGTTATATCCCCACCCATGGGTGCCATAAGGGTATCCCATGGGTTTATACACCAAAACAAAAGAGAGCTGCACCACCAGGAGTCACACATGAACTCATGTGTGGAAAACACAACAGAACACACGATAAAAACAGTAAAGGACAAGGATACGGAGGCCGTGTCCCTCCGATGCATTTCCAGCATCACACAACCCCCCCCCCCCCTCCTGCTCTTAAATATTGTGCTTTTAATTATTTTTCCCACCCTTGATCACTCCCTGGTGACCTGTGGTCGCTTTGAAACAGTATGTTCTTATTGTTTAAGCGCCTAACAAGCAAACAATAAAATAAATACAAATAAAATAGTACAGTAGGGATGAGCAGGCTCGGCGAGAGGGAGGAATACTGCAAGAAGTGATAGTAGAGGTTGCAGACAAGAGGGAAGGTCTGGACAGAAAGAGAAAGAGGGGGAATATGATGCAGATGCATTGTACATCTGACAGACCACTAGGGGCGGGTGGAGAGTCGTGGAGGAGTTCTGAATTCAGAGTAAAACAAGTAGGAATGTAACGCTCACCTTGTTGGTCCACGGGGGCCCCTCTCGAATAGCTGGGATGCTCTCGGGATGCCTGTCCTGGGATCTGGATAATCGAGGGGCAATTCTAGAAGATAGGAGGTGGAGATAAGCTTCGGTTCTCTCCTTGCAACCCACCTCCCGAGTTCCCCTTGCAGTTTCCCAGAGAATGTCTCCCACCTTGTTTTCTATAAAGGTGCGCTCTCCGTCCTGCCACGCTGGGCAGGGGCGCGTCGAAAGGTGGCACCGTTCCGCTGAGTTTCTTCACTGGCGAGGGCAGGAGTTCAGGCTGGCTGCAACTCCTTCTTTCAGGTAAGTCTTTCAGACGAACGCAATGTCTTTTAGATGCAAGCAAAGTCTTTAGTTGAATTTGCAATAATGTCTTTCTCGCTTCTTGTTGCAGGTGGCGAGTGCTGCGGTAGAAGCCGAAGCCCGGTTCGAATAGGTAAGAAGAACGCCAAGCGGCGCTGGGAGCGTCCTAGCAAGAGGCTAACCTGTGGTTTTGTTTTGCTCTGTAG